>NC_139165.1:23445771-24918271 GCF_965202585.1 Thalia democratica
AAAAGTTGCTTGGAAGTAGAAAAAGGTGGCTGCTGACGTTTTTGCTAAATCATCGCAAATTAGCTTTCTGTTTAAATTAGTCGAAGTTTCAATATGTAAAAGCTGATTTGTATAAATATACATAACAAAAAATTGAATTAAATGTTGGTTAATTATTAGGAGCAAATATTTAACAGTTCGAAACGTGCTCAAAAACAACTTTATTTTCAAATCTTAACTTCATAAACAATAACTTAAAATAAAATAGTTCTATGCTGAACTACGATAAATAATTACCTTGTACATTCCCAGAAATAGAAGAAAGTGTTTACAGAGCCATTAACAAATACGAGCGCTTTGTTTTCAACTTGACGTCGTAGCGAGTCAGTCAAACTCTTCAAGTTTAGCTGATTGCAAATAAATCCTTCTAGTAATTCTTTTATAACGCTAACATGTGTTGAGAAAGATTCAGAGTTGTCTTCTCTCTAAAAATTTAGATATCTTTTTTATACAAAGAGATAAAAAAGCGTCTAAGACATTAGAAAAGTACTTTAAGGAAACGTTGTTATGTTTTGTTAATTTAAACAAAAGTGGTTATAATGTAATTTACTCATTTAGTGAAAACACTTACTTTAATTTTTGCAAAATTTATTTCATGGAATCCAATCATCATTTGTTCTACAAGCTTCGCATCATCAAAGTTTTCAGGTACATTTTGAACTTTATTTAAAAAGTTAATGAGCATTTTAAGTCTGTCGGAAAACTTGGATACTTGCTTTATCTAAAAATTAATTGTAATATTAATTCATATCTATAATATTTAGCAAAAATATTTGTTTCTATGCATATGCAAATAAATTTTGTTTGTACACCAAAAACTTTACTAGAAAAAATAAATATGAGAAATTAGGATTTAATAAGTTATTATATGCGTTATAGCATTAGTGGTAGCAACTTTATGCTTTATATGGTTTACAAGATAGAGTAGTTTTGTTAACAAATAAACATTAGTATTCTATTTCATATACAGATTTTTTGGGATTATACAGATTTATGTTTTGAATTTTTATAAAGTAACCTTCATTTATAGCTTTTTGTATCGTACATATCTTATATTCTTGTATTTTCAATTTAAAATGCAGTTTAAACATTTTCAAAGTACAGTAACCTCTCGCTTATTTACGCACATGCATTGTGTCTAAGAAAAACTGCGTAAAGATACGAGAGGTACCAAATGTACTTACTATAATGGCTGTTTTTTTGATATTGCTTCTAGTTAAAAGCTGACTGGGGACTTTCTCACTTTTAAATAAATTGTTTAACTTATTTAGAAAAATGAAGACAAAAGATAAAACTAAAGATATATTTAAAAAAATGATTTAAATTGACATAAAACAATAATACTTTTAGAAAAATTTTACTAATTTTAATAATAATAAGTAGATTTTATCTTTATTTACATGTGATTTATTTGATATTAAACATTTATATCCTATTCTATTTGCAAATTCAATTTACAATTAAGCATTTGTGTCAAATGTAAACTCTATATTTATATATCACTTCTACTTTTTGCTAGGGAGTTTCATAAGGTTTCTTATTTAGATGTTTGTTCATATATAGGGCAAGAGTTCTGTATTATTGGTTTGTGTTTTAAACTTTCATGATTTCATTATACTTTTATTATTTAACACAGTCATAATTCTTTCAGAATTTTAATTTAAACTCTTATTGTTTACAAAATTTCTGATATACTGAGGTATAACTAAATGTTTATCAATTAGTCAAGGAACATATATTTACAAAGTCTAAAGATATAGTGAAGTGAGTAAGCATTAAAAAACATATTTTACATTAAAAATATAAAATAAACTTAATTTGTGCAGTATTAAAAAATATTAATTATTTTTTTGAATTTTATAGAATTCTAAAATACGTAGCTAAACGAGAGTGCCTTACGTCACGAGTGCGTAAAGATGCGAGAGGTTACTGTACTGCATATTAAAATGCGTTAGGACATTTTTAACATTTCAAAGAAACAAAATGCTACCACAACGAGAGATAAATTTACAAAACTAAACTTAGTCACTAACATCAGTAGAAAAAAAGACAACTGAAACTTTGCAAAATAATAACTTTTATACATACAGACGTCAAATACTAACCTTTACATTAAATAAACCAACTGGAACTTGCACTTTTCTCAACGCAGCCATCATTTTCTCCTTAATTTTATCTGCAAATTGCCACAAATCTTGCAAGTGATCAGTTGGCATCGGTTGCAGGAGATCGGGAATCAGTTTCTCAAGAAGCAGCTCATACATTGCACTGTCTTTTTCTCCTATCATTTTCACAAATTCATCATGCCCGCACATTGAAAAGAACTTGCTGCGTTGCTCCTTGATCCAAGTCCAGAGGTTGAACAAAATAATTTCAATCACGTCAAACTGGTTGTTAAGAACATGTGATGAAAAATTGAAGCAGTGCGAGCAGTAGATTGAGTTGAAACATTCGATGTCGTGCTGAAAATTTATTCAGTTGGATTAAAAGTTATTTAGAGGAAATAAATAAAATTACAATTCAAATGTATTTAGTAGAAAATATTGCATGTAGTTAGATCTTAAAAAAAGTTTAGTGATAAAGTCAAAAGTTTATTCATATTACCATTGAAACATTAGTGCAAGAGAAAAAGGGTTGAAGTATACTAATTTCTTTCATAAATACTTTTTCAAGCTTGAGTTTTATTTCCTTTGCATCGTCCATATATTGGTTGTTACCTGGACCTGATTTGGCAACATATTCTATTGCACTCGGTATTCTGAAAAAACATGTTCATTCAAAATTTGAAATCACCAAGTGAATCCAAAATGGTAAAAAAAGTAAACAAGTTATTTAAAAGTTTAACAATTTCGTAACTAAAAAATCAAAAAAACTCACAAATCTATTCCGCCGTACGTAAATTTCGAATGATTTCTGTAAAGTACAAAAGTAATTAACAGTTATTACAACTATCAGTATAATACTGTCAAACTAAAGTATATCAAAAGTTTGCTTAAGAATAATTTGAGACGAGTGATTCCAAGCTAGTATACGTTTTAAAATTTATTTGATAAGTACTTGAAAAAAAAACAATGTTTTAAAGATTTTAAATAAACTTACCTTGCTCCGAGTCTTCTGTCCTTTAAATTGCCAAACACGGATCTGACGCATTTCCCGAAGGTTCCATTGTCCACATGATTCAGTTTGCGCTTTTCGCAGTGGAACAAGTACACGTTGTAAAGGTGTTCTCTGCAGAGAAAATTACCATCTTTTACTTCGACGTTGTTTCGCAGCCACCATTCTGTCATTCTTTTTCGGTATTTAGGAGAATTTTGTGTTCTGTCCATGCGGAAACGCATGGCTGTTACGTCATTAAAGTCAGTAAAGATATCGGTTTCTGAAGTCGGCTTGAGTCTAGGCAGCAATGGTGAATTTGCTTTCTGAGATAAAAGACTTGATAAGTTAGTTTTTGCATTAAATAAAAATAAAGTTGCACATGTTTTTTTTAAGTTTTATCTAAAAAGACTAAAAAAAAGTTTCAGTAAAAATATAAATAAAATTATAATAAAACTAAATAAAGTATTTAGCCTGTAAATGTTCTAATAGTTTTAATAAAAGTTCAACTTAACCAGTTATTGTTTTTAATTTGAACATTAGTATGTATTATTGAAATTTAGTTTACACAAAAGTTTAAAAAATTTAATTCACATTATTATACTATATGCATTATTATATATCTAAATGGTATAATGCTTTTTATAAATTAAATAAGATTAGCTTACTTTTTCAAATGTGAGATTGAATTGTTTTCCGCAGATTTCGTCACTCATGTTTCTGCTTTTGTAATATTTATTTAGTTTAAGTATAAGTCTGTAAAAGTGTTACACTTGACTATTTTGCACTAACTGACCTAATAGTAATGAGTATTTTTAAATTAATGATAATTTTTTAAGTTGACATACTAAAAAAAAAAATTGTTTAACTGATAAACCTAATATGGTCCACGTGGTGGAAATTCATTTTTGCCAAATTTGGTAATCGGTTTCCGATACAATTGTAAATTTTTTTTTTTAAAACAAATAATATATTACACTTATCCTCTAAAAACAATTACCCTGAAAATATACAAACTAACAAAACAACCAGCACATTTAAGACAATTTGCTAAATACTACCCATTGAAAATCCTTGTAGTTTTAAACCTTAAACTATAAATTATTTAGTTTAAATAATCCTATAGTTGTAAAAAGCAACCGATCTTTTTTCTAGTAACAGTTTTTTATTGGGGTTAAGGTATAAAATGCTTCAAAGTTGCTGAAAAAAAAAATATTACTAAATTGTTTTTAAAAATAAAAAATCAAGGGGACATAAAGTAAACGATGAAAACCAATAACGGTTTAATTTAAATAAAAAAAAGTTTCTTTTTTAAACTATGTTTAAAATAACTTTTGTAATTTTCAGGTGCGGCAAAAAACTCTAGTGGGGCAGCACAAGATATAATTGTGAGATATAATAGAATATTCTACAGTAGTTTTCGATAAATTACTTGTAAGATGTATTCAACTAATATGTAAAACTATTTTATTATCATAATGCAAGTAAAAGTTATCTTAAAATTTATAATAGCTATTTGCATATGCTATTATTATATTCAAATTTATTTATAAATGGATAAATGACAATTAAAGTTCATAAAATCTTAGTTAGAAAACCATACCTAAATTAATATATTTTAAAAATCTAAATAACAGGTTTGTAGGTCTCATTAATATCTACAAGCTATTTTGTCATAATTGAATAAAAAAAAAACTATTTAAAAATAATAAATGATTATTAAAACTAACTACATTTGAAAACTTGTTTTAGCTACATCACTAATTTTTTTTTTTCAAAAACAGTAGCTCGTATATATTAATAATACCTAAATAACTACTTTTATTTTTACTTTTGTAAATTACTTTTTCAGTTTTGGCCCTTTAAACAATTTTCAAATAACTTCAACTGCCTGAATTTGAATTATCGTGCACCCTTTTATTAACAAAATCTAGCTCTAGTAGCTGTATGATCAGTGTAAGTCAATAGATAGACCAATAAAAAATTGGGTCATGTAAATAAAAATGGTAGTAAACAAAGACACTAGTCATTGACTAATGCTGGTAAATAATTGAAAAAATTATAAGCAAGAAACAAGAATTACAAAACTAAACAACTAATACTTGTTAGAATTGTAAACAGAACTACTAAGTATTAACTGTTTGTTGAAGATTTTGATACTGGAAGTAACTTTAAGTTTAAAACAAGGTATACAAATTCTAAGCTTAATAATTTTGTAAGGATACCTATTAGTTATAACTTGATTACATAAGTTAATTAATTTTGTATAAAATATACTAAAATCTAGAATTTAAAAGAAAATTTACTGGTTTTAACATTATTAGTATTGTAGTATCTTAAAAATATATAAGTTATATAAAGTAAATGTCAATTTATCGACATTTTTAAAATGTAATTTTTTTCTAGTCTACTGAGCGTAATTAAAAAAACCATGGTCAGTAATTTTTAGACTAAAATAATCAATGCTTGAAAACAAAGCATAAAAAAAAACATCATGCTAAAAGATGTGCAAACATTTGCTTTACTATAACCCAATTCCAAAATGTTTTTTAATTTAATAAATAAAATTATGTTGGACAAAAATCTATTTTGTACTTAATTTTTTTTTTTCAAATTAAAACAAAACTACTAATAAACAAACAATTTTTAAACTTTCTGTAAAAGTAAGACACTAAATAAATTGTAAACTTATGTTCTATGAGTTTCAACTAGTTTTAAGAGCCAATTTGTTGTAAGAAAATTTTTATAGAAACTTTTTATAAGCTCTTTTTATTTTTAAAACTACAAAACAGGGTTCCTAGAATTGTAAAAAAAAAGTTCTGAATACTGAACAAACGCTTGAATGATTTTCGTAAAAATAACTGAATTTTTAGTGATTTTTTTTTATTAGTATGCCATCTATTCTAATTATTTTAATAACTATGAAATTAATTTAAATGCCCTTTTCTTAAGTATATTTTGTTGAAGTAATAAAAAATTGAATAATACTGGTAAATATTTGAAAAATTATAAGCAAGAAATAAGAGTTAGAAAACTAAGCAACTAATATTTATCAGAATTGTAAACAGAATTAGTAAATATTAACTGTATGTTGAAGATTTTAAAACTGAAAGTAACTTTAAGTTTAAAACAAGAAATACAAATCCTAAGCTTAATAACTTTGTAAGGATACCTATCATTTAAAACTTGATCACTTAAGTTGATTAATTTTGTATAAAATAAACTAAAATATTAAATTTAGAAGAAAAGTTTCTGGTTTAAACATTAGTAGTGTTGTGGTATTTTATAAATACATAAATGTTTAAAGCTAAAAGTCAACTTAAAGACATTTTTCAATTGTCCACTTTATTGCTGTCGTTGGGAGTAATTGAAAAATAATGGTCAGTAATTAATAAAATTAAATAATTAAAGCTCAAAATCAAAAAATTGAAATAAAAACCATAATGCAAAAAAATTGGCAAAATTTTTATTTACTATAACCAATTCCAAGTGCTTTATATTTTATTATAAAAATTTAGTTTAAAATAAAACAGTTTTCTACTTGAGATTTTCTAACAAAAAGTAAAACAAAACTAAAAAATAAATCAATTATTGTGGAACTTTCAGTAAAAGTAAGACACTAAATAAATTGTAAACTTATGTTCTATGAGTTTCAACGAGATTTAAGAGCCAATTTGTTGTAAGAAAATTTTTATAGAAACTTTTTATAAGCTCTATTTATTTTTAAAACTACAAAACAGGGCTCCCAGAACTTGTAAAATAAAAAGTTCTGAATACTGAACAAATGCTTAAATGATTTTCTCAAAACCATCTAAAATTTTCATGATTTTCTTTTATTAGTCTGGCAAATTTTCTTATTTTTTACTACTATGAAATTAACTTGAATAAAATTTTTTTAGTTTAACTTGTTGTACTAATAAAAAATTGACTAATACTCGTAAATAATTTAAAAATAATAAGCAAGCAGCAAGAATTACACAATTTAACAACTAATACTTGTTAGATTTTGTTTAAATATTTTGTTAAAAAAAAAAAATTAGAAAGAGATATTCATAATACAAAAAAGTAACTGTCACAATATGTCGCCTTACTTTTAGTTTTAAGAGAAACATTTGAATGTATCTCTGTATGTACAATAAATCTTGATATTAAACAAGTTGATTTTATCAATAACTTAGTAGTTTTTATATCTATTTATTTATAGTTCTTAAAAAAATTTTAAACCTTTTATTCACAATAATTTTTCTAAATCATGTTATCTTTAACTAGTATACAGTGTCAGAAAGCAATTAAATGCTACAAGTTAAGCTTAAGTAGTTAGGCATTGGTACCAATAATAATTTAAAAGTACTGAACTTAGATATTTTTTGATTCTGGTATATCGAAATTAGTTTTAGCACTTATATTTTATGTTATTTAGTCTATACATTTAACTCAACACCACTGATGATTTCGAATTAACGTTAGTGGAGTATTAGAAGTTTAGGAGCGCTGAAAGTACTTCTATAGCACTTAAAAAAAACATGATATTTAGATCAAGTCTTTTTTTTTTCTCTTCTTGTTTTTGTTTTAAATTGCACATCTATAAACAGTTTATGCTTGTAACAGACTATTAAACACAGTTCCCTATATACCTTATATTTTCATCCGTATTGATTTCAACTGTTTTACAACTGTTTTTAAAATTTGTTTTCAAAAATGGCAATTATATTGGATCCTGAATATTTATCAAAGCTAGTTGATTATATTTAATAGTTGTAAGCTAATATTTGTGTTAAAAATAAAGTGCCACGAGATGTCGCCTTACTTTTAGTTTTAAGAGAAGTTTTTAGGTGTATGTCGGAATGAACAATAAAGTTTAACATAAATAAGTCGATTTTATCAATAACTCTGTAGTTTTTATAATTATGTTTTTTAAGTTCTTTTACAAAACCTTAAACTTGTTGATTACAAACTAGATTTTTTGTCAATTTTGTTATCTTTTACTTGCACACAATGTCAAAAAGCTACTATATGCTACAAGTTAGGCTTAAGCTTACTACTAAGTAACTAAGTATTAACAATATTTAAAAATATGAAATTATATATTTTTCGGGAGCCGATCATTTCTAAACCGCTATCACTTCTAACCCGATCATTTCTAAAAAGAACATTTCTAACCCAATCACTTCTAACCCAACTAAACCCGATCATTTCTAACCCGATCATTTCTAACCTGATCGTTTCTAACTCACTTTACTTATACTACATTTTTATTTTTTAATCTGGATTTCATGCAAAAAAAAACTAGTCTTAATAAGTTATTAAAATAAAGAAAAATAAAATAAACTTTTAGTTACTTTAAAACATAATGATTTTAATGTGTTACGTAAAAATAATTTCAATATAAGTTTTAATTTTAGTATTAACTTAACATAATCTTAATACATGTTTATTACCTCATTTTTTGATTTTTTATCCCACACAAAATTTTAGTTTTTTTATTATTTTTTGTTTTTTCCATACACTTTAAGAGACGTTTTTCATAATCGTATACAATTTACTAAGTTGTTTACTTTAAAGTATTTTGAAATCTTCTTTGTAGGATTTCAAAATAAGCAGTGATAATTATATTTTAGTTGGATCTTATTTTAATTAACATGACTACAATACAGTTTACAACTAATAGTTAGTGTTTTAACTTTCTGCTGGTAATTATCGGGTATATTAATTTTATTGTGTGTGCTATTGAATACTTCTGCTATTACATATATCATAGGCAGGCTGCAGTTTTGGTTAACATCGTCTGTAAGTTAAATACTTATCTACGAAAATTGCAGGGTCTTTCTTCTAAAGGCCTCAGCACAAAAATTAAAATTTTTACCTTTAGGATTTTATAGTAGTAGATGTTACCATATCCCAAAAGGATACAACAGTTTCGATAAATTTTTTTAAAGTCATGTGAGGTAAAGGTTGATTTCAATACAATATCTCTCAAATCGACTTGCTCTATACTTTTTTGATAGATTGGTAGTGCATTAGTTGTATGAGTGCTGAAACTTGACAGTGATTTTGCTATTAGCTGATATATATTTGTCCTCGCTTGCATGGGCACAGAGATAAGGAGAAACATTGTAAACATGTACTTATAATTATCACAATGTTTTCGTTACAGGATTTTAAGTTTTACAGTGAAATAATTAATTTAAGTAAATTTAAATGTCAATTGAAACCGGCCGGACTAGTGAGGATTTACTTTATTTGGTTAAAACATTTTTATCTTTCTTAAAAAAAAAACGTTTATATAATTATATATCCCTTATTTGCTTTTCCTATTATTAAAGTCTTTGAGATATAGGTTAGAAATTTGTACCTAAACAGTTTGCAAAACACAATTACAAAACTAATAGAGTTATTAATAAAAAGCGCAAGCTCATTTATGTGCTTTGAAGTTTCTCTTTAAACTAAAAGTAAGACGGCAACAAGTGACAATTTACTTCAAACGCACAATTTTTAGCTCACAAATACTGAATACAAAAAACTGTCATACTTGATGTATAAGATGTAAATACTGTTTTACAAAACATATATGTTGAAAACTTTTGTAAAACAGTTTAAAGTCATTTATATAGATACGCTTTAAAATATAGTTTTACTACAAATATAAATTAGTTTCACGCCTACAATTGTTTTTAAGCCGTTTGTTAGTTTCTATGAAAATGTCAACACCAAGAAAATAAGTTTACGCACTTTAACAGCACAAAGATTTGTTTTGTATTCATAGTATTTTTTTTTCTATTCTGTTCAAATGAAAAAATAAACTAACACTGTTTGTATTTTACAATTTATAATACTTTGAAAGCTTTTTATCTAAATATATAGATTACCTAAATATATTTGAAGCATTAAAGTTTATTGCAAGGTTTATACATACGGATATAAAAAAATACTTTTAGAACATGAAAATTATATTTCTACACTATTAAGTCTGTTAAACAAGAGTACAAACGACAAAGCAAAAATAAACATCTAACGTTTAACTTCAAGTCTAAACGAAAAGGTAAACAAGTCACAAAAAAGCACAAAATAAATATTACAAAATTTATTATCTTTGTAGTTTGTTGTTTCTCACTTCTTTTTATTGAGCTATGGCCTCCATTGCCTCTTTGATAAGCCTTTAAATATAACTATTTATTGAAATATTCTCAACATTATTTTTTATTTATTACTATTAACAAAACGATTCATTAAAATAAAAAAAAAGTAAAATATTTATTAAATTAGATATCTTTTTATTAAGAAGGTATTTCTTACTCTATTTTTTATAGTATCTATTACAATGTAATATTATTAAATTTTTAAAATCCATTAGATTTCAGTACCGCCTTATATACTAGGATTCATTGTTTTGTGTCTGTAGGTTATAATTTAATAATCTTATTTGAAAAGTTTTTTAACATTAATTCTTTTTCAATTGTTATTATTTTTAAGTTTCTAAACGAAAGACTTTATCCAAAAATTTTTAATTTATTTGTCATTTTACCATTATTATTGTATCACAGATCTACAATTTGAAAATCATTATTGCGGTGAAACAAAATTAATTTACTGATGAACATTGTATTTGTAACCTGAACAGCTTTTTATATCAAAATTAAATTTTAGCTTTTTTGCAGTCAAAGTTTAAGTCAACTTAAAGTGTTTATTAATGTCATACTATTTATTGTAATTACAGAAATAGAAGTAAGACAAACTATAAAATGTTAAACTTACCTTCTGTTTTCCAAGTATTTGTTGATATGCTTGTATATGACGTACACAATTTCGCAACAAGCTAGTATGATCGCGAGCATTGTGACGTAGTTCCACCACTGGACGTAGTATGTTTTCTCCTGTTAAAAAAATAATCAGAAAGCTTAAATAAAAACTACGTGAGATAATACATTTTAATAACCGTAAGATATTCAAAAACCAAATTAAAATATTTAATGTAAGTTAAAGAGTCTAAATATAGGTCACAGGAAAAACATTAAAATACAAAAAAATGAATTTAATGTTAAACTTTCTAAATACAAATATTCTTTAGTATCAGTGAAAACGGTGACTTTATACTTCAATTGAAAACAACTTACAATGCTTTAGTGACCCAGCAGGGTAAAAATACTACAATAAATACTTAAGTGTTTAAAAAAGTATAAACTGTAACAGATAAAAGCGACAATAACTCACAAAACTTTTAGTGACCTAGTATGGTATTACCAAGACAAAGAGCTAACTGTTAAATATTTGACAAAAAATAAAGACGTCAACTCACAATGCTTTTAGGGACCCAGCAAGGTATATCGTTCCCATGATACAAACTCTGCTTACATGCGCTGTACAACACAGGATTTTCCTTTTCCACCTAAATTTGAATGTTTAATGTTTATAAAAAACATACCGTAGTAAACAAGCTCACAACAAAGCACTTTTTTCTCCACTTTAAAGTTTGTATTTATTTAACTTATATGTTTGCACCCTCACAGAGCATTTGGTTTTAGAAAATAAACAATAGTAATATACAAAAAACTATTGTGTGGACTTATCACGCAGCTATCATGAGGTAATATACAAAAAGCTATCATGCAGCTTATCACATAATATGTTTAAAGTCTTCAAAACAACATAAAAATTATTTTCAAACTATTTTTTTTTTAAATAAATTTTTTATAAAAAAAAAAAACTGAAATGAATTTATAATAGTAATTATTTATCAGTACGGGACTAAAACCATCTTGTTTACAACAATAAAACAAACAAACATCATATCCCTGCCCGCACCTCCACATGCCAGGAACCGTCATGTTTAAATATTGAGAGATGCTCTTCTCTACTTCTTTCTGTGGAAAATTTTGAATTTTTATTTGATATTTTTGTCAGGAAAAAATTCTTACTAGTTTTCAAAAGTTTTGAAAAGAAAGTTGGTTTTTTAAATGACTGTGTTTTTAATAAATATCCTGCTTTTTTTGACTTTTGTGGTATTATTTCCGGAGGTTTAGTTTTATTATTAAATTGTTTATTGTGCAATGCTGGACTCTTGCATTAGAACATAAACCACTTAAACAGGACACAAAATGAGAACAATAAAAGCAAAATAAAGTACGTGGAATTTAAGTTTAAAATAAATATTTAGGATATTCATGTAGACTTAATGTTTAAACTATTTTCTACTCGTGCTGTAAAGATAAGAATAAATCATAATAAGTTTTTATTAGAAAAAACTATTGTCTGATATTTATTAAGAGTAAATATTGTATTAAATATTATTTAAATAAACAAATATGTAAAATGCATATACATGTGATCTAAAAGGTTAATTTAGGCTCAAAAACAACAAACTATACAAACACTATCATAACTACAAATTTTTTGTTTAACTATAAGCTTAAAGAATTAAAAAACATAATTTCAAAAAACTAGTCAATAAAGACAAGTTACTGCGCTTTCAGTCAATTATGAAAACACAAATAAGTACTTATAAGAGTATCTTGGTCGTTTCATATACGATATCATTTAAGAGTTGCAAAATGTTTTAGGCAAATTCTTTCCAGGTTTTAAAATTTCCTCCAGGTTTTTAAAAATACACATTTTTGGGTCTATTTTTAGTTTAAAGTTAAGTTTAAGGTAAGAAACTATGTTAAATATTATAAAAAAATTGAAAAGATACTGTAAAGCTACTTTAAATGTGTACTCTAATAAAAAAATTTGGAGAAGACAATTTTTTTTTATCTATATGATAGATTTTTTGTGTCAAATTGAAATTCAATTACTGAGCATGCTAAAATTGCTAAAAATTCCAGATTTTTCCAGATATTTTTTTCAAAATTTCTAAAATTCCAGATTTTTCCAGTTTATTTCAGGTGTTCTGGTTTTTGGCAACCCTGTGTCATTGAAAAAATCACAACTTTTCATTTTTTATCAATTCATCACATTCAGGGGTGAGCATAGAAAAATAAAAAAGAAACTAACCACTGCATCTTATGCCACTAACACGATACACAAAATATTTATTTAACAAGATTCTCCTAGTCGTGTGGAACAAACACAAACAAACGCAAAATAATAAATACCAAAAAAGACAGTTAAAAAAAGTTTATCATCAATATATCAAACGTAATGTTGAACAATATTTCAAACTTACCCCTTGCGAGCCGATGGTGTGGAAGGACAGGTTAGCGTGGTGAAACTCCAGTACTATTATGACGACCCAGAACGCGAGGTAGGCCAGTCTCAGCCACACGTTCCAGTATATCTGGTGAAAATTTAAAAGTGCAATAATTTTAATATGAAAACTAAGAAAGAGAGCTTTGAAGATCGTCTTCTACGTTTATTTATTAGGGCTTATGAAGGACAACTACTTTCCACGTGCAGATTTACAGCAACGTATCAAGCTACCTACCTCGTCTTCGGGTCCGAAGTGGTAGGTGTCCGGGTCGAATACCTTCACCTTCTTCTTCACGTTCCCGTTCATTTTTATCATGCGCTTGCACTTTTTGATCCCTTCGTTGTATAAGTTGATTACCTTTTAAAATCAATTAATCAACGGTCTTGGATTTGATATGTTAAACAGTCGGTTGAGTGAAAGACGATGTTGAAAAATTGATAAAGTTTTAAAAGTTTATTTTATACTGTTTAGAGATACAGTTACATGCAAAGTCATCTAAAAAAATATTAAAGATCTAATAAGATATTCTTGCTGCTTTCAACCAAACAAGTTCTGATACATAATAAAATCTAGAGGATCTAATTTTAAAAGAGAAAACAGAAAACAAAAAAAAAACTAAAATAAGCAATTAGAATTTTTTTGAACCGGTGAAACATTCTTAATAAAATAATTGTCAATTTAAAACAGATATACATTATACTATTTCGCTGCTACTTCTGTTCTGTTCGAATGTTGCTTAAAACATCATTTTAGAATAAAATAAAAAATAGGTAAGGTTTGACTATACTCGTTAGAACATCAGACCACAAGCTTTTTAGAACTTTTCAAGCTGAGACCAGGGCTCCGCTGTCATCGAAACTCGTCAGTCGTCATGGAAGCGAATAACCTGCAGTCGTCTTTCTGCAAAACGTTTACCAGCAAGGCAAAAGAAAAAAAAAACTGACGTCAGTGATCAACACGAACGATACCCTCATGGTGAAATACTAAAAATCGTTTGTAGATTGAAGACTGCGGTTTATTCGTTTGCGGCTGACTGACAAGTTTCAATAAGAACGGAACCTATATTAGTCTACCTAAGGCTTGTGGTCTGATGATCGAACTTGTGTGATCGAATCTTGTGTTAAATTTGATATTGTCTCACGGCATGAAAAAGTCCAGCCTTTGAAGACTTTCGCCGAAGATTTCTTCGAAAAAATGAAACACAAAAATTAATGTGCAAATTAACAATTTTATTTATTACCCGCCTTAATTGATAAAAATCAAACCTTTTCAAACATTAAAAATAGAGTAAATTGCACAGAGAAGTTTTGGTTTACTTAAGAAAATTAAGACCTATTCATTTGTTAAAAGTATTATGGTGCAAAGACATAAATGAAAAAAAAAACTACAGTTTGCTGTTCCTCTCGTTTGTTTCTGAGATCCGCGGGATTCAGATTCTGTAATTTGGATTCTTCAAAGTCCTCTAACATAGCTCTTTTGTAAAAAAATATTTAATTTATTGTCTTGTAATCTAATATTATCAAAATAATAATAACAGTAACGATAACAATAACAATAATAACAACAACAACAACTGTTATTATTATTATTATTGATACTATTATTGATACTATTACTATGACTACTATGACTACTACTACTATTATTGTTATTGTTATTATTGTTATTGTTATTATTGTTATTGTTATTGTTATTATTAATGTTATTATTGTTATTGTTATTGTTATTATTAATGTTATTATTGTTATTATTGTTATTAATGCTATTAATGTTATTATTGTTATTATTGTTATTATTATTATTATTATTATTGTTATTGTTATTGTTATTGTTATTGTTATTATTATTATTATTATTATTATTATTATTATTATTATTATTATTATTATTATTATTATTATTATTATTATTATCATTATCATTATCATTATCATTATCATTATCATTATCATTATCATTATCATTATCATTATCATTATCATTATCATTATCATTATCATTATCATTATCATTATCATTATCATTATCATCATTATCATTATCATTATCATTATCATTATCATTATCATTATCATTATCATTATCATTATCATTATTATTATTATTATTATTATTATTATTATTATTATTATTATTATTATTATTATTATTATTATTATTATTATTATTAATATTATTATTTTATTTATTATTATTATCAAAACTACTATTAGTGTTATCCTCATCATTAATAATAAAAACTTTATTATCTTTATTGCTTTTAAAGTTATAGTTATTTTTTGGGCAACCGTTAATTACTTAAATAAATAAGAAAAAGTAGAATATAATATTTTGTTCAAGTTCTTCTGCAACGCTCTTTTGTAGAGTTAAATTAAGTCTTTTTTCATTATATTCTTATACAAACGAATAAAAACTTTAACTATATAATAAATAATAAATTAATCTAACCTTATCCTTTTTATAAAAAATAAATTATATTAAACAATGAACTTCACCGCACGATCAACATTAACGGCATCCGAGACAAACCAAGGAAAATAAGGAAAATAAAAGGATTGTTTCGGATGCTGTTGTTGTTGATCGTGCGGTGAAGTTAATTGTTTATTACCGATGGCATAAAACATCTTAACTTTGTTGATGATGGCCGAAATAAATACTGGCTATAAAAACAAAGCACATAACTTTTAATTACTCTTTAAAACGTTAACTTATTCTTCACCTTTGACACTCTCCAAGCTGAATTGAAAGTTTGTCCACCTTCAGCGATCTTGCTCTAAGTTGATCCACGCAACAGTAGAAAGCAAACGTGGCCATTATCAGGGATATGTACTGTTAGAAACAATTTTACTTGTTAGGATATGCACTGTAGCAACAAAAAAACATGCTTTTAGGGCTATGTACTGTTAGAAACAATTGATTATCTTACTTGTGAGGATATGCACTATGGCAATAAAAAAACATTGTTTTAGGGCTATGTACTGTTTAAAACAATTGATTATCTTACTTGTTAGGATATTCACTGTATCAATAAAAAAACATGCTTTTAGGGAAATGTACTGTTAGAAAAAATTGATTATCTTACTTGTTAGGATATGCACTATGGTAATAAAAAAACATTGTTTTAGGGCTATGTACTGTTGGAAAAAAATTGGTTATCTTATTTGTTAGGATATGCACTGTATCAATAAAAAAAACATGCTTTTAGGGCTATGTACTGTTGGAAAAAAATTGGTTATCTTATTTGTTAGGATATGCACTGTATCAATAAAAAAAACATGCTTTTAGTGCTATGTACTGTTAGAAATAATTGATCATTTTATTTGTTAGGATATGCAGTGTAGTAACAAAAAACATGCTATTAGGGCTATGTACTGTAGAAGTAACTTTGCGTACATCTTATGCGGGGAATTATTTAACTATGAAGATTTGATAATTTATGCTAGTTTTTTATCATACAACTAACCACAGCTTTTTTATTAGATTGTTATGAATTAAAAAATTAAGAATTTTTACTGATTTTGATGGTAGTATCACATGTATTTCTGCATAGATGATTTATACTATTATAAAAATAGTACTTGTCAACCAACGTGGTAGAACCACACGTGTAGTTGTGAACTTGGTTAGGGTTAATACAAATCATACCTACCAGCTTATGTGGTAGAACCATATAAACTTCTGCGAAATCGGTTGAAATAAATAAAATTGTAATGTATATACAACTTACATAATAGAACCATACATACTTCTGCGAAATCGGTTGAAATAAATAAAATTTTAATATAACCAACTTACGTGGTAGAACCATATATACTTCTGTGAAATTGGTTGATACTCGTTGAAGCACTGATATTCGCATCCCACTTCCTTCTGAGAACAACTGAACATTCTTCTTTCGTCGTCGTACACTGAAAACACAATTAGATAACGATTACTTTAAATGGAAGAAAGTCTAGTTAATTAATTCTTTAGTTTACAATAAGTTAAATTAAACATACTGAAAAAAAAGGCCACTTAGCTTAATTTCTAATAATACTAGGCTACTGTATATTATCTCGTTTACTATTTTTTAAGTACCATCATCATAAGTTTAATGATTGTACACCTTATGCGTGATTATGCGTGATCATGATTACAACTTTTTTAATATTATTTGGTGCTTAATTTTAATTTACTATACTTTTGGAAACACCTTGGTTTATAAAAACATATTATATGTTCACAAAATTTTATGCTTAATAAAACTTTGAATTTATATTACCAGATAATGCATAGTTTCAATTAGATTAAATTTATTAAAATAATTATAAAAACAAAAGTATTGTATGGTCTTGTTTATAAAAGTAAAATTTTAAAACTATGTTTTTATGTAAATTTTTCGTCAAAAACTTATATATTTTAATTTGATTTGATCAGAACTTCGTTGTATAAATTTGTCTTAAATTAAAACAATTAAAAAAACTATTGTTTTTAGTTTTTATCTGATTTATTTAGGTTAAATAGTCAAAAAAAAAAAATTTACTAAAAAGTGTAAACACAACAAATTACAAACTAAAAAATTGTTAAAGTATTTAATATATGGCTATAGTTAGGTGATAGTTCTGAAATTATCACTATAATGATTAAAAAAATAAGGTATAATTAAACATTGCAAGTTAATCTTTAGAAAAATAAAATTCACAGAAACGTAACAACCGCACCTAAATTTGAAAAATATATGTGAAAATTATAATTTTAACTGTAATGAGTAGTTGTTAACATTTGCATTAGATTAAAATGAATATCAAACAAACTTTAAAGACAAAAAACCGTTATCTTTTACTTTTAAGCACGTAAAAATAAATACTTTTGTTACAAAATAAACTTTTAGTAAAAGGAAACGCTTAGTAAAGTTTTATCAACGAATTTAACTAACAGCTGGGGCCCTGTAGAAAGATTATGAGTCTGAGGAACAGACTGAACAAGTAAGCATTTCCACAAATGTTGAAGAACTTGGAGAGCTGTATAATATGTATAATAAAGTATAGTTTATTAAGTTATGTGTGACAATGATTTTTTTATGAATACACTCAAATTTGAATGATCAGTATCATCAAATCAAATAAAATAAAGTTTAAAATGCCACAATAACACGTAAGCTATTGGTAGCTACAAAACTTTGCTGATGAAATTTACTGATTTTTTAAGTTTACTTAAAAAAATGTCGAAAATTTTCAATTAACTATTATTGAGCGAAACAACGCGTAAAAAACAAGTTTAAAATCGTATTTAAATATATTGCTGCTTTCTTTTGATTTATATGTTAAGAATAAACTTTAATAGTATTAGAGAAAAATAAAACCAAGAATTTCTCTAAAAGTTTCACATTTATAATATAATATATAAAATAAAATATAACGGAACTTTCAAATTACTTTATTACATTAAAATTAAAGTAACTTTACACTCTATTGATAAAATTAAAACCTAAAAATTATTAATAGAGTTTTGTAGTAATCAAACTTGAATATTTTTAAGTCTTTACTCAATGAAAACAAAAAATGAAATGTAGCTTTAGTTTTTAAGCTTAGAGAACTTCAACTTATCTTGTATACTTTAAATTATTATAAACCAAGAGAATTAAAATTAGTTTAAAACCAGAGAATATTCATCTAAATGTTTAATTAAAAAAAACAGTTTAAAATGTTTCTTAATAACAGTGTGTGTAATCTGTTTAATTAATGTGACTAATATTTTCCAATACTAAAAATTAGTTTATTACTCGGTACTTATAAGTTATAAATTTGCTTACCAATTTTATTTCTTTGACAACTGCGTGCAAAATGTACATCTTTTATTGCGTCTCTTTGGATTTAAGTTTGTAAGTTAAAATTTAAATATAAGTCTGCAAAATATTTTGTACTTAGTTTTAGCTATGACCAGTCTTACAATGGTGCTTGTAGAAATCATTTCCAAGTCTCTGAAGTAGACTTTATAAACTAAATTGATTGTTTTTAGGAAAAACATTCAGTTAAATAAAAATGTTAAAAATTTTTAGATAAATATTGTTAAAGAAATTTTATTTAACAAAAGACACAAAACAAAAGATAAGTCTAAATTTTTATAAAGTAAATTTTTACACAGATAACTGTTGTTTGTTTAATTGTTCTAAGTTTTTTATTATCGGTTAAAAAAGTTTTTAAAAGGTTATAAAAGTGTAAAAAGGTTAAGAAGATAATTAGATTCTCTAAAGTACAAAAAGAAAAACATGAATTTTATAAACCTTTTGAGATATTTGTTTAAAAAACTAAAATAATTTAAACGTTCACTTACAGTAATGAATCTATCACTGTTAGTAAAATAATAACACTGTTTTGAAATTTTTATGTTTAACTTTTAACTTTTATTACATACTTTGTATTGATATTAACTTAAAGAATTACTAGCAACTTTTTTATAAATATTTGGTTTACCAACCTCATTGTAGATTTTTGTATTTAAACACTGTAACTAAAATTTATATCTGTTTCTACAAACTAGTGTTTTAATGTTTATAAAGGTTACAAGCTGGTTTTAATATTTAAATAGTGAAGACAAAACTTATTGAAAAACTAATTTTTAGTTGTTACCCATTTATAAGAAATTTCAAACCTTTGATAAAGTTTGTAAAAATGTAGTTTTAAAGTAGATAAAAACATCTTTTTATTACTAAACTTAAATACTGAATAAAAAAAAGGTGTTTGTAATATATTTTCAAGACATTTATCAAAAAAGCTGAGGTGGTATAGTAAATTTGGTTAAAATATTTTATTTAATTGAAAACAAATCAATTCAAGTTGCTTATTACAAGAAAATTTTTAGTCTTAAACATTAAGATAGTTATCAAATTTTTAATAAAAATTTTATATGTAAAAACTTTGTAGCCAGAGAACTTGAAAAACTTTAGTTAGAGTTTATTCTTGCCACTATTTCAGGCAAAGGGATAAAATTCAAAATGACCAAATACTAGTGTGGGTTACATTAAGCTAGCTTGATTTTGTAAGAAAACTGAATATAAGAAAAAGATAAGCGAAAAACTGTTTAAAAAATAATAAGAATTAAATATCTAAAAATAATAAAGTGGGAACTAATAAAAAAACTATATTAAATAAATAAATAAAAAAGAGTATAAGGTATTAAAAACTAACCTGAAATTTATCAGAAAAATCAAATTAACCTGACTGTAAGACACTAGAAAAATAATAAAGAATTTTTCTTTATATTAATCTAAAAAACAAAGTGTCCTAATATGTAACAAATGACTTATATTTGTCCACATGTAACACAAAACTAATCAAAACCAAACACAACAATAATTTAGTGTTAACAAGAAGTGAAAAAATATCAGTAGCTTATATGTAGGAAACAGGTTTAGTAAAAAATTTTAATCCTAATTTTAAGTTGTTGTTAACAATTTACCTATTAATGTTATGCTTTAAGTCAAGTTTAGATATTAAAATTAAAATACAACTCAACTTTACACTAGTCATGAAATGTAAATATTATATAAAATTTATTTGTAACTAATGAGTCTGTAAAACAAAGCTTCTTTCATGTTAATTTCAATTTTAAGTATTATAACTTTACTTTTTGATTAATTTTTAATATATTTAGGTAAAGTGGGTTAGGGAAACAAAAACTTTAAAAAATATTTTGACTCAACAAATATACAAGTCAGACTGACCTCTGAGTATACTTTCCTCTTTTTTATTAAAACTAGTATGCATTTTAATTATTTATTTTGAGATACTCATTTATTACCAGCTTTCAAAAATTTTTAACACAAACAGCTTTAAACTTGAGTGACAAAGTTTAAATATAGTTTAGTTTAAAAAAACTTAAAACATTTTAATTTTGTAGTAAGTAAGTTGTGTGAAATTTGAAGTGATCAGCTATCTAAAATTAGTCTAAATAGTTTATAATAATGCTTATAGTAATTATTAAAAACACGCTTAAGCTTCAAACATTATAAATGTAATTAGAATAGAAATAAACTTTAAAAAAAATATATATATTCTAAAACTCTTCAAAAATTTGTGAATAAAATAAAATAGCTAAATAACTCAAACAACAAACAATAAAAACTCTTTATTTTTACTTTTACCTGAAAAATGTTTAAAATTATTAAAAAAATCTTAATACTTTATACTTTACATGGTCACTAGTGTATTTACTACAGCTAATTTGTTGTGAGAGTTAAGAAATACTGCTCTATAGCCGTGAAAAAGTACTTGTATTGAGAAATTAAATAAAATTGACGCATGAGTGATTTCAGAGCGAGTGAAATGTTACTAATAAAATGTTAATTAAAGCTAAATGTTTCTTAAGCAAAAGCATGAAGAAAAAAAATTCTATTAGAATTATATTTTAAACTTAGAAAATTATAGTTTAATACTTTAATTTATAGTGAAAGTTTAAAAAAAAATAACATAAAGAAACAGGCAGTGTTACTTAGTTTTAAAAGTAGAAAATAAGTAAAACACATATACATAGTAAAATTGTTCCAGCCAAAGTATGTAAAACAACTTTTTTTTAAACAGAATAAAATACTTTTTAAAGATTTTAATCAAATTTTTTAACTATCACAGCTTTATATTTATGTTTGTATTTACTTTTGACATACTTAGCAGCCAAATATATAAAAGTTTTTTAAATGAGTTAGAATGATAAAACTAGATAATAAAAAGTTGCATAAGTATGTGTTTGTAATACTTATTGTTTTATATAGCAAATCTTTACATCAAGCCTAAGTTTAAAAAAAAATAGCTGGAATATGTCAAAAGGTATCAAGCTTGTGTTTTTTAATAACTCAGATATTCATGTGTAAGAATAAATGATCACAGAAATTTTAAATTAAAAAAAAAATTAGATTTTTTTTTTTTTTTTCATTTTTGTCAAAAACCTTTTTTTTCACAGTAACTTTTTTTTAATTTATAGGTTTATCAGGTCTAAAAAATTAACTTTTTATCAAAATTAAGACCTTTTTATTGCTTTTATGAATAAATATAAAGGCTTTTTTTTTGATTTAACAAAAAAATTATCTTTTATTTTTATTATTTAAAAATGTTAAAACAAACAAAACTTACCGGAAACTAAAATAAAATAATAAAAAAGTTAATTAAAGAAACTACATATTTAATTCAAAATAAATTTACAATCAAAATTACACAAGTTTTAGACATAGTAAAGATATCAAAACCAAAAAGTTTTAAACTACTTGACACAAAAAATTGTTTTTTAGAGTTCACCATTCATAAAACTAGTACAAAATTTCACACATTTTGGTCTTAAAATAAAAAGAAAGTCTAAAACTTATAAATATTTTATAGAGCAGAACAGCATTTATGTTGAAAAATTTAAAGAAAGGGTATAAATAAAGAAATCAAAGTATTTGAGAAACATTCAAGTTAGCTAAAATAAATATTATTTACCAAAGGTTTTGAATGTTAGTTTCTACAAAAGTTTTTTTATTTTTTGAGTATTAGTGTTTTTTTTTTTTTGCTTATTATAAGTTTTAATTTTAAATATAAAACTTAAAACCTTATTTTAATCAACTATATTTTGAAAAAATAACAGAATTTATACACAAGTAACTTCAAACTTAAATTAGTTGTATTATATATTTATATTTGAGGTTCTAAATTAACAAAAATTGTTCACAACTTATTTAAAAATAAGGAGACAAGTATACAAGGTTTATTGTTCAAGATTTTTATTTGCAAAACTAAGTTTCACTCTTAAAGGGATCTACAGTTACAATCTAAACCTGAAAAATAAAAGTCAAACAAAACGTGGAATATATTATAAAAAAAACTAATAAATTAGAAATTTTCAAACTATAGTTATCTAATATAAAGAATGGCAACACAAGATTAATCCATTTGGTTTTAAATTAAAACCTTTTAAAACAAAACTCATCAAAATTCACTTTTTTATATTATAGATTAAAAGCAGTACTCTTTGAAATTTTAGAAATACTCAGATAAAAAATTTAGGGTTTAGAAAATTATAACTACCATTTTTTTTTAATTTTTTAACATACACCAGCATTGCTGGTTGTTTAGCTCATTAAACTTTTTTAACAAAAAATGAAAGTCAAACTTTTATAATTTTTATTTAAATGTTTTAACCTTAGAAAGTTAACTAATAAAGCTTGTTTTAAAACAGATAAATTATCATGCTAATTTAGAAAAGCTTATGCTAGTTTGAAAATTTTGAGACTAAACAAAAATTCAGGCTGACCAAAGGTTAAGTGTTCTTGCAATACAAAGGCAGCAGGTTTTTTTCAATAGTCATGCTTTTTTTCAAGAATAAAAACTTAATTCATTTTGGTAATACTTGAGTATATTTTTAGTTTCAGTAAGTCATGTGTGTTATATATGAATATTGTTTTATGAGTATTTTAGTAAAATTCTTATTGACAGTAAACTTTTAGTTTTAGTCTCTATCTGTTTATAAATCTTCTCATATACACTTGCTACTTTTTGATAAATTGGCCCGACCTTATTCCTTTAAAGCAGGGTTTCCCAATTTCTTTTTGCAAATGGCACCCTTTTAAGAAATTAAAAAAGCCATGGCCCCTTCAGAAGATAATAATAAACTACCATAAAAACACCTAAGCCCATTTTGTTTTGCTTTTCATCTGCAACTCAAGAATATCTAGTGTAAGTTTCAAATTATGACCTAATGGCCTCCTTGTGGCTTCTTTACTGCTCGTAGCTCCTCTTTTACCCATTTGCTGCCTGTGCCCACTGAGTATCTGTTATGGCCCCAAAGGCTCACACTAGGAAACCCTGCTTTTAAGAGTGACAATTCTGCATAAAAGTAATCTAAAGGCGTTGTTCATAAGCCAAAATGCTTGTTTAAAAAGTAAAAGTTACAGGCTTAATATATATCTTTATATTCCTTCATCTTCTATAACCTGTAAAGATTTTTCAATTCTTTGGACTTAACAACTATAAAACTCAAATTACCTATCTTTTAAAATAATTTTAGACATAGTGTAAATTTCACATGGCTATAAAAGGTTAAAGTTTAATCTAATTAATAAGTTACAACTTTGTTTTTTAACAATAAAAATCTTTAAGAATTGGCAGGATATAAACTATGTAAAATAAAATTTTTTATTAAAAAAATGATTTGACTGAAAACAATACCAATTAATTTTTTTTAATAAAATACAATATAATAAGTTCAACAATGGTAGGAAGTTCATTGAAAAGCTCAATTAAATTAAAAATTTAGTTTTTGTGTTGCAAATAATACTTATTGCTTGTTATTATATTATGAAAAAGTTGTGTGTATAAAACTCATAAAAACTTTTCACTGGTATACCATATAATATTGTTTAGATTTATTTTAATAAGCTTAATTAAAAGCCCGCGAAGAATTAAAAATTAGTTTTGTAAATATTTTTTATAAAATAACATTAGTTTACATTTTTATGATTTATGGGATAAAACAAAAGCTTGTTAAAGGTTATTTAATTAAGCAAAGACAAGAACATTTTTTAGTATTTGTATCATACATTGTATGCCTACAACAGTTTGATAACTTAATTATAAGATATGTTTATTTATTCTCTATACTGTAAAGTACAAAGTACAATTTCAAAAAATTAGTTCTTTCTGCAGACTATAATATAATAAATAAGCTGAAACAAAAAGAAACAAAATGTTACATGAATTGGAACAACTTAGTCGTAGTGTAAGTATTTTTTATATAGATACTAGCTAAGTTATTTTTGTATAGAAACTCAAATTTAAAAAAAGACTTACTAAAATTGATGAATTACAAAAGTACTTTTATCTAATAAATATGTTTGCGGTAGAAAAACTGTTAACTTGGAAATATGCAAATTAATGATTTTTTTATTAACAATAGTTAAGAGAGTTTTAAACTGCGTATTAAGTTTTACAACTTTATCCAGAACTTTTAAACCTTGAATTCATTTTTGTCTTTGTAAAAACCCGGAAAAATTTTTATGTAATGTCTAAAAATAATATAATTAATAGTTTAATTATAAAGTATCAGTTTTGAACTAATTTTGTTTTTATTTTTATTTTCATTTACTTACTTATTCAGAACCTGCTGTACAGTTCCTCAATTGGGAAGTTGTGGATGTTTCTCAACTACGTTGTGAGACCTCTGTTAATTTACAACGTGGCAAAAAGCAGTGAGTTTGTTTTTATTCTTAAGTTTTTAAATCAAATCAACTAGTTTAGTTTAAGTTCATTAAGTTTTGTTTATTTGTAAATTAATTAGCAAGGCAAGCTTAATTATCACTCGTTTTACTTTTTTTCTTTACAAGATTTTTTTATAGTCTTACTGACAATAACCTAAAACAACTGACGGAAAGGAACTTTCTTAAATTATTAACTACTACAATGTTTCATATTTATTTATTTACATTTACTTTTCAAAATACCTGTTTTGCAATTATTATTAAGAGTAAAAGTGATGAAGTTGAATATAATTAACAAGCTTTTCTTTCGGACAATTCAACTTTTTAACTTTTTTCAGAACTAAATGAAATAATTTAAAACGTTTAATGAATTTATAAAATTTGTACATTCGTATATTTTACTAAAGTTTTAAGTGTTTTTTAACTTTGTTGTTTCTTCAGTCTTTAAATGCAACGTGAAGGAGATTTAAAACCAAATATAACTAGTTTTTATCAATCTCAACTCGTGATATTTTTGTTTGAGGGTGTGGAAAAATTACATAATCATTTTAAAAAATCCCTTTATTTAAAACTTGTGTCTTCAGCTGTGAGCGCTTCGTCTTCTTAACTTTTTCGCTCGACTTTGTAAATTGCGCTTGTTGCCTCGCTTGTAACTTCACACGCTAACGTGGCCTGAGCGTTTGCTCGCTCAAGTATTTAGGCTTTATTTACTTACTTATTTTATTGCCTATTTTCGACATTTTCTGTACATTTTTAATGAATAATGTTCAAAAACTATGTTTTTGATTCACATTCAGCTTCAGTATTAAGCTGTTTGAAATCTTTAGTACATGTTTATGATGGTAATATAATATTTTAGATTAGTTTTTTATTGTTTTTAATAGGTGGAGTAATAGCCTCACGCGTTGCCCCTGGTTTTTATTTCAATTATCTGTTTTTAAACTACTCAGTTAAGAGGTGTTTCGATGCAATTTGAAAAAAACTTAAATTAAATGCTAACACTTTATATTGTTTTACTTCTTTAGTATTTAGCAAGGAATTGTTCGAATTAAACGTAAAATAAACTACAAATTATGTTGATATGTGTTTTTTTTTCTCTCATGATAAAAATGTACTTAAATGCGACTTGAAACAAACATAAAAGTTTTCAACTATTATTTTTATTTTATATTAAGTTTTTTACAAGGATATATTCAAGTGTAAGTTGAAACAAACATATATAACTTTATTTATTCTAATATCGTATTGTTTTTTAGCATTCATAAAAAAATATTTGAATGCAACGTGAAACAGACTAATAACTTTTTTTTGTTATTTTAGTATTCAACGAGGATATAATCAAATGCAATTTAAAAAATATATAAATTCCTATTATCTTTTTAGCTTTTATTTTGTCTTGTTGATTTCAGTCTTCAATCAAGGAATATTCAAATGCAACTTAAAACAAATTTAAATTCAATCTTAACACTTGATATAGTTATATTGTTTTTCAGTTTTTAACGAGGATGTATTCGAGTGCAACGTAAAAGAGATCGGATGTGCACAAATGTGTTCTGATGAGTTCAACAGGTTCAGCTTCCCAAGGTTCTGGATTTTTCAGGTTTATAAGAAATGTATAAATAATCAGTGTTAAAATTAATTAATTTCTTAAAAACTAGCATTAAAACAAGTATGCATTTTTTTTTTATTCTTTAATGATTTTGTTGTAAAGCATAGTTTGTTTAATTAAATTATAAAAAAATATTGAGAATACTACTGAATATTAAAACACTGCAAAAACAAAGAGTATAATTTAATAACTAACACAAACAAATAATAGCAGGGTACTAACCAGGGTTGCTAAAAATAACTTGAAACCTGGAAAAACCTGGAATTTAAGAAATTTTGGAAATAAAAATCCTGAAAAACCTGGAATTTTTAACAATTTTAACTTCGGTTTAACTCAAAAAATTTGTTGAATAAATAAAAGTTTTTTGTCATCATCAAATTTCTTTATTATAAACCTGTTTAAGTAGCTTTAGAGTATCTTTTAATTTTTTTAGACTTTTTAACACTGTTTTTAAACTAAAAATATACCCAAAAATGTGTACTTTTAAAAATCTGAAGGAAGTTTTAAAAACCTAGAGAGAAAATTTTCAAAAAATATTTGGCACCTCCAAGTAGCTGTGTTTCAAACTTAATAAAAAATATTTCAAAATTATTAATAAAAACAGATAATAGCTGGTTGCCTTCCCGATCTTTTATTCTGGATTGCGGCCAAACCATTGCAAGCCGAGTTCACCAAAATGTTTTTTTGCTTCGAAAAGTTGCAGGAGTTCATGACGGACAACAACTTCGAGAATATTGATGAACTAAAAAAGAAATTAGAGGTTTACAAAAAGAAACTTAAATTAAAATTAGCTGCAAAAAGAGAGTTGAAAGTAAAATTTAAAAAAATTATGTGCAAGTTTTTAATTTACAGTTTTTCAGTTATATTATACCAAATTGGAAAGACTTGTCGAGTACTGGCATAAAAACAATAATAATAAACATATATACTTTTTCTGTATAAGTCTTAAATTTTACTTAACTTTCTCAATTGGAATTACCCCGTGAGTACAGACAGTATGCGGTATAATTTGATACACATAGATGAAAAAGAAGTTTCTATAAAATTATTATTACTAAGCATATTACTATTATCTTTTTTTCTACATAGTAATTACCTGACTAGTTCAAACAGTACATTGTAGAGGTTAACAGCGTAACAGAAACAAAACATTTTTAAGGAATAATATTCTTTTAAAACAGGAACTTCCGGACGAGTACAGGCAGTATGTGGTGGAATTCGACCGGTTGACGAAGCAGATGGGAAATTTCAAAACGAAGATGAACTACAAATTGAAACCGGAAGTTGAGGGTGTTGAGGTTGGTGGGAAATTGAAAAATAATATTTTTAAAATTACACAAACTCTTATTTTTACTCTGTTACATCAAGTCAAATGTAAACTGAAGCCGGATGTGGAGGGATTTGAAATTGAAATAAGAAATTAACGAAAAACATTGATATTTTTTAAAATTGTTTGAGTAAAAAGCGTTGTAAATTAGATGCATAGTTTCGAAAAAAAAAACATTGTTTCATATTTTTAGATGTCAAGTCAATCGTTTTGTGACGTTTTTATATTTTATCTTCTTTTATGTTTTCAATAGAAAGAATTTAAGTGAGTTAGAATTCGAGTTAAATATAAACGCAAATAATGAGCATTTAAAAAAAAAGTTAAAAAACAACAAGAAATTAATCTTTTGATTTTTTTTTGTTTTTGGTTTTTCTAGTATTTTTAAGTTAACCATAATGTTTAAGAATTTTTGAAATTAAAATAAACTTGAACAAACACTCAAGTACAGTGTCACAAGTGTTCAACTTAACTTTTACGTAGAAAACGACTAAAAACTAAAATAAAATTGTAGTATAATTTGTTAAGTAAATAAAAAACTAAAACAAATTATCACTTCAGTAAAGTTTTACGCGTGTTAAACAAATAACAACTTTTTAGGCAAATTATTATTCTACAAGACAGAGCTCTACTACTAAGAAGCATTTTTTTTAATTTTAAACTGAATATACTTTACCCACAGGTCCCTTGGACAAAGTTGATCAGATTCCAGCATTTCGTGAAACTGCTGTTCAAAATCGCCATAGAATTTATATTCGCCATGCTGAGCTTCCGTACTAACGGTGTGCAGGTAGTTGTTGTTTTTTGTTTTAAATTTTTAATTTATATATTGTCAAATAAAAACCCGGCTACGTAAAAGTTTTCATGTTTAAAACATGGACAACTGAGGTGTTTTAAGCATACAGTTTTATTTTAAACTTTTAGCTGTATAATGTTTTTTACAAAAAAACTATAACTTAAACCTGATATATATATTTTGTTTTAAATTTATAATTCTGATTCTGAAACTTAGTAGTTTATAACATATTAATGACATTATTGTTATAATTAAAGAAATAAAAAAATTGTACATAGTATCGATATAAAGATAAAGTTTAAACTATCATGTTTATTGAAATTGGAAAAAAATATAAATGTAAACTGAAATTTCAAACTTTTTATTCTCTCCTACAAGTATAAAAAGTTTTGATTAAAAATAAAGTAATTGTGAAAGAAAACTTTTTGCAATATTTTATTTTAAATAGTCCGAAAAGATCTTAAAACAGTGTTTGTTTATTTGTTTAAATTTATATAAAAAATACAGATAATAATTCAAGATAGTCAATACAAGTCGAAAACAAAAGTTTTTATTGACTGGATTAGAAAACACTAGAAAAAAATTAATTGCCAAAAACAGCATTTGGTATTTTTTAGTACATAAATTAATGATCAAAGTATACAGTTCAAGCTGAAAATTACTTCTTAAATTTACTAAATCAGTTCTAGCCGAAAACTCACAGTTTTTTTGGGTTTTGTTTTGAAAAATTACAAAAAACTGGTCATTCGTACAAGGATTGATTTAGTTTTTCTTCATAAAACACATAAAAATAGTTAAACCAAACTACACTGTCGAAGACCCACATTATTTATTTTTGTTTTTTTTTACAACAAAACACACAGTGATGTGTACGAAACATACAAAAATTTATAAAAATTTGTCATTAAACAAAAGGGTAGTTCTTATTTTTCAAAATATCAAATGATCAAATTAAACAGTTCAAGCCGGAAACGCACAATTTAAGCGGATACCTGAACATGGAAGTTTCAGGAAGCTACCACTGCGTTGCCAACCCCGATAACCCGTACCTGAATGACGCTTGCGAGTCGCAGTTTCAGAACGGAGGCTACGTTCCCTGCTGGATTCACAACGCCGCTGTTAGTTTGCATTGAGTGTTTTGTAAAAATTATTTAAATAAGGTATAGAAGCTGGCTCTATGAGTGCCTCTAATAGTATAATAAGTATAAACAAAGCAGTTTCAGGGGAATGGGTACGTTCCTTGCTAGATTTACAAAGCCCCTGATAGTCAGTATCAAACTTGTGTAAAAATTATTTAAATTAGTTAAAATTATTAAGTAAGTACGTTCCCTTCTAAGTACACAACGCCCCTGATAGTTTGCATTAATTGTATGTGAAGATGATTTTTATTAGTTTAAATTTGTTTAAATTTTATTCATTAGTGATAATATTGGAAATGATTACTTAAGTAGATAATAAATATAGTAGCCGCTCCGGATACGTTAGAAATATAAAAAAAGTTGTTTAATATTTTATTAATTAAAAAAACAGTTAAAACTTCATCCTTAGTTTAATTTAAATAACTTTTATTTATTTTATTTTAAAAATATGTTTCTTGCTTGATACACAATGCCTTTCTTAGTTAGAATTATTAGAACTGTTTTATAAAAAAATCAAGACTTTCTCTATGCGGGACACTTAATTTCCTTGCTATTTTAAGTCTTTAAAGGTTAGTTCTGTATTCGAATAACTAGAAAAAAAAATTGGGCAACGTGCCTGCTAATTTGCATAGGAATTATTTACTTTCAGTTACTTATTTTATATAAAGTTCATAATTTTTTCTCAATTAGTACACCATGCTAGCATAACTGTATAAAAACTGCTAACAGTCTATGAGTTTTGTATAAAAACTGAGATTAGAACTCGCGTTTTGTTGGAAACAGAACAATTCTGCTAGTTTAAATTTATAAAACATAGTTCAGCAGTTAAAGAAGATATTTTAAGGGAGCTAAAAATCGTAGCTGCACAATGCTAGATTGAATCTATCTTGATTATTTACTTGTTTGACAATTTAAATTTTAAATTTATTGATAATATTTTTAAAGCTTGTTTTTCCGAGGATAAGATGAAATTGAAGTTAAAAAAAAAGAGTTGATTTTTTAATATATATATATTTTTTAATTTCTTATACAGGAAAATGTACAGATAATATGATTAACAAAATCATTAAAAATTTATCATTTTCCTATTTAACTTGAAAAAACAATAAATATGCTTCGTTTTGTTTAAGTTAACATAAACTTTTTAAACAATATTCCCATAAAGTGAAAGAAAATAAAACTTAAATATTAAATTGAATTTTTATTTACACTATTTAAAAGAAAATTTACAGTGCCTCTAACAGTATGATAAGTATAAACAAAGTTAATTAAAAAATTAAAATAAATGGTTTATAATAACACAGGAAAGGACGCAAATGATAAGACATTGGAACTTTCTGACACTTTTGGTCATCCTGACTCTTTGCTTAGAGCTGTTTATGTCCACAGTGCATCAGGGGTACGTATGGATAAAACATCACATGTGAGTTTGAATAAAAAAAATAAAAATAGTAGACTAATGTCGTTACTCCACTGGTTTGTTTACTCAAAACATAACTAAAGAGTTTAAGTGTACAAAAAATTTAAACAATAAATTAGTTTCTACTTTTTATCAGTGGTTTATAACATCACTTGCGTATTAAAAATTTAAAAAAAAAAAAACTAATTTCAATATTTTATAAGTGGTATCTATACAAAAAACATCTAATTTCAGTATACATAAAAAATATTAGATGTTTTACTAATGTCCATGTTTTGTCACTAACTGATACACATGAAACATCACTTGTAAGTTTAAATGTATTAAAAATTTAAAACAATACAATAATGTCAATATGTTATATGTGGTGTTTAAACACAATACATCTAATTTGAATTTAGTATACATAAAAAGTATTAGATGATTAACTAACGTCCACGTTTTTATCAGTAACTCATACACATGAAACATCGCTTGCGATGTGGCGTGTTTAATTGCAATTAACCTTTGAATTATTGATCAAAAAGACTTGATTCAGTAAATATTTGTTTATCAGTAAAGATAAAACTTGTCTTAGTAATGAGAATACGTTGTTTTTTCATTTTTAAAGCATAAAACAAATATTGTGAGTTTGTATTAAATCAGCTAAATTTCACTTGAACAGTAACAAGTACGTGTGAGCATTAGAAATATTGTTATTACCTTTATAATTAATTATTATTTATAATTTACATTTTTATTTTCGTCCGGTATATTCAGAATTTTATTTAAACTAAAAAAGCATCATCTTAAACTTTTTTACAAAAATGGAAATCTGTTAAAAAAAGTTTAAAATTAATCTATGTAAGAATAATAATATTTACAACTATAAAAAGTTTTTCAATAATCATGATACTTTATAAGAGTTTCTTTTATAGAAAGCAGTATGTTACAGTAGAAAAAAGTTATCGTTTAACATTTTCACTTATTGAAAGTTCGACCTGCAAAATTATTAATAAAACTTTGAAAACTTGACACACAAAACTTGTAACTCAAACGTAAAAACTGCAGAAAGTCGAAAAAGCTGGAGAAAGAGTTGAAAGAAGGGGGTAACGTGAAAACCGAGCAAGACTACCAGCAAAAACTCGAACGGATCCAAAAGTTGCCCGACAAATACCACCGGAAACTGCTCGAAATGCTCAAAAACTGTTTGCCCGAGAATTTTGAAGAACCACCCTCGGACCAAGATTTACCCGCTGTGTTTCAGCAGCAGCTGCTCGATAAGTTTCAACAAAGCTTGCCCGCCAATTTTGAAGAACTTCCCCTGAATCGGAAACAGCAACTGTTCGCTGAATTTTTGCAGCAAAATTCACCTGCCGAGTTTCAGCAAGATTTACCCGCCAATTCTGAATTGCAGCAGCGCGACAATGCTCAAATGCAGCAACAGGGCAGTTATCAATTGCAGCAAAACGACAACACAAACACTAAAGAAGTTGATCATCACATAAATTTTGATGATGAAGAAGAAAACTACATAGACCCAAACATGTTCCAAGAAGTCAATCCAGCTGACGTTGAGAGTTTGTACCGCAGAGGTTCGAGAAGAAATACAACTATGGCCAATGAAAGTCTTGATTAGAAACCATAAAAACCACTTAATTAGAACTTTTGTGGAAATATTTAATTAGATTGAATTGACTTTTTGTAACAACTTGCAATTTTTTTAATATTCCTTGTCTTTTTCCATTCGTTAATGTATAAAATTGCTTTTGAATATTAGGATTTTGAACTTTTTGTATTTATAAAAGCCTACTAGTTGACCTTAACATTTTAATTTTGAAATTATGATAGATAGATTTAAAAGTAAAGTTTTGTCTTAATTAGAAATTTTATAAACGGTTTAAAAATTTTTAAAGACTCAATTTTTAAATGACAATAAAAGATTTGACTTTAATTTTCAGTATTCGTTGCTTTGATGTAAGACATTCTATTTAGTTGTTTAGTTTTTTAAGATTTTTAAACTTAACTATCTCAGTTTAACTTTCCAACAGATTAACAAAAATTTAAAGTTATGGTATTGTATTTTGAAGACGTTTACCTAATAAAAACAGTCGTCCAGGAGGTTTGTTTGTTTTTTTTATTTATTTTATTTTAATTAATTTTTTTTTAATAAAACTACCGTTTATGTTTTTTTACACTTTAGTTTAACTTATTCACTTTTAACTGTTATATATTTTTGATAAAACTACATAGTTTGATTTTTGTCAGTGATTTTTTAAATTAAAGCATTAATTTCAATTAAAACACTACAGGCTATTTTTTATATTCAGCTTTGTATAAAAAACAGTCAAAGCCAAGTATTTTCGAGTGTGAAATTCTTATACTGAAAGTATTTAGTTTATTATTTCCTTAAATTATTTTTTGTAAATAAGTATTAAAAAACGTATTTTTTTGATTTTTAAATGTATTAATAACACTAACCAAAATATCTATTTATACTTTAACTGTGAGTATATTGTATTTTTAAGTTTTATAAAATTATAAGAAAAAGGACATTCTTTTCGTTAAATGCTTAACTTTTACTATTAAGCTTGATTGTTTTCTTGTTGTAGTGTTTAGTAAATTCTGAGTTTCTAACTGTAAACTTTCATAAAACTTGTCAACATGTCTAGTATTGTATTTGCACAGTTTGTACCTTTTGCAGCGTACAAATACTGAATTTTTAACTTGTGGTTTTATTTAATTTATTTCTTTATTCAGTGTTTTTATTGTTTTTTTCTTATTCAATGTTTTTATTTTCACTAATTTTAAACTGTTATTGTTTTTACAGACACAAAAGTACACAGGAATTTTGGGAAAAACCTGGTTTTTTCTCAACTTCTTATACAGATTGGGTATCTTATTAGCAATTTCTGGTGGAGGTTTGTTAAGTTGAAAGTACGTATTTTTAATTTAAAGCTAGGTTTTGTAAATTAAAAAGTATATTTTGGTCAAAATAAACTTTTATTGTTATTTTAATATGTTTAAAAAAGCTGTATCGGAGTTTTTACAACTTTAAAGCGTCACTGTTACTTAGCCAACGTAAAAGTATTGTATTTGTAGTAATATTTGTTTCGTCAAGTACAAACTAATGTCAAAATTAATTTTTTATGCTTTGGTATAAAATTTATTTATAAATTAAGTTAAGACAAGATTTTAATTTAATCATTGATACTTTTTTTAAATATTTAAAAACAAGTACGATGTATACGTGTGTAACAAAAATAGAGTTTGCTCAATTTTACATCACGACATTCTAAGTTTTAAAATTTTGAATGAGACATATAATTTCTTAGTGACTTTGATTCATCTTGTTAGTAAATACCTTTTACAGATTGTTCTATGTTCAAAACAAAATTAAATGTTTTATTAAGAAACGGCCCCTTGAAAACCACATAAGAATTTGAACTGTCTGAGACTAAATTGTCATGTATACTTGTAATTATTTCTTCATTTGTAAACAATGTAGAATCGCGTTTAAAAGAATAGTAATTATTAATCTCAGTATTTGGAAATGATAAAAATTAGTATGCTTGTAACGAAAAGCAACATTTAATAACTGAAAGTTAAGTTTATGTTTACTCACTAATAAATAAAGATTACTTATAAAGTTTATGTTCACTTAGCATTAAAATTATTGTACTCTTAACCTTCTCTTTTATTTTATACGGCTGTATTTAATGTAAATTTTATTTTGAATTGTATTATTATTTTACCACTTTTTATATATTTTTACACAATCACAGTATTTGGAGGTGACGAGGAAGGATATGTTTGCAGCGACAAACAAACTGGATGTACCAGGCAGTGTTTCGACGAGTTCAGTAAAATATCACTCAATAAATTCTGGTTATTACAGGTGAGATTATATTTAATAAAATATTTAAAATATAAGTGTTTCGACGAGTTCAGTAAAATATCACTCAACAAATTCTGGTTATTACAGGTGAGATTATATTTAATAAAATATTTAAAATATAAGTGTTTCGAAGAGTTCAGTAAAATATCACTCAATAAATTCTAGTTATTACAGGTGAGATTATATTTAATAAAGAATTTAAAACATAAGTGTTTCGAAGAGTTCAGTAAAATATCACTCAATAAATTCTGGTTGTTATAGGTAATTAGACTGTAATAGATTAATAAAATAGTAAAGAGTTTCGGCGAATTTATTAGAATTTCACTCAATAAGCTATGATTTTTACAGGTAATTAAATTGTAATAAATTAAAAAAAAAAAAGTGTTTTGACGAACCTAGTAAAATATCGCTTTACAAGTTTTGGTTGTTACAGATAATTGAAATGTAAAACATTAATTTAACTATAAGTCAAAAAGTAACTGAGACGTCTCATACAATAAGATTAGCTTGATTCAGGTGAGATTAGATTTACGAAATAACTAAAACAAGTGTATACAAATAGTAAGTATATTGTTCCAGTTTGTAGTAGAAAGTAATCGTAAAAATTTACAGTTTGTAGTTGAAAACGCTCCTTCTTTCTTTTTGTACTTTATCACCAAGAATCTCAACAAGAATGTGATGAAGGCCAACATGCTGGAAGAAGAATTCGAAAATAAGATGATCCAAGCTCAAGAAGAAGAAGTTGATGATTTTGTTAGTCTTTTAATAAAATAATTTGTGTTAAATTATTATTTTATAAGATTAACTTATTCATAAAAGCATTAAGTTCAATGTTTGAAATGAAAAAAAAGTATTTTATATGAACACTATATTTGTTTTGTTTATATACTTAGAACATTGTTGTATTATTTAGATATACTTAGACAAATTAAGAAATTATGTATAGACAGCTACTTACTACCACTTATTTATCTTATAGTTGAAAAATGCTTTGGAATAAATTTATAATTTTTTTTGTTTTCAAGTTTCTAAACATTTCCATAACTTAAATTATAACTGTTTTGAACCACATTGATTTAAAGTCATAATCAATATTATTCAGTATCAACAATTAAACATTCGAATGCAAATATTTAAATTTATACGAAGAAACCAAAAAACATTCTTAAGGTAATAAAAGCTTTTAGCCAATTTAAGTGGAAGATATTATCAAAAATTTTTTAGGTACACTTCTATTTATAGTCAGATATGATATTTTGTTCTAAATAACTAAATAGGACAGTATGATATTATTAACAGCAATAAAAATCTACTAACAAATCATTCACAGATAATAGAAGCGTTCAGCGGTCTTGAGAAGAAGATCATAAAGACACGGAAGAGACACGGAAGGGTGAAGACGAAGCAGGTGCTGAACGCGAACGTCAAAGACAAGATGAAGTGGAAACCGTTGGAGGTGAGACTTATTTGTTTGTTATATTTGTTTGTTTTAATATGTTTCAATGATTATGAGAATGCAAAAACCAAGAAAAGTTAAAAAGTTTCGATGTGTTTTGATTAAAAGGAAATTGAAAGTCTTATACTTAGTAAACTTTAATAGTTTACGTTATAATTTTTTTTTGTTTGCTTTAATATGTTACAATAATTATGAGTATACAATGATCAAGATGAAATGAATTTGAAACTGTTGGATTTATTGTGTTTTTTGATAAAAAAGATAATTTAAAATTATTATGCTTAATAAACTTATAATAATTAACTTAAAAAATAAGTTGTCACTAATTGAGTTTTTTTTTAACTAAAAACTTTTGAAGTTGTTATAATAATAGTTTTTTCAGTCATTTGATTAGCAGTAACGGTTTGATAATATTTAAAACTCCCTAATCGTCTTTAGGTATGTCAATTGTTCCTTGTGATATTTTGTCTTTCTCTTAATAATACAAATAAATATTATCATACTTCAAAAATCGATAAAGTTTTTATTTTGTACTAATTAAACTGTTTGATGTTTTTTCAAATTCTTGTTCATCAAACAAGTTGAATATAGTAGTCATTTGATTAAATAAGTAAAAATCTTCTTTTAAGCATTTTCAATTTAGTTTAAGTTGTTTTAAGTTTTTTATGAAAGTAGTTTGTGATATTTTCAATTACAAAGAAATATTAACTACCTTTTATAGATTTAATTTTTTGATACATAACTAAAAGTGTAACAGTAAACTTATCAACAATTAAAATAGTTTACAAAAATAAACAAAAATATATATAGGTTACTTTAAAAGAAATTCTAGTTTATACATACAAACGTTTTTAACACATTTACTACTAATATTCACTGACATATATTAATAATATATGATATATTAGTTTTTGACTTATATAGAAGTGTAATTTTGATAATACTTAAATTATATAAAGTCAATGTATTTAATAACTATTTTTCTAGGTGTTTTGGACAAACAAGATAAGAGCAGCAGTGTTATTCCACTTTTTAGTGAGATTGACAATTCAAATAGTGTTCGTTCACGCGACATTCAACATATATGGTGCTCAAGTAAGTTTATTTATTGTTTTATTAATTATAAATAGTAAATACTGAGACTGATAATTCAAATATTGTTCTTCCATGCAACTTTCACAATATATGATGCGCAAGTTTGTTTATATTTTATATTTGTATGTTATTCTGTTTAATTTACTATATATTAATATTCGACCGATAACAATTATTTTTGACTAAATGAACTTTTTTTAAATACAGATTATTTCAGTTTAAACCAGACACCTATTTATCTTTTATTGGAAAATGACTTGAATGTTTAAAATTACACTGATGTAGAAAAGTGACATTCTGGTAGAAAAAAAAAACTTATAATTAAATAAATTCACACTTAAAACAGACTGAATTAAATTATTATTAAATCAGCTAAAAACTTATTTCTGTGGCAAGTTATGTTTGGTTGGAATGTTAATGAAAATATTCAATTCTCTTGACACTTAACTGGAATGTAAAAATGCTGCTTTTTATAACTTTAAATTTGATACTAATTTGGTGCGTAAAGTTTTTGTTAATTGAGTTGGAAAAGTTTTCAAAAACTCAAGTTAAACATGTTATAAAGTGTCAAAGTTTTATTAAAACTTGGTTTTACGCTTTAAAAGACTTAAAATTTATGAGATTGGTTTGCACAAAGTTTTTATTTGAATTAAAATGTAGTGAAAAAATTTTGCTCAATAAAAGCTAATTTGAGTAAGAAATTGAATAGAAAATAATGTTGACTTTATCTTTTTATATCAAAATCCAATTTTTATTTGTTATTAAATATCAAACGGCTTTTGTTATAAAAAGAAAATTTTGTAATAAAAGTGGTCAAACTGTTAAGTATTTTGTTAAAATTGTTCGAACATTTTTGGTAACGTTATGCAAGTTTATAACTCCTTTTTTTCCGATTAAACTTATTTTTATTCTGGTACGTAGCTAGCTTTTACTTTTTGCTAACCTCAAACTACTTTAAATGAATTAATAGGTTTAATTTAAAATAAAAAGTAGAGTAATCAAACAGTTTTTAACTAAAATAAACGTATTTTGCGTTTAATTTTCAATTGTTATCTAAAAACAATTTTCTAAACTTTAGGCTGTTTTATAAGTATTTTAATTGCTAATGCTGAATAAAAGTGTTTAGATAAAGTTTGCCTTCCTTTTATTTATTTTAAAATTGTTTATTAAAAATGGTATTAGTTAAAACTCACTTCCTTACTTTAACAAATGCTGGGAATTTTGTTTTACAAAATTAATAAGAATTTTAACGGTTTTAACCGTTTTTTTAAACTACGATAAAATTAAAAACATTTCAAGACATAAAATTTAAAAATAAGTAAAACAATCTTTTACTTAGGAAAGCAACTAGTATACAAAAATAAATTTATTCATTATATAAAAACTATAGCTTCAAATTAAATTGTTTAGTCTCTGCAAAGAGTTGTACTTTAACAAAACAGTTTTTTTGAGTACAAACTTCGATTTAATTCCATTACTATCAATCTTAAAATCATACTTCCTTTAAAATACTAACTGAATAATTAGACAGGTTTTTCAAAAACTAAATGTACTCATACTCATTTGAAACAGGTAAATTCTACTGTGCACACTATGGGAAACAGTGCATTTAGTTATCATGTATCTAAAGTATTTGAGCCCATGCTTTATTTATGAAATTATATTGTATAACGTTTCAGCACGTTACAGTTAGATTAAAAAGAATGCAAATTGCAAAAATGTTATAAAAAATCTTAATGCATATACAAATAAGTATATTAGATTTTTTAATTTACTGCCTAAAAAACCACAACATAAAAATTTTGTAGTTCCAGAACAAAGAGTACAGTTTGCACAACTACGCCTTCATGAACGTGTCGGAGCTCCACAAGTGCGGTAAGTACGAGGAACACAGAACGGAAGGAGTGGAATTCGCCTGCTACCAACAATTTTACAATGGGGGGAGAGGGTACGTTCCGTGTCACGTGTCAAAAGCAAGGGTTGGTGCTTGAAAAATAGTTGTTATGTAGTAAAATTGTATATGTTAAGCGTTGTAAGATGTTTTTTTTTTTCAAAGTTGGTTTATACTACTATGTACTAATAAAAAAAAAAAACTACACAGTAGATTAGACCAGGTTCGGCAAACTGCGGTTCTCAAAGTCAAGTTGGTGCTTGAAAACAATTCTTATTATTCTACTAGATTCTGCACACAATTTTCAGCTTATGCTATTTAATAACGTTTACTTGAAATATGCTGCTTTTTAACCAACGTCTTTATAAAGTTCTGCGTTATCATGAAATGTTTAAATTTTGTTTTTAGTTTACTTTTGATGGTATAAAATTAAATACATTACGTTAATGTCTTAACTTTTACTCTTAAATAAGTTAGTTTTTAGTTTAAATACATCTTTTTATTTTCTTAAAATTTTACAAACTTGAAATGATAATTCTTCATTTATTTGATTAAAGTTAAAAACAAAAACATTGTTTATTTTTATAACTCTAGGAAAGGACCATGGCACTGAGGTATTGGAACATCGGGACTCTTATTGCAATGTCCCTGACTGTTATTGAAATATTGTATTTCTTTTTCCACCAAATCAGAAAGTTTATTGTCAAACGAAGGTAAGATTTCTAGCCTAGCCTGTGTTTTGTGTTTTTTGTAACTGTATAAGTTAGTGAGAATCAGAAGGATTACTTTGTAATTTTATTCTATAAAATATCATCTATTTCTAAACTTTTTTTAAAAAGTTTTATTAAACATTAACTTAAGAATAATTGGAATCTTAAGCTTTTTTAAAGCAAAAATTACTGAGTTTACAGTTAATACAACTACTTTTTTTAAAATTAAATCTGTTTTATCGGTAAAAAATATTTAGTAAAATATTTATCAAAGTAATTAACCATAAATTTTAACAGACCAAAAACAGATTTCAACAATGGATCACAACAAGGTCAGTTTTAACCATATACTTAAAAGTAGCGATTCTTAACTTGGGGTAAATTGTTTTACTTTAGGGGGCAAACTTTCTTGATTACAAGTTATTTAGATAAATAGTTACTAATGGTCTTTTTTATTAAAAATTAGATTTAACTGTTACTTTTTTAAAGTTAAATAAACCATAAATTTAATGTTTCTTATTTAAAAAGCTTATCATTCAATTAAGCTAGTTCTTTTCCTCAGAACTAATAAAAACCTTTTTTTACGGAGGATAAATTTGGTAATTATCTTCCATAAAAGGGTTAAATATGAAAAAGGTTAAGAGCTGCTGCTTAAAAAATTTAGTTGCAGACTTATTTTTCCGATAACAAACTTTAAAAATCTTATTTAAAACAAACTAATGTTTATCAATTTTAACTTAAAACAAACTAATGTTTATCAATTTTCACTTAAAACAATTACTATTTTACGTTCTCATATTTTAGGAGTACAAGTTATCTCTAAAAATATATGTAAATTTTTGAAATTATATGGAAACATTGAAAATAACAACAATATTTACAAATTAAAGTAATAGAATATTAATAAAAACTTCTAAAAATAAAAGTTTAAGCAAAAATTTCTCTATTCAGGTGAACACATTGAAATGACGAACAAATTCCATGAGGGCAACGCTTGTAATGACGACGTCATAAGTTACAATAATGACGTCAAAGACAGTTGTTCCGATTACTCGTCATACGATGATGACGTAGGTATGAACTCAAACTTGTACAGGCAAGCTAAAAGGCCAGGGTTTTCAGCAATGAACGATCTAAGCAGATTATGAGTTTACTACAATAAATAATAATTTGATTTATAATTTTCTTAGCATTTTGTTTCACCGTGTTTGATCGCATCGAGAATTTTAGTAAAATAAAACCCTATTAAGCAAAATATAAAACTAAATTCTTAATAATTTGCAAAAGAATAATAATTCTTTGTTTTCAATGCTTAACAAGATTTTTTTTTGTGAAAATAATTTCTCTTTTGGCCATTTGGTTTCTTTTTTTTTTTTGTTTTTGTTTGTATAATATTTTTGACAGTTAAATTGAATGTCTACTGAAGTCAATTTGAAGTATTTAGAATAAAATTAGATTAAACTATATTTTAGTTACACTTAGGTCTAACTTGTTTTATTTAAGGTTCTGTAGCATTTAGATTTAGTATTTAAGAATGTAACAAGATTCGTTTAAAACAATTTATGTCGTTTTAAGATAAAATGAAAATAGTGATATAAAAACTATGGTTGCAGCTTATAAAATATTCTATTAAATTTATTTCAATATTCTGTATCAACAAGCTTTTTTATCTGAGTTTATCAAGAAAATAACACCAATAAAAACAAACTTGTTCAATAAGTTACCAATTGCAAAAATTTAAGTACAAATTTTGTTTAAATTAAGATGAGGGGATAGTTCAACAAACTGGTACTTTTTAAATCTAGCTGTTATAAGTGCTATGGACCCGTACTTTTAGTAAGTCATCAAACGTCTAATCTAATTTAAACGGTTAAAATGCAAATCAGTAAGTTATAGACCGGCTAAACTTTTAATGTCATTTTTCAGAACTGATTTTACTTCAAATTTAGCATATCACTTTTTTTAATTAAATTTCTAAATAAACAGCATCTTTGTAGGAAACGAAAACTATTTTTTTTTTGCATAAGGTTTGGTGGCATAAATGTAAAAAACCTTGGAAATTTTTTAATGCTTAAGAAATAATGTCAAATTATACACATTACAAAAGTATAATAGTTATAGACACCGAGTTTTTTAATTGTGCTAAAGTTTACAGAAAAAAATAGTCATTATTTTATGCTGTTTTAGAAGTCAAAATGGTATAAAAACTAAAAGCTAAATTTATTTTTTCAACCGCGAAGTACCTAAATGTATTTTTTTTGTTATGAAAATAAATATCTTTATTTAAAACTTAAAAAACAACTTTTTAGAACGTTTATTTTAAATATTTGAAGTATAACATGCATATTTTTGTTGCTTTCATTTTTAGATTAAAACTGAAATGCAGCATGCTTTACACAATCTTCTTTTTCTTTACATTCAGCTTATAAAGGGTTATTCAACATAATTAACTTGCGGGGTAGAACGAGAACAAGAAACAACTTAAAACCAACTAATATTTATTTATAAATCTTTCTAAATGCTGTCGAAAAATTAAAGCACTTAAAAGTAATTTGAAATGTAAATATATAAATATATATACTCGTTCTGTAAAAAGCTCATTTGCATAGCTTCGAATTACTTTTCAAATACTTTTAATCAATACAAAGTCAACAAAATCAGTGAAAGTCTAAAGAGCTGAGGTCTTGACTTCATTTTTCTGCGAGACAAGCTCAAATTTAACATAAGGTTCGATCAATTCAATTGTCAGACCATTATATCTAATATAAAGTGGAATAAAGTTCAGGAAATAGTACTATCAAAATAATTCCATTTGTGTAAAAACTACTCCAAATAAAGTATTTCTAAAAAGTAGCTACATTAGTGCAATAAAATTAAATTAAAGCTAAAAAACCCTGATACGACATTAAAGAATATGTATCACGAAACATATGAAATATTTCCATTCAATATATATTTTTTTTAATTTTTTACGAGTTAATGATGCACTTGAAATTGATAAAATTACAAAAATATATTTGTTCTTATTTTCATAAATGTTCTTGGTTATCAGTGGTGTTTTTGTTTTACGTTATAATTAGTCAACTGTAATTTATAATTCACCGTCGCTTTTAAAACTACTTTTATACCAGCTGAAAATTAAAAGATCTACGCTAAAATATTAATTTTATAAAAAGTTTATTAAAAACAATAACAGAATCAATTCTAAACAGTTTAGTTTTAAGTTAATGTTTAAATACAGTCCTGTATAAGATGTTAAAAGGTATCCGTGGTGTGCGACTCAATAACCAAAAGGTTTTTTCATGAACCAGCTCCTAGGACTTAATGTTTTTAGCGTTATTTTTTTGCCGCTCACTAAACTACATGTATATATATATATATATAGAATTAAGTTATTTAACTTAATAAATTAAATTTTTCACACTGAGCCCACCTTGAGGGCTTTGTTAATAAAAAGTTTTATTCAAAGATGAAAAAACGAGAAGAACTCAAGTTTCGTGATTACTCACTCATCAGCTTCAAAACAAGTTTAAAATAAAGCACAAAACAAAATCACTAATGAAGGTAAAAAATTTTTTGCATAAATAGATTATGACGTAATTTTGAAACTATCAAAAATCGTGCAAAACGGCTTGTGCAAAAACTAATCTACCAACAGACAATAAACTAGCGAAAATTCATATAACTTCAGTGAGTAATTACATATTAGGACAGATAATTGGAAGAGATAAAGATAAAATTAAGATGCAAATTGAAATTTAGGTTATTTTAAGATGAAATTAAAACTTGTTAAACTTTAAAAGCGACTTTTTTATATGTCTACAAGACGATACAAACTCGCTTCTTTTGTTCAAACATCTTTTGTCTTTCAGTGCATATACAACGGCTGATGCTTCTTTGAGACACAGCCTACATATCGGGCTGTAAAGCTGTAAATATAATTTGAAAGGGGGTAATTGCCGTTCAGAGAATATCGTCTACAAGGCCACAGTTAACTCTGGCGTTGAGACGAGGTTCTATGTCGGCTTGTGCTCGACTCAGTTTAGATTCAGGTATGCCAATCATAAAAAATCTTTTAAAGGCGGCATATATGAAAATGACACTGAACTTTCGAAGTATGTTTGTGGCTTAAAGCGCAGCGGCATTGACTACGAAATATCCTGGGAAGTTATAAAAAGAGCACAGCCTATAGCCGACGGCAATAGCCCGATATGTAGGCTGTGTCTCAAAGAAGCATCAGCCGTTGTATATGCACTGAAAGACAAAAGATGTTTGAACAAAAGAAGCGAGTTTGTATCGTCTTGTAGACATATAAAAAAGTCGCTTTTAAAGTTTAACAAGTTTTAATTTCATCTTAAAATAACCTAAATTTCAATTTGCATCTTAATTTTATCTTTATCTCTTCCAATTATCTGTCCTAATATGTAATTACCCACTGAAGTTATATGAATTTTCGCTAGTTTATTGTCTGTTGGTAGATTAGTTTTTGCACAAGCCGTTTTGCACGATTTTTGATAGTTTCAAAATTACGTCATAATCTATTTATGCAAAAAATTTTTTACCTTCATTAGTGATTTTGTTTTGTGCTTTATTTTAAACTTGTTTTGAAGCTGATGAGTGAGTAATCACGAAACTTGAGTTCTTCTCGTTTTTTCATCTTTGAATAAAACTTTATATATATATATATATATATATATATATATATATAATAAATTAAATAAATACTAATAATCACTTTTGCGAACTTTGTTCTTAGAACTATTATTTTAAAAATAGACCCAGATATTAGTTTAAGATATTTTTATTTTAAAACTTTAGTATTTTAAGCTGTACTTGTTGTCTTTATGTATAATTTTAGTTAAGCTACTTCCTGAATACAAAAATTACTTTTTTCAAGCTTTATAACACAAAATTAGCCAATTAAAATAGGGTTAAAACTCATTGAAATCTTTTTACTTTATTTTTAATCATTTAACAAACTTCATTTGTATATAAGTAGTCTTAAGTTTTGTAATTTCCCGAGTTTGAAATAAAGCTAAATATTTAATAACTTATTAAAATCTTTTATTTAGTGTTAATTTAATTAAAAAAAAAGTTCATGTAAAAAGTTATCATTGATATCGCACTACCTTATTTGCTAAGCTTTTTAATTATAAGCATATCCTTGTTTACAAAACTTTTGTAAAAACATGTTGAAAAGTGCAAAAATTTTAATTTTTAATGTCCAAAAACAATCAATCTGTTTTTTTTTTACTTTTATTTAATGGTGTTAATTTAAGGGTAAGAAAACTTTGCTCGCGATGCACTTTTTAGGTAATAGAATAACAAAATAAATTGATTATTTTTGAATTAAAAAGTATTAATAACTAATGATTAGGTTTATCAATTTAATATATAGTAACATTTAGTGCTATTTTATTGCACACCTCATTACACTTTAATTTATTTATCATAACTTTAACTTCAAAAGTTTGAAACTACTACGGTCCGAGAGCAATTTTTTTTTTTAACTTGGCATTCGACTTAAAATATACTTTCGATTTCCGTACCACATCAACTTTCCACGAATTACTTTTACCTATGAAAGTTTTATTTCGACTTTTTCGAGCAGACACACAAACATAATGGTGAAAAGCATTCTGTCGTGCGCTTTTCAAGGTGAATTAATTAAGCGTTGTTAAGGTGAGCAGTAGCAACGATAGCACTACTTCTGTGATGAACAACCAACACGTTGTGACCGTCGACGACATCGGCTTGGTGAGCGACAAAAAAAAACTTACGTTTGATTAGCACGTGAGATCTGTGGGTTTGTTTAGTTAACTTACAAGACATGCTCTTGTTGAATATAAAGTTTTACGGTTGCACAGATCCCACTTGTGAACACGTCTCTTTCAAAAGCCAGAGGGAAGCAGCTTTAGAGGAACGCTAAAACGGATTGATGTTGTTGATAAAATCGGAAAACTGCTGCAACTTGCAAATCATCTTGCCGGACAAGGGCGATTGCGGTGTCCGATTGCTAAAGAAGGGAAACATTTAAGAAAAGTATAAAATTGTTAGAAACATGAAGGCAAAAAGTACAAAAAACTCACACTTATGAATATGTAGGAGCGCCTTGGATAGTTACTCAAATGAAGGTAGGATGAGAGAACCAAAGCGCTGCCACCGAAATCTAATATTTTGTTTAACTTAATAAAAATGCATATTTTTTTGTAAAAAACTGAACTAAAAAAACTCAAGCCAACCGTTATCAAGTTGATACTTAACAGTAAAGTTAATTGAATTTTTTGGTAGATCGACCAAAAAGTTCAGTTTTGTAAAAAAACTACTTTAAGTGATATACTTGAAAATATTCTAATAATATTTTGTCAGCTTTGGTTTAGTTAGACTCAAAGCTGTCTTAGTTTTTAAATTAAACCGAAGTTATATAAGAAAAATTAATAATAATTTTGTTAAACTTAGTTAGTGTTATTTTTCATTAACACAAAGTACATCTTTGTTCATTAGATTTACTTCGTTTATTTAACTGATTAGTTTGCTTTTTTTTTTCTAAAAGTTAAGTCCTATTTTGTTATGTGCCTTTTTGATTGTATTTTTGTTGACGAAAGTCAAAGAAATATATTTAAAAAAGTTTAATTGATCCGTTTATACATTAATTTTTAAATTTTAGATCACATCTTTTATAAAGTTGTAAATAATTTATTTGACTGTTAAAGTAAAAAAATTAATCTTAAACTCGATATTGATTTCAAATACTTTTTTAATAGTCAGTAAAAGCCATTTATGTACTTTTAAAATATAAATTACTAAGAAAAAAAATTATCATAAGTAAAAATTGTTATCTTATCTATTAATTATGAGTGTGATGATGAAAGAGAGTATGAAAATATTTTACCGCTTGTTGGCGTTGGTGAGAACTATACATAAAAGTTGTGAAGTTAATGCAAATGATGTTTGGATTTTACATTCTGTATTTACATTGCCAGACATTTTGAATTTTCGTAGAATACAACTTTTTTTGAATATATTACTATTTATTTCGCTCTACGCTTGTTAGACAAGTAGCAAAAGAGAAAAATGGGCCAAATAATAGTTTTTTCTTTTTGTCAGAGTTAAGATTATCAGTCTGATCATAATGAATTAATTAATGTATTTTTTTATCGATAGTAGGTAATTAAAGTGATGCAGATATGAACTAGTTACGATACTGATAAGTTAATTTTACAACGAAGAAGAGTTTAATACTTTTTTAGCTGAAAATCGTTCCTGTTTGTAGAAAAAAAAACTTAAAAGTTAAAAACAATAATTTCTTACTAATCTGATTATGTAAGACAATTTTTTTGTTTTATTGCCGGAAAAGAGCAAGTCATTAATATTTTTAATAATCTACCTGTTTTATATTATGCAATGCATAATATTAAAGCAAACTAAATTTTTGGTGGTAATTTTTCAACGAGAGCCTAATAAATTAAACAGACAAAAAAAAGAAAACATTACGATTTTATTTATATAATTCGAATATTTTGGATTGTTATAAATTTTAAGTTTTAAACTGAATAGATTAATTTTAACTGAATTAATTACATCTACTTTTCGACTTCAGCCGGCCAGATAAGTGAGTGTACACTGCACTTTAAAATGTAGTTAACTTGTCGCTTTAGTAGCCCACTAAAAATTAAAATACCTATTTTTGGTTGTAAAAAAGATTTTAATGCTAAATAACTATATAGTTGTTTGTTGTTAAAGCTATATAACTAAAAGAAATTACTGCTTCTTATATGCCATCACAACTTAGTTCTTTTAATATAAAATATTTTTAAGCAATAATTTAAGACAATATTTTCAGTGGAGAGGTTTTTCGATAGCAAACATAAATAAGAAATGTACTCAAAGAAAATGTTTACTAAAAAATAAAAAATAAAATTTCTAACCTAAAGTTGTATATGAGATGCCCCAGTGTACACTGTACAGTTAGCATAGATAATATCTTACTTTATCACCAATTTTACTTTGAAACTATAATTTTAAAGTTAGTTTTTACAGTATGAACTAAACTATTTTTAACTACTTAAACTATACTAAATCTGATTATTAAACGTTTTACAAGTTTTTTAGTTACATAGAAACTTTACATTAAATTACAAAAAGCTTACAAAAAAAATTAAAGGTCACAAACTCACTTATTTTTAAAAAGTTTCAAAACTCACTTATAAAAATATTATTGTACATCTTTTCTAATATAAAGTCAAGTTTTGTAAAACTATTATTTTTTCGTCGATAGCTACAAAGCCATGAAACTAATTTCTTCAAACAAAACAGGTGCTTAAAATATATCAGTGTTTTTTTAAATTCTGTACTACATTGTTTATTGAATGAAAAAAAGCGTTCAAAAATTTGGTCTAAGGGCCTGGTGTACGAAAAAACCCTTCAGTTATTGAGTTATACAGCAGAATTCAATTTAATGTCATGTCCAAAACAAACGTTTACTACTTCTAAATCTCTATAGTTTTAAATAATAGGATCTCTATTGTGGTGATTTTAGGAAAGACCGATATCTTTTGTAAAAACTTTTGAAAACATATAATATTTAAGTAGCTTACTACTCAACATTCTAATTTTGGTTTGCTAAATCTTAGTTTAAGTTTTACATTTTTTTGATGAAATAAAAGTTTTAAAAAATGCTTTTGTTAACTGGATGCAGTATTGGTTAACACTCAAATTTTTGTTTCAGAAAGAAAAACTTTGGGTTTTTTATAGATCAGACACTACTATTTAAGAAGTTCCTTACAAAAAATCATGTAGTAAATATTTTATACATTCACAATTTTAAATCAAGTTTTTTTTTCAATAGTTTTGAAATCACAAAACTTAAAGCTATAGATAATATGTAATCACTTAACTTTTCAGAAAATAAAATCCATTTAGAAAAATGTTTATTTTTGTAGAATAATAAAAATTGTTAAACTAATTTTTTAAATTAAAGTTTCATTTATAATAGTCTTATTTCTATGTTGTTTGAAGTTGATATTAAATGAACTATATTTTTGATTATACAAAGTTATTTTTAGTTTTAAACTATTCAAGTGTAAACTTAACTTTTTATGAAGCTTAGAAGGGCTGAACTTGTTAGCAAAAGTCTTTTAGACTCTCTTAAAAATATAAATATTAGTAAAAAATCATATAACAACCACTACTTTATGATGAAAAATAAATTATAAAAATATTTTTAAATGTTTGTGATATTTTTTCTCGATTTTCACAAGCTTAAAATCTTCCTAGCTTAAAAATACGTTGTTGGCCATATTTTTATATTGATGAATCGGATTCGACCCGCAGGCTGTAAGCTTCTGACTGCTATAATGTACGTGTCTGATAACTATAAACTTTCATCAAAGTCATAAAATTCCTTTTTATAGTCTTAGTTTATAAGCAAAAAAATGGTTTACTTCAACTTAAATTTGTTAAAAGTACTAAAATTTAGAATGCTTTGAATACCCTTGTGCAACCTTTTTCTGGTGGCGGAACCCTTTTCCAAAGTTCAACTTTTCCGCGGAACCCCTAATTTAATTTTACATAATATTTTACAAAAAACTCAATTTCTGTTAAAATTTTAAAGACTTTTAAAAATTAGAGTATCATTTTTTATCATGCATATCTAAAAAACTAATTAAAATTCAATTTCTGTTGAAATTTTATACGCCTGGCCAGAGTTTTTTTTTAATTTTTGTAGCATATTTTAAGTAAAAAATAAGATTTAATACCTAACAAATTTTAAATCAAGCTAATAGACATCTTTTTAAGCATTTTTACAGCACATTATAATATACCAGAATAAGTTTCTGAAAGATTTTTTATTTAGCATTATTGTGTAAACATTTATAATTTGTTTTGATTGCTCCTACATTGTTTGCTTTAGTGATAATACCAGTATTTTCACAACTTCACTAAATATAGAAGTTCAAAAAACTTGCAAAAATTTGCGCAACCAGGACACCTATTAACAATGAACACCCATTAAAAGTCCTACCGCTAGATACATACTAAGCAGATCAATAGATGCTATAGTTATACATGTTTTGCATTTTATGTGTTCCATTTTTTTTGAAGTTTTATGATTTTTGTTTTTTTTTTCTTTCAAATTTCTTTTTTAAGTTTCGAAAAGTTTCGCGGAACCCCTGAGAGGCGTCGTGGAACCCTAGGGTTCCGCGGAACCCCATTTCAGAAGCACTGCCCTTGTGCAAATACTTATCGCTTGCAATGTAAAATATTTTTACTTTAAAGATTACAATAAATCACATTTTATAATTTTAATAATGAACATAAACTTAATAGTTTGTACAGCATTTAAGATTCTAACTTTATAAACTAATCACAGAATTTAGTCTTTTAAAACATTAAAGAAATTTAAAATTAAGTAGAAATAATTGTTAATTTATTTTAAATATAAACTATGCAAGTTGTCAAAGTCTTTATTAGTTAACCACGGTAAAATACTAAAACAAATTTTGTGCACATTAAGTAACTGAAACTTTTTTTAATACATTCTAAATGTTTTATAGTCCAGAAGAATTTTGAAGAAATATGAAAAATCGAGCTTTAGAAATAAATTCAACATGAAATACTTTTCTGAAAGACTTAAAATATAATATTAACACTACTAATACTTTTCTGTGTTTACTTTTCAAGGCTTTATTAGGATAAACTTTAATATTTCAATATTTTTCTTTAATTTGACTTAAACTTTGTTTCATCAACAAAATCATCGGTGAAAGTATACAGAACCAAATTCTGGACTTTCATATGCCGTGAGACAAGCTCATGATTGCATGTAGACCATTTTGAAATTGAAGACTGCAAGGTTTTCGGTTGTGACTGACTGATGAGTCCTATTCAGTACAAAACCGGTATCAACCGACTGAAAGCCTGTGATTTGATGATCAAAACTTGTAAACTTAAAATAAGTTTTGTGTAGCATTTACAAATAAAAAATGTTATCACTAATTGCTGTGACTTACTTAAATTAGAAGTTTATAAACAACTTTATCATTCTATATCAGATTTTCCTTTGATAAGATTTCAAAAAACAACTTTATTTTTGCTTTTCATTAGGAGCTATAGAGTATCTAGTATAAGTTTAAAAACAACCCTTAAACACGCCTAGGGCTTTATTTTTTACCTCTTTATTATCGACTCCACACTATCAAGTTAAGACCCCCTTAATATCATAAATCGCCCCAACGAGGATCATCTGACCTACTTATGGCCACCTGCAACAAAAACTCGTGGATGGCAACGTATTTTTTTTTAAACAAATCATTATTGGGCTAAATAAAGGAAAGTATTTTGTAATTAGATCTTAACTCTATATCTAGTCCAAAGCAGCGGTTATTACATGCATCGGTTTTTGCTTTTATATGGAATTATGAAGTTTTAGTAGTACAATGTTTCAATATGAACGAAAAAAAAAAGTTATGGTAAAACCCGTCGAACGAAAGGTTATTCACCCCAATGCTACACTCAAATGTTTTAAGTACCTAATTGAAATTTTGATTAGTAGTTCACTATAATAAAACAAAACTATTCAGGAAATATTGTTTATTTACTTAAACAAGTCGAATTTATTTTCTTCTATATATGAAACCTTAAAAAACTAATTTTTGTTTACAAAATTAAAATTTGTAAAAAAGATATTTTAACAAAACCTTAATTTTTATCGGCTGGTAAATGACATTATGGCATGATATTTTTTAAATAATGCAATTTTATAAAAATTTTAAAAGTAATCCGTTTAAAATACATCTTCTAAAATCGTTAATCGAATCAGCATTTAAACCTAAAACACAAAACAAAAGTGCATTGGAAAAAAAAAGATATGCATAAAAAATCAGATATATTAAAGTTTGTGCGATCGAAAGAAAGAAGCGAATAAAAAAAGTTCAAATTGGAATTGCATCAAATATATAACCCCAACCCCACACAAATATCATTCATCTAATTATTCATCCTTTGTTATGCTGCTGTGACGTCACACTGATCAGTTCTGGGTCTTGTTCTGCTCGTTACCGTTGGCAACCATCCCTGTTTGTACAAGTAGCATGTAAGTTTTTTGTGCAAATTATTTTTAAATTATTAAGTGTAAATATTATCCTTAGAAAAATATTTAAAATTTCAAACTGATTTCATCTTAATTATTGTTGTTTCAGAAAAATTAGTTTCACTAAAAAATTTAGAATATATAAAATATTATGATATTTTTAACGTTTCAGCATGAAAAATCTTTAAACTTAAATAAACATTTCTATTAAATAATTTCATATTAAAATATTTAACTTACATCTGTTAGCACCGGCCATGTTGCAAGCATCCCTGTATATAACATTGAAGTTTTCAGCAGAAGAGCTGTTCACTTGCTGTTGCTGTGTTGAAAGTACTAAAGATGGTAGCTGCACCGAATTCTGCTGGTTTTGCTCAGCTGTAAATAAAATAGTTTTTTATTTAACTTGTTTTTTTATTTTATTATTATTATGTGTTGATAAAAGTAGTGATGGTAGCTGTACTGAATTCTGCTGGTTCTGTTCAGCTGTAATTTTATTATATTTATTTAAATATTATTATTTTGTATTGATAGTACATACTAGTGATGGGAATTGTGCACTGTTTTATTCAGCTGTGAATATTTTGCTGTTGTAGTGTTGATTACACTAGGTGATGGTAATTGTACTGAACTCTGCTGTATTTTTCATTATTATCTAATATATTTTTTAGGAAAGAAAAAAATATATGACTGGTATTTAAAAGAACTACTTTTTGTATTTTGATTTTTTATCTCGTTGTGTATATCCATGTAAATGTTTTGCATTCAAAATTAAACTTAAAATTAAAAAAAGTTTCAAATCTTGAAATCTTAAAGTTTAATAAGAATGTATGATGTTTGAAAAACTATTTTTACGTAAGTATCAATTGAAAATGAATAGGGTTATATTACATCAATTATTTTACCATCAAAAACCACAAAAAAGTATTCATTTTACATCACGTTTTGCACACTGAAATAATGTAATTAAAATAAGATAAATAAAAAGTAATAGCTCAGATAAAAACATTTTTTAAAATTACATAATTTTAAAATAAAATAACAACATATATATTTTTAAAATAAACTTCACTTAAATATATTAGTATAACTTTTAATTCTTCAAACTTTTTGACGTATACTGTATATAGATTGTTTGTATTTTAAATTTATGCATTCACTAATGTTTAAAAAGTTTAACAAAAATTACTTTCAAGTTACGCTATAAAACACCTTACTTATAACTGATTATAGTTGCTTGGATAATTAATGATTACATTACATAAGGAACTATATACTAAAATTATTAAAAAATATAATTGTTAAACATTTATTAAATTCTAATTAAACTGTTAATATAAATAAAAACTAACAGTTATTTTGATAGTGGTTGATTTGGTTCTGGTTTCTCCTACCACTTAACAATGTAGATACAGGTTGCAACTCAGTCAAGCTGTTCAGTTGAAGTTGTTGTTGCCTGCTGATTGTATTTGTTTAATTGACTTTTTGGTTTTTATAACTTATTACTATTTGATTCAGTCTAACTGTTTAGTTGGAACTATTGCTGTCATTATTTTAGTTACATATCTAAGAAAATAGCTAAACTTTACTATACAATATCATATTATTAGATCAGCTAAATACTAATTGTATATCCAACATTTATCTTATTTGTTAAAAATAGTTGTTCACTTTATTACAACGAAATTTAAAATAATTTGCATGGATGATTAGTTTCGGAATTTAAAAATAGTTAGTTTTCTTTCATTTTACTTAAATTTGCAAAAATATTTGTGTGGATAAAGTTGAAACCACTGAATTTTTGCATGTGAAATTATTTGCATTTTAATTTTTAAATGTTAAACTCATATATTTTGATTTTCTGTTTAAACTAAATGCTCCAGTGAAAAGTTAAAGTATTATAACATTAAAAAGTTTTTATTTGAATTTTGTGTTAAGAGTTAATTTAATCATAAAAACTTTTTTTAATAAAAAATTCATATAATTTTGATTAATGAAGACTTTTGAAAACAAATTACAATATTTAGCCCACTTAATAATTGGTTTTAAATTCATTAACACGTAAATAGTTAAATTAATTTCACGCTGTGCTGGTTTTACTACCAGTTAGAATATAATAGTAGTGCCAATTTATTGCCGTATTGGAATATTATTAACGCCTTATATTGGAACAATAAAACTGCCCATGATTTCAATATAATTAAGTTATTATAAAACTTTTATTACCGTTCTTGACCAACAGAACTTGAATAATTTTAGATTGATTGTGCCCTTAAGCTTTTAAAACAAAAATTTATAAAAAAAGATTGAACTTATATTCAACGCTACTTTTAATAATAGACCTGAATTATACAATGAATAAATAGAGCAAAGGTTAAACCATCTAAGTTTTATAAACAATCATGAAGCTTTAATCAATTAAATGGATTCTTTATTTGCAATCATCTGTTTAGTGGTTTCAAAACTAATGAAGCAAATATATTTGTAATTACACTTACAATTATTTGAAAAACAATACTGTTACTGTATCATAACTTTATACATGTATTTTAAGCATATAAAAATATCCTAATTTTGAGCAATTTAACTCAATTAAAAAACTTAAACAATAATAAAATAATGTAACAATCTAATATTTTATTAGACCAAATTACTTAATTCAATTACCTGACTACATTGTTGTTGTTTTTAGCGGATATGATTTGTGAGAAATCAAGCTGCTTGTTGTTGGAGTTGTTGTTTGAGTTCGTGTTGTTTATCTGAGCTGCCGCCGACAATATCTGTATGAATATTACATAAACAAAACAGGAGAAAATACTTGAAATACATAGAGCGTTGACATTTACAGGAGAAACAAAGTGTATCTATAAATATAGAAGAAAGTATAATTAAAACTTAGATAAAAACAGGAGAAAACATATATAGTGTTTATGTTTGCAAGAGAAGTAAACCAAGACCACAACAAAACAAAGTAACTATTAAATTGAAAATTGTGACTTCATTTTTTTCCCAGAGAAAAATATACTGTCACAATTTGATGTTAAAATTTTTTTTTAACTAATTCAAACTTAGTTTCTTATTTTAAAATCTGTTTTCAGAATATCTGTATGAGGATATATTATACAAATAAAATAGATCAAATATATGGAGTGTTGACGTTTATACGAGAAATAAACTTAGACCACAACAAAACAAAATAATTGTTTATTACTTAATTTTTGACTTCTCTTTTTTAAAGAAAAAATATACTTTCAATTTTTCATGCAAAATTTCTTCTTTAAGAAATTTTTCTTTTTGAAACTTTATTTAATAATTTTGCTGACAAAGTGTGAGAAAACGTTACACTTGTTTACACTTTGACATCGAAATTTGTAAACAAATATCTTCTCTTTCATGTAGTAATTTTTACAAGTACATCAAGTTCAAACACAAACTAGTTGTATTTGTCGAAGAAACTTATGTGCCCTTAATTTTTTTACGGAAAATATTTTAAGATATGATTTTATATTATAGATTGGAAGAAAAAATTTAAAAAATCAAGCTCACTCTTATGAAAATAATCAATTTTTTACTAACTGTAATTTGTAAAACTAACTTATATTTTTCGACACTTTGAACTTTTTTGTGGTAAACCAGTATTTTTGATGTTATCACGTAAATTAATTGAATAGCCATAAAAACAAACATATATATATATTCTAAAACAATAACGGATATAAGGACACATTAACTTAAGAACAAGGAGATAAAAAACAAAACATATTTTTAATGTATTTAATTTTAAGTTTTTTCAAGTTTTAATTTTTGATGAAGCATTAAAAACTCATTAACTTGTATTTAAAATAAAATCTTAAGTGCATGTTCGTAGATAAGACAACTTCACAACAAAAATATTTTCAATCTTCACATTTTATACAATCCCAGACTTTATCAAGCAATTAATCATTTTGAGGAATTTCAGCCTTAATCAAACAAAAACCCGACACCAGCTATCAAAATATAATCGCGAACAATTAAAACCCATCGTACCATTAAAAAAAGATATTTAAAACAAACTAATAAAATACTATCCCACGCAAAAGCAATCTGCAATCAGATCTATCGGAGAGGAAATTTATTCCAAACTTTTTTGGAAGCTAATCAAGCGTGAATGTCTGTCCATCCGTGAACTGCGATATCGTATTACACGCTCGAACAGGTTTCAATAAATTTAACGCTCGAATGGATTTCACTGTGAGCCCTGGGAGTTACGTCATAATGCCCCTTGAATGCGACGGGTGTTTTTTAAAAAGCTGAAAGAAATTTCCAAAAAAATATGTTATATTGGTATATATTGACTGGTAGATGAGCACTGAGCAATATGTTGTTTTGAATGCTAAGACTTTCGGATCTAGTTAATTTTTGTGACTTGATGTTTTATGATTTGCAAAATAAAAAAACAATTCAGTTTTATTTTTTGAAAAGTTTGACTTTAACTCAATTGCTAACTTTTTTTTAATTTTGCTTTTCAATTTTCCAAAACTCAAACTGTTTTCATTATGAATAATAATTTTATTATCATAACCAGAACATTTCGACAGTATTGAACTCACAAAATCATCAGCTCATAAATAATTAAACATAAGTCTTTAAAAACTTAGGTCATAATTTTAGCGCATGCCAACTTTTCTAGACACATCAAAAATGGAGGGATTGATCTAAAAGGTTCAGTTGATTCTTGATATCTGAAAAATACTGAGCACTTTTAAAAAAAGATTCTAATTTCATAAAGACCCTGTAAATTTTATTTTAATCTATTATGTAATCATTGTAGTTCAATCTTACAAACTTTATTTTTCGTGCTCATGCCAATTTTTTTCATACACATCAAAAAAAAATGGAGGGATTACTTCTTGGTTCGGTGACTTCTCATCACGCTTCGACGATCACATGCGTCACAAAAATTTCACAGTTTCGGATTACCACAGTTCGAAAATAATCTTCAGATTTTTTTTTGACCCGATAGTTTGTCTGCATTCTCGGAATTTTCAAAACAATGGCTTGAAAGTCAACAACTCATTGTTTTCTTTTGTTCCGAAGTGGGAGGTTATGTTTTGAGTGGAAAAATCGTAAACACTTGGAATAATTTTTAGGAAGATAAAAAATTAAACTAAACAAGACATCTCAATTAAAGTAGTGAATACATACGTACTACATTTTGTTATAATGGCTTTTAAATTGAGAATCATGTGGAAACGATAATTGTACCAAAAGCAATTTAAATCAATATAAAGTTCATGTGAAAAACTTGGTGTGGTGGAACAAATATTTCTTGGATGAAAAAAATAAATAAATCACCAAAATTTGAAGTGTTTAATTTTCAATCAGTTTATTGTTTTGAACTGTATGTAGAAAAACTGACATAGCAGTTATGAACAAATTAAACCAATCAGAATAGTGTATTAATATTTTTTTTATACTTTAAAACTGCATAACCACTCGCGTAAAAACATGAACTGCAATTAATTAAATTTAAAACATTTAGTTCAGTTCAGAGCTCATGGACAAAATTTTTAAAAAAATTCTGAGACAATACAATAATTAACATGGCTCAAAAAAGGTCGAAAAATAACTTTTCAGTCGGATTATCCTTAAAGTAATGGGATTTTAATTCACTTAAAAAATGTAATGTTTTATAAATACATCATCACATGAGTTTTTGTACATCCAAATTTATTTTTGACAGTTGTTTACAAATAATATGAGCGTAACAACTTTTCAAACCAAAATCTAACCTAAAGCCCTTACTATGGAAACCTATTGTAAATAGAAAGAAGGGTAAAATTGCATTATGAAAACTTTTTGAGTAAAGCTCGTCTGATATAAAATACGAAAACCATTTTGTTCAATCTTACAGACATTTAATTCAAACTTTAACATTTTAAATTCATCCATCTTTTGCTTAGTAGACTTGTTTTATTATGAATGTATATATATTTAAAACTAGCCAATATACATAACTTTTAAAATATTCAACTATTCTGAACAAATTATCTGTTTTTATTATTAATTCTTTTCGTCAACAACAATTGAGAAAAATCAAATAATAATTTTAAAAAAGTTTAAACCATCATAACCCTTGTTAGATATAAACTAACAAACAAACAAAAATGCAAAACTACTATGAACAGATTACCTTAGATTACACGTTATTTATTTTAATACTTTAGTTTATTAATATCAAACTAACAAACCTCAACAATTCCCTGTTGCCTGTTGTTGTTGTTCCTGACACCACCACCGTTGTTGTTGTTGGACTGATTGATGCCGGTCAGTTGTTCCAGTTGCTCCTGCGTGAGCGTCTGCAGCTTGTTCGAGTTGTTGTTGCTGTTAGCTTCTGTTTAAAAATATTGTGAGTGTTGTTTACAATTAGGTATTTTATATGATATTTATGTACGGAATTAAATAATAGTTTGTGAGATGTGGCAACATGTGTGGTATTAAAAGTTAAAGTTGTGGTGAAACTAACTAGGAAAACAACTCGAGTTGTTGTTGCTGTTTGCGTCTGTTTAAAAATAATAGTTAATAAAATATAGTTAATAGTTAGTAAATATAAATGTTAAACAGTAGTTAGTGACGTGTGACAATACGTGTGGTTTTAAAAAATTTAAAAACAATTAATTAACTGAAAAGAATTATAAGTTTGTCGGTGTGTGTTCAAAAATAAATTGTGAACTTTAAGAAAAAAAAAACAAGTTTATTGTGGTTTTCCAATTAGTGTTAAAAGATATTTCCATTGTTTTTTTAACATGTGATTTTTTTAAATGTTGGTAAAATTAGTGCTACAATTGTATGTAGAGTGATAATTGATAAACTGTGGCTTTTTTACAGTTAACTTTTGTTGTTGTGGTTTTACAGTTAAAGTGTGGTAAAACGTGAAATCGTTGTTTGCACATGTGGTTTTCAAAAACTTTTAATAAAATTGTTAATTAAATTTTTATTTATTCAAATATTTTTATTGCAACTTTCTTATTTGAAGACTGTATTTTATTTTCAAATATTTATAAGCCTACCAAACGACTATTTATTAAACTTTACGTAAGTATTTAAAAATTAAAATTAATTAAAAATAACAATCATCAACATACCAGCGTTGTTCTGCTGATTCTGGTTGGTGGTCTGTCCCAGCAGCTGTTCCAACGTGCCGTTACTGATGGAAGCGTTTGAAATATTAGCCGCGTTCGATACCAGATTCTGTTGCTGCTGTTTCTCGTTCAGTGCTGTTTTGTTTATATTTTATAACTAATTTGACTAATGCATGGTATAAGGGTGTCTTAGGCTTTTTGTTGCTTTAAAAAAACTTTAGGTAAAATTAAATGAAAACGAGGACTTGATATAATGCAAGCTAATGTATAGAATGACACTGAAAAAAGCTTTAAATAGAAATATGTTTTTTTCTTACTTTATGATAAAGTTATAAATTATTCAAATTAACGGACTCAAAAGGATTTCACAAGCTTTTTAATGGATGGTTAATGTTGTTCATTTATTTTTGGATTAAAAGGGACTCAGTATGTTTTAAGTGTAGAGGAACATTGATAAAAAATTAAAGTCCCTAAACTAGGATTTCCCAAACTGGGCAATAAGACCCTTTTGGTACAATAACTAATAAGGGATTAAAATTGGTGGGTGTTTAATTAGTAAGTGGGCAGTATCACATAAAGAAGAAAGATTATTTTTTAATCTTTTCCGAGGGGGCAACTACTAAAATAAGCTTGGTAAAACTTGCTTTACAACCTTAAACTTTATGTTCCATTTTAAAAATAAAAAAACTTTGTTAGCACTAAATATTTAAACCACTAAAAAATAACAAACCAGACTGTAGAGCGTTGAGAATGTCTTGCTGGTCGGCCGCCGAACTCACTATCTTTTCCATTTGCTTCTTCAATAAAATTAAAAATAAATAAACACACGATACAACAATACAAAAATACTAATCTAATATCATGCTCAGTATACGCGAGAGTTATTTACAGGCTTCTTGTTTTATTAATTCAAGCGTTAAAGGAGTTCAGTTTGCTAATAATGCAAATAAGTAGTACATTTCATACAACCTCTAGTCTAAATTCTACTTTTTATTCACTTTTAAATGCAGCGCTCTCCAAATTTTTGGGTGGCTTTTATATTATATATACATATATATATAACAAAAAATACTACATTTTAATTTTAAATCATGCCAAGAGACTTTATGAACTTTTCAGCAATTGAAAATAAATACCTTTTTAATATTTATTTTTAATACATAAAATCATTCAACCACCCACAAAGGTCAAAGAGCGCTGCCAACCAACTTTTCCGTTACCAAGCAATTTTCGGTTACTATGGCAACCAACCTCTCCCTTTTTTCCCTTACTGGTGGTAGCTTCCGACTGGTCACTTGTACCAACGGCTGCCATGGCAACGTTCTGCTGCAGGTACTTGGTAACCAGCATCTTCAGAACCTCCTCCCCCTTGCTGTTGATGACGTCATCTTCCTTGCTAACAGTGACGTCATCATTTTTCTCTTCACTTTTCGCCTTTTCTCCATCTTGTTCCGGTTGGTTGGTTTCTGGTTGTGCTGTGGGTATGACCACTATTTGGCGTGTCTGGGGGGAGTTTTGTTAGTTGTTAGGCAACAAATTAGTCCGACTAGCAGCATCAATTGCAGGGTTGAGAATTTTTAAAAGTATTTATTTAAATTAAAGGTTTTTCAGACTCAATGAAGTCTAACTGAATAGTTTAAACTTTTTTTAATTTTAATATTTTTATAGCTTTTTATTTTATTATGTAAAAAAATATTTTTATACAAACACTTTAAAATTATTTATAAACTTTTTTGTATGATAAAAAATGACCTACTAAAGGTCATGTACCCTGCAATTGAAGCGGCAATTCGCATTACAAGTTAGCAATTTGTTACGGGTTGGGTGCTTCGTGCTTTTATATGTACAAGTCGCTTCTTCTTTATGTACAACTTTTAATTCAGCAAAATTAACAGTAAGCACAGATACGTTCCTTCTTCTTTTAAAAAACATACATGCAGCTTTTTAAGTTTATTAGAGATAAGTCTCAAGAGGTATTAAAAAGTTTAAGAGAGTTGGTAAGATACAATGTTAAATCATGCTTTCAAATACAAGTATTTTTTAATTTAAACAATTCATGCCGAGTACACATTCATTCTTATATTCATATACACACTTATAATTCATGCATCACTGTTGTCATGGTCACCTGTTGCTGCTGCTGGTTGCCAGGCTCCTGTTGGTAGGCATTGTTGTTGTTGCCAGTGGATATTATCAAACCTTGCGCCGCCAACTGCTCGACTTGCTGCTGGGTCAGCGTCACGTGCGTCAGTTGTTCTGGATTTTTTAATAATATATATTTTTTTAACTTTATAAAATAAAGACAGGTTTAAATAGTGACAAATTGATGTTTTAATATTTAAGCCACTACATCTATTGAAAACCTTTTTTTTAATGCTAACATTACTCAATGAAACTAAAACAAAAATGTTGTTTGCATTAAAATAATTTAAAGGTTCATAAAAACATATTTTATACAAACTTAAACTTTTTACATTAAGTTATCATCAAACCTCCAGCTTGAATGTGCGTTTTGATGACGGCCTGGTTGTTCTGCTGGTTAGAATCACCCCCCGTCTGCGAAGCCTGTTTCTGTTAATAATGCAAACATGTTATCTGTGACGTAACAGAAACATTTCGCTTCACGTATGACGTCACATGAGAATTAACACAGCGCGATGCCGGCATGAACAAAAAACTTTGCAAAAAAAAAACAGTGATGTTTATGCTTGTGATGTCTGACTCTTTTCTTAGTAAAAAATGTCAAACACTATCTATGACGTAATAAAGAGGCAAAAAACGCCCTTTTAACTTTCAAATCATTACGGCGCGTTTCTTGATAATCTGCATAAAATGAAAAGAACAGATTGGAACTTTTTTATTAGTTTCACTCGGACGCAAGCACAATTTTGAGGATTAGCAGACGCTAAAAATTATTCACTTGTAACCTTACAATTTAAAAACACGTCAAACACCGCCTATGACGTCACAATAGTGCTAAAAACGCCCTCATTTTCATTATAAAGATATTAAAACAGTTTATATACTTAAATATACTTACTTATTCAAATTTTGTGAAAAAAAACAGACAGTAGAACTTTTTAATTCACTCGGACGCGTCAATAGAAAGTTCAGTTTTGAAGATTTTGAAACTAGTCAGACATAAAAAACATGATTACGGGTTTATTTTTAAAAACCGAAAGTATTAAACACATGCCGTTGTGTTTAGCCGCTTCGAAAAAGCTTATTTGCTTAGGTAAACCGCAAAACAACAAAGAAATAACTTATTGGTAATAAAGGTTTTGAACAATAAAAATAATTTGCTTTATTAGTAAAAATTGATTTTTATTTCTGCCATGTAAAGTTCAACAAATTTTTGCTAAAGCTAGAGTAATTGTTTGAAGTTTAAACTTCTGTTATACTTTTTTCTTGGTTTATTTTAATTCTTGCTTTAATAATTTTCAATTTGATTTAATTGAATCAAACGTTTACAAATATCCTATTCCCTAACAAGCGCTCATATTTACATTAAACGTTAATAAACGTGTTATTCAATCAAATAAAAAAACAACTTTTATAAAAAATATTTATGTGATATTTATATTTATCTTATCATTTTTATGATCAAATCAACTATGCAAAAATAACTTTTACTAAAAAACATACACGCTCAGTATACAAAACAAACATACCTGGTTGTTCTCGGCCACCAACTGCCCAGTCAAAATCACATTGGCCTGGTTCTGTAAACAAAAACATGAGGTAGTAAAAAAAAAAGTTCTACAAACAAATATGCTTCTTATATTTCATGCCTTTATAACAGCGTGAAACATCGCGTCAACGCCGCCCATTCACATTTGAAATTGATTTATTTTCTACAGCCCCTCTTATATATGTTTGCTAGAAAATTTTTTTGAAATAATTTCAACAATTTGTTGTATGGGCAGCATTTTTCGATTTTTTAGAAATTTGAGACAATATTGACATTTTCCCTTGCCTACTGTTTAATAGCATTTTTACGTTGCATTCAAAATTCTTTTGAGGGAATTAGTTTTTAAGATTTTAAAAATTGGTTTTTATACTCAAGTTTAATAAGCAATCATAAGCACCATTTCTTAAACTTGAAACAATTTTCATATATTTCCTCCCCATAATCACTTCCAGTTTTTATTTCAAAGTTTCAATACGCAATTACTGATTTGAGACAGCCTGCTTCCTATGCTCGTTTGAACGGCAGCTTTTAGAAAAAATATTATTTTTTGAGAATCTGCTAAGCACCCTTGAGACGAAATTAATCAAAATGCGAGACGAGACGTTGAAAACACATTTACAACAAATGTTACGTCGGAAACAAATACTATTTTACAGTTTTTGAAACTTTTGAAACCACTTTATGTTATATACAAATATTAGCTTTTTTTCATATTTGAATTATGTTTTTCATAAGGGAATTTACTAAATTGCTTTCGTCTTTTAAAAAATTCCGCGGTGATTCAAAATTCAAATAACTTTATAAGCTAGTTGAAAACGATATTTTCATGACAAGAAAAAAATTTAGGTAAGAAGTTGCGTCGGAAAAAATAACTATTTAACAGTTTTTGAAACTTTTAACAGCATTTTACCTCGCATACAAGTACTGTTTTTTTTTATAAATAACTGAAATTATGGCTTTCGTCTTTTAAAAAATTCCGTGGAAAACAAAAACTCAAATAACTTTGGAAACTCGTCAAAAAACAATATTTGAATGGTAGGAAAAATATTTTGATATGGTAAAGTTTGAAAAACAAGATTAAGAAGACATTTTATGTTTAATTGTTTTTTGATAACATTTATATATAATTAACTTAATTGTGGTTGGCTTGTGTTTTAAAGTAAAAATTTCGTCTAGAAATCATTTTAGAAGTGTTTTCATCAATTATCAAATTATTTAAAAACCATTCATTTTAGCCAATATTTCTCTGTTTAAATAATGTTTTCAGCTAATTGATTTTACTCTCCTTACTTATTTTATAACTTTTTTATCTTCATATACAATTTATCCTCAGTCAACTAACTACATTTAACAAAATCGGCGAAAGTCTGCAGAACAAGTCCGGACTTTCGTTTGCCGTGAGACAAGCTCAAATTTAACAAAAGGGTTGATCATGCCAATTCGATCATCAGACCACAAGTTTCGAAACTTGTGGTCTGATGATCGAATTGGCATGATCAACCCTAACTACATTTACTGACTGTCTCTGTTTAGCAAATGAGAGCTTGCAAAAGTGAACCGCACAAAATTTGAGATAAAATATCTCAAGTTCACACTGGTTTGACGCTATCCAGCTGCCTGCTTCAATTATTCATTTAACTTCAACTCTGCACAGATCAAACATTTCAACTAATTGTTGAGGGAATTTGTAAATTAAACATATAATTTGTGCTGAACTTTTAAACAGCAATACTTTTTTAAATTGAAATCTTTAATTCCAAGTTTAAGAAATTGCTAATTTTTAAATCACAGTTACTTGGTAGCTAAAAAAGAGAGATATTTATTTAATTGGGTTGTTTAACTAATAAAATCCTATTCAATAAGGTTTCTAAAACTTAATAATTTATTAAAGTCGTCTTAGTTGACTTTTAGAATTAGTTTATCGTTAGATACTAAATATTTCGGTACCACACACTTTTTTATAAATTATTTTATTAATCATTTATAAATACAACATACCAGATTACTACTTGGCCATAAAAAACAAAATAATGTCACAATAGACTATAAAATAATCACTAACACAATATGGTCACTGTTGAACTTTTATTTACGCAACAAATTAAACACATACTTTTTTGCCAAAAAACAATAAGCACTTTTGAAATCGTGCAAGGCGTAGAAAATTTTGTGCGTGATAATATGAAGTATTTTTAAATTGTTACGTCACACAAAATATAATTTTATGAACCAATTAAGTGTGAAACCATTCGGGTGTTACAATTATTTTTATCAAATTATCAAAACAATATACACAAAATTAAAATCTAAGATGACAAAATTTAAAAACACTGTTAAAGAAAAGAACTCAAAATCTTTTTAACAAATGAACACTATGATTGTAAAATTAAGGAGAATCAATTATTTTAACTATTCTTATCATCCGAATTATTCAAATCTTCCATATTAATTGTTGTCGTGTTTACATTGGAGTCTACCTAGATTTTGGATGGTACAAAAAAGAAATAAACTTTATTGGCTTAAATATTTATTTGATAAATGAACTCGGTGAGACAATTTAAAACAATACCATAAATATTTCTAAATAAATATATTTATACTAACCATATACGGAAATATATATAGGTACTTAATAGCAATATGTAATAAAAGTAGTATTATTGCGACTAGATTTATTTAGTCTCTACAACTAATACATACTTAACAACAAAAACTTATTAGATGGACAGAGTAAAAACTTCTACTTTGTCCAATCAGATAAATTTACAAACTAATTATTGTAGGCCATGTCTTTGTCGGTCAGTTTTTAAGTGTTTTGACAAAAAAAAAGGTACACGTTGAAGACAATCATCATACTGCTAATAGCATAGGGAAACATTATTTCACTGACATACGACAGACACCCAACAAACTTTTTGATGCTGATTCAAGCTTAATTTACTGTGTAATACTTACATAATATCTTAATATTTATACATATAAATATTTAATTATAACACATACCTGTTGCTGCTGTTGTATTTTATCCTGCTGCTGAGAAACGCTCTTCAGTATTTGGTAGTGACCTGCCGCTTGCGTGGCCTGCTGGAGCTGTTGTATAACCTGATGCAACATGTTCATTATTGTAAATTTTATATACATATATGCTGAAGCTTACCAATAACTATATGAAAATTGACAAAAGGTATTTTTCTTGAAAAGTAACTAGTAAAAGCTTGATGTGAATAATTAACTAACACTGGATCCTAATTCTACTTAAACAGAATAAAAGCTGTAGTGACTTCGTAGAAAAAATACTTAAATGCTTTAGTACTAAAGAAGTTAAGTCCTATAAAAACACATATAAGTTGTTGGATCACCTGATATTATATTTTCTGTTTATTTTTTATTGTCGATTTCATATATAATTTTAATAACTTGGTCTAATATAAAACACATTGACTTATATGATATAAGCTGAGCCACCTCTGATGAAAAAATACTAAAGTACTTGTACATTGTATTACTTACATCATACAAACATGCGTAAGGTATTGTATAACACAATATAACATTTACTATGTCTATTTTTCTATTTTACAACTATAGTAAGTTATAACATGTGTGTAAGCTTCTAGTTAGTATGTATTAACAAGTAACTAATATTTATATATATATATATATAATTTAATTATACAATTACACAAACCTGATCTTGTTGCAGATGTTGTAGCGTCAATCCTTGTTGACCAGTAGTAACTATCTTCACCTGGTTGTCAACCGACGACTGAAGTGTTGTTTGGGGGATACCTGGAGAAATAATATATTTAGAAAAAATAAGAGTCTTAAGCATTTAAAGTAATTAAAAAAAATTAAAATCAACATGTAAATAACAAGTCTTATGAACGATTGTACTTGTTATGATACTCAAGAAAGAAAGTTTAAAAATTAAATATTTAAAAATTAATAAGTACCTTAAATGCTTGCAGAACCCTAAACCTTAACCTTAAAATGATACCACAAAATATTTTGAATTCATAATTTTTTTGATTGATATTTTTATGTAATTTAAAACTCCTGGAAAATCTGATATAGTTGATTAGAACTAATTGCTTTCTTTCAATTTTTATAAAATAAAATGACTAATCAGTTTTAAATACAAAAAGCCTTATTTATTTTATACTATTGTTTACAAATATTTTATAAACTTTAATTCAATATCATCTAAATATCAAAAATATTTATTTTGTATGATTAATTACAAAAAATTAAATCACTTGAAACCAGTTAAAAAATGATAAACACTCTTACACCTCATTAAAAAACAATTCAACCGTTGTATATTTATTTGTTTTCAAAACAATACAACTTTAAGTTTATTTTGAGAATAAAACAAAGCAATTAGCTCTCGAAACAATAGAGTCTCAAGGCACCGTTTTACAGTTGTTTACAAATACAACGAGCTCTTGTTATGTACATGATCGTTTTGCTAATTACATCTATTTTTGTTTAGCGGTTGTAAAAATCTCAAGAGCATGTGAATATCAACGTTAATGAGCTGCGGTTAGAATTTGTTAATATTTTGCACTTGACAATATTTATTGTTGTTGCGGTTTTTACTCAAACATAGTGTTTGTTTTAAGTAAACAATGGTTTTCTTTTTAATTGATACTTGTGTTTTGAAGATCATTACTCAAGTTAACGTGACACAAAAGAAACTTTAACATATATATGTTTTTACATATCAATATGTGACAATTGGGTATATTTATAATTCAAAGTTAGTTAGTCCTATTAATAATATAGTAAGCTTCTAAAGTAAATTGTGTTCTTTCTAATCTTGTTGAAACACGTCATTTATAAATATATTTATAAAATAATATTTTAAACTTAATTAAATAAAAAACTAACTATAACCTTCAATAGTGACAAAATTACAGCCGTACAGATCTTATTAAAACATACCAATTTAAATGATATTAATAAAACTAATAAAAACTAACTAGAACTGTCAATAGTGACAAAATTGTGTCCACTGAGATCTTGTTGGAACATGTCAATTTAAATAATTAAAAACTAACTGGAACTGTCAATAGTGATAAAATTGTGGCCGCTGAGATCTTGTTGGAACATGTCAATTTAAATAATTAAAAACTAACTGGAACAGTCAATAGTGACAAAATTGTGTCCACTGAGATCTTGTTGGAACATGTCAATTTAAATAATTAAAAACTAACTGGAACTGTCAATAGTGACAACATTATGGCCGCTGAGATCTTGTTGGAACATGTCAATTTAAATAATTAAAAACTAACTGGAACTGTCAATAGTGACAAAATTGTGTCCACTGAGATCTTGTTGGAACATGTCAATTTAAATAATTAAAAACTAACTGGAACTGTCAATAGTGACAACATTATGGCCGCTGAGATCTTGTTGGAACATGTCAATTTAAATAATTAAAAACTAACTAGAACTGTCAATAGTGACAAAATTGTGGCCACTGAGATCTTGTTGGAACATGTCAATTTTAATAATTAAAAACTAACTGGAACTGTCAATAGTGACAAAATTGTGGCCGCTGAGATCTTGTTGGAACATGTCAATTTAAACAATTAAAAACTAACTGGAACTGTCAATAGTGACAAAATTGTGTCCACTGATATCTTGTTGGAACATGTCAATTTAAATAATTAAAAACTAACTGGAACTGTCAATAGTGACAAAATTGTGTCCACTGAGATCTTGTTGGAACGTGTCAATTTAAATAAAATAAATTAAAAACTAACCAGAACTGTCAATGGTGACAAAATTGTGTCCACTGATATCTTGTTGAAGCATGTCAATTTAAATAATTAAAAACTAACTGGAACTGTCAATAGTGACAAAATTGTGGCCGCTGAGATCTTGTTGGAACATGTCAATTTAAATAATTAAAAACTAACTGGAACTGTCAATAGTGACAAAATTGTGTCCGCTGAGACCTTGTTGAAACATGTCAATTTAAATAATTAAAAACTAACTGGAACTGTCAATAGTGACAAAATTGTGGCCGCTGAGATCTTGTTGGAACATGTCAATTTAAATAATTAAAAACTAACTGGAACTGTCAATAGTGACAAAATTGTGTCCGCTGAGACCTTGTTGAGACATGTCAATTTAAATAATTAAAAACTAACTGGAACTGTCAATAGTGACAAAATTGTGTCCGCTGAGACCTTGTTGAAACATGTCAATTTAAATAATTAAAAACTAACTGGAACTGTCAATAGTGACAAAATTGTGTCCGCTGAGATCTTGTTGGAACATGTCAATTTAAATAATATAAATAAAAATTTTAATAACTAACTAGAACTGTCAATAGTGACAAAATTGTGTCCACTGATATCTTGTTGGAACTTGTCAATTTAAATAATTAAAAACTAACTGGAACTGTCAATAGTGACAAAATTGTGTCCACTGATATCTTGTTGGAACTTGTCAATTTAAATAATTAAAAACTAACTGGAACTGTCAATAGTGACAAAATTGTGTCCACTGATATCTTGTTGGAACTTGTCAATTTAAATGATTAAAAACTAACTAGAACTGTCAATAGTGACAAAATTGTGTCCACTGATATCTTGTTGGAACTTGTCAATTTTAATAATTAAAAACTAACTGGAACTGTCAATAGTGACAAAATTGTGGCCGCTGAGATCTTGTTGGAACATGTCAATTCAAATATTATAAATAAAAATTTTAATAACTAACTGGAACTGTCAATGGTGACAAAATTGTGTCCACTGAGATCTTGTTAAAAAATGTCAATTTAAATAATTAAAAACTAACTGGAACTGTCAATAGTGACAAAATTGTGTCCGCTGAGACCTTGTTGAAACATGTCAATTTAAATAATTAAAAACTAACTGGAACTGTCAATAGTGACAAAATTGTGGCCGCTGAGATCTTGTTGGAACATGTCAATTTAAATAATTAAAAACTAACTGGAACTGTCAATAGTGACAAAATTGTGTCCGCTGAGACCTTGTTGAGACATGTCAATTTAAATAATTAAAAACTAACTGGAACTGTCAATAGTGACAAAATTGTGTCCGCTGAGACCTTGTTGAAACATGTCAATTTAAATAATTAAAAACTAACTGGAACTGTCAATAGTGACAAAATTGTGTCCGCTGAGATCTTGTTGGAACATGTCAATTTAAATAATATAAATAAAAATTTTAATAACTAACTAGAACTGTCAATAGTGACAAAATTGTGTCCACTGATATCTTGTTGGAACTTGTCAATTTAAATAATTAAAAACTAACTGGAACTGTCAATAGTGACAAAATTGTGTCCACTGATATCTTGTTGGAACTTGTCAATTTAAATAATTAAAAACTAACTGGAACTGTCAATAGTGACAAAATTGTGTCCACTGATATCTTGTTGGAACTTGTCAATTTAAATGATTAAAAACTAACTAGAACTGTCAATAGTGACAAAATTGTGTCCACTGATATCTTGTTGGAACTTGTCAATTTTAATAATTAAAAACTAACTGGAACTGTCAATAGTGACAAAATTGTGGCCGCTGAGATCTTGTTGGAACATGTCAATTCAAATATTATAAATAAAAATTTTAATAACTAACTGGAACTGTCAATGGTGACAAAATTGTGTCCACTGAGATCTTGTTAAAAAATGTCAATTTAAATAATTAAAAACTAACTGGAACTGTCAATAGTGACAAAATTGTGGCCGCTGAGATCTTGTTGGAACATGTCAATTTAAATAATTAAAAACTAACTGGAACTGTCAATAGTGACAAAATTGTGTCCGCTGAGATCTTGTTGGAACATGTCAATTTAAATAATTAAAAACTAACTGGAACTGTCAATAGTGACAAAATTGTGTCCGCTGATATCTTGTTGGAACATGTCAATTTAAATAATTAATAACTAACTGGAACTGTCAATAGTGACAAAATTGTGGCCGCTGAGATCTTGTTGGAACATGTCAATTTAAATAATTAAAAACTAACTGGAACTATCAATAGTGACAAAATTGTGTCCACTGAGATCTTGTTGAAACATGTCGATTTAAATAATTAAAAACTAACTGGAACTGTCAATAGTGACAAAATTGTGGCCGCTGAGATCTTGTTGGAACATGTCAATTCAAATATTATAAATAAAAATTTTAATAACTAACTGGAACTGTCAATGGTGACAAAATTGTGTCCACTGAGATCTTGTTAAAAAATGTCAATTTAAATAATTAAAAACTAACTGGAACTGTCAATAGTGACAAAATTGTGGCCGCTGAGATCTTGTTGGAACATGTCAATTTAAATAATTAAAAACTAACTGGAACTGTCAATAGTGACAAAATTGTGTCCGCTGAGATCTTGTTGGAACATGTCAATTTAAATAATTAAAAACTAACTGGAACTGTCAATAGTGACAAAATTGTGTCCGCTGATATCTTGTTGGAACATGTCAATTTAAATAATTAATAACTAACTGGAACTGTCAATAGTGACAAAATTGTGGCCGCTGAGATCTTGTTGGAACATGTCAATTTAAATAATTAAAAACTAACTGGAACTATCAATAGTGACAAAATTGTGTCCACTGAGATCTTGTTGAAACATGTCAATGGTTTGCAGATCCGATTGGTTGGCCTGCAACTGGTTGGCGCGCTTCCTCGTTCCTGTGTCTGTGTTGCAAATAAAATTGTTGAATTAAATTTTATAAAATATATTGAATACATCAGAAACTCAGTCTTAAAACTAGCCCATTTATAATTCATGCTTTACAGACTCCTAGTTTTCCTTAAATACATTACAATAAAACTAAATGTGTATTTGATCATTTTAAATGGACACAAGTCTAAAATTGAGTTGTTTCACTCTTTACTTGTTAAGTAAGTAGTAAAAAATATCTTATTTTAATTCTCCATTTTGAAACAGACTCTGTAAAATTCAATCAATCATGTGTATTCAAAGTTACATCTGTTAATTATGCTTAAAATATTAAGAATAAAACAGGATAACAAAACACTAAAATAAAAAAGAGAACAAAATTTGTTGATGTCTTGTTTATTTTTCACGAATCAAACACACTCATATTTATTATTTCAACTCATATTTAATATTTATTATTTTCACAAACTGACTTCTGTTACCGGAAACGATTGAAACGGCTGAAACTGAGGAATTATTTCCCTGGTCCTTTATCCTCGAGCTGTCTTTCATGAATTCTGATGATTTGCTCCTTACAATTCTGTATTTAAACATATTAAATCATTAAAAACGTTTACTGGTACTTGATTAAGGTGGAAGAAATTAAAACAGAAAACAATTTAATTCTTTTACACAAAAAATATTTTCTAAAATAAAATTTAAGTACTTATGTATAACAAGTTATGAAATTTAAAACAAGAAATCCAATTAAACAACAAGAACATTTGCAATCAAACCTGTTAATTGAAGAAACTGACGGAACGCTCTCGTCTGTGCAAACACCGTCGGCTAACAATCTGTGTTAATGATAATACAGTAATCATAATGCTCAAACACTATTATAACTTATTAACAGTAAATACAACTTTATCAACAAAACAGTATACATTCGGCAGCCAAATAAGTGTTAAATAATATACATTCATTGTAACAAATTGTAGAAATACTATGATCGTGATAAGTTTTAAACATAAATTGGTTTTCATCTAACCATTATTACATATTTATTGAGATAACATTGTAATGGTAATAATAACTGTTCCGATGAATAATGGTAATAATCATACTAATGTTTTCAAACCACATACAACTTGTAAAAATTGTTCAAATTTACAGGTTTTTTTTTATAAATTGAGATAACATATGTTTTATTTCACCTGTCCCTGATCTCCCACGCGAACATAGTGGGGTTTTCCCTTTTGTAAGAAGTGATTTTCTCCACAACGTCGGCGGTGGCCACCTTGGGTTTGCTGCCGCCGATGATGCCCGGTCTGATGCTGCCAGTCTCAAAGTATCTGAAATTTTATATTGGTTAATTTAAATAAAACAATGCGCAATTGAAAACCAACAACACATGAAAATCTAAGATGTTTTTTTTGTAATTTGACTTGAAACAAAATATTTTGTATATGTTTTGAGAAATTTGTTCAAGTAATTATAGTAAATAACAATTAAAAAAACATTTTAATTTAACACACAGGAAGTATTTGTTGGCTCTTAATTTAAGCAATTAAAAATAAATAATATTTTTCCCGGTTTATATATGATTACAACCAACTTATTAAGCTATTTTTTTTAATGTTACATATGGCCACATTACTAAAATAAAAATATTTAACCAAACGTTATAGGAGTTTTTTTAACAAAACAGTAAAGAAATAAACTCAACATTTGGTAAAATTTCAAGTACAAAACCTAAACATAACCTTTACTCTAAGCTTGACATACCAACCAAGTCAATACAAAAACATTTCAGCTTAAAAAATTATAACTAACAATTGGAAAGCTTGAAAAGTTTTAATGGTTTACAAACTCAAAAAAAATTTAAACTTCATAGTTAACACAAAACTTGTTATACCATGCCAACAGATAAAACTAAGCCAGCAAACTCAATTTCAATTTGTATGACATTAAAAATTTTAACCTTTACACAACCTTGAAACTCTTCAAAAAATATTGATCAAATCAATATAAAAACCCACAAAACTTACAAGTATTTTGATGATGACTTTTTTTTATGAAGTTATGTTTAATGTAAGTAAACTTAAAATGGCTTTTAAAATGATATTGAAAACATAAAACACAATATGCAATAGTATAAGTTGAAAAACTTATAAGATTTAAGCACAGAAACAAAACTTGCAAGCATTTTGCTGACGCAGCTGTGTGAAACCCTCAATAAGATTTTTAAACCTAATCTTTTTTTTTCTTTTTTTAAGTAAAAATTCAACGAAATATTTAATTCAATCATTTACTTAGCAAACTTAATTACAAAAAATCCACAAACCTTGCAAGTATTTTGCTGACGCAGCCGTGCGAAACTCTCAACTGTCTGCTGATGTCGCATGGTCTCACTCCCTGGTGCGACAGCTGCACTATCCTCTGCCTCACTGATTCCGGCAGAGGCCTCCCGTTCACGTACTGACCTCCTAGCTGGTTCACTCCGTTCCCGTGGCCTGTTTGTTATTATTTACCTTTAGAAAAATTATTTATATATAGCATTACTATTTGTTGAAGAACTGAATGAATAAGGCTTAGAAAACTGTTAGTAAATAAAATTTAGTTCGACATAAAAACTTGTTTTCTGATATTAGATAAGCATCTACACTCATCATATTAAAGTTAAACACATATAAAAAATCTCTGCAATAATCCGGGGAATTTTCTCTCAAAAAACCTACCTTTCTGGTCATTAAAAGCGGCGCTAGCGTTTTTTCTGTTAGTCTTGGCCTTGCTCTTCCTTTGCGGGCCTCTCTTTTTATTACTAGCAGGGGTGGCTCCTCCAGTTATAAGCTCATTGCCATCTGAGGAATTAGCAGCCACCAAGGTTCCCTGGGAGGTGACCAGGTAGGTGAAAATGGTCTGGTCCTTGTACTTTTCCTGCTCCTCCTTGGGCTGGCACACCAGTTGTGGGACAATACCCCTGGCCATCATCTCTTGGGTCTTTGAGACATTTTCAGCGCTGACAAGCTGAATGGTTCCAGCTGGCTGGCCCGGTAACACCTGGACAGTTGCTGCGGCAACCCCTTGAGCTGCGGCGACGGCAGCAGCTGTGTGGAGGAGGTCGGACATCATGGAGGGGTTGACACCATGGGGGGCTGCAACGGTTGCCGTGGAAGTGGCCGACTGGGCAGTTATTTCAGGCTGGGGTTGCTGGGGAGGGCTCACCTCCTGCTGCTGCTGCTGGGTTGCCTCAATCAATTGTTGCTGCTGCTGGAAGTTAGATTGATCCTCAACAGCTGAGATTAGAGTGACCTGCTGCTCCTCCCTGGCTTTTTTCTGCATTTCCTCCAGTATTTTCATTTGCTCATTTAGCGTATGGGCTTTCTCCACTACAACCGGTGGCTGGACAATTTGCTGTTCCTCTGTGAGCTTTGAAATCTTAGGGCTCTGGGTGTCTGTGGTGTTGTCGGTGGAGAGTCTCTTTGGAGCGGTTTGGGCGATGGAACCAGAGGACCCTGTGGCTATTCCTTTGGTTGTGGTGAGCACTGTTTCTGTGTCTGTTTTTTTGGCGGGCTCGGTCATTTTGAATGTAGGTTAAAACTAAAAATGCTGGTGAAAAATATGGATTTTAATATTGATGTCCATGTTTTTAATAAAGGCCATAGTGGGGCAAACATATAATTTTTATAAAAAAAATAACATAGACAATTTTTTATCATAAGCTCTATCTAAATCCTTAAAATACTCAACATTCTACATTTTTTATAGATAAATTATTTCATTAACTTAATACTGATCTCCATTTAAAGCAAAGGTTAAGTTATATGCTTGATTGCTAAACTGCTCAAACACAGGTAATATGGCTCATTAAGCTTTGTGTCATTCATTCAACTGTTACATTTGTACATACATAAAATGTTAATACTTATGTTTTGTTTGTTTAGGATTAAACACAGCACAAAATGTCGCTTTATATCATGATATAAGAAACAAATACTAATAAGCAGTTATTTTAAAATAGCACATCAAACAAAATTCAAAACATTTAATTTTGTATACATTTCAAATCCATAAAAAGCTTTTTGATTACCACTGTTCATCAAAAGATTTTATTCTGATCAAATGTATTTACATACAACTATTTTTTTTGTTCATTCAAACAATGAAGGTCGGTCTTATTTCTTTATATTTACAAATGTCTTGTAATTTTTGTCTTGTATTCAAAATTGATATACAAAACTGCAGTTTTAATACTATAAGTATAACATTAAGCATTAAAAACAAGCTTTAAATATTTAAATACTCATGTATACTCTTTTTCAAAAGATTTCAATATACTTTAGGAAATTACTTAACTAAAGATATTGGTATAAAGGAGTTCGTTTCAATTTACAAAAGAATTTAAATTCAATTATCTATTTTAGTGGTGTATACATAACATATGAAGACGTGTTTAAAGTTAATCCACACACCTTCATGGTTTTTAGTACAAACTTTCTTAATATTTTATGAAATTACACAACTATAAGAGTTTTGTATTTAATTGTTGTTCTTTACTTGGAAAAGTTTAAATTCTTAGCTAAATTAAATCTGCCAGTAGCTTATATCACTTGGATAAAAATGTTTTAACCCAGTTATAGTTTTGTATTACTTTATAACTAACCCTCTAATTTATAAACTTTATGGAAAATTTATTTCAACTGTTAAATTATGACTATGAACACTCAAAAAATAACATTTTAATGACCATGTTAAAATAAAGTACATGAAATGGTTTAAACCCTTATTACTTTAACAACTTTAAAACCATTTATATGTTTAAAAATTTAGATAAGTTTTTTTCTTGAAAATACAGTTTAACAGAAATAATACTTTCAATAGGCATATAAACTGTTTATTAGTTGTCAATACAGAACTTCAAAGTATTTCAATATGTTGTCTATACAAGCAGTAAATAGAAAACTTGTAAATAAAATATACAAATTATTCTTAAAACTACTTAGTTTTTACTTTAAATTTTTTGTTTCTGCTAAACATATTAAATTTATACTTTATATTTACCATCTATAGGACAATACTAATTTATTATTAATATGTTAATTTTAATTGACAAATAGTTTTTTATATTTACAACAAATTTCTTAACTATATTAAAACAAGTAAATAGTGAATTTTCTTATGTTATAATTAAAATTAAAGTACAAATTAATATTTTTCCTGCCCTATATGTACTTATCTAAGATGTTATAGTGTGGGTTGCCACAGATTTTTGAGAAATTTCTTCAAGGTTTTTGAAAGTACGTGTTTTTGTGTCTATTTTAGTTTGAAGTTAAATTTGAGGTTAAAAACTATCAAATAGTATAAAAACATTGAAAAGATACTGAAAAGTATTTTTCAATATGTTTTTTTATAAGAAAATCTAGATGATGACTGAAATATTTTATCTATATTATAAAATTTTTGTGTCAAACCAAAACTATACTAGTCAATATTTGAAAATTATTTAAAACTCCAGGTTTTTTATTAATTTTTATTCAAAATTCCAGGTTTTTTTTTATTTTTCAACTTTAAGGTTTTCCAGGCTTTTTAGCCTAAATTGTCAAAGTCCAGGTTTTGTGGCAACCCTGTATAGTACAATAAATAAAATTTTCATTGATTATATACTAAAGGAGATACCCTTTCACATGTACAAGTATTGTTTTGATTTTAGTATTTATTTTTTTAATTTTTTTAAACTTTTATTTATCATTAAAAACAGACCATGCCAATACAACTACTATCAGATTTGCCACTTTTTTAGGCAAAATAATTCTACCTAAGTTAAACCAAGCTAGCCTAAATCAGTCTGAGTTTATAATAAAATTAATTAAATATATTGTAGGCCCAAATATTAAAAAACTAATACTAAGAAAACTTGATATTGGAAAATACCTAAACAGTAACAGAAGGACTGTATAACTAATTTTAAGTTTTAATATATTGATTTAAGACATAAAAAATACCTTGAGATTCAAAAAATATATACAAATTAGTTTTGAAATTAATAACAAAGCAAGCCTGAGAAGGGTTGTTATAATTTCTTCCAGGTTTTCAAATTAGAACTTTTTTGGATTATTTTAAGTTTAAAAATAAGTTTGAGGTAAAAAACTGTCTTAAACAGTAAAACAACATTGAAAAGATACTGTAAAGCTATTTTAAATGCATTTCAGCAAAAAATATCTTTGAGATAGATTTTTTGTGTTAAATCAAAATTTTATTATTTTTCATTCAAAAATTGTTTAAAATCTAGGTTCTTCCAGGTGGTTAAGTCATTTTTGTTCAAAGTTCTAGGTTTTTTCAGAATTTATCAAATTCCAGGTTTATTTTCAACCCTGGCCTGAGTCATTAACAGTTTTTCAAAAAATTTTAAACTAATCTGAGTTGGTCTGAGGTTTTCAAAAATTTCAAGCCAGCCTGAGTAAGTGACAACCCTGATTTTTTTTAACCATTTATAACTATAGTGTCATTTTAACTTTTTTGTGTAATTAATCATTTTAAGTTTAATTAATATGGATACAATAAATAAGCATATAAATAAAGCTAAATCCAACAATGTTATACTATTGCTTGATATTTTTTATTCTATGCTTATGCAACAAAATAAACTTTATATATTTATTTATAAAAATGTAATTACAGATATTTTAATGCTAACAAAGTAAAGCCCTTGACTTATTGTTCAAAATGTTTACCATCACTACATTAATGATATGGTTCATTAAATTTTTAATTAACATAACCAGCCATCTGTGAATATATAAGACAAGAAAACTTTCAGTATAATTTATAAGAGTATCAAAATAAAAATAACACACTTAAAATAAAATTGGAAGAATCTGCTTTAGTAATCCCAGTACACTCATTAATTGATAATCAACAATTTATGTATAATTATTAATTATAACTTTATTTAGTAAACAAAACTATATTTAAAGTATTTTTTTAGTTGGAATACTTCAATTAAATAAATTTTGGTTATGTTACAAAATTTGTATGCATACTTCTTTTGTAGTAAAACAATTTCTACATGAATTAAAAGAACTTTTTTATACCAGATTTAGCTGCTTAATATAGACAAAAAAAATTTAACAATTTGTTTCTACTAGGTTAATTTTGATTTAAATAAAGTATACTAGTATTAAATGTTGGGAAAAAAGATTCAATATTTTTATTTTCATTCAGGACCAATTAAATCAGTCAATATTTTGTGAAAATGGGTCTAGGGATATGGGTTTAGAATGTAACATTTACCAATGATATTAAATGATAACCAAATAAAAAGACAGTAACATTTTGAACTTGGTGTATTTTAATATTTAGTAAGAAGTAAATGACTGTAGAACCTAAAAAATATGTATAAAATTTCAAAAGCAAAATCAATAATTTTTCTTTATGAACTATATGGTAAATCTCACATAAATTTATTGAGTTAGTTACGCATGTTTTTAATGAAAGTAAAAAAAAACTACAAGTGCAAAAATTATTTTAAGATTGAAATAAAAGGAATAACCTTTTTAAAAAGCACAAAATTTAACTTTTATATAAATTAAGCCAGACAAAAAATGTGATTTTCATGATACCAAATAAATTCATTCTTAATTTCTTAACTTATTGTTATTAAATCAAAATCATATAGATTCCTTTCTAAATGATACTACCTGGATATAGATTTAAAATTAACTAACTTATAGACAGCTTACTTATAATTACAGACATAAGATAATTTTTTTTATGCTAAGCACAGTGTTGCCACTCTTTGAGTCAAAAAATCTTCCTTGAGTGACCAGAAACTTCCCTGAGTAACCTTAAACTTCTCTGAGTTCCCCTGAGTTTTTTTCAAACCCTTAAAAACTATTTTTATTTATTAAAAATTACCATTTATATCTAAGAATATTGAAGAACTTGCCGCAAGGCTTAAAATTTTCAAATAAGCACTTAAAAATAAATAAAATAAACTTTTATGAACAAAATATTGACACTGGATTAACTAAATCTCCTTCTAGATCTAGAAAAAAAAATTCCCTGAGATTTTTTTAAAAGTCTTAAAATTTCCCTGTAATTTTTAATAAAAACCAAAACTGCCCTGATTTTTCCTGAATTAAAAAAGAGAATCAAAATTCCCTGAGTTTCCCTGAGATTTTCTACAACTTTAAAATTTTCTGAGTTTCCCTGAATTCCCTGAGTGTGTGGCAACCCTGTAAGCATTATAAACAATACTAAATCAATTATAATTTTATGTAGTAATAACTTTGTAAAAATAGCTTACCTCACAGTTATCAGTTTTTCAAATATATACAACTACAATATTTATTTACAATTGAAATAGTTAAGTTCAAAATTGTAGTTACTTATTTCCATATAATGTAATCATACAACAACAGAAAACTATTCAATTATATCTAATTTACAGAGCTTTATGCTTCAATGGTCTTTTTTACAATACTCTGGTTCTGTTCCTTGGGTTCTAATTTTTTGACCAAATTGTTCACTTTTCAGTAGCTTGAACCAAAATATCAAAAAGCCAGAAAAGGCTTTCTAGCTTCTTCCACTAAAAAATCACAAACTTTTTGAACTTCGAATGTAACAACAAAACTGAGCTGAACAAAAAATCAAACTTTTACTTGTAAAATAAAACTTGATATTAAAACATAATTGCTTAAATTCAGCAAACAAGCGACAATATCACCATTCTTTAAAATTTTGCACACAATAAACGCACTGTGTGCTCATTTCAAATTCAAATATTGTGTAGCGTTAAGCGATGGTAGAAGGCGCAATTACCTAATCAACCGTCTCACTCCACTCAAGCGATTTACACTCGCTGCTGCCCGCTCATGCTGAAAAGCTGGCGGAGCAGAGAAATTTCGGCTGGAAACAAACAAGCCTGCTTTTTGTTCGAGCCAAGTTTTTTTTGTGTTCAGTGAACTGGTGGTAAATTTTGCACAATTTTTTGAGGTTTGAAGTTTTTTAATTCAAAAATACTTTAAACTGTTTTTAGTTTGTAAGTCACAACTACTGTGTTTTTATTTAAAAAAATAGTTTTTAAAGTTGTTTTCGTCTAAGCTTAAACAAAAACCGTGAAAATATTTTCCTAAAGGTTTAATAATTCAAGGTATACTTTAGTCAGGACACGTTTAACTTATAGCCTTTACAGAGAATTATCATAATATAGAATTCAGCCTTTCGTCGAGTTTAGTTGTGAAACACAATTCTCGCTTAGCAGCTGCTATTTCGAAATGAATGATTTATCAGTTTTAAAAAGAGCCGGTTTGCCACGCTTAACTAAGTTTATTAGAACAAAACTTTTACTAATTCAATAACAAAATAATCTAAATCTTATTGTAGGTTTATTTTCATTTTTGATTTATTATTTTGATTGTGTTTAGGTATCGATTTAGCTTTTCAAAAAACTTGAACTTTTTTTTACACTTTAATTTTTTAAAGCAAGAAAAAAATAACTTAAACGAATGCTAAATATTACTAAAGCAAACAAAAAAGCAACTAATGACCAAAAACTATTAAAAAAGAACTCAAACCAAGCGCAAAGTTTAAAAAAAAAATTGTTTTCTGTAAAAATTCAAGCTCGTTACACTCAGCTAAGCTTGTGGCGCCTTTTAGCAATTTATTGAAGCGATGAAAAGACGCCAAGCGTTGCACAGCGCGCGCGTTGAGAGAAAAATCGAGAAAAAGCGGAAAAAGCACACTCACGCCAAGAGCGCAAGAAAGAGAAAAAGCCAGAAGCGTCGCACACGCGTTTGGCTCGAGGCTGCGTAGGAAACCAGCCACCCGTGTGATGCTGCGATGTTGAATGCGATTTTTGTTTTCGGGTTTGCGCGATTTCGTGTCTGCGCTGTTTTTTGTGTGTTTGGTGTGAATTTTGTGTCAAATAAAAAGCTTTCAAACGCGCGATGTTTGTGATTTAAATAAACGTTGTGAAATTAATTCGAACTAATATATTTTCATCAATTTACACATTAGGACTGTTTCAAAGAAATAACATTTTAATATCACAAACAGTCTGTAATGTTTTTATAAATAATGTGTGGACAATTTTATGAAATAAACTTTGTACCAAGCTAGATCGTAGTTAAACTAAAGTTGTAGTAAACTTGATTACGGTGCGTTAAACTGTCGCTACAAAGTACAATAAAACTGTCGATATGCTATAATTTTATAAAAGTTTAACACTTTAGCTATTTAGCTTATTGCAGTTTAAAGCAGTAATTTGAATTTTTTTTTAAGTTAAAAAAAAATATTTAGTTCTTCAGTTTGAAATTTTTTACAAACTAATTTAACGCTTTTTATGTTGCGTTGGCAAGATTTGTAGATAAACTTTTTAGACTGTTAAATAATTTGATTCCATAACAATAGCTATGTTTCGTAAATTGAAATTAACTTTCTGTGGTTATTACACTTTCAAAATTTAATAAGCATATCGACCGGGATTCGTATTTTTTGATTACAACTTTTAATTTGACACAAAAACGCTATACTTATTTGTTCATAAATATATATAAAACGTTAATTTTAATAATTTCCGTACAGAGCAATAAAAACAAAAATTTATGTTTGTTTCAAATGTTTTACATCAGTTTGAAAACCCTTTTTGAGTTCAAGTATATTCATTACGGTGTTCAAATAAGTTTAATGTAGTTAAGTCATGCCAAATTTTTAAATAAAATGCATGTTTCTATACATTGATACGATTGGTCTGCTGCCAGTTAACTTTTTTAAATGTAAAAGAAAACAGTGTTTCTAAATTTTTTTTCAACTTTTACATATCAAAATTTTATATATAACTTTGATCATCATTTTTTGAAAATAATACCGAAAACATACTTTTAAACTCTCATTAGAGCAGTTGGCTTTAATTACTAAAAGTATACCTATTAAATACAAGTAGTTGTATTTGTTTATTAAATACAAACTTTACATGTTCAACTCATCTCACGTATGAGAAAATTATTCGCGATGACGCGACGAATTAGAATCTCAATTGATGTGCAATAAAAAACCACTTGAACATGTTTCATCGAGCTTCAGTTTCAGTTTCGTGTTTGTTTTGCAACTCAAGTGCTACCAATTGCTTTGTAGTGTGATTAAAGTTTAATGTTTTAGTGCGAAATGTTTAAAAACAACTTAAAGTTGATCAACTAATTAAAGTAGTATAAGTAGCGTCTTTCGTATTTATTGTAAGTATTTTTACTTTTTAATCAGTTTTTCTAAACAAAAACTTCAAACAAACTAATGTTTGTTCGTGTTAGCAAACAAAATTTACCACATTCAGGAGTAAAAAAAAATTTTTTACGTGTTATTAAGTTTTATGCATAAACTTAAACTAAAATTTGATTATTTTAGCTTTCAATAACATTTGTCGCTCAAAGCCGAATTAAACGTCCAAGATTATATAAAACCAATATTGAATATTCACATCATGTAAAGTTTTGACTTGTTGAACTATCGTAACGTGAACAAGTTTCTAAAAATTCATGCTTGCAGCAACCTCTAGCGGTAGAAATAAAATCTGCTCAAAAAGTTTCACCGGTCGTGTTATGACTTATTTAAGAACCTTTTATTAAAAAAGGTGAATAATAGCAAAAAAATATTTTTTTTTTAATTCAAACACCTCTTGCTCGTTTAAAACTTTTATTTTTTGTAAAAAGTAAAACTGAGTGTCAGTAAGTATTTTGTACTGGGCCAATAGTTAAAAGTTGAAAACAATTTTTTATTAAGTGCAAAGTATTTGAACTAACTTATAAGGACATTTGTAAGGCTTATCAAGTTAAAATCAAGTTTATATTAGCTAAAAAATGTTAAAGTCCTAAAGCAGGCTAACCGGTTTTCCTTTATTGAACCATTATATACAAATGAAAACGATAAAAGCTGATATTACTTATGTGTTCAATATATTCTTTGGCTTTCTTTAGTTTTTAAAATTTATCATGACTACTGAATTTATGATTATAATACATGTTTTTATAAATTACAAGTTTTTAATTACTTTGGCAGTAAATAAAAAATAGTCATACTTTTCATGATTTGTGTCAGCGTTTTTCAAAGAAATCACCAAAAATGCGTAAAATAGTGCGCGTTTAAATTATTTGATTTTGCACAAAAAGTTTTAAAAGCGTAAAAAATATATTATAAGCGTTTTTTTTCAACTTTTAATACAAATAATAAACAAGCTTTAGGATTTTTATACCTGTATATTAATAAATTTCTGAAGGCAAAATAAAAAACAAGATTAAATTTTGATGTAATAAATATGAAGTAATTGATTGTAAACAGTATTTTTTAGTTATTTGCGCGTTTAAAACAAAATAATAAGAATTGTTGTACGTCCAAAAACTAATTTCATGACCTACCTGATATCACTCGAAATACTTTTTAAAACGAAACTGTTTTTTACTTATAAATAATACTTTGTAGGTACTAATATACAACAAGGTATACTGATACGGTTAGCCAGCATACGTTTTATAACTAGAAGTTATTACTTTAACTTGCTCTTTACTGCAACTCAGCGGAAGGTTTTTTTTTTCTCGTTCTGTGACTTTTTTCCAAAATAAAGTTTTAACTTCAGATAATATTTGTGAAATGGGTTGTTTGTAAATATTTGGACACTGGAATGTCGTTCAAAAAGCTTTTTGTTCAAAAATAAAAGTATTCACTGCAAAATAATTAGTGCGATTCTCATTTACGTAGGTTATAACTTTAATTTAAAAGTCATAAAAAGAACGTAAAAACAAGGTTTTTATTTTACTAAAACTTTAAGTCCTATAAATATAATACTAAGCTTTTCATGTGTTGCGATGTTCTTTATACAAGTTTTAAAGCGATTGCTTTGTTATGAATACATCAATCTTTATTTTCCAGATAAAATTTAGTCTCTAATCATTAACTTAACTGTTTTCATTATATAGAGCTTTGTTTAAAAAATAACAAGATTTACTGAATAATTAAAAGAATAAAAGTTTACAAAATGGTGCGCATATCAACTGTTTTACTGCAAAACTTTGAATTAATTATTTTCCCCTATATATTAAATCTTCCTTTTTTGTCTAACACATTGCAGATAGCTTGAACAAGTTGGTTATATATATTTTAAAAACAAACTTAACTAATCCGTAAAAAGAGTTGTTGTTCTTATAAAAATAATTAAGTACGAAGTGGTAATTGTGCATATATTACTTCATTAGTCATCGAATGACTTATCCATAGGTTTAAAAATAGCATTGCTAAGTTTAAAAATACTGGGAAATAACTTATCACATTGAAACCAAAAACCAGCACAATACAATCTTTATAAGTTTTGAAACCACTAGTTTGAACCATCAAAAAAAAAACACATTTAGTATGCTTTATAGAAAAATACTTAAAAAATTCATAGAAGATATTTTAATTAAAGTTGTAATTTTTTAATAACATCTTTAAAAATATTAAAAAAAGTATCATTCACAAACTTAATTTTAATAAAAACATCTTTAGTTTATGTTGAAGTTATATTATAAAACGCGTCGAAAAACCTTACAGTACAATAGTGTGAATAAAATGTGTTTACGTTTTCATAATTAAAAACTGACATAAGTTTTCAAGAAAAATCTCAAACTAGACATCAGCAAGGGAGCTAATAATATCTAATCAGTCCACCAAATTAAAAACCCATAAAACCCTTAAATTGATTGCTTCAACCGATCTGATTGTTTTTCAGATGTCAATCCATTTAGTTTTTATTGGCTCGAAAAAAACAATGCAAGCGACTTAACCCTGATCATTTAATCTCTAACAAGTTTAGATTTTATTTTAAACAGCTTTTGCTATGAAACGTAGCGAAATGAGCTCCAAAAATAAAAACACTGTATTCGATCTAAAACATTAACTTTGTTGAAAAAACCTACAATTTTTTCAGCTAAAATCTTAAATAATTTATCAGCAAGGAATAAAACCCAATCAGTCCACCGAACTAAACCCTCGTAAAACCAACAAACTGATTGTTTTCGCAAACCGAATTGTTTTTTCAGATGTCAGACTTAATCCGTTTACTTTTTTATTAGCCCAGATCGACTTAATCCTTGATCATTTTCAACGTTAAACTTGTTTTCGTTCTTGTCAAAACAGATTTGCCCAGCACGCTTACTTTTTATCCGAACGATTTGAACGTAATCGTTTGAAGATAAAGAAACCCTTTGTCTGTTGCCTAAAACAACCTTGGCAACCAGTCTGGGGTTTACATAACAAGGTTTCCATGGTAACCGATGCGTATCCGAGGGGGTTGTCACGCAACATGAAGACCTGCGGTTGCTAATTAGTTTGCTTTCTAAGAACGAGATTACTCAAGAGCAGATATTTTAAAAGCCGAATGTTTTTTGAAAAGTGTTTATTTTGATGAATTAACTTTAATCATTCAAATCAATCATAAGTTGTAAAATAAAAATTGAAGTTTTATGAATAAAATGTCTAAATAAATCTTTTGGTCGTAAATTTTATATCTGTTTGTATGTAAATATCACAGTATAAAGCTTTCCCAGGATGGCTTTTTATGACGTCTGTAAAGTATCTGGTTTCATTGATTAATCATAAGATTGATGGTAATTCAATCAGTGCGAAGTTTTATATCGTTGCATTTTTGTTCAATATTGGTTTTACTTGAATTTGATAAACAATAGAATGGTATGACATTTAAATTCTCACAATAAAATAAATACGTTTATGTAATTTAAGCCTTTTTTGTATTCCTTTAGAAATTTATGTGTTTCTTTTTGTTGTATAGATTTAGTGGAATTGAGTATTGTTCTGTATTTCTTTTGAAATATATTTGTTCGTTGTTTATATATATATATATAAATATATACACCAAGCTATTTACTGTAATTGTAAGCTATTTTGTAATAAAACTAGACTTTTTAGTTGAACTTTTACTTTTTTACACTTTCCAAACAAAAATTACAAAGCTCTACTGATAATGATAAGATCGTCACGTATCAATCGGTTGCTTAGCAACGTGTCACGGTTGCTTAGAAACGGAGGGGACAAAGGTTTCAAGTCATGGTCCTGCAGTTTCAACTGGTTGACTGATCAACCGCTGGTCCAGAAATAACTGCTCAATGTACCATGCAAGACCATTAGTCCGTAGTGAGTCTGTAGTGTCTTGATTTCAGTCGTTTTCTCAAAGTTTATGACATAGTTTTGTTGGTTTAGAAAGAAAAATGTTTTAAAATTTCTTTTTGAATTAACGTTTTTTAGCTTGAAGAGTCCAAAGCAACTCAAAAAACATCAGAGTTTTTGTCTTTTCTTACGATATTGAAAGTACTAAATAGTTTTTGGTTAAAGCTAAAAGAACAAAGCTTTATTTTATGAAGGATATGTTAAAAAAATATCAAAAGACCTAGAAAGTTTTAAAACTTTTATCTTATAAAGTTCAATATTTTTTTACTCAAAGAACTATAATACCTGCTATTAAGCTTTGTTTTGTAACAAGCATTTTAAGATAGAGTACCAACAGATGGTCAAAAAACATAAAACCAGGTTAAGACTTTCAAAGCACCGAAATTAGTTTTTTTACCAAAACAAATTTAAACGAGTCGGCCAAAAAACAAGATAAGATAACCTCAAACACATTGCCAAGTTTCAGAGATAAAAATTTTGGCAGCCAAACGCTGCTCTTTACGTAAGAAGCGGGAGCGGCCGTGACAACTGATCCGTGACGACGGTTGCCACGGAGACAAATCTCGTTTCCAAGCAGCAGCGGCGGGGACCTGGGTTGTCAGGGATTTACTCATTAGGCGAAATCGAACAAGGCCTTTCGTTGTCAGGCAAATACTCTTCTATGGAGCGTAAATGGCGCGTTGAAAGATTAAAGTTTCGTGGGTTTTGTTGTGCAAATACCTGCGGCAAATTCCCATCTTTTAACAAGTGTTACTTAGTGTTTTTTTATGTAATACTTGTGGGTGAAATTCAGCTTTTTCAAAAGAACTTTTAATGGATTGCATTTGTAGATGATAAAAAATCATGGCTCAAATGAAGTATTTTAAGTTTTGAAAAATCTCTGAAGCATCTTTTAACAAGTGTTACTTAATGTGTTTTCTGTATTATTCTTAGTATTGTGTTTTCTAGATATCTTTAAATGATTACTTTTATTGTGTTTTTGGGTGATAAGGGTTAAGTCATAAGTCAAGAAAATATAATATAAGTCTTTGAAATGTATTCGTTTCAGTTGAAATAAATAAAAAACAAGTTCTGCTTACTTTACAGCTGGTCCTAAAAACACTTTATCTTAAAAAAATCGAAATAGTTGTAATTAATACATTTCAAACTTTATAAAACAGTAGTTTTAAAGTAATATAAGTAATATATTGTTAAAAGTTCAAATAAGTTGAAAAGGTACAATAGAATTAATCAAGAAGCTTTTCGAAATCGCTCTGTCAGTCTTGCATAGCAACAGACCTTGCATGGCAACAGACGTACCGTAGCAACCGGTACCGGTAACTAACACCAAATTAAGGGTCAGTAGGCTACTCATCTATAAAAATGTAAACAAATACTTTTTGCATAGCCTACTTTTATTATAACTTACTTTGCTTCTCAGGTCAATTGATATGCTTTTTTTTATTTATGCTTACTGTTTAAAAAGATAAAACTAATATTTTACAGAAGTACTCTGACGAACAATAAATTAGTTTAAAAGGAAGTAATTATAAATTTAAAAGTACAATAGAGTTTTGTTTATCAGCTACATAAATCATACTTAAAGCTTTTTTTTATAGCGAATTGTTCGCATAGGTTCGTAAGACTTTTTTGTTTAATTTTAAGAAAGACAACTAATAATTTTTAAAAGATGCTTTTCGTTTTAAATGTCATCAGACTTTCTCACACTCTTAGTACTCAAAAACGTTTACGTTTCATCCAAACACATGCCTTTGGCGTGAACCGTAAATAAAAGTTTGGTGTAACTTGTTTAGTAAACAAGAACAGCTCCTAGCATAAATTTTACCTTATTATGTTAGGGTGGGACTCGTTTAGTAAACAAAAACTTAAAAAAAAAACTTTAAACATTTTTTAATTAATTTTTTTTTACCATATCATGTTATAAAGGTAAAAGTTGTATACTAAACAAGAAGAACTCTAAACACCAATTTTTTACTTAGAATGAATTTTACCCTTTTGCCATTATGGGTTAAACTTTTCAAAAAAAAAAAAAACCTTTTAAAATAAACTTTAGCCTTTTTGATTTAAAAAGTTTTACCTTGAAATTTAAGAAGGGTAGAATAAAAGTTGTCAACTTAACAAAAATAACTCCAAACATTATCTATTATTTAAAATTAACCCTATTAAGTTGGGGTGGAACTTGTATACTAAACAAAAATGAAGTTTTATTTAAACTAGTTACTCAAGTTTTACCTTTTTATGGTAGAGTTAAACTTGTTTGATACATAAGACCCCAATGTAAACTGCTGGTTCAAAACTTTGCTAAATTTTATTAGGGTGTAAATTGTTTAGCATAAACAAAACCCTCAGAACGAAAACTTCAAATTTAAAACTTTTGCAACCTCATGAAATGTTTTGGCTGATCCTTGTGCAACCACTTATTTACTCACAAACAAATTACACACCATCGGGTGTACAGGCAACAAATTATACGCAGCGAGGCCCCATTATCTAATTATCCGCCTCGGCCAACCGATAATTTGGCTTTTGTCGAGGCCAATTCGCCGCATTTTCTTATTTATTTTGGGATAAAAAGTTTGCAGAATAATACTATAGTTCGTTGCACAAGTATATTTTGTAAAAAAAAGGTTTATTATGTACATTTTATTAAAGTGTTGTGTTGGTGTCTTGAAATTGTTATGTACAATACAAGTTGTGTTTTTTTTATGAGTATAAGTTGCTTTTTATATGTTTTTATTTTCGAATTATGTTGTCATATAAATTATTAATAAGTCGTTTTTAGTGTAAAAAGTAATGAAAACAAACAATGTTTATGTTCATAAATATTTCAAAATTATCTATTCGAAAATAAAACCAGACAGTCTCTTTTTAATGAAAGACGTATGATAAAAATAAAAAAAACAATTAAATTGTCCATGAAACTTTTAGACAATCAATTAGATGAACAGACAGTCGCTGTATGTTTTGCGAAAGTCAAGTACACGCCTAAATCGAACTAAATTAACCAAATAATTATTGTTTAAAACAACAAAAATAACTATTCATTTAAAACAAACACGGTCTATCCGCTGACTGATTACTGAAAATCACCATTGTTACCCAAGATAAAAATTCAACCTTAAACATTTTCATTAAAACAATGTAATAAAAACCGTTGGTGCGTAAACTTAATTAAAACAGATATACTCGTAAATGCCTCGTATGTTGAAAACATAAATTAAATTAGGGATGGTCTCAGGTATTTGCATCAATCTTTTCGGAGATCTTTCTGCGCACCTGCTGGCTAATGAAAAATAATTTAATATTGTGGTTGTGTTACGAAACAAACTGGTTTAGTTGGCTTTTGTTTCAAGAATTTGTTTGAAGTTTTGAGATACTGTGAATATTTTCAAACCGCACTTCAGTGAAAGGTGAAGAAAAAAATTGAAATTTTTTCTGAAACAACTTTTATTGCGAAATTTACTTACCTCCTACACAAAGTCAAAAATTAAAAGTTAAAGTACATATCAGTCTTAAAATGGTTTGAAAAAGGAAGTTGATGTATACTTTTAATTTACTCTCTGGAAACTTATAAGTTCTAGAAAAATTGTTAACCACATTTCAGTAAAATATTATTAAAATTAAGTAAGTTATCTTGCACTACTCTAAGAAAAACAATTTATTGCGAAATCTGCTCTTCATCAACACAAGTTTTAATAAAAAGATATACTTGAAAAGACATTTAAAAATGAAGTGAATGTATTTTAAATAAATTTAATAAACTGCATTTGTAAAAATATAAACTTTGGAAGTATTTTTATTCATATTTCTAAACTGTTTATTTTTTAAACTTAAGCTTTTTATATCTTTACTTACATGCGTATAACAAAAACTTAAATTTAAAGTACCTCAACAAAAAACACTATCTGATTTTTTGAAAACATGAAATTTATAAACCCTAGTCTTATGGTTGTAAAGTTATCTTTCAAAACTGAACTTGTAGCATTAATCTCGGTAAGTAAGTAGGTAGAAAGCTATTTAAAGCTTATTTTGAGCTACTAACGTTCATTCAACATTAAGATAACACATAAAAAGTATATCTGCAAAAATGTTTACAATTGGAACTACTCATCTGTGGTCAACTTATTCAATTGTTACGTAATTATTGCACCGCTGACCTTGCGTAGCAACAGACCTACCATGGCAACAGACCTAGCATAGCAACAGACGTTGCGTAGCGACCGATGTTGCGTAGAGGGGGAGTTTTCGTGTCACGGTGACAGTTTTGGCGGGCATTGATGGCCACTCAAGGGTGTTATGACAAATATTTTGGTGCCTAGTAACCTAGTGCATGACAACTAAGGGTAGCTAGATAACTAGTGCATGGTAAGTCATAAAGTGTAGCAAACAATTATTTACAGAACTTGTGGTATTACCACTATTGTCTATCAAGCAAATTATTTGAGGTATTGAAAGCTTTTATTTCAAAAAAAGTATATTAATCAGCTGTCCTACTCTTATGTTTTAGTTTTATAATTACAAATTGGAAACAAAAATAAAAGTCTTCAAGCAAACAGAAAAATTCTGAAAATGGAGTTTAACGCTAACTTTCGACCAGCAAAGTTTTGTTCACAAGATTTTTGGTTTTATGAGTTTTTAGTTTTTGTTTTACTCTAGAAATCGTTTACCAACTTTCTATTAATACCATATTACTTTTGAAAACCTAATCAAATTAAACCGTTTGTAGATCAACTAATGAAAAATATCACTTATTCAAATAGAATTCTCGAACATTTTATTAACATTTAAATACCAACTTATATATGAAAATTAAAACAAAATAAATTTATAAAACCAACTTGATCTCTTGCTTCCGTTCTTGCTCTTCCTAGACTTGCTGTTGCTCCTGGCAACCTGGTGTTGTTGGGGCGACATGACGATCTGTTGGGGCATCTGACTGTGGTAGTTACCGTTGTTCTGAAAAATTAAGTTATGCAGTTTATAACTGTTTAAATAAGCTGTTTTTACTTTTTATTGTTTTGTAGATATACGAAATTGCTTAGAACAAAAAGCGTGTTATTGTTCCAAAACTAATTTTTTCTAATTTTAACAGTTTGTCCTCTACTAGTATTTAAACTTTCATTAGATCATAAATTTATACAATACTAAGTTGAAAATCTTATTTTATAACAAGTATTTTAAAATCATCATTTATAAAATTCAAAATAAGTCCTTAAAAATTGTTAATTTCTTGTTTTTAAAACTAATTTTTAAGTTTCACTCTTTTAATATATGAGTATAAAAAGATTTTCAATAAACTACTAAAGTATAAAAAGTATTGCTGTATTTACTTTGTTTAAATCTAAAAAAAATATCAAAATAAAAATACAAACCTGCTGTTGCTGCTGATGGTGGTACTGAATTTCCTGCTGCTGTGGTTGCCCCCCGTGGTAACCGCCCTGTCCACCATGGTTGCCATGGTTACCTACCTGCTGGTTGTCAATGACGTGCACTAGATGGTGCTCGGTGATTGGCTGCAGCTGCTCGTACGTCACCAGCTGGTCTTCGCAAGACTGTGACGTCACAATGTGCGGTTGTTGGTAGTGGGAGGAGGGGATGCCCCCGTAAATCTGGGGAGTCGAGAAGTCCGTGGCCTGCGGGTCCGCCTGAAGCATCTGAAGGTGTACAATGAAAATAACTAAAAAATCAAATTAAAAACTAACTTAATTTTTTTTTGTCTTTGCTTAAGCATATACGACAATCTATAAAACAATTGCTAAAATAGTGCACTTACTATTCAGTTGCTTAAAAGCATTTCCGTTAGTTTATATCTCGGGGGTTAAGGTAAAATATCGAAGAGTGATTTAGATATAAACGTAAAATACTTTTTTAAGTGTATAAACTTTTAAGTTTAGCTTTTAACTTTCAGTATTTAGTAAAAATAACATATCGAACGATATACAATGGATTGTATAAATTTGTTGGCCTGGAAGTTTTTTTTTAAGTTTTAAGAAACTTTTAATACATATATTTCATTTTTATAACTAATACTTAAAATAACTTTTTTAAAGAAATTATGTAAAATTTTATTTTAAATATGAATGTTTTACATATTTTTAAGAAAGGAAGCAAAGTTATAAAGAGTTACACAGCATTACGAAATCCGAATTTAATAGCTTTGTTGAAAGGAACAAAAAGTCTTCCCAAAAATATGCAGCACAAAGTTATTTATAAATGTAATTCAACTTCTCATTCAGCTGCATCAGTTTGATTAAACCATTGTCATTTGAAAGAAAGTTCTCACATTTCGACGTTTCAAACTGTAATGAATTGAACCAAGGCTCTATAGACGCGCATATGTATCATATTATGAAGAATTCCTTTTGTTTGCGCAAACCGCAGGTGCTGAAAAAGCACTTAAAAACAGCTTTAAGGAATGATACGTGGCCAGAAGTTATTTTGGATTTTCTGTCTGTTTTATTGGATTTACTTTAATAAAATTCTGAAGTTTTTCTTAGTATTTGGAAAACAAAACCTACGTAAGCATGAAACTTTAAACTAATGATGCTTATTGTGATATGCATGGTTACATAAAGAATAACATTTTTATGATAAAAATAGAAGCTTTTATTGGGTATATTCCTTTTAGAATTTAAAAAAAGAATTGTTTAAGTTTTTGTTCCTTTTTTTTTGTAAAAAGTTGAATCTTACATAATCTTGCAAACTATTATGAGACTTTTAAGGGAAACTAAAAAACTAATTTTAAGTCTAAATGTAATCTAAAACAATAGTAAAGTCAACTAATGAAGGTTAATGTAGTAAAAATGAATTAGAAAATGTAAAATTATTGAAAAAGATAAATTTTAGTTACTAAAAGTAAACAGATATTTTAGAAAAGTTTTTTGGCTATACACAAAAAAGTAGTTTCAAACTGAAAAAGAGTTGCTTGAAAGTACTATTTAAAAAAAAAAGTTTACAAAAAGTTTCAAAAATGTTTATTAAAAGCGGTAATTCATAACAGCTAAGAATTCAACCGATGTTTTTACAATTGAAACAAAAGGTTGAACGGTATATTTTTTGGTTATAAAAGCTAACAGTTATACATTTTTATTAATTTGTTTTTAAAGTAAAATTTCATAAAAATTTAATTTTAAAATCTACAACATGCAGCTCGAAAATTTTTTAAAAAATCTTTGTAAAGCTCAACTGCAAAATAAATACGTGCTTTCTTTCCATTATTATCCACAACACCCATCAACGCGCATTGGAGTCAAAACAGCGGAAACAACGTTCAAACCATTCAATACACCTTGACACGGGGGCGAGCGGGAAGATTATTGCGTCACAAACGGGAGATTATGACGCAACACCGGGACGCTGGTGCAGTCAAGCGTGAAAAGACTCTTAACTCCGCCGTTGGAGCGTGAAAGACTCAGCATCCAACATGAATGACTTCAGTTTAAACTTTTCTGCGGACTTCCGAAGTTGTTCTTGTGTCTGGCAGAATGGAAATCGAGCGTTTGTGACATGCCAAAGGCTTCAATGAAAAGGGGAAGACAATCAAAAACCGCGCCATTCGCTTAAACAAACACCCTTTTGCAGAACAAGAACAGTGTTAGACTGAAAAAAAAAACAGATTTGCAAGCAATAACAACGCTTTCAAAAGTAAATAAACATGTTATGGAGCGCTTAGCGCTGTGAAAAGCATAAAAACACACGGGCTTATGCGGGTTGAAATGTGCGGAAGGTTTTGTTTGTGGACGGCTTAGACGTTGCATTATGCTAATGACAGCCTTTTAAGAAGAGTTGTGAGCTGTAATAAAGATGAAAATTACATATTTACAAACAAATTGCTATGTTGTACATACATTTTTGTCTTTAAAGTAAACTAGTTATTTGTGTCTAAACTGAAGAAGCTGTAATGTGAGTAGCATTTTTAAAGTGCTTTTTAAAAGTATTTTGTGGGTAACACGTGTAATTTACTTCAAATATGAAGTAATTAACACACTACAGGTGCCAAAAGATTACTTTAAAAGCTTTTAACTTAACAAGTGCTTAATACTTTCTTTGTTGTAAAGGAAATAATACAAATTTAACTTTCAATAATTTTGTCATGTTGTGTATAAAAGTTTGACAGTCTAGTTTTATCATAATAATTACCTTAAACTATTTTTTGATTTACCACGATCAAAAATTTAATCAAAGCAAAGTAAACAAGTTGCCAATAAACACTAGTGCTAAATATATTTTTAGTTTATATATTTTTTTTAAGTTACAAATTAAAAGCTATTTTTGGTAGAGTAACAAATAAAGTCTTTGTTTTTTGATCAAAATAAGAACTGTTTATGTATATTTTTATAAAATCAAAATAGTTCTTCACCTGCTTGTTCATGTTGTTCTGTTCCGATGACGTAACTGAAATAGGTAGTTGTGGCGTCATCGTTTCCATGGTAACCATGTTGCCTGGCGATGACGTAGAAGAGGTGATGATGTTGCCCGAATATATTGATGATGTCATTAACATTTTGCTACTTTATTTGATCTGTATTCAAATATTAGCTTAACAAAAAACTTTTTGTATGCAGTAATAACAATTTTTAGAACAAAAGGCTTTTTTTTTGGATCGCTTTACCATTTTAATAAAAGATAAAGCGTCAACCTTACACAGAATTACAGCTTAATCATGAATAGATTTTAAATATATTTACAAAAAAAAAGATCAAAGGCAGGAAAGTATTAACTCAGCTTTTACAAAACTTCAGATAAGCTTATTTGATCGTAGTCAACGATTTTACTTCAAATGCTCTGTTACTTTGTAAAATCTTAATAAGTTAATATTTTAAACGCTGACTTCTGCTCAAAACGTAATATAACTGAAAAATAAATTTATTAAAGATTATTTATTAGCTCGTATCAATAAAAAAACTTATAAAGGTCAATTGCTGTTGCTATCAACATCAACCGTGATTTTTTTTTCAAATATTTCTTTCAGATTTGAATGATTTTGCAGATTTGGACTTGGAGCATGTCCAAAGCTAATTTGTTTGCAAAAACATTTCGAGTTGAAAAGATGAAAAACTTCAAATGAAGTGTTTTTGACTGATGCGATCTTTACTTGACGTTTGGCTTCAGCTGATTACTTGTTGTTTTAATTTAAAAGTTTTTAATCTAAATAAATGCAGTTTCTTTTGATTAAAAGTTTATTTTAAGCTTTTCGGTAGATTTTCAATAAAAACAAAGTTTCTTAAAAAAAATCAATAAATTAAATGAATAAACCTAGTTATGCTCTAAATAAACTAAATTGTGTTTAACATACTAAAACTTATTTTAAATAAACATAAAAAAGTAAAAAAATCAGCTAAGATGTTATTTTAAAGCAGTTCAATTGGAGCTTTTCAATGATAGCCCGCGAATACTTCATATAGAATATTTTGTATGGTCTATTTGATAACAATGCCGTAAAAGTTTATTCTGAGAAATATTATGCATATGCGTAAGAAAATATTCATGATATTTGTTGATTTATCAGCATATTTAGATGAAGTAATGGGGTATTAAAACACGCAATATTAAATAAAAATACTTTAATGTTTAGATTTTTATTAAATAATTATAGTTGTTATACGATATATTTTCTTTAGGCATACACTTAGTTTGTTCTTAATATTGTCATAAAAATGCAAATGTTTTTAAATTAAAAATCAATGTTGTGCTATGCTAAAAAAAACTGTTTATTCATATTTAATACTTAATTTTCAACTTTTAAAAAATTTTCATGCGATTTGACTTTGCATATTTAACTAAAACTGACCTTTTTAATAGAAATTTTTTAAAAAATAAATATTACTAACTAAAGGCGGCAATACCTTTCACGATTTTGCAAAAGAAAACTCTTTATTTACTTTTGTCATTAAAACTTTGATTCATGCTTTGAAGAGTGTCTTGTGAAGGTGATGAAAATTTATTTAACGGTGTATTCACTTGAATACATTGGTATTGTGTGTGAAATTTTTTATCTACTGTGTTATTTTGGGGTTGATTCTTTTTATATGCATTCTTAGAGGTAGAGATTGTGCAATAAGTTGCGAAACTTGCTTCTTACCTAAATACTAGTTTAAGAATTTTTTGTGCTTATTTTAGCAGCTTCAAAATATTTGTACACTGGTAAAGTTTTCTTAAAAGTCTTGTAAATGAGTTTTAAGGTTTTGAAATCGAAATTTTGAAATAAAAAGAGTTGTTTAATAAAACAGCTTTGGCTTACAGCTCAATGTAAAATACTAAAAAAATTTTTTTATGTTTCCATCGCAAAGTAGCTAAGACAAGAAAATGGTAAATGCTAGGTTTGTAGTTAGATGCATTTAAACGGTAAAATTTTAATAAAGCATCAATCAGTAAAATGACTCACTAATATCAATCACCCTATTTAATTTGTAGAATAAATTATAACTGAAGTATTCAAAAGTTATTTTTTATTTTACTACATTACAACTAATTTTTATCAATTAATTTTTAAATTAAGCCAAAAAGAAGCTTATAATTTTAAGTAGCTGGGAAATAAGAGCTAGATTTTGTAAAATATAAAAAAATAAGTTTTATTAAAAAACTAGCTTGATAAAAACTTTTGTAACTGGATGCATTCATTTAAAGAGCAAAAATTTTACAAAAGCGGCATCAATCAGCAAGCTGACTCATTAATTACAATTACTTGTCTCGTTTACAGGTGATTATTTCACTTGTTAATTGACAATAGTGAGCTAGCGTCTTGTTTCTGATGCTGATTTGTCTTACTTACACCCCACTGCTTACAACGCTGATGTCAATTATTGCAGCTTTAAAAAGCGTGTACAAGGCAAACATCGATGTTAATGAATATTAATTGCACATTGAAAACTGTTTAAGTACCTAATACATTCATTTGAAGTTGAGATAACTAACTAACCGGTGTAAAGCGCAGTTATGTGTTACTTAACCTCTTCAACTCAAATTTGATTATTCATTCGATCGAAAATAATAAAGAAATTGACCAAGTAGTTATTTTGGAAACTTTAAACTTACAAACGCAAGCAGTTTTTACGAAAAATATTTTGGTTAAGAGATTCTTGAAAGTATTTAAAAAAAGTATCATTTTGTTCGTTTAACTCATGTGGTTCTTAACTTTACATAATTAAATAGTATAATTATTATAAGTAATTAAAAGAACTAAAAATACTTTAACACAAATATTAATATTTCATTAAACCAGATACAGCTGAAAAAACAGTTTTTAATTAATTTTGTTTTAATTTTGAGAAAACAGCTAATAAATTTTTGTAATTAAAGTTGAGGCGAACATTACGTTAGGTCATTAAATTTTATCCGCATAAAAATTCGAAAGGATCTTCAGCTTGAGAACCACTAATATTTCTACGATTATAGAAATTATAATAACACTGACACTCATGCTTATGTTAAGTCTCAATAAACAATCTAAACTTTCTATTTTCTTAAAAAAAAACACCTCACAAACTACTTTTTCTCTGAAGCATCACTTACCCAAATGTTATTTGGCTGCACAAAACAAACAATTGATAAAACAAAAGTTTATAAAATGCCTGAGGCAGTGACCCCCTCTCTCGTATCGCCATGGCAACCTTCTTTACTTTCGAGAGAGATAATCTCCACAGCAACCGATGTTGGGATTACCTGTTACCCGGCAACATCGGCTGACCCCTTTTCAATTTGATTATGTTTTTGTTTGTACATAAATTAAAAATTTTAATTAAATACTTTGATAAAGTTGAATTAGTAAACAATCTTAAAATTGGTTGAAATATAATTCATAAGCACTTTCTACGGTATGCACTTTTTACGGCTGAATTAAGCTGACCTCTTTGCTTCTTGATTATTTTCTTTAATCTAAAGGTAATTAATGTTTTTAAGTTTTTTTTTTGCACTTTGTTTGTGTGTATTCACAAAAACTCCAACCTGAAATGTGATACGAACAGCCTTATGGTGATTGTATTACAAAAAATTCAGCTGTGCTGATAAAAAAATGTCACATAACAGTTTTAAAAAAGCCTTTTCTTTGTATTTTAATAGTTTAATCTAAAATATTAAACTTCTGAAAAATTTAATTTGTATTTTGAATTGTTTAATTTTCGTTGGCTTGTTTATGTGTTTTAGATCTTTTAATGCGAACAGTTTTCTTTAAAACTTTGGACTAGTTTAATATTGTTCAATGGACTAGTTTAATAAAACAAATAAGAAAATATAATTGAAAAAAATTTGTGTTTTAGTTTTTTTTTTTGTAATCTAGTTATATTTTCACGTATTTTTTTTCTGTCAAAAACTAAAAATAAAAAATCGTGATAGACTGTAAATCGTACATATTTCATTCTCTTCCGTCATTTAAATCTATTTACAGGTATCATTTAAAAAGAATTACGCCAACTATTTTGTTCATTATATACATAAATAGCTGTATTGCGTTGTACTTAAAATTTCTTAATTTATAACTTAATTTTTGTAAGTTAAGAAAATGTTTTTATGATATCAGTGTAGTTTACTTATGTATCAGTGTATTTTTTCTAAACTTTAAATTTGCTTTTACTTTGCAAATTTAACTTTAATAGCTCCTTTAACGTTTTTTTTTTCTAATCGTGTTTAAGGGAGCTGAATTGGGATTAAAAAAAAATTCTAAAACTGAAAACAATGAGTATGTACCAAAAATAACCTTTAGAGGTGTTACATACAATTGTGATTATAGATAAAATTGAAAATTTTGGTAGTTAACAACTAATTTATGATTTTACTATGCTGACTACAAATATTTTAGCATAACATTTTGATTTGATAAAAAAAACTTTTGTATTTATCTTAAAACTTAGCTTACAAAATATGTTGTTACTGTAAAGTTAGTAAAGATATTACACAAAAATAAAAAATATTTCATGATAGTGATCTTAAACAGAAACTACAAAATATAATACATAGACTTTAGATAATAAATAAAACTTTTCTTAGTTTAGTTTAAATTCATAAGTGTTCAAATGCTTTTGAAACTTTATTAAAGTTTTAAAAGACTTTTCATTGTATATCTGTTTTCTTGAAGTTGTGAAATAAATATTTGAGGTAACCAAAAACTTGGACTAATATCTAGTTTCTCATTTGTAAAGAGCTTTATAATTGGTGCAATATTTTATGTTTCAAATTATGAAAATAAGAATACAAAAATAATAAGCTTTGTTGAGAAATTGAAAAACTTCACAGTAAGGCAGAAATCAAAACTCACAAGTCCATATCAACAGAGTTACTAAACCATATCAACAATTACTGGTCCATATAATTAGTGGCCTACAAATAAAACGAGTCTGGAGTAAATTTAACTGCTCGACCATAGTACATAAACAAAAATAGAATATTTCAAATTTATCACATAGTTTTTTAGAAACAACAAAACTTGTATAAATTTGAGCTTTAGCCTGGCTATAATTATCATAGCTGTGGTAAAGAAAAAAAAAACCTTATATTTATGCTTTCATGTTAGTATTCATGTCTAAATCAGATTATGAAAAATCTTATTTTGAATAATTTTTTGCTTCAAAATAGTTTACGCCTTTCAACCATTTTATTAAAATTTGTAACTACCAAGCTTTTTTTTGTATTTGAGTTTTTTACTTAAACTACTTGTACTTAATTTAAACGTACCTTTTAAATAATCAGCATACTTAACATAGTCTTATTAGTATGTAGCACGATTTTAAAAGATTAAATAAATGTCTGTCGTTTCCTAGTACTTTTTGGTTTAAAAATCCCAAGACTTTCAGCAAATAATTAAGACTAGAAAAAGCTAAAACATATATCTGCGCCAGAAAATTTTCAAAATGACAATTACTTTTCATTCTTATGAATAGACAAAATTTTATTTGTGAATTAAGTTGAATACATTAATAAAATAATCTGATTAGCAATCTAATAAACGATTTCAGTAAATACAAAAGTAAATAGCTTTTTTTCAAGACTAAATCAATTTACTAACCAAACAAATCTTTGTACGTAAGACAAAGTGGTTTTCACTAATTTCATAATTTTATTAACCTACTCAAAGTATTTCGTTTAGCGCTTTTCACGGCCGTTGAACGCTTAGTTTCCACGAAGCCCATAACAGTTATTTCAACAAGGTAATTGAAATATTGCCAAATTGAAAATAAAAAAACCTCAGAAAAAATTTCTTTTATCGAGTAACAAGATTACGGTGTTTGTTTTGTAAATATCTAAGAACTTAATTAAATCTCTTGTTGAGTTTAGAAACAGTTTCTTTAGGCGCATTGAAGTTCGGTTGACCGTGAGGTATTTTAATGCGTTTTTTATTATTAATATTTTTCTGCTGTATATTAATAGTTTCAGTATTTAACAACGCGTCACACTGATTAATCCGATCCAGTGTTTGGATTAAATGAACCGAAAAATAAGACGCTCAGTTTTAAAGGCCATAAAAATCAAATTAAGCTATTTTCGCAGCGCAAACGCTTTGAATGACTTTGAATTAATACGTTAAAAGCATTAATGTCGCATTTCGGTCTTATGAAAACATCGTTGTTGATATGAGCAATTTGAAGACTCGAAAAATTTAAAGCCGCGCTAAAAATTGCTTAAACTACGAACATTTTTTTTGCACGATAGTCAAATTCTTTAATTGAATAATAAACAACCAGGGAATAAACTTTAGTTTTTATTTTAATTTGAAGCTTTGTGTTTTATATAAAGCGATGTACTTATAATTTAAAATTAGAGTCTAACATTAAAGACAGCTTTTAAGATTAAACAAGTATCCCTAAAATCACTAGTACAAAATAAATTAAATCAATTCTAGAAAGTATTTCCTGTCTGAAAATGAACGGTTTTTTTTATTAGTTATTGGATTTTAATTATTTGTCTAACTTTTTTTGGCGGCTACTAAACTTCATTAGTTGTTTAAGAGTTTAACTCCTTATAAAAAGCTACTTTGTTTTTCGCTTAAAAAGCCTGTTATTGAAAATTTTGTTTAAGTTCGTCCGGTACAAACTTCTACCATTTAAAAAACATGACAGTTATTAAAAACTTTTCCGGTTGACTGGTCATGGTTGCCAAGAAGATTATGGGTCGATGGTTGACGCGAAATCTTTTAATTCCCCGAATGCATAAACAATTTGCATTGCAAAACTTTTTCCGTGATGTTTTCAGCTTTTCGCGTAAAAATCTGAAAATTGCCTTAAGTTCTAGGTGATATTCTCAATTGAAATTTATGAAGTTTTAAAAATGTCTTAGAGGTTAAAAAGTTTCACAAGTGAAAATTTATTGTAACTTATCCTAAATGCTTTATTTTTTGTGCAAAATTAAAAATGTGTATTTAAGTATTCAATCTTCAAGGTTTTTAAAATAATCTTTTAGTCTTTGAAGTTTGAGTACCAAGGAAAGCCTTATATTCCTGTAGAAAATTTCAATATTTACTTCAAAGGTTTTTAGTGTAAAATTGTTAGTAAAAGTGCAATGCAATGCTTACGAAAAACAAATATGTCTGTTATTTTACTGCACATGAAATTAAAGCTAAAAATATGTACCAGTTTTTCAAAATATCATTAAAATTTTTCAATTATTTTCAATATGACTTCAGTTATAAACCCTTTTAAGCATTAGTGAACGCATTTTCATTAAACTTTTAGAACAAATGCCTTCGTCAATGATAAAGTGTTTAAGTTGGAGTGAGCTATTTATTACGATATTAAAATACAAGTAAGAGAATTAGGCGTCTGTACGTTAGAAACTTGATTATGAAATACTGATTAACAATTTATCTTATTAAGAGCAATTAACTTGACAATAGTATCTATTATTACTTTAACAAACTTAAATTCGTTTAGAAATTTTTCTTTTATAACAATCAATAAGTGTTCTTTGTTAGCTTATGACAACACGAACCTGTAACCAGTTAAACATTTGTAAATAAGCATTATTGTTAGGTTTTTGATATTTGAATCGTTTTTTTTTGTATAGTTAAATAAATAAAAGCTAGTAAACTGAAACTAGAATAAACATCTGTGTAAAAAATATTATTAAAAACTAGTTAAGTAAGTATTTTTAAACGTAACTTTAACTTATTAGAAAATTGAAAGGTTTCCGCTTGTTTAAATTCCTACTTCTACGTTTTCCCGAAAAAAATACTAGAAATCTTCAAACTAAACTGTTTAAAAGGGAACAAGTACTTAAAAAACTTTAATGAACTAAGCAGAAATGTGATTAACAAACTGAATAGATGCCAACTAAAAAAAGACGGAGCTTAAAAAAATATAGTTGGCTATATTATAACTATATGTAGTTCTTTTTAAATTAATCCAAGTCTAACTAGTTTGAAATAACCTAATACTAGCTTTTACATTTTAAGTATGTTTACGGCTTAAAATTATGAGTTTTTTTATTTAAAAAGTTTTCTTAACTCTATAAGAATCCAAAGAAGGCTTGTTATATTAATAACTTAAAAGTGTTAGCTTTAGTTTTGATTTTCAGTTTATTTTTACACCCGTTATTTGCTAAAAAACAGTTGTAACAAACTAAAAATACTTAACTGATATTTTATATATAAGCAGACAGCTTTTAGATTTTAGCTATCGTACAATTAATTAACTTTGATGTTTTAAAAAATGACTGTTTTTATCAAGAGAAACTGATTAATTAGAAAATCATTCTAAAAGTTTGTTTTAAATAACTAAACTAAGCTATGAAATTTTCTCAGTTACAAAAACAAACAATTCATTTTCAAAAAATATCAAAAACTAGTTAAGAATAAACCTGATACTTTATTAACTATACAAATTCGATACTTTGTCTGTTTGCAAAATTGTTGTTAGAAATAATAATCAAGAAAAATGTGTTTGTAACTAATATAATATATAATTAAGCTGCTTTTTGATGTATAGTTTCCTTTAATGACCTTTACTTTTATTAGTTCATTTTATGTATATAAGAAATAATAAATAAAATTTTTAGCGCATAGTAAGTATTTAGAAAGTAAATATGAACAGGTGTTGATTTGATCAATGTCCAACTAAAAAATCCCTGTTATTCCATTATCTCCATAATCCTATCATCAGCTAGTTACTAAGATAAGACATCTTTAATATTATTGAAGTACATTTAAAGTGCTTTAAAAGTTCAGAATTTAAAAAATTAATGAGCTAATTAAAAAATACAAGCTTGAATGTGTTATAAATTGAACAATTAATATCATTGTAACATTTTTTTTTCTTAAAGTAAATCATCAAAAAATATAAGTGCAGTTATGTTAAGATATAATAAAAAAATTACTAGTGACCCCAATTAAAATAGAAAATGAGTTAAAATTTTAATTGTTTAAAAATTTATATTAAACGTATCAGCGGTAACTTTTAACTCGAATTTAAACAATTAGTTGTGTTTTTTTTTAATTATTTATTTGGTAAATTTACATTGACTAAGTTCAAACTAATTCCTTAAACTTGTTTTTAAACACTTACGTAATATTAAATGTTTATCGAGGATAAACACTTATTAGTGAACAGAAAAGTTATCGGAAAAACTCTAGTATTCTTTTAAACTTGTCCGAAAGTTGTTAGTATTTGTTAACATTTACAAAACATCTACACTTTTATTTGAAACTATATAATTGAAACCTTTTTTTGTGTATTTTCACAAAAATATTAACCTTAATTTTGTTTCTTTTACTTAAATTCTTTTTTAATCACAGAAAAATAAACGTTTTGTTTGTTTTGTGACCAAGTTTAAATAAATAGTCTACCGGTAAAATAATGCTTCAGTAAAACCAAATAAACATAAAGTTTTTGTTTGCTTTGTAACAAAGTTTGTTTTCATGCGAAAATAATATGAACTCTGTGTGAACTTATCATTTTACAGTTAACTTTGATTATTTGTACTACTGAGTTACGCGTATTAATAATTTGAAAATCAAAGCATTTATGATTTACAATGTTAGTTAGATAATAAAAACCAAACACATATAGTTTAGTTTAATAAAGTATAGTACGAAATAAAAATCAGTTTATTGTAAATAAATTGCATTTATATTACGTTTTGTGTAAGAAATTAAGTTATAAAGGTCTCTCTAAGAATTTAAAGTTTTTAAAGAACAAAACTTAGATTAGTATGTAATGAATTTTTTCAAAATTGTTTAACTTACAACAAAAAAAAGAAGATGTACGTTTAACGGCAACGTAATAAGCAACGTAATGAATATATACTAAAAACAACAGTTTTTTTTTACTTTTGTGAAACAAAGCACATATTAATATACTTTAAAATTTTCTGGATTTAGTATTAAGTGTTCATTAATGTAATTTAGCTTGTTTGTCATTAATTACATAATATAGTAGTGGTTTTGTAAAAATTTTTGGTTAACAACAGTGGCGACGCGTGTTATATTTGTTTAGGGTTGCGAAAATTTTACAAGTATTTAAAAAATACGTTGGTTTAATGTTTTTAAAATTAACTTAGTGAGATAAAAACTCTGCAACTACAACAAATCGTTTTTAAACGATAATTTTAATAGTTTTATAGTGTCATTGAAAAATATTTTTTTTAATGTGCTTCACTACACGCGACGCCCCTCGTTTACAGCTAGTTAGTTAAAAAGAGATTTTGCACGTACTGCTGATGAGTTTTGTTGAAACTCTAAGGTGTTTCCAGTAGTATTTGCTAATTCAGCAATTTAAAAAAGATATTTATATATATTTTTTCTTTTATACGCTTAAACCTAACACACCTTACCTAAACACATTAAAAACTAATCAAAAAAGAAAATTTTAATAAATAAAACTAAAAATAACATGTAAAAAAAACTTTTTTAATGCTTGCTCAGCAAATATTAGGAAAAACACCTTAACGTTTCAATCGGACCCACTGCTAACAGAAGAGCCTTAGACTTGCAACCGAAACCCATTGCAGCCGATGGAATACGCTTTGCCGGTCGAGTAAATAACGTATGTTATAAATTCAACTTAACATGCGTTACTAAGCAACAAAACTTAAAACGATTTATTGCATTATAATGTGTATTGTTGCAAGATTAGCAATGCAGATTTATGAAACGTAGTAATCTAATTTTCTGGAACTCAGTCGAAACATAATTCTGCTGCAATTTACTTTTTTAATGACTTGTTTTTTAACTACAATCGGTATAACACTTATTCAAATCATTACTGACAGGAAAATATTAAATAATGTTTTAAAGATATAGTTCATTAGTGAATTATTGCTTGTTTTATCATTAAATGTATAATTTAATTGTGGTATAAATATTTTTAGGTTAACAACTAAGATCTAGCTCTTTCAAAATAACCTTTTTGTATTTCAACTTAAAATGCGTTACTAAGCAACAAAATTTAAAACGATTAGTGCATTATAATGTGTATTGTTCCAAGATTAGCTGTACAGACTTATTTAAGGTGATAGTTTTATTTTTTGGAACTCAGTCAAAAACAAAAAACAATTTTGCTGAAAATGATTTTTCTGATAGTTATGATCGGAAAAAAACATTAAATTAAATCAACGCTGACAGGAAAATGTCAAAAAAGGTTTTAAAGATTATCAATTAAGTTGAAAAAAATGCACAATTAGATTAGTTGGTTTTCAATTAAGCGTTTCAGGATGCTTTAAAAAGCTTTAAAATTAAAAGATGCCAAAAGTTACTTGTTTGTACGATACAATTAAGAATTGCGTACATTATAAAAACTATTTTAAGAACAATACTTAAAATTTAATAAAAAACCTAGTTCTCATCTTTTGTACGTCAAAAGTTTATTTTTAAATTACAGGAACCTTATTATTTATAAAAAATTCTACAAAAAAAAACCACAATCATTTAACTTGTTAGATAATTCAACTATGTACACTTAAATAGATTAAACTATTTTATCTCTAAACTAAACGTTCCAAATTAAAAATAGCTAAAAACTGTTTTTTGTTGTAAATATGAACCCTTTAAAACAATTGGTGTAATTATGTTTATTAGTCTAAATGTATATAAAACAGTTTTAAAGTTAATAAAAATTAGTACTTCTGTTTTATTTGAACAGTAGCACTACTCCAAGCTTATAAGGACTGTTCTAAAACTTTCCTGCACATTTATTTTTAGATGAGTAAAACTTTTTTTTTCAATATCTTTTTTAACTAATAAATTAATTAATGCACAAGTAAGCATCAATATAGAAACTGACGTTTTAACTTTGTTGAACTTTTTTTATTAGTTCACTAGCGACTCTGTATATTAAAAATATTTGTAAAAGCTTAAACTCTTACAAAAATTGTTTGAAAATGCATCAATAACACTTAGCAATGATGTTTTCAAGCACAACATAGAAGTTGTTTAAGCTTTGTTTTACATTTAAGGCCACAACTCAAAAAAGGCAGGTCTTTTTTGGTAAGTGGATAATCTTAAAATAATTTAAAACTAATCGTTAAAATAAGTAATATAGATATACTTAATTGTTTGTAGTTTATTTGTAGAATTTAGGTTAATATTTCATCAGTAGTTCAGCACTGAATTTATTTAGTTAATTTATAGCTACAAAACCATAACTAATCCTTTAGATTAATAATATAGTAGTAGCTGATTATTTTTTTTACTAAGTTTTAAAGAAATTAAAATTAATTTAAGTTATATTAGAATTATTTAGAAAATTAAAACACTAAATGTACTTTCGGTATATTGATAATTAATATACTGAAAGTACATTTAGTGTTTTAATTTTAACGGTAAAAAAAGTTTACTGTTACAAAACTTATGAGTTAAAGAGCTTTATAAGAAGTTTGAGTAAACTATAAACCTTTTAAGAAAAATATTAAAAATGTAAGTTTATTGCTAAAAATGTATTTTCAAAACAAAAGAATTTAAAAGTATTACTAATACTTTACAAAGTTTTCTCTAAGTAATAATTTTAATATAACTTAAATCTAAAATAACTACAATAATGTTGTATACTTTTATTAGACTAGTATTAAACGGGAGCTTTAAATTATTTAATCAGTTGTGTTAACTCTTAATTAAACTATTTTAAATAACTTCAAAAAGTTTTTAACAACACTTACTACTGGTTAACAGTTTTAATATAATCTATCAGTTGTTTATCTGTATATAATTTTTAAATGGTTTGGTAAGCCGTTTAAGACTTATAAAAATCTCAAAATAAAATATTCAAATTTGTGTTAAATCTTAAATTTTTTAATATAACTCGCAAAATAAAAACAGATTTGGATCATAGAATAGGCTTTTGTAAGAACAACTTTGTTAATTTTTGAAAATACGAGTTTGCTTAGTTGTTTGTAGTTCATTTTTACTGCTTATTTATAAACAGCTTAAAGTATAACATATATGTAACAATTCGATTCAGTTTCTATTGATACAAATAGTTTATATAATTATAAAGTTTAAGCTTTTCTCATTCCGACTGATTTTACTTACAAAAATTTTTAGTGTGTTGGTTTTACAACTATTTCGAAACTCTTTGTTTATTCTGTCTTTAAGCTCACTTCGTGCGAAAATGAAATCAACTCTGTTTGAACTTATTATATTACAATTAATGCTACTTGAGTTTTGAGCTGTGTATCTACTAGTACATTTGATTTTAGTATTGTCATTCGATATTTAACAAAAAAACAACATTAATGCTGATTATAAATATAAATTTATAAAATTTGATTGAATTTTTTGTATTTAAAAAAAAAAAAACATTTTTTTGTTATAATGAAAAGTTCAATGCGTTTCAAAAACGTCTTAATCGTGTTTCTGAACTTATTTAAATCTTATACTACCAAATCAAAAATACAGTTCACAAATGTGGGTCTAAAACTTTTAGGTTTGATACTTCTTTTGAATATTTTTTTTTTAATGACAGCGTAAAAACTATAAAATTTTTAAAACAAAATAAATAATTGCAAAGGTTCTGTTGCACTTTATTTATCGGTTGATAGCGAAATAATATATATATTAGAGTAAATCATTGCTGACAGAAAAATTTTAAATAAGGTTTTTAAGATTATCAATTAGGCTTTTAAAGTTTCAAAAACTTGATAGTAAGGCTGTTATATATGAATTTTAGAACAAAGACATAAAAATCTATCACTTTGTAACTTTGTATTAAACAAATATAAGCTGTACAGTTTACAAATATTAAACGCTTAAAAGTATGCAAAACTTATTTTAAGCTTGTGTATTGTCAGACTAATTACTTTTCTTCATATCTCAAAAGAATTTAAGGTATTGCAAAACTTTTCAAAGCATTAATCATACAACTTAAAACAGCTTTTGAATAGACTAAAATGGCTTATTGCAAGGCTACTTATTTGTACTGTAGACTCTTATAACGTGTAAACAGTTTTTGTTAAACTTTTGCAAATTAATAGCGAAAATGTGTTGAAACTAGTTTTCAAATTACGCAATAATGTTTAATTGAAAGAGAAATATTTGTTTTAAAAATTGTTTAATTAAATCATCACCGACAGGAAATTATTAACAAGGTTTTTATACATTGATAATTAGTGTTTCAAATGTAAGTAATTAGATTTGTGGTTGCTTAAGTGCTAACTTTTGAGAGTGTAAAATTTTGTTCAAAAACGATTGTACCGATTGTTTTACGTTACACTTAATTTCTAAATAATTATTTTGAATTATTCTAATTTAAAAGCTTTTATTTCTACAAAACTTCAATAATTTAGGTAATTAAAAAACTGTAAAATTTAAGTCATATTGAAAATTTTAAGCTCTTTTATATTATTTTCAAGACACGTGTAATTATGAAACTTAAAAAAAACAAGTTATTTTCCTCGAATTAGAATTTTAGATAAACTGCTAAAATGATATGATGATTGATAAACTTAAAAATGGTTTTAAGTCTCATATTTTTGAACACATAAATCTGATGGACTGTAATTAATACAGCACAACATTTTATACTACAAGTTTTTTTTTATAATGTAAAATTTGTCTTAATAAAAACTTTTCTCACATATATTATTGACTAAATTATATACACAAGTGATTTCAGGTTTGTTTCTTTTAAAAACAGAGTATTGCGTTTAGTATAACTTAACTATTTTAGCTTAAATACCAATACATTATTTGAAAATGTGTGTTTACTTTGTTATTCAAGTTTTACTGTTTGATAAGAATATTTAAACAATCTTATTTAAAATAAAACATTACATTAGTGCAAGTAAGTACTTTTTTTGGTGATCAGTTGTTAACACTATTAATTATAATGATCATATTAAGAAAAAAAGCTTCTCTTTACAAAAATTGAGTTTCGAAATGTTATCTGACACAATATTGTAAACAATAGATTTGTTTAAATTATATGATAAAAAATCATAAGTATGGTTAGCTTACTTTGTAAATTTACAAGTTTATTAACTAGTGAATATTTTAATCAAACAGTTAGTTCTGATAATATAATAAGATATTGTTAGCTTATGTCAAAATTGATAAATTTGTTTTACTGACTAAATTATATAATTTATCCATTATTCGTTAATTGTTATTGTCTGTTTAAAAAAAACGTGTTTAAAAAGTAACGCAATTAATAGAATATACGTATTTAACTTTTATTTTTTTCTATATAACCTTGACTCTGACAAATTTAAATATGGTTGTTTGTAATTTTCTTTTATTAGTATTGTTTATTATCACTTTTGTAACAGTTTATGGGCTATATAAAAATTTGCTTTTAAATTAACATGTTTTATTTAGCACCAATAACTAAGCCACATATTTAAACTTTTTAAAAAACTTAATTATACTTCAGCAAAATAATTATCTGTTTTTTTGGTTCCTAATCTAATTCAAAATTAATCTTTTGTTCTGTTTCTAGAACATTTTTTTGTTCATTAGCTGAATACATACTTTTTGATTGTAGTTACCTCATAGCTGACAGTTAATTTCCAAATAAGGATTTAAAGAAAACATTGAATATGTAAGAGAATATAGTACTTTGACTTGTGGTTAACTCTAAGTGATTTTGGGCTGAATACACCGATTAGTAGTAAAACGTATTAATGTTTAATCTAAGGTTTGAAATACAATCGTCAGACCACACACCCTCGGTAAACTGAGGTTTTGTTGTTACTTCGTCATGACTGACGACTTTGAATAAGCACGAAACTCAGGTCTCAATCCACCGAAAGCTTGCGGTCTGATGATCGAATTGGTATGATCAAACCTTATGTTAGCTTGAGCTTTTCTAACGTTATACGAAAATAAGGGATAGGCTATGCAGACTTACGCTGACGTTTTCTTTGAAGTTAAACATACAGGAACTTTTGGAATACACTTGATTCTTTAAAAGTTTGAAAGCGATATTTGGAAATAACTTCAAAAACTGAATATACTATTTTGTTATTATGTATATATTTTTTACATTTTGCTTAAAACCAAAAATTTGTGTGTACTAAAATACTTTTCTTGAACACAATGTATTACATTTAAGACTCGCACTACCTTACAAATAAAAAATGCAACCCACCAAAATAAAACGCTCCCAATAAATTGTTTAGTCTTTCTTACTTGTGTTCTATAAACTAACGACTTTGAAAAGCATTAGTGTATTGAATTGTCAAAGGTTAGATATGAACAGTGACATATAGAAGAATTTTTAAAAGTAAGTTTTGAACTTAATGGAGCCACCAATCAAAAATTTTTGAATTTCTACAATAACCTTTTGCTTTTTAAAAATAATATTAAGGTCTTACCTTGATTATTTAAGAATTGCAAAAAGTTGTGGCTTTGTATTACTTAAGTTAAAGCTGCATAACTAAGTATAACAAATTCTAAAAGATTAAAAGTTTTAAGATTTTCGTTGACAGATAAGTATTGTAGACGTTTAAAACGTGATATTATTTTTTAAACTTTGTCAAACTAAAAATACACTTGTGAAATTTATCCTCTAAATTTTTATTTTACTTTTAAGTTATTTTATTATATAGCAATCATAAATTCAATCATTCTTGACAGAAAAATGTAAAATAATATTTTTAAAGGTTGCTAATCAATTTTTAAAAAAGTGCATAACACGATTAGTGGTTATCTTAAAACTGACTATGAGAAGGTGTTGAAATGTTTTTGGTACAAGAAAAATATAATATGTCAAATAACACTATGTTTTACACAAGCTCTTTTGGAGATTTCCTAATTAAATTTTTAAAACTAATTATTAACTTTACTATTACCAGTTTTAAATACAAATGTGCAGATAAGTTTAGGTAACATGTGAAAGTTTTATTTAAAAAAAAGTTAATTTTTGTGGTGACATTAAACATTGTCAAAAGTATTAGACAGCTCGATAAGCTTTAAAACTACTTTAAACTCTATTGTTTGAATAAAAGATATTTATTTTGTGAATTACCGTCAAATCTTCAATAATAACATCAAAGTTTATCCTAAAAGTAATTTAAATCTCAACATAATTTTTCAAATAAGTTTTAAAAGTACTCACAAATTTTAAACTAAATTTATTTAAAGTCTAAATTTTAAAAACTTCGTCAGTAATAGCTAATAATACGACTAACGCATAAAGAATTTAGCAACTAACTATCTTTTATGAAATAGTTTACAACATGTTCTATGTTGTTGACTACTTTAAATTGGTTACAAATAAGTAATAAAAACTAATACCAATAAAATGTGAAATTTGAGCTCAACAGGTAATCAATCAATTATTGATACTATTCACAATATTGTATTAGTTCACAATTATGTATTAGCAAACGTATCTCAATAAACTGTTATACTTTATATTCTTTAGTATCTGTAAAATCTTTTTATAACAACTTGTAAGTGATAAATGAGTTTTGATCTTATCTGTTTGATTGATCAAGTCTTTCAAGTTATATGCAATACAATTGTGCAATAAACATTTTGTTTATTTGAAGTAATTTACAGAAAACTTCAATGATTGATTTACTAGTTAGTAAATTCTTCATATGTTAAAACCAAAAGTAAAAGTATGCTTTTACCACAATAGATCTTTAAAAAAAAAAATTAGCAATTGTACTACTAGTCCCTTGCCACTTAGTATTTAGTACTTAAAACTTTTGAGCTTAGAACAAATTAAAGCACTTTTAACATTGTCAAAAAGTTTTTAAAATTTAATCTTGACATAACTTTTAAACATTTTAAAGTTTTAAGGCAACATACGTAGCAACAAAAGGCTTTAATAACGTTAAAGCCACTTATTTTTAGAACTATACCAAATTAAAAACAAAAAGTTGTTAGAATTTACTTACAAAAATTTTATTGTTTCATATAGGCTAAATAATTGTTTAAATTGTAAAATGAATAATTTTTACAGGAAGTTGTTAAACAAGGGTTTTGAAAGTTGCTAATTATGTTTTGAAAAATACGTTATCTGATTAAGTGGTTAATTCTAAACTAAGCCTAAAGGTTATTTTATAAGGTTTAAATAATAATAATATGCAAAAACTTCTCTTAAACTTATCACCTTAGAACAAATTTAAGCACTTTTTCATTGTCAAAAAGTTTTCAAAATTAAATCTTGACACCAAATTTTAAACATTTTAAAGTTTTAAGGTGTTTCGCAGCAAGATAAGGCTTTAATAACATTATGCAACTTAACTAAATTTAAACAAAAAAAGTTGCAAGTTACAAAAATTACGTTGTTTCATGTAATTGTTTTATATTGTAAATTAAATAATTTTTACAGGAAGTTGTTAAATAAGGGTTTTGAAAGTTGTTAATTAAGTTTTAAAAATACGTTATCTGATTAAGTGGTTAATTCTAAACTAAGCTTAAAGGTTATTTAAAAATACTTTAAAAAAGGTTTAAATAACAAAATGCAAAAAACTACTCTTAAACTTATCACCTTAGAACAAATTTAAACACTTTTAAACATTGTCAAAAAGTTTTTAAAATTAGATCTTGACAATAACTTTTAAACATTTTAAAATTTTAAGGTGTTTCGTAGCAAGATAAGGCTTTAATAACGTTATGCAACATAACTAAATTAAAACAAAAAAAGTTACAAACCTACAAAAACTACATTGTTTCATGTAATTGTTTTAAATTTAAAAATTTATAATTGTTTTAAATTGTAAGTTAAATCATTTTTACAGGAAGTTGTTAAAAAAGGTTTTTAAAAGTTGTTAATTAAGTTTTGAAAAATACGTAATATGACCTAGTGATTAATTTTAAACTAAGCCCAAAGGTTGTTTGAAAAACTTGAAAAAATACTAATATGCAACAAACTACTCTTAAACTGAATTAAAGAATTGTGTAGTTCAGTTTAAAAGTTATCTCTTATGTACACTGTTAATAATCCTAGGATATTATTGACTTCAATGATATTGTTTTAAAATCACATATGGTTTAATTAAAGGCAGGTTTAATATTTTACTTTAGAAGTAATGTAATTTAAAGTAAATTTAAGATGTTAAGCTGTCGAAAAAACGGACAATCAATAATAAAGAAAGAAATATTGTTTAGTGAACTTGTTGGCTTACGAACTGCAATAAGATATAGCTTAATGTTTTTTTTATGACCGTTCATAACTTTTAACAACAAAATTAATTTCATAGTTATTAAGTTTAATCAATAAATACTAATAAAAAAAACTTTGCAAAATTATTTTTGGTTAATTCAAACCATATTAGGGCGCTAAATAAATTGATATGAAAAGAGTATACAAAATAACTTTAAAAAAAATAGTCAATTTTGAACTAAATTTAATTAGCTTGATCTATAAGCCTAATTTATGCTAAATTATTAATAACCCTAGTACAAGCTAAACCTTTAGCTAGTATAATACTTTTAAACTTATAGTTTATAAAACTGAGTAAAAGTTTACTTAATCAAATAAAATTTATGTTTAGTAAACTTTAAACTAATATTAAGAGTGTACACATGATTCGAATTTTCAAAGTAAACTATATTTATATACAAACAAAAAAATCTAGAATTGTATTAGTTGTTTTTTGTTTTATAAAACTTGTATTAACCGTATCAGTTACTTTCTCAAACAGTTATCTAAATATAGTCAACTAAAATATCGTTTAGTTAAAACAACGATAAAAATATTTTTTTTATAAAACTTTATTTTGTTATAAAAGCATACTATGTTTGAATAACCTTATACTTTGGTCTATTTACTTATGAATTTAATTTATTTTAGTATACTAATTATTCACAGTTTTTTATTTTCATTGTTCAGTAAGCTTTTCACTCACGGTTTTACAGTTAGATTATAGAATATCTAAAACTTGTTTGTTAGAATCTAAATGATTTAAAGATACTACGTTTAAAAAAAAATATTAGTTTAAAGCACAAAAACGTTTGAAACACATTAGTTAAGCAACATTTCAACTTCAAGCTTTAATTTTTAATTTTAAAAAACGATAGCTAAAAGTATATTTTATTTTATTTAAGTTCATAATTTTCTATGAACTAACTTTCATAGAGAGAACTTTAAAAGTTTATAAATTCATTCTAAATATAAACAATAACAAAACTAAACGTAAACAAAAATCAAAAACTTCGTTTAAAAACGTAGGCTGTTATTGTTTATATTTTGACTAAGAAAATGCGTGGAAGTATAATAAAAAGACGTAATTCAAAACAAAACCATTAATAACTTAGTAAGTTTCTGAAAGTTATATTATCTATTATAAACTTTTTAAATAAAATAGATTTTATTTAGAAATTTTTATAATTTAGTTCCATAAAAAAGTAATGTATTATCTTTTTACTATTTAATTGTAATCTATTATTCTATTTTAAAATTAAAAAATTACAAAAAAATATTTAAAAGAAAAATCTGATATAAGAGAGATATATAGAAAAGTGTTTATTTATATAACAAGCAGGTACGTCGGTTAAAAATCAAAGGTTGTAGAACACAAAAATAAAATTAACTTTTAAAATTTAAAAAAATTGTTGTATTGTTTTAAAATTAAAAATTAAACATTTTTAAATGAATCAAAATAAAATAATAAAATTTTATAAATTGTACCTTTTAGAATTTATAAAACCATGAAGTTGTACGTCGGTGTACTTCTTCTGTTCAGCTTGGTATCTACTTTGGGGGTTTCCCCCCTCAAATGCAGCGGACCGGGGTTCGTCAAGGTGGCTTGCAACGAGAACCTGGTCAAAAACACCTTCCAGGGGCAGAGTGGGGTGAAGGGACCGAGGGGAGTGGTTGGAATGCCCGGACCAATCGGACACACTGTTAGTTTGATTAAAAATAATTGAAAATATTGCACTTGGATTAACTTGGTTGAAACTTAACTTGTGAACTACCCTATTTTTCTACTAAAACAGCTTGTAAGCTAAAATAATTTTTATATACGAGTTAAACTGTTTAATTTCAATCTTCACAAAATAAACCATTTTATCACAGGGAGCAGCAGCTAGTTTTTGCAAGCCGAGGAACTGGTTGCACGACAACAACGTGAAGTGCGACAACGATTACTACTTTGACTTCATAAAGACCAGGCACCACGTAAGATGGATGGACCACGTTTTGTGTGAGTTTGAATTAATTATATTATAATATATATTATAATAGTTAAAATTAGATTCAAACGTGATGATGTTTTTATTAGTTTATGTGTAGTTCGATATAGTAGATTAAGAATATCTATTTTAAAGTTAAAATACAAAAGTTTTGCGTTGAAACATACAACTAAATTTTTATTTTTAACTATTTAAAACTATGCAAGGAATTTTTATTTAAGTATTGATATACTAAATGAATTCAATATAATAGTGTAGATTATTTAATACTTGTCTTATAGTTTTATTATAGTTTAAATGCTTTTAAATTCGTTTAGTAATACTAAAAAATAGTACTAATAAAACATTTAAATTTTGCAGATATTCTTTATGGCCATGATATCAGTAAGTTTTTACTTTTGTTTGTTTTTAATTTCTTAATACTGAAAAGTGCTAACTACTTTAACATCTACAGACCATCTCACGAGAGAGGAACTCATGAAAGTTGTCATCACCCAAAACACTAGTCAGTTTGGTTTGATTTAAATAACAACAAATAAGTTTACAGAAACAATAGTATTTTCGTTATCTGTTTGTAACATCATACTTAATACTTAACTTGGGTATATTTTTTGTTCTCTTTTTCTTATCAAAATTATTAGAATGTACGACAATTATTTTAGTACTTGTTAAGTTGTTACAATATAAATTATTTTCGTAAAATAAATCACCATTATCAATGTGAATAATTGACTAGTATTGTTCTCGAAATATTAATCAGTTTAAATTTCTTTAAGAAATATTTTTGATACTTTTAAATTGAGTATAATTTTTTTTGTAGTTTTCTTGTTTTATTAACAATTAAAGTTTAATTTAAACAATAATTTTATATCTAGTTTTAGTTAACTTATTGCAATGAAACTGTTTACAAGGGACGATAATATTAAACTAGTTTTTAATTAATATTTCAGAGATCATCGACGACCGCTCTGATATTGATCAGTATCACAAGAACGTCACCGACTTGAAAGAAAAAATGCAGGCTCAAGGTTTTTTATATTAATAATAATGTTTGTTAACATGAAGTTAAAGCTCAAGGTTTTATATTAAAAAAATAATGTTTGTTAATACAAAAATAGAGCGAATTTTAGCATGAACTTAAAAATAATTTTTAAGTTTTACAATAAAATAAACTAAAAATTACATCAAACATAAAAATTATCTTTGCTTTATGTTACCAAAAGTAAAACTGATAAACAAAACAATAATACAAAGCATAGTGTTTTTATCACTGAAAAATTCACAAATACTTTGTGCTATTGAGCTTTTTGTAATTAAAAATTAACAATCATAACTACTTTTAGAGCGTGACAACCAAAGAAAAATTGCAACAATCAAAGAAGGTGAGATTAACATATATCTCTATGATTCTGTATAACTAATTTAAAGCTACATATTTAGACTATATTAAAAAAATACTTGTTTTGAATATACATTTTGAAATACTGACACCGTACTATTTGTTTTTACATTTGAAGTAAACAGTATTTGAAATTTTAATAATCTTTCTTTTTATATTACTGTTTATTTAAACTTACATTAAATTTTTACGTTTCAGACTGCGCCAAAAAAGAAACGGAAATCAAGGGCCTCAAGAGCCAGATTGCAGCACTTGGACAAGACGTGCAAAGTAGATTATTAATCATTATTTTATAAAAAATGATTAAAATAAATAAACTTTTCAATGCTAAACATTTTTTTAATACTTTTTTATAACAGAGCACAACGCAGTGGTCACAAAGCTGAACAATGCTAACATTAAACTTGTAAGCTTGACCAAGACTTTGAATGGTTAGTTTTTTTATATAATTTTGTTTAACTTATATACTATTTGCAACTTATTATTAACATATTACTCATTTTGTTTAATATTTTATTTCACAAAGCTTTTAAAAACTATACTATTTCCGTCAATGTTGTTGTGACGTCATTGACGTTCTCAAAGTAAAGCTTCAAAAACTTTGTTTTTTAACAAAATGTTGTCGGTTTTATCAATTAAACTATGTTAGCTCATAATGTAAACGTTAATTTGTTTCTGCTCCATAACTCTTTCTTTTAGCTAAATTAAAAGTAAGTTTTAAGTTACACTGGTTTAAAATAAATCCAATTTATTTTTACAGAAAAAGAAGTTTTGTTGTCGAAACAAAAGAATGACTTGAATGCTCAAATAACTGCAAGAGTTGCCGGTTTGATATAAAAAAAATATTTTTTATTATTTGCTTTCAAAATACTAACTTGTACAGTTGCTTACAAACAAAATATATTTTAAGCATTGTAGAGTTTAACACTTTGCACAACTATTCAAAAAATTTAAAGAAACATTTTTTTTTTGTTAAAAAACATTGAATAAAAAGTATGAAGATTTTCTTTTCATTATTTTTTGTAGTCTATGTAACAACAAAAAATGTAATATTGTTTTAAAACTGTTCATGTTAATCAAGAACATAAAGTAAATAAATAATTTAGACAAACTTACTTATAAACACAAAAAATTTAGTTTTAATTATGATTTTCGTATAACTTTTTGAAATTTTCACAGAAAATGCCAAACTCAATACACTGCTGGGGGCGATTAAAGCCAATTTGACTTTGCACATCAAAAGTTAGTTAAAGCGTGTAAATAAAAATAAAAAAAAAAATATTTCAATTTATAAAAAAACTACAAAAACTTTGACAGATGAAAACATGAACAACGCCAAACACGCGGAAGTTCAGAAAAAACTCGAAGAAGCCAAAGCGAACTGTGAAAGTAAAAACATTATTAATATATTTTATTATAAGTGTTTTAAAACAACCAGCTTTAGTCAAAAATAAATAACAAGTGTTAAAATACATTTAAAACAAACAGAAAATATTGCTGAAAAAATAAAGGAAATTGCTGCGTTGAAAATAAAGGAAGTAGAGCTCATGAAGCACCATAAAAGTAAGAACTAATTAAGAAAAAAGTATTGTTATACTGCTATTTAAAAAAAATGTTTGATTGTATACTAACTGCTTTTGATAATTATTACAGTATAAATTATTCTTATAAAATTTTATATTTTAAAAGTTTCGCACGAATTATAACACTTTTAATCAAGCATACATCGTTTACTCAGTTTAAAGATATAAGCTAACGTACCACTAAATTTGTATAGTTTTTGGTTATTTGCAACAATGTTGATATGCATAGTTGTTTGTTTGATTAGAGCTAAAAAATGCTATTTATTATTTTTTCATTACAGCTACTAAGGAACAAGCGGAACAAATAGCTTTAATGAAAACAAAGCTTGCCGAAATGTTTAGAGAAAGTAAATATTTTTTATTTAAATTTACTTTCTATTTAAACGTTTTTTATTTTCAATTGCATTTAACTGAATTTCTATATAAACAAACTTTTAGTTTAGTGACTTATAAATATTTTTTTGTTTACTTTAATTTTTGCCACCCACATAGCTTAATTTAAACTGTTTATTTTTTTGAATATAAAAATAAGTGATTAAAAGTTTATATAATTTTGTTTTCAATTATTTTCATTAATAAATTAATTTTAAAAGTATTAGTTTAATTTGTTTTTAAACAGTAAACTGCACAAAAACAATTAAAACTTAAACTAAATAAATGCAATTTTATTGTGATATACAGTATATTACTTTTATCGAAATTTTTTTAAAAATACTAGTTTTAAAAAATGTTGATTTTAAAACACAAAATGTACAACAAAAAGTATTAATTTTAAAACACAAAATGTACAACAAAAAATATTAATCTAATGACTTACTAAACACTTTTTTTCTAGAAATGCTTTCAGTGAAAAACGTTCATCAAGCATTGGGTTAGTTTTACTTATTTATCTATGACTTGCATTAAAAAAAATCAACTAATGATTTACTCATAAAGTACAATAATGTTTAAAAAGCATATAAAAAAAACTAATAGATAAGTAAATAGAAAGTCTAACAAAGTAAATGAACAGACGAACTCAGAAAAAAAAAACTTACTTAAGTACATTTTAGCAAGTAACGCATGGATTAATAAATATTACATAAATATCTAACATTAAATATTACTAAAGAATATAAGAAATCCAACAACAAAATATTCCGCCCTTGAGTTCTATTATGTTTTTTTCTATACTGCCCTTCTACTTTAAAAGAGGGTAAAAAACTACAAATAGTTAAATTTTAACAAAACTAATAAAAAATATCAATAAAATAAAATAACCCAACAAACAGTATCATCGGCGCGCCTCCTCAACCCCAGTGGCGACCACGTGCTGGCGGTGTTGAGGGGCTTCGTGGGCATGGTGCCCACGAAGACCAAGATGCAGACCAGCTTCAGGATCGTCAGGGGGCTGGACGGATCGGACAACCGCACGGTGTCGTTCGAGAGCTTGCAGCAGCCGGGACACTACTTGACCGCCGACCCCAACGACGGCTGGAAGTTGAAGGTTGAATGGAATTTAAAGTTGTTGAATTTAAACTTTTAAATTTAACTGGTAAATAAAAAATAAAAAACTAAGAAATTACGTATGTTAGTAGTATTAAAAAAACGTGTTTAAAAAATTGGAAACGACACCAGACTTTTATAACGGGTTGAAGTTGAAATAAAAAAGGGTAACACCTTTTTAATAATCGAAATTGTTGCTAACTAATAAAAAAAAATTATATTTCGTTTACGATTGTTGTAAACAAAAAAATTCAAAAGTAGATGACTGTACAATAAATTATGATAAAAATGTTAAAGGGCAAAACGGCAAGCGCTTCGCTGGCTAAACTGCAGAGCTTCATCCCGAAGAGAGACGTGTTTGTTCAGGTTTGATTTTTTTCCAAGTATAAGATAAAACATTTTTGTAATATTTATTGGTGCTTATCTTACTGAATAAATTTATTGAGGTAAGTTTAAGAACATAATTCAGAGTCGAAAACTCTACATTTGAAAATGTTGCATTTTTATGCTTATACAAACAAAGTTTTTGAACTAAAGTTTATTTTGTTTTTTAAACTGTTTTAAAAACATTCTTTACTATGAGAGCTTTTCTATGAGGTAATTTGAAGGCTCATAACAAATTTCAAACTTTTGCACACACTTTTCCGCAAACTATATACACGTGAACGCAGGGAACGGACTCGTTCGAGCTGTCGGGTCAGCCGGGCCGCTACGTCACCTTCAACCCGAACGTCAAGGTGCCGCTGAAGATCTTGCTCGCGTTGACGAAGGACGAAGCTTTGAAGATGCAGATCGGCGAAGGACAGTACAAGCAGTCCAGCAGCTTCAGGATCGGTAAAGTTTTTACGTGTATTTTGAATAATTAAATGAATGTGTTAATGTATTAGTATGAAAATCAGTGCAAGAAAGCGCGCAGCTTAGGAATAAGTAACTCTTTATTGAAATGTAATACAATATATAATACAATAATAAGTCGTATTTTGCACAAAAACGTCTTCTAAGATTGTGCAATTTATACAACAGGTATTTTTTTCATGAAGTTTGTTTGTTATACATGTGTAGAGCAGTTTTAATAGGTAGTTTACTACTATTATTTTCTCAAACATACATACATGTTATGTACGTAAATTACGATCAGTTTAAGAAATGAAGTAATTTTAGTATAAGTAAATTTCCAATTCAATTTATTTATACGTTTTAAAAAACACGATCATTATAAGAAAGCCAACAGCTACAGCATAAGTTTACTAATTTTGATAATTTTTTTGTAAAACTATATGTATTATATTTTCTTTTTCAAAATAAAAATGTTTTTTAATCTTTTTATAACAAACATGTAAAACTAATAAAATTAATAAAGTAGATTCAGCACACAATTAGTTATTCAAATTAGCAAATTTCTTTTACCGTGAGAAAAATGGTTTATAAAGTTTATGAACACGTTTTGAAAAAAAAACTTGACACTGTTTTATATTTTTTAGTTATTTTTAATACACACACAATAAAATTCAATACTTTTACAAAATGTGTTGCCAAATATAAACTTAATAAAACCACAGACACGGACCTTATGCACGGGCTGCTGCAAACCAAACCCCTTGTGATCAAGCCAAAGCCTGTACCCATGACCCTGCCGGGGAAGACGGTTGTCATGACAACCACAATGCCCACCAAGCAGGTGCAACCCACCCACAGGCCAACGACCACGTTCAAGCCGAGCGTGAAGACAGTGACCCCGGTCAAACTGACAACCACGAAACCGACACCCCAGGTTTTACAAAATATTTGAAAAAAAAAGCTGACTCAGCAAATATGCAAATTAAGTTGCAGATTATCCAGCTAATCGAATGTAATAGACTGTGCTTTTTTAGTGTTTGTATCTTTTGTCCAAGGTTAACTAAATGATAATTGAAACAAAAAATTAACAGGTTCAACCGACAAAAGCGCCTGAGGTAAAGCTGGGTGAGTTATTTTAGTTTAAATGATTTTTAATTTGTACTTTTCTCTGAAAGCAATTTATTTCAACACCTGTAATTTTGTTTTTATTTCGTTTACCTTTTGTTTACATCGTCAAGACTTTTGGTCCATCGTTTCAAAATGAAAACCATTAAATAACAGGACCGGACATGGCATTTGGTTCTTACAACTTCCCGAATCACAAGATTGGAATAGAAAAAACTGACCAAGGATATTTGACCCAAAAGCATCCGGAACTATTTCATTTCAAAGTCGTCCCCGGAATTTCCGGAGCCCCTGGTTCGATTTCTTTTGAGTCCATAGCCAGACCCGGACATTTCTTGAGACACTCAAACTATTTAATTTGGCTTCACAAGTACCAGAATACTGATTTGTACAAAAAAGACGCCAGTTTTTACCCAAGATACAACAAATACTTCCCTGTGAGTTTTAATTTATTTGGTAATTGATAAAAGTTTTTTTTTTTTTGAATTTTCTAATAGATTTTTTTCTTTAACCAAAAAAGACATTTGTTAAAATACCATTTTTAAATAGTTTAGTTACTGATTTTATTTTTACTGATTTCACCCTGAATAAACTTACTAATTCGTATGACCTTATGGGACAGCCTCAGTTACAACCCGCGCACAATTTCCGACCAAATCAGTTCTAACCTGATCAATTCAAAGTAATAAAAGTGTATAAAGTAGAATAAAAACAAAAAACGATAAAAATAAAAGTATCCAACTAAGGGTATATAGAGCATTTGAAAAAACAATAAAACAGTTTTGGTAGGAATTGTTAGTATATTCTTTTTTATCAGGGATTTGCTACATTATATTTATACTAGAAACTAATTATTCAAACGTACTAATGTTTTTGTTTTTTTACCAGGGATTCGCTGCTTATGAATCAGTGAACTATCCTGGATTTTACATAAACCATCAAAACTACAGGCTTAAGATCAGCAAAGATGACAACACTGACATGTTTAAAAAGAACTCTAGTTGGAAAACACGTTAGTAAATATTATAAAATTGATTAAATAGTTTATAAGACTGTACAAAATTTTTTGTTTTAAATGCTTATCGAAAGAAAATGACTATATTATATGTTTTAGAGGTATTTAAAATAGTTTCTTTTTACGTATTTAAGTTATTTTTTGATCTACTAGTAGTCTGAAATATTTTAGAGTTTATATAATTTAAAAGCACAAAATGTTCCGATAAAACAAAAATTGAACTTCTGTATAAAGTTTAACTCAAAACTTAGGAGAATAAAAACAGTTACTTCTAAAGAATTTAGTTTTTCTATAAAAATCATTCTAAAAAAAGTGCACAAGGCTTTTAAATGCTAATAAGCTAGTATTTAGCAATTTAGTACAGCCTTTCTGTCTAATGTAAAAATTATAACTTCTTTCACTTCTATATAATGTCTCTCAAAAAAAACGTTTAAAACTATTCATATTACTTACAGTGCCAACCATACCTCCAACTTCGTTGAACTTGTGTGAGTTTTCTAATTTGTTTTAGACATTTAAATGTTTTTAAATATTAAAATACTAATACTGCACAAAATTTCAGTATCGAATTTTCACCGTGAAAACATTTTGCCAGTTTTTGATATTTTATTTTTAACTTCAAAACAGATCCTAACGCCGCATTTGCTTCTTACAACTTTCCAAACCACAAGATTGGAATAGAAAAAACTGACCAAGGATATTTGACCCAAAAGCATCCAGAACTATTTCAATTCAAAGTCGTCCCCGGAATTTCCGGAGCCCCTGGTTCAATTTCTTTTGAGTCCATAGCCAGGCCTGGACATTTCCTCAGACACAAGAACTACTTTATGTGGCTTCACAAATACCAGAATACTGATTTGTACAAGAAAGACGCCAGTTTTTACCCGAGATACAACAAGTACTTCCCTGTGAGTTTTAAATTTATTAGCTATAAAACAACTTTTTTTTATTAAAGTTGAGTTGTTACAAGATCTTTAAACAGCTCGTTAAATGGATTTTTTATACACACTGGAAAAACTTACTTATTTATATGATTTTCACGAAACATGCTCAGTTCCAAACCGCGCGCAATTTCCAACCAAACAAGTTTAAAGAAAAAAATAATAAAAAAATATAATAAAAATTATAATTACCAAACGAGGGTAAAGATTAGGAGTAAGAGTGATATTAAAAAAACTAAAAAAAAATGCATAAATAACTAATAAAAAAATTTTTGGGTCGGATTTGATCGGATTAAAGTTGATGTCAGTTGGAATTTTGCGGGTGGGATTTATGAGTATACCGTTTTTTATCAGGGATTTGCTGCTGAATTTTATACTAGAAAAGTTTTGATATAAGGTTTGAAAGTTTAGATTAAAAAATTTAAGTTTTTAGCCTGTGAGAAATAGTTGAAACATGTGGTGTACGAAGCGGTAACTAAAAGGCTTTTTCGTACAACAGGTCCTTAGAACAAACTTTTTGAGCGCTTTTTTATCGTTCAATAAACAGTATGTAATAAATTATAAACAAATAAAATATTTCGGGTGGGACTAGATTAGGTGAAAATTGATTCTAGTTGAAATAAGTTTTAGCGGGAGGGAATTGTGAGTATAGCGTTTTTTATCATAGATTTGCTGCTAGATTTTTATGCAAGAGAACAATAACCAAATCAGCTAATATGGATGCTTTTTAATCAGGGATTTGCTGCTTATGAATCGGTGAACTATCCTGGATTTTACATAAACCATCAAAACTACATGCTTAAGATCAGCAAAGATGATAATACTGACATGTTTAAAAAGAACTCTAGTTGGAAAACATGTTAGTTAATGGTATAAAATTGATTAAATAGCTTATAAGACTCTACAAAAGTTTATGTTTCAAACGCTTATCGAAAGTAAATGATTAAATTATATTTAAAAACAAAATTGAATTATTCATTTTATATGTGTTAAGGTCATTTGTTGATACACTAGTCTTCTGAAATATTTAAGATTTTATACAATTTAGAAACACAAAATGTTCTGATTAAAAAAAAATTGAACTTCTATATAAAGTTTAACTCTAAACTAAGAAGAATTAAAACTAGTTACTAATGAAGAATTTAGTTAAAAAAAAAATACTAACAATAGTGCACAAGCCTTTTAAATGCTAATAAGCTAGTATTTAGCAATTTAGTACAGCCTTTCTGTCTAATGTAAAAATTATAACTTCTTTCACTTCTATATAATGTCTCTCGAAAAAAGGTTTAAAACTATTTATATTACTTACAGTGCCAACCATACCTCCAACTTCGTTGAACTTTTGTGAGTTTTCTAATTTGTTTTAGACATTTAACTGTTATTTAAATATTTAAATACTAATACTGCAAAAAACTTCAGTATCAAAATTTCACCGTGAAAACATTTTGCCAGTTTTTAATATTTTATTTTTAACTTGAAAACAGATCCTAACGCCGCATTTGCTTCTTATAACTTTCCAAACCACAAGATTGGAATAGAAAAAACTGACCAAGGATATTTGACCCAAAAGCATCCAGAACTATTTCAATTCAAAGTCGTCCCCGGAATTTCCGGAGCACCTGGTTCGATCTCTTTTGAGTCCATAGCCAGACCTGGACATTTCCTCAGACACAAGAACTACTTTATGTGGCTTCACAAATACCAGAATACTGATTTGTACAAGAAAGACGCCAGTTTTTACCCGAGATACAACAAGTACTTCCCTGTGAGTTTTAAATTTATTAGCTATAAAACAACTTTTTTTTATTAAAGTTGAGTTGTTACAAGATCTTTAAACAGCTCGTTAAATGGATTTTTTATACACACTGGAAAAACTTACTAATTTATATGATTTTCACGAAACATGCTCAGTTCCAAACCGCGCGCAATTTCCAACCAAACAAGTTTAAAGAAAAAATTAATAAAAAAATATAATAAAAATTATAATTACCAAACGAGGGTAAAGATTAGGAGTAAGAGTGATGTTAAAAAAACTAAAAAAAAATGCATAAATAACTAATAAAAAAATTTTCGATTCGGATTTGATCGGATTAAAGTTGATGTCAGTTGGAATTATGCGGGTGGGATTTATGAGTATACCGTTTTTTATCAGGGATTTGCTGCTGAATTTTATACTAGAAAAGTTTTGATATAAGGTTTGAAAGTTTAGATTAAAAAATTTAAATTTTTAGCCTGTGAGAAATAGTTGAAACATGTGGTGTACGAAGCGATAACTAAAAGGCTTTTTCGTACAAAAGGTCCTTAGAACAAACTTTTTGAGCGCTTTTTTATCGTTCAATAAACAGTATGTAATAAATTATAAACAAATAAAATATTTCGGGTGGGACTAGATTAGGTGAAAATTGATTCTAGTTGAAATAAGTTTTAGCGGGAGGGAATTGTGAGTATAGCGTTTTTTATCATAGATTTGCTGCTAGATTTTTATGCAAGAGAACAATAACCAAATCAGCTAATATGGATGCTTTTTAATCAGGGATTTGCTGCTTATGAATCGGTGAACTATCCTGGATTTTACATAAACCATCAAAACTACATGCTTAAGATCAGCAAAGATGATAATACTGACATGTTTAAAAAGAACTCTAGTTGGAAAACATGTTAGTTAATGGTATAAAATTGATTAAATAGCTTATAAGACTCTACAAAAGTTTATGTTTTAAACGCTTATCGAAAGTAAATGAATAAATTATATTTAAAAACAAAATTGAATTATTCATTTTATATGTGTTAAGGTCATTTGTTGACACACTAGTCTTCTGAAATATTTAAGATTTTATACAATTTAGAAACACAAAATGTTTTGATTAAAAAAAAAATTGAACTTCTATATAAAGTTTAACTCTAAACTAAGAAGAATTTAAAGTAGTTACTAATGAAGAATTTAGTTAAAAAAAAAACATACTAACAATAGTGCACAAGCCTTTTGAATGCTAATAAGCTAGTATTTAGCAATTTAGTACAGCCTTTCTGTCTAATGTAAAAATTATAACTTCTTTCACTTCTATATAATGTCTCTCGAAAAAAGGTTTAAAACTATTTATATTACTTACAGTGCCAACCATACCTCCAACTTCGTTGAACTTGTGTGAGTTTTCCAATTTGTTTTTAGACATTTAACTGTTATCTAAATATTAAATAGTAATACTGCACAAAATTTCAGTATCGAAATTTCACCGTGAAAACATTTTGCCAGTTTTTAATATTTTATTTTTAACTTGAAAACAGATCCTAACGCCGCATTTGCTTCTTACAACTTTCCAAACCACAAGATTGGAATAGAAAAAACTGACCAAGGATATTTGACCCAAAAGCATCCAGAACTATTTCAATTTAAAGTCGTCCCCGGAATTTCCGGAGCCCCTGGTTCGATTTCTTTTGAGTCCATAGCCAGGCCTGGACATTTCCTGAGACACTCGAACTACTTGATGTGGCTTCACAATTTCCAGAATACTGATTTGTACAAAAAAGACGCCAGTTTTTACCCGAGATACAACAAGTACTTCCCTGTAAGTTGGTTTTGCGCGTTCACAAAGTATTGATCATGAGTATAAGATAATAAGAACGTTTTACTTTCTCTATTTTTCAATTAAATGGCAAATGAAAAAATTATACTACTGATAAAAAAATCTAGTTAAAAAATTTTGATTATACGTTCATCTTGTGCTCGTGATGTAAAAGCGTTCATATTTTTTGTCCTGAGTTTTTTTTTGTTAATGTTATTAAGTAATCGAACAAAAAAGATTAAAAAAATTGTTACAAACTTCAAGAAATTTTAGACCATGGACGTTTAAATAGTTGATTTATTAGATCTATTATTTAAAAAATTAATCATCTGCATAAAAAAAGAAATTAGTTGGTATAAGTCACATTTATAACTATAATATTAATCGTTTTACAGGGATTCGTGTCTTACGAGTCAGTGAACTACCCGGGACTCTTCATCAGACACCAAAACTACAGGCTGAAGATCAACAAAGACGACGGATCGGCGTTGTTCAAAAAAGACGCCAGTTGGAAGACCCGTTAGTTTTTGAAATTTCTATGTTAAAAAAATTAGTCAGAAATTTTTAATGCAAACATACAAAGCAGTTTGTCTTTATTTTGCTAAGGAAATAAATGTTATTTGAAATAAAATTTGAGTTTAGAGTAGGAGTTTATTAACTGTTAAGTAACAATTATTTTCTTATTATAAACTTGTTTTAAACTATTTTAAAATTAGTTTTTATTTCCGAATAACTAAATAAATTATTTTCAGTGATCGGTGGCCAGACTCAGAGCCAGTTGAACTTATGTAAGTTGTTTTTCGATACATTGTAGTTAAATCATACAAGCGTTGCGTGTGATTGAAAATATTAAAATTTAACTTTTCACACACTGAAATTTTAGTTATTTAAAAATTAAACTTTCATGCAGACCCGAATGCAGAATTCAGTTCTTACAACTTTCCGAATCACAAGATTGGAATAGAAAAAACTGACCAAGGATATTTGACCCAAAAGCATCCAGAACTATTTCATTTCAAAGTAGTCTCCGGAATTTCTGGTGTACCAGGATCAATCTCTTTTGAGTCCATAGCCAGACCTGGACATTTCCTGAGACACTCGAACTATTTGATGTGGCTTCACAATTTCCAGAATACTGATTTGTACAAAAAAGACGCCAGTTTTTACCCGAGATACAACAAGTACTTTCCTGTAAGTTGGTTTTGCGCGTTCACAAAGTATTGATCATGAGTATAAGATAATAAGAACGTTTTACTTTCTCTATTTTTCAATTAAATTGCAAATGAAAAAATTATACTACTGATTAAAAAAATCTAGTTAAACAATTTTGATTATACGTTCATCTTGTGAACTACGAAAATCTTGTGCTCGTGATGTAAAAACGCTCATATTTTTTGTCCTGAGTTTTTTTTGTTAATGTTATTAAGTAACAGAACAAAACAGATTAAAAAAATTGTTACAAACTTCAAAAAATCTTAGACCGTAGACGTTTAAATAGATATTTTTTTAGATATAGTGTTTAAAAAATTAATCAACTGCATAAAAAAAAATAGTTAGTATAAGTCACATTTGTACCTATAACACTAATCGTTTTTCAGGGATTCGTGTCTTACGAGTCGGTGAACTACCCGGGACTCTTCATCAGACACCAAAACTACAGGCTGAAGATAAACAAAGACGACGGATCGCCGTTGTTCAAAAAAGACGCCAGTTGGAAGACCCGTTAGTTTTTAAAATTTAATGTTAAAAAATTAGTCAGAAATTTTTAATAAAAGATTTTAATAAAAGATTAGTCAGTAAATTTATTGCAAACATACAAAGCAGTTTGTCATTATTCTGCTAAGGAAATTATTTTTTTGAAAATAATATTTGAGTTTAAAGTAGGAGTTTATTAACTGTTAATTAACAATTATTTTTTTCTTATTATAAACTTGTTATAAACTTTTTTAAAATTAATTTTATTTTCCTGAACAACAAAATAAATTATTTTCAGTGATCGGTGGCCAGACTCAGAGCCAGTTGAACTTATGTAAGTTATTTTTTGATCAATTGTAGTTAAATCATACAACCGATAGGTGTGATTGAAAATATTAAAATTTAAATTTTTCCAAACTAAAATTTAAGTTATTTTAGAATTACATTTTTATGCAGACCCGAATGCAGAATTTGCTTCTTACAACTTCCCGAATCACAAGATTGGAATAGAAAATACTGACCAGGGATTTTTGACCCAAAAACATCCGGAACTATTTCATTTCAAAGTGGTCCCCGGAATTTCCGGAGCACCTGGTTCAATCTCTTTTGAGTCCATAGCCAGACCTGGACATTTCCTGAGACACTCGAACTATTTGATGTGGCTTCACAATTTCCAGAATACTGATTTGTACAAGAAAGACGCCAGTTTTTATCCAAGATACAACAAGTACTTCCCTGTTAGTTGGTTTTGCGCGTTCACAAAGTTGTGATCATGAGTATGAGATAATAAAAACGTTTTACTTTCTCTACTTTTCATTTACATAGCAAACGAAAAAATTATAATGATTAAAAAAATCTAGTTAATCAATTTTGATTTTACATAGATGTAAAAATGTTCATTTTTATTTGACTTAAGTTTTTTTTTGTTAGTGGTATTAAATAATCAAACAAAAAAGATTAAAAATTTCATTTAAAAATTTTATTTAAAAATTGTAAACTTATACGTTTTAATTGTTATTTTATTAGATCTAGTATTTAAATGAAAGATTGACTGCATAAAAATTAAAATATAGCTGGTAATAGTCACAAAACAAACGTTTTACAGGGATTCGTGTCTTACGAGTCAGTGAACTACCCGGGACTCTTCATCAGACACCAGAACTACAGGCTGAAGATCAACAAAGACGACGGATCGCCGTTGTTCAAAAAAGACGCCAGTTGGAAGACCCGTTAGTTTTCGAAATTTGATGTTAAAAAAATTAGTCAGAAATTTTTAATGCAAACATACAAAACAGTTTGTCTTTATTTTGCTAAGGAAATAATTGTTATTTGAAATAAAATTTGAGTTTAGAGTAGGAGTTTATTAACTGTTAAGTAACAATTATTTTCTTATTATAAACTTGTTTTAAATTATTTTAAAATTAGTTTTTATTAATGGATAACTTAATAAACTATTTGCAGTGATCGGTGGCCAGACTCAGAGCCAGTTGAACTTATGTAAGTTATTTTTGATCAGTTGTAGTTAAATCATACAAGCGTTGCGTGTGATTGAAAATATTAAAATTCAACTTTTCACACACTGAAATTTTAGTTATTTTAAAAATTACACTTTCATGCAGACCCGAATGCAGAATTCAGTTCTTACAACTTTCCGAATCACAAGATTGGAATAGAAAAAACTGACCAAGGATATTTGACCCAAAAGCATCCAGAACTATTTCATTTCAAAGTAGTCTCCGGAATTTCTGGTGTACCAGGATCAATCTCTTTTGAGTCCATAGCCAGACCTGGACATTTCCTGAGACACTCAAACTTTTTGATGTGGCTTCACAATTTCCAGAATACTGATTTGTACAAGAAAGACGCCAGTTTTTACCCGAGATACAACAAGTACTTCCCTGTAAGTTGGTTTTGCGCGTTCACAAAGTATTGATCATGAGTGTAAGATAATAAGAACGTTTTACTTTCTCTATTTTTCAATTAAATGGCAAATGAAAAAATTATACTACTGATTAAAAAAATCTAGTTAAACAATTTTGATTATACGTTCATCTTGTGAACTACGAAAATCTTGTGCTCGTGATGTAAAAACGTTCATATTTTTTGTCCTGAGTTTTTTTTGTTAATGTTATTAAGTAACAGAAAAAAACAGATTAAAAAAATTGTTACAAACTTCAAAAAATCTTAGACCGTAGACGTTTAAATAGATATTTTTTTAGGTATAGTGTTTAAAAAATTAATCAACTGCATAAAAAAAAATAGTTAGTATAAGTCACATTTGTAACTATAATATTAATCGTTTTACAGGGATTTGTGTCTTACGAGTCGGTGAACTACCCGGGACTCTTCATCAGACACCAAAACTACAGGCTGAAGATCAACAAGGATGACGGATCGGCGTTGTTCAAAAAAGACGCCAGTTGGAAGACCCGTTAGTTTTCGAAATGTGTATGTTAACATAAAATTAGTCAGAAATTTTCAATAAAAGATTTTAATAAAAGATTAGTCAGAGATTTTTAATGCAAACATACAAAGCAGTTTGTCTTGATTTTGCTAAGGAAATAATTGTTGTTTAAAATAAAATTTGAGTTTATAGTTGGAGTTTATTAACTATTAAAAAAAAATTCTTTTTTAATTATAAACTTGTTTTAAATTATTTAAAAAATTAGTTTTTATTTCCGAATAACTAAATAAATTATTTGCAGTGATCGGTGGCCAGACTCAGAGCCAGTTGAACTTATGTAAGTTGTTTTTCGATACATTGTAGTTAAATCATACAAGCGTTGCGTGTGATTGAAAATATTAAAATTTAACTTTTCACACACTGAAATTTTAGTTATTTAAAAATTAAACTTTCATGCAGACCCGAATGCAGAATTCAGTTCTTACAACTTTCCGAATCACAAGATTGGAATAGAAAAAACTGACCAAGGATATTTGACCCAAAAGCATCCAGAACTATTTCATTTCAAAGTGGTCCCCGGAATTTCCGGAGCCCCTGGTTCAATCTCTTTTGAGTCCATAGCCAGACCCGGACATTTTCTCAGACACTCAAACTACTTGATGTGGCTTCACAATTTCCAGAATACTGACTTGTACAAAAAAGACGCCAGTTTTTACCCGAGATACAACAAGTACTTCCCTGTTAGTTGGTTTTGCGCGTTCACAAAGTTGTGATCATGAGTATGAGATAATAAAAACGTTTTACTTTCTCTACTTTTCATTTACATAGCAAACGAAAAAATTATAATGATTAAAAAAATCTAGATAATCAATTTTGATTTTACAGTGATGTAAAAATGTTCATTTTTATTTGACTTAAGTTTTTTTTAGTAGTTTTATTAAATAATCAAACAAAAAAGATTAAAAATTTCATTTAAAAATTTTATTTAAAAATTGTAAACATATACGTTTTAATTGTTATTTTATTAGATCTAGTATTTAAATAAAAGATTTACTGCATAAAAATTAAAATATAGCTAGTAATAGTCACAAAACAAACGTTTTCAGGGATTCGTGTCTTATGAGTCGGTGAACTACCCGGGACTCTTCATCAGACACCAAAACTACAGGCTGAAGATCAACAAAGACGACGGAACGCCGTTGTTTAAAAAAGACGCCAGTTGGAAGACCCGTTAGTTTTCGAAATGTGTATGTTAACAAAAAATTAGTCAGAAATTTTCAATAAAAGATTTTAATAAAAGATTAGTCAGAGATTTTTAATGCAAACATACAAAGCAGTTTGTCTTGATTTTGCTAAGGAAATAATTGTTGTTTAAAATAAAATTTGAGTTTAGAGTTTGAGTTTATTAACTGTTAAAAAAAAACTCTTTTTTAATTATAAACTTGTTTTAAATTATTTAAAAAATTAGTTTTTATTTCCGAATAACTAAATAAATTATTTGCAGTGATCGGTGGCCAGACTCAGAGCCAGTTGAACTTATGTAAGTTGTTTTTTATCAATTGTAACAAGGTCAAACACCTACCTTAACTTATCTGAGTTTTTTGTTACTGCTGAATTTTTTTTAAACTATGGTCTTTTACAATGTTACGTGGTAAAACAGTATAATGAATTATGTTGTCGAGTTTGTAGTTAAAGCTTAAATTAGGGCCATTTAAATAAAAACGTTTTTGTAATTTTTGCGCGGTAAAACCACGTGAGAAGCAGATCCAAAAAATACTTTTTATTTATTTCATATAATGTTTATGTGATGTAAGGCTACTTTTCATTGTTAGGTACAGAAAAGTTTAATAAAGAGTTTAATACTCTTAAAAACTTTTTTTTAAACATAACTTAACAATGTATAAACATTTGATATACTCTTATCATATAAATTATAATTTAATTATTTTATAACTTATATTTTAAAAAATCAGAGCCGAACTTATTATTTGATACCCACACCTTTCTTGGTTACAAAATTGGCAAACATCTATTAATACTAAAAATTTTTTTTTAATAATATATTATATAGCTAAACCATTTTCTATATTGTTCTTTTTTATTATACAGGTCAAAACGAGATATTTTATTTTCACAATTTTCTGTATAGTTTTTTATAATGGCTGTAAATCAAAAAACATATTGTAAAAAAATTTGTATTTGTTACAACTGTACATTTTTTAAACTTATGCTCAAAACAGATCCGAACGTGGTATTCGATTCGCAAAACTTTCCCGGAATGAAGATGGGGATCGAGCATGGAGACCAGGTACTGCAATTTAAATTGAAAATAAAAAAATTATATTGAATAAAAAAACTCTACTATTTAATATTTTTATATTACAAAATATAAATATTAAATAACTGAATAAAAAAACTATTTAGTCAACTCATAACGTTATTGTTAATAGTTGAAGTTTGTTTATAATAAACTTATAAAGCTCATTACAAATTTGAAGTAAGTAAACTTTATAAATAACATTGTATTTATATCTAATTAACTTGTTATTAATATATTAATTAGTAATATTTTGATTTAAAAACTGTCCATTTACTAACAGGGATTCCTCACCAAGAAAAACGAGCCGTACCAGCACTTCAAAGTGGTGCCGGGAATCTCAGGGGTTGCGGGTAAATTTCATATATATATATATATATATATATATATATTAAAACTTTTCTTTAAGCTTAGAAACTTTATGAGGACAATGAAAAATAAATTATGAAGAGCTTTCAATATAGCTTAAAAAATTATAGTTAAAAAACAGAAAAGTTGTTTATGCTTTGAAACAATGTATTTTATTGAATCAAATGTTTTCGTCAGTTAATTGAATTTCAATTATTTGGTTATTTCAGGGTCAATTTCTTTTGAGTCCATAGCCAGACCGGGACATTTCCTGAGACACTCAAACTATTTGATGTGGCTTCACAATTTCCAGAATACTGATTTGTACAAAAAAGACGCCAGTTTTTATCCGAGATACAACAAGTACTTCCCTGTGAGTTGGTTTTGTGGGAATACAAATTTGAGATTATAAAACTAACACAACAGAAACGTTTTATTTCTCTAATATTTTTATTTACATAGCAAACGACAAAAGTACATTACAGATTGATAGTTGAAAAAAAACTCTAGTTGATAGTTTTTTAAAGTTTAGTGAGCTAGAATTAATATATTTTTTGACTTTAATATTTTTTGTTAGTGTTATTAAGTAATCAAACGAAAAAGAAGAAAATTCTTATTACAAACTTTAAGAAATCTTAGACAGTTAACGTTTAAATTGTTACTTTATTAGATCTAGCACTTAAAAAAAGATAAAAGTGCATAAAAACAAAATCCAGTTAGTAATAGTCACGAAACAAACGTTTTTCAGGGATTCGTGTCTTACGAGTCGGTGAACTACCCGGGACTCTTCATCAGACACCAAAACTACAGACTGAAGATCAACAAAGACGACGGATCGCCGTTGTTCAAAAAAGACGCCAGTTGGAAGACCCGTTAGTTTTTGAAATTCGATGTTAAAAAAAAATAGTTTAATAGTTTTAGTACAAGTTAATAAGTTTTTGATTTTGATAAACTTTTTAAAGAAAACTTGAGTTTCGAGTAGTAGTTTATTAGCTACTAAGTAAAGATAAAATTCGAATGGCTAGAGTTTTGTTTAATTAAAATAATTTTAAGTGTGTTTTATTTACATTTTTGAAACATTTTTTAATACTACAGACTAGCTAATAGAAAAATTACCGTTTAACAATTGTAAAAAACGGTTTGTATCGGTAAAAACACTTCTTTATCTAAACTAAACAATATTTTAACAGAAGTCATCAAGACTCTTGCACTGCAGCTGTGTAAGTTTACTGTTGCAAATTATATAACAACTAACCTTATTAAACTAGTATGTTTTTAACTGCGAATTTCAAATTCTATTTAAAACAAAATTTGTTTGAGTAATAAAAAAAGTAATTATTAATTTGACATACTTACTGTTTTTGAGAAACTTTTTATTTTATTTTGGTAATAACTTTATAAAAACATTCTGTTTTTAATAAAAAAATAAATACAAATTAGACAATGACGCGATGTTCGACTCCTACAACTTTCCCGCCCTCAAGATGGGAATAGAAAAGGGCGTTCAAGGCTACTTGACCAACAAGTACCCGGAACTGACCCACTTCAAACTTGTGCCAGGTTAGAAAGACACACTGATTATCATGTTTAACTTTTATCGCACTACGTCGCTTCACTGCGGACGAAAAAATGCTTTAAAACAAATGCAGAGCCATGAACTAAAATAAGGTTAGAAGTATGAGTAAAATTTAAATATGACAATTTTGTTAATAAAAGTTAAACATAGATATATAATAACAAATATAGGTATTAAACTAATAAAAGTTGTATTGCATTAAATAAAAACTCATATTAGTAGAGAATCTTAAAATGGCAACAAAGTTGATTCAAAATAATACTCGTAACTATAAAAACAATTCTTTATAAAATTTTTAGTGGTAGTAAACTTAGATGCCTATTTTATTTTGAAAGGCGGTTTTATAATATTTATGTATAAAAAATATAATCCCTAAAATAACTTTTTAGCTTAAAGTGTTTTTTATTTTCTTATGTAATAAAGTTTTAAACTAACATCAATTTTGTATACTAAGACAACGAATAGTTTGAGTATAAAATACAAACTTCCAAATTTATAAGTAATATAAATTTTCAATATTCTATATAAAGTACTACTTGAACCGATCAGTTGTTTCATCATATAATGTAAACTTTTTCACTCATGATCTCAGTTTAGTAATTAAATTAAATGAGAATTTATTTTTGAGAAAATCATAAAATTAGTAAATATTTGTCCGGGATTATGCACGATTTCAAGCACCAGGAATTGAAAATCAGGAATTCGGTCTACCTACTTAAACGATAAATAATAATAAATTAACCTAAACGATAAATGATAAAATAAAAAAAACTCTCCAGGAATCTGCAACGTTCCGGGCACCGTCTCCTTCGAGTCAATTCCGAGGCCGGGACACTTTCTGAGGCACTCGAACTGGCTGATTTGGCTTCACGGGTACCAGAACTCTGATTTGTTCAGGAAAGACGCCTGCTTCCACCCCAGATACGACAAGTTCTTCCCTGTTAGCACGTTTTTATAAAACTAACTACTGTTGATTGTTTTCGTTTTCATTGAGTTCTATATTTTATGTTAACTTTGAAATTACCTTTTTGTTCCGCTACATTTTATATTTAAATGATATCTGCTTAAACCACAACAAAGGTACGAAAGCTTCTTGTTAAAAGAAAATTAATAAAAAAACACGATTAAATTAAACTAATTAATATTACTATCAAATACATTCAAGTTTTTGTACGCTAAAACTATTCGTTCTAGATGTAAGAAAAGACGTTCATTTACATTAAACTAATCATAACAAAGTAAGTAGATAAATTTACTTATGTTCGGCTAGTTCATGCATAACCTAATAATTATCTTGTAACATTTTGTCTTTGTGGGTAATTTTAACTAAAAAACTATTATTGTAATAACATATTAACGTGCTTGTTTATAAACTTTTGTTTTTTCGTAACTCGTACTGTCGACGTTTCTGTAATTTATTTCCAGGGATACGTAGTAAACGAGTCTTATTACAAAGCTCAACTGAAAAAGTGTAAACTGTAGACGTTTGAATTGTTATTTTCATAGATGTAGTACTAAGAAGAATGGTATTAAAAATTCAGTTGGCAAATAAATGTTTTTTATAGGGGTACGTGTCTTATGAGTCGGTGAACTATCCGGGACACTTCATCAGACACCAGAACTACAGGCTGAAGCTCAACAAAAATAACGGATCGTTGCTGTTCAAGAAAGACGCCAGCTGGAAGACAAGTTAGATTTTATTTCTAACTATGATTTTTTATTGAGTCTTATCAGCAAAAAAAATCACAAAAACTAGTTGACATATCTAAGAGCAATTTTAGAACTTTAAAAACTACAATGTTGTTACTGTAATTTTCATCAGAAAATAAATAAGTTTATTTTTAAAAACTGATTTGTTTATTATCATAACAATAAAATTAAGTTGCTAACCTTCTCTCAAAAAAACTTTTAAAACGATTGTTTTTTTTTTGGTTTTTTTAAAAATAACTATCAAAATGAAAAAAAATAAAACTTTTCTTATAACTTGTGTATATCAATAAAGTTAGTTTTGTTCATGATTTGTTATAATGAAAACATTAACAATCAAGCTTTATAGTTATATACTGTTTAGTTATTTTAGCAGAACTTGTTACATTAGAAGGAGAGCTTAAAGCTGTGAATACGCAAACATTGCAATAACGTTTAAATACTTTTTTAACTAAGTAAATTTTTCAGAGTTTTGAATCGACTCGACCAATAAGGACGATTCTACGAAGAGCAAAACAAAACAGTTTATACTTTAACACTTTTCGAATTGTATCAACTTAACTTTGTTTTTGTATGCTTCTTCGAGTTTTTAAATAAATTTAACACCCAAGCACTTTGTTTATTTTTACTTTTTGATTGTTTTCATCGCCAAAAGTTCAACTTATGATAGATACAAAAACTAAAAACCTTCTGTTTTTACGATTTGTATTGAGCTAATCGTTTAAGTTGTATATAAAACAATACTTAAAGTTTTTTTGAGAGAAGGTTAACCTGCTAAAAGTTGCACAAAAAATGGTTATCTATAAAGAATACAATTGAAAAAGTTACGGAGTTAGCAACGGAAAAAAATCTGTTTTAGTCTCGTTAAGAACCTTGTTAAATAAAACGTAACATAGGTAAAGTAAAACTGTTATTTGTAATTTAAACATAATTAAAACTTATTCTTTTATAGTGTAAACGTTTGCATAGACACCAATAATTTTATAAATCACCTTTCAGTCATGATAGGCGACCGGCAAACTGCGGCACGTGATTTAATATTTTGAAACAGAAAATTATTTCAGCAAAAATTTTCAACTAAAATCTTTAGTGCATAATATTGCTACATATTTTGTCGAATTATTGTTGTTGATGTTAGTGTTGTTAATAGTGTTGTTGTATTGAAAATTACAATCATTCTGAATAACTGCAAGCAATTATTCTTTAGAAAAAAGTTTCCAGTTACTTAAAAAAGTCTGCCCACTCTTTGTATTGCTTACGTCATAGTTAAAACAGTGTGTTCTTACAATGTGGTCTTAAACTATCTAACAACCAAATAATTATTATCCTGTTTACAACTAAAAAACATGTCAAGTAAATTATACTTTTAAATAATAAACAATAAACATTTAGTAAAGTTGTCAAGTGCTTTTTAACAAAGTAATGACTAAAACAAGTGCAAATCTGAAGAAACTGTGAAAAAATCACCACACAAGTGAACATGTTACAAATTATTATAATGAAAACGAACTAGTAACGAGTTTTATTTAATACGTAACAATTGCCTGACAAAGGCTGAAAAATACGCATTTAAAATAATGTCAACTCCTCACAAAAAAAAAATATTTATTCGTTAATTTTTGTAAATATTTTTACTTGTAGAAAGATTTTTTTCTAAAAACTATAAAAGTTAGAATGCCATACCGACACACCCTGGATGGGACGTATAAATTTTCAAACAAGCTCTTTTGTTATGATACTTAACTATGTTTCACTTACTTTTGTAATATGTAAACAAAATTTAGCATAACATTAAAATGGCAAAATAATATGAAGAAAACTACTAGTTTAAATCAATAGTAGATTTAATCATAATAGATTTTATAAAAGTATTGTACAGTTTAATATTTTTTCAAAAGGTACGCTAGCATTATGAAGCAAAATTATATGTAAGTTAAACCTCAAAATTTTTTTTTCATTCATCCACATAAAAGTGTTTATATTGCACTAAAAACTACATTTTAAACTAGTCAGATTTTGTTGGACAACCTAATTTTCTTTATAACCAATAAAATGACATAATGTTTAAGTTTTGATGTATAAAAAGTCTTTTACTGAAATTATTTTTCTTAAAAACTTAAATATTAAAAAGCCTTTTAATATCATTATTAAACAAGTAAAATATCAAAAGAAGTAGTAGATGTAAAATGTGCTCAAAATTCAATCTATAACTATTTTTATTAAATTAATATTTGCTTTGTTTACTATAGGTGTGCATTTGATAAACTGATTAAAAAAAAGCTCTTTGTACATAATATTAGTTAAATGCTTTTTCATAATATGTACAATGTTATTTCTAACACTGTATCTTAATTTAATTTGTTAAGTTTTATGTCTTAAGAATACAACATAAGTAAAATATTGTGTAAAATGGTTTTCAATATCTTTTAAACTTTTTGAAAGTTAAGTTTTTGTCTAAAGTTAAGTCTTAAACTTTTTGTTAATGCATTTCGAACAGTGCACCGTTTATTTAAACGTCAGAGTATTAATTTTTTCCTGTTTTCTTTAAATAAAAACTTCGTAATTATACTTAAAAGTTCAAACTCAGCTATCAACAACTTTTACTATAGACTTATTTATTTTTTCCTCAGCAAAATTTAAGGTACACTTACAGTTTTTAATCGTTAGTGTTTTTTGCTTTTTCTATACTGCATTTTTAGTATTTAGTTAAAAGCTAAATTTTAGTTAAAAATTAAAGTTTTGTAATTTTAAAAGATTTGAAAGATTAATATTTTCTCTGAAACTAAATCAGTTTAAAACCTAACTGCAACAATTTTGACAGCAGATTTCGATCAATAACCTAAAACTAAAAATTTTATTAAACTCTATGTACTTTATGTTTGTACTCGTATATAAATAATTTATAACTTTTTGCTAACAAATTTGTCAGAACAATTTTATAAAGCTAGGTGTGTATCAAGCCTCGAAAACGTTTCTAACCACTTGCATTGAAATCACTGTATGTAAATTGGTCAATTATACGTAGATACTACTTTGCATAGTATTTTAAGATGATTAGAAGCTAAAAAATTTATAAACGAAATATAATAACTTCTAATAGAAGTGTAGCAAATACCTTTTTTTTTTTAATTTGTAGTAAGTAATGGTTTTCAAATACTAGTTAAAAAAGATGCAAAATAACTAAACATAAAAAACTTATAATAATATAAAAACTACACATACAAAACATTATATGACGTACTTTTTATCGTTGCTTTTTATCTTAAAATAAAACAACACAGCAGTAGTAACTATATACATAACAAAACCAACTGATATTGTATTATTTTTTTTCAGCTGTAACAAATGTTCAAGTCCCAGACGGAAGAAATATGCCAAATCGTCCAGGTAAGATTTGTTATAATTATTTTTCCACCACAAAATAATAGTTATTTTGTCATTGAAAATTTATTTTACTTTTTTAACACTATTTTAACTATTCAACATAGTTTAAACGGCATTTTTTTACTTTTATAAATTTCAATGCAACAGTACTTGTTATATGTTATCTAACGTATTACTTAACTAAAGCTAAATTTATAATTTTTATTGAATATTGCAAAAACTTCTGTAATATAATCTATAAATAAATAAAAAAAGTTTTTTGAGTATATTTAGCAAAAAAACACAAAATATCATTCTGAAACTTCAATTAAAACTTACCACTAGGTAGCGACGTGATGATGTTTTCTTACAACTACCCGAACAAGAACATTGGGGTGCTTGGCAACCAAAAAGCCATGGTAACCGACCTCAACGCGGGTCATTTCAGGGTATTACCCGGGTTATGCGGCGTCCCTGGTACGATCAGTTTCGAATCACTATCACAAAAGGGGAATTATCTGAGACACCAAAATTCTTTGATGTGGTTACATGAGTTCGATGACAAAAGTAAAAGAGACTTTTGTTTTTTTCCAAGAAGCAGCAAGTTTTTCCCTGTTAGTAACAAAACATGTTTTTATGTTATTTTGCTTAACTAAGACTCAAATATTTCTTACTCACTGCTTAGCTTCTGTATTATATATATTAGTTGTAAAGTTTGAGATGCTTTTATTTGACTATTTTTTGAATTTTTAAATCTTAAAGATTACCAAGCTTTGTTACAACTTTATATATCAGCTGAACATAAATCATTTTAAATCACTACTCCGAAAATAGTTTAAGTAAAAGTTTTAGAAAAAATCACATTTTATTTTATAACATTAAAATTAGAAAATAAAAAAGCTCAAAACGATTTATACAAGCATTTTTAATGTTAATCTTTTTAACAAAATTGCATATTTTTGAATTTTAAATGTTTAAAAGGGTCATACTGTTTTTGAGTCGGAAAATTTTTCAAACCATTTTATTTGTCACAAAAACTGGAGACTTATAATTGAAAAACTAAAAAACACTGACTTGTACAAAAAAGACTCTAGTTTCCGAGTTGGTAAGTGTGTTGAGATACCTACTTAATTAAAAGTATTTTGGTAAACTAAAGTTAAACTATTTCTAACAGTTGATTTAGCTGCAGCAAAGCAACCAACTTCATATCCAGGTAAAATATTTAATTTAACGATGTTTAACTTAATAATTTTTTTTTGTTTTGTGGTAATCTACAAAGATTCATCATGGTCTTTTAAGAACCTAAATCGTTATTAGAACACAATATTTTATAAAGTAACTTTTTAAAAGGATATATTTAAAACTAAATTTAACTACTTATTTTCCTACAACGTTCACAGTAAACAACGTCATGATATTTTCCTCTTGGAAGCCACAGTACAACATCGGCTTGGAAGGGGACAAAGCAGTGGTGGGAACCAGCCACTCTGACCACTTCAGAATAGTCCCTGGACTGTGTAAACAGAAAAACACCGTTTCAATCGAGTCCATGCTGAAGAAAGGTGTACTTTTAGTGCCTTTTTATTTACAAGTTTTAAATAAAATATTTTTTTTTACGTTCTCTACAGATCGTCAGTTGTAAACTAAATTTGTTTTTAGAAACTATTCAATATATGTTTTTTTAAGGTCACTATCTGGTGCCGAGGAAGGACAAGAAATACTGGGCCATGTACCTCAGACCCGGTTTGAACGCGAACAGGTTCAAAAACAGGGCATGCTTCAAACCCATGGTTGACCATTTTATACAAGTGAGTTGTTTGAATAAAAGTATGTTTAATTTTTAATTCTTGAAAAAGCTTTCATTTTTTTGTATTTTTCCAAAAAAAAAAGAATTAAGTTTTATGTATATGTACCAAAACTTTGTAACTGTTTTTGATAATGTTTTTGATTTAAAATAACACTTTTTGCTCATTTTGTAAAAGTTGGTTAATTCTAAAAAGTATGGTTATGTATTTTTTTTAAACAGCTTCGTGTAAATATAGTTATAATATATTAAAAATATTTTAATTTAATAGTTTTGTTGGTGTAAATACGAGATTTAAAATTTCTATACTTTTATCATTTGAAAAAAAACATTGGAAAAACTAAATAGCATGTTTTTTTTGTTAATAACAGCTTTAATATTATAATCAAGCTATTTCAATATTAGGGAACAACATTCTTGGAGTCTGTTTGGAAACCGAAACATTTTATTCGCCATTCAAACAACGATCTTGTTAGACTGACTCCGGAAGGTAATAATAAAAATTTCAAACTCATGGCAAGCTGGAAAATCGGTTCGTTTAATTGTCCTATTAATAAATTGACATACACAACATTATGTTTCTAGAAAAACTCAAATCAAATACTAACATAGTATTTTAAGTTAGCGTACGAATATGTCTTATGGCATTAAATAACTATTTATAACTACAGCGGTCATTTCGAACACGCAAGCTCCTGTAAACGTGCAAGTTCAACCAACAAGTAAGTTAATGTGTTGCTTTATAAAACTAACAAAAATTAAAATATTATTCTTATATACTTGTTTATTACTAAACACAACTAATGCCTTTTATTGAGTAAAATGAAAACAGTGTTCTAAGCTAATTTACTACTAAACTTACAAGACGAAAAATTAAATCTATACTATTTTTAAGCCATGTAAATAATTTATTTAGGCAAATAAGGTATACAAAGAAGTCATTATAAATTAACTCTAGAAAAGTTATTTAATCACCTACATAATTATCTTGCAATAGAAACAAAAAGAGCTGCACTTTCGGACGGTAAAGTTTACGGTTCCAACGACTTGAACAATCCTGTACTGACTATACCTACCAGTGAGGTACCAAAGTTCAAAAAGTACATAAAAGGAGGAAAAATTGTGATTCCCGCCAAAACCGGTTCAGACGGACAAGTGTACTTTGTAAGCAAAACTGGTTTTTAATTTTATTTATTTTTTTTTTCACATATAACTATTTCAAGGTTATGTTGAATCGTTTTGACGGTTCTCAGGACTTTGTGCAGAATTTCAACGCTTACAAGGAAGGTTTCGGCGAACTGAAGGGTGAATTCTGGTTAGGTGAGTGCAACATTTTCAAGTTAACTTAAAAAAAAAAACAATAATACAAGCTTTTCTAGTATGGTAGGTAAATTAAAAGTTGTAAATTTAAAAGATAATGCATTATAAATAAGCTACACTCATTTAGTTTTAAATTTAGTTATAGTAATGTAATTCTAGTTGATGGTTTTTACTAATACACTTGCAACCAAAACTCGAAGTTTATTATACTTCAGTTTTAAATATTAGTTGTTAATATTTTTTTCAAGGTTTGGATGTACTGAATGTACTAACAAAAACGAAGAAGTTTAAGCTAAGAGTTCAACTGAAAGACCATAGCAATAATGAAAAGTATTCTGCTTACAAGTTTGTTTTAAAATAAAATAACTTTAAGTAGTTACTGCGTTTGCTTTAATCTTAAGGTTTAGATGTTAAACTATTATAGTTTTTTGTTTTTTGAGTTTTCACATTAAAAAAACTTATTGTTGTAAAAAAATATGTTTTCTTAATGCAATCAGAATTTTTTTCTTCTATTTCTTCAAATTTTATTCAAAGCAGTTTGTTAAAAATAAAATGATGAACACCTAGTCAACTGATAAGTTTTAAACTAAGATATAAAACTTACAGTTTATTTCAGCATGTTTAAAGTAGGAGCAGGGTCGGACTATAAGTTGAGATTATCAAGAAACGTTAAAGGAAATTTGGGTTAGTTTATTTTTGTAGTTAATATAATTGAAAAAAGGTAATGCAAAAGCTTCCGATCTATATTGTCTAAGTTTCTTTTGAAAGAAATTCTTTTTTTATCTTTAAAGCAATAGATTAAAAACATTATACTATTTAAATTGTTTTAAATAACAAAATTATAATTATAAAGCTTAGAAATAGAAGCACAGGTACATACTGTGTTATAAAAACTCTAGTAATTAAAGTTAACAGTATGTTAATATAAATAATAACTTTTCACACAAGTCAACGAGATGTACATTGTCCATGCAAACGTAAATAATTTTTTTTTAACAAGTCAACGTCATGTACATGCTGAATGGTGCTCGATTCAGTGCGACTGACAAGGATCAGGATCAATCGAGTATTAGGAACTGTAGCAAGAATAAGGGGGGATGGTGGTATAAAGATTGCTCATTAGTGAGGTTGGTAGTTTATAAATATATATTGTAAAAATGTTTTCAGTAAATGCTTGTTCACCATCCTACTTTATGTTTCTATGTAAATAAAGTAAGATAGTGGTATAAACATAGATATTGCTCACTAGTGAGGTTGGTAAATTATCAATATATATATATATATATATATATATTGTAATAATGTTTTCAGTAAAGGTAAAGTAGGATGGTGGTATAAACATAAAGATTGCTCAATAGTTAGGTTGGTAATTTATAAATATACATATACAAGAACGAAAAATAAGTATAATTTAAAAAACGGATGTAAATTGTGCAATGCGGAAAAAATCGAAATTTAAAAAATTAAAAAATCTGAATCCCTAAACAAAAGAAACGAATTACAAACTGGCTGCATACATTATAGAAAACAATTTATCTAAAAACTCTGTTAATAATTTTGTCAAAAATTAACTATCTATTCTATTATTACGTAATACCTATTTTTGTATAATTTTATTGCTGTACTTACAAGTTTGTTTTTCATTGAATAAAATTTGGCTGAAGACGCGTATTAAACGCAGAAACAGCTGTCCCAAGCAAAAGTTTATATTGTGTATTTTAGTTCTATATATATATATATATCTATATATGTATTGTAATTAAGTAAGGGTAAATGAGGATTGTTCATTAGTTATGTTGGTTGTTTGTTAGTATATATATTGTAGTTATGTATATACTAAGAACAAAGGTAGGTGGTGTTATTAAGATCGTACATTCGTTACTAATATGTAGCAATCAATTAACTTTATTTTCAAAATTTATCTATTATATTTACCTCTTATCATGTTTTTCTACTAATTAACAAGGTTTACAAGAACATTATCAATAATTTATAATATCTGAAATGAAATTGCTCAGCAACTTCAACATCCATGCAATAATGCAAATTTATTAGGATGATGCTCAAGTTTAATACCATAATTTGAAATTATATATATATATATATATATATATATAACAATAAAGTTTATTTTACCAGGTTGACTGGAAAGTGGTATCCTAACGTGGTTGACAAGGAAGACGGGATCACGTGGTTCCAACGGGGAATGGCCACCAGGTATTAATATGGTTATAATAGCTTTGGGTTTATTATTTTATTTAAACAAACTTTTACCTTGTTGCATTAGTTTATGCTTTTAAAGGGGATTGACTACATTAGCTTTTTACTATTATTAACTTGATGATTTAATAAAATTGTATGATTTTGAAAAATATTAATACTTTTGTTGGGAAAATAAAGTTAGTACAATTCTGCAGATATAATAAATTTTAATAAGGAAATAGAATTAATTTAAAAAAATTGACTTAAATTATTTTAATTTAAATTATTAGTTTAATACTAGAAGTTAAAAAAAAGTAAAAAAAATTAGACGAACAAAATTTTTTAGTCTGAAATATAAAAAAATATAATGTTTTAAAAACTTTTTTTTTTCAGATATTATTCATGGAAAGAAGCCGTTATGTTGATCAAACCAACTGAAGCATAATTTATTATAAAGAAATATATTTAAATAAAATAATTGTTTTTATTATACGTTTTAATATTTTACAGCTAATTAAAGCTGTTTACTTATTCAAATAACAATCATAATATTAAGTTATTGAAAGTTTTTGAACGTAGTGTTTTATACACGCTTAAGTTGCTAACATATTTAATAAAACTGTTGATTCATTAACAAAAATAAACTATAATTGACAAAATATATTTTTTAACTCTAGTACTTGTTTTTTTTACTAAAGTTAGTTTTAGTTTTTTACAACTTCTTCAAATAAAAACTTATATCATGCAACTAATTTTAAATAAAAACAAAATTTTGATAGAAGATGCGAGCTAAAATATTAACTAAACCAAGGTTTCCCAAAGTGGGCGATATCGCCCCCCTTGGGGCGATTTTAGTAATTCGGGGGGCGATAATTAGTAAGGGGGCGAAAGGGTGGGCGATAACTAGTAAGGGGGCGAAAATGGGGCGATTTTAAAATTTTGGGCTGTCATAAGATTTTTTACTTTTTTTCTTGCTATTTTACTAATTTTAGCTTGCTATTAATTATTTGACCTTATGGTGAAACTTAAACAAAAAAGTTTCTTTTATTTCTGTAACAAATAGAAAAAAAATCAAGTGCTTATGACTCCTACTTTCAAGTAAATATTTCCTTTTTTAACAATTACATAGATCATAGACGATTGGAATCTCACTATTTTATAACCTGACATATATGTTATTTGGGATCATAAATGGTTTGTAAAAGTCTATGTTATTTATTATTAATTATCACCTCATGATATTTCCAGTTTTTTTGTAAAGTCACTAAGTTAGACTAAGAAATAAAACTATACAGAGTTGCCAATTTACCTAGAAACCTGGAAAATTCTGATATTTGACATTTTAGGCATAAAAAAAACTTGGAAAAAATTTGGAATTTTTAACAATTTTAACATATTAAGTAGTAAAATTTAGATTTGACACAAAAAAGCTATCATATAGATAAAAATGTGGATCCCTTCGAGGCAGATGCTTTTGAAGTAAACGACTTACAGGAAACCTTCTCAGACTTACAAACTGGCCTTGAACTAAAAATAAGTTCTTCCAAAGAACGATATGAAAGCTTTTGGACTCAACAAAAACTAAGGCAAAAGTATCCAATCATTTGAGAGGAGTTTAGACTGTTGTTTATAGCTTTTCCTTCTAGCTATGTTGTTGAGAAAGCTTTCAGTTCAGTTATCAGCATCTTGAGCAAAAGATCTAATCTAGATATTAATATAGGAGGTGACTTAAGGCTCTATTTTACTGATTAAGAATCAGATTGAAAAACTTGCAAGCAGTCATGAACTTTATCCTTCACATTAAATTAGACTTCAGTAGCAGACATTATTGTATGAAAGTTTTTAAATTTTATTTGATCTTTTGAAATATTTCTTATTTAGCCCGGTTTGTATTGTATTTAAGTAGTCTTTTTAAAATAACAACTTTATTAAGCAATTTATTTTACAACAGGTTTGCATAATGCCTAATAAATATTAATTATGGTAGACTTCCTCTTGAGTTCGTCTTTTTTACGCAAAAAAAAATTGCAAATTTATATTGTCTTAAATTTAACTTAAGTAAAGTCTATTACTAACTAAATATTTATAAAACAAAATATATATAATATTTAATAGCTTGTATAGATCTTTTTTTTTTAATGAAAGTTTTTTTTATATTTTAGTGAACTTCATGTTTAATCTTAACATTATTGCATATAACATATTGAAATTTGTCATTTTGTAAAAAAAAATGGTAATAATTATTTGAGTTTGCGTTTTTTGATTTTTTTCAAAGTGCGAACTCAAGCGGAAGCCTACTATATTTATTAAATGGTTTATGTTTAAAAGTTGGTAATATTTTATTTTGACCTTGTTAATTTTGTAGTTCATATTCGTCGTTTTACATTACACTAAAAGTTTTTATAGCATAGTGATTAAAATATTTGTTTGAAAGACCTGTATTTGACAGGTTTTTGTTATTACTTGTTTAATATGTATATAACTTATATCACTATATAACTATTATCTGATTGTAAAATTTTGGTATCCATTAAAGTTTTTATTTCTGAAAAGAATTTTTTGGTTTTAAAAGAGTATAAGTTTGAGGTCTCTATTTGAAATGACTTCTACGTTTTCATTTAAAAGTTTCTTAAACTCAATTTTATTTTCTAACTTTATTTATTATTGTTAAAAATTTTTTTATTATATAAGGAGTTTTAAACTGTTAATACAACTGTTTTTTGTTTTATCTTAATTTAACATATATTAGCAATTAGAACATACTTAGTTTATCTTAATAGTTCAACACTAGCTTTTAGTTTTTCAATTTTTTCCTCTGTTAAATTATTAGAGGCTAATAGCTAGAAAAAACGATTAAACAGAAATAGGTAAGCCATCAAAAAGACTGCTACAGTTACAAAACAAAATTTTACCTAGTTAAAAGTTTTTTTTATTGATTACTTTCTGTTCACAGAATTAACTGTAAACATTGGATTTTTTTTTAAATTTTTATAAAGAAAAATAATTTTTAGAATTAAAGTTTAGTTCTCTAAAGATTATTCCAAGTCAAATACTATTTCATGGTGTTGTACTACGAAACAAATAGTTTAAAAAGTTTAAAATTAAATTTTTAACTTTACAACTAACTTGCTTACAATATATCTTAGCATTGAAATTAATAAATTTACTGCATTAACTGAAGCTGTTGATGAAACCACTTTTCATGTGAGATAATCAACCAGTCGGTCAAACCTCCTATAACTAGATCAGAAATTATTTTTTTAATTTTTATTTTATTATGTGTAAAATAAACTGTTCATTATTTTATAGTTTTCTAATCTCTGGTATAGTTATTTTAAAATATGCCTATTTATAAAATAATTTAAGTATTTTGTGCGGCTTAAATAAGTTACTTAGTAAAAACTTCTAAATGTCCGAAATTTGTTATATGTGATATTATTATAATGTCACGTTTAAGTTAAAATTTCAGATGGGTAACGTACGGCTCAGATCCAGTTAAATTTCGACCCGCTAAGTAAATTGAAAACTACTTGTGCAAAATAAACAAAGTTTAGTGTTTTGATACTTAACATTTTGAAATACGCTTTTATTTCGTTTTCAGTTCACAAAAGTATTTTCTAGATCACAATAATAATAATCATTTTATTACAATTTTGCTCGAGTTTTTTAATTTTCTTATTTGTTATTTTTTTTAAATCATGCAGCCCGCAATTACCTTTTTTTTAACGAGTTGAAACTAGAAAAGATATTTTAGTAAATATGAATTGCTGACTACAAAAGTTGTCCACCACTGACCTAAAAGTTTCATTGGTTTCAAAACAGTTCATATTTAAACAAGATTGATTACAGATTACACAAGGCTTTTTAATAATTAAGTATTTTAATACACTTTACTGGGCTTCTAAGAAAATAACTGTAAATTATTTTCTCAAGCCCTGTAAACTACTTTGAACACAAAAGTGCGTGCATAAGAAGTACCAGACTAAATTACATTTCGAACACAACTTTTTTAGCTCAAAAGTTTGTACTCAAAAGAAAATCAACTTTGTAAAATCGTGGGGGGCGATTTTTTTTCAAATTACTGAAAAGGGGGCGATTTAGTAAATGAGTTTGGGAAACCCTGAACTAAACACTACTTCTTAAAAATTTTGTTAGTCTCAAACTTTAATAGATTTATGCAAATTATGTAATTTATTCGCGACCTATTTTATTAGTCTTAAACTAAAACAAAATAAGATTTAAAAACTAACTTGTTTCTTTCACTATTTTATAAAATTCAAAGCCTAAAAAAATAATGAACAGAAAAAAGAGTTGTTGGTTACTTATTATACAATATTGTATTGATATTTTAATTGGATTAAATTTTAGTATTTTAAGATGTAATATAAGTATCTATTATAAAATTTTAGTATTTTAAGATGTAATACAAGTATCTATATGAAAAGTGAGTAACTTTAAAATGATTGAAGATAAATCATAAAAAAATAACTGTTAATATATTTTATAGTATATAAACTATATTTTTTATAAATTTATTACAAAATTAGCTTGTCTTTAATACACTTCTTAAACTGTATTATCAAATAAATCCAACTACTATTGACTAAACTAAACGTTATGTACATTTTCAAAAGAAATAGTGAAATCAAGATCTTCATTTTTAACAAAACATTAAGTTTTAATAGCATTAAAATTGCTTTTCAATAGACACCTTGTTATAAAAATGTTTGTTGGCCATATTAGCTAAATAAAATATTTTCTTAACTTGTAAAAACTATATTAGTATATGCATAAAGATGAACAATTAAAACAAAAGAATATTGTAGATAACATAAGTTAATCAATGTTGTCAAAGTTTTTGAAAATTTCATCCAGGTTAAAATGATGAAATTTCTTGATTATAAACAACTTTTTAGCTTTCAGTTTTAACAAGTTTTACATCAGTTATTAAAATTATTAATGAACATGAGCAACTGATTTTCTACTTAAAGATCCTTTAATTTTAATTTTGTTATCAAAAAAAACAAAGAGGGTTTAAAAACATATTCTGAGCTAGAAAACAAAAGTTGATCTTTTTTTTTTGAGAAATGTCTTCCAAGTTTTCTGAATTTCTTTCAAATCCTCTAAAGTACGCGTTTTATTGGTCTATTTTAAGTTTAAAGCTAAGTTATGGTTGAAAACTGTGCTAAACTGTATAATAACATTGAAAAGATGCTGTAAAGCTACCATAGATGTAAATATTAATATAAAAACTTTACGATGATGAACATTTTTTTTATGGTTAGTTTTTTGTTTTAAATAAACATTTTACGACTAATTATAAAAAAAAAAGTTTAAAAGTTAAAAGTTTTTACAGTTTTTTTAGATATTTTTGTTCAAATTTTCAGGTTTTTTCAAAATTTTTCAAATTACAGACTTTTTCAAGATTTTTTGTAGAGTTTGTCAAATTCTAAGTTTTTCCAGGATTCAAGATTTTTTGGCACAACGCTGGTTATTACTAAACTCTAGTTTTTATCATTTTTTATTGAATGCAACAAAAAAAAAGAATAATAATTTTACCTAGAAAACTAAAAGTTAGCGTAAAAAAGTTTTAATTTGGTTATATTTAAAAAACTTTAATACCTTAGTTATCATATAGTAATCATATAGTTAAAAATGTAAATAATATTTTCGATTTGAATTAAAAATGAACATGAACTGGATAATTCATATGAGTTATAAAATAAATAGCATCATTAAATAAAGTTTACCATTGAATAAGAACATAATATATAGTTATCATACCTTGATGTGAGATTTGATAGTTCTACTTACGATCTTCGTAAGACATTCATTTATATACAACAAGGTCTTAAATAAATTTCTTCTTCAGAGAATTCAGATGAACAGATTAAATATACGAGATGACACAGTGTCCTGTTACTAGATTGACTTATCGTTTCAGACAGCATGTGACTAAAATAGCAGATAATTACCGTGAATTTCAGTAAAATTAACTCAAAAATTAAGTGTTTGTGATTCGGTAATTATCTAAGTTTTTAGTCACATTGCTGTCTAAAACGATAAGCCAATCTAAACATAATGATGATTATAGAGAATACATTTAGCAAATAACTAATTTTATTTTTAGCAGCAAAACCCAGAGTGGTTTTTACATCAATTCCTATATTGACTTTTGAAGGAAAAGACTAGACAGCAACATTTTATATTTAGCTGAAAAAAAAGTAACAAAGTTTAATAAAAATGTAAATGCGATAAAAAATCTGTTAATGTGAAAAAATTTGGTGAAAAACCGATGTTGTGCTGAAAACTTCAATTTGGAGAGATTAAAGATAATTAAAAGTTGTTGTAACGTATTTTTTTAGTCTAAATAGAAGCCAAATATATTTTAAGAAGAAATTCTAGACTTTTTTATGCAAAAAGAATTTGCTAGTGTTGCTTTATTTACTTAATGCTGATTTTTTATGTTTAAATTTTTGTATTTAATCATTTCTAATAATTAGTATAATGCGTAATTTGTTATTGATTTTGTATGTATTTAATATTTGTTTATGATGATGACTAATGTTACTACATAAGTTAAATTTATTTTTTATTTATTGTTATGTATCCACTGATGAAAAACAGTTTGAAACATAATTGGATTTTTCAATTGGCCTCTGAGGTATGTTGCTTAAAATTAAATTTGACTTCAATTATTTGAATGTAAAACGAGAACTAAACTTGAATAAAAAATCATTTTAACGATTTTTTTTTACTAGCTGCGTCTTATTTTGTTCAAACATTTTTTTTTTATTTAGTATAAGAACAAAAACTAGCCTTAACTTTACCTATATATTTGTTTTTTAAGTGTAAAATATTTGCTTGTAAACTATAATGATTTTGTTTATAAAATAATTTAGAAGCATATAAAAGTAGTAAATATTTTAAACATACTTGGTCCTTGGGTATGAATTTTCCTTGCTTTCTGTTAAATTCTTATAAGCATTATTCATATTTTTTATCTGTCGTGCTTTCGTAACACATTTGTCAACGAAACTATAAACTTCAAGTTTATTTTCATGTTTACTTAGGTGTTCAGTAGTACGTATATCTTCTATTTTACTTCCAATTTTATCAGCTGTTTTCTTTATTCTTACTTTCAAAACAGTGTGAATTCGTTTTAAAATTCTTTGATAAGTAAGAAAAAATTAAAGTAGACTGAAGTTAAAGCAGGGTTGCAACTCTTTAATCAAAAAGCATGTATTAAGTAGTCAAAAATGAGTAATGTGTGACCATAAACTGTCCTTAGTCATCTTTTGTTTTTGAAATTCCTTATAATTAAATTATTTGTTTTAAATTAGATAGCTATAAAATCAGGTCCTTCAACAAAAGTACAAACAAAAATTACAAATAATGAAACTAAATTAAATAAAACATATTAAAAAAAAATAAATGGCAACAGATTTTTAGGATTCTTTAAACTATTCCGAGTTTATAAAAAAAACTCATTTTGACCTTAGTCTTTTGTAAGCTTAAAAAAATAATATCCTGAGTTATCCTTACAGTCCAACATGTGTGACTACCCTGCTCAAGGTAAGACTAATAAACAGTATAATATTAGAAATAAAAAAAGTAAGTTATTTCTACTAATAAAATTAGTCGATTAAAAATAAGTATTATATTAAAATAGGTATATGCAGATAGTTTAAATTTGACCTAGTATGTAATAATGCATGTGTTATGAGTAACCATAAAAGCTTAACTTTAGCTGAATTTATATTAAAAGATAAACAATACTAGTAGCAGACATAAAAACCATTGAAATAATAAATAAAATTTTTAATTGCTAAAGATCTTATAAGCTAAATACAATTACACTGAATTTAAAAACTTCATTTTAATAGTTGATTTGTTGATTAAAGTACTTTAAGAATTTTATATTTGATTAAAAGATAAAAGTGTTAAACTTTATTATTTGCTGAATTAATTTTGTTACTAGATAAAGTTAAAGTGTAGTTTACAACACTACTAACAGTCATAATAAAAGTTATACTAATTTGTGTTGAAGTCTGTTTATAAATAGTACTTGAATTATTTCTATATAAACCTAAGCAGATGAATGAACATTTTGTGTTAAAGAACAATTGAAACACTAATATGTTCATAAAAACTTCAACTTAATAACTTGTTTTAAATTTGGTCAAAACATTTACAAGAGAATTAAATCTGACAGGAAAATACTTTAATAATGTATAAAATAATATTACATTTAACTATTTGGATTTTAATTAAAAAGCTGCTTTAAAAATAGGCAATAATATTAAAATGTTTGTTAAAAAATCTGCTGCAACCAAATTTTCACTTTCTATTTAAAAAAGGTATAAAAAATTGGCTTAAAGTCAGATTTATTTTAACAAGGAACTATGTGTACTTAAACTAGAAAAAGTAATAGTAAACTTTTTTATAGTAATATTTTACTTTTTAGCAAAGCCATTATATGTTTTCATAAAACAGGGTTTCCAAAAGTGGGCCTTTACAGAAAATTAGTTTGCCATGAGAAGTTAAGAGGTCACAGGGTAGTTATTAGGTCATAATTAGAAGCTTAACATAAAAATTTTGACATTGATGATGAAGAGAAAAAAAAGGTCACAAACGTTTTAAATGGTAGTTTTTAAACTTATACTAAAATGGTATAAAAATAATCTAGAAATTTAGAGAGCCATAATCCGTAAAAGGAAATGCCACAAAGTCATAAATTTAAACTTACACTAGATATTCTCGAGTTGATGACGAAAACCAAAATCAAAGTCTTAGCTTTTTTTAATAGTAGTTTTTTTCAGAAATTTAGATCCGGTGTAACAACGCCTTTTTAAATTCTATAAATTGACCTTTAAAAAAGGTTTGGAAACCCTGACTAAAACTATTACAAATTTTACTATTACGTTATTAGGTTAACATCCTTATCTAATAAGCTTTGATAAATTATTAATTTTACCTGAAATTTCAGTTTAATATTTTTTTCAAGATTATTCGAGCTAATTCTAAGGGCACCACTAGTAAATTTGAACTATAACTAGTGTGTCCACCTAATAAATCTTGTAGCCCATGGATGTAGATTACTTAAATAGTAAAGTTATTTGCTTATAGTATGTTTACACTAACACTCTTAGTCGTTAATACTAAAACTAAACTTATAGTAAATCAGGGTTGCCACAGATCAAGCAGATAAAAATTTCCTGACTTTTCCTGACATTTCCAGAGTTTTTACTAATATTTTCATGAAAGATTTAAATCAAACTCTTACTTGTTCTAAATTACATAATCAAACACTTGAAACTACTAAAACTTTCAATCTTATTTTTACACAAGTTTAAACAACAGCTTTTTTTATTGCTGAATTTAATCATCTAACTTCCATTACATCACTTGAACCATCTGTGTATGGTTGATGTTTTTTCAATAAACAGCTTTATGAGCAAAATATAGTCAGACTTAGCATAAACGTTGTAAAACAATCTAGAAAGTAATAAAATGACACTTTAAAGACACTGTAAAGCTTCTTTAAAACTGTTTTGTAAAATAGAATATTATGATGACCACTAAAACTTTAATTGAAAGATTTTCTCATAAATTAAAATTTTATTGTTTCACATGTACAAATAATTAAAAAATCCATTTTTTTTGGTATTTTAGGAATGTTTGTTAAAAGTTCCAGGCTTTTCAAGAAAAAGTAGATAAAATATAAGTTATCCAAGTGGAATATATGACAGGTAGTCACAACTTAAGCAATGCCACTTGTAAACTAAGTCAGCCGCATTTTTACCTGTTTTTAATAAACTGTTTCTGCCTGTTTTTGCCTGTTTAAAATAATAATATATATGTTTATAAAATAAACAATTTTCTTTTTATAATAATCATTATTTAAACAAAATCGGCTTAAAATCTAAAAGTCTAAATAAACTTGGAATTCAATAGTTTAGGCTAAGATAAATAGAAAAAATCCAGAAATTAAAAAAACTTTAAAACAAATTTTGAATAGCCTGGAATTTTTAACAAAAATTCCTAAAATACAAAAAAAAAAGGATTTTTTAATTATTTTTACATGTGAAACAATCAAATTTTAATTTCATGAAAAAGCTTTCAATTAAAGTTTTAGTGGTCATCATAATATTATATTTTACAAAACACTTATAAAGTAGCTTTACAGTGTCTTTTTAATGTCGTTAAACTAATTACACAGTTTTTTGTACCTTAAAATTAACTTTAAACTTTAAATAGACCTAAAAATTTGTATTTTTAAAAACCAGAAAGAAATTCAGAAAAAACTTGAAAAAACTTTTCTAAAACTAGTGGCAACCCTGGTTAAAAAGTGTAGTTTATTAAATTTATTTAAAACTTTTAAAGTAGTGATTTAAAAATCTCAAACTTATAAAAGTTATGGTGCTAAATTTTATGTTATACTTATGGTGAAAAGTAGTAAGACAAAACATAATACTAATGGTGTTTATGTATATTAAGGTAAAAAGCTGGTAAGTCTAATTTTTAATATTACCCCTAAGTTGTACAAAGTTATAAATGGTAATTATTCTTTTTTAAACAAATAAGAATAAATAATGAAATAATGATAAAAAATACAAGAAGTAATAACAAAATATTTTGAGTTAAAAATGTATGCAAATTAAAAATGAAACAGTCAGATGGTTGGTTACTTACAGACTAAAAGTAATCATAATTAATTCTGATAGTATAATTACTTCAACAAAACAACTGTTTTATTACCATTTAAGTTACCAAGAATTATTAAAATAGTATCCAAACTGATAAAAGTGAAAAACTTTATAAAGACTTAAATAAAACTGTTAAAAATAAGATAAATAAATTATGAGTTTGGTGTTCATTCAAATTTTAAATTTTTTCAGGTTTTTATGATGTTGGTCATATACTAGAAATATATCAAGCTTATTACACTTATAGGACATAAATGAAAACTCAGGATATTTTGAAATTCATGAAAATCCTAAGATGACTCAAATAACACAGGATGACTCAGAATGTTGTGACCTTTTCTTTAATTTCAGGAAGACTCAGGCAAAATAGTTTTAAAAATAAAACTCAGGATAGATTTAAAATTTCTAAAAAATTAAGACAAGTTTAAATAAAAGAGTCGTATTCAATTTTAATAAAATATATAATCTTGTAATGTTTTAACTAGTAAACTTATCAAATCAGACTAAAATATCCAGAAAATTAAAGTTTTAATATAGATAAATTAATCTTTAAAATATTTTAAGTATTCAAGTCTTGTATCATGTTTAAAGAATTTTATTTATTGTAATTATCATCGAACTTTATTCTAGTATATATTAGCTAGGTCTCAAATTTTGAATCTTATTATAAAATCACATTCACATATAGTTTTCTACCTCACTGCAAAGAAATCACCAAAAATTACATAAGCATTTAACATAAAGATAACAAATCTAACTTTCAATCAGTGTTTATAATTTGTTGTTTATAGAGTTATGTCACCTTATTTGAAAAATATTTTGGTTACTTTAGTTAAATTTATCGATTCTTTTGAATTTAAAAATGTTGTTTGTGTTTAAAACTACTAAAACACAGTAATTACTTATAATAAATTTGTGTACTTTATGTTCTTGATAAAAAAAAATTACTCAATTTGAATTTTGAATCTAAAAATATTGCTCAGCCAAGCGTGAATTTTTTACAGACACTGTGTTCAAACTCATGGTTGTTTTTGAATTCTGTGTTGCAGTTTAGAATTAAGTAGATAAAGTATAAGTTATCCAAGTGGAATATATGACAGGTAGTCACACCTTAAGCAATGCCACTTTTAAATTGAGTCAGCCGCATTTTTACCTGTTTTTTTTTTTTTTTTATTAAAAATAATAATAATATATATGTTTATAAAATAAATAATTTGATTTTTATAATTTTTATTATTTGAACAGAGTTGTCTTAAAATCTAAAAGTCTAAATAAACTTGGAATTTTATAATTTAGGCTAAGAAAAATGGAAAAAAACAGAAAATAAAAAAACTTTAAAACAAATCTTGAATAGCCTGAAATTTTTAACAAACAATCCTAAAATACCAAAACAAATACTGTTATTTTTTTAAAATTTTTACATGTGAAACAATCAAATTGTGATTTTATGAGAATATCTATCAATTAAAGTTTTAGTGTTCATCATAATATTTTTTTTCAAAACATTTAAAAAATAGCTTTACATTGTCTTTTCAATGTTGTTCAGCTAGTTACACAGTTTTTTTGTACTTTAAAATTAAATTTAAACTATAAATAGACCTAAAAATGTGTATTTTTAAAAACCAGGAAGAAATTCAGAAAACCTGGAAGAAACTTCTCAAAAACTAGTGGCAACCCTGGATGAAAATCTTAGTAAGTTTGATTTATTCAGAACTTTCAAAATAGTGATTAAAATTCTCAAACTTAAGAAAGTTATGGTGCTAAGTTTTATGTTATACTTATGGTGAAAAGTAGTAAGACAAAACAAATAACAGATAATACTAATGGTGTTAACGTATATTCAGGTAAAAAGCTGGTAATCTAATTTTTAATATTACCCCTAAGTTATACAAAGTTGTATATGGTAGTATTCTATTACAATAAAATATAAAAAAATAATTAAATAAATATAAAAAATAAAAAAGGTAACAACAAAATATTTTGAGGTAAAAATGTATGCAAATTAAAAATAAAACAGTCAGATGGTTGGTCACTTACAGACTAAAAGTAATCATAATTAATTCTGATAGTATAATTACTTCAACAAATAACTGTTTTATTACCATTTAAGTTACCAAGAATTATTAAAGTAGTATCCAAACTGATAAAAGTAATAAAATCTATAAAAGTTTAAATAAAACTGTTAAAAATAAGGTTACTAAATTATGAGTTTAGTGATCTTTTAAAAATAATTTTTTTCAGTTTTTTTATGATGTTGGTCATATACTAGAAATATATCAAGCTTATCACACATTTAAGACATAAATGATAACTCAGGATATTTTGAAATTCATGAAAATCATAAGATGACTAAAATAACTCAGAATGTTATGACCTTTTCTTTAAGTTCAGGTAGACTCAGGTAAATAGTTTTAAAATGAAAACTCAGGATATTTTTAAGATTTCCGAAAACTTGAGGCAAGTATTAATAAAAGAGTTTTATTTAATTTAGTTGCAATTTTATAATTTTTTAATGAATTTAATTTAAAAGTATCAGCTTATTCAAGTAAAAAAAAAAGTTGAAAAAGGCTTTTTAAAAACTTAAGTTGACAAAGGAAAGTTTATGGTAATCAATAACATTTTTGTCAACTAAAACAGTTTTTTTTTTACTTAATGAGGTGCAACTCTGCTTTAGCTTTATTCTTCTTTAATTTTATTTAATTAATCATATAAAAACAAAACAGTTTAAATTTATTAATTTTAAGTATTTAATATGAGTAAAAAAGAATTAAAGCTTAGACCATACTGGTTGAGAGAAAGATATAAAGAAACAGCTGATATTAAAAAAAGAAAGTTGGAAGATTTACAGACAACTGAACATCTGAGTAAACATGAAAATAAACTTGAAGCTTGTAGTTTTGTCAAGAAATGTATTACAAAAGCACAACAGCAAAAAATTAAAGAAATTGCTTACAACAGTTTAACAGCAAGCAAGAAATACCTTTATCTAAGTACGTTTAGTTTAATTTTTGAGATTTTTGTATATTTTTTGATTAAGAAAATATTTGAATTTTACAAGAAAATACTTTCTATTTAAAAAAAAGTAAATAAAGTTACAACCAATTTTTTAAAAATTAGTGGAACAAATCAGACGTAGTAAGTTAAAAAAATTTAAATGATCTCTTTTTATATTTAGTTTTAGTTTTAAAAACAAAAATTCAATCTAAATATTAACTTAAAACAATATAAAAAGACATTTTGTGCCAACATCAAGAGATATTTCATGCTAATTTCATCAGTGGATACATATCAATAAATAAAAAAAAAGATTTAACTTGTTAGTATAGCAACAATTAACATGATACAATGTCAATTCTAGAAAACTAGTTGAAATACTAATAATTGAAAATAATTAAATACAAACATAAGACACCAAAATAAGAAATAAATAAATAAAGCAACACTAGAGTTAAAATATTTCTGCCTAAAAGGGGTAGATTTTCTATTTAAAATACCTATAGACTCAATTTTGAATTAATCATACATGTTACAGCAACTTTAAATCATCTTAAATCTCTCCAAATGTATATAATTATGCTTTTATCAAAGATGGGTATATTGTCTTTGCCTCTATGTGTCAATTTAGGACTTGAGTTAATAGTTACCCTGGGTTTTGGCGCTCAAAAGTGGTCTATAGTTGCTTGAATTTTTTCTTGTAATAAACAGATCCTTTATTTATGTATGGTACTTGCAAAATGACAACACATTTTTCTTGTCCAATTTCCTGATCTTTTTTTAAAGCAATTTATGTGAGATTTAATAGTTCTACTTACTAGTTCAATAGGATAGACATTGGCTTTATTAATTTCTTCAATAGAGAATTCAGGTGAAGAGATTAAATATACGAGATGACACTGTGTACTGTTATTAGATTGACTTATAGTTTCAGACAGCAATGTGACTAAAATTTTAGATAATTACCGGTTAAAGTTTTGTTTCTGAAAATGGTAGTAACAACTTCAGTATTTTGCCTTATAACCAGCACATCAAGCTATGATAACTCATTATTCTGTTCTTTTCTAGTGGTAAATGTTATTTTATTTTGCTATTCATTTAATAACTTGTAGAAATTATTCCGTTTCTGTTCATTATTGGCTCTAATTAAACAATAATCTACATACCTAAAGTAATGGATTCTTTCTTGAATCTTAAAGATAATTTTTAATTCTAAGAACCCCATAAATATATTGACTAAAGGAGATCCCTTAGCGACACCATCATACTGTTTGAGCATTAAAGCATTGAAAGAGAACTTAACATTACTAGTGGCAATTTTTAGCAATTTAACAAAATTTTCTTTAGATAATGAAGGTTTCTCAAGTTCATACAACTTTTGTTGAAAAGATCAACTATTTATTTTAGTAGGACATTTGTGAACAAATTTTAGACGTCAAACAAGGCCATAATTATTTATTAGCTTTTATAGTTCTTACTTATCCCACAAATGTGATGAATCCTTGATTACATAATCAAAATAATAATCTAACCGTTGTTCCAGTACAAAATAAAAGTAGACAGTTTAGAAGTTTTGCTACTTTATGCTGCGGAATGTTGGTCATTGTTAAAATTGACCTCATTTGAATTGCTTTCTTATGAACTTTAAAAAACCATAGATCCTAGGTCTAATTAAACCAATTTCTTTAGATAGGTTTTTAAACTAATTCAACCAATTTCTTTCCTAATTCTTATCCGTGAAACACAATTTTAATGAAACCTGACTGTATTGTTTTCTAACTTGTTAGTGTTGTCAAGTTTGTCAACTTATACTAAACATTTAGGTTTTGAAGTATCATAAATGCATACATGGATTTTTCCGATAGTAATGCATAACTAAAATAACACAGCCATTACCTTTAAGAGCTTTTGTAATAACTTTTTTTTTCATTTTTTAAGCTGTTATTTAACCTTTTTATATCCTTAAAACAAAACAGTCAGTTTAAACAGGACACAGTGTCATTTTGACGTTTAATCTCTTCATATGATTTCTGTTAAAAATAAATTAAATATGCTAAGACCTTGTTGTATAGTAATGATAACTCCCTGAGTTAGTAAGTAGATCAAATAAACTTCATTTTAATGGTTTAAATATAGACAATGAAATTTGACCAGAAAAAGTTGTAATCACCCTGAAAATTCCTTACATAAATAATAAAAAGATAATAACTTAGTTAAAATATGAAGCAACTTATAAGTTTAACTTTTCAGCTGTAAAACCCAGAGTAGCTTTTATCTCTAGTCCTATGTTGACAACTGAAGGTAAACATTAGATAACTGCATTTGATAAAATCATGTTATATACCAATTAACATGTTATTGCAACAATAATTATGTTGGTTTTTCAACTAGACAACTAAAAAAAGACCAAAGAACATATATGTGCTTGCATTTATAAGTTTCTAAATTTAGCTGAATAACAATAAGTAAAGAAGTTATTAAAATTAAGAATAAACTAGTATTATCTGCTATTGTTGATTATTTAGTGATCAATCAATATTGTGCTGAAACTTCAAATTCAAAAGATTTAAGATTATCAAAAAATGTTATAACATGTATTACTTAATTAAAAATAAAGCTTTATGTGTTTTAAAGACTGAACCTACCCTTTGTACGAAAAAAAAAAACAATATAAATATAGTGTTGCTTCATTTACTTAATGCTCTTTTTGTTTTTACATGTTTATATATAATCAGCTTTAATAATTAGTATTTAAATTAGTTTTGATCTAGATTTATGTAATTGACTTTTTGTTTAATTGTATATTTTTGATAATTAATACTGTTACTAAATAAATTAAATTTAACTTTTATTTTTTTTTTTAACAACTGATAAAAACAACGTAGAACATACTTGGATTTTACACTGAGTGTCTTTTGTATAGTCTAAAAAGAGTTTCAACTTTAAATGTTTGCATTCTTAAAAAATTATTAAAATCATGTGTTATTCAGGTAAAGTATGTTTACAAGACTATTGCTTTATCAAAGACATGCAACTAAATAAGATGGTTTTAGACGACAAAGAAGAGCAAAAACTTGTTAAATATTTCAAAGATAAAATAAGTAACAAAAACTTTTGCATGCATCTCACTCTTTTAAAGATGTTTTGTTGTTTGAGTAAAGACACTTTGATATACATGGATAGTTGGTTTTTGATGATTTCAGAGACAGATAACTTCTTGCAATTGGAATTAAATCTGCTCGAAAAGATTCTTTCAAGATCGAGTTTGTTAGTCACAACTGAGATTGAAGTTTACCAAGCTGTTGATAAATGGATCAATTACAATTTGATTGAAAGAGGAACATATGCAAAAAGGCTGCTACACAAAATACGTCTTCCACTTTTAGGAGATAAAACCTTGAAAACGATCCTAACTAAAAAGAGCTCTTTTAGAAAAAACAAAGATTCCTTAACAGTAGTAAATGATATTTTAAAAGGCGACAATGATTTTTATAGGAATAAACCGAGCAAGTTTTTTACAGCAAGATGCTGCGATCACGATTTGTTTGACATTTTGTATTTTGGAGGTATCAAAAAATTTGGAATGTTAGGTGTAACTGTTAGTGACAAAATAATACAATTACATCGTTCCAACGACTATAAAGTTACTGAGACAGTTTCTTCTTTGGTGAAAAAACGTTATTACTCTAAAGCGATTTACCTTAGAGGAAACATATACTTATTTGGTGGTTTTGATGAGCAAGAGAAGTTTGTAAAAGAAGTAGAAATGTACAGCCATCTTACAAAAACGTGCAAAGTAGTTGCTAATATAGAAGATATAATTGACTATGAAAACAGAGATTATGCTGTCTGCGGCTTTATGGACAAAATTTATCTGATAGGTGGATTCGACGAAAAACAATGGGATGAATTTGATAATGATGAAAGAGACTTCTGTTTAGAGTTCGATACAAAGGATTACTCTTGGAAGCTCAAATCTGAGATGAATGAAAAAAGAGAAAGTCCTGATGCATGTGTTTTTGAAGAGAAAATAATCGTATCCGGTGGGATTCGATACGCAGATGATGATTTTGTTGATTTTATTAATTTTTACGATAATGAGGACTATCAAGCATTGAACACAGTTGAAGCATACGACCCAATAAACGACAATTGGACAAAATTTGCAACAATGAACTATTCAAGATGTAATCACAAGTCAATTGTAGTTCAGAATAAGTTATTCGTTATCGCGGGAGGAACTGAAATCAATGAAGTTTATGATTCTCCTTCTAAAAAGTTCACTGTTCTCAAACCACTACTCACTTTGTACAATATAGCTCGAAATAATCCTTTTGCAGCATTTAGTTTTGGGCATAAATTGTTTATCAGTTTTGAAGGCTCATCAAGTATCTACTGCTTCGATACAGTAAAGAATGAATGGTGTGGAAAACCTAGCGATCCAACAAAATATTTCCCAAGATTATCTGCTATTACTGCTCCGTGTCTTTTTAGTTAAATTTTAGAAATAAATTCTTTTCCATGTCTTTGTTTTAGTTTTTGATATTTTAGTTTTTTCAGGTTTTCTAGCCTAAATTATCCTATTTCAAGTTTTTACAGACTTTCAGGTTTTATACAAAGCTGTCTAAATGATAATAATTTGAAAACATAAAAATCGAAATTTTGCTGATTTATAAATATCTATGTTATTTTTAAATAAAAGTAAAAAACAGCTATAAAAAGCGGCTGACACAAAATAGAACTAACACTTCTTGTGGTTTGACTATCTGTCGAATGTTCAACCTGGATTATTACTATTAGAGTATGTTATCTACTAGATTTTATACTTCAACACAGACTCAGTAAACAACTATGGGTTTGCATAGGGGTCGGCAAACTGCGTTAAAAATTTGTTTCAATGAGTTTAATATAACGATATTCTCGAAAAAACTAAAATAAAATTAGTGTTATCTCTAAAGAATAATCTATCGCCTAATTCTTTTTTCATTAATAAAATTATCCATAAATATCTTTTTTAAAGCACATAAAGAATGTTTTTTTTTGACCTGTTGATCCCTGGGCTATTTGCACATAGTGTCTGTAAAAAGTTCACGCTTCACTGAGAATTTATTCTTATATTCGAAGTTCTAGATAATTAGGGCTTGATATTTTATAAAAAAGAATATATGGTAATCGAATTTTGTACAAGTAGTTACTGTGTTTTTTAGTGTTTCACTTTTTCCTGTTTTAAATATACCGATATAATGCAAAAATTCCAAAAGTAGTTTGCTTCATCTAGCTTAAAGCTTAAAAGTTTTTTTTATGCTTTCTACTTATGTGTTTTCGAAACATCAAAAAATTAAACTATAAGAAGTTTCAAGGTCACAGATGCAACGTAGCTTACATCGTTGTCAATTCTCCCTAGGTTCATCGTGTTTTTAGCACATTTTTGGTATCTGTTCTTCTATTTACGGCACTAGGGGCCGTTCGGTGTCGCAGTTGATGAAAAAACCGGATACAAAGCAGCAAAGTGGCGAGCATGTAGCTGAAAACCGAGTCGAGGACGTCCAGGCTTGTATTGCTGTTCACGTTGCAATGGTACACTTTAGTTAAAACGGTTACTTTGTGCGGCGGAAGACGAGACTAAAGGCAAACTTGCTTTTCTCGGAAGGGCTGTCCGAGGTCCTTCTATCGCGCACTGTCACTCGAACAAGCTACTGACCTTCATAACGACGATGCACCCCGGTCGAGGGCTCTTCACGTTGAAACAATGCTGAACGGCTGGAAAGATTTGGAATATTCCAGCTGTTTTTCAGCTTCAAATTGTGTTTCAGTGAACTACGCAGGACATTCAGGAATATCAAGAACAAAAATGTTTATAGTTGACGCGCAGGCAACCATTTCTAGGTCACTGAACGTCAAAGTTGTATGTTTCTGTTGAGACTTATTATTAGTAAAACCCGCTGCATTGTTCTTCTGCTTGATGGGTTTTTCTGAATAGTGAGTTTCAGTCATCTCGTGCACTTTAAAATGTGTTAAAGTTAAATGCTCGAGTAATTTTTATCGAATAGTTTGCAGTCAAACAGAAAACTATATAAAAAAATTTAAATATACAAAAACTAAGACCTAACAAAAAGATGCTATAAACAGAATCGAGAATAATTATAAAAATAAAGTTCTAGTAAATGTGTTACAAAAATTAATTCTTGAAACCTTTTTATAGTTAAATTATTCATACTACAATTTGTTGACAACAAAAAGGATGGCTAGAATATTTTTTTAATAAAAATCTTTTTACCGAACCCGTTTTTATTATAATAAGATTTTTATATTTAGGTACAAAAATTTCAACTAACATTTTTACGATCACAATATTTATCAAAAATAATAGCACAACCATTAATAACCATTCAAGTTATAATCGGCACAATCTTAAAAACCTTAAACGTATAAAGTTTTTGTTTTGGAAAAACACAACCGAACAAAAACAACTTTATTTTATCGTTAAATAAGTTACGTGCATAATAAAGTGTTTTTAAGGAAACACTTTTCTCTCCGATTACAATGTGCAAAAACACTTTACGAATCCTTTTTTTATATCAGCGTTCTTTTGAGATACTCAAGAAAATATTTACAGTATAGCTTTTATAAACTACGCAACACTACAACAGGGTTACTAAAAGGCTAGTGTTTATTTATTAACTGAAAAAACCTTTCTTATTTAAACTTTTAATGTAACACTAGAGTGGTTCATTATAAGTAAACAATGTTGAATTTACTTTAATAGTTTTACTGTTTTTTCTGCAAAAAGTTTTAATAAGTAAAAAAATACATAAAATCCTAAATATACTGTTTCGTATTAAAAAAAATACTTGGATGGAAGTTTTAAAATTTACAAATATTATCAGTTTCTTAATCACTAGTTATTAGTTGAATAACATGCAATAACTTTTGAGGTATTAGTACATATACGAAACATGAATCCGAAAATGCAGCATAAGAGTTTTTTAAGCAACTGATCACTTATTTTTTACTAATCAGTCTTTTTCTATTAAACGTCATGACAAGCAAACGACACATTTTTAAAATTTTATCTTTAACTTACGTTTTTGCATTAATGTGAGATTATCTGTGTAGCAACATACAATTATGTTTTTTAGTGTTTAGTAGACTTAAACTAACAGATACATGATAATTTTGTCTGAATTTCAAAAAATAATGTCAAGTATATAGTAATAGAAACTTATATTTCAATTTAATTTTAAAAGTATTCGCTGCAATGGAAGAGTCTAAGAAAACTAGATTTCTGAATAACACAGTTAAACAATAGGTTTTAAGTAGTAAGAATTAAATTAGTAACTAGCATTACATAAATCATTAATTATGTTTGTGATTAAACATAATTTAATACTTCACATAGTGGGCTATAACGGGGTTGAAGCGGACATAGACAAAAAATGTTTTCCTTAATAAAAATTCAAACTAAACTTTTATTTTAGTCTTATTGAATTTGTTCCCTTTATTTAAAACTAGTTTTGTTACTTTTTAAGCTCATTATTAGTATTTGTTGTAACGTATTACATTTTAGATGCTATAAATTTTAAAGTGTAAGACTCAAAAATTTTCCTAGTTTTTTTTTTAATATGCTTATAAAAAAACACAGAAAAATACTTTGAATAAAAACACCTTTTTAGAACTTTTTTGACGTCGTTATAAATATTTTATAATAATATCGAAAACTTAGATTTTCTATTAAAAAACTTAAAACTTTTTAAAATTTTTCTTAATTAAAAAAAACATTTTTTACAACAAAACAAAAGTAAATAGAAATGAAAAATTGCTTCTACAAACATTAAAAAAAATATCAGCATAAATAGAAATGTTTTCAATTTTGTATTTAGACATTTTTTCAAGCATACCAAGAGATAAGAAATAAAAAATATATGTCTACAAATGGTGATTTACTATATTTTGCTCTTAATGATACCCTACACTGAAAACAACTGTAAATATTCAGACCAATAGCAGTTTTTTCTGTTGAAAAACAACATATAATTATTAATATTCAAAAAAGCTTTGACTTTTTTATTATAACAGAATCATAGAAAAAACTTCTAAAAAATGTTTTTATACTAAAGCTTTTAAAAAGCATAATATCAACCAGTGGCGTAGCGTGGTATTTTGGTCAGGGGGTGCGCAAATTTTTTTCTCAAAAAATCCTCTAAATTAAAACTTTTGTAATTAGCTATAAAAAGACTTTTTAAAAGTAATATAGTTGAAATAAATTTATTAAGTAAATTAAGTTCGTTAACTGTTTTAAAAAATACTTATATATTACAAAATTAAACAATTAAATAAAAGTATAAATTTCATTAGAATTACTTATACTTGCAAAAATGTAAACTTTGTAAATAAAAATTGTTTTTAGTACCTACAGTAAACTTTAATTCTTTAGAAATTAATATACCCAATAAAAAGAAAGTATCCGTTTTATTTACGAAAAAATATCAATCTTTTTAATATACATTACAACAGTGATAACAACACCTCATTGCACTTAATTTTAATAAAGTTACACAGAAGTTAAAATAGACCAACTTTATAACTGTTATTACAGTTTATTACAACTTTGTAAAATAGTTGAAAGTATAATTTTTTAATTTGATTCATTTGATTGTATTTGTTTAAAATAAAAATCACAAACAAAGTTTATTTCTCATAGGCCGACACGCTTTTTCTTGTATGTTTACAAAAATAAAATTCAGAAAACTAGCAGTAGTCTTAACAAAGTAGCATAAAAAAAATGGTAAAATTGTTTAATTTTTCTTTAAGCGTGACGTAGTTTTGTAAACTTTTTGTAGAAAAATAATTTGCCATAAGGTTATACGGTGCGCTATATTAATTGCGTACTTTTTGAGTCCTAATTCTTATGAAGTTAATAAACTTATAAAATTTTTCCTTATGAGTTTTTCATCAACATCAGTGCGCATTTGCAGTTACGCACCGAATCAGTATATTGATCAATAAAATTTACTTTCATAACTTGTCACTAATTGGTATTCAAAATTTCGTTTAACTTTTTGAATACTAGATAAAAAAAGTTGAAAAAAGGCAAATAAAGCAGAAAAAATAAATTAGAAAGGTGAAGATATTACATTCTTTTTTTTACATTTTTCTTTTTTTGGGTGGCACGCATGCGCCAGTGTCCCTCCCCACGCTACGCCCCTGATATCAACTTATAACATCGCCAAAATTATCGAAGCATTTAACTTTAAAATGACATAACAAATTTTTAATAAATTTTTCAAATTTGGTATTTGTAAAATTGTATCATCTTATTTTGCTGGGGTTTTTAGTTTATTTTATAAAATTAACTTTTTCCTTTGAATTTATTGTTGTTGTTTGTGGTTAATACAACTAAAACGTAAGAATTACTCATAATAAATTCGAGAAGTTTCTTAATTTTTACACAACAAATAAAGCTTTATTCATTTACAACGTTAAATGTAGAAAAAAATTGCTCAGCCAAGCGTGAAATTTTTACAGACACTGTGTGCTAATTCTTAGTTGCTTTCAGAACTTGCTGTTAAAGTATAGAATTTAGTAGATAGTATATAAGTTATTTAAGTAGAACATTTAATATATAGTCAAATCACAAGCAGTGTTAGTTGTGGGATGTGCAGTAGCATCTTAAAGATGATAATGTTTTAACTGTTTTCAAAATATAAGGGTAGAAATTTTTTTTTATAATATCAGCAAAATTAGTGTTCTTTTGTTTTATGATACTTTTAGTGAAACAGGGTTGTCACAAAACTTTAAATTCAGTAAAAACTAGTAATTTGACAATTAAGGCCAAAACAAAAAAAATGAAAAATCTATAATTTGAGAAATTAAAAAAAAAAAACTGCATAAACCTAGAATTTTGAACAAACACCACTAAAAAACTTAGAATTTTAAGCAATTTATACATTTCAATCAGCAAAATTTTGACTTGACTTGAAAAATCTATCAAACAAATAAAAATAATTTCTCATCATCAAAATATAATTTTTCTTTATAAATTAAAAGTAGCTTTCAGTATCTTTTCAGTGTTGTTATACTACTTAATACAAGTTTTTCTACTTTAAACTTAGTTTTGAACTAAAAATAGACCCAAAATGTGTACTTTCAAAAACTTAGAACTAATTGAGAAAACCTGGAAGAAATTTATCAAAAGAAAATGCAGTAGCAACCCTGATTAAATATTGTAGTGTAATAAAATTGACTTTCATAGTAGTTATTTAGATTCACAAATATTATAAAGATATGGTGATAAGCAAAATTTAGCATTAATTAGATTACAGTCATAGTATTAAATTAGATTTAGGTAAAAAATTGGTAATAACTAATTTAAATATTGAATTTACTATTAAACTTTTAATGATACTGAGTCGTATGTGCTAGTTACTCTAGCCAAATAAAATAAAATTCTTCTGGTCAAATATCATGTAAAATACGTCTAAAACTTTAAAAATATACTAACAATAAAACTTATAAAATAAGAGGTAAATTTTGAGGTAAGAGTGTAGGCAAAACTCAAAATTAAAAAGGAAATTTAATTGCTGTTAAACTGATTGCTGTTTTCCCATTGCAAATTAACCATTCAATAGTTTTCCCATTTTAGAGTATAATTATTATTTATTATATAATTAAACAGTTACAGAACATTAAACCAAAATGTAGTTAGATGGTTTTAATAAACTCTTTACGTATATAAATAAACTTGATGTTTTAGCACAAATGGCAGTTGCAAATAAAATAGACTCTAACTTTTGCATAAATTACTAATATACCTATTTTTGTTTACGGTAGTTTGTTTGTAAACTGTTTTACGACTATAATTTTTTTTCAGATTATTTGATAAATTCTTATTGTAACTCTGTTGAAAGTTTAAAATTTGTAGTTATTTTCACACAAAGTTTATTTTTGTTTGTTAAATGTTTTTTAAATAATTTTTTTTGCTTGAAAGGGATAGCTTATTGGTTTTAGAAACGAGCTAGTCTTTTTTCTATCCAATAGTACTACAAGCATAAACAATTATTTTTCTTGCGTGGTAGTTTATTTAAAACAAGTACATTTTTAATGAGTGTTTGGTGATAGGTTAATGTTGAAACATTAGCATTTAATAATTCTGCTTATATGCCTTTATTGATTATATTTAATATAGTTAAGTTTAAGTCTAAGTAATAAACAGTGTTTTGAAAATGACAAAACTAGAATAATTTAACTATAAAAAGAACAAGTTCTTAAGCAACTTAATACAATGAAAAAAACTCTGTTTTATAAAAAAGTAATCATAACTTAAATTTTTACTAAACTCTTATCCAATTCTTGTGTTTTTTTTGTCAAATGCTAAAAATAAAAAAATATATAATATGTGTCTTTTGTGAAAACTTACATATCTTATGAAAACTAAATGTATAATTTTGTTAGTATTAATTTATTTAAAGTATATCACTCTTCTTAAAAATACACGTAACAACTAAAAAGATTTAAATTTCTATTTTAGCAAACACTATTAACTGGTTTTCTAAAGCCTGTTCAACCCCTAAAAAAAAAAAATTCAATATCCATTTTAATTTTTTTTAACCGCAACTTTACATAAGTTTATAAATTTGGTTAACCTTTTTGTTTAATTTTTTAAATTGTGAACTCATAAGGTGGAGACAATAGTTATAGTTAAAAATTTTGCTACAGATATCCTTACACTAAACTGAAACAGACTTAAATACAAAACATATTGTAATGTTAAGATAAGTACATAATTTAAGATACCTTATTAGTTAAAGGAAAGTTCTTGCTAAATTGCACAGGTGTTTTAAACAAAGTTGTCTATGCAAGTGTTAAATGATAGTTTTGCATTTATTTTAACTAAAAGTACAATTTTACTTTAAATTTTTTTATTAAGGATTAAAGTTTAAACACACTCAGTTTCTTTAAGAAAAAAAATATCTAAAAGTAAGATTTTAATAACTTTATTACATAGCGATTTAAATTTAGTTTTAGCAGAATTCAACATTTCTTTAACTATGATGTTTTAACAATATTTATTTATCTTTATTTTTATTTTTTTAGCTGTTTGTAACTTTTAGCCAGTGTTTAAAACTGAATGTGACTTGTTTAAGGTCATTCGAAATTTAAACATTAGTTGTGTCAATTTTTTACTATCTACATATGCTTATTTCAATTTACTACTTTTCTTTTTGAGTAAATTTCAAATGTAGTAATTAGATTAAATTAGTTTAATACTATAATACTACTTATGTAATTTTATTTACCTTTAGCAGGGTTGTTACATATTCAAAACAACTGGGGATATTTAAAATTCATAAAAATCTCAGAATGAATCAAAGTGACTCAGGATATAAAAACATTTTTTTTCAGCTCAGAAAATCTCAGGCAATTTTTAATTTTCATAAATAATTCATTACAGTTTTAATATTTCTGAAATATGTGGCTTTTTTTTAAAATAAGATTAATTTAGTTTTTTTATTGGTTTTGTTGAATAACCTGATTTTATCGAAATTCTAAAAAAAATATTTTTAAGGAATTTTAATAATTTTAGATTACTCAGTAGAGTTTATGGTCTGTCATTAAAGTTTTTGTTCACTTAGAAGAGTTTCTTTTTACTCTAAAAGTTGCAACCCTGCTTCAGCTTCAGTCTACTTTAATTTTTTTTATTTGTCAAATAATTTAAAAAAAAGTTTAATTAGACATTATTAACATTTAAATGATGAGTGGAAAAGATTTGAAGCGTAAATCAAACTGCTGTAGAGATAGAAATAAGAAAACTAATGTTAAAAAAAATAAATTAGAAGATCTGAGTAACTATGAAAATAAATTTGAAGTTGGTGGTATTGTTGAGAAATGTTTTACAGAAGCACAACAGAAAACAGTTATGGAGTAAACTGTTAAGAATATAACAGCAAGCAAGGATTATTCTTATCAAAGTATGTTTAATAAATTAAAAGTTTTTTATATATTTATAAAATTTTTGATAAAGTAAATCTCTAAAGTTATAAATTAAAGATTTTCTACTTATAAAAACAAACATCTAGTTAAAGTTACGATAATTTTTTTAAACTAAACTTTGTTTGGTTAGTTACAAAATAAGACTTTATAAGTTTAAAAAATATGAAATTACCTCTAATTTGAACATTTTTTCAATTACAAAAACAACAGTTTAAGTTGAAAGTGATTTTGTACAATATTCAAAAGACACTCAGTGTAAATATCAAGACATACTACACGCTATTTGCATCAGTGGATAAATAGCAATAAATTAAAGATAACTTTAAATTACATAGTTTTAGCAGTAATCATCATCAACAAAAGTTAAATACTTTAAAAGTCAATTACAAAAAACTAATCAAAATAAATACTTAAAATTAAACCTGATTAGATACAAAAAAAGTAAAGCAATTATATTGTCAAGTTTATTTCGGATTACGAAGGTTGGGGTTTCTATTTAAAATACCTATAGCTTTCATTTTGACTTCGTCAAACACGTTAGAATGACTTTTAATTATTTTACAACTCATTAAAATGAAATTTAAAATTAAATGAAGGACAACTTTGATTAATCACCAAATGTTCCGCTATAGCAGATTTTTAATTGGATTATAACTTTTATTAGACACCTTTTCTTTTTATTTTTCAACTAAATTGAAAAACTTATCAATGCAAGCAGATAAATGTTCCTTAACCCTTTTCCTCAGCTGCCTAGTTGAACGACCGATGTATCTATTGTCGCAACAGTATTTGAATTGGTACAAAATCATCATTAAAAAAAAATTAGGTATCTAGTTTTGCTTTCAGATGTCAACATAGGACGCTACATAAAAACTATTCTATGATTTCACATCATTAAAAGCAGAAGTTTTTAAATGCTCGTTATTATTCTCTTAATAAACATACTTTTAACTTGTGTGTTAACTTTTCAAGGTGATTACACGTTTTTTTGGTCCATATTTATTGTGATTTTTTTTTAAATTTAGATGAGATTTAATCGTTTACTTACTCACTCAATAGAACATCTATTTCTATGAAACAAAATCTATATGTTATCAATTTCTCCTTCAAAGAGTTAAAGTGAACAGATTAAATGTGCACGATGACACAGTGTCCTGAATAAATTAACTTTTCGTTTCAGACCACAATGTGACTAAAAGTTCAGCTAATCACCAGTAAAAGTTTTCTTTTTAAAAGTAGTAGTAACTATTTCAGCTTTTTGTCTTTTCACAGTACATCAAGCTAGATTAACTGATTTTTTGATCTTTTTTAATGATAAACTTAACTGAATTATGCTTTTTATTGAATAATTTGTAGAAATTATCCAGTTTCATTTATTTTTACCTATAAAGATACATTAGTCTGCATACCTAAAGTAGTGTATTCTATCTTGAATCTGAGAGTTAATTTTTTACTTTAAGAAGCCCTTAGATATTTTGACTAAAAGAGATACCAAACCAAAACCTCAAATAGTGAACATGACAGTTTTGAAAGAGAACCTTACATCACTAGTGACAATCTTTATAAATTTAGCAAAAATTTATTTACTTGATAAATGTTTCTTGAGTTCGTATAACTTTTATGCGTAATATTTTTTTTAACGGGACATTTTTTAACAAACTTTTGACTTAAATCGAAGCCACAAATGTTTTATAAGCTTCTATACTTCTAATTTATCCCACAAATGAGAAGGATTCCTCGATTACATGATCAGAAAAATTTTATTGGAGAGGTTCGCTTTAATTTAGAAAGTTTGCTAATTTTTGCTACGGAGAGTTGGTCATGGATGAAATTGGTCTCAGTGGAGTTATTTTCCTATGAATTTCTAAAATACCTCAAATCCTGTATTAAATTATTTTAAACAGTTTCCTTCTTCATTTCCTTCAGTAAAGCTAAATGTTTCAATTATTTGACAATTTTGTTTTCTAACTTGTCAAATTTGTCAACTTAACTTAAACATTTAAGTTTTGATGTATCATAAATGATGACTTGAATTTTTACAGATAGTCATTTTTTTCTGAAACAATACGGTCATTATCTTCACAAGGCTTCGTAATAACCTAAATTTTTAACTTTTATGGCTCTTAAGTTAATTCTTTACAGCCTAAATATCATCTAAATCATCATTCTAAACATTTTAAACAAAAAAAGTAAATCTAAACAGGATATTGTGTTATCGTGCAAATTTAATTAGTTTGATTTATTATTTGAATTCTCTGAAAAAGTAAATAAATATATTTAGGACTTAATGTATAGGAATGGATATTCTCCTTAGTTAGTAGAACAATTTCTATACACAAAAAACAGTTCTGTTTATTCAATAAAGAATATTAATCAACTAATAAATTCTACGTTTTCAGTTTCAAAACTAAGAGTAGTTTTTTACTAAAGTCCTATTTTGAATGATAAAGGTAAAGACCAGATGTGATAAGAACATGGATATATACTAGGGTTTCCCAAACATTTTTTTAAATGTACCCTTTATGAAAATAAAAAAAGCTATGGCCTCCTTTAACAATATTACTCAAGAAACTAATATTAAAAACACCTGAGACTTTTTTTTTTTTTTTTTTCATCAGCAACTCCAGAATATCTAGTGTAAGTTTCATAACTACCATTAAAACACCTAAGACTCTTTTTTTACTCTTCACCTGCAACTCAAGAATATTTAATGTTAGTTTAAAATTATGACTACTTTGCCCACTTTGGGAAACCTTGTTATATACAAAATCAAAAGCTTATGCGACAACAGCTATATCGGTCTTACAACTAGTTAGCTGATGAATGGGTCAAAGAACATATACTTTCTTGCAATATTAAGTTTTTAAATTTATATGAAAATGAAGTGGAATTATGAGTCCAATTAAATGATTAGCTGTTTAGGAACATTTGGTGAACAATAAAAGCTGTGCTGATAAGTTTAATTTGAAGATATTAAAGTTAATTAAAATTTGGCGTAACCTGTATCACCTAGTCAATTTCTTCCAAAATGTATTTTAATATTAAACGAATTTACCTTCTTATATCAAACCATTTTATGCAAAAAAAAATTACTTTAGTGTTTCTTTCTTTACTTAATGCCGTTTTCGGTGTTTATTTGTTTGTATTTAATCAGGTCTAATTAAAACTCTTTTAATTAAACTTGTGCAATTTAAATTTAATGTAATTAATATTTACGATGATTACCACTGCTACTATATCAGTTAGTTTTGTTTCTATTAATTGCTGTAAATCCAATGATAAAAATAGAGTGAAATATTTTTGGGTTTTAGTTATGAGTATGTTTTGTATATTGTTTAAAGTTAATCTTGATTTCTTGTCATTGCATTGTTAAAAAACTGCTATAAAAATATTTTTATAGGTAAAGTACCAATAGAAGAGCATCTCATCACTAAAGCCATGCAGCTAAATAAGGTAGCCTTAGACGACAATGAAAAACGAAAACTTGTTAAATATTTCAAAAATAAAATGAGTTACAAAAACTTTTGCATGCATCTCACCCTTTCAAAGATATTTTTTTTTTCGAGCAAAGACACTTTAATATATATAGACAGCTGGTTTTCGATGTTTTCAGAGACAAATAATTTTTTGCAGTTGGAAGTAAATCTGCTTGAGGAGATTATTTCAAGATCAAGTTTGTTAGTTACAACTGAGATTGAAGTTTACCAGGTAGTTAATAAATGGATTAAATACAACTTTACAGAAAGAGGAAAATTTTCAAAAAGGCTGCTTCTAAAAATACGTCTTCCACTGTTAGGAGAGAAAACCATAAAAAAGATTTTAACTAAAAAGAGTTGTTTTAAAAAGAATAAAGAATCTCGTGGAGTTGTAAAAGAAATTTTGAAAGGCAACTTTGATTTTTATAGGAATAAACCGAGCAAGTTTTTTACAGCAAGATGCTGCGATCACGATTCATTTGACACTTTGTATTTTGGAGGTATTAAAGAAACAATAGGTGATGGTAGAACTGTTGATGACAAAGTACTTCGAATAAAGCACTCTAAATACTATAAAAATCCTAAGGTAGTTTCTTCATTAGCAGAGAAACGTTCTTGCTCTAAAGCGGTTTACCTCAGGGGAAACGTGTACATATTTGATGGTTATGATGAATTAGGGAGTTTTGTAAAAAAAGTAGAAATTTACAGCCTCATTACAAAAACGTGCAAAGTAGTTGCTAATACAGAAGATATTGATATAACTAAAGACTATAGATATATAGAATATTCTGTTTGCGGTTTTATTGATAAAATATATCTAATCGGAGGATGGGATAAAATTGATAATGAAATAGGCTTGTGTATAGAGTTTGATACGAAAAATTTCTCTTGGAAGCACAAATCCCATATGAGCGAAAGAAGAGATGATCCTGCTGCGTGTGTCTTTGAAGAACAAATAGTCGTATCTGGTGGGATGCAGAACGCAGGCTATAATATTGTTAACTTTCATAATTATTACGATGATTTTTACCTTCAAACATTAAATACAGTTGAGGCATACTACCCGATAGACGACACTTGGATACAATTTCCAAGCATGAACTATTCAAGAGGTCTTCACAAGTCAGTTGTAGTTAAGAAGAAATTTTTTGTTATCGGAGGAGGAACTGATATCAATGAAGTTTATAATTCTACTTCTAAAAGATTCACTGTTCTCAAACCATCATTCAGCCTGCACGACATAAGTAAAACATATCCACTTGCAGCATTTACTTTTAAACACAAACTGTTTATTTATTTTGATGGTTTGTCAAGTATCTTTTGCCTCGATACAGTAAAGGGTGAATGTGCGAGAAACCTAGCGAAGCAACGAAATATCTCAACAGCTTTGCTGCTATCACAGCTCCTCGTCTATAAAGCGAGACTTTAGAAAGGAGTTATTTCTTAATTTTATAATATTTAAACAAATTAACTTTTTGGTTCTATTGTAAGAATCATATCTACAAGAGAAAATAGGTTAAATGTTGTTCAAAAGTTTATTTAAAACATTTAGCTTTTTGTAGTTCGTATTACGTTTTTTATAAAAAAAAATTAAGTTTAACTCATACAGTAAAATTAAAGTTTAAAGCGAATTTAACTGTAATACGGGTCTAAGTTTTATCTTTTCTTTAAACATTCTAAATGTAGTGGATTATTTTTTCCGCTGTGTAATGTTATTTTACTAAATAAGCCAAGCTAATTTAGTACGTAAATACTGATTTAGTTGCGCTTAATAATTACATTATACTTTTATTGTTATCAGTATTAGTGTTGTTATTGATGTAAAAATTAGCAATTAAGACCTATTTTAAGAACTGCTAACGATTTTTGTTGAATTGTTGTTGTTTAAATATTAAGAGTTTTTATTTAAAGACACTTTAATTGTTTTAGGTAACTTCATTTAAATTTAAATATTTTATCTTTCTCACATTACTTAAAGTTTTAAAGTACTTTCCACTTAAGTTTGATTTATTATTGAGTGTTATTTATTAATGTTTGATTTATAAAAATAACTTATAGTTTTGAATTCAAGTTTTTATAATAGTGTTATTTGGTTCTTTATTTTGTCATAATAGATATCTTATTAAAACTGTTTTGTCTGATGTACATAACATGTAGTATTTATAATACAATAATTTAATAAGTAGTCCAAATAAATTAAGTATACCAACATTCATCAATTACATATAGTATTGTAACAAACTGGATTTTAAAGAACTCAAATCTAAGGCAGTCAGTTAATATTAGTAAATATAAATAATATGTATATATTTAATTACTTTGTTTTATATCCCTTAGTTTAAGAAAGTATAATTTTAGATTGACTGCCTTAATGAATCAAACTTCTAAAAAATGCATTACTATATACTTATTGAACACAAGAAACATAGCTAATCAATTAAAAAAACACTATAATAATAACAAAGTAGGTGTGAAACAGTAAATTTGACGCTAAATCGTCCACGCAAACTGAACACATTTGTCTTGATTTCCTGTGTTGTTACTATAAAAAACCAGACTGGCAGAGAAAAGCATGTCAGCTAGCGGAGAATTTTAAAACAGTTTTAACGTTTTGAAAACAATAAATCAGCTTAAAACGTAACTAGAAAAGCCTGATTTTCTTAAATTATAACTAAAATGTTTTCAACTATTTTACAATAGCTAAAATTTAATTAGTAGTGTGAACAATTTTGAGAGATATAAAAATTTTGGCTTATTACTAAGACAATATAGAATTTTTTAAATATTGAGGAGTATAAAATTTGCAAATTACGCCGTTTTTTGTTTGGATTCTAGTGAAAAATGTTTTAGTTTTATTCTTGTTACTTTCAATTAAAAATGTTAAAAACTAAAGTTTAGTATTAACCAGGGAAGCAAAAAATCTTTTAATCCTGGAAAACGTGGAGTTTGAAAATTTAGGCTAAAAAACCTGGAATTTTAGAAATATTTCGAAAAAACCTCTAAGTTTTAACAATATAACTAAAAAACATTGATTTTTTAATTATTTTTACATGTTAAAAGGTAAAACTCTAATTTGACAGAAACAATTTACCATAATAATAAAAGTTTGTCATCATAAAAAATTATTAACAAAATACCTATTTAAAGTAGCTTTACAGTACCGTTTAATGTTTTCATAGTATTTAGCAAAGGTTTTAACCTTAAACTTAGTTTTAAATTAAAAACAGACCTAAAAACGTTGGAGAAATTTGTAAAATCTGAAAAAATTTCTCAAAAAAAAATCGGGATCTCTGATTAACTAATGTTATTAAGTTTAGAGTAAAATGTTTTTTATAATCTTCTAAGTTGTCTTCATAAATAAATTACCGTTCTAGAATTTTAGTACGAATTCATTTTCTTACGTTAGTTAACTTGTATTTGTTTTGGCCATCATCAACAAAGTTGAGGTGCTTCGCACTACAAACAATTACTATTACGATATACAAACGCACAACGAATTCTAACATCTGTCAAGCTCGAATAAACTTATAAAGCTTCACACAAAAATGTTAAATAGTAATTGCGATGTCATGTAACTTTTTTTCTCGTGTAAAGGTACAAGTAGTTTAATACAAATAAATATCAGTATGAAAATGTATATACAAATTAAATTCTAAGAAAACTTTTTTTTTTCTTAGTTTAGTAATTTGTTGTAGCATAAAATTAAATCCAAATAAGTGTAAGACATAACATAAAAAATATCATTAGTTATATAATAAAAAACTTAATAAATCCATCTTTGATAAATCTATACATATATAGATTTTCTTAATTATTTTAATGATATTTCAAACCGAATGGGTGTGTTCTATTTAAGTATTTGATCAAAACAAAAAATATGTTGTAAATATGCTTCAATATTGAATTTTACCAAGTTGTTTTTTATGTAGAATTCGATTTCAATAATTTTTAATTATTGCCACACGATTCTTGTGCATATTTCTATTTTGCACAAATTATGTATTAAAGTAATTCATAATTAACTGAATTACCTTAAAGTTTGTTGAAAGACTAGTTTTGTTAAACTTTTAGTGATATGATTAATATTAAGTGACAAGAGAACAAACTTGAATATTTTTATTTCAATTTACTTACTACACAACAAATTGAAGTATTTTGTAAATTAGCTTTTTACAGCTATTTATACTTATTTCACGTTCCAAAACAAATTATCAGTAGTTTAGCTAAAATTTAATATTATCGCACAAAAATAGTTAAAAATAATATTTAATTTAAACAAGTTATTTTATTAGCTGAGAAAGATGTTTTAATTTTATAAAGAAAACATTGTATATAACTTTAAAAATTTACTTTTTTAAAAAAATACAAATTTATCAATCGATTTTTACTAACCATTTAGTAAATTTCAAATTTGTAATTATTTTGAAAATTGTTATCACAAGTAAAAAGAAAAAAAACTATCTTAATTTCTATACTTTCTACATATTATTTTAAACTATGAATTTATTTATATATAAATCTACAAAAAGTAGTTAACTAATTCGCCATATCTACTTCATAAAAAGTTTTAGGAAAATTTTTTTAATAATATTTCAGTTGAAGCATTGAAGTATATTGCTACCTTGCCTTGAAAAATTTGTAGCATACTTTTAAAAACGTAAAACAATTCCGTTCTCACTATATTTGGTTACAAAATTATGTGGTTTTTTCAATGCCTGCTGTAAAGCATTATGATAGTTAAAAATAAATTAGTTCAACCATAATTCAAATAAAAATTAAAAAGTTTTCAAATAAAAAACAAAAAATTAAATACACTTTAAATAACGAAACAAAATAAACAATAATCTTGATAAGTTAAATTAGATCTTTTTAATTAGATGACTAAGTTCGTGTAAAATAGCAAATTTCATTAAATGTTCTTTATTTTCAATTCCAGATCATGAACTGAGAAAAAAAGAATATTTTACAAAGTTATACAAAGTTATATATATATATATATATTTTAAACCAAATTATATGAAATTAAATAATTTGTTTTGAGTTATTTCTAGTCAACAGCAACTTATTTGAATTTTAGAACTTAGAACTAACTTAATGTTATAACTTACTTAATTTAAAATGATGTATTGTGCAACGAAATAGAACTAACACAAAACTTTCGGCTCTATTCGGAGCTCTGTTGTTCTAATAAAAATATCTCTGATGCGTAAAATAAAATTATCTTGATATTTTAAATCTTTCATGATAAGTTTAAAATATTTTATTTATTTTTTAAGCTTTTACTTTAAAACCTTTTTTTTTTGCAACAGTTTCAGGGTTTTTCCTACGAAATTAACTGGTCCCTGGTGCCGGCAGAACCGGAACAGTCACTGAAAAACCACAAAAAGCACGATTAAATTTGCAGAGTATGGACAAAGAAATACGCATCCTTATTTTTAAGTCATAAAGTGTGTTTATGAAAATTCTGATGTTATCTGTTGTTTCTTTTGTCAATTATGTTACTGAATGAAGGGTACATTTCATAACTATTTTTAGTTATATTCTCTTAGTTTTGCTCTTTACTTTCTTTTGTTCTCGGTTTTGTCATGTAAAGTAATAAAGTTTAGTTATAAACGATGATATAGGTATTATTTGAATTATAAATTGGTAAATATGTGGCCCGCGAAAGAATTTTCTGCGATCCACGACAACTTAAATTTGGTCAACCAAACAAAATTATTTTCGATTTGATTATTTTTCTTCTTCAAAACCGTTTAAAACATTTTAATGATTAGACTTAAAAATGTTAAAAATACAGATTGGATTTTTAGCAAAGTTTTTATTTATTAGATAATAACTTCCTTTTATATAGCATTTTTGTTAGATCTTACTTCTTAATCTTTTTATTTTTCTTTAAAATCACGAGTAGTTTTTTATTTCACTGCGAACAATTTGCTAAAAAACTACACGAGCGGATTTTCAAAATAGTTAAAACAAGTTTGTATAGTTTTTAAATTGTACTTTAATTTAGTTTAATTCATTATTCTTTGAAATTTAATGATACTATTTGTTTTTAAAATCACTAAAGCTATAACTATGATATTAAAAAATAAAAAAAACCATAAACGAAAAAACCTTTGGTTATCAAGTCATACACTACTTGGATACAGTTTATCGTTATGTCCAGAACTAGTAACAGTTCAAGTAGTTCGAGTACCTCCATAGTAAAAAAAATTGTATCCCTGTTTCTTACAGATATCGAATCTAAAAAAGACAGTATTCTTTGCTGAGCTAAGCGTAAAGCTTTTGAATACACAATACACAGATCACTACTATACTCGTTGTTTTCTAACTTCTGTGTTGCAGTATAGATTTTAGTAAATAGAATATATATAAGTTATCCATGTGGGACTTTAACAGTAAGTCAAAAATCACAAAAAGTGTTTGTTGCGTAATATGTCAGCAGCATGTTAGAGCTGAAAATATTTTAACTTTGCTAAATTTTTACAGACACTTGCTAATCCTTAGTTGTTTTCTGAACTTGGTGTCGCATATAGAATTTAGTACAAAGTATATAAGTAATCCAGGTAGATAATTTAATAGGTAGTGGAATCACATGCATTAGTTGTGGAATGTGTCAGCAGCATCTGATGTTGTTTAAACTATTTTTAAAATATTAGGATAGAAGTTTTTATTATAAAATCAACAAAACTAGTGTTCCTTTGTTTTAAAGATACTGTTAATTAAACAGATTACATTAGTTTAATACTACAATACTACTTATGATATGTAACAAATTAAAAGCAACTCAGAATAGATATTTAAAATTCATGAAATTCCCAGGATGACTCGAAATATCCCAGGTTATTGAATCTTTTTTTTTCAGCTCAGAAAAACTCAAGCCAGTTTTATCTTTTATAAAGAATTCATTACCGTTTTTAGATTTCTGAACTATGTGGCCAATTTTTTTTAAATAAGATTAATATAATTTAGATCCAATGTTTCTAATCTTTTAATTGGGTTTGTTAAAGAACCTAGTTTTATCGAAACTCTCAAAGAAAATGTTTTTAAGGAATCTAATAATTTTTGATTACTAAGTACAGTTATGGTCTGTTATTACACTTTTTGGTTACTTAGAAACTATTTTTTTATTCTAAGAGTTGCAACCGTGCTTTAGCTTCAGTCTACTTTATTTTTTTTACTTGTCATAGAAATTAGAAAGAAAAGTTTAATTAAACATTTATTAACATTAAAATGATGAGTAGAAAAAATTTGAAGCGTAATTCATACTGCTGTAGAGAAAGGTATAAGAAAACCAATGTTAAAAAAAGTAAGTTGGAAGATTTAAAGACAACTAAACACCTGAGTAGACATGAAAATAAGATTGAAGTTGGTAGTATTTGTGAGAAATGTATTACAGAAGCACAACAGAAAACAGTTACGGAGAATTCTGTTAAGAATATAACAGAAAGCAAGAAATATTCTTATCAAAGTATGTTTAATAAATTCAAAGTTTTTATATATTTATAAAATTTTTGATAAATTAAACCTCTTAAGTTTAAAATCAATTTTTTTCTACGTTTATAAACAAACATCTAGGTAAAAATAACGAATATTTTTATTAAACTAAACTTTATTTATTTAGTTGAACAAAATAAGACATTAAAACTTAACAAAATTTTGAATTAGCTGTACTTTAAAAATGTTTCAATTTTATTACTAACATTTTAAGTAGAAATGGGTTATGAACAATATTAAAAAGACAGTAAAACATACACTTTAAGCTTCTGCGATATACTAATAAGAACTGTTTCTAAGTAAAAGACAATGATTTGCATAAACACAGATGTTTTTATTTTACACCTGAGTAGAGTTGTTTTTTAAACTCAGCATAAAATTTTATTTTGAAAATTGTTACCGGGCAGATTAGATAAAAATAATTTAAAAAGTGTCTTAAATCATATAATGATTAAAGCTTAAAATAATACATTAAGATCAAACTCAAAATCAAAAGTTTACCGGTTAATTGATTTAAAAGTATTTTTAGTCTTTTTATGGGTATCCTTTAAAACTTTAATAACTAAAACAATTTAAACAAGTTTTTAAAGTTACATAACTAAAATAAAAGTTTAAGATAAGATAGTTTGTTAAAACTCAAAAGGATACCCATAAGAAGTTTTTAAGCTGTTGTTAGTCTTTTTATGGGTATCCTTTTGAGTTTAAACAATTTGTACAAGTAAAAAGTTTAAAGAAAAAATTTAAATCAAATTTAAAAGGATAACCATAAAAAGTTTTAAAGTTTTGTTCAGTCTTTTAATGGTTATCCTTTCCAAATTTAACATCTAGAACAGTATAAATAAGTTTTGTAAAGTTATACAACTAAAATAAAAGTTGGAAACAAGATATTTTTATTAAACTCAAAAGGATACCAATAAAAAGATTTAAAACTTTGTTTAGTCTTTTTATTGTTGTCCTTTGAAATTTAAATGCTAATATAGTTCGAACAAATTTTCAAAGTCATTTTAACTAATCTTCAGTTTTAAAAAATTGAACAATTTTGTGATAAAATATACGTAAAAAGACTTTTTTGAACAACTGTACAAAAATGTTGAAAAATACGTCAAATCAATATAAAGTTGTACAACTTTTTAAAGGATGCCCGAAAAAAGACTTAAATTGTGTTCCAGCAAACTCCGAATGACATTAAGGGACATCAGTAACAAACGTGTTTGCAGTCGACGGACCACTTCGAATTCACTGAACGTCAAAGTTGTTTGCTTCTGTTGGGACTTGTCGTCAATACATTTTATAACATTGTACGCTTTTTGCTTGTTTTCAATACAAAACTTTAACTAGTTAGTTTGAACTAAAACTAATACCTAACTAAAATTTGTATTTGCTAGCTACGTTACATTTTTATTGATTTCATAAAAAAACTTTTACGTCTTACTTTAGCCAAATAAAATTAGCCTTGTAACTTAAAATCTTTTTTTTTCGAATACTACGCTTTTTGTCATAAAATATCTAACAAAAAGTTCAAAATCTGGTAGTTTTTTTTACTGCACATTAATACCTAAAAGCTTGAAAAGATGTAAGCCCTACAAAATATTAATTTTAAATACAATAATATACAGGTTAACATACACATGGCAAAATTACCGTACCTTTTTAATGTATTGATACTTTTTGTAAATACATTAAAAAATTAATTAAGGTTTTAGTAGAAAAAAATTTAGTTTGATAATGTTAATTTAAGTTTAGTTTATGTCATTTAATTGATATACGGAATTTGTGAAAGGCTCTTAAAAACTAAAAATTATCGTGTCTAGTTTATAACACTAAACTATATCTTTGATGAAAAAATTGATAACAGAAAAGAAAATAGTACACCAAATCATTCTACCAAACTTTTTGAAGCTTATTTTGTTATTCAATATATAATAAATTATTTTATCTGACAATGAAGTACACTCGAATATTTAGTGAGCAATAGAACTTGTTTTCTTGTTTGAAACTAAGTAACTGTTGATTGAAAACGTATTGAACTGAAAGCCTTAATAAACGTTAAACTTTTTCATTTTTGTTTTGGATTGATTTTGGAAATATTTCATTTATTTTTATAAGGCTGAAAAACTGCATACTAAAAAATTAAAATTACTCTATAAAACCTTTAGACTTAAGTTGTCTAAAATTATATCAACTTCATACGAGTTTGAAGTTTAAGGTGCAAGTTAAAGAATTTTAATTTGTACCATAGATTAAATATATATTATTCAAATTAAACTTATTTTAAGTTATAATTCTACTTTACTTAAAACATTTTGTAAAGTTAAACAGAACTTTAGTTATATAAAAACTTTTTTAGATATATAAAAAAAAAATAACTGAAATAAACATTGATGTTTATAATTTTTTAGTTATTGAAGTTAATGATAAAGAACTGCTTCAATAAAAATCTAATTAAAACGTCTTAAATTGTGCGCGATAAGTTTATGTGAAAATTGCCACATAAAAGAAAATCATTTAAAAGCTTTAGGGTATATTTTTGATCCTATGCAGCTCGCAAGCTGAAAACTCTAAGTCGCCGTATTTATTAGCATCCTAATGCATATAGTAAATTTAAAAAGAATGTATAAAATAAGAATGAATAAAGTCTAAATAAACAAAAAAAAAAAGTTTAATTTAATGCTAAACTGACGCTGTGCAAACGTTACCTTCCGTGCAAAAGTTTACGTTCGTACATTTCTGAAACCAACTGAAAGTTATTACTATTTATAGACTAAAACTGGTATATTATGTGCTATTTAAAATTAGTTGCTTTCATTAATTATTAAATAATATAGTCAATCTTTAACATCAAGAACCTTACAACAGTTATTAAAGTTGTTATTTTTTATAAAAACGTGAACAAAATCTATGCTTATTATTTTATTTACGAAGAATTTAAAAGGAGATAAAAAGCTTTACACTATTGATTTATTAAAAATATTAATAACTTAGCTTAGATTTTAAACAGTTTTTTTTAACTTAATAAGTCTGACAAACTTAATATTAAAACTTTAAATAACTCTTTAAAACCTTTAGATTTAAGTTTTCTTAATTGTATCAATGTTTTACCAGTTTGATTTTTTGATTATATTGACTTTTTTTATAACTACTAAACGTGTTTGAAATGAACTAAAGTACCAAAAATTAAGGCTTTAATATCTGATTAAGACTTTAATTTAAGTAAAAAATTGAACAATTGTTTGGATTTACATAGCTTACAGCTTGAATATATGTAAAGTATAAAATTACTAAACAAAAACCTTAAACGTGTATATCATTCAAGATAAAGATAACAAAATTTCAAGTTTGTTTATAAATAATTATAAAAAGTATGATTATATACTATGAAACTCACTTTTTACTAGCAAAATATTAAAATTCTAGTCGATCAAAAGAAATTTTTTTAAACTTCACCATCAATTGACAAAATAAATTGCAATCAAAATAGGCCCATAGATTATATACTTTTGTTAGAAGTATGAAGAAAAACACAGAAAAATTATAAAATATAATTTGATGTATTTTATTCATTATTAAATATAATTAAGGATGGGGGTACTTATAATAACAATTTTTTTTGCTGATTCTTAATATCTGCTATGTATTTATTTACGAAAATGCAAAGAAATGGTCTTGTTTAAACTTTTTAAGTTTTTTTACATGATTTGTGATTTTTTAAGTATTAAGTTTTAAACAAAGTGCTACTATCTAATTTAAGAACACTGTTGAAATATCTTCAAATTGAACAAGTTTTTGTCCAAGAAAATAAACATTATTTAGGTTTTTAATAATTAAAATATACTTTTTAAAGAAGCATTTATAGGTAGTTTTTTAAAAATATTTGTCAGGAAGCCAAATGTTTTTAAAACTCGTCAAAGGAAGTCTTCTGAAAAAAAAGTTTAGGAAACACTTGTCTAGTATAATTATAATCTAAAAAAAGACTTTGTTTGAACTAAAAATAGTTTTAAGATTTTTTTCTATATAAATAAACATCTAATTATCAAACAAAATCTGTAAGATAAACAAATATTCAATAAGTTAATCTAATATGCTTAATCAAAATTTTCTTTAGTTAATTTTTCTTTAGCGTATAAAGAAATTAAATAACTTTATTTTACTTACTTATTCAAAACTATTTTTACGTGCAGTAAAAGTATATAATATATAAAAGATATTTAATGTAAAAATAAGTACGTATTTTAAGATTCAATTTAAAGTAGTAGCATTAGTATGCTCCTACTGTCTAACTACTAAAATTTTTAAAAACTTGGCTTAAAACCTAGTTTATGTTTATTTTTTTAATTTGTACCGTATATTAATACATATTTTTTTACTATACTAATTTTTAACTATCCTTCGATTATATTTAAAACATTTCGTAAATGTAAAAAAAAATGTAAGATGTGATTTTAGTTGTGTAAAAATTATCAACGACAATTTCGTAATATATAATGTTACTACCAGCTGAAAAAAATTATCAAGAAGCTTCCATTAAACTTTTACTAAATCGTCTTAAATTACGCGCAAAAGGTTTATGTGATAATTGCCACACGTAAAACAAAGTCATTAAAAACTCTAAGTTTCGCTTCGTTTGGGTCCTATGTTGTTTGCGTTGGAGTGTTTTTCAGAAAGTAGAATTCTGCTAAGGTGAAAGTTTCGTTAAATAACCAAAAGTTTTGCGCAGGGTGTTTTTAAGGTACTTGCCAAGCGTAAAAATAGAAAGCTGAAAATTCCAACATCGCCACATTTGTAAGAACCCCAGTGTATACACTTAATGTAAATACTTATTCTTAAAAGTTTATTGTTAGCTTCAATGATAAAATTTCTCTAAATCTACTGCTAACTAAAATGCTCTATGCAACTAAAATGACAAAAAACTAAGAAAGTGATTGAAAAGTTTGATGTAAGCTGCTTTTAAAATGAAAGCTACTATACTGATAAAATGGGTATAAGGAATTCAATTTGTAAGCACTTTAAACTGTTACCTTGACGACATGTAGTTCTTTACATGGAGAAGCCCATTGTAAACCTATAGGAATAGAAGGCTACTTGAATCAAAGAGAACATTAAAGTATTTGTTTTAAATGCGTCCTCGAGATTTTTATTACATTTACAAAGAAGAAACACCAACCAAGAGTCAGGGTAAGGTGTAACAAGAATATTATTTAAAAAATAGAAAATGTAAAAAAATAAGTGAAAAAAATATGTATAAATTAAAACGACCAAGTGTATGGGCTTTTATTATGAATCTATAAAGAGTTTAAAAGTATAAAACTCTCAATTTAGAAATAAAACTTAAAAAAATTTCTTAATCACTACATCTTTAAATGAAAACATCTTTAAATACAAGTTGTAATCTACTAAAATTAAAAGATTAGATTCAAGAGCCGTACTATTAAATCAAAATTTAGACCATACTGAAAATTTTATCTTAAAAAAAAAATAGTGTTGTGAAAAGATGAACATTAATAAATTAGCTCTATTGTAAAACTAAAAAAACGCATTTAAGTCAGCTCAGCTCTTAACATTTATTTTTCAAACTAAAAGTAATTATGACTGATAGTTAAAAAACACTTAAAACCAAAAAAAAGCGATATGAAGCTAATCGGTTTAAATAAATTTTGATAGAAATTTGAGCAATTTTTTATTGTCTTGTAACAATGAATTCGGCTGTACAACTGGTTCAATATAAAATTTATCCAAAAAACTGAGATAAAACATTTTACTAAAGTCTTAAAGCATATTTCATAATCTTGGAACTTTGGTAGCGGAAAATAAAGTGAGATGTTTCGTAGGTTCGCAAGGTTTTTCATACCATTTGCCCTTTGTTGTGTCAAAAAAGAATATACTTGAAGAATGCGAGAAGTAAACAAACAACTTGTGTCCAATACTAAACGCTGCAAGTAGATAGTTTTCACGTATGTCATACAGACTAAATGAAGGTTTGAGAACAATAAACTTTTTAGAAGTAGAATCATAAACTTCATTAATATTGGTTTCTCCTGCAATAACAAATAATTTATTCTTTACCACAACCGACTTATGATTACATTTAGAATAGTTCATGGTTGAAAATTCTGTCCAAGTGTCGTTTATTGGGTCGTACGCTTCAACTGTATTTAATGTTCGATGGTAGTAATCATCGTCATAATTTAAAAACCCATCATCTGTGTATTGCTTGCCACCAGATACGATTATTTTCTCTTCGAAAACACATGCAGCGGGAATTTGTCTTTTTTCAATCATCTTTGATTTGTGCTTCCAAGAAAAATCTTTTGTATCAAACTCAATACACGAATCTTTCTCAAGGTGTTCATCGTCGTATCCACCAATCAGATAGATTTTATCCATAAAGCCGCATACAGCATAATTCTCTAAACCTTGGTCGTTTAAATCGTTTACATTAGCAACTACTTTGCAAGTGTTCGCAAGATGGTTGTACACTTCTACTTCTTTTACGATAAGTTCACGCCAACATGTTAAACCACCAAATATGTAAACATTTCCTCTGAGATAAACAACTCTAGAGTTATAACGTTTTTTTGTCAGCGAAGAAGCTATTTCTGAACTGCTAAATTGGTCAGAGTGCTTTATTTGCAGTATTCTGTCATCGATAACTTGATCAGCTTTACCCTTACCTCCAAAATACAAAATGTCAAATGAATCGTGACCACAAAATCTTGTTGTAAAAAACTTTCTCGGTTTATTTCTATAAAAATTAAAGTTGCCTTTCAAAATATCATTTATAATCGCTAGGCAGTCTTTGTTCTTTCTAAAACAACTGTTTTCAGTAAAAATTACTTTTAAGGTTTTATCTGCTAGCAGTGGAAGACGTATTTTGTGTAGCAGCCTTTTTGAAAATTTTCCTCTGTCAATCAAATTGTAATTGATCCATTTATCAACAGCTTGGTAAACTTCAATCTCAGTTGTGACTAACAAACTTGATCTAGAAATAATATCCTCGAGCAGATCTACTTCTAACTGTAAAAAGTTATCTGTCTCTGAAATCATCAAAAACCAGCTATCCATGTATATCAAAGCGTATTTGCTCAAAAAACAAAATATCTTAGAAAGAATAAAATGCGTGCAAATGTTTTTGTGACATGTTTTTTCTTTGAAACACTTAACTAGTTTTTGCTCTTCGTTGTTGTCTAGAACAACCTTATTTAGCTGCATGGCTTTGGTGATGCAATGCTGATGTAATGTACTTTTACCTGAAAAAAATAGTTACAATGCTTTTGCTAATTGAATTTAAAAGTAAAATAACTGACTAAACATATTTTACATTTAGAGATTAAATTGACTACTTATAACCATTCTTTTACGAATATTTTTTTATATTTCAATTAACTTAATATTATATTTATTTACAGTTGACTTACGACAATATCCGAAAGACACACAATGCAAAATTCTAGAGCTATTTCAAAATAGTAATAAACAAATTACAAACTTACTTTATTATGTAACTTTAGTAATCACCATACAAAAAATTAATTACATACAAAGTCAATTAACATAACTGATCAAAATACTAATTATTAAAGCTTTTTAAAAACAAACATTTCAACTCTAAAAATTGCATTAAGTAAATAAATCAACACTATAGTCAATCTCATTTTGTCTACAAAGGGTTTGATAGGCTTTGTATTTAAACACAATAGTTACATGAAAATTAAAACCAATCGGTTTAATTGGACCTAGGGATCTTTTGTTTTTTGAAAACTAATATATCAATCCCACTGAGACTAGTTTTATCCATGATCAACTCCAAGCAGCATAAAGTAGCAAAATTTCAAACTGTTGACTTAAACATCTTTTAAAATAATATTCTGACTATGTATGTTTTACCTATAATGACACCTTAATGTAAAGACCATATACCCACATTCGATCAAAGCATGGTTATATACCAATTCAAACGTTTTTTTAAAAATATCGGTTTAACAACTAGACAGCTGTAGATAAGGGCTAAAGAACAACTACCATTTTGAATGAAAAATTTTGAACTAAGCTAAAAAATAAAAAAATAAATAATAAAGTTATCAATGACTAAAAGATTTTAATCAGTAAGAACCAATATAGGCAAAGCTTTTCTGCAACTAATAGATAAACATTTCAAAGAAGACCACAAACAAAATAATAACCAGAAATAATTGTAAAATTTCATATAGCTGCATGAGCAATATTAAGAAACTAATCCAAAAACACAATCGAAAATACTTAAAAACAAGAAACGATGATCCAAACGAAACACTTTGCAACTGCTGAACAAAAACAAATGTCCTCTTAAGAATAAATGCTAAGTTGAAAATGTGGTATATAAAGCGACAATCAAATCGGAAAACGTAACAAAAAACTATTTGGGCTCAACGGGTGGAACTTTTAATAAAAGATGGTACAACCATATTAGTGACTTTAAAAACTATAAAGAGAACGGAACAGAATTATCGAAGTATATATGGAAGCTTAAAAATAAGAACATTGAATACAAAATAGATTGAGAAACTATCCACCACATTTGCAAAGCAAAAAACCCACAAAGCATTTGCAGTACTTGCATATTAGAAAAGGTCGCGATCGCTAAAGCAGACAGGAGGGATAATCTAAAGAAACGGTACGAACTCTTTTATTCCTGCCCGCACTTCCGAAAACTCCACTTCAAAACTTAAATTACTCGTAATACAGGTTTTATGCATGCTTTTTAATTTTTGTAACTATAATTTTCTTAAAGTAAAAAGTTTTTTTTTTTCTAAATTATTCAAGCAAAATTTCTAAATTTTGGTAACTATTACAAGCACAAAATTACTTAAATTTACAATATTCAAGTCACAATAAAATTTAGCTTGTTAAAATGCATCTTAACTTAAGCCCACTTATTATTATTAACCTAATTCTTATTTATTTGTGTTGATCTTTGATTTTTAAATTTAACTAGAATTTAAACTTTGCCAAAAATTCAAACTTAGTACCATAATTTAACTTGTTTTGTTCTAAGGTAAAAAATTGTTTTAACTGTAAGCTTTCATATAAAGCATTTGAGCGGGAATTTAAATTTTAATAACGATTAAAAGGACAAAATTGTTCAAATTTTTAATAATTACGTCACAATTAAAATAAGCTACACCAAATTCAATTAAATTTTAAGCTCATTTCATTACTTACACTTTTGCTTAAGCAATGTTTAGTCTGTAAATTATCTAAAAGAAAAAAGAAAGCTACATACAGCTTTGTTTATTATTATTATTGTTGTTATATTGATTTTAAAACTTAGCTAAAAATTTAAGTTCTACTAAAACTCAGTCTTAATATTAAAATTTGATTTGTTTAGTTTCTTTTGTAAAGATTTTCAGTAATAATTTGATTTTATTTTAGTTTAATTGTTTAAATGCTTTTTTCCATGACTGTCACATATCTTTTTTTAGACTTATTTAAGCACCGACGAGGTCTTTGACCGAAACTTAGTTTGCAAAATAAATTTTTGAAAGAATAAATATATTACTTCTCCTCCAGCAGTTGAGATCTCTCTATTTGTTTTCTTAAAACCAAAACATATAATAAACATTAAAACAAAAAGTATAACTATACAAAAAAAAAGTATCTAAATTTGTATAAAATAATAATATTTTTAAATAAATTTTACTAATTTTAATAATAAGTATATTTTATCTTTAGTTCTTTATTAATGTGTTACTTTTTTGACACTTAACATTTATATTCTATTCTATTTAACAAATTCAATTAATATTTAAGCATTTTTTTACAATTAAGAAATGGTGTGGTGTCCATATTAAAATTTATTCCCGTAGCCTTTTAGAAATTTATGCCTTTTGTGCTGTAATGGATTTCTTCTTTCGAATAAAAATATTGAAATACAAGAAAATGTTTAATAAAAATTGTTTGTGTTACTACAACTTTTTTGATATTGACCTTTGCCCACATAAGGATAAACTTGTCTTGCATTGTATTGAGGATATATTAAAGGATTTTTTAGAATAAGAATGGAATTTAATGCCATATGAATTTGAGGAATTGCTTAGTTTGTATCAATTTTAAATAAATCTAACTTGTTAAATATTAAAAAAAATAAAATATTTATTTTATATTTTATTTTTATCTTTTAAAATTCTAAATGCGTAACTAAACAAGAGTGCGTAAAGATGCGAGAGGTTACTGTAATAAAATTTTGTTTATAATGATTACTAGAATTACTATATAAGTTAAATTTATTTTGTGTTTATTGCTATATGTTCACTAAAGAAATAACGTGAAATATATCTGGATTTTGAAACTAGGTTTCTTTTGTATACTGCGTAAAATCAATATTGACTTCGATTACTTATAATTAAAATTAAAACTAATTTTAAAAAATAGCTTATTTGATTTAAACTTATTATTTGTTTAACAGTATTTACCTTAACTTTACATAGATGTTTGTTTTTGAAATAGAAAATATTTTCTCGTAAGTTTGAAGGTTTTGTTTATCAAAAACTTTATTAACATAAAAAAATTCAAATTTAATAAACATACTTGGAAAGAAAAATTTCTTGCTTGCTCTTAAATTCCTAAAAGAATTCTCCGAAGTTTTTTTCTGTTGTGCTTTTGTAATACATTTTTCAACAAAACTACAAACTTTAAGTTTATTTTCATGTTTACTCAAGTGTTCAATTGCCTGTAAATCTTCTAGTTTACTTTCTTTAACAGGAGAGCTTTTCTTTTTTCTTTCTCGAAACCAGCATGAATTAAGCTTTAAATCTTTTCCACTCATAATTAAGTAGTGTAAAACAATTTTATAAACCTGTGTTGAAATTCTGTTGTAAAGTAGAAAAAATTAAAGTAGACTAAAGCTGAGGGCAGGGTGGCAACTTTTTAGTAAAAACAATTGTTCTATTTGGCAAAAAAAACTGTAATGTGTGACCATAAACAGTTCTTAGTCAACATAAGTTTTTGAAAATCCTTGTAAATCTTTCATTTTACTTAAGAAAATTTATAAATCTGGTTCTTCAACAAGTTAAATTAAATTTTTAAAACTACATTAATTAGTTTCAGTAAATAAAATAGCCACATACCTTTAGGAATCGTTAAACTACCTTGAGCTATCATTTTAAAACTTTTTTAGCTTAAGTTTTCATAAAATCAAAAAAAAAAAAAAAATTCTGAATTAATCTGAGTTATCCTAAGTCATCTTAGGGTTTTCATGAACTTCAGACAATCTTTAGTTGTCCTAAATGTCTTAAATGTGTGACAATCTTGCTAAAGGTAGGAATAAAGATTTTATGTATTATAGCAAATTGAAATAAACGGAAATCAACACTATCAACAAAATCGAATTTTAAATATAATTAGTAAATTAAAGTCCAATTCTATTTGGATATTTTAAAACTAACAAAGTATATTGATAATACATACATCTCAAAGACATTAAACAATTCACAACCAGTTTTAGACTCGGGCTGAAAGTGACAAACAACTAAAAAAACGTAAGACAAAAATGATAATAACAGTATTAATAATAATAACCATATTAATAGTTGTTGTAAAATTATCATAGTAAAAGACTTGTGAGAATTTGCTTAAAAAAAAACTTAAAATTTCTATGTAATAAGGTTATTAAAAGTTTGCTTTAAGTTACATTATTCTTACGAAGAAATAATTATAGTTAAACTCCAGTAAGTAATAATAAACATATTTATAGTAACATTGTACTTTTCAGTTTAAAAACAAAGGCTTTCATGTATTTACTTATACCAGGATTTCACATAGTGGGCAAAGAATTTATCCTGACATCTCAATAAAATTTAGTTTTAAATTTTCAAGCTTATTGTATCAATACTACTAGAACACTTTAAAACTATACCAACCTAAAAATATAAAATTCAATTTTTCAAAATTTATATTTTTTAAATTATTAACCTATTAATTAATAATAAATTTCTGCTTAAACTAAGTTTTAAATAAATAATCTAAATTTGTTTCCAAATGTAAATTACAACTATTATAGCTAGTAAAAATTAGTAAATTTTAAGATTAATTTTCGACGAACCCTTTTTACTAGTTTTTAATAAAAAAATTATAAAGTTTCTATAAGATTTTAACAAAAACTGAAAATAGTATAAGTGAGATTTATTTTTTATTGTTATAAGTTTTTACAACCTGTATAACACACTTTTCTTTATAACCTAAATACTAATATTTACTTAAAGTTTAATAAATATAGTGCAATTATCAACAGTTTTTAGGAGAAATCTTCAGAATGCTGATTTTGCAATGTCAATTGAACACTGAATACTTATTAAAAGTTTATATGTTTAAAATTTTAATACTACGCTTAAATGATTTTTGTGAATGTTTGTTAGACTTTTGGATTGAAAAATGGCAAGCCTGTGTCTAAATATTAAAAAAAAAATAAAATCACAAAACTATAATCTTATAAAAAAAGTATCCTCTTCAAATATTAAGAAAGTTTTACTTTAAATAACAATTGAAAAAAACATTAACTAAAATTTTGTGACTTAGTATATATAAAATTTGACTTTTTAACAGAATAACAATATAATAGGTACTTTAAAAATAAAGAGGCAAAATTATAAATTTTCTTATCAAAAAAATCACAAAAAAATAACCAACACAGTAACATTTTTGAATATTATTAACTGCAAAAATTAGCTTCTAACAAATATTTTAATATTGTGGTAAAAAAAATATTTATTAATTTTATGTAGAAAAAATGAACTAAAAAAGGGATAATTAATGCATGTAAAGGTAGAAATAAAAATAATATTGAAAAGCTTTGTAATTATTTTGAATAGAATTTTTCAATAAAAGACATATAACCAAAATTTTAAACAACCTTTTGAAAATTAAAACTTTCAAAGAATACTTAACTCATAATTTAGTAATCTTGTTATAAAAAGTTTTGCTTAACTCTATATAATTTTTACATCTATCAGTTTACATACTAGTGTTGTTATAATGGTAATCTATTGTTTATAATGAAATGGTTATAATACCAAATTATGATTACTTAGTATTAGGAAAACACTAACCTAGCTAATTAGCAATTACTGTCTTATTTATTTCAGTTCTCCCTACATTCCTACCTCAAAATCTACCTTTGATTCTATGAGCTTTTTTATTACTACCTTTTTTTATTTAACATATTTATCTCATATTTTAATTTGACCTGATGACACAAATTTGTTTAATAGAGAATAACTACCACATATAACTTTGTACCATTGATATTTTTGGTAATATTGAAACTAAATTTACCAACATTTTACCTCAATATATCTTAAAACTATTTTTGTTATCTTTTTTAAATATTTTAATATTTGTGGTAAAAAAAAATATTTATTAATTTTATGTAGAGAAAATAAACTAAAACAGTGACAATTAAAGCATGTAAAGGTAGAAATAAAAATAACTTTGAAAGCTTTGTAATTATTTTGAATAGAATTTTTCAATAAAAGACTTAATAACCAAAATTTTGAACAACCTCTTGAAAATTAAAACTTTCAAAGAATATTTAACTCATAAGTTAGTAATCTTGTTATAAAAAGTTTTAATTAACTCTGCATAACTTTTACATCTATCAGTTTACATACTATAGTTGTTATAATGGTAATCTTTTGTTTATAATGAAATGGTTATAATACAAAAATTATGGTTACAAAGTATTAGGAAAACACTAACCTAGCTAATGAGAAATTACTGCCTTATTTATTTCAGTTCTCCCTACATTCTTCCTCAAAATCTACCATTGATTCTATGAGCTTTTTTATTACTACCTTTTTTTATTTATCATACTTATCTCATATTTTAATTTGACCAGATGAAACAAATTTGTTTAATACAGAATAACTACCACATATAACTTTGTACCACTAATATTTTTGGTAATATTAGAACTAAATTTACCAACTTTTTACCTCAATATATCTTAAAACAATTTGTGTTATATTTTTTCTATATTTTACAACTTATCACTAAAACAACAAAAAAAAATTAAGCATTATAACTTGATTAAACTTTTGAACTTGAATTAATATTGTGACAATTTCAAACAACTAAACTACACTACAATATTAACTAATTGTAGTTTGAAAACAAGTAGACAGGAAATCTTGCTGGTTTAATGAACAACTTCTATCTTATTTTTTAAAAACAGTTAAATCATTTTCAGCTCTAAGATGCTGCTGACACATTCCACAACAAACACTGCTTGTAATTCAACTACATATTAAAATTCGAACCTGTATAGTTTATATACTATCTACTAAATTCTACATTGCAATGCAGAGTTCAGGAAACAACAATAAATTGGCACATAGTGTTTGGAAAGGTTCACGCTTGGCTGAGCAATTTTTATTAGATTCGACATTTTAAAAGGGGCATAGCTTGAAATTTTCTTTTACAAATAATGATAACAAGTTACTCACATTTCTTAAAAGTAATTATGGTCTTTTAGATGTATTCAACACAAACAGTTCACTAAAATTTAAGAAAAGGGTTATGTGAATGAAAGTAAACTAAAATCTACGTAAACTCAGTTGAAGAATTCTACTTATAAAAAGTTATGAAAACTGAATACAAACATATTTATATTATTCTGAAAATCTATGCTCGAGTAATTTTTGACGAAATGTTTGCAATAAAACAGAAAACTATGTGTTATTTTATTATAAAATTTAGATGATTTAGAATTTAGATCTATAAAAAAATTTGATAAAAGTTCGATAATAATAATAATAATTCGAATTGTTGTAAACAAATTACAATAATTTAACTCTTAAAATGACTTATCTATCTATACTAGAATTGTTCTACATCAAGAAAAAAATTTATAAAGATAAGAAAAGGTATGACTAAAAATATGTAACCTTTTTGAAAATAGGAGTCCTAATACTTAATTTTTTATTCTATATTTTATTTATATAAAATGGACTTTTTATGTTCAAGTTTTACCTTAGGGTCAAATATCTAACAGCAAACTAAAATTAGTGTAAAAGCAAGATAAAAAGTGAAATTTTTATGACTACACTGAATTTTATAATCACCCTCCTTTAGCCCTCTGCTAGTTATCGCCCACCTTTTTGTCCCTTAATTTGTTATCGCCCCCCGACATACTAAAATCGCTTTCAGGGGGCGATATCGTTTGCTTTGGAAAACCGTGCTTTCTTTAAAGAATAAGAGTTTAGATGCAATATAGAAATCTTATAAAAAAGTTCGATGATAACTAAAACAAGTACAACAGTTGTAAACAACTAACAACACTTAGAGTCGTAAAATGACTAATTTATCTATGGTAAAATTTATTTACAGCAAAAAAATAACAATAACAAAAATATTTAGATTTAATTTTTTTTTTAAATCTGCTATTTTCACAGTTCCATCTTTTTTTTTATAAATATAGCATCAGAATTTGATATATATAATTTCAACTGATATTTTCTCCATTATGTAGTAGTGTTTACCCGCTATCACAATTAACATCAATTTTTACTGGAAAACCATTAAAAACCATCTCTCAGAAATTCCGCAAACTAGCTAGAGGTTTAAAATAAACAAGCAAAATTCTTTAACACATAAGGTTTTTGTTTTGCAAAACAACTAATCAAAACCAAATATACTTTATCGTTCAACAAGCTATATGAATGCAAAGATGTTTTAAATCAAATGAATAAAAATGTGTAACTAATCTTGTCTCCGATTACGATATAAAACTTTATTTTACTCAAAACACTCATTCAGTCAGTTCAAGTTTTTCTCAACTACCAGGTTTTAACACAACCCTGTTTAATTAATAGTATTTCGGAAACAAAATTATGCAAAACTTTCTAGTTTTAAAAAAATCTTTGTCATAAAACTAAATAAACTCAGCTATAAAATGCAGCAGACACATTACATAGCTAACACTGATTGTGGTTTGACAAATTACCACCTCGTTAGCTTTTATATTATCAACTAAATTATATACTAGAAAACAACTAAAAATTTGAATATTGTGCCTGTAAAAAGTTCACTTCTTACAGTTTTTCTTTATCTTATTCTTTTTTTTAAAAGAGCACATTTTTGGGTCTACTTTTAAATTAAAGTTAAGTTTAGATAGAAAAAAATTATGTTAAATAGTTAACAACATTGAAAAGACACTGTAAAGCTACCTTTTAAAAATAAATAATTTGATGTTGACAAAACTTTTTTATTCATATGATAGATTTTTTACATTACATCAAAATTTTACTGTTGCTCCTGTTTTAATTATTTAAAATTCTAGGTTTTTCATGATGTTCTAGGGATGTTTGTTAGAAATTCAAGGTTTTTTCAGATTCTTTTTAATTTAAATTTTTTAAATTCTAGTTTCTTTAGGTTTTTAGCCTTAATTTTCTAATTCCAGTTTGTCTAAACTACCAGGTTTTGAGACAACCCTGTTTAACAAATAATATTTTCAAAACAAAATTATGCAAAACTCTCAGTTTTATAAAAATCTATGTCATAAAACTAAATAAACTCAGCTATAAAATGCGGAAGACACATTACACAGCTAAAACTGATTGTGATTTGACAAATCACCACCTGGATAGCTTATATATTATCAACTAAATTCTATACCAGTAAACAACAAAAGGTTTGAATATTGGGCCTGTAAAAAGTTCTCTTCTTACAGTTTTTCTTTACTTTATTCCTTTTTTTAAAAGAGCACATTTTTGGGTTTACTTTTAAATTAAAGTTAAGTTTAGATACAAAAAATTATATTAAATAGTTTAACAACATTGAAAAGACGCTGTAAAGCTACCTTTTAAAAATAATTAATTTGATGATGACAAAACTTTTCCTTCATATGGTAGATTTTTTACATTACATCAAATTTTTACTTTTACACAGGTTATAATCATTTGAAATTCCAGGTTTCCCCTGATATTCTAGGGATGTTTGTTAGAAATTCAAGGTTTTTTCAGATTTTTTTATACTTAATTTTTTTTCAATTCTAGTTTCTTCAGGTTTCTAGCCCAAATTTTCAAATTCCAGTTTTTCTATTCTACTATAAGTCTAGTGGTTTTGAGACAACCCTGTTTAATTAGTAATATTTTGAAAACAAAATTAAGCAAAACTTTCTAGTTTTATAAAAATCTATGTCATAAAACTAAATAAACTCAGCTATAAAATGCAGCAGACACATTACACAGCTTAAACCTATTGTGGTTTGTTAAATTACCACCTGGATAGCTTATATATTATCAACTAAATTCTATACCAGAAAACAACAAAAGTTTTGAATATTTCGTCTGTAAAAGGTTCACTTCTTACAGTTTTTCTTTATTTTATTCTTTTTTTTAAAAGAACACATTTTTGGGTCTACTTTTAAATTAAAGTTAAGTTTAGATAAAAAAAAAATATGTTAAATAGTTAACAGCATTAAAAAGACACTGTAAAGCTACCTTTTAAAAATAAATAATTTGATGTTGACAAAACTTTTTTATTCATATGATAGATTTTTTACATTATATCAAAATTTTACTGTTGCACATGTTTTAATTATTTAAAATTCCAGGTTTTTCCTGATGTTCTAGGGATGTTTGTTAGAGGTTCAAGGTTTTTTTTCAGATTCTTTTTTATTTAAATTTTTAAATTCTAGTTTTTTCAGGTCTCTAGCCTTAATTTTAAAATTCCAGTTTTTCTAAACTACCAGGTTTTGAGAGAACCCTGTTTAACTAATAATACTTTGAAAACAAAATTATGCAAAACGCTCTAGTTTAAAAAAAATCTATGTCATTAAACTAAATAAAGTCAGCTATAAAATGCAGCAGACAAATTACATAGCTAACACTGATTGTGGTTTAATAAATTACCACCTGGATAGCTTATATATTATCAACTAAGTTCTATACTAGAAAACAACTAAAGATTAGAATATAGTGCCTGTAAAAGGTTCACTTCTTACAGTTTTTCTTTACTTTATTTTATTCTATTTTTGAAAAGAGCACATTTTTGGGTCTACTTTTAATTAAAAGTTAAGTTTAGATATTAATAAAGTTATGTTAAATAGTTTAACAATATTGAAAAGACACTGTAAAGCTACCTTTTAAAATAAATAATTTAATGATGACAAAACTTTTTTATTCACATGATAGATTTTTTGCATTACATCAAAATTTTTACTGTTACACATGTTATAATTATTTAAAATTCCAGGTTTTTCCTGATATTTTAGGGATTTTTGTTAGAAATTCAAGGTTTTTTCAGATTCTTTTTTATCTATTTTTTTAAATCCTAGTTTCTTAAGGTTTCTAGCCTTAATTTTAAAATTCCAGTTTTCAAAACTATCAGGTTTTGAGAGAACCCTGTATAACTAATAATATTTCAAAACAAATATATGCAAAACTCTTAGTTTTATAAAAATCTATGTCATAAAACTAAATAAACTCAGCTATAAAATGCGGAAAACACATTATAAGCTAACACTGGTTGTGGTTTGACAAATTACCACCTGGACAGCTTATATACTATCAACTAAATTCTATACTAGAAAAACAACTAAAGATTCGAATATTTCGTCTGTAAAAGGTTCACTTCTTACTGTTTTTCTTTATTTTATTCTTTTTTTTAAAAGAACACATTTTTGGATCTACTTTTAGGTTATAGTTAAGTTGAGATACAATAAATTATGTTAAATAGTTTAACCAACATTGGAAAGACACTGAAAAGCTACCTTTTAAAAATAAATAATTTAATGATGACAAAACTATTTTATTCATATGATAGATTTTTTGCATTACATCAAAATTTTTGCTGTTACACATGTTATAATCGTTTAAAATTCCAGGTTTTTCCTGATATTTTAGGGATTTTTGTTAGAAATTCAAGGTTTTTTCAGATTCTTTTTTATCTATTTTTTAAAATCCTAGTTTCTTCAGTTTTCTAGCCTTAATTTTAAAATTCCAGTTTTCAAAACTACCAGGTTTTGAGAGAACCCTGTTTAACTAATAATACTTTGAAAACAAATATATGCAAAACTCTTAGTTTTATAAAAATCTATGTCATAAAACTAAATAAACTCAGCTATAAAATGCGGAAAACACATTACACAGCTAACACTGGTTGTGGTTTTACAAATTACCACCTGGATAGCTTATATATTATCAACTAAATTCTATACTAGAAAACAACTAAAGATTTAAATATAGACCCTGTAAAAGGTTCACGCTTGGCTAAACAATTTTTTTTAGATTCGAAGTTTTAAATGAGTAAGGCTTAGTTTATTTTTATGAAGTACAAGAAAGAACTCGAATTTAAATTGAGTAATTACTGTGTTTAATTAGTATTAAACACAAACAACACTAACAAGTTTAAAGAAAATGATTAATGTAACTAGATAAAATTCAAGTCAACTTGAAATAAAGTGATATAATTCTACAAAAAAAAAAATTGATTGAATGTTATATAAGTAATCTTAAATTCCTTAAGTTAAATGCCCAAATATTTTTTTGCAAATTGTTTGCAGAGAAATAAAAATCTGTGTGTGATTTTATAGAATGATTTAGAAGAGTAAGAATTATATACTAGCACCAAAATGCTGGAAAAAAGTTCGATGATAATTATACTAAATAAATCACTTATAATTATATTACAAAACTTGAATTCTCAAAACATAGTTAAGATTAATTTATCTATACTAAAAGTTGTTGACAACAAAAAAAGACTCATATAGATTTTTTTTTAAATATTTTCAATAAACAACTCTTTACAGCACTCATTTTTTCATAATGAAGTTTTAGAATTTTTAGGCACTAAACTGTCATTATTATTAATTCCAACTATTATTTTTAGGATCACAATAAGTAATAGTCTTTCCTATTCTATCAAAATGAACTATACTTAATGTTAGTTTTGCAAAAAAAGTTACTGCTTAAAAATTTTGGATATTTAAAAAATTTTTTTTTTTAAATAAGTTTATTAGTTAAAACATTACAAAATTATATTTTCATCAAAATTAAAATAACACAAGCCTCAAGTTATTTTTATAAAATTTACTAACTTTAAGGGTTTTATTTGAAATAAAAAGAGAATAAGTGTTTGAGTTTACATAATTTATGGCTTAATTTAATGGAATGTAGAAGATGTAGTAATTAATAATTAAAAAATTTTGTAATTTTTGAAAAGACATAAAAACATAATTAGTTACATTTTCAAACAAATTAGAAAAAAACTAGTTACTAAACTTTGAAATATACCAGAAAGCTTTAAACTTATATAAGATTTATTTAAAAATAAAAAATAAACTAAATTCTATTAGTAAATTCTAGCTAGTTGTTGAAACAAACACTACTAAAATAACTTACTCTCCAACAAAATTAACATTTATATTTTGGTGGATCTTTTTATGGGGTTTCAAGTTGCAGCAGTTGATTTTCGCAAAATTTTGCAAAACTATTAAATTTATACTTTTTATTGATTTCATCAAAATACTGGGAGAGATTTTCCATTCTCGAACTTTTTAAACAATATAGAAGCAATCAAAACATATTCTAAATGTTTACACAATAAATCTAAATATAAAAATTCATTAGAAACTTATTTATGGTATATTATATTATATTCTTTACATGATATAAAAAACGTTTAAGAAAATGTCTATTAGCTTAATTTTATAATTTTATATGTACAAAACCGTACTTTATACTTAATAAAATCTACTTAAATTTTAAAAAGTTTTAGCCAAGCTTTTGAAGTTTTTACAGAAATGGAATTTGAAATATTTTTTTATAGATTTACAGGATAAAACTTGTTTAATTTTTATATGTATAAAAACTTATTTTTTAATAAATCGATGCTACTATATTTCTAAAAAGTTTTGACTAGGCCTTTGAAATTTTAACAGGAATGGAATTTTTTTTTTTTTATTATATTTACATGATAAAATTTGTCTTAACATCTGTGTGTTAGCTAAGTTTTAAAATTTGTAATTTATGTACTAAATGCTTATACAATTTACTAAAAGTTTTGGCTAAGTCTCTTAAAATGTGTTATATTTAGTTTTAAATTCATATAATAATTAAAACTTTTTAGTAAAAAATTATCTTAAATTTATTTAGAATAAACTAAAAATAGCTGAATTTTGACAATTCAATTTTTACAAAATTTAGTTGTTACACTTTTAAACCAAGCAAAACAAAGTAAAGCTATTTTTGTTGATTTGTTTACTTTATTTGTTAATAAACATTTGTATATGAAATCTACATAATATGCCAGAACTAGCTAAGTTGTTCTTGATCTAATTATACAGTTTATTTTTTACCACTAGTTTTTGTATAATGTTACTGTTTGTTTGAATAATTGCAAAAAAAAACAATTACATCTTGAGGAATGCACAGAATTATTCTTAACACCAAAAGTTGTTATCTTATTTACATTTCAAGCTACTAAAGTATAATGATAAGAACAGTTTTAAGTGAAAGAAAATGATTTGCATAAACAAATTTATTCTTTTTTAATTTTAACACTAAGTTTTTTTCAACTCAGCATAAAACTTTATTTTGAACAATGGTTACTAAGCAAGTTAAGTACGGAAAATACAGCGAAAAAAAGTCATAAATAATAAAGTGGTTAAGCTTTAAACATTAAGTAGCATTTTTTAGTTACAAAACTTACATTTTAAGCTTCTGCGATATACTAATATTTTTTTGATAAACGTAAAAAGACTTTTTTTGAACAATTGTACAAAAATATTGAAAAAATATGTCAAATCGATATAAAATTGTAGATTCTTTTTACAAACCAGTCAAACTTTACCAAAATACAAATGATGTAAATGTCTTCATAAAACAGTTAAATTTTACAAAAGCTATAAGCTATACCATTTTTATTTTTAGCGATAGGTAAAAAAACCCTAAAACTGGATATAAGTATAAAATAAGATACTTTTTTTATAAAATAGACTTGGTTTTTTTTGTTTTAAGTTTCTTAAGAACTTGTTAACATTACAGTAAATTAATTTTAGTTTTGTCATATTATAACTTTTTACTTTGACTTAAATTTAACTACATTCTATACAATTACTAAAACATTCTAAGCAGGGTTGCATCAAAATGATAATGTTTTTACACCAACCTAACACCGAATACTTATAAGAATGTCTTGGATTAAGATAAAAATAACACGCTCGACTAATTATTGTAGAAGTTCCTGGGACTATTGAATTTTTAAATGGCAAGCTAGCTATTAAAGTAATTAAAACTACAACAGTTGACTAGTCAAAAAAATAATTTTCAGCTAAGAACAAAACTAAAAAAAAAACTTTAGATTTATTGTTGAATGTTTAACAATCCCGATTTAATAATGCTGTTACTTATCTTTACGCGAACCTGGCTCTTATCTGTCTCCGTGCGTTATAACACTATCGGTGATGTTATTTAAACGTTTAGACTAAGCTAAGTTATTTAACAATTGTGATACATATACTATATAGTACTGCGATACAAATACTATATAAAACTGTAAAAATAACTATTTTAAATCAAATGTTTATACAAAAAACAGTCGAAATCGTACTTAAAAAGTACGATGCGAACACAACACTTATAGCACACAATGTTAACACTAGCACGCTTAAACTTACTCTCCAAAGTGAGCGCGTTTTCTGAATTTAACCGGCTTGAATAGTTTGAGAAAAAAGAAAGAAAAGAGAAAGCCGCTTTTGAATTTGAAAAACCTTGCTAAACTGTTACATTCTCTCGAACTAAACTCGCCATTCTAGAAATTAAAGTTGTCTTTAAGAAAACATTGTCTTAAATTAGTTCTAAATTTGTAAAAATACTAAAAACCCTCTAATATAGAAGCATACATGAAAAATGACCGTCGGCTGTGGTCGACTTATCTCTTGTTATTTGTAAAAAATATAACTTTAGTTTTAAAATGCTTTAAAATCCGTAGATGACGTGCGGAATTAATTAAAAATTTTGAACAACTTACAAAATGAAAAAAACAACTGAAAGAATTTTTAGAATTTCGCTGATAGTACTCCGTTGTTTCTAGTACACGCTCTTCGTACATGCTTGGTCTCCTCATCTGTTCTCCACCTCGTCCACCGTGCTGATGGTGCATCAGGTCTCTGTGTCACCTTCGCCGACTTCTTGATGACTTTGGATTCTCGAGCCATTTTCGTGCGAAAGTTCAAAAAGGTGTAAGCAATTACTTGAATTAATAAAATTACAAGTAAAAATATAAAGAAGACACTTTTTAATTTTTTCAAGTACTTTCAAGTATGTTTTCAAGAAACTTAAAAACATATATAGCTTCATTTTAAACAAACTATTTTCTATAAAAAATTAAGCGTATTAAAAACATTTGACATTTAACATGAGTTAGTTGACAAAACAAGCAATTACATGCATTTCCAAAATTTAAACTTGTTTTCGTAAATATATATATATTGAAATTTGTAATAATTTTTAAAAATTTCAATATTCTAGGAAAGTTAAAAACAAATTTGTTTGTTTAGCGTTTATATACTAAATAAGATTTTCAATAGCTCGAGTGACCTTATTAAAAATGTGTTTTTATAAATACACTGATGTGTATAACAACAAAAAAAAGGCAATAAAGTTTTTTTAACAGCAATTACTAAGTTTATTAAAGTACAACTGTAGATATTGTAGTTCAAAGTTTGAATAAAAAATTGTTGCTAAAAGACAAATTGAAATTAAGTATAACAAACTGAGGCATTTTTTTTAGTATAAGTAAGAGCTCAACATAAAACTTTTAATTAAAATTTACTTAAAAAATACTCATTTAAATTCTTATGACTTGATTTCGTACTAAGCTCTGTTCAGAAAGCTTCTTAGACTGGTTAGCTGCTATAATTAAATAAACAAATTACTTTTCGGCGGTCTTTACTATTCGCTGTAAGAGTTAATTAACCGTAAAGTTTCGATAACATCTCAATTCAATATTCCAGCGGTGAAAAACCGTGTACGAAGTAATATTCATAGTTTCACAACGGTTTATTTTCAAACAATTAAACGGTTTTTCGTGTTTATTTTAACTGTAAGACTAACTATTGTTAACACTTAATTGATACTTTAAAAATTATTACTCATAACTACTAAAAATGAGTTCTATTTATTACGTATAAACAGATTTTTTGTTATTTTTATAAATATAATTTTTATTAATGTTTTTTTTAGTTAATATTGATCAAGTTCCAACCTTTTAATCTACAAATTTGTTTTATTACGATTCAACAGTCTCTTTTTAGTTTTAAAGAAAAAGTATATTCGTTTACCAGTTTTAATCAAATTTATATCTTAAAATTTAAATTATTTTCTATAGTCAATTTAATATTTTACTACAAATAAGTATATAGTACTTTTTATTAGTTTATAGTTAAAATAGACACAACTAACAAATTAATTTATGTTAAAAATATCCCTTTGTGTAAGTGGATTTATTTTAAATATTTTTTTTTTGTTTATGTTTTTATTAAAATATATTATAAAATCGTGTAATTTTATTTTACGTTAAATGTACAAGAATTATAAAAGTTTCTTGTTTTAGACTTTAACTATTATAAAAGTTTTATCTAACAAAATAAATTTTATTTGAATGTTTCGTTTATATATAATTTAATTTATTAATAGTTAACGTTGATTCACATGTAATTTTGAAATAAAATAATGTATATTTAGATAATTTAAACTAAAAAACAACACAACTAATTTGTATAAGTATTGAAAGTTAGATAAAGTATAAAATATAAATACAGCAAAAAACACTTAAAAGTATACCCGTTAAAACTAATATTTAAATTTAATGATCTAACTATTTGATAATGATGCTTGATATTAGATAAGAATTAGCTTTTTTCATACGTTGAACACTGCCTTATAAGAAGCTTTCTTTCGTGCTCAGTAGAGCGAAGTATTTAGCGGTTAAACGCGAAGCCACCCACTTTTATTAACTAATTTATTTTAACTTTTTTTTTGTGTGCAGTAAAAGTACATAATATCTAATATATATTCAATGTATAAACTATTGAAGTGTTTTGTGTAATTTTAGGATTTAATTTAAAGTAATAGCATTAGTATGCTTCTACTGTCTAACTACTAAACGTTATCAAAACTTTGCTTGAAATCTAGATCACTTTTTTATAATTTCTACCATAAATTAAAGATATATTTTCTAACCTATACTTGATTTTAACTATAAATCAATTTTATTTAAAACATTTTGTATAGCTAAACAGAATTTTAGATGTATCAAATCTTTTTAGATAAATAAGAATACTTAAGTAAGATAAACATCAAAGTTTGTAATGTTTCAATCACTTAAAGTAAACAATCTAGAACTGCCTCCATAAAGCTTATTTGAAATCTTTTTAATTTTTTCGCAATATGTTTATGTAATAGTTGCAACACGTAAAAAAATCATTTAAAAGCATGTTATTGGTCCTATTCAGTTCGCATTGAAGGGTTAAAAAACGGTTTGACTCTTCTTGGAGATAGTTTCTAAACTTGTTTAAAACATTGCACCGCGGGCTTTGTGGTATTTGTAAACTAAAAAAAAAGCTGAAAACTCTAAGTCGCTGTATTTGTAAGTACCCTAGTGCAGTGCTTCTGAAATAGGGTTCCGCGGAACCCTAGGGTTCCGCGACGTCTCTCAGGGGTTCCGCGAAGCCATTCGAAATTTAAAAAAGAAATTTGAAAAAAAAAACATAAATTATAAAACTTCAAAAAAAATGGAGCACATAAAATGGAAAACATATATAATTATAGCATTTATTGATCTGCTTAGTGTATATCAAGCGGTAGGACTTTAAATGGGTATTCATTATTAATAGGTGTCCTGGTTACGCAAATTTTTGCAAACTTTTGAATTTCTATTTTTAGTGAAGTCATGAAAATACTGGTATTATCACTAAAGCAAACAATGTAGGAGCAATGAACTTACACATGCAAGGGAAGCAAAATTTCATTTTTGTCATGACAGACAAGATTGAGTTGTTTAAAAATAGAATTAACTTTAATAGAAAAGAAAAAGGTTAGCAATGGTAATTTTGCGATGTTTCACTGGTTTGATGAGGCCCATGAAAAATGCATAGAGTTCATCTTCTCTGACGAATTATACAACCACTTTGATCTTTGGTCTATAAAGTTTCAACATTATTTTCCTGAAGATGTTCGCATCGGAAATTTATGGATTTTGAATCCTTTTATGTTTGATATTGCTTCAGAAGAAGTGAATCTTCCTACAGATACAGTAAACGAATTGCTGCAACTATCTGAAGAGAGCAATTTAAAATTGAGTTTCAAAGGGAAGGAGCTTTTAGATTTTTGGATATGTGCAATATCAGAGTACTCCGTCTTAGCAAAGCGCGCAGTAAAATTTATTTTACCATTCACCACCACTTATCTTTGCGAGTCCGGCTTTTCGCATGTAACAAACATTAAAACGAAGCAAAGGAACTGTATGCTGACTCCAACCTTATCTACCTGTCTCCGTCTCAGTCTATCTAAAATCCAGTCGCGCATTGACATGCTTCTTGCTAAGAGACAAGTTCAAGTTTCGCACTAAATGTTTTTTATTTAATTTTCGTTAGGCATTTTACCTGTTTATTACAGTAATCTGTGAATTCGATTAGGTTCATGTTTATTTCGTTATTGTTTGTAGCTCTCATTTGTTTTTATTATGCAAGGAATGATTTTTATGACGTTGCGATTAATCATGTTTGCTTTCGTTTATTTATTATAGAATCATAAAATACCTATTGCCTCTGGCGCACTTTGAGTTTGACTCGACTTAATACTATTACAATTGGTATGATTTCTGACAATGATATAGTTTTGCTAAAAAATTAGTTTTTCACTGAAATTCTTTTGGTTTTGAGTAAATATTAAATTAAACATTTATGTAAAATTAAATTAGGGGTTCCGCGGAAAAGTTGAAATTAGGAAAAGGGTTCCGCCACTAGAAAAAGGTTCAGAAGCACTGCCCTAGTGCACATAGCAAAAGCAAGTATTGATTTTTACAAATGAAATGTTAGCATCAATGATAAAAATTCTCTAAACCTACCGTTAACTAAAATGCACTATACAATTATAAGGACACATAGCTAAGTAAGTTAGTAAAAAGTGTGATAAATACTGTTTTTAAAATAAAAGCTAGTACCATAGCAAAATTTACGGAGAGAATTTACTGTTTTTGTCTCGTTTAACTGTTATCTTTAAGTTATTAACCCGGAAAACTCCATTGTAAACCTATAGGAATAAATGCTACTTAATAAAAAGAACGAATAAAAAAGAACAGTTACCTCTATTTTAAAGTTGGTTTGTAATGCGTCTTTTAGTATTTCTCTACAATTAAACAAATAGTTACCAGCAAATGGTAAAAGTTAAAAAGGGCAATAAGAATATTAAAAAAAATAATGGAAAGAGAAATGTAAAAAGACCAAAAATATATATATATACAAAGAAATTTCTTAAATACAAACCAAGGGCAAAGTTTAGAGAAATAGTTTTATTAAAAAGAGTGTAAAAAAAGAATGAAAAAAACCTAAACAAACAATATAAGGTAAATAGTTTAAACTAGTCCTAAACTGAGGCTGTGCAAAAGTTACCTTCCGTGCAAAAGTTTACGTTCGTACATTTCTGAAACAAACCAAAATTCATTACTATTAATAAACTACTACTGATATACCATTGGCTATTTAAATTTAGTTGCTTTCAATAATAGTTAAACAATATATAGTTTTTAATCAAGAACATTTAAACAGTAACTAAAGTTGTTATTTTTTATGGAAACGTAAACGATTTGAAAACAAAATCTTTTTTTTTTGTTAATGAATAATCTAAAGGGAGAATAAAAAGCACTACACTCTTAATTTATTATAAATACAAACTTAGCTTAGATTTTAAACTAACTGTTTTGAAACACAAAACTTATATAAAACCTTTTAAAACACATATTTATATGAAAGCATCTCAAAGCATACGTTCTAATCTATTTAATTTAAAAGAGTTAATTCAAATGCCATGTTATTAAATCAAAATTTAGGCTATATTGCACAAATGTTTAACAATGCTAAAAAGAAAAAGTTTCGTTGTAAAGTTGACTGATAAGTCATAATCTTAATGAAAAAAAATTGTATTCAAGTTATATCAGCTGTAAATAAATTTTTTTATATTAAGAAGAACTAGGACCAAAATTACAAAAACTTATTACCGTTAAACCTGGTACGAACTAGATATATCTTATATGGATTTTAGCGTTTTTTAAAACATTTAAGCGGATATTCATTGTCTGTAGACATAAATTTGATAACGACTAATTTATTTTTAAAATGTGCTCAACAAAGTTGAAAACTTTTTCTTTTTGAAGTCCTATACAGTTTATAGTCGAGGAACTTGGATAGCAGAAAACAATGTGAGATGTTTTGTAAGTTCGCTATGTTTCTCACACCATTTACCTTTCGTTGTGTCAAAACACAAAACATTTGATGAGCGCCTCAAATGAAAGTATAGTTTGTAGCCGGTGTTAATGGCTGTAAAAAAACTTTTTGAAGTTATGTCGTACAGTCTCAGTTCTGGTTTAAGAACAGTGAACTTTCTAGAAGTAGAATCATAAACTTCGTTTACATTAGTCCCTCCTCCTATAACGAATATTTTATTCTGAACTACAACTGACATATGGAGACACCTTGAATAGTTCATGGTCGGAAATTTTGTCCAAGTGTCGTCAATCGGGTCGTATGCCTCAACTGTTTTTAATGTTCGGCGGTTTCTCTGATCGTAATGATTAACAAAGTCAAAAATTTCATCATCTTCGCTTCGTATGCCACCAGATACAATAACTTTTTCTTCGAAAACGCATGCAGCAGGATAATCTCTTTTTTCGATCATATTAGATTTGTTTTTACATGAGCAATCTTTCGTATCAAACTCTATACACAAATCTCTTTCCAAATTAATTGTATCCCATCCTCCAATTAGAAAAATTTTGTCCAAAAAACTGCATACAGCATAATTCATTAATACATGGTCATTTATATATTCTATATTGGCAACCACTTTGCACGTTTTTGTAATATGGCTGTACATTTCTACTTCTTTTATGATACCATTATCATCAAAACCACCAAATATGTACACTTTTCCCCTGAGGTAAACCGCTTTAGACTCATAACGCTTTCTTGTTAATGAGGAAATTATCTCAGGTTTTTTGTAGTCGTCATAATTCGTTATTTTCAATATTTTTGCACTAACAGGTTCAACATGACTTTCAAAATTTTTAGCACCTCCGAAATACAAAATGTCAAACGAATCATGACGGCAACATCTTGCTGTGAAAAACCTTCTCGGTTTATTTCTATAAAAATCAAAGTTGCCTTTCAAAACTTCACTTAAAACCGAAAGTGAATCTTTGTTCATTCTAAAACAACTTATTTTAGTTAGGATGGTTTTTAAGGTTTTCTCTGCTAATAGTGGGAGACGTATTTTGTGTAGCAGCCTTTTTGAAAATTTTGCTCGTTCAATTAAGTTGTAGCTTATCCATTTATCAACAACTTGGTAAATTTCAATCTCAGTTGTGACTAACAAACTTGATCTAGAAAGAATTTCCTCGAGCAGATTTAATTCCAATTGTAAAAAGTTATTTGTCTCTGTAATCATCAAAAAACAGCTATCTATGTATACCAAAGCGTCTTTGCTCGAAAAACAAAATATCTTTGAAAGAGTTAGATGCATACGATAGTTTTTGTGAACCATTTTATCTTTAAAACATTTAATTATTTTTTGCTCTTTATTGTCGTCTAAAGCTACCTTATTTAACTGCATGACTTTAGTAATGCGATGCTCTTGTATTGTAACTTTACCTGAAAATAAATGTTAAAACGATTTTTGTTAATTAAATTTAAAACGAATATATATTGACTATAAAATTTATACATGCAGAAATTATATGACTATTTATTAATCAGCTAATAAATTATTTTTTATTATTCAATTAAAATAACATAATTAGTAACTTTAAACATTTGTAATTGGTTATAAACAGTATACAAAAGACACTATATGCAAACATTCCTAAATATTTCACGCTAGTTTCATAAGCAGATACATTAAAAATGAATAGTTGGAGTTATATAGTGACTGTAGTACTCAATATAAACATATATTAGTAAAATGAAAATTCAGTTACACAATACTAAACAAAATACTAAACATTGTAAATGATTCATCAGAAACATGTAGACTCCTAAATCATCATTAAGTAAAAAAAAATAATAACAAACTTGAATTGATTTTGCCTACAAAAGATAGGTTTTTTATTTAAAATACATATAGCTTCCATTCTAACTAAGTCAAAGACGTTACAACAAAATCTATTTATCTTAAATGTTTTTAAATTAATTCTTTTAGCAAAATTTTAATTATTCACCAAATGTTCCGCTTTTGTAGATCTTTATATTGCGTTCATAGTTGTACTAGAGTTAATTAATTTTTATTTTTCAGCTAAATTCAAAAAATTATCAAGCAAGACGTTATATATACTTTTAGCCTTTTCCTTAGGTGTCTAGTTGTAAGACCGTTATAGCTATTGTAGCAATAGTATTTGAATTGATTTATATCCATGATTATTAAATGTAGGTATCTGGTATTTGCCTTACATAAGGTTTACAGCTGAAAAAGTAGAGCTTTTTGTTACTTAATATACTTTTATAAATACACATATTATTTTGTTAATGTATAGAATTTTTAAGGTGTGTTAACATTTTCCGGTGTAATTTTCTTAATTCTTTTCAAAGAATTTATGTGAGATATAATCGTTTTAATTACTAGCTCAGGAGGGTGACCATTTACATACAACAGTGTCATATTGTAACTATTTTTTCTTTAATGAACTTATATGAATACATTTTATGTGCACGATCACACTAAGTCCTGATAAGATTGACTTTTTGTTTTAGGAAATAAAGAGTTCAATTGAATGCCATAAAGGTGAGAAAAACTCTAGTTGTTACTAATTCTGATAAAAGTAAATGGTTGTGCTATTTTAGATAAGCAAGACCATCTGGAAAAAATGCAACTAATTAACAATATTTCAAAATTTAAACTTTTAGGTTCAACTGACAAACTTTATAACACTGATAAAGTAGAAAATAATATAGTCAAGTTCTTAAAACATCTAATTTTAAATAAGCAAAAGAGCCAAGAGATTTATGAATTTATTTAATCAGTTAGTACAACTAGACCTTAAATATATGGTCTTTCATAAATTTATGAAAAAAAATATCACTAAGATCAATTTTATCGATGATCAACTCTACGCAGTATAAAATAGCAAACTTACTAAACTGGCAACTTAAAACTGTTATATATTAATATTCTAATTATGTTAATTAGGATTTATTCACCTTTGTGGTAAATTTTAGATATATTTATGCTAATAGCACATTCACGGTTTCGTTTGAAGTAAAAAATTGATGAAAAATATATAATTTAATTAAAGAGCTGATATTTACACACTATAAAGTTTTATGAGATTTAAACATCTTCATCAAGTAAAGAAAATTTTGTTAAATTGCTACCACTAGTGATGTAAGGTTCTCTTTCAATAATGTAATACAAATTGAAGATGTAGCTATGAGATCTTGTTTTGGCTTTACCTTTGCCAATACTTTTATGGGCTTGTCAGAGTCAAAAATCATCTCTAAGGTGCAAGATGGAAGCAATTACTCAAAATGAATTTTTTGTTATAAACAAAATTCAACAAGAACTGGATAATTTCTATAAGTTGTCAAATAAATAGCATGATTTAATAAAGTTCACCATTTAAAATGAACAAAATAATGAGATATTCTACTTTGATGTACTGGTGAAAAAACAAAAATCAGATTTAATTGCTAATGTGCTACGAAACTTTTACTGGTGATTATCTAAATTTTTTGTCACTTTGCTGTCTGAAACTATAAGTCAATCTAAAAACAGAACACTGTGTCATTGTGTATATTTAATATGTTCACCTGAATTTTCTGAAGAAAAATTTAATAACATTGAGGACTTGTCGTTAGAAAACGGATATCCTATTGAGTTAGTAAGTAGTGTAACCTATGGATGTAAGTACCTTTAGATCACAAAACCTAATAATACTAAATGCTATGATTCAATAATACTTAGGGCTACACTATATTAAACTAGGCATGACATGAGTTAACATATTTTATACAAAGAACAGTTGCAAACACAAGCACAAGTATATAAAGAACATCAAATTTAGAAATCACTTGAAATGTGAGTCAAAAATATTACACAAGATTTAATCAACCAAAAGTATACAACAAAGTAATATTTAATTTCATAGAGTGTAAATAAGAAATACTTATAAAAACAACACTCGTAAAAAAAACACTTGTGTTTAAAAAACACAAGAACACAATGTAAATGTCTATTCTTCATTGTCACGTTTACTGCAGCAGGCTGTGGCTAGAGTCCCCCGTCTGTCTGTTGTATCAGCTTATTTAAAACATTCCATAACTCAATGTTAATTTAGGATTTCTGGTATAAAATTTATTTTTTCCTTGTGTCAACTGTATTAAAATTGCATCAATATGAAAATTGACCTTACGAGCTTTCTTTTATAGCTTGAATAAACTTTTAGCTCATAACTTTCAACCAAATTTAAACAGTAATCAAGTGCAACTTGATATCTTGTTACAGTTTCTCTTCTCCACTGTTGAAAGACAAATCGTCACTCTACTTCTCCTCTGCCTTTTTGTTTGGAAGATAATCAACACCTTTACTTTATGAACAAGAAAAAAGTTACACATATCAAAATTTAAAATGGTCTCAAAACTACTCATGTTTTCATACAAGATTTAAAGCAAACTAGAAAATAAATTCAGACAATTTAATACAAATGGTAATTTAGTTTTTAAAATTTTATGTTTTTAATAATCAAAAAAAAAAGTTAATGTGTTTTACTAGCTTGAACAATTTACTTTAACTTCTGAAACAATAATAAACATTGTTCATTCTACTATAAAGATTGCAGTTTTGAAAAACAGGTAAATGACAAAAATACAAAAAAATCACTATAATCACTATAATATAAACTCAAAAAATTTTCATCATGTTACTGCTCTTTGCTGTCTTAGTTATTAATAAACTTTGTTTTCTATCGTTCTATTAAGATTGAAGAGCCTTAGATAAATTTAATATTACTCACTTTCAAATAAAATTGGTCACCACTTTAAAGAAGACTTATTTATACTTATACCATGTTAGTTTTTTTTTCTAACCCCTATTCTTTCTGGTTATGGGTACAAACTCAAAGGCTTTTAAATGGGCATACGGTAAGTGTAAGTATTGCTACTTAAAAATTAAATGCACACCTTGTTGTAAAATTTCTCTAAATCTACTACTAAAAAAAAGGCAGTGTATAACAAAAATGACTAAAATATATGATTGTGAGTAAAAACTGTGATAAATACTGCTTTCAAAATAAAAAGTGATACACTAGTAGAACTTATTTGGGTAAAATAATGTTTTGGTAATATTTAACTGATACCTAAAAGACTGGTTATCCTTTAAACGAGGACGCTAATTTTAACCTATGGGTGTAACTTTATAAAACACAAGAAAACAATATAAATGTCTAATTTCATCGTCACGTTTACTGCAGCAGGCTGTGGCTAGAGTTCCCCGTCTGTCTGTTGTATTAACTTATATAAAGCATTCCATAACTAAATGTTGCATCAGGGTTTCTGGTATGCATTTTATTTTTTCCTTTTGTCAACTGTATTAAACTTGCATCAGTATAAAACTTGACCTTGCAAGCTTTCTCCTTAACTTTTAGCTCAACACTTCCAACCAAATTTAAACAATAATCAAGTGCAACTTGATATCTTGTTACAATAGAACTTGTAAATCTCAACTAAAGTTTTTGAACAGAGATAAAGAAATTAACCAAAAAAAATGTAGTCTTCTTAAAAGTTCCATAGATAAATAAAAGATTAGTATATTAAGAGAAGAAAATTAGCAATTAATAAACACTGATTTTCAGCAACAAAACCTAGAGTAATTTTTACATCAAGTCCTATGTTGACACCTGGAGACATAGATCAGATACCTACGTTTGTATATATAAAATAAAACATGGTTATATACCAACTCAATTGTTATTGTGATAATGTTGTAACGTGTTTGACATTGTCAAAATCGAAGCTAAGTGTATTTTAAATACAAAAATTTTACCCTTTCTAAGCAAAAATGATTTAGTTTTGAGAGTTGCCTTTTTACTCATTGGTGTTTTTAATGTCTAGATGTTTGTCATAACCAATTACAACATTTAGTATTTTGATTAGTTTTAAGGAATATACTGTGTATGTTATTGCTAGCTATCACAATTTCTAAAAAAGTTAAATTTCTTTTTTATTAAATCTTTGTATAAACTGTAGAAAATAGGGTAAAATATCTCTGGATATTGGCATAAAGTGTCTTTTGTACATTGTTTAAAGTTAATATTAACTTCGACTGTTTGTTTATATTGCTTATAACTACTACGTCCTATTTTGTTCAACTATTTTTTATTAATCAGTTATAATTCAACTAAGTTGTTTGTTTCTCAAATAAAAAATATTTGCTTGTAAACTTTAAAAATTTTGTTTATCCTAATTTACAAAATAAATAAAATACTAAGTATTATTAAACATACTTGTATACGTATACTCCTTACTTGCTGTTGAATTCTTAAAAGCATTTTCCATGATTTTTTTCTGTTGTGCTTTTGTAATACATTTCTCAACAAAACTACAAAATTCAAGTTCATTTTCATGTTTACTCAGGTGTTCAGTTGTCCGTATATCTTCTAATTTAATTTTTTTGACATCAGCTGTTTTGTTATTTCTTTCTCTCAACCAGTACGAATTAAGCTTTAAATCTTTTCCACTCATTATTAAAGTAGTTTAAAACTATTAATTGAACCTGTTTAAAATTTCTATGATAGAATAATTAAGATAAAAGTAGACTGAAGCTGGGTTGCAGATCTTTGAGTAAAACTGTTCTAGGTGATAAACAAACTGTCCTTGTGGACTAATTTTTTTGAAAATCCTTATACAACTTTTTTTTTACTTTATAAAATTGATAAAATTAGATTTTTCAACAAATTAATTTAGAAAATTACAAAAATTGAAACTAAATTAACTATGTCTAATTAAAAAAAAAATTTTAGCCACAGATTTTTTAAGAATCTTAAAACTATCCTGAGTTTTTTTAACTGTTTTGGCTTGAGTTTTACTGAACTTAAAAAAAAAATCTTAATATTTTTAGTTATCCTGAGTTTTTCTTGGTCATTTCAGGATTTTCATGAATTTCAAAGTATTTTAAGTTATCCGGAATGTGTTAAATATGTAACTTACCTGCTAGAGGTAGGACTAAAGATAATAAATATTATAATAGTATAAAATAAAAGGAAACTACTACTTTTAAGAAGATTGACTTTAAAATAGAAATTAAAAGAAATTAAAGTTAGTCTATTTAGATTGTTACAATTGACTAAGTGAGTAAATTTAAACAAATATTTCTTTAATTAAGGCTTTAAGTTCTTTATAGTCAGCTAAAAATTAAAAACAACTAAACAAGCGTAAAAAAGTTATTAGCAACATTATTAGTTGTTGCTAAATCACAGTAAAAGATATGAGAGAGGTACTTAAACTTTCAATTAATTTTATATTTCAGGGAATTAAGTGCAGTTAAAATTTAATGGTGTAATTGTAAAATGTAATTATGATCATATTTATATTAACACTGTACTATTTAGTTTGTTAACAATGCAAAACCTTCATGTATTTACTTAAACCATAATTCCAAAAGTAAACCAAATGTTCCCTTTGGGCCTTAACAGAAATTTAAAGGGTGTTTAGCAGTATAGAGGCTTTAGGTTTAGTATGGTTGTATAGTTTTAACTGAACACTAAAAATTCTGGAGTTGATGATGAAGAGCATTAAAAAAAGTAAGCCTTTTTTGTGGTAATTTTAAACAAACACTAGACAGTTAATAAAAAAGTCAAAAAGTATAGGGGCAAAACTAAGGAGTAATAGAAAGTCACAATTTGAAACTTACACTAGATATTCTGAAGTTGACATTAAAGTGCTAAAAAAGGAAGATTATAGCTTTTTTTAGGGGTTTTTGTTTTTGTGAAATCTTATTGAAAAGGCTACATCTGTTTTAATTTGTTTGAAGGGGTCTTTTGAAAAAAAGTTTTGAAAACCCTGATTTAAACTGAACTTTCATTAAAAAGGTTTGTGTAACTTGGTAAAAATATTCCTTTAACTTATAAGCTTTTAGAAATATGAATTTGTCCTAGCACCTATATTTAATTTGGTTTATGATATTTTTAAGATTATTGTAAGTATACCATTAAAAAAACTTATTACTAATGTATCCACCTTAAAAAAATAATATTTATTTTTTTTTATTTTAGCATAACTTTAATTTATGATAATTTTCTAGATAACCTAATTTCTTATATAAACAATGTAAGTTTGTTTATAAAATTTTAAACTACTAAAAACTAGATTATAATTCTAAAAAATTGATATAAATATTTATACTTATTTTGTTTATCTAATTTTTCTTTGTTTTACTTTTTTGTTTTTCAATAACTATAAAACAAAACTTTAGCACCATAAATTTATTAAATTTTTAAGTTTAAAAAGGGTTGCCACAGATCATTCTGAAAAAAGTTTTCTAACTTTTGCTGACTTTTTATTAAAGTTTTTCTGACTTTTCTAAATCAAACTTTTCACTCAAACTTATTGTAAAAAGCATAATTAAACAACTGATATTGTATAAAGCTTTCAATTTTACAGGATTTTCATCAGTTTTTTGCTGAATTCATTCATCTACCTTTCACAAACCTTTGAACCATTAGTGTTAAATTGATATGTTTGCAATAAACAGCTCAATCAGAAAAATACTTTTAGTTTATAACTTATAAACAAAACTTGTCTGAAAGTAGAAAAAATTATCTAGAAATCTCTAGCATAAATGCTAAAACCACCATAACTATAATGCACATCAAAAATGATTATTTAAGTAGGGTAGTTGTGCATTATGTTTAGAGAAAAATGTTGCTGTTTTTTAAAGGATATTTTATTAATTTTAACAAATAAAGGCATTGAAAAATTTTACCATTTGTAGGATTCTGAAAATACAGAATGTTGTAAATTTGAACTACAAAATTCTGAAATTTTTTCATCTTCATCAAATTTCCTGGTTTTTTTTTCAAAAACCCCATTTTTTCCCAACTATACCTGATTTTCTAACAGTTTTAGTGTTTCCTGACTTTTCTGACCATGTGGGAGCCCTGGTTAAATTCACTGTTTTAAAATTTTAAACAAATCAATTACACTACAATGTTTAAATAGAATTAATTTGAAAACAAAAATCTTGCTGATTGTATGAATAGTTTATATGCTTAGTTTTAATTATTTCAAAATATTCAAGATGCAGCTGATACATTACACAAGCAACATAGTTTGAGATTTGACTACCTGTTAATTTCCCACTTTAATAACTTACATTGAATACCCCTATCTACTTAAGTCTATACTACAACACATAGTTTAGAAACCACCTAAAGATTTGTATATAGTGCCTATTATAGATTCATGCTTGGCTGAGATTTTTTTGATTAAATTCGACATTTAAATAATCAGTACTTAAAAAACATATGAATATCAATGTGAAGAAACTTGTATTTTTTGAAAGTAGTCACAACTCACAATGTCTAGTAGTATTAATTATCAACAGCTTTTTTTTATTTTAAAGGATTTTTATATTGAACCAAAGTAATTTAAGACCAAAGACGTACGTAAAATCAGACGATAACATTCTACGACTCACAAGTTATAAAATCTGATTTAAAGTTCGTTCATATTGTCTGAAAATTCATTGCTCGTGTAATTTTTAAAGCATTCTTGGCAGTAAATCATGAAACTATTTGTGATTGTAAAGAACATTTAGAAAAGTAAGAATTAAGATCTAATAAAAACATTCTTGAAAACTAGTTCGATGATAAAAATAGAATTTTTTTTTTGTAAACGACTTATAATACTTAAGCTCTTAAAATGTTTATAAAACTGTTTTTTATACAAAACTATCCGCAACAAAAATGAGCTTTAATAAATATTTTTCGAGTATTAATTATACTAAAAAGCATTGTTTTACAACAGTGCAATTTTTGTTCTTTAAATAAAAATTCAGATTATTATGTAGAAAAATGTCTATGTTTATTTCAATTTTTATGATTAATTTAACTTATCATTTTATTGTTTAGCCGTAATTTTTTTCTCAATATCATAATAATCACCAAACAAAAATCTGAAAACAGTAATCATCACAACTACTAACAACCTTGCAACACTCTGTGTATTAACTATATATTTAAAATATTGAAAAACAAACCTCAAACACTTAAATTTTGTTTTTCAAAAAGACTATAAAAAATACTGCATTTTAACATACATAAGCAACATATATAAAACAATCTAAATTTAGAAAATAACTTAATAACAAGCTTAAAATTTTAACAATTGTATTCAAAATAAAATAATAAAAATAAAACGCTTCAAACAACATCTCTAAATTAAAACATCTTAAATTACAATTTTTAAATTGCTTAAATCGAAAAAATTCATTCAAGTGCATAATTAATTAATAAAAATTTCGACCATATAATAATAAAACAATAAGTAAAGCTTAAACTGTCAAATTCTATGAATTCTAAGATTTCAGGATTTGTGGCAACCCTGTTTAACTAACTAACAATTATTAAAAATCACTAAATCTTACTTATTTTTTTAAAAGACTATATCCTTTTACTTGAAAATCAGATAAAACATTTTTAAGTATAAGATACTGCTGACAAATTACACAACTAAAACTGCTTGTGGTTTGCTTACCTGTTAGTTTTCCATCTGGATAACTTATATAATATCTACTAAATTCTACACTGCAACCCAGAGTTCAAGAAATAACTAGAGATCTCTATATACTGCCTTCAAAAGCTTCACATTGGATGAGCAACTTATTTTTAGGCTTGACGTTATTAAAAAATCACGGCTTAATTTATTTTTGTAGATAATAAAAAAGAAGGTACTCTAATTCTTTGAAAGAAATTACAGTGTTTAGTAGTATTCAACACAAACAACATCACTGAGTTCAAATAGAATGATAATTTAAACGAAAAAATGGACTACAGCCTACGTAAAGTCAGGTGATATAATTCTACAGTTAACAAATTATAAAAACTAATGAAAGTTTGTTTATTTAAATTTAAAATTCAATGCTCGAATAATTTTTGGCCCACTGTTTGCAGTCAAACTAAAGCTATTGTTGATTTTATTTTAAAATGTAGAAGAATAAGAATTAACATCTAACAAAAATTTCTGAAAATGTTCGATAATAACTATAACTAATAAAATTGTTGTTAACAATTTAAAATATTTAAACTTTTGAAATTACTAGTTTATTTATACTAGACTTAAATTAGATCAAAATTTTACTTTCTTTATTGTGTAGTAGTGTTTTACCGCTATAGAAGTTGACATCAATTTATAATGGGAAACCGTTAAACAATTCCTGCGAACTAACTAGAGATTAACAATAAACAAGAGAAAACTTTTAAAACATAATGTTTTTGTTTTAAAAAACAACTAAATAAAAACAACTATTCTTTATCGTTCAATAAGCTTTATGTATATAAAGTTATTTTTGAGCAAATATTTAAAAGATAACAATTTGCAAAGTTCATTTACAATGTCGCGTTATGCAATGCGCTTATTTTTGAATACTAAAAATAAGCTTTTTAGTATTTAATTTTTAAACTATGCCACCAGCCAACAAGGTTGCCAGAACGCTTTTTTTTTTGTTAAGTTAAGTATTAGTACAATGTACACTTGAAAGCCTTAAATTGTTTTAACTTTTATTGTCACACTGAATTGCTTCTTTTGAAATAATAAATAAAAAAATTACTTTCTTTACGCAATTTAGTTACTTAAGCAATTTCTTTTTCAAATAAATAAACAATTTACTGTTGTAGTAACTACTGTTTATTCTGCAAAAACATTTGGTATATAAAAAGCTTGTTTATACCATTTTTTACTTTAGCAAATATTTGGATGGCAGTTGACAAAACTACAAATAAAAACATTTTAGTGTTTGAATTGAATATTGACGTTATAGCATACTATTAGAATTAATTTATTGGTTAGTATACGTAATGTGATTCCAAATCAGAAGTATAAAAGTGGCTTAAACAACTAATTTATATTTAAATTTTGTATAAAAATTCAGCTACAAATGAAAAATATGGAAAAACACATACTGTGAACAACACAGTAAAACACTGGGTTTTAAAAAATTTACTTGTGTTTGATTAATTTTAACAACATAAAACATTAGTTAAATAAAAAATTATTTAGTATGTTTATAAATATATATATAGTTCAATACTTCACAGCGGGCTGAAAACGAGGTTCAAGACGCAAATGACTATTAAAAATTTTGCTGAATAGATCATCAAAGTAAATGTTTAATATTGTCAGATAGAACTTTTTTTATGATTTCAAAAGTGGTTTTGTTTCTTTTTAGGTAGTAATTGGTTTTGCTAAAAACTGATGTTAGTTTAAATCCAGACGGTTTTTTAACTTTTACAGTATAAATGAATCCAGAGGGAGTTGACGACCTAACACCCAAAGGTTCATTTACCCTAGAACGTTTACGCTTAGGGCTTAATCTATGTGTTGCTTTTCTAATGGAATTTGACATAATTATAACTTTACTCTAGACTAAGTATTACTAGATATCAATACTACTATAAATAACCAGGCACAACAATTGAGTGGGTTTCTCTATTAAACGAACTTCAATGAACACAAAACCAATTGTGAAAATCATGAGAACTATTTAATATGTAAATTGTGTACTAAAATACTGTATAATAGTTACTATAAAAAACTCAATAATATTATAAGAAATAATTAACATTAAATGCAAAACCAAGTGTTGAAAAACACAAGAACTATAAAAGTTTGTCACTTATGTGAAAAATGCTTTATATTTAACTACTGTTAATAATAGTTTTAATAAATCACTTGTTAAAAATCAAAAAATATATAAAAATTTACAGTAAGAGAATTACTAAACTTACTTTAAATAACAAAATTTAAATCTAAGAAACACAGTTATAATTATATTAACTAAAATTGTATAAAACAACTTAATACCAATGTTCAAGTGTCTTTCTTGTAAACACTTGTCTTTCTGTAGCTCCTGGCGGTTCTCTCAACACAGCTCAATCTGTCGTATCACCTTATCAGCTCGTGACCAAAAAAATTAAATATGAATCGTTGCATCATACAGTTTTGATTGTACGCCTTAAAAGTGAAATGCGCTCTCATTTTCTTTTATTCTCTTTACGTCATAAAAATACTGCGCTTTTATTCTCTTTCTCACTTTTTGTTACATCAGACTTGCCCGGGCAAGAATTGGAAGTGCAATAACTCTTAATTTTTTCTTAAAAACAAAACGGTTTTCAAGTGAAACTTGCAATATCTTTACATAAATACTATAAATTCTTCATAGTTTTCCGCAACTTTTTTTTTACTTAAAGTTACAGATAAATATCTGAAAAACCAATTTAGAACTAGTTTTGACTATTCATATCAAAAATAAAAAAACCTATTCAAATACTCAAAACTTAAGAGTTCTTTTAATATAAAAATTAAAAATAAATATTTACATTTTATTCAAAAGTCAAAAGTAAATACATCAAAATATTACTTGTTTAAACATATAAAAAATTATTGTTACTGTTAATGGAAATCTTGTACAGTGTTTCCTCGCTAATACGGCCAAGTTGGGCAAGTTTTTTTTGAAAATACGGCCGGTTTTGCCTTTGGCCGGATAAGAACAAAATATCGCTTTTTTTACAAACTATCTACCTTAGTTATATTATGAATGTATATAACAAAACGTACAATAAAAATTCACTTAATTTAATTTATTTTACTTTTTTCAAAGAAAAAAGAATTAAAACAGACAAAACTAAACGAAACAAAATTTTACAAGTTGATAATTAATGGAAAAAAACTACGCTGTTAACACTTTAACTAAATTAAGAATTTTTTTTGAAAAAAGAAAGAATGGAAGATTGTTTTACCGTACTTTCTCGTTTCTTAGCAGAAAACTCACGAAATTGGATGAGTTTAGACACATCTTCAGGTGTGGCTTCTGTTTGGCAACGATAGTAAGCTAAGTAATCGTCCATTTTCTGCATGGCTTCAGCATGAGAAAATGGACGCCTAGAAGGCTGGGAAACACCAATTTCATCTTCAACAACTTCAACAGCCTCTTTTTCGTTATCCCCAGTAACCAGTTCAACAATTCCTTGCTCGTCCATATGCTCATATCCAGGACCATGGCAACTCATCAATCTTTGAATATCATCTTCTGTATATGTGATATTTAATCTCGCAAATTGCTGTACAAACTCGTTATCTTGAGTTTTTTCTGAAGGGTCTATATTTTGCATGGAAGAGCTTTGCTGTAATGGCATTAATTTCTTCCATGAGTTTCTAATGGAAGAAGGCTTTACTATACCCCAAGCAGATTAAACGGTGTCGACAACTTTTGTCATGTCGATTATTTTTAAAAAATCTTCAATTGTGAAGGTTGATTGCGATATAAGATTATTTAAATATGAGTAGGTGTAATAAACGAACGAACGTACACCTTTGCATGTTGGGTATCATTTGCACAATGTTAGTTTAAATCTAGTTTAAACTCTTTACCTTTTTTATTCATGTTTTTTGTTCTTTTTATAAATTCATTTTAGCATTACTACTGCTTCTACCACTTACACTCGGTCGGTATATTTCTATTTACAATTATCTTTTTATTTAGTTAACCTTTTTTTTAATTTTCTATTTTTTTTGATATACTTGTTACTCCTTTCCTCGACGACGCAGATAAACTTACATTAAAATGATGATTAATGTTTTATTTCTTTAATTACTCCCTCGCTTTCTATAGGTTTACAATGGCGTTTTTCAGATAACATACTTGATGTCTTTAAAGTAAGAGTTAAACGAGACGAAGACAGTAACTTCCAAATTTAATAAATATATTAGCTTTTATTCTAAAATCAGTACTTCATCACGCTGAGTTGGGGTTCGCGATAGACGGACCTCCGGACAGCCCTTTCGAAGAAAATTTGCGCTGATATTCGTCTTTTCCGAAAAGTACCCGTTCAAGCCACCGAGAGTGACTTATCTGGCCAGTTTACTACTGCCTTGTGGACCGCAAAGGCAAGACTAGCCTGGACTTCCTCGACTCCAAGTGGGCTTCTGGCTACGCGGTCGCCACTTTGCTGCTGTCAATTCAGTCTTTTGTCAACAAATTTCCGAAAAACCGCAAAAAACACGATGAAGTTTGCAGAGAATGGAAAAAAAAGTACTAGTCCTGTTTGGTACGTCATAATATTTAAGAAAACTATTATGTTCTTTGTTTATTGTTTTGTTGAGTGATGTCATTGAATGAGTTGTTTTTTTTTTCTAAGCTAGTTTTAGTTGTATTCTGTTATATTATCTGTTTTGTTGTTGTTGTCAGTTTATTCTCGTAATGTAAAAAAGTCTAGTTTTCAAAGATTGTCTGTGTTTTAATTAAAGTAAATTTTAGGATATAAATAAAGTTGATTAAAAAGCTAGTTTTTTGAAAATATTAATAACTATTTAATTGTTAGATGTTTTAACTGCGAGCTAAATAGTAGAACGTTGTTAAACATTATTCTTTTAAGAAATTTATAACTAAGTCTAACTCTCGCAGTATATTTCATAGTTTATATCCTAGTTTTTTTTTTATTGAAAAGTTTAATAAAATATAGTTAAAGTTTTTTTTAAGTATTAAACACATTTAAAACATTTAGTACATCTTTTACATTAAGTATATTTTAGCTATAAGATATGTAAATTCAAACAGCTATTCACCTTTTATTTTAAATATATTCATTTTAAGTAGATTCATTTCAAAAAATAACTGGAGTCTTATGTTATTTTAGTTTCAATATATGTAATAATAATTTTGTAATAGTTTGAGTGCTAAACTTGTCTAAAACGGACTAAAATTTCTAAAAAATTCAGTATTTATTTTTGTTTAAAACTGACGTTAAATTTAATTTGTTCTGTTGAATACGAAACAGTCTACTAATAAATACATAAATTCGTCAAGTACACATTCGAAGGCAAGCGGAAAATGACAATATTTGTGACTACTTTTACTTACTTTAAGTTTTATTTAACTACTTAGAGCTAGATTAACCGGTTTATATTGTCCTGGTCACGACGTTAAACTGTTCTAGTGTATGACTCGATAACCGAAAGGTTTTTCTCGTGTACCAGGTCCTTGGACTAATATTTTTGAGAATTTTGGAAGTTTAATAAAAAATGTATTTAGAATCTGTTTTGCTTTAAATATAATAATATTCAAACCAGGTTGAATATAGAAAATTTTTGTAATTTTGAAGTTTAACACAACTCATGTCATGTTAATCTCTAGTAAGTTCGCAGTATGTCGCAGAAATGTTTTTTTTTTGTTTCCAAGTAAGATTTATGTTAATTGTTATAGCGGGAAAATACTACAACATAGTGAAGAAAATATCAGTTAATGCTAAAGATATAAGTTAATAAAACCTTTTTGATACACAAAAAAGTTAAACCTGTGAAAATAGTAGTTTTATTACAAAATATTAAAATTGAAAATGTTTTGTTTTACTTTATTTTTGATGTAAATAAACTTAAGTATAGATAGATTAGTCGTTTCGAAATCACATGAATAGAAAGCATAAAAAAAAAACTTTATAGCTTTAAACTTGAGAAATCATATTACTTTTAGAAGTTTTGCATTATACTGGTTTATTTAAAACAGGAAAAAAGTGAAACACTTAAAAACGCAGTACTAATTACTCGTACAAAATTCGATTACCGTATATTCTTTATTATAAATAAACAAGCCCTAATAATTTAGAACTTCGAATATAAGAATAAATTCTCAGTGAAGCGTGAACTTTTTACAAACACTATGTGCAAATAGCCCAGAAGTCGGCAGGTCAAAGTATAACATTTTTTATGTGCTTTAAAAAAATACTTATGGATAATTTTAATAATTAAAAAAGATTTAGGCGATAGATTATTCTTTGAAGATAACACTAAAATTTATTTTTGTTTTTTCGTGAATATCGATATAATAAACTCGTTAATACCAAATTTTAATGCGACCGGCGGGCCGCAGTTTGCCGAACCCTATGCAAATCCATAGTTGTTTGCTGAACTTGTGTTTAAGTATAGAATCTAGTAAATAATATGCTCTAGTAGTAATAATCCAGGTTGAACATTCGACAGGTTGTCAAACGACAAGCAGTGTTAGTTCTATTTTGTGTCAGCCGTTTTTTATACCTGTTTTTTAATTTTATTTAAAAAATAACATAAATGTTTATAAATCAGCAAAATTTCGATTTATTATGTTTTCAAATAATTAATATTTAGACAGCTTTGTATAAAACTTAAAAGTCTGAAATAATTTGAAATATGATAGTTTAGGCAAGAGAACCTAAAAAACTAAAATATCAAAAACTAAACCAAAGACATAGAAAACAATTTATTTCTAAAATTAAACTTTAAAGACACGGAGCAGTAATAGCAGAGAATCCTGGAAAATATTTTGTTTGATCGCTAGGTTTTTCACACCATTCATTCTTTACTGTATCGAAGCAGTAGATACTTGATGAGCCTTCAAAACTGATAAACATTTTATGCCCAAAACTAAATGCTGCAAAAGGATTTGTTAGAGCTATATTGTACAAAGTGAGTGGTGGTTTGAGAACAGTGAACTTTTTAGAAGGAGAATCATAAACTTCGTTGATTTCAGTTCCTCCTGCGATAACGAATAACTTATTCTGAACTACAATTGACTTGTGATTACATCTAGAATAGTTCATTGTTGCAAATTTTGTCCAATTGTCGTTTATTGGGTCGTATGCTTCAACTGTGTTCAATGCTTGATAGTTTTCATTACCGTAAAAATTAACAAAATCAAGAAAATCATCATCTGCGTATCGAATCCCTCCGGATACGATTATTTTCTCTTCAAAAACACATGCATCAGGACTTTCTCTTTTTTCATTCATCTCAGATTTGAGCTTCCAAGAGTAATCTTTTGTATCGAGCTCTAAACAGAAGTCTCTTTCATCATTATCAAATTCATCCCATTGTTTTTCTAAGAATCCACCTATCAGATAAATTTTGTCCATAAAGCTGCAGACAGCATAATCACTATTTTCATAGTCAAATATATCTCCTATATTAGCAACTACTTTGCACGTTTTTGAAAGATGGCTGTACATTTCTACTTCTTTTACTAAGTGCCCTTGCTCATCAAAACCACCAAATAAGTATATGTTTCCTCTAAGATAAACCGCTTTAGAGTAATAACGTTTTTTAACCAAAGAAGAAACTATCTCAGTAACTTTATAGTCGTTGGAACGATGTAATTGTATTATTTTGTCACTAACAGTTACACCAAACATTCTAAATTTTTTGATACCTCCAAAATACAAAATGTCAAACAAATCGTGATCGCAGCATCTTGCTGTAAAAAACTTGCTCGGTTTATTCCTATAAAAATCAATGTCGCCTTTTAAAATATCATTTACAACCTCATGGGAATCTTTGTTCTTTCTAAAACAACTATTTTCAGTTAGGATCGTTTTCAAGGTTTTATCTCCTAAAAGTGGAAGACGTATTTTGTGTAGCAGCCTTTTTGCAAATGTTCCTCTTTCAATCAAGTTGTAATTGATCCATTTATCAACAGCTTGGTAAACTTCAATCTCAGTTGTGACTAACAAACTCGATCTAGAAAGAATCTTTTCAAGCAGATTCACCTCAAATTGCAAAAAGTTATCTGTCTCTGAAATCATCAAAAACCAGCTGTCCATGTATATCAAAGTGTCTTTACTCGAAGAACAAAATATCTTTGAAAGAGTGAGATGCATGCAAAAATTTTTGTTACTTATTTTATCTTTGAAATATTTAACAAGTTTCTGCTCTTCTTTGTCGTCTAAAACCATCTTATTTAGTTGCATGTCTTTGATAAAGCAATAGTCTTGTAAACATTCTTTACCTGAATAACACATGATTTTAATGATATTTTAAGAATGCAAACATTTAAAGTTAAAAATCTACTTAAACTATACAAGAGACACTCAGTGTAGAACACAAGTATGTTTTACATTGTTTTTATCAGTGAATTAAAAAAAAAATACAAGTTAAATTTAATCTATTTAGTAACAGTAGTTAGTTCTCTGTTAAAACAATTTAACATAATTAAAAACAACTAAATAAAAAGTCAATTACATAAAACTAATCAAAATACTAGTTATTAAAGTTGACTATATATAAACATGTAAAAACAAAAAGAGCATTAAGTAAATAAAGCAACACTATAGTTATGTTGTTTTTTTTTGTCTACAAAGGGTAGGTTCAGTCTTTAAAATACATATAGTATTATTTTTAACAAGGTAATACATGTTATAATATTTTTTGATAATCTTAAATCTCTCCAATTTGAAGTTTCAACACAATATTGATTGATCACTAGATAATCAACAATAGCAGATATAACAAGTTTATTCTTAATTTTATAACTTCTTTACTTTTTTTTTCAGCTAAATTTAAAAACTTATAAATGCAAGCACATATATGTTCTTTGATCTTTTTTTTAGTTGTCTAGTTGGAAAACCAACATAATTATTGTTGTAATAACATGTTAATTGGTATATAACATGATTTTATCAAATACAATTATCTAATGTTTACCTTCAGTTGTCAACATAGGACTAGAGATAAAAACTACTCTGGGTTTTACAGCTTAAAAGTTTAAATTATAAGTTGCTTATTATTTTAACTAAGTAAACCTTTTTTTAAATTATGTATGAAATTTTCTTTTCTGGTCAAATTTCCTTGTCTATATTTAAAACATGAAAATGAAGTTTATTTGCTCTACTTTCTAACTCAGGGAATTAACATTACTATAGTAAAGAACAGTCTTAACATAATTAATTTTTTTTTCACAGAATTCCTATGAAAAGATTAAACGTGCAAAATGACACTGTGTCCTGCTTAAACTGACTGCTCCGTTTTAAGGATATGAAAAGGTTAAATAACAGCTTTAAAAATGAAAAAAAAGTTATTACAAAGGCTAATAAAGGCAATGCCTGTGTTATTTTAGTTATGCATTACTATCGGAAAAATGCATTTTTGCATTTATGATATTTCAAAACCTAAATGTTTAGTATAAGTTAACAAACTTGACAACACTAACAAGTTAGAAAACAATACAGTCAGGTTTCATTAATATTGTGTTTCACGGAAAAAAATTAGGAAAGAAATAGGTTTAATTAGTTTAAAAACGTATCTAAAGAAATTGGTTAAATTAGACTTGTGATCTATGGTCTTTTAAAGTTCATTAGAAAGCAATCCAAATGAGGTAAAATTTATCAATAACTAACTCTCCGCAGCATAAAGTAGCAAAACTTCTAAACTGTCTACTTGTATTCTGTACTGGAACAACGGTTAGAATATTATTTTTATTATGTAATCAAGGATTCATCACATTTGTTGGATAAGTTAGAACCTAAAAGCTAATAAATACTTATGGCTTTGTTTGACGTCTAAAATTTGTTCACAAATGTCCTACTAAAATAAATAGTTGATCTTTTCAACAAAAGTTGTATGAACTTGAGAAACCTTTGATTATCTAAAGAAAATTTTGTTAAATTGCTAAAGATTGTCACTAGTAATGTAAAGTTCTCTTTTAATGCTATAATGCTCAAACAGTATGATGGTGTCGCTAAGGGATCTCCTTTAGTCAGTATCTTTATGGGGTTCTTAGAATTAAAAATTATCTTTAAGATTCAATAAAGAATCCATTACTTTAGGTATGTAGATTATTGCTTCATTAGAGCCAAAAATGAAAAAAAACGGAATAATTTCTACTAGTTATTAAATAAATAGTAAAATTTAATTATATTTACCACTAAAAAAGAACAGAATAATGAGTAATCATAGCTTGATGTACTGGTTATAAGGCAAAATACTGAAGTTGTTACTACCATTTTCAGAAAGAAAACTTTAACCGGTAATTATATAAAATTTTAGTCACATTGCTGTCTGAAACTATATGTCAATCTAATAACAGTACACAGTGTCATCTCGTATATTTAATCTGTTCACCTGAATTCTCTATTGAAGAAATTAATAACCTAGAAGCCAATGGATGTCCTATTGAACTAGTGAGTAGAACTATTAAATCTCACATAAATCGTTTTAAAAAAAGATCAGGAAATTGGACAAGAAAAAAGAGTTGTCATTTTGAAAGTACCGTACATAAATAAAGGATCTGTTTATTACAAGAAAAAATTTGAGCAACTATAGACCACTTTTGAGCGGCAAAACCCAGAGTAACTATTAACTCAAGACCTAAATTGACACATTTAGGCAAAGACAATATACCCAATTTTGATAAAAGCATAATTATATACCTTTGGAAAGATTTAAGATGACTTAAAATGTTGTAACATGTTTAATTTATTTAAAATAGAACCAATAGGTATTTTAAATAGAAAACCTACCCCTTTTAGGCAGAAATATTTTAATTCTAGTGTTGCTTTATTTACTTATTGCTTATTTTGGTGTCTTATTTTCAATAATTAGTAATTCAATTAGTTATCTAGAGTTAACATTGTATGTTGTTAATAGTTGTTATACTAATAAGTTAAATCTATTTTTTTATATATTGCTATGTATCCACTGATGAAAACAGCGTGAAATATCTATGGATGTTGGCACAAAATGTCTATTTAATATTGGTTTAAATTAATATTTACATTAAATATTTGTTTTTAAAACTTAAACTAAATACAAAAGAGCTCATTTAAAAATGTTTCACTTACTAATTGTTGTAACTGGTTTTTTCAACTAATCTTAAAAAATTGGTTGTTACTTTATTTATTGTTTTTTTAATAGATAGTATTTGCTTGTAATATTTTTTTTTATCAAAAACTTTACAAACAATCACAAAAATTAAACTAAACGTACTTGGATAAGAGTATTTCTTGCTTGCTGTTAAACTCATGAAAGCATTTTCTTTAATTTTTTGCTGTTGTGCTTTTGTAATAAATTTTTTGACAAAACTACAAGCTTCAAGTTTATTTTCATGTTTACTTAGGTGTTCAGTTTTCTGTAAATCTTCCAACTTTCTTTTTTTAATATCAGCTGTATTCTTATTTCTATCTCTCAACCAGTATGGTCTAAGCTTTAAATCCTTTTTACTCATATTAAATACTTAAAATTAATAAAATGAACCTGTATTGATTTTATATGATTAATTAAATGAAATAAAAGAAGACTAAAGCTAGAGCAGAGTTGCACTTCTTTAAGTAAAAAATGCTTTAGTTAACAAAAATGTAATTGATTACTATAAACTTTCCTTTTTCAACTTAAGTTATTAAAAAACCTTATTTAACTTTTTTTTTACTTAAATAAGCTGATTTTTTTTTCTAATTTAATAAGAAAATTACAAAATTGCAACTAAATTAAATAAAACTCTTTTAATAATACTTGCCTCAAGTTTTCAGAATTCTTAAAATATCCTGAGTTTTCATTTTAAAACTATTTTACCTAAGTAATCCTGAACATAAAAAAAAGATCTTAACATTCTGAGTCATCCTGTGTTATTAGAGTCATCTTAGGATTTTCATGAATTTCAAAATATCCTGAGTTATTATTTATGTCTTAAATGTGTGATAAGCTTGATATAATTCTAGTATATGACCAACATCATAAAAACCTGAAAAAATTTAATTTTGAAAGAACACCAAACTCATAATTTAGTTACCTTATTTCAAACAGTTTTATTTAAACTTTTATAGATTTTATTACTTTTATCAGTTTGGATACTACTGTAATTATTCTTGGTAACTTAAATGGTAATAAAACAATTGTTTTTTGAAGTAATTATACTATTAGAATTAATTATGATTACTTTGAGTCTCGAAGTGACCAACCATATATCTATTTCATTTTTAATTTGTATACATTTTTACCTCAAAATATTTTGTTATTACCTTTTTAATTTTTTGTAGTTTTTTAATTATTTATTTTTAGTTGTTTGAGATAGAATAACTACCATATATAATTCTGTATAACTTATAGGTAATATTGAAAACTAGACTTACCAGCTTTTTACCTGAATATACATTAACACCATTAGTATTATCTGTTATTTGTTTAGTCTTACAATTTTTACCATAAGTATAACATAAAACTTAGCACCAAAACTAACTTAAGTTTGAGATTTTAAATCACAACTTTGAAAGTTGTAAATAAATCAAACTTACTACAATTTTAAACCAGGGTTGCCACTAGTTTTTGAGAAGTTTCTTCCAGTTTTTCTGAATTTCTTCCTGATTTTTAAAAGTACACATTTTTAGGTCTATTTATAGTTTAAATTTAATTTTAAGGTACAAAAAAACTGTGTAACTAGTTTAACAACATTGAAAAGACAATGTAAAGCTACTTTAAAATTGTTTTAAAAAATAAAATATTATAATGACCACTAAAAGTTTAATTCATAGACTTTCTCATAAAATCAAAAGTTTCACATAAAAAATTATTAGAAAATCCTATTTTTTTAGTACTTTAGGTATGTTTGTTAAAAATTTCAGGCTGTTCAAGATTTTAAAAAATTTTTAATTTCTGGCTTTTTCCATTTTTCTTGGACTAAATTATTAAATTCAAAGTTTATTTAGAATTTTAGATTTTAAGAGAACTCTGTTAAAATAATAATAAATATATAAATAAAGTTGATTATTTTATAAATATATATATTATTATTTTAAATAAAAAAACAGGTAAAAATGCGGCTGACTCAATTTACAAGTGGCATTGCTTAAGGTTTGACTACCTGTCATATATTCCACTTGGATAACTTATATTTTATCTACTTAATTCTAAACTGCAACACAGAGTTTAAAAACAACCATGGATTTGCACGAATAGTGTCTGTAAAAATTTCACGCTTGGCTGAGCAATTTTTTTTAGATTCAAAATTCTAATTGATTAAAACTTTTTTTTTTCTAAAGAACAAGAAAGTACAAAAATATATTATAAGTTATTATATACTCTGTTTAAGTAGTTTCCCTGAGAACTAAATGTGTAAAATTTTTGACCACATTTTAAGTAATTTTAAACATTGATGATATATGTATTTATAGTTTTTGCAATTGTTCTTAAATACAATGTTTTATATCTTTGTCATCTCTAATTATACTTAAAGTAGCTCTAAGTATCATATAATATCAGAAATTAGCAGAGTTGCCACAAGGTCAGGAAAAATCAGAAAATTCCTTATTTTCAAAAATTTAAAATGGTATAAATCAATAAAAATTTCTTTTGTTTGGCTAAAATTACAATTTACTAATTTTCTGATGTCTTCATCAGGTATAAATTAATAAAATGTTCTATATTAAGGTCTAAGATTTTTTTATTTATGCATTAAACTTCCACCTTAGTTGAACAAGCAGTTATAGTATGCTTTTTATTTTTGATGATCTGATGCAAGGACACTTCCAGAGTGAGAATGTCATACGTACACGAAAGTTTATCTTGTAGAATTTTAGAATTAAGGTGTTTTTTGTTTAAGTAAATAATTAAATTCTTTCTATTTAATCAATGAGGTTAGTATTTTATGTAACAAGTTTATGTGTACACTATACCTTTTTATAATTTGTTTCATGTTGATTAAACTTAAATCTTAAGTTATAAGAGAGGGTTACACTATGATAATTTAACTTATTTGTAATTTTTTTGTAGAATAATTTATTTTTTTTAATAAATACGAGCAGATTTGTTTGTTACATATTTTGTGCTAAATGATGAGATGAAATATTTTATATAACAGATGTTTAATAGTTACTCTTTATGTATTTTCTTATAGTTACTTAGGTTTATTCATTTCTAATTGATTTTTAACATAAGGATTTTGTTTGTAATAATTGTGGTAGTATGTTATTAATCTAGAAGAATAACTAAATAGGTACTAAATATTTTAGATAATTATTTAATAATTTAGGCCAAGAAAAATGGAAAAAAAAAACAGAAATTAAAAAAACTTTTAAACAAATCTTGAAAAGCCTGGAATTTTTAACAAACATTCCTAAAATACCAAAAAAAACTAGATTTTTTAATTATTTATACATGTGAAACAATAAAATTTTGATTTTTGAGAAAATCTTTCAATTAAAGTTTTAGTGGTCATCATAATATTCTATTTTATAAAACACTTTTAAAGTAGCTTTACAGTGTCTTTACAGTGTCATTTTATTACTTGCTAGATTGTTTTACAACGTTTATGCTAAGTCTGACTATATTTTGCTGATAAAGCTGTTTATTGAAAATACATCAACCATACACAGATGGTTCAAGTGATGTAATGGAAGTTAGATGATTAAATTCGGCAAAAAAGCTGTTGTTATAACTTTTGTAAAAACAATATTGAAATTTTTGCTAGTGTCAAGTGTTTGATTATATAATTTAGAATAAGTTTGATTTAGATCTTTCATGAAAATACTAGTAAAAACTCTGGAAAATGTCAGAAAAAGTCAGGAAATTTTTATCTGCTTGATCTGTGGCAACCCTGATTTACTTTAAGTTCAGTTTTAAAATCAACGACTAAGAGTGTTAGTGTAAACATACTATAAGCAAATAACTTTACTATCTAAATAATCTACATCCATGGGCTACAAGATTTATTAGGTGGACACACTAGTTATAGTTCAATATTTTCCTAGTGGTACCCTTAGATCTAGCTCAAAAATAAAGATTTTAGAATTAGCTCAATTTTGAAAAGATATTAAATCGAAATTTCAGGTAAAATAAATAATTTATTAAAGCTTATAAAATAAGGAAGCTTTATAACTAAATAAAGTTATAGTTAAAATTGTAATATTTTTAGTCAATGTTTCCGAATCTTTTTTTTCGAAGCCTTTTTAAAGAAATTAAAAAATCTATGATCCCCTAGATCTAGATTTCTGAAAAAACTACTACTTAAAAAAACTAAGACTTTATTTCTGCTTTTCATCACCAACTCGAGAATGTTTAGTGTAAGTTTAAAATATTGCTTTGTGGCAATTCTTTTCACGGATTATGGCTCCTTAAACTTCTAGAATGTTGTCTAAATAAATATCTACTATAAGTTTAAAAACTAACATTTAAAACGTTTAAGATTTTTTTCCGTTCCTCATCAATGTCAGAATTTTTATGTTAAGTTTCTAATTATGAACTAATAATCACTCTTTTACCTCTTAACTTCTAACGGTAACCTTAATATTTTGTAATGGTCCACTTTAGAAAACCCTGTTTTAAGTAAACAAATATAGCTTTGCAAAAAAGTACAATATTACTATTAAAAAGTTCATTATTACTTACTCAAGTTTAACTGCACATAGTTCCTTGTTAAGATAAATCTAACTAGTAAAAATTTAGTTACAGCAGATTTTTTAACAAAAACTTTCACATTGTTACTAGATTTTTTGATGTTTGTTTAGTTGTTTGTAAATTATAGCCAGAATTTAAAACTGACTATGAATTATTTTTGATTACTTAAGATATATGTATTTTTTCTATACTCAGTCAATTTGAACTATCTAAATAGACTTGATTTATTTTATTAGCTTTATTTTAAAGTCAATTTTATTAATATCATGAATTTTCTTTAATTTTCATTTATTTTTTTTATTCATATCTTTAGCAGGATTGTAACACATTAAAGACCTTAGGAGAAATTATAGAATTTTTGACAGTCAAAAAATTTTAAAAATTACACTAGGTAAATTGAGTTGCAAATGAAGACTAAATAAAAAAAACATGAAGGTCTTAGTTGTTTTTAAGTGGTGGATTTTTGAATAGTCTTGTTGGAGAGGACAATAGCAATTATACTTTATTAAAAGGGAGCCATAAAAAAAAGACATGGTCAAACCTTGATCAGGTTTGTAAAACCCTGACCTAACATAAAAAAAAATTATAAGTATTTTCAAAAACTAAGGTTGACTGAGGACAGTTTATGGTCACTCAGCACAGTTTTTGATCATTTAAAAAAAGTTTTTTAACACAAAGAGTTGCAACCTTAAATTAGTCTACTTTAATTTTATCTTACTTTTCATAGAAATTTAAAACAGGTTTAATTAACTGTTACTACTTGATAATGAGTGGAAAAGATTTAAAGCGTGATTCGTATTGTTTAAGAGAAAGAAATAACAAAACAGCTGATGTTAAAAAAAGTAAGTTAGAAGATGTACACACAACAGAAAAACTTAATAAACATGAAAATGGACTTAAATTTTGTAGTTTTGTTGAGAAATGTATAACAAAAGCACGACAGAAACAAAATATGGAAATTGCTTTTAAGAATTTAACAGCAAACAAGAAATATTTCTTTCCAAGTATGTTTAGTATATTTAAAGATATTATATGAATAAAAAATCTTGATAAATAAAGTTGTTAAAATTTAAAATGTAAATATCTCAACTTAATAACTAACTTCTAAGTAAAATTAAGTAAAGGATATGTTTTTAAACCGAATTTAAAAATATAGTTGAACAAAATAAGAAATAGTTAGTTAAAACAAATGTTAAATTAGATTTTTTAAACTTAGTTAAAGATTTAAATACAAACAATTGAAGTCGAAATTAGTTTTCTACAGCTACAAAATACACCAAGTGCAAAAATTCAGTCACACTTCACACTATTTTAACTAGTGGTAACATAAAAATAAATAAAGATAAACTTAACTTATATAGTATCTGTAGTAATTATCATATACAAATAAAAATTACATACACGGTGAATTACAGAAAAAAGTAGGCTTAAAAAAATAAAAAAAAACATAGTTAGTTTTAATAATTTTAAAATATTATGTAAACTATTTAAGATTTTGCAAAAAAAAAAAAGTAGCTTGTAGATATTTATAATAATTTTTGAGAATAATAATATTGAGATACAGTGTTTTAAATAATTTTTTAAAACTTGAATTGTCAGATTTTGAGTTGTTTAGATTTGAACTGTCATGTAACTATTGTGTTAAAAAAAAATGAATCTAAATTTTTAAACAAAATGAGTTTGACTATAACGTTGCTTTATTTACTTAATGCACTTTTTACTGTTTAAGTTTTTTGTTTTTAACTACGTCTATTAAGTAGTATTTTGATTAGTTTTGTGTAGTTGGCTTTGTATGTAATTGATTTTTTTTATAATGACTACTACTGTTACTAAATAAGATAAAATTGTATTTTGTTCATTGCTATGTTGAATAGTTTTTGGAATTGTTTTAGGCATATTGTTTAAAATCATCTATTAATAAATAACAGTTATATATTTGTTAAATAAATTGAATTATAAAACAAGATTCGTATAAGAATGGTTATAAATAGTTAACTATTCTTTAAATTTAAAATATGTTTAGTCAGTTTTTTTTATCTTTAAATTAATTTACAAAAATATCGTAACCAAAATTTTTTCAGGTAAAGTTACATTACATGAGCATCGCATTACCAAAGCCATGCAGCTAAATAAGGTGGTTTTAGAAAATAATGCAGAGCAAACACTAATTAAATGTTTTAAAGATAAACTCAATCACAAAAAATTTCGCTTGTATCTCACTCTTTTAAAAATATTTTTTTCTTCGAGCAAAGACGCTTTAATATACATGGATAGCTGGTTTTTGATGATTTCAGAGACAGATGACTTTTTGCAACTTGAAATAAATCTGCTTGAGGAGATTATTTCAAGATCAAGTTTGTTAGTAACTACTGAGATTGAAGTTTACCAAGTCGTTGATAAATGGATCAATCACAATTTAATTGAAAGAGGAAAGTTTACAAAAAGGCTGCTAAATAAGATACGTCTTCCACTGTTAGGAGAAAAAGCCTTGGAAACGATCTTAACTAAAAAGAGTTGTTTTACAAAGAACAAGGATTCCCGTGTGGTTGTAAACAAAATTTTGAAAGGTAATTTTGATTTTTATAGAAATAAATCGGGCAAGTTTTTCACAGCAAGATGCTGCGATCACGATTCGTTTGATCTTTTGTATTTTGGGGGAAATAGAAAACCTGATGAAGTTGTCGATGACAAAATATTAAAAATAAAGTATTCTGACAATTTTAACAGTTCAGAAATAGTTTCTTTATTAGTAAAAAAACGTTTCTACTCAAAATTAGTTTACCTCAGGGGAAATGTTTACATATTTGGTGGATATAGTGATAACGCTAATATCAGAGAAGAAGTAGAAATGTACAGTTGTTCTACAAAAACATGCAAAGTGGTTGCCAATATAGAAGACATAAATGACTATGAATACAGGGATTATGCTGTTTGCGGTTTCATGGACAAAATCTATCTTTTTGGAGGATGGGATCAAAATGATTTTGAAAGAGATTTGTGCATTGAGTTTGATACGAAAAATTTCTCTTGGAAGCACAAATCCAAGATGTTTGAAAGAAAAGAAGGTCCTGCTGCATGCGTTTTCGAAGAGAAAATAATTGTATCCGGAGGGACACAATACGTAGATTATGATTTTGTTAACTTTGTTAATTATTACGACGAAGAAGATTACCGAACGTTAAACACAGTTGAAGCGTACGACCCGATAGACGACACTTGGACAAAATTTCCAACCATGAACTATTCAAGATTTCTCCACAAGTCAGTTGTAGTAAAGAATAAATTGTTTGTTATAGCAGGAGGAACCGATATCAATGAAGTTTATGAATCTACTTCTAAAAAGTTCACTGTTCTCAAACCTTCATTCAGAACGACGACATACGTAAACACGATCCATTTGCAACCTTTATTTTAGAGCAAAAGTTCTACGTATATTTTGAAGGTTCATCAAGTATTTTCTGCTTTGATACAATAAAGGGTGAATGGTGTGAAAATCCAACAAAACCAACAAAAAATCTTGCTTCCTTTTCCGCTATCCAAGTTCCTCGACTATAATGTGTTTACGACTTTAGAAAAATGTTTATTTTTAGCTTATTGAGCATTAAAACAAATTAACTACTTGTACAGCAGATATCACGGTTACAAGACCACAAAAAGTTGCATTTTGTATTTTTTCGACATTATTCCTCGCAGTTTATAAAAAGATTTTAAACTGAGCTATCTAAATACAGTTTTTTCAGTACAATTTTACAAAGAAGCTAATAACTTTATGTTCATCTCTCTAACAACATCTGATTATGTTACTTTAGAATAAAATTGCTATATGGGCAAAATTTTTATATTTTAATAAGTTTTACAGTTAGACTTACAACTTATTTTTCATTTCTTTAACAATAACTCTTATTTATAGTAAAAAAAAAATACAAGTTTTAATTTTGATTCAGTAATAAGACTCTTGAATCTATTCTTATAATTTAAGCAGAACAGAACTTGTATTTCATGATGTTTCCATATACAGATGGAATTTAGAACGTTTTATCTGCAGTGTTTTCTTTCTTATAGAAATATTAAAAACCTAAGCTTAGTTTTTTTTTTTTCCTTAATTTAAAGTGTAAACTTTTAAACGTTCAATAGATTTATCGTAACTAAAACAATAAACTCAGTTTTTTTTTTTGTAGGACCATTTACTTTATTATGAAAATTAATTATTTTGATAAGGATGCTTGATATTAAAAGAAACAGTATTTTAAATATAAAATAAAATATTCTTTAAAATCCATAAAAATAAGCTTTAAATACTCAAAGAAGACTAGATCATTTTTGTATATAAAAATACTAATTTATACAAATATAAATACAAATTATAAAAATAATCTAGGTTTTAAGAAAAACTTTCAAAAATTTTGGTAGTTAGATAGTAGAAGCATACTAATCGTACATCTTTAAATTAAAACTTTAAACTACATAATGATTTCTACATCAAATATATATTACAGTGCTTCCTCGCTAATCCGGTCCTCGCTAATCCGGTTCCTCGCTAATCCGGCTGGTTTTAGTCGAGAAATCGACTTATTTACTTTTGCGTTTAAAGCGTTTAATTTCATTTTACTTCGAAAAAGTATTCAATTTACGTTTTATAAGTATGCAAACAATATATTGTTACGTCATAATAAAGTATCATTTGTTTAATCTTAAGTTTTTTTCATACTTTTCCCGCTCAGTTGTAACAAACTTGTTTATTATTCATTTGAAATTTTTCTGTCTTTGCTAAGCAAATTACACTTTAATACTATATGCTTATAGAGCGCACAAAGAATAAGTTAAAATAAGCAATTAAGAAAAGTTATTCAGCTTACATTTTAAGCTTAAATGAAAATATGTAATAAAAATCTTTACTAAGCATTTTAATCTAACTTAATTAACTGTTTATTTTATCTAACAGACTTTGTTTATAGTTAGATTTTTATTTATATTGAAAAATATGGTAAAAAGTATGTTTAGTTCAATAAAACTGTTCTTTTAGATTATAGTTCATTTAGACCAGAATTTTCCAAACTTTTTTTTCATTAGACTCTTTTATACGAATTTTAAAAAGGTATGGCCCCCTGACAAAAATTTTCAAAATACTATCCTTAACTGCTCCTGAAAAATGGTCTATTTTTAATTAAAGAAAACATTAATAAAGTATATGTTTCTGGACAAAAACTTGCTTAACTTTCGGATATTTCAACAGTGTTGTGAAATTCAATAGTAGCACTTTATTTAAAACTTAACTTTTAAGAAATCTCAAATCATGTATTAAAACTTAATTTTTTTAAACGAGACCAGATCTTTGCCTTTTTGTAAGAAAAATACCTAGCAGATACTATGCATCAGCAAAAAGTTTGTTAACATGAATACAGTCATCATTAAGTACATTTAATTATGAATAAAAAACGCCAACGCATGTTTTATATTTTTTCTTCTTTTACTACATACTTCTATCAAAAGTATATTACCACCAAGCTTATCTTAATTGCAGTTTCTTTTTCTAACCAATGTTAAAGTTTTAAAAATTCCTTATGATTGATTAGCTTTAAATATTTTGCTAAAAACCAAGTAAGTTTCATATTATTTAATCAAGTTTTTTATAGTAACTATTAAACAAACTTTAATTTCTGTTTTAATCTGATTTAATGATACGTACGTTTAAAAGTTTTGTTTAGAACTTTACTACGTTACATATATTCAAGCTGTAAAATATTTAAATTAAATTACTTGTACTGATGAAATTAAATTACTTGTACTTATTTTAATGACAATAAGCAAAGTAAAATTGAAAAAACTAACTTTAGATAATATTTTGTTAATCATTTTTTGTAGCTCTATCACTAATGACAAAACCATAGTTCGTATAAAAAACCCTGAATCTGTTGTAAAGAAAATTTATTTTAAAGTGAAATCTTATAAGTATAATAAACCATTAGAAACTTATTATGAAAGATCCAAAAGATAAGCATAAACTTATTTTACCCATCGGAAATATTTTCATTAGAACAACAGAGTCCGAATAAAGCCGAAAGTTTTGTGTTAGTTCGATTTCGTTGTACAATAATTCATTACAAATTAAGTAAGTTATAACATTAAGTTAGAGAATTCAAATAAGTTGCTGTTGACTAGAAATAACTCAAAACAAATTGTTTAATTTGGTATAATTTGGTTTTAAATATATATATATAACTTTTTATAAGGTTTTGCTCAGTTCATGATTTGGAATTGAAGAAAAAAAAGATGTTTTATGGAACTTGCTATTTTAAACGAACTCATTCATCTAATTAAAAAGAATCAATTAAAATTATCAAAAAGGTTTTTTTAAATTAGTTTCATTATTTAATATGTATTCAACTTTATTTTTTGATCAATAAATTTTTCAATTTTTATTTGATTTATGGTTAAACTAATATAATATTAACTATCATAATGCTTTATAGCAGGCATTGAAAAAACCACATAATTCGTTAACAAGCTATTGTGAGAAAGGAATTGATTTACGTTTTCAACAGTATGCTACGAACTTTTAAAGGCAAGGTAGCAAAATACTTCAATGCTTCAGCTGAATTATTAAAATGAAAAAAATCTCACTAATACACTTTATGAAGTAGAATTGGCGAACTAGTTAACTACTTTTTATCATTTTTTTTTAAACACCTTATAGTTTAAAATCATATGTAGAAAGTATAGAAATTCCGATATTATTTTTCTTTTTATTTGTGATTATAGTTTTCAAAATAATAACAAATTTGAATTCTACTAAATTGTTTATAAGAATCGATTATTAAATTTGTATTTTATTACAAAATTAAATACTTTAATAAGTTCTATAATAATGTTTTCTTTATAGAAAGAAAACATTCTTCTCAGCTGACAAATAACTTGTTAAATTTAAATCTTATATTTACCTATTTTTGTGCCATAATGTTAAACTTTAGCTTAATTACGAATAGATTGTTTTGGAACGTGAAATTAGTATAAGTAGCTGTAAATAGCAAGTTAAGTTATTAACAAAATACTTCAATTTGCTCTAAAGTAAGTTAATTAAATAAAAATATTTAAGTGTGTTATCTAATCAGATAATATTAACCATATCACTAAAAGTTTTTAAAACTAATCTTTGAAAAAACTATAAGATTTAAAATATAAGTTATGCAAAATATAAATAAGTACAAGAATCGTGTGGCATTTGTTAAAATGAATTTAAATCGAGTTTTACATCAAAAAAACAACATGGCTTAAATTCAATATTCAAGCATATTTACGAATCATTTTTCATTTTGATCAAAAACTTAAACATAACACACCCATTCGGTTTAAAATGTCATTAAAATAATTAACAAATCAATAGATTTATTTAAAATTGATTTATTAAGTTTTTTATTATACAACTCATGATTTTATGTTATATGTACACTTATTTGCTTTGAATGGTGTGAAGTATGCTACAACAAATTACTAAACTAAGAAAAAAAAATCTTTACTTAGAATTTTATTTCTATATACATTTCATATTGATTTATAAACTGTATGTGTCTTTACACACACAAAAAAAAAAAACTGCACGACATCGCAATTACTATTCAACATTTTGTGTTAAGCTTTATAAATTCATACGAGCATGACAGATGTTAGAATTCGTTGTGCGTTGGCATATCGTAATATTTGTAGTTGGTGGCGAGAAGCATCTCAACTTTGTTGATGATGGCCAAAACAAATACTAATTAATTAACGTAAGAAAATGAATTTGTTCATAAAGACTCTAGAAATGTAATTTTATTTACGATGACAACTTAGATAATAAAAAACATTATATTCTTAACCTAATAACATTAGTTAAATAGATATCCCGATTTTTTTTCGGAAATTTCTTCCACGTTTTATGGTACATTTTTAATTTAAAGCTTAGTTTAAGGTTAAAAACTGTACTAAACACTATAAAAACATTAAAAAGTACTGAAAAGCTACTTTATTAGGTTTTTTGTTTAATTTATTATTAATATGGAAGATTGTTCGTTTCAAATTAAAAATATATCTTTTACAGTGTAAAACTAGTTAAAAAATCCATGTTTTTTAGTTATTTTAGTTAAAAAATCAACATTTTTTTTCAACATTTGTAAAATTCCTAGTTTTTTAGCCTAAAATGTCAAATTATAACTTTCCCGGATTAAAAGATTTTTTTGCAACCCTGCTAAACTTTAGTTTTTAACATTTTTATCAAAATGAAAACAGAATGAAAACATATTATTTTACACTAGAAACAAAAAAGAATTGGCGTAATTTGAAAATTCTATACTCTTAAATATTTTAAGAATTCTATATTGTCTTAGTAATAAGCCAAAATTTTTATAACTTGCAAAATGTTTCACACTACTATTGAATCTCTAGCTATTGTAAAATAGTAGAAAATATTTTAGTTGTGTTTTATGAAAATCAGGCTTTTCTAGTTAGGTTTTCAGCTGATTTAATGGTTTCAAAACGTTTAAACTACTTCGAAATTCTCAGCTAGTTGGCATCCTTTTCTCTGCCTGTCTTGTTTTTTATATAAAGAACACAGAAAACAAAGACAAATATATTCAGTTTGTGTGAACGATTTAGCGTCAATACTAACTTTTTCGCAACTACCCTGTTATTGTTTTAAGTATCTTTTTATTTAATTAGCTATGTTATTTGTCTTCAATAAATATATAGTAATGCATTTTTAAAAGCTTGATTTATTAAGGCAGCCAATCTAAAATTATATTTTCTTAAACTAAGGGACATAAAGTAAAGATAAATAAAAATATAAATTATAAATAAATTGTTTAGATTTATTAATATTTAATGACAGCCTTAAACTTGAGTCTTCTCAAATTCGGTTGGTTACAGTACTACATGGAATCAATGGATGTTAGACGTTGGTATACTTAATTTTTTTTGACTAATTATTAAATTACTGTATTATAAACACTAAATGTTATTTTATGTATAACAGACAAGACAGTTTAAACAATATATATGTATTATGATGAAAAAGAACCACAAAAATCGAATTCAAAACTGTAAGTTACTTTTGTAAATTAAACAATAATAAATCAAGTTTAAATGAAAAGTACTTTAAAACTTTATGTAATGTGAGAACTATAAAATATTAAAATTATACTGAAGTTACCTAAAACATTTAAAGCTTTTAAAATAAAAACTCTTAATATTTAAACAATAACCATTCAACAAAAATCGATAGCAGTTCTTAAATAGGTCTTAATTGATCAATCTTTACATCAATAACAACACTAATACTGATAATAATAAAAGTATAATGTGTTAATAAAGCGCAACTACTTCAGTATTTACGTATTAAATTAGTTAGGCTTATTTCGTAAAACTTAACATTACACAGCGGAAAAAAAAATCCACTAAGTTTAGAATGTTTAAAAAAAAAAGATAAAACTTAGACCCGTATTACAGTTAAATTCGCTTTAAACTTTAATTTTACTATATAAGTAAAACTTAGTTTTTTTTATCAAAAACGTAATACAAACTATACAGTGCTAAATGTTTTAAATAAACTTTTTAACAACATTTAACCTATTTTTGTCTTGTAGACATGATTCTTACAATAGAACCAAAATGTTAATTTGTTTAAATAATATAAAATTGAGAAATACCTTCTTCCGAAAGCCTCGCTTTATAGACGAGGAGCTTTGATAGCAGCAAAGCTGTTGAGATCTTTTGTTGCTTTGCTAGGTTTTTCACACCATTCACCCTTTACTGTATCGAGGCAAAAGATGTTTGACAAACCATCAAAATAAACAAACAGGTATTGTTTAAAAGTAAACGCCGCAAGTGGATATGTTTTACTTATGTCGTGCAGACAGAATGATGGTTTGAGAACATTGAACTTTTTAGAAGTAGAATCATAAACTTCATTGATATCGGTTCCTCCTCCGATAACAAAAAATTTCTTCTTAACTACAACCGACTTGTGGTAACCTCTTGAATAGTTCATGCTTGGAAATTTTGTCCAAGTGTCGTTTATCGGGTCGTATGCTTCAACTGTGTTTAATGTTTGAAGGTAAAAGTCATCGTAATAATTATGAAAGTTAACAATATTATAGCCTGCGTTTTGCATGCCACCAGAAACGATGATTTTCTCTTCAAAGACACATGCAGCAGAATCATCTCTTCTTTCGCTCATATTGGATTTTTGCTTCCAAGAGTAATCTTTCGTATCAAACTCTATACACAAGCCTATTTCATTATCAATTTTATCCCATCCTCCGATTAGATATATTTTATCCATAAAACCGCAAACAGCATATTCTATATATCTATAGTCTTTAGTTATATCTATATCTTCTGTATTAGCAACTACTTTGCACGTTTTTGTAATATGGCTGTAAATTTCTACTTTCTTTACAAAACTCCCTAATTCATCATAACCATCAAAAATGTACACGTTTCCCCTGAGGTAAACCGCTTTAGAGCAAGAACGTTTTTCTGCAAACGAAGAAACTACCTTGGGATTTTTATAGTATTTAGACTGTTTTATTTGAAGTACTTTGTCATCAACAGTTTTGCCACCACCTATTGTTTCTTTAATACCTCCAAAATACAAAATGTCAAATGAATCGTGATCGCAGCATCTTGCTGTGAAAAACTTGCTCGGTTTATTCCTATAAAAATCAAAGTTGCCTTTCAAAATTTCTTTTACAACTCCACGAGATTCTTTATTCTTTTTAAAACAACTCTTTTTAGTCAAAATATTTTTTATGGTTTTCTCTCCTAACAGTGGAAGATGTATTTTTAATAGCAGCCTTTTTTAAAACTTACCTCTTTCTATAAAGTTGTATTTAATCCATTTATTAACTACCTGGTAAACTTCAATCTCAGTTGTAACTAACAAACTTGATCTTGAAATAATCTCGTCAAGCAGATCTACTTCCAACTGCAAAAAATTATTTGTCTCTGAAAACATCAAAAACCAGCTGTCTATATATATCAAAGTGTCTTTGCTCGAAAAACAAAACATTTTTGAAAGGGTGAGATGCATGCAAAAGTTTTTGTAACTCATTTTATTTTTAAAATATTTAACTAGTTTTCGTTTTTCATTGTCGTCTAAGGCTATCTTATTTAGCTGCATGGCTTTAGTGATGTGATGCTCTTGTATTGGTACTTTACCTATAAAATATTTTTATAACAGTTTTTTAACAATGCAATGACATGAAATCGAGATTAGCTTTTAACAATATACAAACACACTCATAACTAAAACCCAAATATATTTCACTCTATTTTTATCATTGGATTTAAAGCAATTAATAGAAACTAAAACTAACTGATATAGTAGCAGTGGTAATCATCGTATATTTTGATTACATTAAATTTAAATTGCACAAATTTAATTAAAAGAGTTTTTATTAGACCTGATTAAATACAAACAAATAAACACCAAAAACGGCATTAAGTAAAGAAAGAAACACTAACCTTTTTTTTGCCTAAAAAGGTTAGGTATTCTTTCTAAAATACATTTTGGAAGATATTGACTAGGTGATACATGTAATGCCAAATTTTAATTAACTTTAATCTCTTCAAATTAAACTTCTAAGCACAGCTTTTATTGTTTACCAAATGTTCCTCAACAGCTAATCGTTTTATTGGACTCATAATTTCACTTCATTTTCATATAAATCGAAAAACTTAATATTGGAAGAATGTAAATGTTCTTTGACCCATTCATCAGCTAACTAGTTGTAAGACCAATATAGCTGTTGTCGCATAATCATTTCATTTTGTATATAACAGTGTTTCCCAAAGGGGCAAAGTAGTCATAATCTTAAACTTACACTAAATATTCTTGAGTTGCAGGTGAAAAGTAAAAAAGGTCTTAGGAGTTTTAATGGTAGTTTAGAAACTTACACTAGATATTCTGGAGTTGCTGATGAAGAAAAAAAAAGTCTCAGGTATTTTTAATAGTAGTTTCTTGAGTAATATTGTTGGAGGGGGCCATAGCTTTTTTAATTTTCATAAGGGGTACTTAAAAAAAAGTTTGGGAAACCCTAGTATATAACCATGTTCTTATCAAATCTGGTCTTTACTTTCATTACTTAAAATAGGACTTTAGTAAAAAACCTACTCTTGGTTTTGAAACTGAAAACGTAGAATTTATTAGTTGATTTATATTCTTTTTGGAATAAACAGATCTGTTATTTGTGTAGAGATTTTTCAAGGTAATTAAAAAATTTCTGGTACAATTTCGTTATCTCTTTTTAAACCATTTAGGTTAGATTTAATTGTTCTACTAACTCAGGAGGATATCCTTCTTATACATTAAGTTCTAAATATATTCACTTACTTTTTTGAAGAATTCAAATGAACAGAAAACAAACTAAATAAATTTGCACGATAACACAATATCCTGTTTAGATTAAATTTTTGTTCAGAATGTTTATAATGATGATTTAGATGGTATTTAGGATGTAAAGAATTCATTAAGAGCCATAAAAGTTAAAAACTTTGGTTATTACGAAGCCTAGTGAAGGTAATGGCCGTATTGTTTTAGATAAGAATGACTATCTGCAAAATTTCAAGTCATCATTTACGATACATCAAAACTTAAATGTTTAAGTTTAGTTAACAAACTTGACAACATTGATTAGTTAGAAAACAAAGTTGTCAAATTTATGAAACATTTAGCTTTACTGAAGGAAACGAAGAAGAAAACTGTTTGAACTAATTATACAGGATCTAAGGTATTTTAGAAATTCATAGGAAAACAATTCCACTGAGAACAATTTCATCCATGACCAACTCTCCGCAGCAAAAAGTAGCAAACTTTCTAAATAAAAACGAACCCCTTCTAGGAAATTATATTGATCATGTAATCAAGGATTCCTTCACATTTGCGGGATAAATTAGAATTATAGAAGCTTGTAATACCATTGTGGCCTCGAAGTCTGTCTGTATCCTCGAAGATGTCAAAAATTTGTTGAAAAATGTCCCATCAAAAGAAAAATTACGCACAAAAGTTGTTGAACTTCAGAAACATTTATCAACTAGACAATTTTTTGTTACATTTATAAAGACTGTCACTAGTGATGTAAGGTTCTCTTTCAAAACTGTCATGTTCACTACATGAGGTTTTAGTTTGGTATCTCTTTTAGTCAATATTTTAAAATTAACTCTCAGATTCAAGATAGAATCCATTACTTTAGGTATGTAGACTAATGTATCGTTATAGATTAAAATAAATGAAACTGGATAATTTCTACAAATTATTCAATGAAAAGCATAATTCAGTAAAGTTTATCATTGGTAAAGATCAAAATAATCAGTTATCCTAGCTTGATGTACTGGTGAAAAGACAAAAAGCTAAATTAGTTATTACTATTTTCAAAAAAAAAAACTTTACTGGTGATTAGCTGAACTTTTAGTCACATTGTGGTCTGAAACGAAAAGTTAATCTAATCAGGACACTGTGTCATCGTGCACATTTAATCTCTTCACTTGAACTCTTTGAAGGAGAAATTGATAATATTCAGATGTTGTTTCATAAAATGTGATGTACTATTGAGTTAGTAAGTAAACGATTAAATCTCATCTAAATGGTATTAAAAATCATAATAAATATGGACCTAAAAACGTGTAATCACCTTAAAAATTCCACACATAAGTTAAAAGTATGTTTATTAAGAGAATAATAACGAGCATTTAATAACTTCTGCTTTTAATGACGTAAAACCATAGAATAGTTTTTATGTCGTGTCCTATGTTGACATCTGAAAGCAAAACTAGATACCTAATTGTTTTTAAATCATGATTTTCTACCAATTCAAATACTGTTGCGACAATAGGTACATCGGTCGTTCAACTAGGCAGCTGAGGAAAAGGGTCAAGAAACATATACCTGTTTGCATAATTAGTTTTTCAATTTAGTTCAAAAATAAAATGAAAAGATGTCTAATAAAAGTATTAATCCAATTAAAAAATCAGCTTTATCGGAAAACTTGTTGATCAACCAAAGTTGTCCTTGATTTCATTATATATTTAATTTTGAAGAGATTTAAAATAATTAAAAGTTATTGTAACGTGTTTGACGAAGTCAAAATGAAAGCTATGTGTGTTTTAAAAAGAAACTCCAACCTTCGTAATCAAAAAGAAACTTGACAATATAGTTGTTTTTTTTTGTATCTAATCAGGTTAAATTTTTAGTATTTATTTTAATTAGTTTTGTGTAATTGAATTTTAAAGTATTTAATTTTTGTTGATGATGATTACTGCTAAAACTATGTAATTTAAATTTATCTTTTATTTATTGCTATGTATCTACTAATGCAAATAGCGTGTAGTATGTCTTGATATTTACACTGATTGTCTTTTGAATATTGTACAAAATCAATTTCTACTTAAAGTGTTAGTATTTACAAATTATAAAATTTTTAAAGTAATGGTAATTTAATATTTTTTAAACTTATAAAGTCTTATTTTGTAACTAATCATACAAAGTTGTGTTTAAAATAAATTATCTTAAATATAAATAGATATTTCAATTTATAAGTAGAAAATATTTAATTTATAACTTTAGAGATTTACTTTAACAAAAATTAAATAAATATGTAAAAACTTTGAATTTATTAAACATACTTTGATAAGAATATTCCGTGCTTGCTTTTATATTCTTAATAGTATTCTCCATAACTGTTTTCTGTTGCGCTTCTGTAATACATTTCTCAACAATACCACCAACTTCAAATTTATTTTCATAGTTACTCAGATCATCTAATTTATTTTTTTTAACATTGATTTTCTTATTTCTTACTCTACAGCAGTTTGAATTACGCTCCAAATCTTTTCCACTCATCATTTAAATGTTAATAAATGTCTAATTAAACTTTTTTTTTAAATTATTTGACAAATAAAAAAATTAAAGTAGGGTTGCAACTCTTAGAGTAAAAAGAAACTCTTCTAAACGACCAAAAACTTTAATGACAGACTAAAATCTCTACTGTGTAATCAAAAGTTATTAAATTCTTTTAAAATATTTATTTTAGAATTTCGATAAAATCAAGTTCTTCAACAAAACCAATAACAAAATTACAAAAATTTGTTGAAATTAAATGAATCTTATTTGAAAAAAAATTGGCCACATATTACAGAAATCTTAAAACTGTAATGAATTATTTATAAAAAATCAAAACTAGCCTGAGTTTTTTGAGCTGAAAAACAAGGTGTTAATATCCTGAGTCACTTTAAGTCTTCCTGGGATTTTCATGATTTTAAATATCCTGAGTTGTCTTGAATATGTCACAACCCTGCTAAAAGCAAAGAAAATATCATAAGTAGTATAATAGTATTAAACTAATTTAATCTAATTATTACATTTGAAACTTACTCAAAAATAAAAGTAGTAAATTAATATAAGAATATGTAGATAGTAAAATATTGACTCAGTACTAATTCCTAAATTTTAAGTGACCTTAAACAAGTCACAGTAAGTTTTAAACTCTGGCTAAAAGTTACAATTAACTAAAAATAAAAATAAAAACAAAGATAAATAAATATTGTTAAAACATCAAAATTAAGAAATGTTGAATTCTACTAAAACTTAATTTAAATTGCTATGTAATAAAGTTATTAAAAGCTTACTTTTATACATATTTTTTTCTTTTAGAAACTAAGTGTAGTTAAACTATAATACTTAATAAAAAAAAATTAAAGTAAAATTGTACTTTCAGTTAAAATAAATGCAAAACTATTATTTATTCACTTGCACTGGCAATTTTTTTAAAGCTTTTTGCAATTTAGCAAGAACTTTCCTTTAACTAATAAGGTATCAAAAATTATGTACTTTTCTTAACATTACAATAAATTTTGTTTTTAAATCTGTTTCAGATTAGTGTAAGGATATCTGTAGCAAAATAGTTAGTAGTTAACTATAACTATTGTCTCCAGCTTATGAGTTCATTTTTTACAAAATTATCAAAAAAGGTTAACCAAATTTATTAATTTACGTAAAGTTTCTGGAAAAAAAAATTTAATGAATATTATTTTTTTTTTTAAGGGGTTGTACAGGATTTAGAAAACCAGTTATTAGTGTTTTTCCCAAAATATAAATCTAAATATTTTTTAGTTGTTACGTGTATTATTAAGAAGAGTGATACACTTTAAATAAATTAATACTAACAGAATTATACATTAAGTTTTCATATAATAAGTTAAGTTTTCATAAAAGCTACATGTTATAGAATTTTTTAGCATTTGACATAAAAAAAAATTAGATTTGGATAAGAATTTAGTAAAAATTTAGAATAAGATTACTTTTTAAAAACAAAGTTATTTTTCATTTTATTGAGTTGCTTAAGAACTCGTTAATTTTACAGTTAACTAATTTAAGTTTTGTTATATTCAAAACACTACTTGTTTTTTAAACTTAAAATTAACTTAAAATTAACATTAAAATTGTTAACTTTTCATTTTAAATTATATCATTTAAAGCTTTTAAGCAGGGTTATTAAATGCTAATGTTTCTGCACCAACCTAACACCGAATACTTATAAAAGGTTTCTTTGTTTTAAATAGAAATACCACGCTTGACTATCTGTTGTAAATTTTTGATGAACTTTTGGATAAAAAATGGCAAGCTTGTTTCTAAAAATAGTTGAAACTAAAACAACTTTCTTGTTTGAATATTAGACTTAAACTTAACTATATTCGATACAATTACTAAAACATTCTAAGCAGGGTTGCTAAAACTATGTAGGAACATTGCATCAAAATGATAATGTTTCTGCATTAACCTAACACCAAACACTTATAAAAAATGTCTTTGTTTTAAATTAAAGACTACGCTTGACTATTAGTGTAAATGTTTGTTTGACAATTGGACAGAAAAAAGGCTAGCTCGTTTCTAAAAACAATAAGCTATCCCTTTCAGAAAAAACTAAATTTTACTTTAAAAAAATTTAAAAAAAAAGAAAAAAAAAGTTTGTGGGAGAATAACTACAAATTTTAAACTTTTAACAGTATTACAATAAGAATTTTTGAAATCATCTGAAAAAAAAAAGTTATAGTCGTAAAACAGTTTACAAACAAACTACCGTAAAAAAAAACTTACAGTAGTAATGTATGCAAAAATTAGAGTCTATTATGTTTGCAGCAGCCATTTGTGCTAAAACATAAAGTTTATTTATATACATAAAAAGTTTATTATAAACATTTAACTACAGTTTGATTTAATCTTCTGTAACTGTTTCACTGTAATAGTTATACTTTAAAAAGTGTAGTTACTTTAAATTGGGAAAACAACAACCTAGTTTAACAGCAATTGTCCTATTTAATTTTTAGTTTTGCCTACATTCTTTTTTTATTTGTAATTTTATTTTTTTTGGCTACAGTAACTAGCACACACGATTTTGTATCATTGAACGTTTAATAATAAATTTGATATTTTAATTAGTATTAATAATTTTTTATTTAAATCAAATTTAATACTATTGCTGTAATCTAATTTTTGCTAATTTTTGCTTATCACCACATCTTTATTATATTTGTGAATTTAAATAACTACTATGAATGTGTTAAACAGTTTTATTACACTACAGTGTTTAATCAAGGTTGACAGTGATTTTTATTTTGAGAAATTTCTTCCAAGTTTTCTCAATTGCTTCTAATTTTTAAAAAGTATACATTTTAGGGTCTATTTTTAGTTTAAAATTAAGTTTAAGGTAAAAAAAAACTGTATTAAGTAGTATAACAACATTAAAAAGATAGTGAAAGCTACTTTTAATCTATAAAAAAATTTTGCATTTTGGTGATGAGAAACTATTTTTATCTATTTGATAGTTTTTTCAATTCAAGTCAAAATTTCACTGCTTGAAATTTATAAATTATTCAAAATTCAAGGTTTTTTAGTGATGTTTGTTCAGCGTTCTAGGTTTATCCATTTTTGTTTCAAAACTTCTCAATTTCTGGGATGTTCCATTTTTCGTTTTAGCCTCAATTGTCAAATTACAAGTTTTACAGAACTCATGGTTTTGTAACAACCCTGTTTAATTAACAGTATATTAAAATCAAAGGAACACTAAATTTTGTTGATTTTATAATAAAAACCTCTATCTTTATATTTTGAAAATAATTTAAATAACATCAGATGCTGCTCACACATTCTACAACTAATGCTTGTGATTCGACTACCCATTAAATTATCTACCTGGATTTCATATTTACTTTGTACTAAATCTTATACTTTAACAACAAATTCAGAAAACAACTAAGAATTAGCAGACAGTTTCTGTAAATATTTCATGCTTGGCTGAGCAATTTTTTTCTACATTCAACGTTGTAAATGAATAAAGCTTTATTTGTTGTATAAAAATTAAGAAACTTCTCGAATTTTTTATGAGTAATTCTTGCGTTTTAGTTGTATTAACCACAAACAACATTTTTAAATTCAAATTAAAAAGTTAATTTTATGATTTTTTTTTCTATGATTCTGTTTTAATGAAAAAGTCAAAGCTTTTTTGAATATTAAAAATTATATGTTGTTTTTCAACAGAAAAAACTACTGTTGGTCTGAATATTTACAGTTGTTTTCAGCGTAGGGTATCATTAAGAGCAAAATATAGTAAATCACCATTTGTAGACATATATTTTTTATTTCTTATCTCTTAGTATACTTTAAAAAATTCTAAATACAAAATTGAAAACATTTCTATTTATGCTGATAATTTTTTTTTTATGTTTGTAGAAGTAATTTTTATTTCTTTTTACTTTTATTTTGTTGTAAAAAATGTTTTTTTTTAAATAAGAATTTTTTAATAGAATATCTAAGTTTTCGATATTAACATAAAATATTTATAACGACGTCAAAAAAGTTCTAAAAAGGTTTTTTTATTCAAAGTGTTTTTCTGTTTTTTTTATAAGCATATTTAAAAAAAAACTATGAAAATTTTTGAGTCTTACACTTTAAAATTTATAGTATCTAAAATGTAATAAGTTACCAACAAATACTAATAATAAGCTTTAAAAGTAACAGAACTAGTTTTAAATAAAGGGAATAATTTCAATAAGACTAAAATAAAAGTTTAGTTTGAAATTTTATTAAGCAAAACATTTTTTTTTGTCTATGTCCGCTTAAACCCCGTTATAGCTCACTATATGAAGAATTGAATTATGTTTTATCAAAAACATGAATAATGATTTATATTATGCTAGTATATACATTATTACTACTTAAAACCTATTGCTTAACTGTGTTATTCAGAAATGTAGTTTTCTAAGACTCTTCCAATGCAGCGAATACTTTTAAATTAAATTGAAATATAAGTTTCTAAAACTAAATACTTGATATTATTTTTCGAAATTCAGACAAAATTATCTTGTATATGTTAGTTTAAGTTTTCCCTAAAAATATAGTTGTCTGTTGCTACACAGATCATTTCACATTAATGCAAAAACGTAAGTTGAAGATAAAGATTTTAAAATGTGTCGTTTGCTTGTTATGACGTTTAAAATATAAAGACTGATTAGTAAAAAATAAGTGATCAGTTGCTTAAAAAACTCTTTTGCTGCAGTTTCAGATTCATGTTTCGTATATGTACTAATACCTCAAAAGTTATTGCATGTTATTAAACCAATAATTAGTGATTAAGAAACTGATAATATTTGTAAATTTTAAAACTTCCATCCAAGTATTTTCTTAAATATGAAACAGTATATTTAAGATTTTATGTAATTTTTTACTTATTAAAACTTTTTGCAGAAAAAACAGTAAAAATTTTAAAGTAAATTCAACATTGTTAACCTCTAATGAACCACTCTAGTGTTACAATAAAACTTTAAATAAACAAAAGTTTTTTTCAGTTAATAAATAAACAATAGCCATTTAGTAACCCTGTTGGAGTGTTGCGTAGTTTATAAAAGTTATACTGTAAATATTTTCTTGAGTATCTAAAAAGAACGCTGAATTAAAAAAAAGGATTCGTAAAGTGTTTTTGCACATTGTAATCGGAGAGAAAAGCGTTTGCTTAACAACACTTTATTATGCACATTACTTATTTAACAATAAAATAAAGTTGATTTTATAGGTTCTGTTTTTCCAAAACAAAAAGCCTATTCGTTTAAGGTTATTAAGATTGTGCAGATTATAACATGAACGGTTATTAATGGTTGTGCTATCATTTTTAATAAGTATTGTGATAGTGAAAATGTTAGTTGAAGTTTTTGTACCTAAAAATAAAAAAATTATTATAATAAAAATTGGTTCGTCTAAAAACTGTTTATTGAAAAAATATTTTAAAATCCTTCCTTTTTATTGTCAACAAATCGTAATATATATAATTTAATCTCAAAAAGGTTTTATGAATTTAATTTTTGATACATATTTACAAGAACTTTATTTGCTATAATTATTATCGAGTCTGTTTCTAGCATCTTTATGTTAGGTCTTAGTTTTTGTATATTAAATTTTTTTTATATAGTTTTCTGTTTGACTGCAAACTATTCGATAAAAATTACTCGATCATTTAACTTTACAACAACATAACGAACTTTTAATTGTTATTTGTAGTTTACTCTAGTTCAATTAATCATTCCTTATAAGTTTAATAATGTTGTTTGTGTCTAATACTACTGAAACACAGTAATTACTTGTAACAAATTCGAGTTATTAAATCTTTATTATTTAAAATAATTAATTCTTTTTCATTTAGAACTGCGATCGTAAAAAATAAATTTGCTCAGCCAAGCGTGAACTTTTTAGAGACACTATGTGAAAATCCATTTTTGTTTCCTGAACTCTATGTTGCAGTATATTATGTAAAGGATAATATATAAGTTATTCAAATGGAAAATTTAAGAGGTAGTCAAACCGCAATCAGTGTTAGTTGTATAATGTGCCTGCCGCATTTTAAAGTTGATTTCGATTACTTTATATAAAATTATTGCACAAAGGCTTATAAAAATAGCAAACTTTTGTGTTATTTTATTAAAGTAAATACTAATTTAACAGGGTTGTTTAAAATCCGGATGTCTAGAAAAAGTAAAGTTTAATTATTTTGGTTAAAAACCCGTGAAAAAACTAGAATATGAAAAATTTTGGAGCAATATCTGAAAAAACCTGGAAGTTTGAACAAAAGTCCCCAAAATACCAAAAAAAAACCTAGAGTTTTTAATAACGTTTACATGAGAAGCAATAAAATTTTGATTTGACGCGAAAAATCTGCAATATAAATAAAATTGCTTAGTCATTCTCAAACTAGTTTTATTAAAATATACTAACAACTGGTTTTACAATGTCTTATCAATGTTGTTGAACTTATTAATACAGTATTTCCTGTACTTAAACTTAACTTTAAAATAAGCTTTGACTAAAAAATGTGTACCTTTGAAAAACAGAAAAGAATTTCTCAAAAACCAGTGGCAACTTAACAAAATTGTATTGTAACTAATTTCTTTATATCTTTCAAAGTAATGGCTTAAATAAAAACTTAATAAAGTTATAGTGCTAAAATTAATTTTATTGTTATGGTGAAAAGTAGTAAAACAAAGCAAAGATTAGATAAAGCTATTTTTTAAACTTTAAATTTATTATGTTTCTTATAAATGTTGATTAAAATTCTTTTATTACGAATAGATATAAAAAAAGATTTACAACAAAAAGAATCCATTGAATTTTTCTAACTCCTATTGTTATTTTGTGGAAAAGTCAATCTTTATAACTACTATAACAAATATTCATTTTGAATATAATAAAAAACAAGAGAATTTTATTAGTTTTAAAAACTTAAAACAAAATAAAACAAGTCTATTATACTCTATTATTAGATTTTCTTAACGTCTTATTTTAATTATTAATATGTGACTAAATTTATAAATAGATTCAAAACATAAATAACTTTTAAGTAAATTGAAACTTAAAAAACAATCTTAGATTGTTTATTAAAAAATAATTTTATTAAGAAACTTCATACAAAATGATAGATTAGTTTGTATTTTTGCTAAACTTTAAAGAAATACATGTTATATTATTTGGTGAATACACTAGTTATAGTTTCAAGTTTTTTTAGTGGTATATTTACAATAAGCTGGTAAATACTTTAAACTAATTTTAATTGAGATTTCAGTATAAATTAATATTTCTAAGAGCCAAACAATTCATGAAATCTTTTTTACAAAGTTAGACAAAGCTTTCAGAGTAAAGTATTAGTTTGAATTAGAGTTTCCACAAGTTTTTTCAAAATGCCCTCTCTAAAATGGCATGGAATTTTGAACAAACATCCCTAAAATACCAGAAAAACCTGGAATTTTATATAATTTATCATGTGAAAAAGTAAAATTTTGATTTGATGTAGAAAAAAGCTTTTATTCGAAATAAAATGTGAAAAGTTGTTTGAATTTACATAGCTTCTAGTTAAAATTTATGAAATGTAAAAAGTTTACCAAACAAAAACTTGAAATGTATATATAAATTAAAAACTCATAAAAATTAAATTAGTTTTATTTCATTTAAAAAAAAAAAAATATATATTGTTTATTAAACGAGAAAAAAATACGTTCAAAAGGTTTTGTCAAAGGACCTGGTGTACAAAAAACCTTTCGGTAATCGAGTCATACACCAGAACAGTTTAACGTTATGCCCAGAACAAGTAATTAAACTTTAAAAAGTACTAGAAAGATCTAGATTTATTAATGATTTCTTAACACAAAAATATTGTACAATTCTAAAATATCAAATTTTATCTCGCAGTTGAATAATCAACAAACTAAATAATAATATTTTTGAGACCAAGTTACCTTATGATGTGCAGTACTTTTTTTCTTGTTTTGAAGGAAGGGTAATAGTTATTTTTTAAAAAGGCAGAGAGAAACAGAGTAAAGAATCTCTTTTTCATCAGTTCTATCGGAAAAATAAGTGATAAAAACTGTACTAATTAGTAAAACAATGTGATATGATATCAAACTACATTTGGAAACTGTTGATATCTAATGAAAAATTTTGAGTTAAATTTCTTGTTCATCCAAGCGTTTAAGAGAAAGCTTGCAAGGTCACATGTTTTACTGATGCAAGTTTGCATCTGAATACTACAACCATATAAAACACTCATCAGTTGGAGAGGAGATCATTGTAGAACACCTTGCTGCTGCTAACATGTAGTTAATTTAGGAGTTTTTTTTATTTGTTGTTTACTGCAAAGTTCCTTTTGAAACATATTTATTTCTTATAAGCAGCTATTTGATTAAAATCCAAATAGTTTAATGCAATATTATTTTATACATTCTTCAAGTATATTCCTGTCAGGTTTAATTATCTTGTAAAAGTTTTAACAAATATAAAGTAAATTCTAAAGTTGAGGTTTTTATATACATTTTAGTGTTTCAATTGTTCTTTAACACAATATGATCATTCCTTGGACCTAGGTTCATATAGAGTAGATCTAAGTATTATTTATTATCAGCCTTTAATATAAATAAGTATAACTTTTATTATGGTTTTAAGTGTGGTTGTACACAACACTATAACTTAATAAAGTAACAAAAATTATTTAATTAAATATATATATGGGTTCTTCACGTTTTCGACGAGCTCCTTCTCAAGTCTGATTGCTAAGACGTTCTTGTCGCTGCGCAGCTCTTTTCAGAACTTATGCTCGGTGGTCGAAACTGAAAACAGGCTGTTAAAAAACTGCCTAACAGTCAACAAAATTGGGTAAATTACAGCTATTTTTCAGCTTGAAATTGTGGTCAAGCGAACTTAGCAGGACATTCAGGAATATCAGAAACAAAAGGTGTTTGCAGTTGAAGGGCAGGCAATCAGTTCGAGGTAACTCAACTTTAAAGTTACTTGCTTCTGTTTGAGCTTGTCGTTAGTAGATCCGACTATATTGTTCTTCTGCTTGATTGGTTTTTCTGAATGTTAAGCTTCTACGAACTCGTGCAATTTAAAACGTGTCTTGCATTTAGTTTCTAAGAAGCAGTACTTAAATTTACTATCTGCACTTTTAAAAGCTCTTTATGTTTATCCATTACCAAAAAGACAAGTTGCTAAATAACAATTAGGCAATAAGGGGTCAAATTGATAAAAGTTCTACAGGGTAATTAAAAAATTTCTCAAAAGGGTACTGACACAATTAAAGTCATTAAGTCAAAAAAAGTAGGATACAAAGCTTAAGTCAAAAAAGTTACAACTAGTATTAGTCCGGTTTTAGTCCACAAAATAACGATCTAACAGACAAAATTTAGTTTAAAACGTCAAATTGGAATTGTCAAAAATCATTCTAAAAAGTGAAATTAGAAATGAAAAAAAAAATAGTCCCTTAAGTAAAATCAAAGTAAGAAAAAATTAATCCACAAAGTCACAGTAAAACTAACAAAGTATTAGTATAAAAAATTACAAAAGTGGTGACCAATTTTAAGTCACATTGAGTTATGTTAAACTATGTAAGGGTCTTACTTAAGTCTTTTTATAACAAAATAGAAAACAACAATGGTTACTAAGAACCAATATAAAAATATCAGTAACATGCTGAAAATTTTTTAGTACTTGTATCATAAGGGTTTGCATGAGCATGACATTTTAGTGGTTTTTTTTATTTCTTAATTATTCATTTATATTCAATCCTTCAGTTTTTACTGTTAGTTGTAATGCTTTATATTGTTATTGAAATTTTAGTGAATTATTAAATTACTGATGAGCACAATAAATTAGATTCTATTAATAATGATATAAATTTTTAGAACTAAAATATTATTTGCTAAAAGTTGGTTAGTTATTTGAGTTTCTTATTTACCTTGCTATTATTTTGAAAAAATAGTAATAATAGTTTTGAGATCATAAGTTTTTACAATTTAAAATCTGATGTGTTTATTTTCTTGTTGATGAAAGTAGCTTAATGTAAATGACATTTTTAGTTCAAAAAAATTGTTTCCATTATAATGTTGGTGTTACTAAAATTAGTTATTGAAAATGTTTGCTAATTAATAAAGTTTTAATTTTTTTTTAAACTAAATTATTTTTTATGTTGGGCTTTAAAACTAGTTTTTTAAAACAATTTTTTTCTAACAAATTTAATTATTTTCTCTTTAATTAGTTTCAAAGAAATTTAATTTTTGTATGGTTTAAAGATTTTATACTATTTGCTGTTACTTAAAAGAATTAGGATAAGTTGTACTGTTTATCAATAATAATTACTTTTCCTTACTTTTCCTTACTTTTCAACTAGGATAAAAAAGAAGAACGAGTTTATTTAAGAATATCTTAGATCAAACCCAATTGCTCTCAATCCACTGCTTTTTAGTCTACTTTGTAGCTGCTAACATGCTGTTCAAATATACATTTGCATTTTTTGTTTTTTGATGTAAAGTTCTTATTTTAAACAATATTACTTTTAACAACCGGTATTATGATTTAAATTTTAACAAGTTAAATGTAATATTATTTTTTTCATGTTTAAAATGTTTCACTCTTAATGAAAAGGGTAACAGTTTTGACAACAGTTAAAGTAATTTCAAAAGTTAAGGATTTTTATACATTTGTTGGTTTTTGCTATTGCTCTTTAATAATTTTTTTTTGTTGTCATGCTTAGTTATACATGAAGTAGTTCTCAGTATAATTTAATATCAGCATTTAGCAGGGCTGCCACAAGGTTAGGTAAAGTCAGAAAAAACATTAAAAAAAGTAAGTAAAAAATGGGAGTTTTTGAAAAAAGAGAAAGGAAAAGTCAAGAAATTTGACAAAATTAAAAAAAAATATATTGTCACTTCAAATTTACAAAGGCTTATAATGATATAAAATAATTAAAATTTCTTTCATCAAGCTAAAATTACAAAATTATCAAATTTCTCATCCCTTCATTATGTATAAACTAAAAACAAGCATGAAGTTAATTTTAAAGGCAAATTTATAAATTTTTCAAAAAACATAAAACTTTAATGTCAATTATTTTCCTTATCTTAAAAGCTATCTAATTTTTTTTTTATTTTAGAGAACGAACCTTTGTCTTTAATTTAAAAAAAATTGGTTAGGGGTTTGAATTATTTTATGTGGTCCCTCCAAAAATAAAGGTTTTTTTTTCCATTATTATGGTATAAAAACCAAAAACAAATAGTTTTTTTTTTTTTTTTTTTTTTTCTTTGTTAGCATGTTATTCAAACTGTTATATGTTTATTTATAAATAATGTTAATATCTTTTACGATTTGACCCAAAGCAAAATGATGTATATTACACTATCATTTACCTTGGCCATTTCCTAGATAAAAAAAATGATAAAAAGAAAAAAAATAAGAAGAATGTGAAATACAACAAATTTAAGTAAACTAAAATAATTTAATTTCATTTGTTCTAATTCACATTCTTATTAATTTTTTTTTTCCTTTTATCATTTTTTTATCTAGGAAATGGCCAAGGCAAATGATAGTGTAATATACATCATTTTGCTTGGGGCCAAACCGTTTAAGATATTAACATTATTTATAAAATAAACATATAATAGTTTAAATAACATGCAAACAAAGAGAAAAATAAAAAAAATATTTATTTTTGGTTTTAACACCAAAATAATGAAAAAAAAAACCTTTATTTTTAAAGGGACCCCATGAAATAATTCAAACCCCAAACCAATTTTTTTTAATTAAAGACAAAGGTGCGTTCTCTAAAATAAAATAAAAAAATAGATAGCTTTTGAGATAAGGAAAATAATTGACATTAAAGTTATTTGTTTTTTGAAAAATTTATAAATTTGCCTATAAAATTAACTTTATGCTCATAATTTAGAAGAATTTACTACAAAAGTTAAAGATTTTTTAATTAATGTATTGAACAACTACCCTACTTAAACTAGCAGTTTTGTATGCGTTTTAGTATTAATGATCTGTGGCAAGGACACTTCAATAGTAAGACTTTGATATATACACAAAAGTTTATCTTGCAGAATTTTAGAATGAAAGTGTTTTATGTTTAAGTAAATAAATAATTTAATTATAACTAAATCATAGGTTAGTATTTTGTGTAATAAATTTATTTTTATACTATACCTCTTTGTAATTTTTTTAAGTAGTTTAAAACATAATAATAAGTTAAAAGAAAGGTGTAATCCATGATGAGTTAACTTATTTGTAATTTTTTGTAGAATAGTTCAAGTTTTTAAAATAAACAAGAACAGATATGTTATCTAAATATTTTGTACTAAATGATAAGAGTTATTTTATTTTATAAAAGATGTATAACAGTTACTTTTAATATATTTTTTTATAGTGATTTAGTTAAAAATTTCTAATTGATTTATAATAAAAATATTTTATTTAAATAGCTGTGGTAGTATTTAATTAATCTAAAAGAATAATTAAATAAGTGTTAATTATTTAGGATAATTATTTATCAATTTTAGTAGATATTATTTTATTCTAGAGTAATTTACAGTTTTTATGCTAAGTCTGACTATATTTTGCTGATAAAGCTGTTTAATGATAATACATCAACCATACACAAATGGTTTAAGTGATGTAATGAAAACTAGATGATTAAAGTCAGCAAAAAAAGAGCTGTTGTTTAATTTGTGGAAAAATAAGATTGAAAGTTTTCATAGTTTCAACTGTTTATTTATGCATTTTAGAACAAATTTAAATTAAGAGTTTCATTTAGATTTCTCATAAAAATTTTAGTAAAAATTCTGGAAAATGTCAGGAAAAGTCAGGAAATTTTTCTCAGCTTGTAACATGGCAACCCTGTTTTAGTATAAGTTCAGTATATTTATTTATGACTAAGAGTGTTAGTATAATAATAATAATATAATCAAATAACTTTAATATTTTGAAAATCTACATCATTAGCCACAGTATTTATTAGGTGGACACACTAGTTATAGTTGAATAATTTCCTAGTGGTACTTTTCGAATTAGCTAGAAAAATATTGAAAATAAATAGTACTTAAGTTTTAGGTTAAATTTAAAACAGTTTTTATTTTTTCCAGTGTCAAAGAAAATGAGAACTCCTTTGTTCAGACAGTAGATAAAAATTTATAGGTATAACAAAGTTATTGTAAAAAGTATAATATTGATTCCACTGTCTTAAAAATGAACAAAAAACACGCTTTCAATTCACTAGTACTTTCGTTGATTAAAACATTATCAAGCGATAAACGGCTTATTCAATATATTTAAGAATAAAAAAAGCTATGGTCCCCTCAACCTAGATTTCTGAAAAAACTACTAGTAAAATAACTATGATATTATTTTTGCTTTTCATTATCAACTTGAGAATATCTAGTTCAAATTTAAAATTATGGCTTTGTCGCATTTCCTTTTACGGATAATGGCTCCCTAAACTTCTAGATTATTTTTATATAAATATCTCGTATAAGTTTCAAAACTAGCATTTAAAACGTTTGAGACTTTTTTTTTCTCTTCATCATCAACTTCAGAACATTTATGTTAAGTTTCTAATTATTACCTAATAGCCACCCTGTGACTTCTTAATTTCTCATGTCAACCTAAAATTCTGTAATAACCCACTTTGGAAAACGTTGTTTTAGGTAAACATAAAATGGCTTTGCAAAAAAGTACAATATTACTAAAAAGTTTACTATTACTTACTCAAGTTTAAGTACATATAGTTCCTTGTTTAAATAAATCTAAATTAAAGCCTATTTTTATAACTTATTTAAATATGAAGTGATAATTTGATTACAGCAGAGTTTTTAACAATAATATTAATATTGTTACTAATTTTTAAAGCAGCTTTTTAATAAGGTCAAAATACTAACATGCAATATTTTTTATACATATTTTATATAAATGTTTTGATTACATTTAAAATAAGTTATTAAGTTGAGTAATTTATGTGCAATTTAATGATTCAATTGTTCTTTAACACAATATGATCATTCATCTGCCTAGGTTCATATAGAGTAGATTTAAGAATCATTTATTATCAGACTTTAATATAAATAAGTCTAACTTTTATTATAATTTTAGCGTGGTTATAAACTACACTATAACTTTTTATAGTAACAAAAATTAATTTAATATTTAATAAAACTTGATACTTTTATCTTTTAATCAAATAAAAACTTCTTTTAGTACTTTGATCAACATATCAATTTAAAAAAAAAGGTTTAAATTTTGGCATTAAATACTAATAAAATTCAGTGTAATAGTATTTAGCTTATAGGAGCTTTAGCTTTGAAAACAATATGTAATATGTGTTTCAATGATTTTATGTCTGGTACTAGTATTGTTTATCTTATTTTATACATTAAGTTAGAGTTAAACTTTTATGGTTACTCAAGATACTAGGTACTTTTACTATACTAGGTCAATTATAAACTATCTACAAATACCTATTTTAATATACTACTTATTTTTAATCAAAAAATTTTATTAATATAAATAACTTACTTTTTTATTTCTAAGATTATAATGATTATTAGTCTTACCTTGAGCAGGGTAGTCACACATGTTAGAATTTATTTAACTCAGGAATTTTTTTTAAAGCTTACAAAAGACTCAGGCAAAATATATTTTTTTTTTATAAACTCGTGTTAGTTTAAAGAATCCTAAAAATCTGTTGCCATTTTTTTTTTAATATGTTATATTTAATTTAGTTTCATTGTTTGTTACTTTTGTTTGTACTTTTGTTGAAGGACCTGCTTTTATAGCTATCTGAATTAAAATAAATAATTTAATTATAAAATTTTTCAACAACTTAGGATGACTGAGGACAGTTTATGGTCACACATTATTCATTTTTGGCTACTTAATACAATTTTTTTTTATTCAAAGAGTTGCAATTGCAACCCTGCTTTATCTTCATTCTACTTTAATATTTTCTTACTTATCATAGAATTTTTAAACAGGTTAAGTTAACTGTTTTATGCTACTTAATAATGAGCAAAAAAGACTTAAAGTTGAATTCACACTGTTTGAAAGCAAGAATTAAGAAAACAGCTGATACTGTTAGAAGTAAAATAGAAGTTGTACATATAACTGAACACCTAAGTAAATATGAAAATAAACTTGAAGTTTGTAGTTTTGTTGAAAAATGTCTTTCAAAAGCACGACAGATAAAAAATATGGATAATGCTTACAAGAATTTAACAGCAAGCAAAGAAAATTCATATCCAAGTATGTTTAAAATATTAAATACTTCTTTATGCTTCTTAAGTTTTTTATAAACAAAATCATTAAAGTTTACGAGTAAATTTTTACAATTTAAAAACAATTTTTACAATTTGTGAGGTAAGGTTAGTACTTGTTTTTATACCGAATTAAAAAATATATTTGAACAAAATAAGACGCAGCTAGTAAAAAATATTGTTGAAAAGGATTTTGTTTAACTTTTGCTCTCGTTTTATATTCAAATAATTTAAGTCAAAATTAATTTTAAACAACATACATGAGACATCAATTATAAATCAAATTATATTTCACGCTTTTTTTCATCAGTGGATACATAGCAATAAATAAAAACAAATATAATTTATTTAGAAACATTAGTCATCATCATAAACAAATATTAACTGCATCCAAAATCAATTACACAAATTACTCATTATACTAATTATTAGAAATGATTAAATATCAACATATAAGCATAAAAAATCATTATTAAGTAAACAAAGCAACATTATAGTCAAATTCTTTTTGCCTAAAAAAGTGTAGGATTTTTTCTGAAAATATACACAACTTCTATTTTGACTAAAAGAATCACCTAACAAAAACTTTTAACTATCTTTAATCACTCAAAATATGACACACTTTGAATATGAAAACAAATTCTGCAAAAACCCAAATTTAAAAAAGTTTTATAGCTACGTGAAATCTAAACTTAAGTTAAATAATTCCATACATCTCTTATATGATAATGATAAAAACAAAACAGTAACCTCAGATTTTGAAATAGCAACACTTTTTAACATAAATTTTCAAAAAGTTTTTAAAAAAGACGAGAGTTACCAGTCTTTTAAGCTACCCCAAAAGAATTGTAGTAAGATGCAAAATTTTTTCATAACCTATGAAGACATTATAAGTTCAATTAACCACTTAAAAGATAAAATCATAAGAACGCCAGAAAACATTCCACCCTATTATATCAAGCATGTTATCCAATCAATAATATTTCCACTTTCATTAATATTTAATTGCTCTCTAGAACTATCTGATGTTCCTAAACAATGGAAAACATCTTTTATTATTCCTGTGCACAAGAAAGGTAATATACACGATGCATTAAATTACAGACCAATATCTCTAACAAGTGGCTTTTCAAGAATTTATGAACATATTGTATCTGTAAAAATTCTCAATCACCTCTTTGATAACAAATTATTAAATAACAAACAGTTTGGTTTTGTTCCAAACCGCTCATCAACCATTCAACTGTTAACATGCTTACATTCTTGGTTAGTTCCTTATCTCAAAAATGAATTTACTAAAGTAGTTTATACGGATATTCAAAAAGCCTTTGATTCAGTATCACACAAAAGATTATTAAAAATTTTAAATCAGTATGGGCTACATGAAAGCTTAATTGATTGGTTTGATAACTTTTTAAATAATAGATCACAAAGAGTACTCATCAATAATACGCTTTCTGACTCTTTAACAATCTACAGTGGAGTACCACAAGGTGGTGTAGTTGGTCCCCTTCTCTTTTTAATTTATATTAATGATATTTGTTCAAACATTGATATTAAAAGTGAGTTAAGCTTATTTGCAGATGATGCCAAAATCTTTAGTCAGTCAAATACTTCATTACAACTATCTTTAGATAATATTTACATATGGTTAAAAACAAGAAAACTAAACTTAAATCCTAGCAAATGTAAAATTCTAACCATTAACAAAAAAGAATCTTCTCCAACTGACCTCTTAATCAATAACATCAAGTTACCAGAAATTAAAGTTTTTAAAGATTTAGGAATTTATATTTCCAAAGATTTGAAATGGAATGAACATATCAACTATTTATATAAGATTGCAAAAACTACATGTTATCAAATATTGAAAAGTTTTAAAACTAATTCTGCTTCAATTCTGACAAAACTATTTAAAACATACGTTCGCCCTAAACTTGAGTTTAGTACCCAAATTTGGTCACCCCATTTAAAAAAGGATATTAACAAAATTGAATCTGTGCAAAGGAGTTTTACCCGTCATATTTGTAATCGTTGCAACATATCTTACACGTCATATAATGATAGAATGATTAAATTTGGATTGAAATCACTGGAATATAGAAGATGGGAATTTGATTTATTAATTCTTTACAAAATTATCAATGGCAAATATAAAAGTTTTTTTGACCAGTTTTTTAATTTTTCCCAAAATAAATATCAACTAAGAGGAAATAATTTGAAAATAAAATGTAAACATGATTTTCACAACAGTCAGTGGCAAGGCGCATTTTTTCACAGAGCAAAAGCTATGTGGAACAGACTACCTCAGGATATAGTATCTTGTGAGAGGGTAGAACAATTTCGTTTAAAGCTAAAAAGATTTGACTTAAATACGATAAATACCAGTAAAATTAACTAATTTTCCACTGTAACAAAAGGAAAAATATTCGTTTCCCTACGCCTCCCCCCTACAAACTATTAGTTTACTTATATATTTTGTAGTTATGAATATTGTTTTATAAGCCATGATTTTAGACAAACTTCTTTACTGTGTGTACTAAGTAATATATAAATTTGAGTTTTTTGAACTGAAATTTAAATTTAGTTCATTTGTTTATCATATTGTGTTTAACTTTGTGTTTCCATTTAAATTATGTTTGTATATATATATATGTATAATTTATCTTAAAGTTTTGAATATAAGTTTATTTTCTTTTTCTCTTTTTGTGTGTCCTGTTTAAGTGGCTCAGGTTTTGATGCCTGAGTCCAACATTGCACAATAAACAATATAATAATAATAATAATAAAAATTGAAATCTTCAGCACAATTTTGGTTATACATCAAATTTATCACAATAGCAGATCTTTTTATCGCATTTACATTTTTATTAATTTTTTTTTTCAATTAAATATAAAATCTTATCATTGCAAGCAGGTATATATCCTTTGATCCTTTTCATAAGCTGTGAAATTGTAAGACCGATATAGCTCTTGTCGCAACAGCACTTGAATTTTATATAACCATTCTTTTATTAAAGGTGGCTGTCTGGTCTTTGCTTTCAAAAGTCAACATAGAACTTGAGGTAAAACTACTCTGGGTTTTGCTGCGAAAAATTAAAATTTATTATTTGCTCAATATCATGTCTTTATCATCACAATGAATAAATTGCTTTGTCGTTTCAGACAGCAATATGACTGAAAATTTTGTTAACTACCGGTCAAATATCAGTATTTTGTGTTTTATTGAACATTACTGAACACAAAACACTTAACTTTTAAATTATTTTTACAAAAGTTTTACCAGTAATTATCTGATATTTAAGTCACATGCTGTCTGAAACGATAAGTCAATCTAATCAGGACAATGTGTCTTTGTGCATATTTGTTTTATTCACTGGAGTTTGCTGAAGTAGAAATTAATTATTTAAGACCTTGTTGTATCAGAAGGAATGTCTTATTAAGCTCGTAAGAATAACTTTTATATCTCACATCAAGGTATGATAACTAATTATTGTGTTTTTATTCAATAGTAAACTTTATTAAATCATGCTCTTCATTTAATAAATATTATAAATTATCCAATTCTTGTTCATTTTTGATTTAAACCGAATAATTATCTACATATTTAACTATACGATTCAATCTAAAATATCTAATATCAAAAATGATTGCTAAGGTAAGGTAGGGTATCCAAAATCGACACCATCATGTAGTGTGAGTATGACATTATTAATAGAGAACCGAACATCAATAGTGGCAGTATTTAGCAGCTTAACAAAATTTTCTTCTCTTAAGGAAAAAGTTTAACTTTATACAACTTTTATGTGCAAATATCAACTATTTCTTTTCACGGGACACAACAAACGTTTGACGTCAAACTAGGCCATAAATGTGTTATTATAGAAATACAGAACTGTAAAATTTTGAATTTCAAAATATTTAAAAAATCCTAAATAACCTGGAATTTTAAACAACTTGTACATTAAGTAAAGAAAATTCGTTTGACATAAAAATCTACCATATAGATAAAAAAAAAATTATCATCAAAATAATTTTTATTCAAAAATGACATTTGTAGTAGCTATACAGTATCTTCTAATGTTTTTATACTGTTAACCACAGTTTGTTACCTTAAACTTAACTTTAATTTAAAAATAGATCCGAAAATGTGTACTTATAAAAACTTAAGTATATTTGCCAAAAATATTTGGCAACCCTGTTATTAGCTTCTACATTTCAATGTTCTGCACTAAATTGAATGAATCTTTTTTTTACATAATCAAAAAAAATCTAAAAGAAGTACAAGTAGATAATTGAAAATTTTTATTATTTTTTGCTTCGTGAATTGATCTTGGATAAAAGATGTCTCAATGTAAGTCTTTTCGAATATATTTTTTAAACACTATTAGATCTAATTGAACCAATTTTTTCGACAATGTCAAAAATCAAATGGCTCAATTTATTTCCTAAAATATATGTTTAAAGAATCTGACTTTAGTATTTTCTAACATATCAGTGTCGTCAAGTTTGTCAACTTAACCAAAACATTAAAGTTTTGAGGTTTCATAAGTGTCTACTCAAATTTTTTCAAGATAACTATGTATACATAAAATAATACAGCCAATGTATATTCCGACATAGTAATAACTAGTTTTTTACTTTTTCAAGAATGTTAATTGAACTTTTTGTTTCCTAAAAACAAAAAGCCAATCTAATCAGGAAACTGTGTAATCGTGCACATTTAATCTGTTCGACGGAATCAAGATAATAAGAACAACAAAAGTTTACTTTTCTAAAAATTTTCTTATAAAATGATATCTGTTTTTTGTTTTTGAAAAATATTAAGCAATTAATAAATTCTACTTGTTTTGGCTGCAAAACCCAGTGTAAGTTTTACTTCAAGTCCTACGTTGACACCTGAAGGCAAAGATCAGATACCCATTTTAGATAAAAACATAACATCTGAAAATTTAAATGGTTTTATGACAAAAGCTAAATCGGACTTACAACTTTAAAAAAATGTTAAAATAAATATACCTGCTTGCATTGATAAGTTTTTTGAAATTAGCTATTAAAGAAAAAAGTAAAGAAGTCTAACAATATTATGAAAGCAATACTGCGGAGTATTTGATGAACAATCAAAGTTGTACTAAATACCATATTTTTAAGATTTATGTTCTTTAAAATTTGTTGTTAAGTGTTTGACTTACTAAATTGTAAGTTATATGTATTTTAGATATAAAACCTACCTTTTGTAAGGAAAAATAATTAGACTATAGTGTTGCTTTATTTGCTTAATGCTCTTTTGGGTTTTTATATATTTGTATTTAATCAGCTTAAAAAAATATTATTTTCATTTGTTGGTGAAGATTACTAATGTTGCTATATAAGTTAAAATTATGTTTTAGTTATTGCTACGTATCCACTGATGAAAATGACGTAAAACATATCTCGGTTTTCACAAGTAGTCTTTTTTATATATTGTTTAAAATAACCTATAAGTGTGTAAAGCTAATATTTATCTTAAGTTATTGAATAATAATATAAAATCAGATTAGAATTGTTATACTTAGTCTATTAATCTCTACATGTAAATTACGTTTAATCAACTATTTTCTATTTTAATTTCAATAAAAAAAAGTATTTTAAACACTTATTTTTTAGGTAAAGAAACACTACAAAATGATAGCATCATTAAAGCCATGCAACTAAATAAGGTGGCTTTAGACGACAATGAAGAGCAAACAATAATTAAATATTTTAAAGATAAATGTGGTCTCAAAAACATTTGCATACATTTTGTTCTTTCAAAGATATTTTGTTTTTCGAGCAAAGACGCTTTGATGTACATGGACAGCTGGTTTTTGATGATTTCAGAGACATATAACTTTTTTCAACTTCAAGTAAATATGCTCGAGGAGATCCTTTCAAGATCAAGTTTGTTAGTTACAACTGAGATTGAAGTTTACCAAGCTGTTGGTAAATGGATCAATTACAATTTAAATGAAAGAGGGAAGTTTACAAAAAGGCTGCTACATAAGATACGTCTTCCGCTGTTAGGAGAAAAAGCCTTGGAAACGATCTTAACTGAAAAGAGTTGTTTCACAAAGAACAAGGACTCCCGTGTGGTTGTAAATGATATTTTAAAAAGAAACTTTGATTTTTATAGAAATAAACCAAGTAAGTTTTTCACAGCAAGATGCTGCAGTCACGATTCGTTTGACATTTTGTATTTTGGGGGGGTTGGAAAAGCTAATGAAGTTCTTAATAATGAGATAATGCAAACAAAGCTTTCTGACAACTTTAACAGTTCGGAAAAAATTTCTTCTTTATTCAAAACACGTTACAACTCTAAAATGGTTTACCTCAGGGGAAATGTTTACATATTTGAAGGTTATGATGATAATGAAAATATCATAAAAGAAGTAGAAATGTACAGCCATCTTACAAAAACGTGCAAAGTAGTTGCAAATATAGGAGATATAAACGACTATAAATATGAGGATTATGCTCTTTGCGGTTTTATGGACAAAATCTATCTTATTGGAGGATGTGATGAGTTTGATAGTGAAAAAGACTTTTGTATAGAGTTAGATACGAAAGATTTCTCTTGGAAACACAAATCAAATTTGATCGAAAAGAGAGAATATCCTGCTGCATGTGTTTTCGAAGAGAAAATAATCGTATCCGGTGGCATGCAAAACGTAGATGATTCTGATTTAGTTGAATTTGTTAATTACTGGGACGAAGAATATTTCCAAACATTAAATACAGTTGAAGCATACGACCCGATAGACGACACTTGGATAAAATTTCCAAAAATGAACTATTCAAGATGTCTCCACATGTCAGTTGTGGTAAAGAATAAATTGTTTGTCATCGCAGGAGGAACTGATACCAATGAAGTTTATGATTCTACTTCTAATAAGTTCACTGTTCTCAAACCATTATTCAGTCTATACGATATACGTGAAAACAATCCAATGGCAGTCTTTAGTATTGGGCATAAATTTTTCGTGTATTTTAAACGTTCATCAAAAATTTTCTGCTTCGATACAGTAAAGTGTGAATGGTGTGAAGAAACGTACGAACCAACAAAACATCTAACCAGATTTTCTGCTATCACAGCTCCTCGTCTTTAAAATGAGACTTTAGAACTAGTTAATTCTTAGTTTTGTAAACATTAAAATAAATGAAAATTTTAGTTGGATAGTACAAGACAAAAAGTTGTCTAATGTTCTTTTAAAATACATTCAAAATATTTAGCTTTGTATAGTATTTATTAGGTTTTTTTGATAATCAGTATTTACTAAATTTAACTTAAGTTTACGTATAGTATAATGATATGCATCTATAGCTATTTTAATTGTAATACAGGTTTTAAGTTTCATCTTTTTTTGAATATTCTTCATTTAATGAAATGCGTGTTTCATATGTTCTTGTATTATCGATGAGTTTTACAAAATTATTCCAACCAATTTGCTTTGTAATAACTGAGGTAATTGCACTAAAACATGACACAAAGGTAGACTTTTGTTGTTAATAGTATCAATATTAAAGTTGTTATTGGTGTAAAGCTCGAACTTGAATAAGACCTGTTTTTAGAACTGCTTTAAATTCATTGTCGAATATTTATCATTAAATTGTTAAGAGTTTTTTTCTTAATTATTTTTTAAGTATATTTAAGTTAAAATTAAACGTTTTTTAGTTCTCACATTAGCTAAAGTTTTAAAAGTATTTTTCATTTAAACTTGATTTATTATTTAGAATGTTTGTGTGGTACAATAAAGTTGTGTGGTTCTTTTTTTTATAGTACATACATTGTTTAAACTGTCTTGTCTGGTTTATATAAAGTAGCATTTAGTACTTATAAGATAGTCTTCAATTAAGTAATTATTTAACTAAGATTAGTAACCCAGTCAAACTAAGCATACTAACATGCATAAGTCAAATATAGTACAGATAATATTTTTTGTTCTTCTCTTTTACAGTATATAAAATGTAATAAATATTGTGTGAACAATCTGCAAGATCTAAAAATTTTAATTTGTTATTAAGGCACTATAAATGTTTTAAATATTTAACAGATTAAATTGCATTTTACGCTGTTTTTTTTTTTGCATTTAAATGTTTTGTTTTCGTTCTTTTGGATTTCAATTAAAAAGGTTTAATAAAAGATAATTACTATTAAACTAAAAATTAAATTTATTCAGAGTTGCCAAAAAATCTGGAATTCCGGAAAAACTTGGAGTTTGAAAAAATTAGACTAAAAATACTTGAAAAGTTTGTAATTTGATATATTTTGGAAAAAAAAAAACAGAAATTTTGAACAAAAATCTTGAAAGAACCTGGAAAACCTTAAACTTGTGAAATACGTTTTTATAATTAGTAATCAATATTAATTTGACACAAAAGTTTATCATATAGATAAAAAACGTTTGCAACATCAAAAAAAAATTACCAATAAATAGCTCTAAGGTAGGGACACGGGTCTCAACTGCACGAAGAGAAAGTTGCACGAGGTTACTAAATTGCACGAGGGAACAATATTGCACGAAGACGATTTTGCACCAAGGAAAGTTTTGCACGACTTAAATTGTTAAAAAATACAGAAAACAAATAAAATTTAAAAAAAAGCATAAAAAAAAAAAAAAAAAAACAAAAGAAAAAAAATTACTGACCGAGGGTAAAAGCTATAGGTAACAGTAATAGCAAAAAAAAAATATAAAAATAATTACTAAATATTAATTTAAAAAATAGTAATATTAAGAGATAATATTAGTTAAAAACAACTATTCTTCAAAGTAATGGTTAGCAGTAACAATTATAATAAAAAAAAAAAAATTTCAACAAAAATATAAACTAAAAAATTTAAAAAAAGTTTAACCCGAACTAAATTGTTTCCTTGCAAAGTTGCATTCGTGCAAAAGTGACCCTTCGTGCAAAAGTATCTTTGTTCAATATTATCTTTGTGCAGTTTTATCCTTTCGTGAAAAAAGTTTCTACGTGCAATTTTATGCAATCGTGCAATTTAATACCTCATAATTAATAACCTCACAAATAAAGGTTGAACAATATACTTGCTTGTGTAAATGAACAGATTGTAGATTTAGCGATATAAAATATAAACATAAAATTATTACTACACGAAAAAAATGTAATTTTTACAGACCCTTAACAATCATCTGTAGTAGTAAACTTCATAAAATCAAATTTATCATCATAAAACAAAATAAATGTAAAAAAAATTAAATATATCTTTAGATATTTTCAAAAATACTTCATTAAATCAATCTTTTAACAGTTTGTCACTATGATATATTTAGATTTTTATATGTATTTTAATAAAATTTTAAACCGGATGCGTTTAAATTACTTTATTACTAAATTAAAGTACTGTTTAAATCTAAGAATCTAAACGAAAAACACGTTGTAAATATGCCTGAATATTGAATTTAAACAAAGTTCTTTTTTGTTTCTATCTTTTGCTTAAAAAAATGGCCGTCAAAAAAAAAAAGATTTTTTTAAGATAATTTGTGTGCTAAAATTTCAATAATGTGATTAAAGTCTACTATTTACAGATCTCGTTGATTTTTTTAATTTTGATTAATTAACTGTACTTAGCAGTCTGTTCAACTTCAAAGAATACTCGACCATTAATTTACAGCTACTTATACTAATTTCACGTTCAAAAAAAAAGCATTATTGTGTATTAGAATTTGACAAAATTGTATAAAAATCACAAAAAATAGTTATGTAAATAATTTAACTTTTTTATCTGCCCAGAAGAATTTTTTCAATTTACAAAAAACCATAATTGTAGACAATGTCAAAATATTTAATTTTCTATTAAAAATACAAACTTAACAACATTTTGTAAAACTCAGGTTAGTAGTTATCTTTAATTTTTTTATACAGCTTAAAAAGGAAAACAAAAATTAAATTTGTTCCACCTGATATTTATATAATGCAAGTTTAAAATATTATATTTAATTTGTCTAAGCTGTGGCTATTTTTTATTGTTAATTAAATAATCGACTAACGCTTAAACTTAACTATTTTACTTAATGCTATTATATTTAAGAAAATAAACATTACTGTTTATTTTGTTATTACTTAAGTCGTGTAAAATTGAATACACTCGATTATAACTTTCAATTAAATAAACAGAATTTTGTTATAAATTTTTTTATTAATACAATAACTTATAGAATTTCTGTGAAATACCTCGGTTTTATTTTGTATTTTAGTGCTCTTCAAAGTTACTGTAAAAAACCTATAGACAATAAAGCTTAAATTATACATTTTTAATCTCATACTCTTGAAGTGTCTTTAGCTAAAAAGAAAAAAAATTGTAATCAATATTCTAAACTTTAAGTTTCCATAAATATTTATCCCAAACCATTTGGCAAACGTTTTAGACTATTTTGTTATAGTAAAAATTACTTCAAAGTATTACTTTTCATCAGAACTGATTATTATCTAAAAAAAACTAATAATTTAGTTATTCAAAACAATATATTTTATTTTAATTTTTTACTTTTATTTTGGATTTTCGTATTACAGCTAGCATGACAACACTACCACCAATAAAACACGTTTGAAAAAAATTGAATAAAAAACTGCCAAACAATTAAACCAAGAAATTTCTCTATAAATTAACATTATAATGCCAGGTAAACTAATCTTTATCTAAAAATAGTAAACAAAAAGTTTTCTAAACAAGCTTTTTATTTACTTAAATTTAAAATCTAAAGTTTGCATTAATAAAAAACTAGTTGTTTTTACTATTTTATGGCATTAAATTCAGCTATAGTTTCACAAATGAGCGTACAGCTTACAAATTTAATAAAAGTCGTTAAATAAAAAATAGAAAAGTATATGAGCATTAATATTTATTAAATTACTACAATAAAACTGTTTGAAATAAAATTTGAAAAACACAAGCATTCTTATAATATGTTGAACTTTTTTTCATAACTTCAAATTATGCTTAGACTTTTTTTTACTGAATATTTTTTTACAAACAGACAAAGTTTACACTGAGCTCTAAACTATAAATAGAAATTAGCGTTTTAGGAAACTGATTGGTTTCCTTAAAATCAAATGATTTAATATGTCTTGAAAGCATTGCATTGATAAGTCGGTTTCAAAATAAGCTTTGTAAGTTAGTAAACGTTTTTATAATACTATAGTAAGATTTAATTAAAATTAATAGTGCAAAGTTATTTTAACGCAGTATCTAAAATAAGAAACGATTTCACAAATAACCTAAATAATCTTTTGTTATTCATAATGACTAGTTCAGAAAAATGTAACCATGTAAATTGTTGAGAAAAAACTTTAGAAATGAGAAAGGAAATTAAGGATACTTTTCAAACATTATTAAATGTTTGTACCAATGATGAAAAATTTGCTGGTGGCTTTCAAAAGTCCATCAACGTGTGAGTTGGCGAAGATAGAGTATGTTATTTAATGAGATGTGAATGAACTTCAGTCGAGCGAATCAATAAAACTTGATGACAAGCATTAGATTCAGATGTGATGAAACAGATCAAAGACGAAGATCATGGGACGAAGGAGTGGTGTTTCGTGAGTTTTTATCCGGTTTTTGGACGTTTTAGGGGAGGCGATTTTCGCGAAGGGGGTTTCGGGGTTGATTTCGGCGAAGAAGGCGTGGATGGTTTAGCATACATTCAGACTTATTTTTTGATCAGACTATAAATGCCTGAAAATTTTTGAGTTTGATAAAGCTTGTTATCGAAACAATTAGCTATTATTTTACACTAGTTTAAAAATGATATACTTATTTAGTTTCACAAAAAATAAAGACTAAACTGATTTTATTAAATGTTTATCTTATTAATAATCTTAATAAGTTATATATTATTAATTGATTTAATAATAGATGTTATTGTTTAGGAGAACAGCTTCTAAAAATACGCAAAAAACACGATGAACCTGCGGGAAATTGAGGAGGATGTACGCTAGGGTGCATCTGTTGCCCCAACCTTGAAATTTCGCATGTTTTAATTTTTTGAAGTTTTGAAATCACATGAATAGAAAGCATAAAAAAACTTTCAAGCTTTGATTTTGATGATGCAAATTACTTTTGAAAATTTTGCATTATATCGGTATATTTAAAACAGTAAAAAAGTGTGTAACAATAAAAAACACAGTAATTACTCGTACAAAATTCGATTACCGTATACTCTTTATTATAAAAAATCAAGTCCTAATTGTTTAGAACTTCGAACATTAGAATAAATTCTCAGTGAAGAGTGAACTTTTTACAGACACTATGTGCAAATAGCCCAGGGGTCGGTAGGTCAAAAAAGAACGTTTTTTATATGCTTTAAAAAAGAATGTTTTTTAAGTATTTTATTAATAAAAAAAGAATTAGGCGATAGATTATTCTTTAAATATAACACTAAATTTTATTTTTGTTTTTTCGGGAACAAAAATATATATTCAACTCGTTGAAACAATTATTTAATGCGGCCGGCGGGCCGCAGTTTGCCGAGCTTTTTGCAGGACCATAGTTGTTTACTGAGCTCTGTGTTTAAGAATAGAATCTACTAGATAACATACTTTAGTAGTAATAATCTAGGTTGAACATTCGACAGGTAGTCAAACCACAAGCAGTGTTAGTTCTATTTTGTGTCAGCCGCTTTTCATAGCTGTTTTTTAATTTTATTTGAAAAATAACATAAATATTTATAAATCAGCAAAATTTCGATTTATTATGTTTTCAAATAATTATCATTTAAACAGCTTTGTATAAAACCTGAAAGTCTGGAAAAACTTGAAATATGATAATTTAGGCTATAAGACGTGAAAAACTAAAATATCAAAAACTAAAACAAAGACATGGAAAACAGTTTATTTCTAAACTTCAACTTTAAAGACACGGAGCAGTTATAGCAGAATACCTTGGGAAATATTTTGTTGGATCGCAAGGTTTTTCACACCATTCATTCTTTATTGTATCGAAGCAGTAGATACTTGATGAGCCTTCAAAACTAACAAACAATTTATGCCCAAAACTAAATGCTGCAAAAGGGTCATTTAAAGCTATGTTGTACAAAGTGAGTTGTGGTTTGAGAACAGTGAACTTTTTAGAAGTAGAATCATAAACTTCATTGATTTCAGTTCCTCCTGCTATTACGAATAACTTATTCTGAACTACAATAGACTTGTGATTACATCTTGAATAGTTCATGGTTGCAAATTTTGTCCAATTGTCGTTTATTGGGTCGTATGCTTCAACTGTTTTTAATGTTTGATAGTCCTCATTATCGTTAAAATTAACAAAATCAACAAAACCATCATCTGCGTATCGAATCCCACCGGATACGATTATTTTCTCTTCAAAAACACATGCATCAGGACTTTCTCTTTTTTCATTCATCTCAGATTTGAGCTTCCAAGAGTAATCTTTCGTATCGAACTCTACACAGAAGTCTCTTTCATCATTATTAAATTCATCCCATCGTCTTTCGTCGAATCCACCTATCAGATAAATTTTGTCCGTAAAGCCGCAGACAGCATAATATCTATTTTCATAGTCATTTATATCTTCTACATTAGCAACTACTTTGCACGTTTTTAAAAGATGACTGTACATTTCTACTTCTTTTACTAAGTTCCCTTGCTCATCATAACCACCAAATAAGTATATGTTTCCCCTAATATAAACCGCTTTAGAGTAATAACGTTTTTTTACTAAAGAAGAAACTATCTCAGTAACTTTATAGTCGTTGGAACGATGTATTTGTCTTATTTTGTCACTAACAGTTACACCTAACATTCTAAATTTTTTGATACCTCCAAAATACAAAATGTCAAACAAATCGTGATCGCAGCATCTTGCTGTAAAAAACTTGCTCGGTTTTTTCCTATAAAAATCAATGTCGCCTTTTAAAATATCATTTACAATATCTTGGGAATCTTTGTTCTTTCTAAAACAACTATTTTCAGTTAGGATGGTTTTCAAGGTTTTATCTCCTAAAAGTGGAAGACGTATTTTGTGTAGAAGCCTTTTTGCAAATGTTCCTCTTTCAATCAAATTGTAATTGATCCATTTATCAACAGCTTTGTAAACTTCAATCTCAGTTGTGACTAACAAACTTGATCTAGAAAGAATCTTTTCGAGCAGATTTAACTCCAATTGCAAAAAGTTATCTGTCTCTGAAATCAGCAAAAACCAACTATCCATGTATATCAAAGCTTTTTTACTCGAAGAACAAAACATCTTTGAAAGAGTAAGATGCATGCAAAAGTTTTTGTTACTTATCTTATCTTTGAAATATTTAACAAGTTTTTGCTCTTCTTTGTCGTCTAAAACCATCTTATTTAGTTGCATGTCTTTGATAAAGCAATAGTCTTGTAAACATACTTTACCTGAATAACACATGATTTTAATAATTTTTAAGAATGCAAACATTTAAAGTTAAAACTCTTTTTAAACTATACAAAAAACACTCAGTGTAAAATCCAAATATGTTTTACGTTGTTTTTATCAGTGGGTAAATAAAAATAAATAAAAATTAAATTTAATTTATTTAGTAAAAGTAGTAATTAACAAAAAAAATAAAAACATTTAAATAAAAAGTCATCTACATGAAACTAAACTAAATACTAGTTATTAAAGCTGATTATATATAAACATATAAAGAACAAAAAGAACATTAAGTAAATATAAGCAACGCTATAGTTATGTTATTTTTTTGCCTACAAAGGGTAGGTTTAACATTTAAAATACATAAAGTTAAATTTCTAAGTAATACACGTTATAACAACTTTTGATAATCTTTAATCTCTCGAATTTAAAGTTTAAGCACAATATTGATTGATCACAAAATAATCAACAATAGCAGATATTACTAGTTTATTCTTAATTTTATTAATTTCTTTAATTTTTTTTCAGCTAAATTTAAAAACTTATATATGCAAGCACATAAATGTTCTTTGACCGTTTTTTAAAGTTGTCTAGTTGAAAAATCAACATAATTTTTGTCGCAATAACATGTTAATTGATATGTAACATTATTTTATCAAATGCAGTTATCAAATGTTCACCTTCAGTTGTCAACATAGGACTAGAGATAAAAACTACTCTTGGTTTTACAGTTGAAAAGTTAAACTTATAAGCTGCTTAATATTTTAATTAAGTAAACCTTATTTTTATATATGTATGGAATTTTTAAGGTGATTACACATTTTCCTGGTCAAATTTCCTTGTCTATATTTAAACCATTAAAATAAAGTTTATTTGCTCTACTTACTTACTCAGGGAATTACTATTATTTTACAACAAGGTCTTAAATTATTTTTACAGAATCATATGAAAAGACTAAATGTGCAAAATGACACTGCGTCCTGTTTAGACCGACTGTATTATTTTAAGGGTATAAAAAGGTTAAACAAGAGCTTTAAAAATTAAAAAAGAAGTTATTACAAAGGCTTATAAAGGCAATTGCTGTGTTACTTTAGTTAAGCATGACTATCGAAAAATGCAAGTATGCATTTATGATACTTCAAAACCTAAATGTTTAGGTTAAGTTAACAAACTTGACAACACTGACAAGTTAGAAAACAATACATTCAAGTTTCAAAACATTTTGTTTCGCAGAAGAAAATTAGGAGGGAAATTAGCTGAATTAGTTTAAAAACGTATCTTAGGAAATTGTTATAATTAGACCTAGGATCTATGGTCTTTTAAAGTTCATTAGAAAACAATCCAAATGAGGTATATTTTATCAATAACCAACATTCCGCAGCATAAAGTAGCAAAACTTATAAACTGTCTACTTTTATTTTGTACTTGAACAACGGTTAGAATATTATTGTTATTATGTAATCAAGGATTCATCAAATTTGTGGGATAAGTAAGAAATATAAAAGCTAATAAATACTTATGGCATTGTTTGACGTCCATAGTTTGTTTACAAATGTCCACTTAAAATAAATAGTTGATCTTTTCAACAAAAGTTGTATAAACTTAAATAACATTTATCATTTAAAAAAATACTAAATTGCTAAAGATTGAGACTAGTGATGTAAGGTTCTCTTTCAATGCTATCATGCTTACACTGTATAATGTTGTCGCTATAGGATCTCCTTTAGTTAATATTTTTATGGCGTTCATGGAGTGAAAATTATCTCTCAGATTCAAGATAGAATCAATTACTTTAGGTATGTATATTATTGTTTTATTATAGCCAAAAATTAAAATGAACGGATTAATTTCTACAAGTTATTAAATGAACAAAAAATTTTAACAAATATTACCACCAAAAAAAAAACAGAATAATGAGTTATCATAGCTTGATGTACTGGTTAAAAGGAAAAATACTGACTTTGTTACTACCGTTTTCAGAAAGAAAAGTTTTACCAGTGATTATCTAAGTTTTTAGTCACATTGTTGTATGATAATTCAATCTAATAACAAGACACTGTGTCATCTCGTATATTTAACCTGTTTTCCTGAATTCTCTATTGAAGAAATTAATAACATTGAGGCCAATGGATATCCTATTTAATTAGTAAGTAGAACTATTAAGTCTCACATAAATTGTTTTAAAAGGGATAAGGAAATTGGACCAGAAAAATGTGTTATAATCTTGAAAGTACCACACATGAATAAAGGATCTGTTTATTACAGAAAAAGTTTAAGCAACTAAAGAACACTTTTTAGCGGCAAAACCCAAAGTAGTTATTATTTTAAGTCCTAAGTTGACACATTAAGCAATGACAAGACACCCACTTTTGATAGAAGCATAATTATAAACCTTTGGAGAGATTTAAGTTGGTTTAAAGTCGTTGAAACGTGTTTGACCTATTCAAAATGGAACCTATAGGTATTTCAAATAGAAAACCTACCTCTTTTAAGCAGAAAAATTTAACTTTAGTGTTGCTTTATTTACTTATTGCTTTTTTTCGTGCCTTATGTTTGTAATTAGTTATTTTTAATAATTAGTATTTTAAATAGTTTTCTGGAATTGACATTGTATGTTAATAATAGTTGTTATATTAACAAGTTAAATCTGGTTTACATTTATTGCTATTTATCCACTTATGATAATAGCGTGAAATATTTCTTGATGTTGGCACAAAATATCTTTTTTATATTGGTTAATGTTAATATTAACTTTAACTATTTGTTTTTAAAACTGAAACTAAATACAAAAAGAGCTCATTAAACTTTTTTTTTTAATTTACCACGTCTGATCTGTTCAACTAATTTTAAAAAAATTGTTTACAATTTTACTTATTGTTTTTTAAATAGAAAAGATTTGCTTGTAAAATTCAAAAAAATTTTTTATCAGAAATTTTATAAATATCTCAAAAATTTAACTAAACTTACTTGGATATGAATATTTCTTGCTTGCTGTTAAACTCATGAAAGCATTTTCTTTAATTTTTTGCTGTTGTACTTTTGAAATACATTTCTTGATAAAACTACAAGCTTCAAGTTTATTTTCATGTTTACTCAGGTGTTCAGTTGTCTGTAAATCTTCCAACTTTCTTTTTTTAATATCAGCTGTATTCTTATATCTTTCTCTCAACCAGTATGGTCTAAGCTTTAAATCTTTTTTACTCATATTAAATACTTAAAATTAATAAAATGAACCTTTATTGATTTTGTATGATTAACTTAAAAAAATTAAACAAGACTTAAGTTAAAGCGGAGTTGCACCTATTTAAGTAAAAACACTGTTTTAGTTGACAAAAATGTAAATTGATTACCTTAAGTGTCCTTTGTCAATTTAATTTCTTAAAAAGTATTATTTAACTTTTTTTTTTTTACTTAAATAAGCCGATAATTATTTTTTATTCAATTAATAAACTATAAAACTGCAACTAAATTAAATAAAACTCTTTTAAGAATACTTGCTTCAAGTTTTTACAAATCTTAAATCTATCCTGAGTTTTATTTTTAAAACTATTTTGCCTGAGTCTTCCTGAACTTCAAGAAAAGGTCACAACATTCTTAGTCATCCTGAGTTATTTGAGTCATCTTAGGATTTTCATGAATTTCAAAATATCCTGAGTTATCATTTATGTCCTATAAGTGTGATAAGCTTGATATATTTCTAGTACAGACTAACATCAAAAAAACCTGAAAAAATTTATGTTTTGAAAAAACACCAAACTCATAATTTATTAATCTTATTTTTAACAGTTTTTTTCAAGTCTTTATAAAGTTTTTCACTTCTATCAGTTCGGATACTACTTTAATTATTCTTGATAACTTGAATGGTAATAAAACAATTGTTTAGTTGAAGTAATTATACTATCAGAATTAATTATGATTACTTTAAGTCTGGAAGTTACCAACAATCTGACTGTTTCATTTTTAACTTGTTAGATTTTTACCTCAAAATATTTTGTTATTACCTTTTTAACTTATAATAATTATTTCATTATTTATATTTATTTTTTTAGAATAGAAATACTACCATATATAACTTTGTATAACTTTAGGGTAATACTAAAAATTAGATTTACCAGCTTTGTACCTTAATATACATTAACACCAATAGTATTATCTATCATTTGTTTTGTCTTACTACTCTTTACCATAAGTATAACATAAAATTTAGCACCATAATTTTCTTAGGTTTGAGATTTTAAATAACTACTTTAAAAGTTTTAAATAAATTAAATACACTACAAATTTTAACCAGGGTTGCCACTAGTTTTTGAAAAGTTTCTTCAGGTTTTTCTGAATTTCTTCCAGGATTTAAAAAAAACACATTTTTAGGTCTATTTATAGTTTAAAGTTAATTCTAAGGTACAAAAAACAACTGTGTAATTAGTTTAACGACATTGAAAAGACACTGTAAAGCTACTTTAAATGTGTTTTGTAAAATAGAATGTTATGATGACCACTAAAACTTTAATTAGAAGCTTTTTCATGAAAACAAAATTTTATTGTTTCACATGTATAAATAATTAAAAATTACAGTTTTTTCTGGTATTTTAGGAATGTTTGTTAACAATTCTGACTTTTCAAGATGATTTGTTTTAAATTTTTTTTTAATTTCTGTTTTTTTTTCATTTTTTTAGCCTAAATTATTAAATTCCAAGTTTACTTAGAATTTTAGATTTTAAGATAACTTTGTTTAAATAACAATAAATTATATAAAGAAATTGCTTATTTTATAAACATATACAATATTATTTTAAATAAAAAAAAAAGGTAAAATGCAGCTGAATCAATTCACAAGTGGCATTGCTTAAAGTTTGACTACCTGTCATATATATATATACTTGGATAACTTATATTTTATCTACTTAGTTCTAAACTGCAACACAGAATTCAAAAAACAACCATGAATTTGCACACAGTGTCTGTAAAAAATTCACGCTTGACTGAGCAATTCTTTTAGATTTAAAAATCTAATTGATTAAAACTTTTTTTATAAAGAACATAAAGTACACAAATTTATTATAAGTAATCACTGTGTTTTAGTAGTTTCCCTGAGAACTAAAAGTGTAAAATTTTTGACCACATTTTAAGTTATTTTAAAAGTTGATGATATATGTATTTTATAGTTTTTGCAATTGTTCTTAAATACAGAATTTTCTATCTTTGTCATCCCTAGTTATACTTAAAGTATCTCTAAGTATCATATAATATCAGCATTTAACAGGGTTTCCACAAGGTCAGGAAAAATCATAAAATTCCTCATTTTCAAAGCCTTATAATGGTATAAATCAATAAAAAATTTCTTTTGTTAGGCTAAAATTACAATTTACAAAATTTCTGATGTCTTCATCAGGTATAAATCAATAAAATATTCTATTTTAAGGTCTAAGATTTTTCTATTTATGCATTAAACTCTACCTTAGTTGAACAAGCAGTTATAGTATGCTTTTTAGTATTGATGATCTGATGCAAGGACACTTCCATAGTAAGAATGTCATACATACATGAAAGTTTATCTTGTAGGATTTTAGAATTAAAGTGTTTTTTGTCTAAGTAAATAATTAAATTCTTTATATTTAATCAATGAGGTTAGTATATTATGTAACAAATTTATGTGTACACTATACCTTTTTATAATTTGTTTCATGTTGATTAAACTTAAATCTTAAGTTATAAAAGAGGTATTCACTAAGATACTTTAACTTATTTGTAATTTTTGCGTAGATTAATTTTTTTTAAATAAATAAGAGCAGATTTGTTTGTAACATATTTTGTGCAAAATGATAAGATGAAATATTTTATATAACAGATGTTTAATAGTTTTTTTTTTATGTATTTTCTTATAGTTACTTAGGTTTATTCATTTCTAATTGATTTTTAACATAATGAATTTATTTGTAATAATTGTGGTAGTATCTTAATAATTTAGAAGAATAACTAAATAGGTATTAAATATTTTAGATAACTATTTAATAAATTAGGCTAAGAAAAATGGAAAAAAAAACAGAAATTAAAAAAACTTTAAAACAAATCTTATCTTGAATAACCTGGAATTTTTAACAAACATTCCTGAAATAACAAAAAAAAAACTGAATTTTTAAATTATTTTTACATATGAAATAATAAAATTTTGATTTTATAAGAAACTCTTTTAGTGGTAATCATAATATTCTATTTTACAAAACATTTTAAAAGTAGCTTTACAGTGTCTTTAAAGTCTCATTTTATTACTTGCTAAATTGTTTTACAACTTTTAGGCTAAGTCTGACTATATTTTGTTCATAAAGCTGTTTATTGAAAATACATCAACCATACACAGATGGTTCACGTAGTGTAATAACTATTTATGTTTCTTATAAATAGGTACAAAACATAAATAATTTATAAGTGAATTAAAAATTTACTTACAAACTTAGAATGTTTATTAAAAAATAATTTTATTAAAAATCTTTGTATAAGTTAATAGATTAGTTTGTGATTTTTACTAAACTTTAAAGAAATACATGTTATATTTATTATGTGGATACACTAGTTGTAGTTTCAAGTTTTTTTAGTGGTATATTTACAATATTTTTTAAGAGCTAAACAATTTATGAAATCTTTTTTACCAAGTTGAACAAAGCTTTCAAAGTTAAGTATTAGTTTGAGTTAGAGTTTCAATAAATTTTTTTCAAAAGGTCCACTTTAAAATGGCATAGAACTTTGAAAAACATCCCTAAAATACCATAAAAATCTGAAACTTTAAAAATTTTTTCATGTGAAACAGTAAAATTTTGATTTAATGTAAAAAAAAGGTTTTATTCAAAATAAAATGTGAAAAGTTGTTCGATTCACATAGCTTTTAGTTTTAATTTATGAAATGTAAAAAGTGTACCAAACAAAAACTTTAAATATATTTATCAATTAAAAACTCATAAAAATGAAATTAGTTTTATTTTAATTTAAAAAAACAATTAATAAAACATATTGTTTATTGAACGACAAAAATACGTTCAAAATATTATGTCTAAGGACCTGATGTACAAAAAACCTTTCTATAATCGAGTCATACACCAGAACAGTTTAACGTCATGCCCAGGACAAGTATTTAAACTTTAAAAAGTACTAGAAAGATCTAGATTTATTCAAGATTTCTTAACACAAAAATATTGAACAAATCTAAATTTTCAAATTTTAGCTCGCTGATGAATCATCAACAAACTAAATAATAATAGTTTTGAGACAAAGTTACCTTTTAATATGCAGTACTTTTGTTCTTGTTTATGAAGGAAGGTAAATAGTTATTTTTTTAAAAGGCAGAGAGAATCAGAGTAAAGATTCTCTATTTCAATAGTTTAATCAGGAGAATAAGTGATAAAAACTGTACTAATTAGTAAAACAATGTAATATAATACCAAACTACATTTGGAAACTGTTGAAATCTAATGAAAAGTTTTAAGTTAAAGCTCTTGTTCATCCAAGCGTTTAAGAGAAAGCTCGCAAGGTCACATGTTTTGCTGATGCTAGTTTGCATTTGCATACTTCAACCATATATAAACACTCATAAGTTGGAGAGGAGATCATTGTAGAACACCTTGCTGCTGCTAACACGTAGTTAATTTAGGATTTTATTTTATTTTTTGCTTACTGCAAAGTTCTTTATTAAATATTGTTATTTCTTATGAGCAGCTTTTTGATTAAAATCCAAATAGTTAATTGCAATATTATTTTATACATTCTTCAAGTATATTCCTGTCAGGTTTAATTCTCTTGTAAAAGTTTTAACCACATTTAAAGTAAGTTCTAAAGTTGAGGTTTTTATATACTTTATAGTGTTTCAATTGTTCTTTAACACAATTTGATCATTCCTTGGACCTAGGTTCATATAGAGTAGATCTAAGTATTATTTATTATCATCATTTAATGTAAATAAGTATAACTTTTATTATGGTTTTAAGTGTGGTTGTAGACAACATTATAACTTAATAAAGTAACAACAATAATTTAATATTTTTATCTTTGAATCAAAATTAAACTTTTTTAAGTACCTTAATCAACCTCTCAACTATTTAATACAAAATTTTTAATTTTAATCCAAAATACTGTAAAAATTCAATGTAAAAGTATTTATTTATAAGAATATTACCTGTAAAAAAAAGATTTGATAAATCTTTTAATTATTTTTATGTCTGCTTCTAGCATTGTTAATCTCTTTTAAATTAAGTTAAAGTAGGTTTTTTATGGTCACTTATTATATATATGTATTTATACTATACTAGGTAAATTTTAAACTATCTACTTGTTTTTATAACTTATTTTAAATACTACTTATATATTACAGTAAATTTTATTAATAATAACATTCCTTTTCATTTCTACTATTATACTCTTTATTAGTCTTACATTTAGCAGGGTGGTCACACATGTTGGACTATAAGGATAAATCAGGATATTATGTTTTTTTAAGCTTAGAAATTACTTAGGCCAATTTATATATATTTTTCTAATAATTTTATTGTTTGTAATTTTATTTGTATTTTTGTTGAGATCCTGACTTTGTTGCTATCTCAATTGTAAAAATAATTTAATTAGAAAATTTTTCAAAAACCTAGGATGACTAAGGACAGTTTATGGTTACACATTACTTACTTTTGGTTACTTAATACAGATTTTTTTTATTCAAAGAGTTGCAACACTACTTTATTTTCAGTCTACTTTAATTTTTTCTTACTTTTAATTTTAAAACAGGTTAAGTTAACTGTTTTATGCTACTTAATAATGAGTAAAAAAGACTTAAAAATGAATTCACACTGTTTGAAAGCAAGAATTATGAAAGCAGCTGATAACATTGGAAATAAAGTAGAAGATGTTTATACAACTGATCGCCTAGGTGAATATGAAAATAAACTTGAAGTTTGTAGTTTTGTTGAAAAATGTGTTTCAAAAGCACAACAGAAAAAAAACACGGATAATTCTTATAAGAATTTAACAACAAGCAAAGAGAATTTTTACCCAAGTTTGTTTCAAAAATCTATTGCTTATATATGTTTATAAAGTTTTTGATAGATAAAATCGTTGAAATTTACTAGCAAATATTTTGTACTTAAAAAACAAACATCTAGGTAGAGTCAAAATTAGTACTTGTTTTTATACTGAGTTTTAAAAAGTAGTTAAACAAAATAAGACGTAGTAAGTCAAAAAAAAACGTTAAAAAGGACTTTATTTAAATTAATTTTTTTTTAATATTGAAGTATTTGTAGTAAAAATTAATTTAAAAAAATATACAAAATACAACGAATGCTAATCCAATAATATTTAACTTTATTTTTATCAATGGATACATAGCAATAAATTAAAGATAGATTTAATTATAAATTAACATAAGTAATCATCACAAGCAAATGTTTATTGCATGTAAAGTTAATAGCAAAAATTATTTTTTTTAATAAAAAAAGTACTATTTATTCAAGCTGATTAAATACAATTAAATAAAAACAAAACTCAGCATAAAGTAAATAAAGTAACATTATAGTCATACTATTTTTGCCTAAATAAGTGTAGGTTTGCTTGTTAAAATACATATCTTCTATTTTGACTAAAAGAAACATAATACAACAACTTTTAATCATCTTATATCTCACCAAATTGAAAATTAAGCACAATTTTGATTATTCACTTGATTTTTTACACTAGCAGAACTTTATACTGCATTTATACTTTTTGTTATACAAAGTTTCTTTTTTTTTCAGATAAACTCAAAAACTTTACAATGTTTGTAGGTAAATATTTTTTGACCCTTTTGTTCAGCTATCAAATAGTAAGAACAATATAACTATTGTCGCAATAGCAGTAAAATTGTTCTATGCCCATGTTTATATTAAAAAAAGATGTCTGGTCTTTGTCTTCAAGTGTCAATAAATGACTTAATGTAAAAACTGCTCTTTGTTTTACTGCTGAAAAAGTAGTATTTGTTAGTTGCTCAGTATTATCTCTAAACATTCGTTATGGTTAGATTGACTTATCGTATCAGAAAGCAAATTGACTAAAAATTAGATAACTACCGTACACAAATCAGTATTTTGTATTTAACTAAACACAAAAGTTTTGTGTTTTACTATTACTTAACACGAAACACTTAATTTTTGGTTTAACTTTACAAAAAGTTTTACCGGTAATTATCTGATATTTTAATCACATTGCTGTCTAAAACTATAAGTGAATCTAATTCAAGGACACTGTGTCATCTCGTATATTAAATCTGTTCACCTGAATTCTCTAAAGAAGAAATTAATTATTTAAGACCTTGTTTTATATGAATGAATGTCCAACTAAGTTTTTAAGTATAAAATTTCACATCAAGGTATGAGAACTCATTATTACGTTCTTTTTCAATGGTAAACTTTATTGAATCATGCTATTTATTTAATAACTTCTAAAAAGTATCCAGTTCTTGTTCATTTTTAACTTAATATTAATACATCTACAAATTTTAAGTATATGATTTAATCTGGAACCTTAGTGATGATTTTTGACTTGAAGAACCCCATAAAAATATTGGCTAAGGTAAATCTTAAAGGAGGTCATGTTAAGTAAACATGAAATTATTGACAACGAACTTTACATCACTAATGGCAATCTTTAGAAATATAACAATTTTTTTTTTGCTTAAGAAAGGTTTATCAACTTTATGCTACTTCTATAGTTCTTCTTTTAACAGGATACTAAAAACTTTTGACGTCAAACGAAGCCATAAATGTGTTATTACAGAAATATTAAACTGGAAAATGTTCAATATTAAAGATTTTGATAAATAGCTTGGAATTTTAAACAAATTTTACATTAAGTAAAACAATATTAACTTGACGCAAATAACGTACTAATAGATAAAAAAATTGTCAATATCAAATTGTTTTTTACTTAAAAAATAAACATTTGTAGTAGCTTTATAGTATGTTTTCGATTTTTTTATACTATTTAAAACAGTTTTTTTTACCTAATACTTAACTTTAAACTAAAAAAAAATCAAAATGTGTTTACTTATAAAAACCTGGAGAAACTTTGCCAAAAACAATTGGCAACCCTGTTATTAGCTGCTATATTTCCGATTTTTATCGCAAAAGTAAGTAAATATTTTTTACGTTGTCAAAAATAATCTAAAAGAGCTTAAAGTGTATAATTTAAATATTTTGTTATTTTTTGCTGCTGGGATTGATCGTGGATAAAATTGGTCTCATCTTAAAAAACACAGCCATTGTCTTTATCAGGCATAGTAATAACTAAATTTTTATACTTTCAGGGATCTTGATTGACATTTTTACTTCTTAAAAACAAAAAGTCAATCTAATCAGGACACTGTGTCATCGTGCTTATTTAATATGTTTGACCGAACGCTTTTAAAAGAATATAATTACATTAAACTTTGTTGTATAAGAGTGCATTTAGTGAGTAGAACGTTTAAAAAAAATAAAAAATTGATACAGAAATTTTTCTACTTTCCTCAAATATTCAATACATAAATAAATATCTGTTTATTTTTAGAAACATATTAAGCAACTAATAAATTTTACATTTTCGGTTACAAAATCAAGAGTAGTTTTTACATTAAGTTCTAAGTTGGCACATTAAGGCAAAGACCAGATATCCACACTTGATAAAAGAATAGTTATTTGAAAATTAAAATGCTATTGTGATTATAGCTATATTGAACTTCCAACTGAAGAAAAAAATTAAAGAACATATACCTGCTTGCATTGATAAGTTTTGAATTGAGCTGAAAAAGAAAAAGAAAAAGAGTCGGAAAATTTGATGAACAGTCAAAGTTGTACTAAGCATACATTTGTAGCGATAAAAGATCTTTAAAAGTTGTTTCAAAGTATTTGACTCACTATAATAAAAAATATGTATTTTAAGTATTAAAACTATTCTTTTTAGGGAAAAATAATTTGACTGTAGTGTTGCTTTTTTTACTTAATGCTCTTTTTTCTGTTCACATATTTTTAGTAAATCAGCTTAAATAAATAGCACTTTGATTAACTTTAAACTCAATTAATTTTTGTTTGTGATGATTACTAATCTTACTTTAAAACTTAAATTTATTTTTTATTTATTGCTTTGTATCCACTGATGAAAATAATGTGAAACATATCTTAGTTTTTACACGTAATATCTTTTTTATATTGTTCAAAATCAACTATAAATGTGTAAAGCTTTTTTTTTTCTTTAGTTAATTGAATAATTAAACAAGATTAGTATTAGAATGGTTATAATTAGTAATTTAATCTCTGCATGTAAAAAATGTTTAGTAAAATATTTCGTGTTTAAAACTCAATTTACAAAAGTTTTTTAACACTTGATTTTTAGGTAAAGAAACACTACAAGATAATTGCATCATCAAAGCCATGAAGCTAAATAAGGTGACTTTAGACGACAATGAAGAACAAACACTAATTAAATGTTTCAAAAATAAATTTAGTCACAAAAACACATGCATGCATTTTATTCTTTCAAAAATGTTTTGTTTTTCGAGCAAAGACGCATTGATATACATGGATAGCTGGTTTTTAATGATTTCAGAGACAGATGACTTTTTGCAATTGGAAGTAAATCTGCTTGAGAAAATTCTTTCCAGATCAAGTTTATTAGTTACAACTGAGGTTGAAGTCTATCAAGCTGTTGATAATTGGATCAATTACAATTTAACTGAAAGAGGAAAATTTTCAAAAAGGCTTCTAAACAAAATACGTCTTCCACTGTTAGGAAAAAATACCTTAAAGAATATCTTAACTGAAGAAAGTTCTTTTAGAAAAATCAAAGATTCTCTAGCAGTTGTAAATGATATTTTGATAGGAAACTTTGATTTTTATAGAAATAAACCGAGCAAGTTTTTCACAGCAAGAAGCTGCGGTCACGATTCGTTTGACATTTTGTATTTTGGAGGTGCTAAAAAAACAAAAGCTGCTCGTGAAACTGCCGATGACAAAATACTGCATATGAAGCATTCTGTCCAATTTAACCACTTTAACAGTTCAAAAATAGTTTCTTCGTTAGTAAATAAACGTTTTAACTCAAAAATAGTGTACCTCAGAGGAAATATTTACATATTTGGTGGTTTACATGTCGCAGCAGAAGTAGAAATGTACAGCCATCTTACAAAAACGTGTAAAGTAGTTGCAAACGTAAAAGATATAGATAGAACCAAAGACTGGGAATACAAAGATTATGCTGTTTGCGGTTATATGGACAAAATCTATCTTATGGGAGGATATGATGGAACTTATGATGAGATAGATTCGTGTATAGAGTTTGACACGAATAATTGCTCTTGGAAGCACAAATATAATATGCAAGGAAAAAGAAAAGATCCTGCTGCATGTTTTTTTGATGAGAAAATAGTTGTATCCGGTGGGATACATGATACAGGCGATGGTTTTGTAAACTTTGTTAATTATCACGACGAAGAAAATTACCGAGCGTTAAACACAGTTGAAGCATACGACCCGATAAACGACAATTGGACAAAATTTCCAACCATGAACTATTCAAGATGTGGCCACAAGTCGGTTGTAGTTAAGAACAAGTTGTTTGTCATAGCAGGAGGAACTCATATCAATGAATTTTATGATTCTACTTCTAAAAAATTCACTGTTCTCAAACCCCTTTTCAGTCTGTCCAGTCTGTACGACATACGTAAAAACGATCCATTTACAGTCTTTAGTGTTGGAAACTTACTTTATGTTTATCTTGAAGGTTCATCAAGAATTTTTATCTTCGATACAATAAACGGTATATGGAGGAAAAAACCTAGCAATCCAACAAAAAACCTCACATTCTTTTCTGCTATCCAAGTTCCTCGACTATAAAGTGTTTAGGACCTTAAAAAATTATTTATTTTCAACTATTTAGAAAATAAACAGTTTTAACAATTAACAACTCTACAGAAGATATCATGGTTGCAAACCAATATAAAGTGGCTCAAATGTTGTTTAAAGTTGATTTAAACCAAAGAGCTTTGCCTAGTTTGTATCGCATTTTATAGTTTTAAATATGTTGCAATTTTACTCATAATTATTATAGTTTATAAAAAAATATTTTTAGCTTATCTAAAACTTCAATACATATTTCTCTTTTATTACAATAAAGCTTACTACTTATTATTCATCTCTTCAACAATATTTATTTTTTTACTTTAAAAAAAATGTACATTGTTTATTTTTGATTTAATAATAAGGCTCTTAAATCTATTCTTATAATTTTAGCAGATTATAAATTGTATTTTGAGATGTTTTCAATAAGATATGTAGTTTATAACGTTTTATCACCAGTCTTTTTGATAAAAATGTCAAAAAACTAAGCATAGTTCAGGGTTGCCACTCGGTCAGGAAAAGTCAGGAAATCAGGAAAAGTTAGGAAAAATTTAAAAAAATAACAAAAGTCAGGAAAAGTCAGAAAAAAGGGGGGGGTTTTGAAAAAAGTCAGGAAAAGTCAGGAAATTTGATAAAATTAAAAAAAAGTCAAATATTTTCAGTTTGAATTTACAAAATTCCATGTTTTTCCAAGCCTTCAAATGGTAAAAATTAATTAAAAGTCCTTTAAAGTCAGAAAAAAATTCCAAAATTTTCATTTTAAAAAAATATTTCATTTTATTTCCAATGCCTTCACCTAGTATAAATTAGTAAAATATCCTATACAAAACTGCAAAAATTTTCTATTAATCTATTGAACAAGTACCCTACTTTAACAAGCAGACTTTGTAAGCTTTTTAGAATTGATGATCTGTAGCAAGGACACTTCCATAGTGAAACTGTGATATATACACAAAAGTTTATCTAGCATAGTTTTAGAATCAAAGTGTTTTTTGTTTAAGTGAATACTTGAGTTCTTTATAACTAAGCAGTTAGTTTAGTATTTTATGTAACAAGTTAATGTGTATACTTTACCTCTTTATAATTTTTTAAAAGTTGTTTAAATTTATAAAATAAGGTATAAGAGAGGTATATGCTAAGATTAAGTTTACTTATCATTTGTATTTTTTGTAGAGTAAGTTGAGTTTTTAAAGTAAATAACAGTATATTTATTTGTTACAACTTTTATACTAAATGATAAGAGGAAACATTTATAAACGAAAGTAAAAATAAATGAGTGCAAAAAAAAAAAAATGAAGCCCACAAGTTGTGGCTTGATTTAGAGAAAAGACTTTCTTTAGTGTAGGAGCAGCAGATGAGAGCGATTTGAATAAAATGAGGCAAATAATTTTAACTGCCAAGAAAATGAAGCGGAATGCAGTTCAGATGAAGGAAACCATATCTTCATTAGATGAAGAGGTTGAAGTGCTAATAAAAAATCGGAGAAAACAAATTTTAGTACATACATTAAAAAAAAAAGTATTTGATTAAGTTATTTATTGTTTTAATGGTAACTGTAAAAGTTAGTTATTGTTTTAAAGTTTGAGTATTGAAAGTTCCTTATTGAATTAAGGTTAAATTGTAAAAGTTCCTTATATGTCGTTTCGTTTATTAAGATACATTTATGCTAGGAAATTCGAAAAAAATGTTTTCTTTATTGTTTTAAGGTTTCAACTGTAAAAATTTGTTATTGTTTTAAGATTTTAGTTGTGAAAGTTTGTTATTAATTCAAGGTTCTAATTGTAAAAGTTCCTTATATGTCGTTTGTTTATCTAAGTACATTTATGCTAGGAAACGCTAAAAAATTATGTCTTTTTTTCAGACAAGCTGTGTTTATAAGGTAATAATACAAGTATTCTGCTGATAGAGCTGTTTGTTACAAACATCAATCATACACAGATGGTTTAAGTAATGTACTGGAAGTTTGATGATAGAATTCAACGAAAAACTGTTGTTTTTAACCTGTATTAGATTGAAAGCTTTATATAGTTTGAAATGTCAGATTATATATTTTAGAATAAGTTTAATTTAAGAGTCTGATTTAGAAAAGTCAGAAAAATTTTTGTAAAAAGTCAGGAAAAAGTCAGGAAAAGTCAGGAAATTTTTCTCAGTCTGATCAGTGGCAACCATGATAGTTTTTTTTTCCTAAATTGAGAGTGTAAACCTTTTAACATCTTATATATTCAACATATATAGAAATATAAAATTAAAACTTTTTTCTAGATAAACGTTTATTTGTTTATAAAAATCAATGATCATAACAACTGTTGTAAAGTTTCTTTACTTTCCTTAAAATATTTTTAAATAATTAGATAAGTCATTACTCCAACTAACTCGAAGTTCATATTTAATACCAGTTTTAGTTTTTTACCATTCTGTAACATGAATAGGTGTAATAAACGAACGAACGTACACCTTTGCATGAAGGGTATCATTTGCACTACGTTAGTTTAGATTTAGTTTAAACTATTACCTTTTTCATTTCATGTTTTTTGTTCTTTTTATACTTTCATTTTAGCATCACTATTGCTTCTACCCCTTAGACTTGGTCGGTATATTTCTTTTTATAATTATCTTTTTATATAATTGGCCTTTTATTTTTTCTCTCTTTCTTTTTTGATATACTTGTTACTCCTTTCCTCGACAACGCAAATAAACTTACATTAAAATGATGATTAATGCTTTATTTCTTTAATCACTCCCTCGTTTTATATAGGTTTACAATGGCGTTTTTCAGATAACACACTTGATGTCTTTAAAGTATGAGTTAATAAAGACAAAGACCGAAACTTCCCTTAATATATTTAATAAATATATTAGCTTTCATTTCAAAAGCAGCACTTCATCACGCTGGGTAGCGGGTCAGAATGACACAGCGACAAAATGATATGGTGCGTCACCTTGGCACGGTGCGTCACTTTGGCACAGTGACAAAATGACATGGTGCGTCACCTTGGCACGGTGCGTCAGTTTGGCACGGAGGGTCACTTTGGCACGGCGACAAAATGACACGGTGCGTCACCTTAGCACGGTTTGTCACCTTAGCACGGTGCGTCACTTTGGCACGGAGGATCACTTTGGCACAGAGGCTCACTTTGGCACGGCGACAAAATGACACGGTGCGTCACTTTGGCACAGCGACAAAACGACACGGTGCGTCACTTTGGCACGGAGGGTCACTTTGGCAAAGCGACAAATTGACACGGTGCGTCACCTTAGCACGGTTTGTCATCTTAGCACGGTGCGTCACCTTGGCACGGTGCGTCAGTTTGGCACAGAGGGTCACTTTGGCACGGCAACAAAATGACACGGTGCGTCACTTTGGCACAGCGACAAAATGACACGGTGCGTCAGTTTGGCACGGAGGGTCACTTTGGCACGGCGACAAAATGACACGGTGCGTCACTTTGGCACAGCGACAAAATGACACGGTGCGTCACCTTAGCACGGTTTGTCACCTTAGCACGGTGCGTCACTTTGGCACGGAGGGTCACTTTGGCACTGAGGGTCACTTTGGCACGGCGACAAAATGACACGGTGCGTCACTTTTGCACAGAGGGTCACTTTGGCACAGCGACAAAACGACACGATGCGTCACTTTGGCACGGAGGGTCACTTTGGCACAGCGACAAAACTACACGGTGCGTCAATTTGGCACGGAGGGTCAATTTGGCACAGCGACAAAATGACACGATGCGTCACTTTGGCATGGAAGGTCACTTTGGTGCAGCGACAAAATGACACGGAGGGTCACTTTAGCACAGCGACAAAATGACACGGTGGTAAATAAGGGAGGGAACGATTTGTTGTTAAACTTCAATCTTCATTGGTATGGACAACGGTCATATTTTTCTAGGAAACTTTTCGGTTTCCTGTCTTCTAACCGGTTTTGTAGAATCAGCAACAATCGCATTGATTAACTTTAAAAACAAAGACCGCAGAAATTTTTGATCGTGACTTCATATAATAAAGTAAAACACGTAATGTTTATACCTTCTATTGTCCATCGTCGTACTTATAAACAACATGCTCATTTTTAAGCAGTAGCAAGGTGTTAGGTGTGCTTAAAAGCTGTGCTTAATAAACGACAACTAGTTGTTTGTATCAAACAATGATCACAAAGATGCAAAAGCAGCAACTTTTTAAACAAAATACGACTGCCAAAATTAAAGGGAATTTATTTTTGATTTCTTTCGAATAGAAAAACTTAAACACAGTTTAGTACTATAACTTGAAACAAGTAATGAAAATTAGAAAATGACTTACCATTTTACGACTAAAAATATAAAAACTCATATAAACAAATTATTTAAACTTCAGCAACATTCTGATTTAAAAAATACAATCTTCATTTTAGATCAGTCATTCAGTACATCAAAACAATAAACTAGTAGATGTAAATACAGAGGAAAATTTGTTTTATAAACTAAAACTCAGACGTTATCGAAAGCAACTTTTTTGCTGTTGTAATTCTTAATTCTAATGCGGTTTTTATTTTACGTTTTTATGCTTAAAAGAAGTTAGTAGGACAGTTTATAACAATTCCTGATAATAATTAATTAAACTTTTAAAAAAAAATAATAAATTTTATTCATTACATAAATATGAAAAGTCGTGAAACGTAAAAAATAGAACTTAAGAATATTTTTGTTTTTATACTATGACTTAAATTTAAATGCAATGTATCATATATAGTTTAAAATATATCAAGCTACTATAGTTTGGAAAAATATAATAAATCTTTTGTTTAACTAATTTATTTTTAGTTAAACAAAATAAATATTACAAAATTTTACAATTAAAAGTTATATTACTTAAGAAGTTTAATTTTGCTTATAAGTTTGTTAATTCATGCTATAGTGACGCACCGTGTTATCTAGTAGCTGTGTCAAAGTGACGTATCGTGTCATTTTGTCGCTGTGCCAATGTGATGCACCGTGTCTAAGTAACGCACCGTGTCATTTTGTCGCTGTGCCTAAGTGACCTTCCGTGCCAAAGTGACGCACCTTGTCATTTTATCGCTGTGATAAAATGACGCTCCGTGCCTAAGTGACGCACCATGTCATTTTGTCGCTGTGCCAAAGTGACCTTCCGTGCCAAATTGACGCACCGTGTCATTTAGTCTCCGTACCAAAGTTACCATCCGTGCCAAGGTGACGCACCGTGCCATTTTGTCGCTGTGCCAAAGTGAAGCACCGTGTCATTTTTACGCCGTGTTAAAGTAACTCTCCGTGTCAAAGTGACGCACCGTGTCATTTTGTCGCTTTGTCATTCTGACACCCACCCATCACGCTGAGTTGGAGTGCGCGATAGAAGAACCGCCGTAGAGCCCTTTCGAAGGAAGAAAATTTGCGCTGATTTTCGTCTTTTCCGAAAAGTACCCGTTCAAGACAACGAGAGTGACTTATTTGGCCAGTTTACTACTGCATTGTGGACAGCAAAGGCAAGATTAGCCTGGACTTCCTCGTCTCCAACTGGGATTCTGGCTACACGATCGTCACTTTGCTGCTGTCCATCCGGTCCTTTGTCACCGACTGTGACCCCTACCGACCCCTGGTGTCGGCAATAGCAGGACAGGTTCCAACCGCGAAAAGCACGATGAAGTTTGCAGAGGATGGACAAAAAAATACTAGTCCTGTTTGGTACGTTATAATATTTAAGAAAAATATTATGTTCTTTGTTTATTGTTTTGTTGAGTGATGTCATTGAATGAGTTGTTTTTTTTCTAAACTAGTTTTAGTTGTATTCTGTTATATTATCTGTTTTTTTGTTGTTGTCAGTTTATTCTCGTAATGTAAAAAAGTCTAGTTTTCAAAGATTGTCTGTGTTTTAATTAAAGTAAATTTTAGGATATAAATAAAGTTGATTAAAAAGCTAGTTTTTTGAAAATATTAATAACTATTTAATTGTTAGATGTTTCAACTGCAAGCTAAATAGTAGAACGTTCTTAAACATTATTCTTTTAAGATATTTATAACTAAGTCTAAATCTCGCAGTATATTTCATAGTTTATATCCTAGTTTTTTTTTATTGAAAAGTTTAATAAAATATAGTTAAAGTTTTTTTAAGTATTAAACACATTTAAAACATTTAGTACATCTTCTACATTAAGTATATTCAATCTATAAGATATGTAAATTCAAACAGCTATTCACCTTTTATTTTAAATATATTCAATTTAAGTAGATTCATTTCAAAAAATAACTGGAGTCTTATGTTATTTTAGTTTCAATATGTGTAATAATAATTTTGTAATAGTTTGAGTGCTAAACTTGTCTAAAACGGACTAAAATTTCTAAAAAAATCAGTTTTAATTTTTGTTTAAAACTGACGTTAAATTTAATTTGTTCTGTTGAATACGAAACAGTCTACTAATAAATACATAAATTCGTCAAGTACACATTCGGAAGGCAAGCGGAAAATGACAATATTTGTGACTATTTTTACTTACTTTAAGTTTTATTCAACTACTTAGAGCTAGATTAACCGTTTTATATTGTCCTGGTCACGATGTTAAACTGTTCTAGTGTATGACTCAATAAGCGAAAGGTTTTTCTCGTGTACCAGGTCCTTGGACTAATATTTTTGAGCATTTTGGAAGTTTAATTAAAAATGTATTTATAATCTGTTTTGCTTTAATTATAATAATATTCAAACCAGGTTAAATATAGAAAATTTTTGTAATTTTGAAGTTTAACACAACTCATGTCATGTTAATCTCTAGTAAGTTCGCAGTATGTCGCAGAAATGTTTTTTTTTTGTTTCCAAGTAAGATTTATGTTAGTTGTTATAGCGGGAAAATACTACAACATAGTGAAGAAAATATCAGTTAATGCTAAAGATATAAGTTAATAAAACCTTTTTGATACACAAAAAAGTTAAACCTGTGAAAATAGTAGGTTTATTACAAAATATTAAAATTGAAAATGTTTTGTTTTACTTTATTTTTGATGTAAATAAACTTAAGTATAGATAGATTAGTCGTTTCGAAATCACATGAATAGAAAGCATAAAAAAAAACTTTATAGCTTTAAACTTGAGAAAGCATATTACTTTTAGAAGTTTTGAATTATACTGGTTTATTTAAAACAGGAAAAAAGTGAAACACTTAAAAACGCAGTACTAATTACTCGTACAAAATTCGATTACCGTATATTGTTTATTATAAATAAACAAGCCCTAATAATTTAGAACTTCGAATATAAGAATAAATTCTCAGTGAAGCGTGAACTTTTTACAGACACTATGTGCAAATAGCCCAGAAGTCGGCAGGTCAAAATATAACATTTTTTATGTGCTTTAAAAAAATACTTATGGATAATTTTAATAATGAAAAAAGATTTAGGCGATAGATTATTCTTTGAAGATAACACTAAATTTATTTTTGTTTTTTCGTGAATATCGATATAATAAACTCGTTAAAACCAATTTTTAATGCGACCAACGGGCCGCAGTTTGCCGAACCCTATGCAAATCCATAGTTGTTTGCTGAACTTGTGTTTAAGTATAGAATCTAGTAAATAATATGCTCTAGTAGTAATAATCCAGGTTGAACATTCGACAGGTTGTCAAACCACAAGCAGTGTTAGTTCTATTTTGTGTCAGCCGTTTTTTATAACTGTTTTTTAATTTTATTTAAAAAATAACATAAATATTTATAAATCAGCAAAATTTCGATTTATCATGTTTTCAAATAATTATCATTTAGACAGCTTTGTATAAAACCTAAAAGTCTGAAATAATTTAAAATATGATAGTTTAGGCAAGAAAACCTAAAAAACTAAAATATCAAAAACTAAACCAAAGACATGGAAAACAATTTATTTCTAAAATTTAACTTTAAAGACACGGAGCAGTAATAGCAGAGAATCCTGGAAAATATTTTGTTGGATCGCTAGGTTTTTCACACCATTCATTCTTTACTGTATCGAAGCAGTAGATACTTGATGAGCCTTCAAAACTGATAAACATTTTATGCCCAAAACTGAATGCTGCAAAAGGATTTGTTAGAGCTATATTGTACAAAGTGAGTGGCGGTTTGAGAACAGTGAACTTTTTAGAAGGAGAATCATAAACTTCGTTGATTTCAGTTCCTCCTGCGATAACGAATAACTTATTCTGAACTACAATTGACTTGTGATTACATCTAGAATAGTTCATTGTTGCAAATTTTGTCCAATTGTCGTTTATTGGGTCGTATGCTTCGACTGTGTTCAATGCTTGATAGTTCTCATTACCGTAAAAATTAACAAAATCAAGAAAATCATCATCTGCGTAACGAATCCCTCCGGATACGATTATTTTCTCTTCAAAAACACATGCATCAGGACTTTCTCTTTTTTCATTCATCTCAGATTTGAGCTTCCAAGAGTAATCTTTTGTATCGAGCTCTAAACAGAAGTCTCTTTCATCATTATCAAATTCATCCCATTGTTTTTCTAAGAATCCACCTATCAGATAAATTTTGTCCATAAAGCCGCAGACAGCATAATCACTATTATCATAGTCAATTATATCTTCTAAATTAGCAACTACTTTGCACGTTTTTGTAAGATGGCTGTACATTTCTACTTCTTTTACAAAGTTATCTTGCTCATCAAAACCACCAAATAAGTATATGTTTCCTCTAAGGTAAATCGCTTTAGAGCAATAACGTTTTTTCACCAAAGAAGAAACTATCTCAGTAACTTTATAGTCGTTGGAACGATGTATTTGTATTATTTCGTCACTAACAATTACACCTAACATTCTAAATTTTTTGATACCTCCAAAAAACAAAATGTCAAACAAATCGTGATCGCAGCATCTTGCTGTAAAAAACTTGCTCGGTTTATTCCTATAAAAATCAATGTCGCCTTTTAAAATATCATTTACTACTGCTAAGGAATCTTTGTTTTTTCTAAAAGAGCTCTTTTTAGTTAGGATCGTTTTCAAGGTTTTATCTCCTAAAAGTGGAAGACGTATTTTGTGTAGCAACCTTTTTGCAAATGTTCCTCTTTCAATCAAATTGTAATTGATCCATTTATCAACAGCTTGGTAAACTTCAATCTCAGTTGTGACTAACAAACTCGATCTAGAAAGAATCTTCTCGAGCAGATTTAATTCCAATTGCAAAAAGCTATCTGTCTCTGAAATCATCAAAAACCAACTATCCAAGTATATCAAAGCGTCTTTACTGGAAGAACAAAACATCTTTGAAAGAGTGAGATGCATGCAAAAGTTTTTGTTACTCATTTTGTCATTGAAATATTTAACAAGTTTTTGCTCTTCTTTGTCGTCTAAAACCATCTTATTTAGTTGCATGTCTTTGATAAAGCAATAGTCTTGTAAACATACTTTACCTGAATAACACATGATTTTAATAATTTTTAAGAATGCAAACATTTAAAGTTAAAAATATACTTCAACTATACAAAAGACACTCAGTGTAAAACTCAAGTATGTTTTACATTGTTTTTATCAGTGAATTAAAAAAAAATAAATACAAGTTAAATATGATTTATTTAGTAGCAGTAGTTAGTTTTCTGTTAAAAAAATTTAACATAATTAAAAACAACTAAATACAAAGTCAATTACATAAAACTAATCAAAATACTAGTTATTAAAGTTGATTATATATAAACATGTAAAAACTAAAAGAGTATTAAGTAAATAAAGCAACACTATAGTTATGTTGTTTTTTTTTTTGTCTACAAAGGGTAGGTTCAGTCTTTAAAATACATAAAGTATTATTTTTAATTAAGTAATACACGTTATAACGACTTTTGATAATCTTAAATCTTTCCAATTTGAAGTTTCAGCACAATATTGATTGATCACTAAATAATCAACAATAGCAGATATGACAAGTTTATTCTTAATTTTATTAACTTCTTTACTTTTTTTTTCAGCTAATTTTAAAAACTTATAAATTCAAGCACATATATGGTTTTTGATCTTTTTTAGTTGTCTAGTAGAAAAACCGCCATAATTATTGTTGTACTAACATGTTAATTGGTTTATACATGGTTGCCACTGATCAAGCTGAGAAAAAATTCCTGACTTTTCCTGACTTTTTCCTTACTTTTTACCAAAATTTTCCTGACTTTTCTAAATCAGTTTTACTTATATAAATTGTTCACTTACTTTAATAAAATACTAACAAAACTATTTAATCTATTAAAAAAGAATATACTTAATTAACTGTAAAAAAAGACATAAAAAAATAAACTATATATCTGTTGTATTAAATATTTCATCTTATCATTTAGTATAAAATTTGTAACAAATAAATATACTCTTATTTACTTTAAAAACTTAAGTCACTCTACAGAAAATACAAACAATAAGTAAAATTAATCTTGGCATATACCTCTCTTACAACTTAATTTATAAATTTTAACAACTTTGAAAAGTTATAAAGAGGTAAAGTATACACATTAACTTGTTTAATAAAATACTAAACTAACTGCTTAGTTATAAAGAACTCAATCATTTAAACGAAAAAACACTTTGATTCTAAAATTATGCTAGATAAACTTTTGTGTATATATCAGTTATATCAGTGTCCTTGCTACAGATCATCAATACTAAAAAGCTTACAAAATCTGCTTGTTCAAGTACGGTACTTGTTCATTATGTTAATAGAAAGTGTTTGCAGTTTTGTAAAGGATATTTTACTAATTTATACCAGGTGAAGGCATTGAAAATAAAATTAAATATTTTTGTAAATTTCTAGGAAAGTTTTGGAATTTTTTCAGACTTTAAAGGACTTTTGATTAATTTTTACCATTGAAGGCTTTGGAAAACAAGGAATTTTGTAAATTTAAACTGACAAAATCAGATTATTTTTTTAATTTTATCAAATTTCCTGACTTTTCCTGACTTTTTTCAAAACCCCCCATTTTTTCCTGACTTTTCCTGACTTTTGTTTTTTTTTTTAATTTTCCTGACTTTTCCTGACCGAGTGGCAACCCTGTATATAACATAATTTTATCAAATGCAGTTATCTAATGTTTACCTTCAGTTGTCAACATAGGACTAGAAATAAAAACTACTCTGGGTTTTACAGCTGAAAAGTTAAAATTATAAGTTGCTTATTATTTTAACAGCTAAAAAGTTAAACTTATAAGTTGCTTATTATTTTAACTAAGTAAAGCTTTCTTTTAATTATGTATGGAATTTTCTTTTCTTGTCAAAATTCCTTGTCTATATTTAAACCATGAAAATGAAGTTTAATTGCTCTACTTACTAACTCAGAGAATTACCATTACTATAGTATAGAACAAAGTCTTAACATACTTAATTTTTTTTCACAGAATTCCTATGAAAAGATTAAACGTGCAAAATGACATTGTGTCCTGCTTAGACTGACTGCTTCGTTTTAAGGATATGAAAAGATTAAACTACAGCTTTAAAAATGAAAAAAAAAGTTATTACAAAGGCTAATAAAGGCAATGGCTGTGTTATTTTAGTTATGCATTACTATCGGAAAAATGCATTTATGCATTTATGATATTTTAAAATTAAAAATGTTTAGTATAAGTTGACAAACTTGACAACACCAACAAGTTAAAAAACAATACAGTCAGAGTTTCAAATATTGTGTTTCACGAAGAAAATTAGGAAGGAAATAGGTTGAACTAGTTTAAAAACTTATCTAAGGAAATTGGTTTAATTAGACCTAGGATCTCTGGTCTTTTAAAATTAGTGATGTACCGGACTCACTATCCAGGTCCGGGTCCGGCCGGATATTGCCATTTTTGTCTGAAATCCGGATCCGGCCGGATTCTAATTTGAAAAAAAAGTCCGGATCCGGTTCCGGCCGGATTCTAACTTGAAAAAAATGTCCGGATCCGGGTCTAGTTAGTAAAAAAGAGCATACTGGAAAGTATTTTTTCATAAACAAACCCTGTGTAAATTAATAAGAGTCATTTTCGTAAGTCAAAATTAAACACCTACCGTGATTGGCTCATTTTGTACTCGTGACTAATTTACATTTGTTTACATTTAAACTATGAAATAAATATTTCAGAAATGCAACTCTTTACATATGTTGTAAAATTGAAAACTTTGGAATGAATACTTGCATTATTTATTGTTTAAAGTTTAGCTAAGAGAACATTTAGAGTTAATACGGTTGAATGTACGAGCCAATTAGAATCATATGACGAAATATTTCAAACTAAATACTGATGCAATAAAATATTAGAACATGACAGACAGTTTATATGTAAGCAGTTAGTTAGTTTGGTGTGCAGCTTGGAGAAACAAAATGTCTTTATTTTTTTTGTGAATGCTTATTGTAAGTAGTGTTTTGTTTTAAAAATGAATATTTCAACTGGTGTTTAATTGTTTGAATATTTAAGCCAGGTTTATAGTTTAATAGTTCACTAAAAATTTTATAGTTTCTTGTTTACTAAAAGTTTCATTTAATATTTAGTTTATTGTTTTAAGTCTTTTGATATAGATTTAAATAGCTTCGAGTTTTTAAAGTGTTACCAAAGTAATTAATAATTTTGTATATGCTAGTATTTCTTGTTGTGTTTTATATAAAAGATTCATCACTCAAAACTGTCGTGTCTGATTATAGAAAGTTAGTCTCAGTTAGAATTTAGTATTTGTTAGATATTAATTAAATAAGGTAGGATTTAATTATGATGGGTAGTACTAATATGTTTAGTGTACCACAATCAGTCCACAACTTTACTACCAAATTGTCAACCTTTGCTAGCTGTTCTACTGATTATTAGATTAAAGTAATTTTTTCAGTTTTTAAAAACCTTATTCTGACTCAGGCTTGTTTATACTCACTTTAGCTAGTTTTATTGACTTAAACAGTGGCAACCCTGCTAGTTTGAAAGTGTTTAGGAATTTTAGAAAATCTTGGACTGCCTCAGGCTTGTTTAGTTTTTTATAAAAACTCAGGCTAGTTTTCTTTTAGATTTTGAATGAGTTTCAGCTGATCCAGTTTTCAATATTTTGTAATTTTCTAGTGTATTTTGTTCAAGAACTTGATTTCAGTTTTTTAATTGTAAATAACACCTAAATTTGTAAACCTTGTGGCTATCTGTTCTACTTATTATTAGATTAAAGTTCTTTTTTTTCAGTTTTTAAAAACCTCATTCTGACTCAGGCTAGTTTATACTAGTGATGTGCCGGACTCACTATCCGGGTCCGGCCGGATATTGCCATTTTTGTTTGATATCCGGATCCGGCCGGATTCTAATTTGAAAAAAAAGTCCGGATCCGGTTCCGGCCGGATTATAACTTGAAAAAAAAGTCCGGATCCAGTTCTGGCCGGATTCTAATTTGAAAAAAAAGTCCGGATCCGGTCCCGGCCGGATTCTAATTTGAAAAAAAGGTCCGGATCCGGGTCCGGCCGGACCCGAAATTGTAGGTCCGGTACATCACTATTTAAAATTCATGAGAAAACAATCCAAATGAGGTCAATTTTAACAATAAATAACTTTCCGCAGCATAAAGTAGCAAAACTTCTTAACTGTTTACTTGTATTCTGTACTGGAACAACGGTTAGAATATTATTTTTATCATGTAATAAAGGATTCATCACATTTGTGGGAAAAGTTAGAACTACAAAAGCTAATATATACTTATGGCCTTGTTTGACATCCAAAATTTGTTCACAAATGTCCTACTAAAATAAATAGTTGATCTTTTCAACAAAAGTTGTATGAACTTGAGAAACCTTCATTATCTAAAGAAAATTTTGTTAAATTGCTAAAGATTGCCACTGGTGATGTAAGGTTCTCTTTCAATGCTATAATGCTCACACAGTATGATGGTGTCGCTATGGGATCTCCTTTAGTCAATATATTTATTGGGTTCTTAGAATTAAAAATCATCTTTAAGATTCAAGATAGAATCCATTACTTTAGGTATGTAGATTATTGTTTCATTATAGCCAAAAATGAACAGAAATGGAATAATTTTTACAAGTTATTAAATAAATAGCAAATTTCAATAAAATTCACCACTAAAAAAGAACAAAATAGTGAGTTATCATAGCTTGATGTACTCGTTAAAAGGCAAAATACTGAAGTTGTTACTACCATTTTCAGAAAAAAAGATTTTTAACCGATAATTATCTAAAAGTTTAGTCACATTGCTGCTTGAAACTATAAGTCAATCTAATAACAGAACACAGTGTCATCTCGTATATTTAATCTGTTCATCTGAATACTCTGAAGAAGAAATTAATAACATTAAGGCCAATGGATATCCTATTGAACTAGTTAGTAGAACTATTAATTCTCACATAAATTGTTTAAAAAAATATCAGGAAATTGGACCAGAAAACTGTGTTGTGATTTTGAAAGTACCATACATAAATAAAGGATCTGTTTATTACAATAAAAAATTTGAGCAACTATAGACCACTTTTGAGCGTCAAAACCCAGAGTAACTAGTAACTCAAGTCCTTAATTGACACATTGAGGAAATGACAATATACCTAATTTTGATAAAAGCGTAATTATATACATTTAGAGAGATTTAAGATGATTTAAAATGTTGTAACGTGTTTTATTAATTCAAAATGGAACTAATAGGTATTTTAAATAGAAAACCTACCCTTTTTAGGCAGAAATATTTTAACTCTAGTGTTGCTTTATTTACTTATTGCTTATTTTGGTGTCTTATGTTTGTATTTAATTATTTTCAATAATTAGTAATTCAATTATTTTTCTAAAATTAACATTGTATGTTGTTAATAGTTGTTATACTAACAAGTTAAATCTTTTTTTTGTTTATTGATATGTATCCACTGATGAAAATAGCGTAAAATATCTCTCGATGTTGGCACAGAATGTCTTTTTAATATTGGTTTAAGTTAATATTTACATTAAATATTTGTTTTTAAAACTGAAACTAAATACAAAAAGAGCTCATTTAAATTTTTTTAACTTACTGATTGTTTTAACTGGTTTTTTCAACTAATCTTAAAAAATTGGTTGTAACTTTATTTATTGATTTTTAAATGGAATATTTGTATAATAATATAAGTATTTGCTTGTAAAATTCAAATATTTTTTTTATCAAAAACTTTACAAACATCTCAAAAATTAAACTAAACGTACTTGGATAAGAGTATTTCTTGGTTGCTGTTAAACTGTTGTAAGCATTTTCTTCAATTTTTTGCTGTTGTGCTTTTGTAATACATTTCTTGACAAAACTACAAGCTTCAAGTTTATTTTCATGTTTACTCAGGTGTTCAGTTGTCTGTAAATCTTCCAACTTTCTTTTTTTAATACCAGCTGTATTCTTATATCTTTCTCTCAACCAGTATGGTCTAAGCTTTGATTCTTTTTTACTCATATTAAATACTTAAAGTTAATAAAATGAACCTGTATTGATTTTGTATGATTAATTAAATAAAATTAAAGAAGACTAAAGTTAAAACAGAGTTGCACTTCTTTAAGTAAAAAAATACTTTAGTTAACAAAAATGTAATTGACCACCATAAACTTTCCTTTGTCAACTTAAGTTTTTAAAAAAGCCATTTTCAACCTTTTTTTTACTTAAATAAGCTGGTATTTTTTTTTACTTAAAAAAAACTATTAAATTGCAACTAAATTAAATAAAACTCTTTTAATAATACTTGCCTCAAGTTTTCAGAAATCTTAAAACTATCCTGAGTTTTCATTTTAAAACTATTTTGCCTGAGTATTCCTGAACATAAAGAAAAGGTCATAACATTCTTAGTTATCCTGAGTTATTTGAGTCATCTTAGGATTTTCAAGAATTTCAAAATATCCTGAGTTATTATTTATGTATTAAATATGTGATAAGCTTAATATATTTCTAGTATATGACCAACATCAAAAAAACTTGAAAAAATTTAAATTTTGAAAGATCACCAAACTCATAGTTTAGTTACCTTATTTTTAACAGGTTTAAGTTTCTTCCAGGTTTTCTGAATTTCTTCCCGGTTTTTAAAAGTACACATTTTTAGGTCTATTTATAGTTTAAATTTAATTTTAAGGTAAAAAAACTGTGTAACTAGCTGAACAACATTAAAAAGATAATGTAAAGCTATTTTAAATATGTTTTGAAAAATAAAATATTATGATGAACACTAAAACTTTAATTGATAGATTTTTTCATAAAATCAAAATTTTATTGTGCCACATGTAAAAAAAAATTAAAAAATCCTGTCTTTTTATTAGTATTTTAGGAATGTTTGTTAAAAATATCAGGCTGTTCAAGATTTGTATAAATTTTTTTTTTAATTTCTGACTTTTTCCATTTTTCTTAGCCTAAATTATTAAATTCAAAGTTTATTAAGACTTTAAGATTTTAAGAAAACTTTGTTTAATCAATAAAAATTATAAAACGAATATTGTTTATTTTATGAACATATGTATTATTATTATTTTAAATAAAAAAACAGGTAAAAATGCAGCTGACTCAGTTTACAGGTGGCATTGCTTAAGGTTTGACTACATGTCACATATTCCACTTGGATAACTTATATTTTATCTACTTAATTCTAAACTGCAACACAGAATTCAAAATAACAAGGAATTTGCACACAGTGTCTGTAAAAAAATCACGCTCGGCTGAGCAATTATTTTTGTATTCAAAATTTTAAATGAGTAAAACTTTTTTTATAAAGAACATAAAGTACACAAATTTATTATAAGTAATTACTGTGTTTTAGTAGTTTTAAAAACAAACAACATTTATTAATTCAAAAGAAGTGATAAATTTAACTATAGTAACCAAAATATTTTAAAAATAAGGTGACATAATTCTACAATCAACAAATTATAAAAACTGATTGAAAGTTAGATTTGTTATCTTTATGTTAAATGCTTATGTATTTTTGGCGATTTGTTTGCAGTGAAATAGAAAATTATGTGTTATTTTATAATAAGATTCAAGATTCAAGACCTAGCTAATATATATTAGAAAAAGTTCTATGATAATTACAATAAATAAAATTCTTTAAACATGATACAAGACTTGAATACTTAAAACATTTTAAAGAATAATTTATCTATATTAAGACTGTAATATTCTGGATATTTTAGTCAGATTCAATAAGTTTACTAGTTAAAACATTACAAAATTATATATTTTATTAAAACTGATTATGACTCTTTTATTAACACTTGCCTCAAGTTTTTAGAAATATTAATTCTATCCTGAGTCTTTCTATTTTGCCTGAGTCTTTCTGAAATTAAAGAAAAGGTCATAACATTCGGAGTCATCCTGAGTTATTTGAGTCATCTTAGGATTTTCATGAATTTCAAAATATCCTGAGTTATTATTTATGTCCTAAATATGTGATAAGCTTGATATATTTCTAGTGGGTAGGTGTCTAAATTGCGCGAGCTTACAAAATTTCACGAGGGGACAAAATTGCACGAAAACACAAATTTGCACGAAGATACTTTTGCACGAAGACTAATTTGCACGAGAGCACAAAATTGCACGAAGATAAAATTGCACGTAGACAAAATTGCACGAAGGCTCACTTTTGCACGAAGACACTTTTGCACGAGGGTATATTTTTGCGCAAGCAGACAATTTTGCACGCCGACACTTTCGCACGAAGGATCATTTTTGCACGAGTGACAATTTAGCACGAAGGGTCAATTTTGCACGGGTTTTGTTTCCTTCCCAGGGACGGGTCAGAATTGCGCGTAGACATTTTTGCACGAGGGGACAAAATTGCACGAGAAGACTATTTTGCACGAATTTATTTTTTTAATATTTAAAAAAATAAATAGATCAGAATTAAAAAATTTATAACTTAATAATAAAAAATACGAAAGAAAATTTTAAAATATTAAAAATAATGAAAAAATCTGAATTATAAAATTTAATAACTAAAAAACGAGAAATAAAAAATCAGAATTAAAAAATTTATAACTTAATAATAAAAAATACGAAACAAAATTATATAATATTCAAAAAAAATAAAAAAATCTAAATTATAAAATTTAATAACTAAATAACAAAAAAAAAAGTAACAAATAACAAATCAACTAAAAATATAAAATATAAATAACTATTAAGTAAAAAAAAATCAAATAGTGAAAAAAATAAGTAATTAAAAAAAAACATATATAGTAAGTAAAAAAAAATATTTTCAAGTTAAAAAAAATTGAATATTTATTAGATTTTAATAAATAATAAAAATCAAAAAATAATTAAGATTAATAAAAATTGAAAATTAATAATTAAATAATAAACACATTAAATAAAAGTCCAAAACAAAAATTGATAAAATTAATAAAAAATTCATAATAAATTATTAAATTAATTTAAAAAAAAAAAGTAATAATTATAAAAGTCAAAATGAGCAATTTAAATAATAAACAAGAATCAATCAAAAAAAAATTATATAAATAAAAATAAAAACTAGATTATAAAATTAGATTCTATACGTTATTAAAATATAATTACTAAAAAGTGTTTTGTTTATAGTATTTGTTTTTTGTTAATAATAGAAATTAACTAATTGTAGCTGTTGTATTACTTTGTTTGTTTCATTTAAGTCAAAAGCTTATATCTCCTTTTTTTTTCTAAAAAAGTAAGAGGAAAATTGCTTCTGACAGTGTTTTTCGCTAGTCTGGGTAAGATAAAGAGAAAATACAGAGCAAGAGAAACTTAAGAGCTAATTAGAGTAAAACGCGTGCAAATAGTAATGCAAATAAGATAAAGTTTAGACAAATAGAAAATAATGATATATAAATTTGGTTAAAAACTTTTATATAACACAAAAAAACAATTTTAAGTATAATTTATGGAAGTACAAAGCCGTAGCAAAACTTTCTGTATAATGCACAATAAAAATTTCATCAGACGGATTTTCTCCTTTCTAAATTTATTTAATTGTTTTACTATTTCGCATTCTCGTTTTTTTCTGTGCAGAAGTATCTTCGTGCAATTTTGTCTCCTCGTGCAATTTTGTACGCTCGCGCAATTTTAACACCTACCCATGTAAAATTTTATTTTCTTTTTTTTATTTAATTCTGTTTTATTTCATATTTAAGTTTTTATTTCATATAACTTAAGTTTACATCAATACATGTCTATTTTTAAATAAGGACAATTTTAAGTATAATAAAATTCAAGTTTTATTTTTATTGAAATAAAATTTTAATTTATATTAGTTTTTAAACACATTAATTTAATTTTGATAAAAAAAAGGCTATATATATTAATAAAAATATCAAATAAAATTAATTCAAACCTAATCGAATTAAAATAAACTACACTAGCACATGCTTATTATTTTTTTTTTATACAGTATAAAGGTTTTAACATATTTTTTATTTAGTTATTTTAAGCTGATATTTTTTGTGCAAAATTGACCCTCCGTGCAAAACTGTCTGACGTGCAAAATTGACCTTCCGTGCAAAATTGTAACTCGTGCAAAATTGACCTTCCGTGCAAAATAGTCTTCGTGCATATTTGTCCCCTCGTGCAATTTGTGCCCGCGTGCAAACTAGTCTTCGTGCAAAAGTATCTTCGTGCAATTTTGTACACTCGTGCAATTTTGTACTGGTGCAATATAGTCCCCGCGTGCAATTTAGTAACCTCGTGCACTTTTGTCTTCGCGCAATTTAGACCCGTTCCAATTTCTAGTATATGACCAACATTAAGAAAGAACTTAAAAAAATTAAAAATTGAAAGATTACCAAATTCATAATTTAGTTACCTTATTTTAAACAGTTTTATTTAAACTTTTATAGATTTTATTACTTTTATCAGTTTGGATACTACTGTAATTATTCTTAGTAACTTAAATGGTAATAAAAACAATTGTTTTGTTGAAGTAATTATACTATCAAAATTAATTATGATTACTTTGAGTCTTGAAGTGACCAACCATCTGACTGTTTTATTTTGTATATGTATATATTTTTAACTCTGAATATTTTGTTATTACCTTTTTTACTTTTTAAAATGATTTAATTATTTATTTATATTTGATTATAATAGAATAACTACCATATACAACTTTGTATAATTTAGGGGTAATAATAAAAATTAGATTTACCAGCTTTTTACCTTAATATATAGTAACACCATTAGTATTATCTATTATTTGTTTTGTCTTACTACTTTTCACCATTAGTATAACATAAAACTTAGCACCATAACTTTCTTAAGCTTTAGAATTTTAATCACTATTTTGAAAGTTTTAAATAAATCAAACTTACTACAATTTTCAACCAGGGTTGCCAGTAGTTTTTGAGAAGTTTCTTCCAGGTTTTCTGAAATTCTTCCTGGTTTTTAAAAATACACATTTTTAGGTCTATTTATAGTTTAAATTTAATTTTAAGGTCAAAAAAAAACTGTGTGACTAGCTGAACAACATTGAAAAGACAATGTAAAGCTATTTTAAAAATGTTTTAAAAGTAAAATGTTATGATGAACACTAAAACTTTAATTGATAGATATCCTCATAAAATCAAAATTTTATTGTTTCACATGTAAAAATTATAAACAATTACAGTACTTTTTTTGGTATTTTAGGAATTTTTGTTAAAAATTCCAGGCTATTTAAGATTTGTTTTAAAGTTTTTTTAATTTTTGTTTTTATTTTCCATTCTTTCTAGCCTAAATTATTACATTCTAAGTTTATTTAGACTTTAAAATTTTAAGACAAGTCTGTTTAAATAATAAAAATTATAAAAATCAAATTGTTTATTTTATAAACATATATATTTTTATTATTATTTTAAATAAAAAAAAACAGGTAAAAATGCGGCTGACTCAATTTAAAACAGGCAATGCTTAAGGTTTGACTACCTGTCACATATTCCACTTGGATAACTTATATTTTATCTACTTAATTCTAAACTGCAGCACAGAATTCAAAAACAACCATGGATTTGAACACAGTGTCTGTAAAAAATTCACGCTTGGCTGAGCAATTTTTTAACATCGAAAATGATAACTGAGTAAAACTATTTTTTTTATAAAGAACGAGAAAGTACAAAAATTTATTATAACTAATTACTGTATTTTAGTAGTTTTAAACACAAACAACATTTTTAAATTTAAAAGAAGTGATAAATTCAACTACAGTAACCAAAATATTTTTAAAATAAGGTGACATAATTCTACAAACAACAAATTATAAAAACTGATTGAAAGTTAGATTTGTTATCTTTATGTGAAATGCTTATGTAATTCTTGGCGAATTGTTTGCAGTGAAATGGAAAACTATGTGTGATTTTATAATAAGATTTAAAATTTTAGACCTAGCTAATATATACTAGAAAAAGTTCGATGATAATTACAATACATAAAATTCTTTAAACATGATACAATACTTGAATACTTAAAACATTTTAAAGATTAATTTATTTATATTAAAACTGTAATATTCTGGATATTTTAGTCAGATTTAATAAGTTTATTAGTTAAAACATTACAAAATTATATATTTTATTAAAATTAAATATGACTCTTTTATTAACACTTGCCTAAAGTTTTTAGAAATGTTAAATCTATCCTGAGTTTTATTTTTAAAACTATTTTGCCTGAGTCTTCCTGAAATTAAAGAAAAGGTCACAACATTCTGAGTCATCCTGAGTTATTTGAGTCATCTTAGGATTTTCATGAATTTCAAAATATCCTGAGTTATCATTATTGTCCTATAAGTGTGATAAGCTTGATATTTTTCTAGTATATGACCAACATCAAAAAAACCTGATAAAATTTAAAATTTGAAAGAACACCAAACTCATAATTTATTTATCTTACTTTTAACAGTTTTTTTTAAGACTTTATAAAGTTTTTCACTTTTATCGGTTTGGATACTACTTTAATAATTCTTGGTAACTTAAATGGTAATAAAACAATTGTCATGTTGAAGTAATTATACTATCAGAATTAATTATGATTACTTTTAGTCTGTTAGTGACCAACCATCTGACTGTTTTATTTTTAGTTAGCATACATTTTTACCTCAAAATATTTTCTATTATTTTTTTGATTTTTTATAATTTTTTCATTATTTATTTATATTTGTTTATAATAGAATAAAGACCATATAAAACTTTGTATAAGTTAGGGGATTTTTATAATTAAAATTTGAATTTACCAGCTTTGTACCTTAATATACATAAACACCATTAGTATTATCTATTATTTGTTTTGTCTTACTACTTTTCACCATAAGTATAACATGAAACTTAGCACCATAACTTTTTTAAGTTTGAGATTTTAAATCACTACTTTAAAAGTTTTAAATAAATTAAATACACTACAATTTTTAACAAGGGTTGCCACTAGTTTTTGAGAAGTTTCTTCAGGTTTTTCTGAATTTCTTCCAGGATTTTAAAAATACACGTTTTAGGTCTATTTATAGTTTAATGTTAATTTGAAGGTACGAAAAAACTGTGTAATTAGTTTAACAACATTGTAAAGTAATTGTAAAGCTACTTTAAAAGTGTTTTGTAAAATAGAATATTAAGATGACCACTAAAACTTTAATTGAAAGAAAACACATAAAATAATATTTTATTGTTTCACATGTAAAAATAACTAAAAATTACAGTTTTTTTCTGGTATTTTAAAAATATTTGTTAAAAATTCCAGGCTATTTAAGATTTGTTTTAAAGTTATTTTAATTTTTGGTTTTTTTTTTCATTTTCCTTAGACAAAATTATTAAATTCCAAGTTTATTTAGACTTTTAGAATTCACATGGTTGCCACTGATCAAGCTGAGAAAAATTTCCTGACTTTTCCTGACTTTTTACCAAAGTTTTCCTGACTTTTCTCAATCAGTTTTACTTATATTAATTGTTCACTTAGTTTAATAAAATATTACCCAAACTATTTAATATAAAATCCTTAAATTAAAAATCAATTAAAAAAGAATATACTTAAGTAACTGTATAAAAAGGACATAAAAAAGTAAACTATATATCTGTTGTATAAAATATTTCCTCTTATCATTTAGTATAAAACTTGTAAGAAATAAATATACTCTTATTTACTTTAAAAACTTAAGTTACTCTACAAAAAATAAAAATAATAAGTAATCTTGGCATACACCTCTCTTATAACTTATCTTATAAAGTTAAACAACTTAGAAAAAATTATATAGAGGTAAAGTATACACATTAACTTCATAAAATATTAAACTAACTGCTTAGTTATAAAGAACTTAATTATTTAAACAAAAAACATTTTGATTCTAAAATTATGCTAGATAAACTTTTGTGTATATATCACAGTTACACTATGGAAGTGTCCTTGCTACAGATCCTCAATACTAAAAAGTAATTGTGCTATCAAAATCTGCTTGTTCAAGTAGGGTACTTGTTCAATATGTTAATAGAAAAATTTTGCAGTTTTATAAAGGATATTTTACTAATTTATTCCAGGTGAAGGCATCGGAAAAAAAATTAAAAATTTTTGTAAATTTCTAGGAAAATTTTGGAAATTTTTTCTGACTTTATAGGATTTTTAATTAATTTTTACCATTTGAAGGTATTGGAAAACAAGGAATTTTGTAAATTAAAACTGACAAAATCTGACTTTTTTTTTAATTTTATCAAATTTCATGACTTTTCCTGACTTTTTTTTTAAAACCCCCCGATTTTTCCTGACTTTTGTAATTTTTTTAAATTTTTCCTGACTTTTCCTGACTTTTCCTGACCGATTGGCAACCCTGAATTTAAGACAACTCTGTTTAAATAATATTAGTTATAAAAATAAAATTGCTTATTTTATAAATATATATATTATTATTTTTAATAAAAAAAAAACAGGTAAAAATGCGGCTGACTCAATTTACAAGTGGCATTGCTTAAGGTTTGACTACCTGTCACATATTCCACTTGGATAACTTATATTTTATCTACTTAATTCTAAACTGCAACACAGAATTCAAAAACAACCATGGATTTGCACACAGTGTCTGTAAATAAATTCACGCTTGACTGAGCGATTTTTTAGATTCAAAATTCTAAATTAGTAAAACTTTTTTTTTAAAAAGAAAATAAAAGTACACAAATTTATTATAAGTAATTACTGTCTTTTAGTAGTTTTAAAAACAAACAACATTTTTAAATTCAAAAGAAGTGATGAATTGAACTATAATAACCAAAATACTTTTGAAATAAGGTGATATAGTTCTACAAACAACAAATTATAAAAACTGATTGAAAGTTAGATTTGTTATCTTTATGTTAAATGCTTATGTAACTTTTGGCGAATTTTTTGCAGTAAAGTAAAAAACTATGTGTGTTTTTATAATAAGATTCAAGATTTAAGACCTAGCTAATATATACTAGAATAAAGTTCGATGATAATTACAATAAATAAAACTTTATATATGATACAAAACTTGAATTCTTAAAGCATTTTTGAGATTATTTCATCTATACTAAAACTGTAATATTCTGGATATTTTAGTCAGATTTAATAAGTTTACTAGTTAAAACATTACAAAATTATATATTTTATTAAAATTGAATATGACTCTTTTATTAATTCTTGCCTCAAGTTTTTAGAAATATTAATTCTATTCTGAGTTTTTATTTTAAAACTATTTTGCCTGAGTCTTTCTGAAATTAAAGGAAAGGTAATAACATTCTGAGTCATCCTGAGTTATTTGAGTCATCTTAGGATTTTCATGAATTTCAAAATATCCTGAGTTATCATTTTTGTCCTATAAGTGTGATAAGCTTGATATATTTCTAGTATATGACCAACATCAAAAAAACCTGAAAAAATTTAAAATTTGAAAGAACACCAAACTCATAATTTATTAATCTTATTTTTAACAGTTTTATTTAAGACTTTATAAAGTTTTTCACTTTTATCGGTTTGGATACTACTTTAATAATTCTTAGTAACTTAAATGGTAATAAAACAATTGTTTTGTTGAAGTAATTATACTATCAGAATTAATATAATTACTTTGAGTCTGGAAGTGACCAACCATCTGACTGTTTTATTTTTAATTTGCATACATTTTTACCTCAAAATATTTTGTTGTTACTTCTTGTATTTTTTATAATTATTTCATTTTTTTTTTATTTGTTTATGAAAGAATAACTACCATATATAACTTTGTATAACTTAGGGGTAATATAAAAAATTAGATTTACCAGCTTTGTACCTTAATATACATAAACACCATTATTATTTACTATTTGTTTTGTCTTACTACTTTTCACCATAAGTATAACATGAAACTTAGCACCATAACTTTTTTAAGTTTGAGATTTTTAAATCACTACTTTAAAAGTTGTAAATAAATTTAATACACTAAAATTTAACCAGGGTTGCCACTAGTTTTTGAGAAGTTTCTTCAGGTTTTTCTGAATTTCTTCAAGGATTTTAAAAATACACATTTTTAGGTCTATTTATAGTTTAAAGCTAATTTTAAGGTAAAAAAAAAACTGTGTAATTAGTTTAACGACATTGAAAAGACACTGTAAATCTACTTTAAAAGTGTTTTGTAAAATACAATATTATGATGACCACTAAAACTTTAAATGAAAGCTTTCTCATGAAATCAAAATTTATTGTTTCACATGTAAAAATAATTAAAAAATCCAGTTTTTTTTTGTATTTTAGGAGTTTTTGTTAAAAATTCCAGGCTATTCAAAAATTGTTTTAAAGTTTTTTTAATTTCTCGATTTTTTTCATTTTTCTAAGACTAAATTATTAAATTCTAAGTTTATTTAGACTTCTAGATTTTAAGACAACTTTGTTTAAATAATAATATTTATAAAAAGAAAATTGCTTATTTTATAAACATATATATTATTATTTAAAATAAAAAAAAACAGGTAAAAATGCGGCTGAGTCAATTTAAAAGTGACAATGCTTAAGGTTTGACTACCTTTCACATATTCCACTTGGATAACTTATATTTTATATACTTAATTCTAAACTGCAACACAGAATTCAAAAACAACAATGAATTTGCACACAGTGTCTGTAAAATGATCACGCTTGGCTGAGCAATTTTTTTTAGATTCAAAATTCTAAATGAGTAAAACTTTTTTTTATAAAGAAGAAGAAAGTACACAAATTTATTGTAAGTAATTACTGTATGTTTTAGTAGTTTCCCTGAGAACTGAAAGTGTAAAATTTTTGATCACATTTTAAGTAATTTCAAAAGTTGAGGAGATATAAATTTTATAGTTTTTGCAATTGTTCTTAAATACAGTATTTTTTATCTTTGTCATCTCTAATTATACTTAAAGTAGCTCTAAGTATCATATAATATCAGAAATTAGCAAAGTTGCCACAAGGTCAGGAAAAATCAGAAAATTCCTTATTTTTAAAGCCTTATAATGGTATAAGTCAATAGAAATTTCTTTTGTCAGGCTAAAATTACAATTTACTAAATTTCTGATGTCTTCATCAGGTATAAATTAATAAAATGTTCTATATTAAGGTCTAGGATTTTTTTATTTATGCATTAAACTTCCACCTTAGTTGAACAAGCAGTTATAGTATGCTTTTTATTTTTGATGATCTGATGTAAGGACACTTCTATAGTGAGATTGTCATACGTACACGAAAGTTTATATTGTAGAATTTTAGAATTAAGGTGTTTTTTGTTTAAGGAAATAATTAAATTCTTTCTATTTAATCAATGAGGTTAGTATTTTATGTAACAAGTTTATGTGTACACTATACTTTTTATAATTTGTTTCATGTTGATTAAACTTAAATCTTAAGTTATAAGAGAGGTTTACACTATGATAATTTAACTTATTTGTAATTTTTTTGTAGAATAATTTATTTTTTTAATAAATACGAGCAGATTTGTTTGTTACATATTTTTTGCAAAATGATGAGATGAAATATTTTATATAACAGATGTTTAATAGTTACTCTTTATGTATTTTCTTATAGTTACTTAGGTTTATTCATTTCTAATAGATTTTTAACATAAGGATTTTGTTTGTAATAGTTGTGGTAGTATGTTATTAATCTAGAAGAATAACTAAATAGGTACTAAATATTTTAGATAATTATTTAATAATTTAGGCCAAGAAAAATGGAAAAAAATCAGAAATTAAAAATCTTTTAAACAAATCTTGAAAAGCCAGGAATTTTTAACAAACATTCCTAAAATACCAAAAAAAAAACTGGATTTTTTAATTATTTATACATGTGAAACAATAAAATTTTGATTTTTGAGAAAATCTTTCAAATAAAGTTTTAGTGGTCATCATAATATTCTATTTTATAAAACACTTTTAAAGTAGCTTTAAAGTGTCATTTTATTACTTTCTAGATTGTTTTACAACGTTTATGCTAAGTCTGACCATATTTTGCTGATAAAGCTGTTTATTGAAAATACATCAACCATACACAGATGGTTCAAGTAATTTAATGGAAGTTAGATGATTAAATTCGGCAAAAAAACTGTTAATATAACTTTTGTAAAAACAATATTGAAATTTTTGCTAGTTTCAAGTGTTTGATTATGTAATTTAGAATAAGTATGATTTAGATCAGTTATGAAAATACTAGTAAAAACTCTGGAAAATGTCAGGAAAATTCAGGAAATTTTTATCTGCTTGATCTCTGGCAACCCTGATTTACTATAAGTTCAGTTTTAAAATCAACGACTAAGAGTGTTAGTGTAAACGTACTATAAGCAAATAACTTTACTATTTAAGTAATCTACATCCATGGGCTACAAGATTTATTAGGTGGACACACTAGTTATAGTTAAATATTTTCCTAGTGGTACCCTTAGATCTAGCTCAAAAATAAAGATTTTAGAATTAGCTCAATTTTGAAAATATATTAAATCAAAATTTCAGGTAAAATAAATAATTTATTTAAGCTTATAAAATAAGGAAGCTTTTTAACTAAATAAAGTTATAGTAAAATTTGTAATATTTTTAGTCAATGTTTCCGAATCTTTTTTTTCGAAGCCTTTTAAAGAAATTAAAAAGCTATGATCCCCTAGATCTAGATTTCTAAAAAAACTACTATTTAAAACAACAAAGACTTTATTTTTGCTTTTCATCACCACCTCGAGAATGTCTAGTGTAAGTTTTAAATTATTGCTTTGTGGCAATTCTTTTCACGGTTTATGGCTCCCTAGACTTTTGGAATAATGTCTAAATAAATATCTAGTAGAAGTTTTAAAACTATTATTTAAAGCGTTTAAGATTTTTTTCCGTTCCTCATCAATGTCAGAATTTTTATGTTAAGTTTCTAATTATGACCTAATAATCACTCTTTGCCCTTTTAACTTCTAATGGCAACCTAAATTTCTGTAATGGTTTAACCAAATGGGTTATTTTAATGATGTTTATGTTTTTGTCTTAACTACGTGGTCTCCAGTAACTTACTAACTGCTATACTTACGAGAAGTAAATAATATACTAACAGTATAAGTTACAAAACTATTTCCTAAGTTATGAATAAAACACACTTTAAATAAATGCAATTTACTTTATTTTCAATAATAATTCTTAGTTCTGAAGAAAGAAACTATTAAATCACGACACAAATAAAATCTATAAAAAGTATCAACAATCGTAAAGTTACATAAATACTAACATCAACTCCGCTATGTAGACGTTTTCTTGATTCTCAATAATTGAAGTAAAACGTTACTTGATCGTACCGCGTAATAACTTTGCAACTAACTTTAACGCGTATTTGAAAGACAAAACGCCGATATATACGCGTCGGAATGAAATTAACTCCCTTGAGTTGTTTTGGGAATTGGTATAATTGTTTTGAGAAAGCATATCATTAATATTATTGTTACAGAAAATTCCGTATTTATTCACACGCTTTAAAATAAGAAAATTAAATGTTAATATCATTACAATGGTCCACTTTGGAAAACCCTGTTTTAAGTAAACAAATATGTTTTTGCACAAAAGTACAATATTACTATAAAAAAGTTCACTATTACTTACTAAAGTTTAACTGCACATAGTTCCTTGTTATGATAAATCTAACTTTAAGCCAATTTTTTATAACTTTTTTAAATAGAAAGTAAAAATTTAGTTACAGCAGATTTTTTAACAAAAACTTTAACATTGTTACTAATTTTTTTGATGTTTGTTTAGTTGTTTGTAAATTTTAGCCAGAATTTAAAACCGACTATGAATTTGTTTTGATTACTTAAGATATATGTATTTTTTTCTATACTCAGTCAATTTAAACTATCTAAATAGACTTACTTTATTTTATTAGTTTTATTTTAAAGTCAATTTTATTGATATCATGAATTTTATTTTATTTTCATTTATATTCTTTAATCATCTCTTTAGCAGGATTGTAACACATTTAAGATCTTCGAGAATTTTAGAATTTGTGACAGTCACAAAATTTTAAAAAATACACTAGGTAAATTGAGTTGCAAATACCAAAAGGTAAAGACCAAAATATAAAACATGAAGGTCTTAGTTGTTTTTAAATGGTAGTTTTTTGAATAGTCTTATTGCAGAGGATAATAGCATTTATAATTTATTTAAAGGTAGCCATTAAAAAAAGACATGGTCAAACCTTGATCAGGTTAGTGAAACCCTGATCTAAAGTACAAACAAAGTTATAAGTATTTTCAAAAACTAAGGTTGACTAAGGACAGTTTTTGATCATTTAAAACAGTTTATTAACACAAAGAGTTGCAACCTTAAATTAATCTACTTTAATTTTATCTTACTTCTCATAGAAATTTAAAACAGGTTTAATTAATTGTTACTACCTGATAATGAAAGGAAAAGATTTAAAGCGTGATTCGTACTGTTTAAGAGAAAGAAATAACAAAACAGCTGATGTTAAAAAAAGTAAGTTAGAAGATGTACACACAACAGAAAAACTTACTAAACATGAAAATGGACTTGAATTTCGTAGTTTTGTTGAGAAATGTATAACAAAAGCACGACAGAAAAAAAATATGGAAATTGCTTTTAAGAATTTAACAGCAAACAAGAAATATTTCTATTCAAGTATGTTTAGTATATTTAAAGATATTATATGAGTAAGAGTCTTAATAAATAAAATTGTTAAAATTTAAAATGTAAATATCTAAACTTAATAACTAACTTCTAAGTAAAAATAAGTTAAGGATATGTTTTTAAACCGAATTTAAAAAAATAGTTGAATAAAAAAAGAAATATTTAGTTAAAACAAATGTTGAATTAGCTTTTTTTTAATTTAGTTAAAGATTTAAATAATTGAAGTCGAAATTAGTTTTCTACAACTACAAAAGACACCAAGTGCAAAAATTCAGTCACACTTCACACTATTTTAATTAGTGGTAACATAACAATTAATAAAGATAAACTAAACTTATATAGTATCTGTAGTAATTATCATATACAAATAAAAATTACGTACACGGTGAATTACACAAAAAAGTAGGCTTAAAAAAAGTAAAAAAATACATCTTTAGTTTTAATAATTTTAAAATATTATGTAAACTATTTTAGATTTTGCGAAAAAAAAGATACTTGTAGATATTTACAATATATTTTATTATAACTTATCGAGATACAGTATTTTAAATAATTATTTAAAACTTAAATTATCAGAATTTGAGTTGTTTGAATTTGAACTGTCATGTAACTATTGTGTTAAAAAAATGGATCTAAATTTGTAAACAAAACGAGTTTGACTATAACGTTGCTTTATTCACTTAATGCACTTTTTACTGTTTAACTTTTTCGTTTTTAACTACGTCTAATAAGTAGTATTTTGATGAGTTTTATGTATTTGACTTTGTATGTAATTAATTTTTTAATGATGACTACTACAGTTACTACATAAGATAAAATTGTTTTTTGTTCATTGCTATGTTGAATAGTATTTGGAATTGTTTAAGGCATATTGTTTAAAATCAATTATTAATGAATAACAGTTATATATTTGTTAAATAAATTGAATTATAAAACAAGATTCGTATAAGAATGGTTATAAATAGTTAACTATTCTTTAAATTTAAAAAATGTTTAGTCAGTTTTTTATCTTTAAATTCAATTTACAAAAATATCGTAACCAACATTTTTTCAGGTAAAGTTTCATTACATGAGCATCGCATTACCAAAGCCATGCAGCTAAATAAGGTGGTTTTAGAAAATAATGTAGAGCAAACACTAATTAAATGTTTTAAAGATAAACTCAATCACAAAAAATTTCGCATGTTTCTCACTCTTTAAAAAATATTTTTTTCTTCGAGCAAAGACGCTTTAATATACATGGATAGCTGGTTTTTGATGATTTCAGAGACAGATGACTTTTTGCAACTTGAAATAAATCTGCTTCAGGAGATTATTTCAAGATCAAGTTTGTTAGTAACTACTGAGATTGAAGTTTACCAAGCCGTTGATAAATGGATCAATCACAATTTAATTGAAAGAGGAAAGTTTACAAAAAGGCTGCTAAATAAGATACGTCTTCCACTCTTAGGAGAAAAAGCCTTGGAAACGATCTTAACTGAAAAGAGTTGTTTTACAAAGAACAAGGATTCCCGTGTGGTTTTAAACAAAATTTTGAAAGGTAATTTTGATTTTTATAGAAATAAATCGGGCAAGTTTTTCACAGCAAGATGCTGCGATCACGATTCGTTTGACATTTTGTATTTTGGGGGGGTTGGAAAAGCTAATGAAGTTGTCGATGACAAAATATTAAAAATAAAGCATTGTGACGATTTTAACAGTTCAGAAATAGTTTCTTTATTAGTAAAAAAACGTTTCTACTCAAAATTAGTTTACCTCAGGGGAAATGTTTACATATTTGGTGGATATAATGATAACGCTAATATCAGAGAAGAAGTAGAAATGTACAGTTGTTCTACAAAAACATGCAAAGTGGTTGCCAATATAGAAGACATAAACGACTATGAGTACAGGGATTATGCTGTTTGCGGTTTTATGGACAATATTTATCTTTTTGGAGGATGGGATCAAAATGATTTTGATAGAGATTTGTGCATTGAGTTTGATACGAAAAATTTCTCTTGGAAGCACAAATCCAAGATGTTTGAAAGAAGAGAAGGTCCTGCTTCATGCGCTTTCGAAGAGAAAATAATTGTATCCGGAGGGACACAATACGTAGATTATGATTTTGTTAACTTTGTTAATTATTACGACGAAGAAGATTACCGAACGTCAAACACAGTTGAAGCGTACGACCCGATAGACGACACTTGGACAAAATTTCCAACCATGAACTATTCAAGATTTCTCCACAAGTCAGTTGTAGTAAAGAATAAATTGTTTGTTATAGCAGGAGGAACCGATATCAATGAAGTTTATGAATCTACTTCTAAAAAGTTCACTGTTCTCAAACCTTCATTCAGACTGTACGACATACGTGAACACGATCCATTTGCAATCTTTATTTTAGAGCAAAAGTTTTACGTATATTTTGAAGGTTCATCAAGTATTTTCTGCTTTGATACAATAATAAGTGAATGGTGTAAAAATCCTACAAAACCAACAGAAAATCTTGCTTCCTTTTCCGCTATCCAAGTTCCTCGACTATAATGTGTTTACGACTTTAGAAAAAAGGTTATTTTTAGCTTATTGAGCATTAAAACAAATTAAGTACTTGTACAGCAGATATCACGGTTACAAGACCACAAAAAGTTACATTTTGTAATTTTTGGATATTATTCCTCGCAGTTTATAAAAAGATTTTAAACTGAGCTATCTAAATACAGTTTTTTCAGTACAATTTTACAAAGAAGCTAATAACTTTATGTTCATCTCTCTAACAACATCTGATTATTTTACTTTAGAATAAAATTGCTATATGGGCAAAATTTTTATATTTTAATAAGTTTTACAGTTAGACTTACAACTTATTTTCATTTCTTTAACAATAACTCTTATTTATAGTAAAAAAAATACAAGTTTTAGTTTTGATTCAGTAATAAGGCTCTTGAATCTATTCTTATAATTTAAGCAGAATAGAACTTGTATTTCATGATGTTTCCATATACAGATGGAATTTAGAACGTTTTATCTGCAGTGTTTTCTTTTTTATAGAAATATTAAAAACCTAAGCTTAGTTTTTTTTTTTCCTTAATTTAAAGTGTAAACTTTTAAACTTTCAATAGATTTATCGTAACTAAAACAATAAACTCAGTTTTTTTTGTAGGACCATTTACTTTATTATAAAAACTAATTATTTTAATAAGGATGGTTGATATTAAAAGAAACAGTATTTTAAATATAAAATAAAATATTCTTTAAAATCCATAAAAAAATACTTTAAATACTCAAAGAAGACTAGATCATTTTTGTATATAAAAATACTAATTTATACAAATATAAATACAAATTATAAAAATAATCTAGGTTTAAGAAAAACTTTCAAAATTTTTGGTAGTTAGATAGTAGAAGCATACTAATCGTACATCTTTAAATTAAATCTTTAAACTACATAATGATTTCTACATCAAATATATATTACAGTGCTTCCTCGCTAATCCGGTACTCGCTAATCCGGTTCCTCGCTAATCCGGCCGGTTTTTAAAACTTTAGCGTTTTTAGCGTTTAATTTCATTTTACTTGGAAAAAGTATTCAATTTACGTTTTATAAGTATGCAAACAATATATTGTTACGTCATAATAAAGTATCATTTGTTTAATTTTAAGTTTTTTTCATACTTTTCCCGCTCAGTTGTAACAAACTTGTTTATAATTCATTTGAAATTTCTCTGTCTTTGCTAAGCAAATTACATTTTAATACTATATACTTATAGAGCGCACAAAGAATAAGTTAAAATATGCAATTAAGAAAAGTTATTCAGCTTACATTTTAAGCTTAAATGAAAATATATAATAAAAATCTTTACTAAGCATTTTAATCTAACTTAATTAACTGTTTATTTTATCTAACAGACTTTGTTTATAATTAGATTTTTATTTATATTGAAAAATATGGTAAAAAGTATGTTTAGTTCAATAAAACTGTTCTTTTAGATTATAGTTCATTTAGACCAGAGTTTTCCAAACTTTTTTTTATTAGACTCTTTTATACGAATTTTAAAAAGGTATGGCCTCCTGACAAAAATTTTCAAAATACTACCCTTAACTGCTCCTGAAAAATAGTCTATTTTTAATTAAAGAAAACATAAATAAAGTATATGTTTCTGGACAAAAACTTGCTTAACTTTCGGATATTTCAACAGTGTTGTGAAATTCAATAGTAGCACTTTATTTAAAACTTAACTTTTAAGAAATCTCAAATCATGTATTAAAACTTAATTTTTTTAAACGAGACCAGATCTTTGCCTTTTTGTAAGAAAAATACCTAGCAGATACTATGCATCAGCAAAAAGTTTGTTAACATGAATACAGTCATCATTTAGTACATTTAATTATGAATAAAAAACGCCAACGCATGTTTTATATTTTTTCTTCTTTTACTACATACTTCTTTTAAAAGTATATTAACACTAAGCTTATCTTAATTGCAGTTTCTTTTTCTAACCAATGTTAAAGTTTTAAAAATTCCTTATGATTGATTAGCTTTAAATATTTTGCTAAAAAACAAGTAAGTTTCATATTATTTAATCAAGTTTTTTATAGTAACTATCAGGGGCGTCGCGTGGGGTGTTGCACTGCCGCAACTGCATCACCTTGAAATTTTCTAAGAAAAAAAAAAGTATCTATAACGTTTTCGTTATTTTTTTGAACGAAATCTCTTTTAAAACTTCAATTTTGAAAACGACCATTTTGCCCACTTAACTGCCGCAAACTCTTAGCTGACTGCCGCAAATGAACTCAAAAAAGTAAAATTTCTTCAAGAATTACCGCAAAATCAATATCTTGCGGTAAGTAAGCTAAGTTGAAAATTCCCTAAAACAGGACTTGCTTAAGTATCATCTACAAGCTATTGTAAACATAAAATAAAAACAAAGCAAGCTACTGCAAAGGATTAAACTTGAGTTTATGTACACACATGATTTTTTAAATTTAACAGATCACTTCTGTTAAATGATTTGTCATAAATTGCATATTTTGAAAAAAAAGATAAAAACCCTAAATCACCAAAGTCTTAAAAATTAGATTTTTTATTTTAATCTGCATACATAAATTTAACTATAACTGATTATTGTTATCATAAAGTTAATAAAATAAATAATAAAATTCAAGTTCTGAAAAAAAGAATTAAGAAGTTTATTATAAACTTCTAGTTCACTCTTACAGAAAAATATTTTAGATTTATATTAAATAAAAAGAGTATTATTGAAACAATCACACATTTAAATAAAGTAAATAGCCTTAATTTAGAAACTTTGATTACTTAGAGTAGTTTAACATTTCAGGAAAATTTAGTCTACCTCTACTTTATATAATTTTTGGTTTAATTTTTTCATAAACAAAGCAAAAATTTTAGATAAAATTGTTGAAACATGGTTGCCTTGCCTCATAATCAGGATAACTTAGAAATGTTAAAAACTCAAGATGACCCAAGATAAATTAAAACAGACCAAATTAGAAAAATATTCAGGCTGACTAAAGCAGTTTTAATTTTTACTCTGAAAATAACAAGGTTATTTAAAATTAAAAAATAAGTGTTTTACCCTTATGGCCACATGAAAACTAACTAACCAAACTTTTACTTCTATAATGGTTACATATTTATAAATTATCTTTAAAATTCTTGAAAAGTTCAACAGCCTCACAACTAAACTTAAAAAAGTTGAGCTCCTAAAAAAATACTGTCATCAAAATGAAAAACAAATAAATATTAAATAAAGAAAAGATAGCCTTAAAAAACTATTGAATTTTAAACCTCTAACAAAAAACATTAAAATTAGAAAAAATAAAAAATAAAAATGTTAATGTTTGTAAAAACAAATGTGCAAATTAGTGAGGAGTAAGGGGAAGCGTGTAAAGGCACTTTTTTACATGTTGTTCTTATTTTAACTTTTTCAGAAAGCTAATAGTTACTCTTTAATAAACTTGAAATTTCCAATTAAACTTTTAGTTACAACCAGTCAAAGCCAGAGAGTACAATGGTTTATTATACAAGGAGCAAACCAAAACAGCAAAAAATACAATTTCACTGAAAACCTATATTCTCCATCATTTTTAAAACAATTTTTAATTAAACTTTTTCATCCTAATTTTTTTAAAACTTTATACTTTTGTTGAAGAGAAGTTTTCAATTTTTAAGTATTAATATATATTTTTATATATACAAAAAAAAACTTTTGTTATAACTTTTTTTTTCTTGGTGTTTTAAATATCTAATTTAGCAATTTTTTTTTGTTTTATAAAGAAACATCTAAAGATTTTGAGGCCAACTTATAAAAAAAAGATATGATTTTAGTCATTTGATTTATTTGTTGTTTGAGTTTATATTAAAAAAATAAGGGTTCATATGTACCTCTGACTGTGAATTACCATATCTCAAAAATTTTAAGAATTTTTTATATTGATAAAAGATGACTTGTAGTTAAATTAAAACTGTATAAAGTAATTTCAGTAAAATAATTCTAAAGTAGATGTTAAGGGCATAAAGGGGGGGTAAAACATTTTTTTAAACACTGTTTTAGTTTGTGCCTCCCATTATGAACCTTTTGTTGCCTTTGACTTTGACCGGCTATATCTTAAAACATATACTGAATTTTTAAAATCTGTAAAAAGCATCTTGTAGCTTAGTAAAAACTACATAAAATAAGATCAAATTGTTTCATCCCCCCTATGCCCTTAAAAGCAAAGCTTATCTTCAGGTGTAGCAAAAGTTCAGTTGTTTTCAAACTTGACAGTAAAAACATATTTTTATTAAAATAATTGATATTTTTTTAAATTCTGCACCACCTAAAAAAAATACCACGCGACGCCAGTGGTAACTATTAAACAAACTTTAATTTCTGTTTTAATCTGATTTAATGATACGTACGTTTAAAAGTTTTGTTTAGAACTTTACTACGTTACATATATTCAAGCTGTAAAATATTTAAATTAAATTACTTGTACTGATGAAATTAAATTACTTGAACTTATTTTAATGACAATAAGCAAAGTAAAATTGAAAAAACTAACTTTAGATAATATTTTGTTAATCATTTTTTGTAGCTCTATCACTAATGACAAAACCATAGTTCGTATAAAAAACCCTGAAGCTGTTGTAAAGAAAATTTATTTTAAAGTGAAATCTTATAAGTATAATAAAACATTAGAAACTTATTATGAAAGATCCAAAAGATAAGCATAAACTTATTTTACCCATCGGAAATATTTTCATTAGAACAACAGAGTCCGAATAAAGCCGAAAGTTTTGTGTTAGTTCGATTTCGTTGTAAAATAATTCATTACAAATTAAGTAAGTTATAACATTAAGTTAGTTCTAAGTTACAAAATTCAAATAAGTTGCTGTTGACTAGAAATAACTCAAAACAAATTGTTTAGTTTGGTATAATTTGGTTTTAAATATATATATATAACTTTTTATAAGGTTTTTCTCAGTTCATGATTTGGAATTGAAAAAAAAAAGATGTTTTATGGAACTTGCTATTTTAAACGAACTCATTCATCTAATTAAAAAGAATCAATTAAACTTATCAAAAAGTTTTTTTAAAATTAGTTTCATTATTTAATATGTATTCAACTTTATTTTTTGATCAATAAATTTTTCAATTTTTGTTTTATTTATGGTTAAACTAATATAATTTTAACTATCATAATGCTTTATAGCAGGCATTGAAAAAACCACATAATTCGTTAACAAGCTATTGTGAGAAAGGAATTGATTTACATTTTCAACAGTATGCTACAAACTTTTAAAGGCAAGGTAGCAAAATACTTCAATGCTTCAGCTGAATTATTAAAATGAAAAAAATCTCACTAAAACACTTTATGAAGTAGAATTGGCGAACTAGTTAACTACTTTTTATCATTTTTTTTTAAACACCTTATAGTTTAAAATCATATGTAGAAAGTATAGAAATTCCGATATTTTTTTTCTTTTTAACTGTGATTATAGTTTTCAAAATAATAACAAATTTGAATTCTACGAAATGGTTTATAAGAATCGATTATTAAATTTGTATTTTATTACATAATTAAATACTTTAATAAGTTCTATAATAATGTTTTCTTTATAGAAATAAAACATTCTTCTCAGCTGACAAATAATTTGTTAAATTTAAATCTTATCTTTAACTATTTTTGTGCCATAATGTTAAACTTTAGCTTAATTACGAATAGATTGTTTTGGAACGTGAAATTAGTATAAGTAGCTGTAAATGGCAAGTTAAGTTATTAACAAAATACTTCAATTTGCTCTAAAGTAAGTTAATTAAATAAAAATATTTAAGTTTGTTATCTAATCAGATAATATTAACCATATCACTAAAAGTTTTTAAAACTAATCTTTGAAAAAACTATAAGATTTATTATATAAGTTATGCAAAATATAAATAAGTACAAGAATCGTGTGGCATTTGTTAAAATGAATTTAAATCGAGTTTTACATCAAAAAACAACATGGCTTAAATTCAATATTCAAGCATATTTACGAATCATTTTTCATTTTAATCAAAAACTTAAACATAACACACCCATTCGGTTTAAAATGTCATTAAAATAATTAACAAATCAATAGATTTATTTAAAATTGATTTATTAAGTTTTTTATTATACAACTCATGATTTTATGTTATATGTACACTTACTTGCTTTGAATGGTGTGAGACAACAAATTACTAAACTAAGAAAAAAAAAATGTTTACTTAGAATTTTGTTTCTATATGCATTTTATACTGATTTATAAGCTGTATGTGTCTTTACACAGACAAAAAAAAAAACTACACGACATCGCAATTACTATTCAACATTTTGTGTTAAGCTTTATAAATTCATACGAGCATGACAGATGTTAGAATTCGTTGTGTGTTGTATATCGTAATATTTATAGTTGGTGGCGAGAAGCATCTCAACTTTGTTGATGATGGCCAAAGCAAATACTAATTAATTAACGTAAGAAAATGAATTTGTGCATAAAGACTCTAGAACTGTAATTTTATTTACGATGACAACTTAGATAATAAAAAGCATTATATTCTTAACCTAATAACATTAGTTAAATAGATATCCCGATTTTTTTTCGGAAATTTCTTCCACGTTTTATGGTACATTTTTAATTTAAAGCTAAGTTTAAGGTTAAAAACTGTACTAAACACTATAAAAACATTAAAAAGTACTGCAAACCTACTTTATTAGGTTTTTTGTTTAATTTATTATTTATATGGAAGATTGTTCGTTTCAAATTAAATATATATCTTTTAACGTGTAAAACTTGTTAAAAAATCTATGTTTTTTAGTTATTTTTGTTAAAAAATCAACATTTTTTTTTTCAACTTTTGTAAAATTCCTAGTTTTTTAGCCTAAAATGTCAAATTCCAATTTTTCCCGGATTAAAAGCTTTTTTGCAACCCTGCTAAGCTTTAGTTTTTAACATTTTTATTAAAAGTAACAGAATGAAAACAAATTATTTTACACTAGAAAACAAAAAAGAATTGGCGTAATTTGAAATTCTATACTCTTAAATATTTAAAGAATTCTATATTGTCTTAGTAATAAGCCAAAATTTTTATAACTTGCAAAATGTTTCACACTACTATTTAAATTCTAGCTATTGTAAAATAGTAGAAAATATTTTAGTTGTGTTTTATGAAAATCAGGCTTTTCTAGTTAGGTTTTCAGCTGATTTAATGGTTTCAAAACGTTTAAACTACTTTGAAATTCTCAGCTAGTTGGCATGCTTTTCTCTGCCTGTCTTGTTTTTTATATAAAGAACACAGAAAACAAAGACAAATATATTCAGTTTGTGTGAACGATTTAGCGTCAATACTAACTTTTTCGCAACTACCCTGTTATTGTTTTAAGTGTTTTTTTATTTGATTAGCTATTTTATTTGTCTTCAATAAATATATAGTAATGCATTTTTAAAAGCTTGATTTATTAAGGCAGCCAATCTAAAATTATATTTTCTTAAACTAAGGGACATAAAGTAAAGATAAATAAAAATATAAATTATAAATAAATTGTTTAGATTTATTAATATTTAATGACAGCCTTAGACTTGAGTCTTCTCAAATTCGGTTGGTTACAGTACTACATGGAATCAATGGATGTTAGACGTTGGTATACTTAACTTTTTTTGACTACTTATTAAATTACTGTATTATAAACACTTAATGTTATTTTATGTATAACAGACAAGACAGTTTAAACAATATATATGTATTATGATGAAAAAGAACCACAAAAATCGAATTCAAAACTGTAAGTTACTTTTGTAAATCAAACAATAATAAATCAAGTTTAAATGGAAAGTACTTTAAAACTTTAAGTAATGTGAGAAATATAAAATATTTAAATTTAATTGAAGTTATCTAAAACATTTAAAGCGTCTTAAAATAAAAACTCTTAGTATTTAAACAATTACCATCCAACAAAAATCGACAGCAGTTCTTAAAATAGGTCTTAATTGTTCAATCATTACATCAATAACAACACAAATACTGATAATAATAAAAGTCAAATGTAATGTTTAAGCGCAATTACCTCAGTATTTACAACTAAAATTAGTTGGGATTTTTTTTCGTAAAACTTAACATAACACAGCGAAAAAAAAATCCAATACATTTAGAATGTTTAAAAAAAAGATAAAACTTAGACCCGTATCACAGTTAAATTCGCTTTAAACTTTAATATTACTATATGAGTTAAAGAAATTTTTTTTTATCCAAAAACGTAATACAAACTATACAGTGCTAAATGCTTTAAATAAACTTTTTAACAACATTTAACCTATTCTTGTCTTGTAGACATGATTCTTACAATAGAACCAAAAAGTTAATTTGTTTAAATAATAGAAAATTGAGAAATACCTTCTTCCGAAAGCCTCGCTTTATAGACGAGGAGCTTTGATAGCAGCAAAGCTGTTGAGATCTTTTGTTGCTTTGCTAGGTTTTTCACACCATTCACCCTTTACTGTATCGAAGCAAAATATATTTGATAAACCATCAAAATAAATAAACAGTTTGTGTTTAAAACTAAATGCTGCAAGTGGATATGTTTTACTTATGTCGTGCAGACTGAATGATGGTTTTAGAACAGTGAACTTGTTTAAAGTAGAATCATAAACTTCATTGATATCAGTTCCTCCTCCAATAACAAAAAATTTCTTCTGAACTACAACTGACTTGTGGAGACCTCTTGAATAGTTCATGCTTGGAAACTCTGTCCAAGAGTCGTCTATCGGGTCGTATGCTTCAACTGTATTTAATGTTTGAAGGTAAAAGTCATCGTAATAATTATGAAAGTTAACAATATTATAGCCTGCGTTTTGCATCCCACCAGAAACGATTATTTTCTCTTTAAAGACACATGTAGCAGGATCATCTCTTCTTTTGCTCATATTGGATTTGTGCTTCCAAGAGTAATCGTTTGTATCAAACTCTATACACAAGCCTTTTTCATTATCAATTTTATCCCATCCTCCGACTAGATATATTTTATCCATAAAACCGCAAACAGCATATTCTATATATCTATAGTCTTCAGTTATATCTATATCTTCTGTATTAGCAACTACTTTGCACGTTTTTGTAATATGGCTGTAAATTTCTACTTTTTTTACAAAACTCCCTAATTCATCATAACCATCAATTATGTACACGTTTCCCCTGAGGTAAACCGCTTGAGAGCAAGAACGTTTTTCTGCTAACGAAGAAACTACCTTAGGATTTTCATAGTATTTAGACTGTTTCATTTGAAGTACTTTGTCATCAACAGTTTTGCCAGCACCTATTGTTTCTTTAATACCTCCAAATACAAAATGTCAAATAAATCGTGATCGCAGCATCTTGCTGTGAAAAACTTGCCCGGTTTATTCCTATAAAAATCAAAGTTGCCTTTCAAAATTTCTTTTACAACTCCACGAGATTCTTTATTCTTTTTAAAACAACTCTTTTCAGTCAAAATATTTTTTATGGTTTTCTCTCCTAGCAGTGGAAGACGTATTTTTAGTAGCAGCCTTTTTGAAAATTTTCCTCTTTCTTTGAAATTGTATTTAATCCATTTATTAACTACCTGGTAAACTTCAATCTCAGTTGTAACTAACAAACTTGATCTTGAAATAATCTCGTCAAGCAGATTTACTTCCAACTGCAAAAAATTATTTGTCTCTGAAAAAATCAAAAACCAGCTGTCTATATATATCAAAGTGTCTTTGCTCGAAAAACAAAACATTTTTGAAATGGTGAAATGCATGCAAAAGTTTTTGTAACTCATTTTATTTTTGAAATATTTAACGAGTTTTCGTTTTTCATTGTCGGCTAAGGCTACCTTGTTTAGCTGCATGGCTTTAGTGATGCGATGCTCTTGTATTGGTACTTTACCTATAAGAATGTTTTTATAACAGTTTTTTAACAATGAAATGAACTGAAATCGAGATTAACTTTAAACAGTATACAAAACATACTCATATTCAAAACCCAAATATATTTCACTCTATTTTTATCATTGGATTTACAGCAATCAAAAGAAACTAAAACTAACTGATATAGTAGAAGTGGTAATCATCGTAAATATTAATTACATTAAATCTAAATTGCACAATTTTAATTAAAAGAGTCTTTATTAGACCTGATTGAATACAAACAAATAAAGACCAAAAACGGCATTAAGTAAAGAAAGAAACACTAAAATAATTTTTTTGCCTTAAAAGGTTAGGTATTCTTTCTAAAATACATTTTAGAAGAAATTGACTAGGTGATACAGGTTACGCCAAATTTTAATTAACTTTAATCTCTTCAAATTAAACTTTTCAGCACAGCTTTTATTGTTTAACAAATGTTCCTCAACAGCTAATCTTTTTTATGAACTCATAATTTCACTTCATTTTCATATAAATTTAAAAACTTAATATTGCAAGAAAGTATATGTTCTTTAACCCATTCATCAGCTAACTAGTTGTAAGACCGATATAGCTGTTGTCGCATAATCATTTGATTTTGTATATAACAGGGTTTCCAAAAGTGAGCCAATTAGTCATAATTTTAAATGGTAGTTATGAAACTTACACTAGATATTCTGGAGTTGCTGATGAAGAAAAAAAAGTCTCAGGTGTTTTTAATAGTAGTTTCTTGAGTAATATTTGTAGAGGGGGCCATAGCTTTTTTAATTTTCATAAAGGGTACTTTTGAAAAAAAATTGGAAACCCTAGTATATAACCATGTTCTTATCACATCTGGTCTTTACCTTAATGATTCAAATTAGGACTTTAGTAAAAATCTACTCTTGGATTTGAAACTGAAAACGTAGAATTCATTAATCGATTAATATTATTTTTAGAATAAACATATCTGTCATTTTTGTATAGAATTTTCCAGATAATTAAAAAATTTCTTGTCCAATTTCCTTTACTCGTTTTAAACCATTTAGGTGAGGTTTAATTGCTCTACCCACTACGGAGGATACTCTTCCTATACATTAAGTTCTAAATATATTTAATTTCTTTTTCAGAGATTTCAAATGATAAATCAAACTAATTAAATTTGCACGATAACACAATATCCTGTTTAGATTTACTTTTTTGTTTAGAATGTATAAAATTATGATTTAGATGATATTTATGATGTAAAGAATTCACTTAAGAGCCATAAAAGTTAAAAGAAAATAGTTATTACGAAGCCTTGTGAAGGTAATGGCCGTATTATTTTAGATAAAAATGACTATCTGCAAAAATTCAAGTCATCATTTACGATACATCAAAACTTAAGTGTTTAAGTTAACTTAACAAATTTGACAACATTGATTAGTTAGAAAACAAAATTGTCAAATTTTAAAACATTTAGCTTTACTGAGACCAATTTTATCAATAACCAACTCTCCGCAGCAAAAATTAGCAAACTTTCTAATTTAAAACGAACCTCTTCTAGAAAATTATTCTGATCATGTAATCAAGGATTCCTTCACATTCGTTGGATAAATTAGAAGTATAGAAGCTTATAATACATTTGTGGACTCGATTTAATTCAAAAATTTGTTAAAAAATGTCCCGTTAAAAGAAATATCGCGCAAAAAAGTTGTATGAACTTCAGAAACATTTATTAATTAAATAAATTTTTGCTAATATTATAAAGATTGTAGTGATGTAAGGTTCCCTTTCAAAACTGTCATGTTCACTACATGAGGTGTTGGATTGTTATCTCTTTTAGCCAATATTTTATGGGCTTCTTAGAGTAAAAAATCAACTCTAAGATTCAAGATAGAATCCATTACTTTAGGTATGTAGACTACTGTATCGTTATAGGTAAAAATAAATAAAACTGGATAATATCTAGAAATTATACAATGAAAAGCATAGTTTAGTTAAGTTTACTATTGAAAAAGATTAAAATAATCAGTTATCTTAGCTTGATGTACTGGTGAGAAGACAAAAAGCTGAATTAGTAACAGCAGTTTTCAAAAAGAAAACTTTACTGGTGATTAGCTGAACTTTTAGTCACATTGTGGTCTGAAACGAAAAGTTAATCTAATTAGGACACTGTGTCATCGTGCACATTTAATCTGATAACTTGAACTATTTGAAGGAGAAATTGATAACATTCAGATCTTGTTTCATAAAAATAGATGTTCTATTGAGGGAGTAAGTAAACGATTAAATCTCATCTAAATGGTATAAAAAATCATATTTGTTACAGACCAAAAAAACGTGTAATCACCTTGAAAATTCCACATATAAGTTAAAAGTATGTTTATTAAGAGAATAATAACGAGCATTTAATAACTTATGCTTTTAATGATCTAAATTTATAGAATAATTTTTATGTCGCGTCCTATGTTGACATCTGAAAGCAATACTAGATACTTTTTTTTTAAATCATGATTTTATACCAGTTCAAATACTGTTGCGACAATAGGTACATCGGTATTACATATAGGCAGCTGAGGAAAAGGGTCAAGGAACATTTATCTGCTTGCATTGATAAGTTTTTCAACTTAGTTGAAAAATAAAAAGAAAAGATGTCAAATAAAAGTATTAATCCAATTAAAAAATCTGCTATAGTGGAAAATTTGGTGATCAATCAAAGTTGTCCTTCATTTCATTTTTTATTTCATTTTGAAGAGATTTAAAATAATCAAAAGTTAATGTAACGTGTTTGACGAAATCAAAATGAAAGCTTTGTGTGTTTTAAATAGAAACCCCAACCTTCGTAATCAAAAAGAAACTTGACAATATAGTTGTTTTTTTTTTTTTTTTAATCAGGTTTAATTTTTAGTATTTATTTTGATTAGTTTTAGGTATTTGACTTTTAATGTATTTAATTTTTGTTGATAATGATTACTGCTGTAACTATGTAATTGAAATTTATCTTTAATTTATTGCTATGTATCCGCTGATGCAAATAGCGTGTAGTATGTCTTGATATTTACACTGATTGTCTTTTGAATATTGTACAAAATCAATTTCTACTTAAAATGTTAGTATTTAAAATTGATAAATTTTTTAAAGTAATTGTAATTTAATATTTTTTTAACTTATAAAGTCTTATTTTGTAACTAATCAAACAAAGTTGTGTTTAAAATAAATTATCTTAAATATGAATAGATGTTTCAATTTATAAGTAGAAAATATTTAATTTATAACTTTAGAGATTTACTTTATCAAAAATTAAATAAATATATAAAAACTTTGAATTTATTAAACATACTTTGATAAGAATATTCCTTGCTTGCTTTTATATTCTTAACAGTATTCTCCATAACTGTTTTCTGTTGCGCTTCTGTAATACATTTCTCAACAATACCACCAACTTCAAATTTATTTTCATAGTTACTCAGATCATCTAATTTATTTTTTTTAACATTGATTTTCTTATTTCTTACTCTACAGCAGTTTGAATTACGCTTCAAATCTTTTCCACTCATCATTTAAATGTTAATAAATGTCTAATTAAACTTTTTTTTTTAATTATTTGACAAATAAAAAAATTAAAGTAGACTGAAGCTGAAGCAGGGTTGCAATTCTTAGAGTAAAAAGAAACTCTTCTAAACGACCAAAAACTTTAATGACAGACTAAAAACTCTACTGTGTAATCAAAAGTTATTAAATTCTTTTAAAATATTTATTTTAGAATTTCGATAAAAGTAGGTTCTTCAACAAAACCAATAACAAAGTTACAAACATTTGTAAAAATTAAATGAATCTTATTTGAAAAAAAATTGGCCACATATTTCAGAAATCTTAAAACTGTAATGAATTATTTATAAAAAATTAAAACTAGCCTGAGTTTTTTTGAGCTGAAAAACAAGGTCTTAATATCCTGAGTCACTTTAAGTCTTCCTGGGATTTTCATGAATTTTAAATATCCTGAGTTGTCTTGAATATGTCACAACCCTGTAAAAGCAAAGAAAATATCATAAATAGTTATATAGTATTAAACTAATTTAATCTAATTATTACATTTGAAACTTACTCAAAAATAAAAGTAGTAAATTAATATAAGTATATGTAGATAGTAAAATATTGACTCAGTACTAATTCCTAAATTTTAAGTGACCTTAAACAAGTCACAGTAAGTTTTAAACTCTGGCTAAAAGTTACAAATAACTAAAAATAAAAATAAAAACAAAGATAAATAAATATTGTTAAAACATCAAAATTAAGAAATGTTGAATTCTACTAAAACTCAATTTAAATTGCTATGTAATAAAGTTTTAAAAGCTTACTTTTATACATATTTTTTTCTTTTAGAAACTAAGTGTAGTTAACCTATAATACTTAATAAAAAAAATTAAAGTAAAATTGTACTTTCAGTTAAAATAAATGCAAAACTATCATTTATTCACTTGCACTGGCAATTTTTTTAAAGCTTTTAGCAATTTAGCAAGAACTTTCCTTTAACTCAGTGGTTCCCAACCTTTTTGATGCCCCGCACCCCTAAAGTCTCTTAATTTAATCTCGCACCCCTAACACTATGTGCTATAATTATTTGTTGTTAATTTCATTATAAAATCACTCATTTCATTAATTAATAATTTGTATTTAAATTTTTATGATAGTGTACTATATTAACAAAAATAAAATACTTGGATATTAAAAAAAAAAACTATATTCGAACAAGTTTTATCTATTTTTTATAAGGTAGAAAACATCAGAACTCACTCTTCCCTCTGCAACGATAAACGTCAAGCAAGTAAGTATGGACCTCATCACTTGTCATTCTACCTGCTCATTTATAAATAAAAAAAAAATTAAATAATTTTCAATTAAACGAAAAAAAAAATCTATCTTTATAAAAAACAAAAAAAAATCAATTAACATTAAGAAAAACTAATCTTATATATTTAATAAATAAATCCTAAATTACACGTCGTTATACTCACAAGGTATTTAAAAAATTATTAAAATTCTATTCATACAATAATATTTTGAAAAGATTAAGAACTCAATTTTAAATCTACTCTAAAGTTAATTCCTTTTTTATCCTGTTTATTGTATAAAACTTTCTTAAAACGTGGCATTTTGTTGCTGATGGAAATTCGCATGTCTGCCTGTGCATTCAAGCTTTTTTATTTATTTAGTTTTTATTGACAAAAGAGTACTAAATGCAAACTCGCACAAGTAAGTCGTTGCTAATGGAATGAGAGTACTTAGTGCTTTTTCATTAAGTTTTTGAAACATATTCATTGAACACACAGAACCAACAACTTGCATGTCTAAGTCATGTTTCTGAAAAAAAAGCACTAGAAAATTAATAAACATTAGGTTAAACTTAGAACTAAACTTTTTATACATTTTGTTATGAATATTTGTACTTAAAAAATAAAAATCATCTGTTTTAAGTTAAGCTTATGGAATCAAAGAGTATTTATTAAAAATGTTAAATATTTCATCAGAGAGTAAAAATCTCCTTATTTATCATATAAAAATGAAAAGCCATCTCGCACCCCTTGGAATGCTGCCTCGCACCCCCCAAGGGATGCGAGCACCCCTGTTTGGGAACCCCTGCTTTAACTAATAAGGTATCAAAAATTATGTACTTTTCTTAACATTACAATAAATTTTGTTTTTAAATCTGTTTCAGATTAGTGTAAGGATATCTGTAGCAAAATAGTTAGTAGTTAACTATAACTATTGTCTCCAGCTTATGAGTTCATTTTTTACAAAATTATCAAAAAAGGTTAACCAAATTTATTAACTTACTTAAAGTTTCTGGAAAAAAAAAATTTAAATGAATATTAGTTTTTTTATTTTTTAAGGGGTTGTACAGGATTTAGAAAACCAGTTATTAGTGTTTTTCCCAAAATAGAACTCTAAATATTTTTTAGTTGTTACGTGTATTTTTAAGAAGAGTGATACACTTTAAATAGATTAATACTAACAGAATTATACAGTAAGTTTTCATATAATAGGTTAAGTTTTCATAAAAGCTACATGTTATAGAATTTTTTAGCATTTGACATAAAAAAACATTAGGTTTAGATAAGAATTTAGTAAAAATTTAGAATAAGATTACTTTTTAAAAACAAAGTTATTTTTCATTTTATTGAGTTGCTTAAGAACTCGTTCATTTTACAGTTAACTAATTTAATTTTTGTTATATTCAAAACACTACTTGTTTTTTAAACTTAAAATTAACATTTTTAAATTCTATCATTTAAAGCTTTTAAGCAGGGTTATTAAATGCTAATGTTTCTGCACCAACCTAACACCGAATACTTATAAAAGGTTTCTTTGTTTTATTTAGAAATACCACGCTTGACTATCTATTGTAAATGTTTGATGAACTTTTGGATAAAAAATGGCAAGCTTGTTTCTAAAAATAGTTGAAACTAAAACAATATTCTTATTTGAATATTAGACTTAAACTTAACTATATTCGATACAATTACTAAAACATTCTAAGCAGGGTTGCTAGAACAATGTAGAAACATTGCATCAAAATGATAATGTTTCTGCATTAACCTAACACCAAACACTTATAAAAAATGTCTTTGTTTTAAATTAAAGACTACGCTTGACTAATTAGTGACTTTGTTTGTTTGACAATTGGACAGAAAAAAGGCTAGCTCATTTCTAAAAACAATAAGCTATCCCTTTCAGAAAAAACTAAATTTTACTTTAAAAAAATAAAAAAAAAAGAAAAAAAAAAGTTTCTGTGAGGATAACTACAAATTTTAAAATTTTAACAGAATTAAAACAGGAATTTATGAAATCATCTGAAAAAAAAGTTAGTCCTAAAACAGTTTACAAACAAACTAACGTAAAAAAAAACTTACAGTAGTAATGTATGCAAAAATTAGAGTCTATTATGTTTGCAGCAGCCATTTGTGCTAAAACATAAAGTTTATTTATATACATAAAAAGTTTATTAAAAACATTTAAGTACAGTTTGATTTAATCTTCTTTAACTGTTTCACTGAAATAGTTATACTTTTATAAGGATAGTTACTTTTAATTGGGAAAACAACAACCTAGTTTAACAGCAATTCTATGTCCTATTTAATTTTTAGTCTTGCCTACATTCTTTATTTATTTGGAAATTTATTTGTTTTGGCTAGAGTAACTAGCACACACGATTTTGTATCATTCAACGTTTAATAATAAATTTGATATTTAAATTAGTTTTAATATTTTTTTTTATTTGAATCAAATTAAATACTATTGCTGTAAAATAATTTTTGCTAGTTTTTGCTTATCACCATATCTTTATTATATTTGTGAATTTGAATAATTACTATGAATGTGTTAAACATTTTAATTACACTACAGTGTTTAATCAGGGTTGCTACTGATTTTATTTTGATAAATTTCTTCGAGGTTTTCTCAATTGCTCCTAAGTTTTTGAAAGTACACATTTTTGGGTCTATTTTTAGTTCAAAATTAAGTTTAAGTTAAAAAAAAAGTAATAAGTTAAGTAGTATAACAACATTGAAAAGAAACTTAAAGCTACTTTAAATCTATAAAGAAAAATGATATACTGATGATGAGAAACTATTTTTATCTGTTTGATTTTTCAAGACAAGTCAAATTTTACTGCTGGAAATGTATAAATTCTTTAAATTTCCAAGTTTTTTAGTGGTCTTTGTTCAAAACTTTAGGTTTTCCAGTTTTTTTTCAAAAGTTCTCAAATTTTTTGATTTTTCATTTTTATTTTAGTCTTAATTGTCAAATTACAAGTGGTTTTTCAAGCATTAAAAGTTTTGTGACATCTCTGTTTAACTAACAGTATCTTTAAAAAAAAAGAATATAAATTTTACTGATTTTATAAAAAAAAAACTTCTATCCCTAAATTTTTTAATAAGTTAAGATATTATCATCTCTAAGATGCTGTTGCACATCGCGCAACTAACACTGCTTGTGATTCGACTACATATTCATTTTCTACCTGGATAATTTATATACTATGTACTAAATTCTATACTTAAAACTAAGTTCAGAAAACAACTTAGAATTAGCACACTGTTTCTGTAAAAATTTCACGCTTGGCTGAGGAATTTTTTCTCTACATTTAACGTTTTAAATAAAAATCTTTATTTGTTTTATAAAACCCAAGAAAGTTCTCGAATTTATTATGAGTAATTTTTGTGTTTTAGTTGTATAGTAATAACCAAAACAAACATTTGAATTCAAAGGAAATAGTTAATTGAATTAAAATAAACTCAAAACCTTTGTTAAATAAGATGATACAATTCTACAAAAACCTAATTTTAAAAATTTATTAAAATTTCGTTATGTCATTTTAAAGTTAAATGCCCGAATAATTTTTGGCGATGTTATCAGTTGATATTATGCACTTTAACAACTTTTATACCAAAACATTTTTTAGAATTTTTTTTTTGATTCTGCGTTAATAAAAAAGCCAAAGTTTTATTGAATATTGTAAAATATATTTTATTTCTCAACAAAAAAAAACTGCTGTTGGTCTGAAAACTTAAAGTTGTTTTCAGTGTAGCGTATCGTTAAGAGCAACATATTTTAAATCACCCTTTATAGACATATTTTTTTATCTTTTAGTACGCTTGAAAAATTAGCTAAATACAAAATTGAAAACATTTCTATTTATTTTGATCAGTATTTATTTCGGTCATCATCAACACGTTAAGATGTTTTATGCCATTGATAAAAAACAATGAACTTTACAAAAAATCTACAACAACAGCATCCGAGACAATCCTACGACCGGTTTCGTCTTATTAGGACTCATCAGGCAGGAATAGTCGTGAGAAACCGCTATTGTGATCTTAAACAAGCGGGCTTAAGTAAAAAGTACTGAAGCGACCGTTTGTGGGTAATTTCATTTATTCCGTCATTTTTTATTTTTTTTTCATCTTTACCTACAAACGGTCGCTTCAGTACTTTAAACTTAACACCGCTTGTTTAAGATGTTGATCTTGCGGTAAAGCTCATTGTTTATTATTTTATATAGATAAAAAAAAATCTTATGTTTGTAGAAGCAAGTTTTTATGTCTATTTACCTTTGTTTTATTGTATTTTTTTTCTGTTTTTTCATTAAGAAAACGTTCTAAAGTTTTAAGTTTTTGAATAGAATATCTAAGTTTCCGATATGGTTATAAAATATTTATAAAAATGTCAAAAAAGTTCTAAATAGGTATTTAAAATATTATTCTGTAAGCATATTTTAATGGAAACCATGAAAATCTTTGAGTTGTTTTTACACTTTAAAATGTATTAGTAACTAAATTATAATACGTTACCAACAAAAACTAATAATGAGCTTAAAAAAGAATCAAAACTTGTCTTTAATAACGGAACAATGTTCGATATGACTAAAATAAAAGTTTAGTTTGAATTTTTATTAAGCAAAATATTTTTTTGTCCATGTCCGCTTGAATACACTGTAAAGTATTGAATTATGATTATTCACAAACATGAACAATAATTTATATTATCTTAGTATATACGTTATTAAGTTGACCCAACACAGTATCAATTATTAAAAACGTCAAATTTCTAAAGTAAATATTATGTTTTTCTTTTACTGGACATTTGTGAATAAACTTTTGATGTCAAACAAGGCCATAAATGTGTTATTGCATTTATATTTATAATTTTTTACACAATGTTGGGAGTTAACATCACAAACAGTGTTAGTTATGTAATGTGTCAGCAGCATGTTAGAGATGATAATGTTTTAAATGTGCTCAAATTGATTAAACATAATGATTTTACAAAAGGTTTGTTTTTTGTAAAAACAATACTATCAAAAAATATTGTAGTGTAAACAAACTACTTGAAACTTTTTCAGAAAGAATTTGAATTCACATTACGATGCTAAATTTTTATTCTATTGTTATGGTAAAAGTAGTAAAACAAAGCAAAAATTAGATAATCCTAATGTTGTTAAAATACGTTAAGATAAAAGTCTTATTGTTAATGATAACTTAGTATCACCCTTAACATTAATGATTAAAAGCGTTTGTGGTAGTTACAACAGAAACAAATATGTTTCAGCAGGTTAAATTTACATATGAAATGGGTATGAAAAACAAAAACAATAATAAAAACTAACAAAAACTAACAAAAAAAGCTCGTAAAATCATGAGTAGATATCGACAGAACAAAAGAAAATACGACAGTTAACTGCTAATACGCTAGGTCACTTCCTAACCCTATGTAACCATAATTCTGGTAGTATATTTATTTCAATAAAACAAAAATGTTGTGTTATCATTCTAGTAACCGTGAATAATAACAATAATTATAACTGAAAGGAGTAAAATTGTTTTGGAAATTAAGTAAAAACCTTTAAAACTCAGACTTCCAAGTTATAACATAAGTATTCTCTAAAAGATTAAATTTTTTAATATTCTACAAATGTTGGTGAAAATTTGTCTACTAAAATATATTTATTGAAAATTATAATAAATATCTTTAAAAGTAGTTTTTTTCTGTTAATTTACATGCCTTTATTGTATCTATTTATTTATTTTTCTTGTATAAAACTTAGAAAAGTTTATTTTTACAACAGATATTAATATTATATATTTAGGTTTTTAGAACATAAATAAAGAGATCTTTGCACTAGAGGAGAAAAAATTAATTTATTCTTTCAAGACTTTATTTAACAAAACAAGTTTCGGTCAAAGACCTCGTCAGTGCTTAAGTAAGTCTTATTCAAGTAAATTTTTTTTTCAAATAAAATCTTAATCGAAAAGAACTACTAAAACTTTAACTGTAATTGGTAGGACTTTCTATAACGTTTGATAAAAAAACTTATCTTTTTGTCATTTGATTTTTCTTAAATTGCTATAGTTATTTACTAACAAGTCCAAATTCAGAAATACTATGTCACAAAATTATGGCTAGTGATTTTTTTTCTATTTTATAAAGTATAACTTTGTCTATTCTTTTAGAGGATCTTATTAAACATAAATTAGTAATTCAAACTTTATTAAATGTTGAGACACAGGATTGTTAATTTTCAACCCATCAGTCTAAAAAAATTCACAATAATCATTCGAGCGTAATATTAAAAATTTTAATAATTATTCAGTGTTCAAATGGTGTAGCAACAGTGCATTGGTAAAATTTTGCCAAGAAACTTTAATAATTTGAGTTTAGAGTAATTAGTAGTGTTTAAAATAAAATTAAAAAATATTATGTTAAAGGTTAGTTTTACTTGTTTTAATTTGATCTTCCTGTATAAATATGAAAAAAAATATTTTTTCTACAAATATTAATGTATATAATAGACATTAAATTTTGCAGTTAGTACTGCTAAAAGAAGTAACTGTGTTTGGTAGTATGTAAAAACAACAGAAAATTAGTCTACTTTATCTTAATGTTAGATTTTCTTTAAATATTGACTAAATTATAAAGTTCATATAATTTCAAAATAATGTAGAAAATTAATCTTAAGTATTATAATGTTTTAAATCTACGTTTAAGAGTTATAGAGCATTTACAATAGCTAAACATTTAGTTACAAACTTAGATTGTTTAATAAAGTAATAATTTTACTAGAAACGTAAATTAAGAAATTTGTTTGTAGTTTTTGCTATACTTTAAAACATATGTTTCGTAACAATAGTATACCAGTAACACAGCTGTTCCATATAGTTGGATACTGAATTATCTAGAACAAAATTACATTAAGCAGAAAATGTGTCTGATGAAATATTTATTAGCTTATGTTCAGCTGTATGTACTCTGAGTTTGGGCAGTTACATGCATTCTATACTACCTTTCTGCTGCTAACATTTTGTTCAAATAGATGTTTGAAGTTTTTCTTGTTCAATGTAAAGTTCTTTTTTGAAACAACTTAATTTCATTTTAGCATATTTTTTACTTGAAATCTCAGTAAAAAATGTAATTAAATTCTAAACATTCTTAAGTATGTTTCTCTAAGAATTAAAAGTGTACAAGTTTTGACCATACCTTAAACAATTTCTCAAGTTAATGTTCTTTTTATATTTGATAGCTTTCATAAATTGTTCTTAAATACATTATATTCATTTATTGTCACGCCTAGTTTTATATAGAGTAGCTCTAAGTATTATCTGATATCATTTTCAGTTATATTAATACTATTATTAATTTATTAAGTTGATTATTATAGGTTTAAATACACTATAACAATACCCCCAATTCTTTGTGGGATAAAAATGGTGTCTTCAATATAAAGAATCACCAGAATTTTTAAGTAACAGTTAAATAAGACTAAACAGTTGTTTTATCAAATCAAAATTTACTTACATATTACATTTTACTTTTAAGGCATTACATATTACATTTCTTCTTACATTCTAATATTTCTCATTTTTATAAGTTTTTGCATTTTAATTAACAGTAGATTTAAAGAAGTTTTACAATAAAGATTGCATTTAGTTTATAAGAAGCAGTACTAAACTTTACTATATGCTCTTTTGAAAGCTCTTTAGGTTTATCATCGCCAAAAAGACACGGTGATTGAAAAAAGTATAAGGCAATAAGAGTTCAAGTTGATAAAAATTTTACAGGGTATTTAAAAATTCAAACAAAAAGGGTACTGACACAATTAAAGTCATTAAGTCAAAAAAAAGTAGGTTACAAAGTTTATGAAAAATGATACCTGATTTTATTCCACAAAGTCACGATAGAACTGACAAAATCATTCTAAAAAATAAAATTAGAAAAGACAAAATTTAGTCCCTTAAGTCAAAATAAAACTGAAAAAAAATCCACAAAGTCACAGTAGAAATGACAAAGTATTAGTATGAAAAAAAATCAAAAAGTTCTGACCAATTTTAAGTCACAGTGAGTCATGTTAAACTATGTAAGGGTCTTAAGCTTTTTTATAGCCAAACAACAATATTTACTATTAACAAATTAACAGTAATATGCTGAAAATTGTTAAGTATTTGTATCATAAAAATTTGCATGAGCATGACATTTAAGTGATTTTTTATTTCTTAATAGTTCATTTCTTTTCAAATGCTTTATTCTTTATTGCTAGTTGTAATGCTTAATATTTTTATTGAAATTAAGTGTATTGTTGAAGTTCTGGTGAGCAAAACAAAAAAGATTTTACTAGTACTGACACAAATTTTTAGAACTAAAAAACATTTGCTTAAAGCTATTTAGTTCTTTGAATTTCTAATTTTTGTTACAATCATTTTGATAAACAGTAATAATAGTTTTGAGACCATGTGGTTTAACGAATTAAATTAAATTTTTGAAACATTTTTTTTTCCTACAAAATTATTTATTTCCTCTTTTATTAGTTTTATAATAATTTTAATTTTTATATTGTTTAATGTTTTTATGCTTTAATGCTGTTACAAAATAGAATTAGGAAAAACTGTGCTGTTTAACAAAAAAACTACTGTTCCATACTTTTTAACTAGGAATAAAAAAGAACAAAATTAGGTTCGGAATTTCAAAGAGGTTTTTGAAAGCATAAAGAGGAGATTTACTTTAATCAGGTGTGAAATTGAAGTTGAAAGTATTGCTATTAGGAAGTTTAACGCCTGTTGTTTTGGAAACAAAGTTTTATTATTATATGTTTGTTTGAACAATTATTATCAGCTTATTTTGTATGATACAAATTGTAAACTTTTAGTTTTAAAACTTAATTAATATTTTGCTACACTGTTGAGTGACTATTTGTTATCTGAATTTTAACTAATTATTTTGTACAGTTTGTATGAACTTATGAACTTTTTTTGCTAAGTTAGTTCTCATCATGCTTCAACTAAGTTCGATTAACAAATTTTCATTTATAAAAAATAAGTGTGTCATACTTATCTGATGGAAAGTGTATTTTTGAGAGAAAAGATGAATAACAACTTAGTATACTGGTAATTGCAAAAAATATTTTTTGTAGACACGACTAAAAGATTTTTTAAACTTATAGAAATTTACAGGGTTAATTAGGTTGCAAATTTTTTATCATAGTTACAGAGTTTTACTCTTTTAGACATCATCTAGTTCAAAAATATATATAGTTTACTTCACTAACAAGCAAAGGCAGATTTAATACTTTATATAACTCTTAAATAACAGCTTGAAAGTTTATAATTATATATAATAGAACACTTTTTAGTTTTTGCTTTTATTTTTACAAAATTCTGATAGATCTAAAAATGTTATTTACACTAATTTATATTAAAAGTATGAACAATTAGTCCAAGAAGGTTCTTACAATAGTTCAAACATTTTTTTCAGATGATATTTTAGATACTAATTTAAAACACAGGCGTGTACACGCAACAAAAATCACATATGTTCTTTGTTACGTCACAGCATTCCTCAGACCATTTATCTTTATCGATGTCGTAACATGCCACCGACTTCGTTCCGTTTCCGAAAACGCGAATCTTCCTCCCAAAAACGTGAGCTTGCACTCCGTAGAAAAGCTGATTGAGTAGTTTAGTTTGTTTCATGGCCACAAACTTTCCACCGAAACTTTCAAGCATTTCGCTGTTCAGTCCGAGCTCGCCTCCCAGCACAAACAGTTTGTTCCTCGTTGCGACCGAGCCGTGTTTGTGCCTGGCCTCGTTCATTGAAGGCATTTCGAACCACTTGTCAGCGACGTGATCGTAAGCCTCGACCGTTTTATATTCGTCAAAGCCGTAATGCCCACCGGAAACCACCATTCTCCCCTCGAAAACGGCGCACGCCGTCTTCAATCTTTTCTCCTTCACGCTCGCCATTTTCTTCCACCGCCTTTCCCTCGTGCACAACTCCGAGCAGACGTCTCCCCCGAAGCTGCCTTTCTCTTTCGCTCGGTGCATCCGATCGCGAATATGCTGTCCATGAACGAGCACGCGGTGAATTGCAAGTTGCGGTTGTCGTAAAGCTCCGCCCACCCTTCCTCCCACGTGTTCGTGGCGAGCGAGTGCCTGTTGATGCTCATTTTTATACTTTCGTCGCACGTGACGTGCACGTGTTGTTTTACGCGGACGACGTTGAACCGATATCGTTCCTCAATCATTTCAAGGTGATTTTTCACGCTTCTCAAAGACTCAAAGTCTATTTCGGCTACATCTTTAGCTTCCATTTCTTTCTCTTCATTGTAGCCGCCAAAAACTAAAATTTTAAACATCCTGTTAGTGCAATACCTGTTTTCGTGATAGTTAACGTGCTCAACTGAAACAGGCTTGTCTTTATTTTCTAAATGTTTCTTGACTTTTTCGACGCAACAACCGGTCGAATTCAACCATGTGTTCCGTCGATGCAAAATATAAACAAGAGCGTGTTTTGACAGAAGATCTAGTCTTACTTTTGACAAAAGGCAGCTGGCAAACTTCATCCTTTGGCCAGAGTTGCGGCTCATCCACGCGTCCGCTGCATTAAAAACTTCCAGTTCCGAGTCTGTTTTCAGTTCGCAGCTAGATAGAATTTTTGTCAGATCTTCAAAGTCTAACTGTAAAAAGTTTTCAGTTTCTACGACCATTTGAAAACAGCGTTCAATAAACTTTAAAGTTTTTGAAGTGACATTAGTGAGTGAGAAATGGTTTGCTAAACTAAAGTAGGTACAAACCGTTAAAAGACTAATTTTGTTGTTAAGATAATTACTTAAGTTTTTTTCTTCACCTTCATTCAAGAAAATGGCATTAGTTTTTAGAGCTGATACAAATGCGCTGTCGTCTAAATCGAAGCTTTCTGAAAATTTTTAAACCATTAGTAACAAATTTTAATTATTTAACACAAATAATAATTTTAGTACATAACTCTACTAAATACTTAATCTTTCAACAAAAAACAGATTAAAAACAAATTAACTAGACTTTATGATATTAGATTATTTAAAAAAATACCTAGCTACATATCAGAAATGATAAATAGTTGTAAGCCGGTGCATTTAACAATTGATGTTACTTCACTAAAGTATTTTTATTGTTTCTACTAGTACTTTTTACTTATTAGTTTTCTTTTTGTATTTAGTATAATTCATCTACATTTCGATCATGCAATAGTTTAAAAGGAATATTTTCGCACAATTAGCTTACATTGTTCTTGTGAAAACATTTCTTTTGAAATTCTTGTGAACACATTTAAGAAAATTTTCATTTAGTCCAAATAAAACTTCAAAACAAATTTTATGGCAAAAAGTAGTAAACAACAATTTAATTTAAGTTGTCGTCTAATAGAAAAAATTGTCTATAGTTTTCTACTGTTTAACGTAATAAAAACTAGTTTATTAAAAGTTTTAACAAAACAATATTTGAAAATTGTTCATAAAAAAGGTTTGAGGAAAATCTAAGCTGAGTTAACACAAAAGTTTGACTACAAAGTTTCTTTGTTTTTGTTAATCGGTTTTAAAACTATTACTTATGTCTTTTTTTTTTACTTTTAGCTTGATTGTGAATTATTTTAATGTTTTTAAATAACTTTTGTTCACTAATGTTACTTTTGAACATGTAAGACTAACCTTTTGACTATGTAAGCTGAACTTCAAACTTTATTTTTAATTTTAGAACTATATAAAAGACAATCAGTGCGAAACATAAATATATTTCAAGCTACTTTATGAATCGGTAAATAGGAAAAGACAAAATACAAGTTATTATATAATAACAGTAGTAATTATCATAAACATATGTCAATTACATATATAATCATTTACACAAAACTAATAATAATACTAATTATTAAAGCTGTTTAAATAGAAACATATTAACACTAAAAAGAGCACTAGGTAAATAACTTAACACTATAGTCAAACTTGTTTTGCTTGGAAATAAAATGTTTTATAAATACATATAGCTTACATTTAAACTAAGTCAAACATGGTCTGCTGCAGTTGTAAATTTTTGTAAACTTTATCTTCAATAATTATATTAATTATAATTATTTATTTATAGTTATTAATTATATTATATAGATATTTTTTAACAAAGTTTTGGCGTTAAACGAGGCCATAAATGTGTCATTTGATTTTATACTTCTAAATTTTTAGAGAAGAATGTTTTGTATCTAATAATTTCTACTTTCTCAGCTGCATAATCCATAGTAGTTTTTACCATACCTATGTGTTTACCTGAAGGCAAAGACTTAACGGCCACGTTTAATAAAAGTATGGAGTAAAAATGCCTTAATATTCTACCTGAAAAGCTACTTAGCAGTGAAACCTCGAGAGTACCAATAAAAGTTTGTTTTGAACGTATTATCATTTTATAATTGCTCACGAATAGTTGAGCACTCTTCTTTTATTTAGCTAGTGACTTTTATAACAAGTTATATTAGTTTAATAATATTTAATTTGTTAACCACTACTGTTACAATACAAGTTAAAATTATCTTCTATAGTTTACTAAGTTCCCATTGATGAAAATAGTGTGTCTTTTATATATTGTTTAAAGTTAACTTCGACTTCAAATGTTTGCATCAATTTTATTGCTAATTAAAAATTTTACGAGTTAGCACGAAATATATTTATGTAAATATTTATTTAATTATATAGGTATTATAAATTAAGCTGTATGTTCATCTTTGAAATAAATTGTTGAATTAAAAAAATAAAATTTTTAATCTTATTAAAAAAAGGTCAGTTATAATTTAATTTTTATTACAAAACTATGTAACAGAATATTAAACTGCATTTGATAGCTGCTTAAATTAAATAGAAATTTTTGAGTAAAAGTTGTTGTTTATCAAAGCGTTTAAGAGAAAGCTCGCAATGTCATGTCTTTTACTAATAAAAAATTACATTTGCATACTACAGTCATATACATACTCATCATTTAAAATGAAAAATTCATTCTAGACCAGATTGCTGCTGCTAGCATATAATTTGTTTAAGTATTTGTACTATTTGTTATTTATGGTACAGTTATTTTTTTAACAATGTTATTTTTTGTAAGCAGCTTTTGTTTTAAATATTTAAGCAGTTTATTTTCAATTTCATTATAATTTCTTTATGTGTACTCCTGTTAGACTTAATTCTAGCGTAATAGTTTTAGCCAAATTTACAATATTATCAAAAGTGTAATATTTTTTATATTTGTTTGTGTTCTCCATTGTTTCTTAAGACAATACGTTTATTTATGTCATGCCTAGTTTTTTATATCATTTAATATTTTTAAGAGTTTCATTTCGTTAAATTCATACTATACACATAGTGTTTTAAAATATATAAAACTCAATTTTAATAGGTATTCAGTTAAAATTAAATATTATATCATTTATTTTTAATTAAAAAAAAACTAATCTAAAGCGTATTCATCGAAGAAAAAGAATATAAGAAATCTAAGATAATAGTAGTTGTAATTTTCTTTTTTTTTAAACAGTATCATATTTATTCTTGGATCTCTTTTAAAAAAAATTCTCTTAGAATTGCTCAAATTGCATTTTTTTTTAACTTAATCATTTACTATTAGCAAGTAAAATCGTTTTATTAATTGAAAAAATTAAATAATAATTAATACAAACTTAACAATAAGTAAAAAAGATTTTTACTTAATTTTATAGATACCATTGGAACAATTCAAAATTGCCCGAGAACAAAACTGCACGAGTTCACAAAATTACACGGAAACAAACTTTTACGAGGGAAAAGAATCGCACAAAAAAAATTTGCACAAAAAACATTTTCGCACGAAAGTAATAAAAAAAATAAAACAAAAACTACAATACAAATTAACAAAAAACAAAAATAAAAACAAGTTACTTACCGAGGGTAAGGATTAGGGGTAACAGTGATAATAAAAAAAATAATAAAAATTAAAAAAAAAACTACCGACTGAGGGTGAATGTTAGGGGTAATAATGATAAAAATTAAAACGAAGTTAGAAATAATAATAATAATAAATAAAAATATTACAAAAGAAATTTAAAAATTTAACTTTGCAAAAATGTCTTCGTGCAAAATTGTCTGCTCGTGCAAAAGTCGGTGCAAAAGTGTCTTCCTACAGTTTATCCTCTCGTGCAAAAATATTTCTATCTTGCAACTTTGTCCCCTAATGCAATTTTGTACGCTCGTGCAAATTTGAAAACTACCCGTATAGTATAGCTCTTAGCGAGGTAAAAGGTTTTACATATTACATAAACAAAAGTTTATACCTTGCTAAGTGCTCAGTCTTGTAAATAGCATTTATATAAGTAATACAATATAAAAAAAATTGCTATGAGTTTAAAACTAAAAGGGGTTTGATACAAAGCTTTTTAACTAGAGAATTAAAAAACTTAAACAAATTAACAAGTTAAGTTTAAAAAATCTTAAATGTATAATACTTTATAAACTTAAACTATTAGTACAGTAACCTCTCGCTTATTTACGCACATTGTGTCTAAAGAAAAAAAGCTTAAAAATACGAGAGATCGAAAAGATACGAGATGTACCAAATATACTTACTATAATGGCTGTTTTTTGATAATGCTTCTACTTAAAAGCAGACTGGGGACTTTCCCACTTTTTACAATTTCTTACTTTATTTATAAATATGAAAACAAAAGATAAAACTATACATTTAAAAAATAAAAAGTTTTAAGTTCATATAAAATATTAAAACTAGTATAAATTTTTACTTAATTTAATAATAAGAAGATTTTATCTTTATTTATATGTGACTTATTTAACACTTGACGTTTTTATTCTGCTCCACTAAACAAATTTAGTTTATAATTAAGCATTTGTTTACAATTAATATATGGTGTGGTGTTTATATAGTCTTTTATAAAAATATGCATTTGGTGTGTAATGGATTTCTTCTTTTGAACAAAATATATAATTTTTCTATGTTTTTTTTTATATTTCTTTAAGAACTTTAATTTAGTTTTTAATTGTTGAAAAAAATTTGATAAGCTGAGGTATAACTATATGTTTATCATTTGGTTAAGAAAGATAAGTTTACTTAGTCTAAAGATATTTAGAGGTGGGTTAGCATTTGAAAATATATTTTAAATAAAAAATTTATAATAAACTGAGTTTGTTGATATTAAAAAAAAGCACATTTTTTTTAAATATTTTAGATTTCTAAAATGCGTAACTAAATGAGAGTGCGTAACGTCATGAGTACGTAAAGATGCGAGAGGTTAGTGTAATGTGAAAAATAAAATATACTTACAGCTGAAATAAAATTAATTTAGGTAAATAGTTCTTGTTTATTTAAATAAAAAATCTTTATATTTAAACAACAGAATTACACTAACTTTAATAAATTTACATGGTGCTTCTATGATATATAGGTCTAGATTAGGGGTGGGCAACGTAAATTCTTGACGGCCAAATCCAAAAAAAAAGTCCTCAGCGGGCCGTAGCATTTCGATTTAGTGATCTACCGGATTAAGCTAGATACTTTTTTAGACCCGGATCTTAATTTGAAAAAATTATCCTTATCCGGTCAAATACTGATTTAAAGTTTAAGATCCGGATCTAAATGGAAGCTTATTTGAAAAATATTTGGATCCGGATGGATGCTAATTGATCGGGTAGTTCAGAATTTTGAATCAATATATTACTTACCAAGGTTCTCAAGTATGAAATTTTGTTTTAATTTTTATTAAGTCTTCATAACTCTATATTTAATATAAATCTTGACTGAACTAATACAAGTTAGTCTAATAAAAACAACAAAATTACTGACTAAAAAATACTCGAGCTTAATATTTTAAACTAAAACATTAAAAAATAGTAAAGTGTTCGAAAATATCTAATTTTGGCAATCCTTGGCTAGAGTTTTCAATAATAATATTATTAAGAAGTTAACTAACATTACAAAATTTAACTACTACCTTTCAATTTCAAAAAACTAAAAAGATTCACTACATATTTTTGCATGTATAAAAAAAAAAACAACAAATATTTCTGATATAATAAACAGTTTTACCAAAAAAAGCAAAAAAAAAATTAAAATATCTCTATACAAAACTTACGGTTAATCACATATTACAGTTGTTTAAATCTAGTTGCATGACAGTTTTGGAAAATCTGCAAGTGCACTGAAATACCGATTAGGTTTAAAATTAGCTTGTCCTTGTTAATGTTTAAGGTCGGAAATGTTTGTTTTCAAATGTATAAAGTCTCGAACAAAAAAACTAGCTTCATGTTCATATTTTGAAGTTATCAAACTTTGCCTCTTTCAATAATACATAAAAACCTACTAAAAACAATGAAAATTATTTGTTTGATTTAAATTTTTATATCGACATATTTAAAAGACAGTTAAACCTAGATAAAAAACTACTTTAGCCTAAAACTCTAGTACTTTTACTTTCAAAATATCAAACAGTAGTGATTAACTTATGATACTTAACTAAGTTTTTTGCTCTAAAAAAAATATTACCAAACAATTCATCTAAAATAGTTTTATTAAAGTACTAGCATAAAATAACAAAGTATTAAAATAAAAAAGAGATAAATTTATAGTTAAACATTATAAGCATATTAATCTAATAGAATTTTAGATAAAGGTCAGTTTCACTAATGAACTAAACGAAAACCTATCATATGAAACTGTCATATTATATTTTAAATGTAAAGTTTAAAGAGTTTAGCAAGTTAACTACACTAAAGAGAAGTCAATGAGACATTTATGGATCATCAAAGTTTTTAACAAATTGTTTGAAATCTCGAAGTATATCCGTAGTAGATATTCTCAGTAATGACTGCAAATTGGTATCGGTAAGATTTGAACGCAGAAAACATTTGTTAATAATACATGGTTGAGAATTTTCGTTTGCAAATATATGTATACTCAAACAGAATAAGTAACTTCATTGCCATCTTTTTCAAATTAAAAAAAAAACTAAATTAAAAAAAGGTTTTGGGGCCAGTCATTTTCACTTCGCGGGACGGATCCGGCCCATGGGCTGTTCGTTTCCCATCCCTAGTCTAGATATTTTACTCTTATACAGGTACTCTTAATAATCATCATTTTTTAAAACAGAAAATTATTTAAAATATATTTATATCTTTACCAACTTGCAAGAGAATTGACATTTCATCACTAATATATTTCTGGCTAGCTGACTCCACATATTTCAAAATTAAAAACAAAAAAAAATGTAATAACAGCAAATAAAATTTTTTAATGGAAAAAAGTATGATTTTACAGACAAAAGTTGCATACTTAGTGTAATAATGACGTCATAATACATAAAAGGAAATTGGAATGTCTTTAAATATATGTTTATATTTTTAAACTTTCATTAAAGAAGTGAATAGTAAAATTAGGATATGTGTTAATGATTTTATTACTGTTAAAGTCAAAATATCAAAATGAGCTTTGAAAATGAAATTAAATTTTTGGGCCATAGTATTTTTTTTTGCAAAACTTTTATTTTCTATTTTTTATTTTTCAAATTAAAGCAAACCCGAATGATATGTAAATTTAAGTCCAGCAAACATCAACCAAGTACTCGCTACCCCTAGGTTAAAAAAAAATATTTATTAGGGTTTATAGTGTGGGTGTAAAAATTACTATTAAAAAATAAGTTCGATAATTAATTAACCTACATCTAAGGCTTACAACAATATTCTTACATCAGATAAAGTTTAGTAACATAAATCATTAGTATAATTACTTCCACATGCTTTACAAAAACTTCTAATGACTTTGTTAAGCTGATTTGATTCTATTTTAATTCACACATTTTAACAACTGTACCGCATAAGTTACTTTTAAGTAAAATAAAATTTCTAACCTGAAAAATCAACTTCATCTAATTCTTTTTGATTCCAGACCTTAGATAAGCAGTTTGTTTTACACAAAGTAGTCAAACCACTCTCTTTAGCTGTTGAAGCATTAAAAAGAAGCTGTTTGTAATGTAAAACAACCAGTTGATGCTTTCTAAAAATTCCCCCATTGTGGTAGTCTTTAGAAGAAGCTTGCTTGCACTTCAATGCACTTTTGTTCATTTTATAGTTTAATAAGCTAAAATTTTTGTTATAAATCTATTTCCACTGTATCAAAGGTTTACTTTAAATGGGTGTTAATAAATTAGGAGTTTTACGGTAAAATGCGTCTCGCAAAAAATAAGAGGTCTGCAGATCACGAGGTATCTTTCTGCTAAAAATTTAAACTTTTTGATAAGACAATTTGTGGAAAATACCTACAATCAAGCCATGCACAAAAAATAAAGTTATAATCTTTATTACTGCTTATTTTATTATAGATTATTTTATAGTTTTTTTAATTTACTTCTAGAATTATTAAAATAAATGCGGCTCGCGAACAACTTTTCTTATAAATAAAACCAGTGAGTTATAAATAGAAGAAGTTCAATAACTTTAACTATTCTTTAAAAATTGTATACAACTGCTAAAAAATGTTTATAAACATGCTTACTAGAGAGTGATTACAAATAAACAAACTTTGAACTTTATGCACAAAATCTGTAAATAAAAAAAGCAAAAATGTCTTGTGCAAAACTTTAGTTCAGGGTTTCCAAAATGGGTTCTTATTTATCTTATTTATACAACTTTATTAGGTTGGGAGAGCTAGTAAATGAGTAAATAAGGGTGATCTTTGAATATTTAGGCAGTTATTAGAATTTTACTTTTAAGACATAATATCTTATCCTTAGGTAACATTTAAATCAGGGTTTACAAAAATTTAAGTAAAATGGGACAATCTTTGATTAAAAGATACCTAAAAAAGGGGCAACTTTATTAAAATTTATTGTAAGGGAAACATACATAAAATTAGTATTGAAAAACTTGTCTTAAGATTACTTAAAAAATTTTTTTTTATTATTATTAGAGGCATATCTTGGTCAATAGCATTTAAAAAAAAAGAGTCAAAAAAGTCCATACTTTTACAAATTCTAATTCTAAATTATTAGGAGCGTAAAACACCCAAATTTTAAACTATTTTTTAATCCCGTCATAAACAACCAAATTTAAAACAAAGCTCAAACTTATTTTAATGATAGTACTTAAAGTATTTTTTTAAAGATTAAAACACACATTTATTAAAAATAAATTAATAATAGAAAACTAAAATTAAAAAATTTTTATCAAATAATACTTTTTGTTTTAATTTGTTTGATGATGAAAATGCACACCTTTAACAAATTTCCTTTTGTGTAAGAAATTACCTTGTACTAATCTAATTACTATATAGTATGCTAAAATAATTACACTTTAAAATTTATGTAATTTTTCAAAACCATTTTGTAAATAAATGAAAAAGACCAAAATGTCAAACTTAGTCAGGGCACAAGTTTTGTAACATAACACAAATAGTTTTTAGTGTAAAAAGTGTATAAATTGAGTAACTTAAAAAAAAACAGCTGAGAATAAAAAGTTAAGAAATTTACACATGGTTTTGAAAGGTTTTACAATAGGTTAAGTTTAATAGAAAATACTTCAAAAAATATAGGAATGTTTTTTTATAAAACAAAATATTTTCGTTTAAATTTTGTAATGGTTCATTTAAACATTTTAACTTTACATTAACATAATGATTTGTACATTATATTGTAGAAATAAGTTATATAAACTAAATAAACAAAACAAGGGAAAAAGTCAGACATTTGTTGTATATTTATATGTAACTTAACTAATTGGCCCTTCGGAGCAGAAGCGTTAAAAGTTATCTAAATCTAGCTGTTCTTTACTGCTTTACCTTATTTGGAAAAGCTAGAAGCTTTTAGACGGCTATAATAAACACACAAGTGCTACTCGAGCATAAAATCTTAAGTAAAAGCGTTTATTCAGAGTTCCTAATTTTTAAAATTCTGACTACTCATATATCCCCTGGAATCTGGATGTTGTTTACTGAAGGGGCTTAAACTTTTTATAATTAAACAAAAACTTAGTAAAATTTTGTTATCAGTTTCGTGCACAATAGTTACACTATAATTCTTCTATTGTAATAAAAAGATATACACAATAAATAAATTAATATCACAAAGAAAAAAAATTGTTTAGCTAATTACTTAAGAAATTCAATTTGAAAAGAATCTCACATAGCAAGCAGTTACTTTCTACCGTTTTAGAATATTCAAATTAGTGTTTCACATATGAGGCAACAAAGTCAGACAGCTCGATAGGTTCCTTGTGGAAGGACCAAAAAAAAAGCAATTGCAACAAAAATATTTCCTCCTACCTTGTTTTAATAACTTATCCGATACTTTCACACTTTAATCTTAATTAAATTTAACACTTTTATTTAAGGATTTTTTCAAATCTTTAGTAAAATTTTGCTACCTAAGATTTTTTTTTCTAAGTTTGATAATAAGCTTTTTGTGTTTTTATAACAGTATATTTTTTATTAATGTACGGAACATTTCCTTAATACTTTAGGTTTACTGACAAAAAGAAATTATTAATACTCAAACTTTTTAAATAACTGACATGAAAAATTTAGCATTAATAGCACATTAATTGTTTAAAAAATCTATTTGGGAGATATCTGAGGGGATTATGAAAGAATTTTGTAAAATATTAAAGTTTAATTAATATCTTTTGTTTATAAAAATTATATTACGGTATATTGTTTTAGCGTTCATATAATGTCTAATGCTTATTTGTAAAAAATATCGGCTAATATAATGTAAAAAAACGTTTTAAGGATTAATATTAAAATGTTCAATAATTACATTTTTGTTATAAAATTTGTTGTGCACATGGGAGTCTAATTAACTTTACAATTAACGATTGAGCTAAAATTTAATTTAAAGTCTGTTCTTTTCATGTAGAATTTTCACGTAAAAAGGTTACACTTTTTAATATTATGCAATTCATTTCTTTTTTTTTACTCTCGTGCAAAAGTGTCAACGCGCAAAAAAGTCTTTGTGCAAAAATGTCTTCGTGCATTTTTGACCCGCTTCCAATCCAACACACGTCTACATATACTGCTTATCTGCGGATGAATGTAGGCAACGTTCGGTTTAATTTAGTTTTGTTAGAATAACTATTTATGGTATTTTCGTTTACTAATTATATTTTTATTACATAAAATTTAACAACACAAAAAGACGCATCGTAAAACAGTAACTACTTGTTAAAAACTCACTCTTTTTAAAAGCAACACATTTTATCAAAAGTGTTTCTTTCCGAAAATTACGAATCGTATGAATTTGACGACTCTTGCAAAAATGTAATGTATGTAAAAACGACCTGTAACCGTCAAACATCATCCAAAGGCTTTTGTTGTTGAGGTATTAGAATACATACTTTTTATAGACAACTTTAGAATAAAACCAATCTACGTTTAGTTTAAACTCTGTCTCTCTACTCTAGTATATCTCAATCCTATCAAATATCGATTATATCTATTGTGTAAACCAAATAAACTTACAAAACTCTACAAATATCTTTTAAAAAATAATAAGTACTTTAATTATAAGCTAAAATTATTAAAAAAATATAATAAAAACAGCAATTTTTTCAAATAAATACTAATTTTTTTGAGAAAAATTATAATAAACTCTAAAAAATTTTCTTTATGCTAGTTATATTTTTACTTTAGCTACACTCATATTCGTCCACATACTTAGATGTGTACTTAAAAATGCAGAAAAAATTTTTTGTATGATATATTTAGTTATTTTTTTATGTTTATTTTAAATATAGCTTTTAAAACATAAATATTTAATTTATTTTGTTTAGAGGTCAAAAATGTTTGTAATTAATTAAATTTTTGAGCGTATTTTTTTTTACTACTTACATTTTTTAAATAAAAGTAATAGAAAAATAGTTAACTAAACTTATTGCTTAAAATACTAAAACAAGTTTATTTAAAAAAAACTTATAATAATTTAATTTGTCAATGAAAAACTAAATACTTATTTTATGTGTTTTTGTCGTCTTATATCCTCGATTAAGTTATGTAAAGTCAAACTATTATTTTTCTAATATGTATTTTACTTCTACTATACATATTTTTAAGGTTCAAATATTTATTTACAAATGCAATACTTAAAGTTAAAAAACGATACCTTTGTAATCGCTTTTTATTCATGTATAAGTTTTTAAATTTTGAGAATTAAAACTAGCTTAGTATGGTTTAAAATAGGTTCTTTTTACTATTTAGATATTTAAATTATCTAAAAAAAAGTAGTAAAATTATAATGCCAATTGTTGATAAACTTGTTTCTCGTAATAAATAAAAGTTAACATAACTTAGTTTATACTTTTCGATTAGTTGTAAGTTAGTGCTGTTTTAGTCATATTTATTTATTACCAAGTTTTTGTCCCTTTAAGTCAGGGGTCGGCAGACAGTTGGTGGTCGCGGGCCAAATTTCAAGTTTCCAAAGTCTTCGCGGGCCGCAGTTTTAGTTTTAGTGACATTTGAATAATCTTTTGGTTTTAGTTTTAGTCACACTAGAGAAAAGTTTTACTTTTAATTACTTTATTATTTTAATTGACTTATATAGAATGCCTATTTATAATAATATTTATTAGATTATAATTTACATTGCCTAATATACTTAAGTGTTTATAAACTATGTACCTTCATAAGCATTTAATAATTTAAACTTAATACTTTTGTAATTTTACTTACAACCCAACTCTCTATAAAAACTTAACTTGAAAGACAGTTTATAGATTACTTTCATACATTTGTTATATCACCTTTTTCATGTTTCTACAAATATTTACTTCAAAAAAAGTTTTTGCGAATTAAATAATTTACTCTCATTAAAAAATTAAGTAATTACTTATCATAGTAAAATTAATACCTGTATGTATTCCAGAAAGCTAAAACAAATGATTTAAATTAATTAGTCTCAAATATTTTAATAAAATATCTTATTAGTAATTGATCAGTCTTTTACAGGGTTGCCACTTAAAAACTAAAAATGTCTGAGTTATATCAAACAAGCTTAAGATTTTTTTTAATTTGAAAAAGCTATCAAATAGTTGTTAATCAAGCTTAAATACCTAGTCAAAATATCATCATCATCAAATAGTACACAAAGTGTAAGAAAACAAGATAAAGATACAATTAGTAAACTACACTACAGTCATGAAAACTATTTTGAGAATTTGAAGACATCTTTAAAGTGTTTGAAATAAAAGCTTCACACACCTAAATTTTCAAGCTTTTAAAATAGCCTGTTTGTGTAGCAGCCCAGTTAATATAAAATTCACTACTTAAAGAAATTACGAAGGTTTTTAACAGTTAAAAAAGACATGCCAAAAAAAATATAAGTCAGCTGGAATGGACAACTAAATTTCTTAAACAAATTTCACAAAACTATAAAACTTTATTGAGTAATTAGCGAAGTAGAAAAACTTATTTTTTATTAAGCATGAAAGCAATTCTTTATTTGCAATAAGAATATTGCATTTAAAAATAGTAAAAATATAAGACGAGCTACAAAAATAAAAAAACGTTAGTTTGGAGTTATTGCGAGAAACGATAAAAAAAATCACCAAAGTCATTTCTAACAAAGCATATTATTATCTTCAGTAACTACAGAATGATCAGAAAAAATTGTTAAGGCAAGTAATAAACTAACAAAATTTAACACTTAAAATGAGATACCATTTATAATTGAAAACTTTTTTAAATAATTTATGTTGGCGGTAATGAAAAAAATTTGTTTATTTCTTCAATGACAACATGAAGTCGTGTTTAGGAAATGCATTAAGGTTATAAAGTCGCATAAATCAAATTAGGACTTTAATCAATCTGCTAACATGAGTGCACTGATAGAAAAACTATTGCTCATCTCAGAATTTTTATTAGATATTTTTTACTAACTTTGATATTTTAGTAGAATTTTTTGGTTTAGTTCCAACGCGAAGCACAACAATCGGTGAACTTTTTCAATTAAAGGTGCAATGCACCAATAAAAAGTTTTTGGAAGTACAATTCCGTCTTTTATTTTTAGTATAAAATTTTATTAAAGTTTAAAAAAATGTTTTTAAAAATTTATCAAAGTTAAAAAATACTGTTAAGCTACTTTAATATATTTTTTAATAAAAAAAAATATTTGGTAATTTTTTTTAAGTCAATTCGAAATATCATTACTTTACATGTAAAAATTGTTTGAAATTCAAGATTTCTTAAAAAATTCTTAAATTTAAGTTTTTTTCTAGAACTTTTAATGTAAATATACAAATTCAAAGCTTTTCTGGGATTCAAGTTTTTTGACAATACTGATTGTTCATATTTAAATGTACACAATAATATAAATAATATTTTGATTTATATTAGCTGCAAGACTTAAAATTTAACATATATTTTAACTCACACTAACACTGTGGATTGAGCAAAACATACATCATAAGTTTAATTTTCCACTCTTTCAAGCAAAAAAGCCAGCCTAAGTCAACAAAAACATTCCTGATATTTTTTATACAAAAAGCAATTCTAGCCAAAAACTTAAAAATGGCTTAGTTGGCCTGTGTTTTGAAGTCTTCAACTAGTGATAGTCTGAGTGTGTGGCAATGTTTAGTTGTTTATTTGCTTGAATTTGAACTATTTTGATTAACAATGTACAAACTTAATAAATTTACCATCTCTATATCTAGTTTATATTAAATAGGTAGCTCCAAAAAATAGCATTTGTGTGTATTGATATGCAAGGCATAAAAATTAACTTGGCTTGACAAAAAAATGTTTGAAAAATAGAAATGTATACCATACAAAAACTATATTGGTTTATGTCATATATATTGTTTTAAATGTGTCTGTACAAATTTAGATATGACATGTAGAAACAACAATGTTAGAAAAGTATGCATAAACTGAACTTAAACTAACTAAAGTATTAAAAAAAGGTGGTTTAAAATATGAGCATTTTTTTAAGTTAATGTGCATAGAAAACTTCTAAAAAATTAAAATTTGTCAAAACGAAAATCAAATAAACCTTATTTTTTATTACTATGTTATTTTAAATGTTTTCACACTAAAATATTACATTTACAAATAGAAATCTATAAAAGAAACTTAGGTATAAAAAATATTGAAAAAGAATATCTAAGCTATAAAGAAATGACACTTTAGTTAATTACTATGCATTACTTTTGTACAAAACGAAAAACAATTGCATTTAGTTTATTTAACAAATAGGTATTATGTAACTAACTTATTAAATCCAAGCACTCTTTACACTTTTTTTTCAGATAAATACTTACTGTTGTAAAAAAGAAGTTATTATGAAACTGAGAAACATATCCTGTTAGAACGCTAAACTGTCTTTTTCACATTTTTAAACTAAAGCAGTAATTTCTTGTAATTATTTTAAAATGTTGTACAGAGACTTAACACCAAACTAATCAAATCAAGTCGAATTACCGAAAAAAAATTAACGAGAAATATAATTTTGCTCAGCGGGCCACATTTACATGCTCGCGGGCCACAAAATTTTCTTTCGCGGGCCGCATTCCATTCAAAAAAATAACGTGCTCGCAGGCCGCAGATTTACCCTTCGCGGGCCGCAATTGACCCGCGGGCCGCAGTTTGCCGACCCCTGCTTTAAGTCAAGTGTTTTCTTTGTTAATTACTTTCAACTTTTTATTTTGAATTTTTCTTTGTTGATAGTTTAATTCTTCTTTGTTATATATATTTCTCATCGTAGTAGTTAAATTAAGAAAATATTTAAGACTGTTTTTTTTTTGTTAAAGTGTTTATTGTAAACTACAAGTTGTTTGAAAAAACTACACTTATAAATTTAAATGTAGTCTCGAACCGCGCCGCGGAATTTTAATTTGTTAGTCGAATTTTACTGACGTTTTTTAAAAGTATTTTTAATTTATGAGAAAAAGCTAAACTTTTGTGACATTACTGCTTTTTACTCTTTAGCGCCACATGTTTGAATGAAAGTAGCTAATAGTTGTTAGTAAAAAATCAATCAGTATAGTTAGTTCTACGTTTAAAAAATTTAATAGTCAAATTTGAAAGCTCGGTAGATTGTAAAGTTTGTTTACTTGAAAAATTGTACATCAGACAATGCCTGTTGAAATCAAAATTTACATGAATCCAGTTGGATACAACTCCACACATATACTCATGATGAAACTAAAGGGTGTCTTGCGAAACACATGTACTATTTCAGCAATTATACACCTGTTTTTTATGGCTCACTGAGCATAAAAAAAGCATTCAAAAAACTAACTTTCAAAGTTCAAAGCAAACTAATTAAAGACGATATGTAAGCTAACAAGTAAATTGAGAAAGAAAAAACTAAAGTCAATAATAAAAGATCGTTAAATATCAAACTAACTAAGGTTTGCATAAAAAAAGCATTCCAAATGATAAATTTTAAAATTGAACGAAAGCTAATTAAAGACGATATGTAGGCTAACAAGTAAATTCAGCAACAAAAAAAAATTAAGTCAATAGTAAAAGATGATTAAATATAAAAATAATTTAGGTATTTAAGCAATAAAAAAACCTTAATAATACTTATATTGATTTTAAATCTTACTATTTTTAAGTTTATTCTAAAATTTTAAAGTAAAAAAAACATAAATATTTTTCGTTATATTTTCTTTACTTTAAAACAAATTACTTTCTTTAACGTTGTTTTATTTATCAAGAAAAGTACCTTAAAGTATGAAAAAGAATATTTATTTTATCTTTTTGATCATTACTTATAAATATAGTTTTTATAACTTGATAGGTTAAATGTACATTTTTTCAATATTTTTTTAGATAACTGAAAATAATGCCAACTAGTTTATTTAAATGTATTTTATTTCAATTTTATAACAAGTTTTTGTAAATAAGATGTTAATGTCAAATTAATCGCGCAAAATAACATTTATAATAAACCATAGTAATTTCTAATATAACTAGAACTACTTGACTAAAAAAGTATAAAATTACTCACTTTAATATAAAACTTCTATTAATAAGACTCATATAGAAAAATTTTTTAATAAAAAATAGTTTAAGTATTTAAAAAGGTTACTTACAGATAATCTAAGTAGACTATACAAGTTTTTGTAAAAATTATATGTTTTAGATAGATTTTTAATATTATTATAATTTGTATTTAAAGTATGTTTTAAAAATTATTACGTACTTATGTTAAAAATAATTTGTCATTTGAAAAAACGAACTTACATCCCTAATTAAATTTCATCAATTTATATTTTATCTTTATCTTAAATGTCTTTGTATCTTTTTAGTTATTAAAACTATCGGAATATTTACACTACTTATTAAATTTTTTTAAAACAATATCATTAAACAAAAACTACATCACAATTCATGAAGTAATTTTTGATAAAAGCGATATTACGATGAACTTTAACATTATATTTTATCTTATTAAAAGTTTAAAGTTGCAATTAGCAAAACTTAAAAAGTAACTGAAATTTAAAACTTTATTATTTAGCTATTTAACAGTAAACAAAATTATAAACTCAAAAGAGTAATAAAAACTACGGCGTTTTTACAAAAATAAATTATTTATTTAAGCAGAGTGAAAGAAAAAAATCTTTAAATTCATGATTGATATGTAACTGTAAGATAAAAAGTTGAAACTAAGAATGGATTAATTTAACTCAAAACATTTAAACAGACATAAAGTTTGTAAGGGCCAGAGTCTTTTAACTTTTTCTAAGTTTAAGTCAAATATTTTACTTTATTTATCTTCATAATAAGTTAAGTCAAAGAAACTAATACTTACATAAGGTTCGTTAAAATAGTTCTTGTTATATTGTTTGTTTCTTGTTTTATTGTATCACAATTTTTTTGTTAACTAAACAGTTTTAATAGTAAAAATATATAGTAGTTTTGCAAAAAACAATTTAATTTTTGTGAGCGATAGTTTTCTAATGATTAATTGTGTATGGAAGAGAACTCCAATTAACTAATTTTGTGGATAAAAGTAAAATATATAAACTCGAAATTGGCAATTTTATCAACAACCACATGGCCGAGCGCTCTAAAGCGCCGGATGTATCTTTATCAGATAAGAAACCCAAGTTTAAATCCGCGCAGAGGCACATTATCATTGAATTAATTTTTTTTTTAATTAAATTAATTAATAGTATATTTTTCTCAAGTAAAGTTTAGTTTTTTTTTAAATATAAAATTATTTTTCTCAAAAACTCAACAACTTCTTTCAACTTATAATTACAAAATATTGTTGATTATATGTTTGTAACTGTATGACTGTTGAAAAAAGTTTTTTTTGAATTAGCTAAAAACTTTTTTACAAAAAATCAAAAAGTTACAACCACAACACAATAGAAACTTAAAAATTAAGGAATACATTGAGAGCGACCATGTTAGATCTGTTGAAAATTTATAATAAAACTATAGGAGGGTAAAGGTTTTTTTTACAAAAGTTGAGACATAGGGGGGTGTGCTTTTATATTTGAAGAAAAGGCCATAGGGTGATAAATAACTTAAAAAAAAATTTGGCTTTAATATGAAAGCTTTAAGCACTAATAAATGCCTACTTTTTTTTAGAATTTAAAAATATCTTAAAAAAAAAACAGGTAAACTCAAGGAAGTTTAAGATCAAGGGATGTTTCTAGTCACTAAAGGAAGATTTTTTTGATTCGGAGAAAGGCAACCCTGCTATAAAAAATCTAAATTCAAATAAAGATTTATATCTATCAACATAAGTGCACTTTGGTTTGAAATTCACAAAAATATTAATGTTAAGACTATAAATTAGTCCTAATATAGAGTACTTTGGTAAATTTCGTAACGGCAGTGACCACGAGAAGGAAATGAAAGCACCAAACATTAATGTTTAGGTAACTTTAAGTCAAATAAACAAAAACAAAAAGTACTTTCAAGTGTGCACATTTTATAACAAGATTAAAACTATCTTGTTATAAACACCGCCATCCTGACTTTCCTGAATTAAAAAAAAACTTTTCCTGAGTTTAAAGAAAAATAAAACTCTAACTTAAAAGAAAAAATACTAACTAATTTTAGTTTGTGTCTGATCAAATAAAAAAAATAGAATAAATAGAAAAATGAGTAAACCTACATCAGAATTAACTGTTAACCATGCAACAAAAATGTTACAGTGATTAAGCTAATTAAAATAAGATCAAGTTGTGAAAAAGGTGATTTACCCCCCTATGCCCTTAAACTATCTAGCTAGTATACTAAGCTTTTATTCTTAAAATAATTTTTTTTTAGACAATTTAATAGTATTAATACCCATGCTTTATAGTCAAAGGGGGGTCCTATCCAGTTTTTGACAAACATTTATTATTTGTTTTAACTTAGCTACTTGACATATTTTTCTAATATTTATAAATTTCTTAGGGTTGCCACTCTTTAAGTCAAAACATATTCCCTGAGTGACCAGAAACTTCTCTGAGTAACCTAAATTTCCTTGAGTTTCCCTGAGTTGTTTTAAATCTTGAAAAAATCAAAGAACTAGCCGCAAGGCTAAAAAACTTCTAAATAAGCATTTATAGAAAAATAAAACTATTTTTTTGCTTAAGTATAGAAACTGAATTTACTAAATCTCATTCTAGATCCAAAAAAAAGTTTTCCTGATATTTATATATATATTTAAAACTTTCCTGAGTTTCCCTGATATTTTCTTTAATTTAAAAATTCCCTCAGTTTTCTTGAGTGTGTGGCAACCCTAATTTGTCTTTTTGCTTGTTTTAAAGTTTTTTTTTCTAAAAATTTGAGATATAAATCAACTGAAGACCATCTTGTTTAAACTTTGATTTGTATATATTTTTTACTCATATTATGTATCATATTATCATTTTATATCATATCATCTCATATAATATATTTTATATCTAAATTATATTTCATTTAGTGATGTACCGGACCCACAATTTCGGGTCCGGCCGGACCCGGACCCGGACTTTTTTTTCAAATTAGAATCCGGCCGTAACCGGATCCGGACTTTTTTTTCAAATTAGAATCCGGCCGGAACCGGACCCGGACTTTTTTTTCAAATTAGAGTCCGGCCGGAACCGGATCCGGACTTTTTTTTCAGATTAGAATCCGGCCGGATCCGGATATCAGACAAAAATGGAAATATCCGGCCGGACCCGGACCCAGATAGTGAGTCTGGTACATAGAATAAACTAGCCTGAGTCAGAATGAGGTTTTTTTAAACTGAAAAAAAAGAACTTTAATCTGATAATAAGTAGAACAGCTAGCCACAAGGTTTACAAATTTAGGTGTTATTTACAAGTAAAAATCTGAAATCAAGTTCTTGAACAAAATACACTAGAAAATTACAAAATATTGAAAACTGGATCAGCTCAAACTCATTCAGAATCTAAAAAAATCTAGCCTGAGTTTTTTCAAAAAACTAAACTAGCCTGAGGCAGTCCAAGATTTTCTAAAATTCCCAAAAATTTTCAAACTAGCAGGGTTGCCATTGTTTAAGTCAATAAAACTAGCTAGAGTGAGTATAAACAAGCCTGAGTCAGAATGGGGTTATTAAAAACTGAAAAAATTATTCTAATCTAATAATCAGTAAATCAGCTAGCAAAGGTTGACAATTTGGTAGTAAAGTTGTGAACTGATTGTGGTACACTTAACTTATTAGTACTACCCATCATAATTAAATCCTACCTTATTTAATTAATATCTAACAAATACTAAACTCAGACTGAGACTACTTTCAATAATCAGACACGACAGTTTTGAGTGATGAATCTTTTATATAAAACACAACAAGAAATACTAGCATATACAAAACTATTAATTACTTTGGTAACACTTTAAAAACTGGAAGCCATTTAAATCTATATCAAAAGACTTAAAATAATAAACTCAAAATTAAATAAAACTTTAAGGAAACAAGAAACTGTAAAACTCTTAATAAACTATTAAACTATAAACCTGGCTTAAATATTTAAACAATTAAACACCTGTTGAAATATTCACTTTTAAAACAAAACACTACTTACAATAAGCGTTCACAAAAACGTTCAAAATATTTTGTTGCTTCAAGCTACACACCAAACTAACTAACTGCTTACATATAAACTGCCTGTCATCTTCTGATGTTTTGTTGCATCAGTATTAAGTTTGAAACATCTCGTCATATGACTCTCATTGGCTCGTTAATTTAACCGTATTAACTCTAAATATTCTCTGAGCTCAACTTTAAACAAAAAATAATAAAAGTATTCATTTCAAAGTATTCAATTTTACAAAATATGTAAAGAGTTGCATTTCATGAAATGTTTATTTCATAGTTTAAATGTAAACAAGTGTAAATTAGTCACGTGTACAAAATGAGCCAATCACGGTAGGTGTTTAATTTTAACTGACGAAAATGACACTTATTAATTTACACAGGGTTTGTTTTTGAAATAATACTTTTCAGTATGCTCTTTTTGACTAACAAGATCCGGGTCCGGCCGGATCTCTGTTAGGATCCGGCCGGACCCGGATCCGGACTTTTTTTTTAAATTAGAATCCGGCCGGAACCGGACCCGGACTTTTTTTTTAAATTAGAATCCGGCCGGAACCGGATCCGGACTTTTTTTTCAAATTAGAATCCGGCCGGATCCGGATATCAGACAAAAATAGCAATATCCGGCCGGACCCGGACCCGGATAGTGAGTCCGGTACATCACTAATTTCATTGTACTAAATAAACAAAAATTGTGAACTTCAATGTTTTATATGGTTTGAGTAAAAAATTACAGGTTTTTTTAGGTTTTTGGCTGATATTTTTATTCACAATTTAAATTTCTAGGTTTTCTGGTAAAAATACCAACTTCTTTTTTAAAGTTAGATAAAAGTCCAATTTTTATTCATTTCACATTTTAAGTTGTTTCACAATTTAGCTTGCCTTAGATGTCATTAGTGCAATTCTAAAACATTGCTATTTCATGCTCAGTGAGCCATAAAAAACAGGGGCATAATTGCTGAAATAGTACATGTGTTTGGCAAGACACCCGAAACTAAAAGGTGGAACTTCAATCCAAAACGAATTGATTCCTCAGTTGTCATTGGCATATACAAAAGAGTATAAATGGGAAATAAACGCAAAATGCCTAATTAAATTATATTTGAAAACCAGGTATTAATTTTTTTTAACCAACAAAAAGTGCTGATTTCCAAATCAATTCATACTTATAAGCTCCTAAGTAAATAAATCATTAATTTTTTATACTCTTAATAAAAATTGAGCTGTTTAATATAGTATGTAATCAATGGATTCAAAGTAACATAAGTAAGTTTCCTAGTTTTTGATAAGTACTTTTAAATTAGGTGTAGTTTTTAAATTTGTAATAGCCGGCGGATTTATCTATTACTTTTTTTTTTGTAAGACAATTTATTTTATGTTTTAGGAAAGGCAGAGTCCCAAAGTTTGGATCGTTGTTAGATGATAAGTCGGAATATAAGTCTGTTGCTTCACTTGTAAAAGCGAAAGGAGCGAGCAATAATGGTTGCTCTATTGAGATGTTTTGTGACTTTACAGCGAAAGAATGAAACGGCTTGGTTGATTTTTTTTGTGTTTGTAATTATGCACTAAGTTTATAAAGTTGAATTATTGAGTTTTAACAATAAATTTTGTTGAATGTTTTTGCAGTTTCATATATGTTATACAAAGAATTAAAATTATAAAAACTAAACATACACTTCATTTTAACAAGAAATTGGACAATTTTCTAGTCTTCTTTGTAAAAAGTTGAATCTGCTAAGGTTAAAGCTTCTTTAAGTTATTTAAAAATTGTATTAGGTATTATTGTGCTATTTGTCAAATGTAAAAATAGTTAGCTGAAAACTTTAAAGTCGTCATATTTATAAGCACCCTAGTGCACATAGTAAATGTAAGTATTGCTTATCAAAAATTAAATCTTAGCTTTAATGATTAGTTTTATTTAATTCTAGTATAAACTAATATACACTATGAAATTTAATGAAAAAAAAAACAAAGAAAGTGAGTTAAAAGTGTGATAAATATGGCTTATAAAACAAAAGCAAGTAGACTAGTTAAAAGTACGGAGAGAATTTAGTGTCTTTGTCTCGTTTAATTGTTACCTTACAGATAAGTAGTTTTTTACCTGGAGAACTGTGTTGTGAAATTATAGGAATAATGAGCGACTTATTTAGGAGAATAAAAAAGGGAAAAGCAATCTCAATATTATTTTATTTCAAATGCGCCCTCGAGGATTTTATTGAAATTTCAAACTAAATAGTTACCAACCAAAAGTAAAGGTTAGGGGTGTAAAAAAATATTTAAAAATAGAAAAAGTTCACAACTGGTGGAATGATAGGACTTTATAACTTTTAATATTACAAGTGTACACACTTTCACAAAATACATCCGAATAGTAGCATTGTAGAGCATTACTACATTCATGAATGCATAAATGAATAGGTTAGATTGATAAATATTTATTAATGTAAAGATTCGAAACAGTAGTTGAAAAAAATTAAAAAAAAAACAGATTGAAACGACAACGTTACTTGTAAAATAAAAATTTTGTTACTTGATTTATAGCAGCTTAAAAAAAGTGTGTAAGCTTTTGTGACGTAGATTAAGCATTTTGTCGATTTTATTAATAAGATATCTCTTATTTAGTTAAAAAAAGTTTGTTAAAGTTGTACCATAGTAAGTCAAAAAGAGCCATTGCATACATTTTATTTTTAAAGGTTATTTTAAACTTGACGTGACTAAAAAAAAAATAATACTAATCAAAACTTTTATTTGCTTTGTTTGTTAAAAATTTAATTTTTTCTTTAAAAAAATTTAGCTTTACTTATAATTTTTCTGTAAGTAGCTATAAAGTAGTTAAAACTTTATTAAAACTACTTTAATTTTTAATTAAAATCAATAAAAATATAATTGAATAAACAGTAGCATACTAGTGTACATAAGTTGCAGACTTTATGAATTTTAATTTGATTTCTTTAATTAAAAAATTATTTTTATTTTAACTACTCGAACTTTTTTTAAATTTAGGTTCTTTAAACTTGCTAGACAAACGTTTTTGTTTTTAGAACAACACAGTATCAAATATTTTGACAAAAAAACAAGGCTTAGACACCTTGGAATATATTCCGACTCGAATATAACATAAATACTACCTAGACTGTGAGGTAAGTTTTATTTAATGTTTATAAATATTTAGCTAAAGTTTAGCAATTTTTGAGTTGAATGAAAGTAAATCAATGTATAGTAATTTTAAACAATTTGATTTAATTTTTTTTTCCAGGTTTTTAAATTTCTTCCAGATTTTTTTTCGATGTTTCTTACTGCTACGAAAGTAGACCGTTAGAAGTTTGTGAAATAACATATCTCAAAGCAAAATTTGAGAAAACTAGCACCGGATTTGATTTGCTTAGAGGGAGTTTATCTACTTGGTCAACAAAATTTTATTAATTTTGTGTTTTCAGGTTAAGTTTTTATTAAAAATATAAATTATTAGCTAACAGGTAAAACAATTCATTCAATTTAACATGCTTACTTAAAACTTCTTTACTCAAACTATCAGTATAACAACACACAACTGAAATGTGTTTACAAAAAGTTTATTATACAAAAAACTGCAAGAAAAAATACATTGTTCGTTGTAGCACCTAAAAAAATTTTAGGCGACAATTTTTAATTCAAATTTATTATTTTATTTATTTACCCACAAACACGTATACCTATACTTAAGGACGGCCATCATATTAAAAAGAAAAAATTTACACAATTTAAACCTGATGTTATTCACTTCTATTATTAAAAATTACCTAGTAGTCAAGATGATGTGCAGATCACAAAAAATAAAGCCAAAAATATACAAGCTTCGTAAAATATACATTAACAAAAAATTACTATATATTCATATAATCCTACGCCCTTTCAGTTTTTTTACAAAAAAAAAAAGCGTTTTCACTCGCGGGGATTTTTTCTCGAGTGAAAAAATGACGTCACGGCATCCACGGGAGCTCAGTGTGACGTCACGGTTACTCGCGGTAAAACTGCTCCTGGGCTGAGGGCTGGGCTGCCACTGATGGGATTGAACCGGCGACTGTTTGGTGATTATTCAGTTGTAAAAAAATATGGTGGTTATTTATAATTTTTTGTTGTTTTGGCAAAAAAGTTTTTCTTATGTAAAATACATCAGTTAAAAAATAATAAGATTATTTTATTTTAACTTAATCGAACTAATAATGTAAAAAAGTAATTAAAAACATAACTTACAATGCGTGCCAATTCAAAAGTATATTTTTTGAAATCAGCTTATTGACAACAATAAACTTATCAACAACTAACTCATAAACTTACTAAACCCATCAACTAAATTTGAAACAAAAACAGCATTCAAAATCAAATCTTTGCTTATTTTATATTTTAGCAGTTTATTGCAAGAAATTTATAACTAACTGAGCGGAACGGTGGCGCAGTAGGCGTTGTTATGAACTTTCTTCTCCGATTTCACCACTTCTCCCGCCACCTGAGGCTGATTGGGTGCCTGTGACGTCATAATTGATTTTGTTGAGAATTTAGTAAAATTTTAAATATCAAAGTATTTAAGTTTTTATCATTATAACTACAAAAAGGTTTCAAAATTAATAGGAAATGTCAGATCTTAATTGTGTTTTACGTCATAATTGATTTTGAACTATTGTAACTCATTTTTTAGATTTTATGTTGGCCATGTCCTTTAGACAAACAAAACCACTTTAAGTTGTAAGAAAAATTGTTAAGACTTATCAGAATTACTTCACTATAATTTGAGTGCGTAAGAAAAGGAAAAGCATAAATTCAGTAGATATTATCAAATAATTTTCATTCAATAACCAGTTTGCAATTGCACTTTAAATCAAACTAAAACAGTAAACTTATTCTTTAAACAATCTTCTAAACTTTTTCTGACGTTACAGAATAATTTTTTCACAAACCATCAAACTACTATTAAATTAATTTCTTGAATTAAACGACAACAAGTAACACATTATTTCAACTTTTAATTTTAACAAACCATTTGCTGGTTGTACTGGTTGTAATCGCCCTGACCACCATACTGCTGCTGCTGACCACCGTACTGTTGTTGCTGGTTGCCATGGTTACCGCCGTACTGCTGGTTGTTGTTGGCAACGCCGCTGCAGTGCGGGTCGCTTGGCGATGTTGTGTGAGACCCTGTGTGTTAAAAGGAAAACATTTACTAAAAGTTTAATTAACTGCCTAAATTAATTTCAATCACCCTAATACTTAACTTTACATAATTTAGTTCAAAAACTAAAACTTTGTGAAACTCGTTACGAATAATTAATATCATTGCCATGTTATCATTGGTCCTGTGTATAACCTTGGTTGTACAACATAATTATCTGAACGTTGTAGTTATTTAGTTACGTTGTGAAATAAAATTTTATGAACTGGGTTTACTTGAAAATAAATATTATGCAATGTTAGAATTTGTCACCTAGGTGCTCAGAATATTTTGTGTATACATTTAATTCAAGTTTCCACAAAGTAAAAACAAAAATATTCTGTGGAAAACACAGAAATATTAAATTTTGGTCACCCCAGCTTATAATGGTCATTAAATTAACTCAGCTTATAAGTTTAATTAGTTAAAAAGGCGTTAGTCTAGTAGTAAAATATTGAAATTTAAATTCAAGCTGAATTCTAAGATCAGGGTTTTTTATAGTATCATCCAAAACATTTTATCTGATAAACTTTTTACTGACCTTCATCGATAGACCAAATATTCAGCTAGTTTACCAACAAAAACAACTCAAAATTAATTTCAATTTCAAAAAGCATGGCTCAAATGTTCTGTAATTTCAAGTTAAGAATTATAATTGGCAACTTGTATTGTGGAGAACATCTCTATTTTCACATGTTCTAAAATACACAAAAAAAATAAAGATGAGATTGAAAAAGTGTTGGCTGAGGAATAATTTGTGCAAGTATGTGGTGTGAAGCAACTTATTATTCATTTGTTAAGAAATGGGGGGCGGGCAATGTTTTTAATCGGCATAAAAAGTAGATAAAATTTAATCTTTGGCGGGCCAGAGCATTTCAATTTCATTTTGTTCACAAAAACTATTCAGCTGTCGTACAAAATCTATGTGACCCTTTCTTATACTTTTTCCAGTGTTCAAACCTACAGTAACTCGTACCTGAGATCTTTTTTTCTTCTTTTTAATTCCCAGAAAACTTGGTGTTAGTTTCACAATTTGGTTTAGAGGTCTGGATTTTATAGTTCGCGGTTTTACACGGGCTGGATTCCTTTTTGAACTCTCTTAAAATTGGTAATCCGGTCGTTTTCACTCCACATGCCGTACATTCCCAACCCCCTAGTTGTTAGAAATAAAAACAATGCCGCAAATAAACTTGATACATTTTGCAGTCAACAAACCATTATGTTGTGCGTTATGGAAATCGCTGTTGAGATTGTCCATGTAGTCATTGAGGTAGTTGGGATCCGCGAAGTCGTCTTGGTGCGGAGGTGAATCGCCTTACAAAAAACAACACTCAAAATAAAACACAGTCCGCAGATAAGTTTAATTGCAGTTGAACGAACCATCGTTTGGCGCGACGGATAATCGCAACAACGCCCAGTCGAGCTCGTCAGGGCCGAAAACTGGCAAACCATAATCATCAACGTTGGGTCCATCAATTGGATCATCTGTGTTAAGATCGTTTTGGTCCGGAGGTGAATTACCTGGTTCTTGTAGAAAAAATAAAAGGAGAAAACGTTTGATTGAAAGGAGGCAAACTTCATGTGGAACTTTTACTTTGTTACTTGCAGCGACCGAGCTACCTAAAACACACAACGTCGTGTTGCAAGACAGACTGCGCTCCGAAAATTAGTTTGGGTTGTTTTAGAATTTATACGTTTTGCTTTTTAGCTAAACTCGTTACTAGTTTTTCCAAAAACTTTTTCTCGACCCCGTGGCCATTTTATATTGACAAAGTTCAACCGTTAAAAAATATTTAAATATAGAAAACAATGTTAGAATTAGAAAAAAAAACGAATTAAATTTTATATTGCTTGAAATCATTAATCAGCAATTTGGCTTCGGTTTTTAAACTTCTTTTATGGGTATTGAGTTTGGTAAAACACAACTTATAATCTTTTAGTTCACTTTATCAGATTTTTGCGTATAGATAATTTACTACTAACAATAAACTAGGTATTAAACCTCAATAACTTTTTTTTCAATACATATTTAAGATATTTTAAGCTTCTACAACTAGGTTATACTAAACCATACTGACCTATATAAATACTACATTACATATATTATGTTACAACAATTACTAGTTTAACTTACATTACTTATCATTTAATCTATAAACAGGACATTTTTATTTTAATACAGCTAAACGCAAATTTAAACAAAATAACTCTAAACCACTTTACGTTACGACACCTAAGTTATTACGTTTAACCCATTAAAATGTTAAAAAATATTAAAATTTTTATTATTACATTTCTAATTGGTCAATTACAAACCGGCTGGGGCGGTAGAGGGTTGGCCAGTGTAGTGGAAGAAGGGATTCTTCAAATCGAGAGTGTTTTCAGCCTTCACTCCGGTGTTTTCCACGACCGCTTCAATGTCCACATCGTAAGATTGCCTGTAGAGTTTACATATTGTTTGTTATTTATTAATTATTTAATTTATTTGTTTTCCACGACCGCTTCAATATATAAGATTGCCTGTTGAGTTAACATATTGTTTGTTATTTATTAATTATTTTATTTATTTGTTTTCCACGACCGCTTCAATGTCCACATCGTAAGATTGCCTGTTTAAATATAAAATTTTGATCAACTGTTTTCTACAACTGCTTCTATATCAACATCATATGACTGCTTGTTGAGTTAACATATTGTTTGTTATTTATTAATTATTTATTTTTTATGTTTTCTACAACCGCTTCAATATATAAGACTGCCTGTTGAGTTAACATGTAATTTACTATATATTTATTTTTTGCAAATGCTTTTATGTTTACTTTTGCTGGTTGAGTTATTATAAATTTAATATTTTCCATTTATTTTCAACAGACATTTATTACAATTGATTTACTTTCTACCACTGACATAACTTGACGGCCTGCTGACTTAATACATTATTTACTGCTTGTTAATTATTCCCAACAACCATTTATTTATATTATTTTTATGGTTGAGTGTTTTATACAGGTAAATTTCTTTATTCAATTTTATTCATTTACAACTACTAGTTCTATATTTACATGGATTTTTGCCTGTTGAGTCAACACATCAAGTACAACTCAGTTTTAGCGTGAATATTATTATGTTTAATGGTAATAAAAATTAAGTGGACCTGCGATTTTTTTTAACAAAGAGGTAAAATAGAATATTCTTTTTTCTAATTAACTTCAGCTTCATTTGGTAGATAAATGAGTTGGAAAACTAATCTACTAAAAGAAACAAAACTTAACATTTGCATTGAAAGTTTGATAAATAGGTCAGTCAGAAAAACATAACTGTAGTTTTTATAACCACTGCAGATTGTAAACTTAATATAATATAAAAGAAATAATTAATACACATTTAACATGATATTAAATTAAAGCACTCTTATCATTTATAAATTTACACCATACATCACACTAAACCAGTTGTCGACAAACTGCGGCCCGCGGGCCAAATGCGGCCCTTAAGTCAAAATATGCGGCCCGCGAGCTCTTTTCAGCAAAAAAATACATTTTAAAAACAATATAAGTGATATTTTTTGTGATAAAAACTTACATTTAGGCTCTTAATTCAATAAATACACTTTATTATTGGTGTAATATTACTTAATTTGTTATATTTTAGATCTTAAAAAACATTTTTCTACTGGTTTCTATAATTTTTATTAGATAAATGCGGCTCTCAATTTGGCCCGCGAGTCACATAAGGCTGCACTAATTAAATATGAATCTGATTCTAATAAAAAAAATACAACACTTTAAATAATGAAACGTAAAACAAATTTCAAACCTGATATTGGACCTGAGCACCACTTTACCCTTCATAATCTCGCCGGCCTTGATGAAGAGCGGGCTTCTGAACAAGCATCTGACCTGGTACCAGTGAGTAAGAGCCTCGGTTGGAGCTGTTGACAGCCATACTGTGTTTCTGTTGTAAATATTTAAGTATTAATTTTGACGTTTTCAATATGTATATAAAGATTTATAAATATTTCGCAAATCAGTCCAGGACACAAGTCAATTGTTTTTTCTAGTGATTTTTTTCCCCTGCATCAGTAAATACAAAAAATAAATTAACGATGGTTTAAAAATCTACCAGTTTATGTAATCAATATGTATAATATGTATATAATCAATATGTATTAATCAATATGTATATAATGAGTAAGTGTTTCGGTTGGAGCTGTTGACAACCACACTGTGTTTCTGTTGAAAGTTTTGATGTGTTGTTAAATATTATAAGTTTTTTATATTGTGGATTTGTTCATACATTGGCAAACAGTGTGATAATTTTAATTATCATTTCATTACGCATAACATTTTTTTAATAATTATATGCACATTCAGTGTGTTAGTGCTTTCGTTTGTGCGGTAGATAGCCAAACTGTGTTTATGTTGTAAATATTTGATTTTTTTTATATACATTTTATATTTAAACTTATAAGAAAAAAACTTAAATTACTTTTTATGGCAAATAAATTCTATTTAACACTTGTATAAACAGTAATAAATTGTTTTAATTTTAAAATGACCTTTCATGAAGAAAATTTATTATTATTTCCCAGAATTTCAGTTAGCTCCAAGAAGTGTGATTATATTTTTTTGATAATAAAAACCATGTTTTTAAAATTGTTACTTTTTTATTTATTGATTAAATTTTTTTTCAACTTATTACTGCTGTGATGTATTTTTATTGAAAAAACAGACAAAACTTATGTAGAAGATTTTTTTGTATTCAAAACACAACGTGTTCTTTTAAAGTACGATAACTACTCTTTTAACCAATATCTTTAAAGTTGTTTTTAGCTTTCAGTGTACTTTTGTGTAACGCTTATTTTAAACTTAAGCTATATTTTTTATTTTTAATAACTTTTATTTTAATACATGATAATAAATAATAAGATATAAATTCATTTTTAAATTTTATAAATTTCCTATATAAAAATTTTGTTAACTTCTAATTCATTCTACAAAATGAACCTTAAAAAATTATTTTAGCAAATACTTTCAAGGATAATACCACTCAAGCTCAAGTAGTCAAGGAACATCTTTAAAAAGCTAAATAAACAAAAAAAATGAAGTTTAATACATGAACTGGTTTTATATAACGCATTCAAAGTTTATATTTTAAATCTTTGAATGTACTAAAAACATTTATAATAATCCCTAAACCAACATGTTGTTACTACTTTGTAAACTAAATTAACTTCACAAGATATTAGAATATTATTTCTATGAATAAACATTTTACGAGAACTTTGAAAAAATAAAACTTTTAAGCATACATAAAAACTTCTAAGCCGCAAACATAACTTATCTTAAAAATAAAATTTTAAAAAAGGCATTGTTCTCTTGTTCTCGAACAATTATCTGTTAAAATTTGATTAAAATCATATGATATCACAATAGACTCTATACTTATTTTCAGACGACAAAAATATGAGGTTTGAAATTATTGAAAAGAAAAATGTTGTCTTCGTTTAAACGTAAACACGCGACGTAACATTGTCTTTTTATCAATATAAATATTGCACATCTTAAATTTACATACAAGCCCGAATCAATTACGTTTTGAAATTCATGAACGGTTGTGACATTAAAATTAATTACCTTATAACCGCTCGTGACCTGTGTGGATTATGCAACATTTTTATTGTTTATAACCGAAATATTTTTTGTCGTCAGATTTTCACTGAAATTTATTCCAGGCTTATCAATAGTCTCTATTGGTTTTTAAATTTTACAAAATGGTGAAAAATCTTTACAACAAATACTTGAAGGTTAAGTTTGAAATAAAATGTCCAAACTTTAACAAATTTTCCAAACAAAAATAGCTCTTTTTTTAATTATTACACTTTCCAATGGAAATTTTTAAAAGAAAAAGTTTTATATCTTTTAAGAATAAAGTTTAAAATAATCCTACAGATTTAATACGACTTTTGTATTAAGAATTCAGTTAAAACAAACTCAAATTAAAACTTGCTTTCATACGAATGGTGAAATAAAAAGATTTTATTTATTTAACTTATTAATCACAGGTTGAGTTCATTTAAATTAAATTTAATTTGCTCAATACTTTAGATATCAAATACAATAATTTATTAACAATATACGCATTTATTTAACTTAAAATAGCATCTACAACAGCACTTATATTAAATTATTATTTTTAATTTGAGCGCAAACGCAATTAAATGAATTTATTTACAAAATATAATTGATTAAATTATTTTGTGTGTTTTCGCAAATAACTACAATAAGTCGAAGGTGGATTTTCTATGACGTAACAAACTTAATTAAATTCCGATATTCAAAATGCGCCGTGCGTTCAAATGTTATTGTAACAAAACGTTTTATTATTATTTTTGACAAACACTATGGAAATCAAAAAATTTCAAAACTTTTATTTTACTGTTGTGTTTATTTATTCTAAATACTCGTAAAACAATTCTTTCATATATCTTTCAACATAGAGCCATGTTTATTTGTGTTATTTACACTCATTCGACATGCGTGAATTTTCGTTACTTATTTCGTAACCGCACTTTGAAATGAGATTCTTTAACTTTCCGTAAAAACAATTTATATCAACTCTTTGTCAAAATTGAATTTCATATATCAAAATCATATACATATATATAAAATATATATCAAAAAAAACTTTCCCCTTGCTTTGGGAACTACGGCCTTAGATGTAAACATGAAGACCATTCAAATCAAATAAGCTACTTAAAAAAATACCGATGGGATTTTCATAAACAGCAAAAAACAACTTCATGACCAAGCTGACTTAAATTTTTTGATTTATTTATTGAATTGAATATGACGATTATTTTGCTTATGTAAACACAGTCAAATATAACACAAGTCAAATATAGTCAAACACAGTCAAATACTAACAAGCTGCCAATTAGGCTGAAATTTTTTTTTATGTAATAATCATCACAAAAACACATTCTACGCGTTTTCAGACAATTTGAAGAAATTTTCTTGGAAGAATTTCTTAACTTCTTCAAAAAAACTTACAAATAACAAAAAATTACAAAAAATACAGAAAATCTAATAATAGCTCAATTATTTTTTTTTTAATTGTCTGAAAACGTGTAGAATGTATTCTTGTGATGATTACTACACATAAAAAATTTCAGCCCAAAACTTAAAGGTCAAAATTTTAAGGTCCCATACAATTTACATAGGGGTTGTTTTAAGAAAAATGTAAATAGCGTGCCCGTGGTAAAAGCTGGGAAACTTTTTTTTGTGCTGTCTATTTACGTGATTTCCCACCTACAAAATAATGGACTACGAGGAATTCTAAAAATTTTATTTTGAGGGGCAACAGATCCGTCCTACTGCCCATGAATGTAACGTAAGCTTAACGTTAATTAATTTACCAAAGGCTTCCCATGCTAACACAATATTTTATAATATAACAATTCAACCAAGTGAACTAACAAGCTTCCCATGAAAGCCACGTCGAACCAGAAGGCGAAGCCGTGACACGTTCCGCTCGAGTGAGCAGTGAACTGCAGCGGGATCTCGATCGTGTGAAGGTCCTCTTCTTCAGCCTTGATAAATTGACAGTTAATAGTTTAGAAAATAATTGAAATTTTTTGTAATCAGTTTTTGTGGTTGGATTTGATTTAGAGATTGCTTGATTTTTATATTTCTAATGATTATTTAAATTCAGCTAAATTAAATTTAAGAGAGTAACCTTCAAGTATTTAACAGTGTATTTGACTTTATTTTTTATAGTATATGTTTATTTAACATAATCCTCCTCCGCCTTGATAAATAACAGTTAATAGTTTAACTTTGTATCACTTTGTTTTTCATACCATGCTTTCTTACAAGTCATTTATTAGATTATTTTATTTGATTAACCTTCATGAAGTAACGGTGTATTTGATGGACTTGTTTTTACTTTTATATTATTTATGGTTTATTTATTTTCAAGAAGTTAACAGTGTAAATAAACTAGTTTATTATATACTTTTTCAATAGATGCTTATTTTCATATTATATATTTATTTACTTTCAAGAAGTTAACAGTGTACTTGACGGATTTGCTCATCAGAATCCTGATGTCGAAAGTGTCTACGACCGGTTGCTTGAAATATTCCTCGACCTGTGTGGGGTTAAGGTTATAATAATAAATATAAGTTAAAAAAATATTTCTTAAGAAGTTGCTTGAGGCACCTCTCATATCTGAATTTATTTTCAAAAATTTAATTTTTACTTGAAAAACAAAAGTCTAGCAGTGTCAATTTAAGTATTTCTTTCAAGCAAACCTAGCAACATTCCTATGCATAAAATTCCAAAATTAATCAAATCTTACTGCGGCATTTCTCAACGAAAACAGATCAACATGAAAAGATTGCTAGTACCACAAATTTTTATTAAATTTTAATGAACTTAAATCAAAACTACTTACTGCGGCATCTTTCAGCGAAAACAGAGCACCATGAAAAGACTGCTGGCACCAGAAGTTTTTATTAAATTTTAATTAACTTAAATCAAAACTACTTACTGCGGCATCTCTCAACGAAAACAGAGCACCATGAAAAGATTGCTGACACCAGAAGTTTTATTAAATATTAATTTAAATCAAAACAACTTACAGCGGCGTCTCTCAGCGAGGACAGATCGACGCCGTGGAATGATTGCTGGTACCAGAAGTTGGCTTTGGTGAACTGCTCCATGTACAGCATTTCGTCGCTGAACGGGGCTACGTGCAAATCTCCAACGGTTGGGAACATTAAGCCTGATAGAAATTAATAACAAAATAAGATAAATATGAATTTGAATTAATTAAATTTATATGATGAAGCGACGTGCAAATCTCCAACGGTTGGGAACATCAAGCCTGATAGAAATATATATATTAATATTTGTTCAACCTGTCATTTTATCAATATGTCATTCAAGTTTGTACGGTATAATTCACATGGTTGTCACAGATCAAGCTGGGAAAAATTTCCTGATTTTCCTTGACTTTTTACTAAAATTTTCCTGACTTTTCTAAATAAAACTCTTAATTTAAACTTATTTTAAAATACATAATCTAACACTTAAAACTATATAAAGTTTTCAATCTAATTTTAATACAGGCTAAAAAAAAGTTTTTTTGCTGAATTCAATTATCAAACTTCCATTAAATCACTTAAACTGTCTGGTATGATTGATTTTTTTATGTAAATGGTAATTATAATGATAAAATATGTTTAAATATAAATATTCACAAATAAATTATACGTACTACCAACATTGTTTGTTTTTAGTTTCAATTTTAATTATTTTTAGTTTTACTAGACGTTTAAGCCTCCTACAGTGGGGAATGTCAACCCTGTTAAATATATATATATATATATATATACATGAATAAACTATAGTTCAAGCTTGTGTATTATAATACATTTAAAGAATGATAAAATAAATTAGATTCAAGCTAGACAAAATTAATTAACAGCTGGGAACATTATTTATAATAAAACATTTATTACATCGTCAAGTAATTTTAGAAAGATGTTTTTTTATTAATCCTGCATAACCAAATTTATTGAATTTTTTTAATTAACGCACTGAATACCAACATTAAGGATTAGTCCTGTTACAAAACTAAAAATAAGAATAGCTAACTATACGTTTATATATTCTGTATAAAGTTCAGCAAGATCTTATAAATTTTACTATAAAGCAAATCAGCAATGTTTGCGAACATTAAAGCTGCTAATTTCAAAACAAAAACCAAATACAAATTTATGCTGAGTTGCTGTACAGAACTTTTGTTACCTATTGTATTTGCATTAGGCTTAAGTTATCAGGGTTAGTTTCAATCTGTGTTGGAACAATTTTATAGAAACTGTTTATTCTTATACACTTTTATGTAAATATGTTTTATTACTAGATTGTTTACTTTTAATTTAAAGGGCTATTTTCAAAAGAATGTATTAAAAGTATGACAATTAGCTTAATAAATTGTACCTACTAATTTTCATGGTCATTGTACATGATTTACTTATAAGTAAACAGTCCATTGATGCTTGCTTAGTTATAGTCTTTTAATAAGTACTTGTATGTAAATAAAGTTAACTTTTAAGCATCAATACATTGTGTTGATTAATAGGAATAATCCTATTGTTTTAATAAGCTATCAGTTTTATAAAAACATTTTCTCATAATATTCAAATTATAAAAAAATGGAATGTAATTTTTCTGAATAAAGTTTAATTTATGTAAGCTACAGTTCATTGAGTTTGCATTTATATTTTTTTAATATTAACATTATTTCAACCGTTTTAGCTTAAACTAATCTTTAAACAGCAAAAGCATTTTTCTCATTAACTGGTTAAAATGTTTTTTTATAAATACATGAACAAACTTGTTAATAACACATTTCAAACATTAAATACAGTGACTGAATTAAGTTAAAACTAATGTTTTATACTTTTTAGCTTTTAAAATGTTTAATTATTAGTATACATTTAATAAATAAACCTTACAAGGTTTAAAAAAGTACTATCAAACAATTATTTTTCAAGTCATATCATTAAAAAATTACTAAACTATAAATATTAGATATTTTTTCTAATTAGCTAAACTAATCACTAAGTTAGAGGAGCTTTTTAGCTTGCAATTAGGTTTCCAAAATTTAACTTCATTTTTTAACAATTAATCAAATACAACACCAACCATTAGGTTTAGGTAACTTTTAGGCGTGCAAGTATGGTTCCAGTATTTAATGTTTTAATAAACTAAAAAACAATATCAACCATTAGGTTTAGGTAACTTTTTTGACGTGCAAATATGTTTCTAACATTTAATTTTACAAATAAAATAACAACACCAACCATTAGGTTTAATAAACTTTTTGGCGTGCAAATATGTTTCCAGGATTTAATTTTTATAATAAATAAAATAATAACACCAACCATTAGGTTTAAGGAACTTTTTGGCGTGCAAATATGTTTCCAGCATTTAATTTTTATAATAAATTAAATAATAACACCAACCATTAGGTTTTAGAAACTTTTTAGCGTGCAGATATGTTTCCAATATTTAATTTTACAAATTAAATAATAACACCAACCATTAGGTTTAAGAAACTTTTTGACGTGCAAATATGTTTCCATCATTTAATTTTACAAATTAAATAATAACACCAACCATTAGGTTTAAGAAACTTTTTGGCGTGCAAATATGTTTCCACCATTTAATTTTTATAATAAACTTAAATAATAATACCAACCATTAGGTTTAAGAAACTTTTTAGCGTGCAAATATGTTTCCAACATTCTCTCATTGAACAGCATGTATCCCATCGGTTCGCTGACTATTATGTCCACTTTCTCTGGCATCTGGATTTCTTCAATCTTACCTGTGAGTTTTTATTTATCTATTGATAATCACCGTTTAATTTTAAATATTTCTTATTTCTTAATATTTATTAACTACAACATTGACCTTTTCAGGCATCTGTATCCTCTGAATCGTTCCTGTGAATTATATTCTAGTATAACATTTATTATTAATCATTGTTTTATCTTAAATATTTCTTTTTTAATATTATATTTTAATATATTAAGTATAGTATCAACTTTTTCTGATATTTGTATCTCTTCAATTTAACCTGTAAGTTATTGTTTTTCTTTTCTATTATTTTTATCAGTTTTATTCTAATTTTCTGCCAATATGTATCTTCTACATATTAAATTATTTTTGAGACCCGAAGTATTCATTCACAAGCTTTAAAATAAATGATTTGAACCATTAACTTAAATAAACTATTTCACCCTCCATTCTAAAATACAAACAAAATCATCATTTTTAAACTGCTTTCAAACGTTTTAAAAACATCAATTTTATTAGCATATAAAAAATTCTTGAAAGAGATTTAATTTTGATGTATGTTAATGATGGTATTATGCGTAGGTGACGATATAATTTTACAGTTAAGTGAACACAAATAAATATCAAGCGTGAGTCATTAGATTTATAGTGGAGGCCGAAAAAAAATTGTTTCAACCTTGATTTGTTCGCTTTTGTGTTTTTTATTTCATAATTGAGAACATTTAACTAAAATAATGACTTTTTTGTAGTTGTAACAAAAATTATAAAGTGAAAAACACTATCCAGTGAAATTTTTTTAAACTAATTTATACTTTTTAAGCAAAAAAATAGCAAATAATTTTTCTGCCAGGATTAATACTTAGAAACTTTTGAACTCTAGACTAAACCTACAAGAATTCTGACTAACTCAAAAGCCTTGAACAATATTAATTTTACTAACAGTATTTTAAATTTTTAATTCAAATGAACCACCAACAGCAATATAATATATCATAAATAATATATCATAAAAACTTGAATACAAACCAGGAATGACGATGATCCTAGTTTCTTGGTGTGAATAAAATTTTCAAGTGAAAATATATTATCATAAAAACTTGAATACAAACCAGGAATGACGATGATCCTGCCGGCAAACGGTGAGCTGGCCACCAGTTTCTTGGTGTGAATAAAATTTAATGTAAAATTATATAATAAAAACTTAAATAAAAACCAGGAATGACGATTATCCTGCCGGCAAACGGTGAGCTGGCCACCAGTTTCTTGGTGTGAATAAAATTTTTAAGTGAAAATATAAAATCATAAAAACTTCAATACAAACCGGGAATGACGATTATCCTGCCGGCAAATGGCGAGCTGGCCACCAGTTTCTTGGTGTGTTCCGCCATCGTGCTCGCTTCCACGGCGTACACCTTCCTCGCGCCGGCTTGCATGGCGAAGAACGACAGGATGCCCGAACCGGCTCCAACGTCGAGCACCACCTGTGTGACAGAATAAAAAGTATTACTAATAATAGAAACTTTATGAAATATTGTTCCTAAGTTCAATACATATCTGTTGTTTGGGAAAAGAGTTTTGTTAATATACAGTGATAGAAAGAAAAAGTTATTACTAATTACAAATCCTACATGAACTTTTGTTACTACATCCAATACTTGTTTGAGGAATAATACTAGAAAAATACTTATTGCAATAGAATATTTGGTTGTATTTATTTCGAAAACTTATTTTTCTAATTTCATAAAATTGTCGATTTATGTATAGTTAATTTTATTTATTATTTGTACTTTCGAGCACCACCTGTGTGATAGAAAGAAAACTATTACTGATAATAAACACTTAATTAAATTTTGTTCCTACATCCGATACTACCTTGTTTTAATTTGACGTTTCAAATAATACCTGTTGTTTGAGGTAATATTATCAGTAAAAACACTTATTGCAATAGATTTTTTGGTTTTATCTATACCTGAATAACATGTTTTTCTAATTTAATCAAACAGTTGATTTATGTATAGTTAATTTTATTTATTATTTTATTATTATTAAATCCAATACCACCTGTTGTTTGAAAATTTAGTTTTACTTATACATTAGAAGCTGTTGAGAATATTCAGGTGTTAGTGCTTGCTGAAAAAAAAGACCCACTAAAAAATACGTTAAAGCAACTTATACTTTTCGCAAGTCCATAAATTACGGTTGAAAATAAAATTTATTAAATGAAGTTTTCTTTTAATTCGTGTCTTTATGTATAATGTCATTCAATAACCTTAATAAAACCAATTTCTACAACAACTTTTTTAATCTTTTTTAGGGTAATAATAAAAACATTAAATCCTAACATTTTGTTTTTAAGATTAATAAATTTGGACAACAATTTTCTTTGCGTTTATTCTAAGAAAAAACTTTTTGACTTAAAAAAATATATAGCAGAAATATTTTTAACGATTAAAACTTTTATTGCATGTTTACATCAAGCAAAATTGATTCCAATTTGGCTTTTAAAACTCATATTTAGAAAAAAAAAACTTGTTGTTTTCCTAAACAACTATACAAATAAAACTTTTTTATTAATACAATAAAACAACTGTTTAAAAGTTTCAAAGATTTATTTATTAAAATTATGTCAACTAAAATTTTAAAATTTATATCCTGTACTAACTTCAACTTAAGTTGGCCATAAATTAAATTAGTTTTTCTATGCCAAGAAATTAAAATATTTAAAATATTTTGACGCTTTTCGAATAAAAAATCGATACATCAACAAGCTTTTATAATCATTTTATATTTACATAAACATTGCCAATTTATTTGAGAATTTTTTGCAGGTTTAATGAATATTTTACAGGTTTTTAAACTTAAACGATTTTGAGTCTATTTTTACTTTAAAGCTAAAAGGTTTAAAAAAAGTTAACTGTAAAGCTACTTTAGTGTGAATTTTGAAATAAAAAAATTTTGATGATAACAAAAAATTGCTATCTATAAGATAGATTATTGGTGTCAAATTAAAACTTTACTACTTAAAATGTAAAAATTGTTTAAAATTCCAGGTTTTTTTAGATTTTTAGTAATTTTTGTTCAAAATTCCAATTTTTTCTCAAATTTTCTCAAATTGCAGGGTTTATTGGCAACTTTTATAAAAGTAATAATTAAAACTAAAAACTTCTAAGGGTCTATTTTTAGAACAAAACTGTTATTTCTCAAACAACTTTAAAATTTGAGCTGAATAAATGCATAAATTTAACGCTTACAAATTAATTAAAAATCAAAAAATTTTAATTTTTATTGTTTAAAATGTAAACTTAATTTAGGTTGTTTTGTGACCTTTAAACATAATGTGGAACCCTTTTAAAAGGTTACGAAAGTTGAACTCAAAAAAAAATCAAAAATAACATACCCCCTATAATATACAAGCTATACAATACACATCTAGATTTTTTTAGGAAACAATTACAAGTAAATGAATTAATATTAGATTTTATTTTCTATTATTGTTTTACTTATTTATTTTGCAACTATCACTTTTAATTTATATTAGATTTTTTATTACTGTTTTTTACAAGTATAATAATAAAAACTTTTATTTTTAGTTCTTTTACATATCAATATTTGAAACCATTATATTGAAAACTAATTGTTATCAAACAAAGCGAGAGTCAACAATTAAAAAATCAGTTTCAATCATAAATCATTGCTATAATTACTTAAATCTATGAATTTCTATTATTAAAACAAGCAATTAAAAAAGGTATAAACTTTAAAGTGAATATGTTTGTTATTTTTATTATTGCATTAATTTACCAAATATCCACACAAACCTTATCTCTGAAATCTTGATAGTTCTGAACCATTGCCTTCTGGTAAGTTCCAGTTCTAACGTAATCTTGCATCATGTTTTGTTGTTGCGACAGGTATCCGTAGAACTAATAAAAAACAATACATTTAAAGTTTTGTCATAGTTACCTACAATATATACAACGTTAAAAACTGATGCGCATTGTAACCTAGACTATCTTTTTTCACTTTGTTATTATTACTTAACTCTGCATTCGGTAGAGATCAACAAAAATTTTGTTTAAAACCTTGATATTTAATTAAATGTTTCAACAGTCTTTATAACATAAACTTTAATCTTGTTTACTAAAAAATTAACTCATACAAAATAAAATGAGAATTTTTTTAAATTGAGGTTATAATTCATTTTAAAAAATTAAAATGAACTTTTTTTTGGAATTAACTGTTTATTTTGTATATCAGTTATTAACCTGGAAGTACTGAACAGCGGACGACTCGGCAGTTCTCTTTTCAAACACAGATGAAGATTTGGGCCGGAAATCAATCAGTGCATAGAAGCGCGCCATCTCTGTTAAAATGTATTTACTTAAAATTCAAAAGTTTCATTTATCTTTCTTATTACAAATTTTTCAACTATTTGAACAACACCTAAATTTTATTTAATTGGAGAAACAGCAAAATAAAACCAAAAACAATTTTTTATTTACATAGTTTTTAATTGATACTTTAAGTTTAGTAAAATAAGTTGCACGGTTGCCACTGATCAAGCTTAGAAAATTTCCTGACTTTTTCCTGACTTTTCTAAATCAGTTTTACTTATATAAATTGTTCACTTAGTTTAATAAAATACTACCCAAACTTTTTAATATATAATCCTTAAATTAAAGATCAATTAAAAAAAGAGTATACTTAAGTAACTGTAAAAAAAACATAAAAAAGTAAACTATTTATCTGTTGCATAAAATATTTCCTCATCATTTAGTATAAAATTTGTAACAAACAAATATACTGTTATTTACTTTAAAATTTCAAGTTACTCTACAAAAAATACAAACAATAAGTAAACTTAATCTTGGCATATACCTCTCTTATAACTTAATTTATAAATTAAAACAACTTTGAAAAATTATAAAGAGGTAAAGTAACACATTAACTTGTTACATAGAATACTAAACTAACTGCTTACTTATAAAGAACTCAATTTTTTATTTAAACAAAAAACACTTTGATTCTAAAATTATGCTAGATAAGCTTTTGTGTATATATCACAGTTTCACTATGGAAGTGTCCTTGCTACAGATCATCGATACTAAAAAGCTTACAAAATCTGCTTGTTCAAGTAGGGTACTTGTTCAATATGTTAAAAGAAATTTTTGCGGTTTTATAAAGGATATTTTACTAATTTATACCAGGTGAAGGCAATGGAAATAAAATTAAATATTTTTGTAAATTTCTAGGAAAATTTTGGAATTTTTTTCTGACTTTAAAGGGCTTTTAATTAATTTTTACCATTTGAAGGCTTTGAAAAACAATGAATTTTGTAAATTTAAACTGACAAAATCTGACTTTTTTTAAATTTTATCAAATTTCCTGAATTTTGACATTTTTCTAAATTTTTCTTGACTTTTCCTGATTTCCTGACTTTTCCTGACCAAGTGGCAACCATGAAGTTGTTATACTAAGTTTTTTTTATAAAATACCATAAATATTTCAAGCTAAATTTATCACATAAAAACAAGATTAGTACTGAGTATAAACACTGCTCCTTTAAATACATTATAAAGTATTATTTAATATTTATAGAATATTTTTTTCGAAATTGATAACTTCTTTAAAAAACTAAACAAACAAAATGTCTAAATGGTTAAAAGTACACTTATACTATTTTTTTTTACTTAAAAAAATAATCTAATAATGCATTTTGTTAAACTATTTGTAACCGTATAATGAGCCGAGTTCTGAACTAAAGTTCAGGTTTAAAGTTCAGGTTTGTTTGAGCTTATACAACTTATTTGTTTCTAATTTATAAATAAAAATAATCTTTTTAATTAACTTAATACATTATAAACTAATAGTATCTGAATCAAAGTAGTGTTTATACTCATCTTAATTTCAAAACACTTACATCTGTTTTGAATAAATTCTAAATAGTTAAAAATTTATTTAAAGCTTTTTTTATTAAAATATAGAAAAATTGATTGCAATTCAGTAATTTTTTCAACAATTTTACATCATCTTTTTTTAATTTTTAAAGCACTTGTTCAACAAACCAGTGCCAGAGTCGAAGTAAAATTATAGTAAAAGAGTATAGTAAAAATGATTGCTATTTAGCTTGATAGGTAACTTTTTTCTTTAAAATTTTCAAATTTTTTTTAACAATTTTACATCATTTTTTTCAATTTTTCAATGTTCAACAAACCAGTGTCAGAGTCGAAGTTGAGCTGCATGCAGTTACCGCCACCGTTGTTGACGACGCAGGCTGACTTCGATATTTTGCAAGATTCAGTGTTCGCAGTCAGGTTCAGTTTGATCTTCGGCTTGTCTTCTGTGCATGTTAACAATATATTAATTATTTTATTTATGATCATAGTAAATTAACTTGACAACTATATTTGTTTTTTAATTGTTTTGCAAGATTCAGTAACAGTCAGGTTCAGTTTCATTTTAGGCTTGTCTTCTGAGGACTGAACTATTACAACTAATTTATAATTTCTTTTTTTGGTATAATTTTTCCATTTTACTGAAAAAAATAATATTTATAGAATTAAATGTGTACTTGAAAATTTTTTCATGTTTTCAATGTTTATTTTGTTTGCAGGTTATCAAATAATCATGTAATTGAATTTAATTAACTTATATATACAACTTTAAACTTTTTGTTAGAAACTGCAAAAATATTCAAAATTTTTCATAAATGTTTTTTAAATAAAATATAGGTTTTTTTCAAGAGTGACAATAATTCAGCTTTCAATTGTTGATTTTAATAATTAATTGTATATTGTAAAACTTATCTTACTTAATTATAAGAAAGCACAACATTGAAAAAAAAATTGCCACCTGAATATTCTTAATAAGGAAATTTTTTTACTTAAATTTCAATAGTTATACACTTACAATAAAACAAGATCTGACAAAAAACAGTACAAGTAGAAATGTAAGTTACTAGAAAATGTACAAATTACAAAAAAATACATTTAAGATCAATTATATATGCTAATCTATTTGAATTAAATAACTGAAATACACTTTTAAGCACTGGACTTCTACATTTTTATGCAAATATTATGTATGATTGCTTTTAATTTCAGCAAAAACAATAGTTTTTATCACTTCAAGCCCTGCAAGCCCTTAATTACCAATTGAGGCACTTTTAAGTTATGCTCAAATGTTACATATTTGCATAGACTTCAAAAACCTTTACAAAAGTTGATTTCAACTGTAGCCTCTTCCGCCACCCTGTTTATTTTCACACTCACATCGTCGCCAGTGGACTCGCCCAGTTTTGACAACACTACCTGTTGACATGTAATTTAAAACAAATTATCAAAAAATATAAATTTATTTTTAATTTTATTTAAATTATACAAATCTCAATAGTTAGTTTTTTTTATATGATAATTGCATCAGTTTTGACAACACTACCTATTAACATGTGTGTCTAATTTAAAACAAATTATGAAAAACACATATATTATTTGTTTAACTTTAACTTTGTCCTGGACATGATTTTAAACATTATTTTAGTGTATGACTCGATAACTAAAAGGTCCTTGGACCAAATATTTGAGCACTTATTTTTCGTTCAATAAACAATACTAGTTTATGCAAATCATAATGGTTAATTTTCTATATGATAACTGCATCAGTTTAAAAAACAAATGTTTACTGCTGTACATCATTTGATCTAGTACAAATATTTTTGCCATTTAACTTAATAAGTTTTAACAGATAGCAAAACTATTTACATAACTTATTTTTTCCGTATTATTTTTGTTTCTTGTATCTTTGTGCAATTAGATGAATCTTTAATTTACCCCTTTAAAATTTTGACAAAACTTCCAAACAGTTTACTTTACCAGCATGTCAACTGCCAGAATCAGTGTATAGCACAATTTTTAATTCAGTATTTGAAAAATCTACATTGAAAGCTTTACTTGAATTATAAAATTTTCAATAGTAGAAGATATTTTCCAATATCTGCATTACATTTATAAAAACACTTATTTACATGCTGTTTTCACTTTAATCAATACAAATAAGTACATACAATACAATAAGTCGAATAAATTTAGTTAATAAGTTTTTAAAATACAAAAAGTATAGAATATTTTTATTCTTTTTGTTAAATAAAGTTTTTAATTTTTAATTTTTTATAGTTGTACCAAAGAATTGTGTGTCTCCTTAAAAACAGTGAGAAACTTTTAAACTACTGGAACACAAATATGTGTAATATAAAAAAAGAATGACCAGGGTTGCCACTTGTTTTTGATAAATTTTTCAAGGTTTTCTGATTTCTTCCAGGTTTTTAAAAGTACACACTTTTGGGGCTATTTATAGTCAAAAATTAAATTGAAGGTAAAAAAATGTGTTAAATAGTATAAAAACATTGAAATAATAGTGTAAAGCTATTTTAAATGTTTAATGAACAAAAAAGAAATGTTATAATAACAAAAAAATTATTTATATGATAGTTTTTTGTGACAAATTGCAATTTACTACTAAACATGTAAAAATTATTAAAAATACCGAGTTCTTTATGAATTTTTTCCAAAATCCCACCTTTTTCTAGGTCTAGCTTTTCAAAATTTCTTAAATTATAGGTTTTTTTTGGATTCCAGGTTTTGTGGCAACCATCAAAAAATAAACAACCAATTTCAAACAACCACTAACTCAATGACAATCTGATCAGTACAAAATTTGTGGTGTAAAACAACAATGCACTAATACAGTTATTAGAATAATTAAAAATGTAGACAATTTTTAAATGTTAGGTATTTTAGCTTGTTGTGCCATAAATACTAAAAATTTTCAATAATTTTTACATTCCATTTTTCACAAAATTTTTTTTTAGTATTTACAGTTTGATTTTTTTTTCTGTGCTTAAAACAACTTATATTAGTTATGTAGTTGTATAATTATATTAAAAATAATATTTGTATCCTCAGTGCAATTGTTTTATAAATTGTATATATATATATATATATATATATAATGCATAAATAGTGAAACAATTTTATTTGTAAAACATTGTGTTTTATTAATATATATATTAAATTAAGGGCATAATGGGAAAAAACTTTTTTTTAAATTTAGTTTTATTTTTTATGTCACATGATGGGAAAAAATTTTTTTTTTTGAATTTACTCTTTTTTTTTTGTCATTAGATAAGCCACTTGTTGAAATTCAAAGTAACTTTTGAGATTGAGTTAGAGCATTAATTAGGTCCCTTATGAGAGGCTCAAACTAAAATGACAAAAAAGACTACATTACAGGGTTTCCACTTGTTTTTTCCAAATTTTTTCCAGGTTTTTCAAATTTCTTTTAGGTTTTTAAAAGTATACATGTTTAGGTCTATTTTAAGTTTTAAGTTAATTTATTTATAAAAAACTGTTTTAAATAGTATAAAAAAATTGAAAAGATACTGTAAAATTACTTTAAATGTGTTATTTAAAAAAAAAAATTTGATGATGACAAAAAATCTTAATTATTTGATAGATTTTTTGTGTCAAATCGAATTTTTACCACTGATAATGTTAAAATTATTTAAAACTCCAGGTTTTTCCAGGTTTTTTGATCAAAATTCCAGGTTTTTTACAAAATTTCTTAAATTCCAGGTTTTTCCAGGCTATTTTTGCCTAAATTGTCAAATTCCAGGTTTTTCCAGGTTTCCAGGTGAAGTGGCAACCCTGACTTTACTAAAAATATATCTCCTTCTTAAATGAGCAAATGTTTTAAAACTTTATCAGAGTATTACTTTATAAATTTTAAATTACTTGTAGGAAACATTTTTTGTAAAAAACAAAAATTTATAAATATAAACAGTAAAAAATATTTATTTACTTATTTTGGTCATAAATCTTTTTTTCAAAAATCTACTTCCTACAAGTTGTTTGTAAGTAATATCAAAAGTATATTTCCTGAAAACTTAATTATATTGCTATAAAAATGAAAAAGGAGAAATATTTTTAGCAAATCTTTAAAGGAACTGAGAAAATTAACCTTGAAAACTTTCAATTCCATTTGACTGTATTGGAATTTTTTCACAAAACCTGTTCTATCTCAAAACCTAATTGATTTTTTTTTCTATAAAAACTATTATATAGTACATACTGTAAGCTTTGAAATAAGAGCTGATATTATTTTTTGTCAGGATAAAACATATGTTGGACACCTTATGTCCTTAGTGCTGAAATAATAGTAAGAAAAAAGTTACATGAAAATGTTTAAATTTTGATTAAGTTATTTTAAGAGCATAGGGGGGGTAAACACTTTTCTTCAAAATTTGGTCTTATTTTATATAGTTTTTACTAGGCTACAAGATGCTTTTTATAGATTTTAAAAATTCAAAGTAAATTTTGAGATATAGCCGGTCAAAGTTGAAGGCAGCAATATGATTCTTATGGAAGGCTCAAACTAAAACAGCTATAAAGAAATCACTAAAAATCTATCTTCTCCTACGTTTTTTGAGATCACTACCTAAAATTTTCAGGAAGTGTTCCTTGATATATTTCAAAAATTCTGTTGGAAAGAATTTCAAAAAAAATTAAAAATATAATTTTATAATAAAAAACAAAAAAAAACAACTAGACCGGCTATATCTTAAAAATTATTTTGAATTTTTATTATCTATAAAAGGCATCTTGTAGCTTAGTAAAAATTATATAAAATAAAATCATATTTCAAAAAAAAAACTGTTTTACTTCCCCTAAGCCCTTAAGTAACTTAAAGTAATAATATTTTAGTATTACTCTATTCTTTTGGTTTTGATTACTATTGATGTTATCATATTCTAAGAAATATTTTTAGTTTGAATTTTTTATTATCAAAAAATTTAGTTTAACAAAATGTTGTGATAAATTACAATTAAAACACTAAAATACTATTACTGTTAAAAAAAACTTTTAAAAAAATTACTTTCTAGGATTTGAATTTTATTATCATATTTATGATTCCAAAAACCTTGGTGAAAAATAAAAGATTTAAATTTTATAAAATTTTTATAATACATTTTGTCAAGTAAAATGTAGATATCACTAAATTAAATTTTAATATCAACTTACTTTAATAAAATTCATTTCTCCTTGTGCCATTTTCTTTGTTTGGTAGTGTGAGTGCGAATATAAAAATACAATTCTACAAAAAAGCTAACAAAATTTTTGGTATGATATTATATCAAACATAGTTAGATAAATAGAAAAATTATGTATTAAACTATATTATTGCAAACCATTAAAAGATGTTTGGTTGAAATTATATCAGTATAACTGAATATCAATTTTAGTGTTCTAAGTAACAATTAAAAAAATTCATTTTACACAAGTGTTATAAAATTTACCACTCTCAAAGGCAAAAAACAGCCTTAGTGATTATAGCCTTGAGTAATTTACATAAGATCAATAATAGCTTTTAATCATTTTATGACATTAAAAATTAAATATGAATCTATGAAACTTGTTTGGTGCAGTATTTTCTAATGTATTTTAACGTTGCATTCTACTGTATATAAACCTACTTGGTTGTAGTAAAGCAAATTAAAGCTCATATTCAACTTTTTATTAACATTTCTTATAATTTACTAAAAAATGATCACCTACTATTTGTTTTAACTTTCTTAACTTGAGTTGAATAAACTATATAATTTAAAATTTCAAGTAACAACTTATTTAATAAAAATTTAAATGTAGAAATATATGACAAAACTTGATAATTTATACCTAGTTAGTGCTGGTTTATAAGGAAAAAACACATAAGCCTTGAAAATAACTTTAAGTAGAAATAAAAATTAAAATGTTTATTATATGATGCTCTCATCAATAGTATGTTCTTGGTTAAGGGCATAGGGGAGTTAAAAAACACTTTTTTCACATTTTGATCTTATTTTATTAAGTTTTAATTAAGCTACAAGGCGTTTTTACTGATTTCAAAAAGTTCAAAAAAAAATTTGAGATATAGCAGGTCAAAGTCAAAGGCAACAATAGGTGCCTAATGGGAGGAGCAAACTAAAACTGCAAAAAAAAGACTATTTCTTAAAAATCTATCTTCTCCTACCATTTTTGAGATGAATACCTTGAATTTCCAAGAAATGCTTTTTGCATTATTGATAAAATTCTATCAGAAATGATTAACAAATTACTAAAAATTATTTTAAAAAATAATAAGAAAAATAAACACAAAAACCGTTTTTTTTTTTTAGAATTTTATTAATTATTTTTTAGTTTTTTTTATTTCAACAGAATTTTCTAAATATTGCAAGGAACATTTCCTGAAAGTTTGAAGTAGTTACCTCAAAAAATGTAGGAGTAGATTTTTAGTGATTTCTAGTTATTTGCTGTTTTAGTTTGCACCTCCCATAAGGAACCTATTGTAGTCTCTGACTTTGACCTGCTATATCTCAAAAATTATTTTTGGACTTGAAAACCAATAGAAACTTTAAAAACCTGTAGAAAGCAACTTGTATCTTAGTCAAAACTCAATAAAATATAACTAAATAGCAAAAAAGGTGACTTTCCCCCCTATGCCCTTCAAAAACATGATTAATTTTTTATTATCTACAGGGTGGCCACTAGTTTCTAAAAAAAACTCTAAAATGTTTTAAACTAGAATTTTTTAGTCCCTTTTTTATAGAAACCTTAATTCCAATAACAGAAAGGTTGGTTATGGTTAACTTTAAGTGTGCACCAATATCAAGCTGAAATTAAGTACATTTGATGTATTATTTGATCATTATTTCAGGCAAAAAAATTATTTTTAATAAATACATAAATAAAATTAAACTTATAAATCATAAACTAATAAATTTCAGTATTTAATTGCTTTTATTTTACAATATAAAGCAACTATTTCAATAAATAATTTATGTTGGTCACGATAAAGTAAAATAAAATTAATAAGATGTTTTAGTTAATAATATATTAATTTAGTTCTTTCTTTGTATTTATACAGCTGGTTTAAAACAAAGTATCGTTTTTTTAGCCTAAAATTATGGTTAAACAAGACGTTGAATATATTTATTTATATATAAGTTTCAGTTTGATATTGGTGCTCACCTAAAGTTAACCATAACCAAAAACTGTCCCAGGTGGCAAAAAATGTCCTGAGTCAACTTTAATTTTCTTAAATATATAAGAAAGTTTTTTTTTTACTTTTAAAGCTTGAATATCAATAAAAATCAAGTTCTTCAAGAATATTGGTTAAAATAATTGTGAACCCTTCAAAAGACTAAGAAAGACTCTTAGAAAAATGCAAAGAGGAGAGAGAGCTCTGATGTTTTTGTACCTTTGAAAAACATCAACTGAAACCACATCACATTCAAATCTAGAAAAAAAGTATGTAATAAATTTAGTAAATAAATTTTGAGTTTCTCTTCAAAAACCTACAAAATATCCTGAGTGGGACTGAGTTTAAAGAAAATTGTAGTAACTAAGGATATTTTGAAGTTTTTGAAAATCTTAGGGATGACTTAAGATGATTTCATCTTAAGTCATCCCTAAGATTTTCAAAAACTTCAAAATATCCTTAGTTACCACAATTTCAAAATTCACTGTATTGTTATATTCAATTACTGGTTCAATAAATATTAAACACATATTTAACTTTGACACATAAATTATTATATACATGAATTCATTCTTTCAAAAACAAATTTTACAAACTAAGTTTTGGTCAAAGACCTCGTCAGTGATTAAATAAATCTAAAAAAGATATGTGACAGTCATGGAAAATAGCATTTACATAATAATAATATTATCATTTAATATATTAATTTCTTTAGATGTATTTATTTACAGCTTCTACAATTTTCCCAGTAAATTGTGTAATTATGTTTGATTTTTCAGCAAAACTAAAATGGCTTTTGTAGGTTCACTTTTTGTTTAAGGGATTTTATCAATAAGGTAATAATGACAAAAATTAGGGACAAATATATTTTATATACTAAATATAAATAAAAATTTTAAAGCCTTTCAAAATCATAAAGCCAATTTTTTAAACAATTAAAAAATTTTTATTTAAGTTTATGAGCTAGTGTATAACATTTTATTAATTGATACAGTTTCCGTTTTTTAAAAAAACTAGTGCTGGTTTTGTTTAGCAAAGCTACTCTTTTATGAAAGACTACAAAACTAAAATATAGTAAGAATCTTTCTGAAATTTTTTCGACTAAATTTGTGGTGCAAAAGATTTTATAAACTTAAGTCTGTAGCATTTAAACACTTTTGATAAACATTTTTTTTAAGCGTTTTGATAAAAATTCTAGTTTTTAAGTTATATTTATTAAAAACTAAAACAAACTTTTTGAAAACAGATTAATTGTATAAAACTTATCACTTTAATTATTTATTCAAATATATCTAATAATTAATAAATATAATTACAATAAGTGATACGACAAAATTCTACAAATAGATTAACGTAAACCTAAGTATTAAAAACAAATTATTTTTGCTCACAAAATTTGCTTTTAATGAATAAATAACGCAAACAAAATAATATCTAAGTGCTAAACTAAATCAAAACAAAAAAGAATATTAAAACTCTAATATTTCTAAAAAACAGTAAAATAAAAAAAGAAAAAACAATGAAATATAAATGATTATAAAAGCTTATTTGACGAACCGAAATAATAACTTCCAGTTCTAGCGTAAACAGTATTATTTGTTTTTATGACTTTAATTAAAGTAAAACCTAACATTTCAAAAAAATAAATGTTTTCTTACCATTAAAGCATAAGTTTTATTAGTTCAAAGTTAATGTGTTTGAAACCATTTACAACTGATAATGTCAAGTTTATTTTGTTTATAATTTTTTAACAAGTATAAACTTTAACAGTTATTAGCAGAGACGTAGCTTGAACCGGTCTCGAGAAAAAGTATTGATGATTAAAAAAACTATATATTTGTTTTATCAAAAGAAGTAGAAATTGTTTTGAAATAATAAAAAGTCTTTATAAAGCAAAAGTGTATGGAAAATGTATTTATAAAAAAGTTGTTAGCAATGCAGATTTGTCAAATATGCACGAAGACGTTATCTACTAAAAAAGAACTTCAGTTATAAATATAAAATAGTAAGAGTATAATCTTAATTATAGATCGCAAGATACAAAACGACATAAAGTTACAAAAAAAACAGAAAAATAAATAACTAGAAAGTATCTTTAACGAGTGTGTGTCTAAAATATACGAAAAGACACTTTTGCACGAAGACACTTTTGTACAAAAGGTCACTTTTGCACGAAGACAGTATTGCGCAAAGTTTACTTTTGCACGAGACACTTTTGCACAGAGGATCATTTTTTCATGGGATTAGAAAAAAAATAAAAGAAAAATAAAAAATAAAACTAAACTAGAAAATAAATCGATAAAAAAGAGTTACCGACCGCGGATAAGAGTTAGGGGTAATAGTGGTAGTAAAACAGAAAGAGAAAAAATAACAAGTGATAAAAGTTTTTAAAAAAAAAAAAAAGAAAGTGAAAAAAAAAACCGACCGAGAGTAAGGGTAAAGAGTTATAGTGGTAATAAAAAAAATAAATTTAATTAAAATTATATTAATTAAACTACTAAAAAATTAGTTTATTAAAAAAATTTAACTTGTGCAAAAGTGTGTTATAAAGTAAAGTCTCTTTTTGCATAAGTGCCCTTCGTGCGAAAGTAAAAGTTTATTTCTAAGTTTTTAGAAAACAACATGAATGGCTGAAAAGTAATTTGCAAAATTTTGCTCCTTGGCTTACGGGCTAAATTTTATTGATCCCTGGTACTTTAACATACACTGTTACTCTAACCAGTGGAGAACTTTAAGATCTAAAGCACTTTCTTTTGATTACCATTTTGCATTTGATTAGTAAATCACACTTTGCAAACTAACTTTTAAGACTAAACTGTTAGCTATTCTCCGTTTAAGTTACTTAAATTTTTCTGTTGTTCTAAACTAAACACCTTGTAGAAAAAGATGAACTCAAAGGACTTATTAAAATATTTTTAATAATTTAATTTTTCTAGTAGCTGAACATTTTTTACACTTAAACTAAACAAAATTAAAACATAATAAAAACTGTTGTTTAGTTCTTTTTTTAGGCAATAAGATAAAATTGACAAAACTAATGACACTTTATTAGGCGAAAAAATCACGAAAAAATCATGCAAATTGTTATAATCTAGCAAAAAAATTTCATAGTTACATTTCATCACGAAATAAAGCTTTTTTGAATAACGACTTTACGCTACTTTTCTCTAAAGTTCTATAAGTTTCTGCTTACAGCAAGTCTTATTCTATTTGAAGCAAAAAATTGTCGGTGGGTAAATAATTTTGTATAAAAAAAATTGTTTTGTATAATCGTAGATCAAGGTTTCCCAAAGTGGATGAAATTGAAAATGATGGTTGGAAACCTTGATGTGTATAGTTGCCTTCATTTAGAACTATTTTGTTTATGTAATTTACATAAGCACAAACAAAAAAGCTCTAAACTGTGGCAGCTACGTTGATGTGTTTATTTTTGCCTCAGGTGTTTTGGGATAGCGATCTTCGTCTCAATGTTGCCGCATCCCAGCATCTGTGTGTCGTTAGTTCCTCTCACAGCTTCATTTGCTTCCTCCTTGGTGGCAAACTGAACATAGCCATGACCTCTGGACGATCCGTCAGGATGAAAACATACCTAGGCAGATTTTTAATGTTTACTGGGTTGTTTTTTAAGTTTTTCGTTATATTATTATTATTATTTTTTTACTGATAAAATTAAGGTAGTTTAACTAGATAACTAAAGTATAATAACGTAAGATAGTAATTTAATAGAAATGGGGTAGCTAAATTAGACAGTTATAAAACATTATTTATTTACATGTACCGCTACTACTATATAAAGAATATGTTAATAGTATAATAAATATTCAACAGAAACAATACTTTGAAGTACTACAAAAGAGTAATTCATAAAACAAATATTAAATTAGTTTTCAAAACAGTTATTTAATAAAAAAATAACCTTGGCCTCCACGATTCTTCCATACTGTTGAAACTCTTCTCTCAGCTTAGCATGACCTACGTAATCAGCCAGGCCTCTGACGTATACACTGGTTCCCGGTTCATGACGTATTGGTGCGTGTCGTGGAACGAAAGGTGGCATACGAGCCGATGGAGCGAAATTAGGCATAGGAGCAAATGAAGCGAAATTAGGCATAGCAGCCGATGGAACGAAAGGTGACATAGGAGCAGATGGAGCGAAAGGTGGCATAGGAGCCGACGGAGCGAAATTAGGCACAGCAGCCGATGGAGCGAAAGTAGGCATAGGACCCGATGGAGCGAAAGGTGGCATAGGAGCCGATGGAACGAAAGTAGGAATAGGAGCCGACGGAGCGAAGATAGGTATATGAGCCAATGGAAATAAGGCAGGCCTGGGAGCCGACGGATCGATAGGCTGCCTTGAGGCTAGGGCTCGCATGAAAGCCGATGGATCGATATCACTACGAAGCCTGATAATTTGAGGTGGGTAAAACAAGGTTGGGTCTGTAGGATTTTTCGGTTTTATGCCATAAGTTCTGTTAATTTCCAGTTCTAAAAATATTTAATAAGTTTAAAATTTGTAGGTAGAATTTATAGGTCAAAAAAAGTAGGTTATACTTTTAAAAATTTAAGAGACAACACAACTATTGGACTTTGATAAGAAAATATTACACTACATAAATATTAAAGGAACGACTGAACTAAGATTTGAGTTGTTAAAAAACCTTTGGTTTACAGTCGAATTAAATATAATTTTCATAAAATAGCGGTTATCTAAAACTTAATGTGAAAAATATATAAAAATTTGAAAAAAAACATCACGTGAAAACTCTTAATAACTTTCCATTCTTGAAGTCCTTATTAAAAAAATTTCAACAACAAACCTTTCAAATTGTTATCTATCAATATTCTGCTGAACACAACATCAACTGATGATTTTTCTGCAAACTGAATCATCACTTTGTCCAAGTTCCTCACCACTTCGCATTTTTCAACCTCACCGTATACCTAAAAAAGAAATAGATAACTTAAATATCTTATTATGATAAACACTTTAAATTAAAAACTATGAAATGTAACTATTAATTCTACAATTTGATGGCATGACAACTTTAACAGCTTTTTGACCAATACAAAATATATTTTATGCTTACCTTGAAAATTTCTTTAAAATAATTTTCAGTTTTGTCTCCTAATGCAACATAAATCCTCTTTTCTTTATCCATTTGCAGTTCTTCTTTTGTTCTGTACTTACATACAGTAACCTGTATAACATGTAAATTTTAATTAAGCTTTTTTAAACTGCAATTCAGTGGCAAGCAACAGTGCTAAAAAATACTTAGACTAGATTTTTAAATTTAACATTTAAAATAGGAGAATGAAACCATCAATTAAACTTCTAGTTGGAACTAATTATTAACTTTGATTGTCCTTTAGCCAAATAGCAGTATAAATTACTTAGAAATTAATATCAACAGCCTAAATTCTAACTTGTTCTTATTTAAAAAAACTTACCAATCTTTCATATAGAATAGTGTTGTGATATTTTTCAACGCACTTGTCTCCTTCACTTATAGATTGAAATTCCACGATAGCATATCCTTTTGAAACTTCATTCCTATTTTTTGCTATCTGTTATAATATTAATAAGAATGAAATCATTGAAAGTGAATAATATAAAAACGATCTTAAAGTTATTAAATTTACTTATGATAAAAAAAAACATTTATTGATATATACAAACATTTTTATGTTTACTCATTAAGATTAAGTCTTGTTTATTTTATTTGATCGCTAATAAGTTTTCTAGCACTTTGAAACAAAGTTAATCGATATAAAATATTGTAGACAATTGAGAAAAACAAACTTATAAGTTATCAGTCATGAATACCAATAAAATTTACCTTGCAACTTTTCACATTTCCAATGGATGAATTCAAAAATTCCTCAATGTCACTTGCGCTGATGTTGTTGTCAATGTTGTTGATGTACACTTTGTTTTCCATTTTATAAAGTTTTATTAGTTTTTCTACGCTGAATTTTATTCAATTACACAATTTAGACGTTAACAAAATACCAAAAACAAAGATTTTATTTAAAAATTGTAAATATAGGAAGAATAGTCAGCAATAAATAGCTTTAAGTGAAATAGATATAAACACAAAACAAAGAAATTGTAGTATACTGACATAGGAATATTTGGTAATTGAGTAAATATCAGAATTTTGCAATTTTAGATGATCAATAAAAAGGTCTGAGGTATAATTGAAGGCAAACATTCCTAATTAAAATGTTTAGTTTGTCCCTAATAATGAACATTTAAGACATTATAAAAAAATAATTCATTTTATAGTACTTTTATTATAGTAACTTACTACAAATAATTATCTGCCTGATGTGTAAAACTTAAATTCAAAGGTTTAAACAGATTACTACATAAAACAATAATTTTAAAATGTAAACTTGTTTTTTATCAGTCCAAAAAACTATTCACAATATTTAAAAAACTTAACTTGTACAAGATTCATATATAGCTTTATACTTATGCAATAATAGGCAATTATGGTAGTGAGCATATTTCCCTGATGCTAACATTGCTAAGATTGCTAACATTGCTAACATAACCACCTAAACACTGAATACTAAATAAAATAATGATTTTTTTAATTTAAAATTTTGTGCCAGCTTAGTTTGTGACTTTCAAATGATTGAAGTCTTACAACTATGTTACTATGCGTATTTGCAATTTTAGCTTGAATTCTACAGTTTATAAATCTAGTTGCATTTAATTTTATGCATTGTATAATTATTCCTAATGAAAGAAAAATGCCTCTTGAAAATAAATGCAACAATTAAACTTGTGAAGATTTTTTTAATTGAAACACATATGTTCTTAAGTTTTCCCACTATTTAATTATAAGAAAAATTGATACAGAAAAGTAGTAAAATTTCTGAACTAAATTTCAAAAAAAAAAACAAGAAATTAGTTTACTAGTTTATGACTAAACTTAGTTTAACATATAATTATTCCATTGGATTACAAAATATCAACTCCAAGGTTTTTATTAGGTTTGATAACTTAGCTTAAAAAGGAAAAGTTCTAAACAGCAATTAAAAGTAAAATCAAAACAACTCCTTACCATTAATTAAATTTATTCTTACTTTTCTTGCTAAACTCTTCTAAAATTATTAACTTATTACACTATAATTATTAAATTAATTATTATTAGCTTCTTAAAATTATAAAAAGACACCTTCAAAATATCTTAAAAAAAAACTGTCTGACTAAAGATGTTATGTGACTATCCTTCTCTTAATCTAAACCTTACCATATTATAAACTAAAAAATAGTTGTCAAACAAGAGAATGAACATTGTGGCTTTTTTAGTATATTTTCAAAGGAACTTTTTTTAAATCCAACCAGGGGGTTGTATGGGTTAGCATTAGAGCATTATAGCAGAAACCCCTAAAAAAAGCTGAAATACCTATTATATTGTTATAAACAAACAAAGCTATTACTTTTTATAAACACTTTTTGTTTGAGTAAATAATTTATTATTTATTTTTATATATTTGGAGAAATATTTGGTAACGGAGTAAATAGTAAAAATTTTAAGGTCTGCACTGATTTATAAATAGTCTGCGGTCAAAGTTACAGACTTAAAGCTAAACTAAACTTCATTTTATAAAATATTTCATTTTTATACCTGATTTGTTACTTTTCTTTTTAGTTTCAATTAACATTTAGTTTAAAACGTTTGATAATTATAATTTTTTTTTGTTTGGCCTTTAAGTTGTACAAAAACTCCTTAAAACTAACTTAAATAAAATTATAAAACTTCATTTTAATATGCGTGAGTTAAGTTGCAAATTATTCAAATTCAAAGAAAACTTTTCGTGTTACATTTTGAAAAATTACTTTATCTATGATTCTCTGAAGAGCAAAGAGTTAGATTATTCTTATATTTAATATTAAATATTTAACATACAGTTTTTGTCAAACAGGAAATTATCAGTATACCAACACAACACGCATATCATGTTCCACTTTAAAAAAATTGATGGATATTTTTAATGAATAATTTTAACTTTAAGGGAAATAAGTTGTAAAAAACCTAATGAAATTTAAATGTTGCCCACTAAAGAGACAAAATATGAATAATTCATATGCAAAATTTTATTTGATTTATCTCTATTTTACTTTTGAGTTCAAAATAAAAAATATAGAAAATTAGTAAAATTTAGACCAAGTTTTTTAAATGGCATGAAAGTAATTTACAAGTCTGTGTCTGAAATAGTCTAATACCAAAAGCGTATTAAATAATCTTTAAGTTTATAAAATATACTCTACAGATTTTTGTTCAAGTTAAATCATGTTCTAAAAAGTGTAAAGATCTTAAAAGCATTTAATAGACAAATGAAAATATCTCCATACCATCAATTTAATCTATACCTTTTATTCATACTAACATCTACTAATGCTAATAGATTATTAGCTTGGTGAAACTAAACATAGACTCAACTAAATAGTTTAAAAATTTAATAAAAAAATACTGTCTGACTAAAGATATTATCTGACTATCACTAGATCTAATCTACACCTTACGATTTTCAACTTTGACACAAACTAAATAAATGGTTGTCAAATAATAAAATGGACATTTTGGCTTTTTTTAGTATATTTTCAAAGGAACTAATTTTAAATACCAACCAGAGGCGTTATAATGTTGCAGCATTGGAGCAAAAATCCCTAAAAAAGCTGAAATACAAATCATAATGTTATAAACTAATAAAACTATTGTTTCATAGTAAAGTATTAGTATATAATATAATAAGCACATAGTTTTAAGTTAAATAGGTAGTAACACAAATGCAGAAACAGTTGTCAACAGACAGCAGAATATTTGGTAATGGAGGAAGTACTAAAAACCTTTAGGTTAGCAATAATTAATAAAAAGGTTTAAGGTGTAAGTGACAGATTTTGAACTAAAACTGAATTTTATTTTATAAACATTTTCAGTTTTATACCTAATCTGATACTCCAAGTTATCCTTGATACAAACAAATTAAAAATAGACATTCTGCTAATCTATACTTTAATTTCTTAAATACTTGAAACTAAAGCTCCTAAGTAGTTTTGACTAAAATCTAGTTAAAAACAATTATTATAACTTGACAAAAAAAAATCATACTTATAAAATTTCCACTTTCAAAATAAAGCCAGCCTAAGCTGTTTGTAATTGTAGTATTTAATATTAATTACCAAAAAAAAGTTGTATACTTCAATAAAAAAAAAAGTGATATTATAAACAGAATAAAAATTAAGTTTAAGAAATAAATTATAAATGAATTGAGATTTATAAGGTGTCCTGTTTAGCCCCTAAGTACAATAACTCCAAGCAAGCTAGATTTTAGAATTGACCTAAAAAATGATTCTAAGAAGCATGAGTTAACTTGCATATTATTCAAATTTAAAGAAGCTTTTTCGCTATACATTTACTAAAAGTAATTTTCAATGATTTTCTACAGAGAAAAGATTTAGATATTTTTATATTTAATATTAAATATTTAACATACAGTTTTTATCAAACAGGATATTGTCAGTATACCAACACAACACGCACATCATGGTTCACTTTAAAATAATTGATGGATATTTTTAACTAATGATTTTAAAAGTGAGGGAAATAAGTTGTATAAAAGTGAAAATAAAATGTTGCCTATTTAATAGACAAAAATTAACAAATAAAAACTTGAAGATATCTTATTAATAAAGCATTATCTATTTTATTTGATTTACCTCTTTTTCTACTTTTTAATTTAAAAAAATGGATATTAAAAATTAGTAAAAATTTAAACTAAATTTCTAAAAAAGGCATGAAAGTAATTTACAAGTCTATTTCTGAACTTAGTTTAATACCAAAAGCACCTTGTTTAATCTTTAGGTTTATAAAATATACTCAACAAATTTTTATAAAGGTTAAGTTATGTTCTAATAAGTGTAAAATTTCTAAAAGCATTTAATAATTAAATAAAAGTATCTCCCTACCATTAATTACATTTACATCTTTTTTTTTAAACTAACATCTACTAGTGCTTATATATTAATACACTAAAATTATTAACTTGATTATTATTAGCTACTGTCTCAAACACTAAAAAAGTACTGTCTGACAAAAGATGTTATCTGACTGTCACTACTTATAATATTAACCTTACCATCTTTGAATTTCAGATTAACTAAATTTTAATTGCCAAATAATAAATTGGACATTTTGGCTTTTTTTAGGATATTTTCAAAGGAATTAGTTTTTTTACACCAACCAAGGGCGTTGTGTGGGTTAAAGCATTGGAGCAGAAACCCCTAAAAAAATGAAATACATATTATAATGTTATGTACTAATAAAACTATTATTAGTCATAAATAGTTTTGTTTTCAATGATTTTTTTTTCACTATACTACTTTTATTCAGAAAAATAAGAATATAGTTTTTAGTAAAATAGGTAAAAACACAAATGCAGAAATGGTTGTAAAATGAAAATAGAAATATTTGGTAATGGAGGAAATACTGAAAATTTTTTGGGTCATAAATAAATTATAAAATAGTCTGAGGCAGACATGCTATAAAGCATTGTTTTTTAAGGTTATAAAATCCCCGGTAGTAGGAAAATGATACAGTCAAGAAACAACATGTAATGTTACAAACAAAACATAACTATTGCTAACATAAACTAAATGATTAACACTAAGAATAGTTTATTAACCAGAAGTATGAATCCACATAATTTTGGTTTATGTTTTATTAGTTTTATTAAGGTTAAAATAATTAAAAATAAAAAATTGTTTGACTATAAAATATTATTAATCTATTTCTAGCAATTTTGGGGTTGAGAAACACATGTTTTTTGTGTTTTTGTTATCTTAAGTTGTTCTTTATTTATAAATATAAGTGAACTGACAAACATGAGGGTTTATAGCTTAATATTATTTTTATGCTTAAACTAATTTTTAAATGCTTGTTTATGTCACCCTACTTTTTTTTGACTAAAGAAATGTAGATATATATACAAATTTAAAAAATTCAATTAAAAATTATTAAAAAAATTCAAAATGACATATTTTTTTCAGATTTCTAGAAATTTAAATAGTTATTTTAGGAACTTATTTTAAAGTATTTTATAATGATTCTAAGATTTCATTTACAAACTTGAATTTACTATTTGATTATTTTTACCCTACTTAAATTATTATAGTCATTATAAAATAAAGTCAGTAGATATTTTTTTGTAAAATACATAATTTTTTCACACTTATCTTTGATAATGTTATTATAAATTTTTATACTTATTCATAATCCGTAACAATCAATTCTGTAAATACAGGGTTGCCACTTAACCTGGAATCCTGAAAAAACCTGGAATTTGAGAATTTAGGGTAAAAAACCTGGAATTTTAGAAATTTTGAGAAAAAACCTGGAAAAACTTAAAATTTTGAACAAAAATCACTAAAAAAACCTGGAATTTTAACAATTTTCACATGTTCAGTAGTAAAATTTCGATTTTAACCAAAAAATCTATTATGTAAATAATATTTTTTTTTATCATCTAAATTGTTTTTATTAAAAACATATTTAGAGTAGCTTTACAGTGTCTTATCAATGTTTTTATAATATTTAACACATTTTCTTACCTTAAACTTAACTTTAAACTAAAAAAAGACATAAAATTATGTATTTTAAAAAACCTAGAAGAAATTTGGAAAACCTGGAAATAATTTTGAAAAACGAGTTGCAACCCTGTAAATATAGACAACTTTAAATATGGTACTTTTATTTGAATTATATTTCTCAGTCTATTTAATTTTTTTTATTAAATTTAATAAATTGAAACAACTTTGATTACTTTAAATTGGTGTATAACTCGAATAACTTATGCAGGGTGGCCAAAAATTATTAACATAAAAAAAACCTGGTATTTGAAAATTAAAGCAGATAAAAACGTGGAGGTTTTACGTGAAAATTTGTGTAGAGACAAAACATCTTTCAAATAGATATTTTTTTTGTACCAAATTTTTTTAAGGATAAACATTAAAAGCACTAAAAGTTCTAAAAAGCATATTTAAGTAGTTTAAATCTATCAAAAAAAAAACTTTATTTTAGTTGAGATTAACTTACAACAAAAAAGTGTCAAAAACATATGTACTTTGAATGACCTAAAAAAATTTTTTACCTGGAGAAATTTTTCCAAAATATGTGGCCACCCTGATTATGCCACCTTTTGAAAACTTATAAATATTACGGTAGTTATTATAACTTTTAATTTAAGTTATGTTATAATTATGTGCTTTGAATATAATTTAGGTATTTTATTGTAATCTATAATTAAAGGATATTAAAGGATAGTTTTATGTTTAAATCCTACAGCTTTTTATTTAAATTTCAACATAGTTTAAAAATAACCAAAAAAGTTTTTGAAAAAACCTAGAATTTGACAGTTTAGGCAAAAAAAAAAACCTAGAAAAACCTGGAGTTTGAGAAAAATTGAAAAAAACTTAAAAAGCTTAGAATTATGAACACAAATTATTTTAATACTTGACATTTTAAACAAATTGTACATTGTGAGTTTTAAAACTTTCATTTGACACAATAAATCCAGCATTTATATACATTATTTTTGTTATCATCAAAAATTAGTTTATTAAAAAAACACTTAAAGTAGCTTTACAGTATGTTTTTAATGCTTTTATGCTTTTCAACACAATTTTTTATCTTAAACTTAAGTTTAAACTAAAATTAGATTTTTAAACAAGTACTTTAAAAAAACCTGAAAGAATTTAAAAAACCTGGAGAAAACTGCCAAAAGTCTGTGGCAACCCTGTGTTGACCATGTATCTTTTTGTAATGAATACTAACAGTTTTTTTTATTTTTGTTTGTAATACAGTAATTAGTTTTTAAGTTACTTATTAAAAATAAATCATAAACACCTGCTGCTCTGTAGGTAACTACAGTAGAAGTCTTTCTAGAAGCTCCACCACCATTAGAGGATTTACTACCTATATGTGTTTCAAGAACAAAAAAATAAGAAGTATCTGAAATCTTGGGAATCAGTTTTTGAGTTTAAAGGTATGTTTATCAGTACTTAAGTATAGTAATTGTAATCTATAATACAAAGTTAAGTGTTTATTTCTTATAAGTCAGAAGCCAAATATTTTTGATATCTTTTTACACCTATGCAGTACCTAGCCTGTGTTTTTTTTAACATTTTATTAGTAAAAAATTCTAAAGCTCTTTTAAAAGCATATTTAAATTGTTTAGTTGTTGCTTTAGTAATTAACTATTTTTACTTTATATTTTGTTTTGATGTTTAATAAATAATTATTTTTAATTAATATTCCTGTTTTACTTTGTACTTAAGAAATATTTATTCTGTTGTAGGAATTTAATCTATTTTTTATCTAACAACTACAGTTTAATTATCTGTTTTTTATATCTAATTCAGTTTTGTTATTCAAAAACTTGGTAAAACATCAGTTAAACATTATCAAACACAAATCTGAACACTTTATTGGTTTTGAATAGATATTTCAAGTATTAAAAAAAATGCACGTAGTTGTAAATTTATATAAAAGCTTGCTTTAAATACAACATTAGCACTGATGATTTAAGTTATTAAAAAAAATTCCATAAGGGGTAATTCACTTTTACTTAATATTTGATGTTAAATTTTGTATTATTAAATAACTTACCGCTTGTTTATTATGTACTATTTTCTTTTTAAAAAACAAATTACATATCATAAACTAACTATTTTATTTTTGTTTTTTTAAGAGTATATTCTTGTTTATAAAAGAGAAACAATAAATTTAAATAAAAAAAGCGAAAGACAAAACATATGCATTCATTAACAAAAATACGTTTTAGCAAAATTAAAAACTAACCAAATATTATAACAAAGTTAAATTTATGACGCAAATACGAGTAATAAAAAACTTGTTCTAATAGCTTAAAAAACATTTCTAATAGTTTGAAACTTCATTCTATAACTTTTTCTAAACTTACTAAAATTCATAAATTAACAAGCACAGTGTATTTTTCAAATTCAGCTAAACGTAAAATAAACTGTACTATACGTCAAAAATATTGTTAAAAAATTCAAAATTCAAGTTTCTGTTTACATTTGTAAAAAACTTTAGCTTACTGAGGAGTAAATGAAGTTATATATTTCATGTACAAAACAGCTGTCTAATCTATTGTTTTTATATAATTAGAATAATATTCTTTTATATATATATTCATATATATAAAATTAAAATACACAAAATAAACTTTTGCTTGGGACAGCTGTTTCTGCGTTTAATACGCGTCTTTAGCTAAGTTTTATTCAATGAAAAGCAAACTTGTAAGTAAAGCAATAAAATTATACAAAATTAGGTATTACGTAGTAATAGATAGTTGATTTTAGACAAAATTATTAACCTTTATCACGTTCTACAGAGACCACTTAAAGGGCTTTTATACTATTTATTGGAAGAGTATGATTATTGAAATACTGGTACAATAAAAAAATATATATGTACATATATGCATTTTATCCTTATCAATTTTAACATTTTGTTCATTATTTTTTGTTATGCGTTTAAATATTAGTTCTAAATTTGTGTTAATTTTTTCATTTATCTTTGTTTTAACGTTTGAAATTTATTTCAACTATAAATATCTTTAATTTTATTAGTTCAGCGAATCATTTTTTGATGAAGAAGTTAAATAAATGACAGGGTTACACTCAGAGTGTTTAAAATTCTAGAAAATCTCACGGACATTCAGGTTAATTTAGATTATTTTGTCCTTTTTTAAACTTAAGATCATACTTGTCAGAAAAATAAATTTACTAGCTGTAGCTGTTGACTTTATTTAATTTGTTTAATTTTAATTTACAGCTTGTAGCTCACATTTTTCCTAAAAAAGTTAGAATTAAATTGCCTCTGACCGTGCGTTAAGACAACTCTGCTCAGGATAACTCAGGATAGTTTCTAATTTTTTATAAAAGTCTAAGAATAATTTAAAGATTTTTTTAATATCAAGGCCGATTTTTTTTCTATATTTCGCAAGAGATTATGTTGATTTAATTTCAATATAAACAATTTTGTTCAAGTACGTGATTTTATCAATTTGGAGATGGTTATTAAAATTTTCTATAGCCTTGCGGGTTATAGAAATGGTTTGTTAGTATTTAAAAATTAAATAAGACAAATTAAAACAAAAATAAAATTTTTATTTTTTAGGCGTTAATAAATAGGACACCAGATATTGAACGTTTTTTACAACCTGAAAAAATTAAACAGTTATTTGATATTAATGATTGAGAAACGATTATACAGCAATATAGAAGTCTGCCTCGAAATAATCAAACACATTTTGGGTAGCTAATAGAAAACACTGTTAATATTACCTATACTTAAGACTCTAGATTAAATTAATTTCAAAAATTCAATAATTATTAAATAGATAGCTTAAGTTAGGTCCTCTATGTAAGGTTTATACTGTACAAAGACTTTTTTCAATACTAACGTCAATAGTATTTTATATTGATTATTTATCATTAAAGGAAAGTGATATGGAATATTATCTTTTTTAGTTTTAAGAAAGTTTCAATACTTGCTTAAGTTTATGCACTCAGTATTTTAAGCAAGAACATAAGAATGAGCTTCATTTTTTTGCTTAAAATAACGAAATATTCATATCTAGTTATACTTCGGTGGTATGCAAAGCCAACAATGAACAAAATTGAATCTAAAAAGTTTTGTCTCCTTAAACATTACACTTTAGCCAAAACTAAATTTAGATCAAGAATAATTTAACACAAAATTTAACATCCAGGACTTAATTCTCATTTTTGATTTCTAAATAATGTAAATTAAAACAAGTTGTTTGAAGAATAATTAGACTATAGCTCATTTTAGTGTTTATACTTATACTTGTTTTCGTTTCAGATTTTACATTGTTAAAAAATTATCAAACTAAATTGACAAGCAATTATTTTTCATGTAAATTGTAATAACAATCTTAGAAAAGTAAAATCGTTGTAGTAAGGATCCCAATCCGTGGATGCGAGTTTCAGACGCCAGATCTATCCGGTGATGTAGTGAGTAGCCTTCTCAACCTCCACAAAGTGGAGCATCAGCAAGATTCTGGATTATCCAATAATGGAGTAATGCCAAATGCACCTCGATTGATTCGACCAAGGGTTGACCAGGGGATCAGCCAAGAGACATGGCTTGCTTTCATTCGGAGGTGGGAGGCACTCAAGATTTGTTCGAATATAAGCAACCAAAATGCAAGCATACAGCTTTTTCAGTGTGCGCAGGACAAGCTTGGCGATCTTATGTTAGCAAGTGATCCTCGACTGATGGCCAAATCAGAAAGTTACGTTGCTAAACTGATGGATTCGATTGCAGTTATAAACGTTGCTATTGGTGTAAAGAGAGCAGAACTTATGAACCTACATCAGGACCATGATGAACCGTTTAGAACGTTTGCCACACGTGTACGAAGCAAAGCAGAAACCTGCAATTTCACTACAGTCAGTGAGTGTGACTGTGGGAAAAGCAATGCGACGAGCTGCACAGAAGAAGCAATAAAAGACGTGATGCTCGCTGGTGTTGGAGACGATGACATAAGAAGAGAAGTTCTCAGTACTGAAGATATCTTATCAAGGTCATCATTTGATAAAGTTTTCTTTATTGAAAGTAAATTAATGGGACGCCATACAACTGAGAACTTGCGGACTATATCTGCAGTCTATTTCTTTCAAGTCAGAAGAAGAAACGTTTCAACATAGGAGATAAGTCCCAACATGTTCCATGCCAGAACTGTAAAAAGCGTTTCTATCTTTTCAACGAAAAAGTTAACCGAAATAAAAAGCCTTTCAAATATTGTCTATCTTGTTGGCGTAGTCGATCAAAAAAGGTTAATTCTGTTCAAATCCAAGCTGATCATTCTTATTTTATGCAACAAGATACCCAAATACTGTCACTACACGCAAGTATAAAAATCATGTTGAATAACACCAGATTCAGCAAGAACTCCTTTCGTAAAGCCAAGGCAACGACTGATCATCCTCGTGCATCAGTAAAGATTGCTCTACATGGCAAAAACAAGTTTGCATGGGTAAGAACTTTAGCTGATACTTGACCACAGTCGAACCTTTGGGGTCGGAAAAACTTTCAGGAGGCTGGTTTTTGTAAGAAGGATTAAATGCCTGTATCAATCAAAATTGGGGCTGCCATTAAAATTTCTAGTAACATTCTAGAGGCTTTCAAAGCTACTTTTAGCGGAATGTCTCAAAAGAAGGAGGTTATCAGATGCGATGGAATTGTTTATGTAAGCGATTCAGTGACTGGATTCTTTCTCTCTAATGAAACCATGGTTGACTTCCTGATTATTAAAAAGGATTTTCCCACCATTGGGTCTCAACTGCCTCATCGAAATTTTTTAGTCGCTGTAAGTTTAAATGAATATGATCTGAATAGACTGGACTCGCATAAAGATGTGGCATGTGATTGCCCGCCAAGGAGTATCCGAAGCCCACTAAATAAGGACGTTGGTGGGCCAACATCTAAAGCCTCAGTTGGGTCAGGTTGACTAACTGTTGGCAGATAGTCTACCTAACCTTTTTGGTCATACTTTTCCTGCAAGCGGGGTGACCTTCTAACAGGCTTATTTTCAGTACCCGCTGCAGGCAACTTCAGCTTCAAAAAAGACTACAAGAGAAGATGTAATGAATACTTGCATTATTCATTGTTTAAAGGTAAGCTCAGAGAATATTTTGAGTTAGATACGCTTGAATGAACGACTCAATGAAAATCATATGACGAAATGTTTTAAACTAAATACTGATGCAACAAAACATCAGAAGTTTATATGTAAGCAGTTAGTCAGTTTGTTTTGGTGTGCAGCTGGAAGCAACAACTGATCTTGAATTATTTTTGAATGCTTATTGTAATTATTGTTTTGTTTTAAAAGTAAATATTTCAACTGTGTTTAATTGTTTAAATATTTAAGCCAGGTTTATAGTTTAATAGTTTTTTAAACTTTTTACAGTATGTTGTCTAATTATATAAAGTTGTCTCAATTAGAAATTAGTATTTATTAGATAGTAATTAAATAGGGCAGGATTTAATTCTGATGGGCAGTAATAATAACTTAAGTGGGCCACCAACGTCCGAAGCCCACCTGAGGACGCCATTGTGGGCTTCGGACGTTGGTGGCCCACTTAAGTCTAAATTTTCAGTCAAAAGTTGGTAATGCAGGCATCATTCTAAATCCCAAGAAGTTTTAGTTTTGTCAAAAGTCCGTTGATTTTGCTGGATTTAGGATTTCTGTTGAACTTATAAAAACCTTTGCCCAAATATCTAGATTCCATTCGTAATTTTTCAACCCCAAAGTCTGCCACAGATATACGTATCTGGTTTGGTCTGATAAAGCAAGTTGCAAATCATGCCAAACTTCGTAAAGTCATGGCACCGTTTAGAGATTTTCTCAGTCAAAAATGTAAGTTTATGTGGACAGAAGAATTAAACTAATCATTTAATGAGTCAAAAGAGATAATCGTTGACGCAATAAGGAGCGGTGTTTAAATTTTTGATCTTGGGAAACTGATTTGTCTTCGACCAGACTGGTAAAAGCAAGGATTGGGCTACTTCCTTATGCAGAAGCACTAAAAATGCAATAGCCGGTTACCAGATTGCTTCACCAACGGCTGTAAAGTGACGCTTGCAGGTTCAAGGTTTCTGAATGGGGCAGAAAAAAATTATGCTGCCATAGAAGGGGAGTCGCTTCCTATTGCTTGGTCATTAGAACAGACAAAGTATTTCACTAAGGGCTGCAAAGATCTTGTGGTTGTAACGGATCATAAAGCACTGGTAAAAATTTTTAATGATCGCACCTTAAACAAAATTCACAACACGCGCATTTTCATGCTCAAAGGTCATTGCCATGGCTTTTTAAAGTGCATTACATGCCAGGTAAAACTAATCTAGCGGCAGATGCTGCATCACGTTATCCAAGCTTTATTAATGAAGTGAAATCACATTTGACTGACGAATCACTTCTAATTGCTTCATTGAGTAATGAAGTATGCCATTCAATGGTAATCACTTAGGAGGAAAATGTAGAAGAGACACTAAATGACAAAGTTCTTTCAAGAGAATCCAGGTGTATTGAAGAAGGTCGAAGCTTGAAGCATGATGAATCTTTGTCAGCGTATTTTAGATACGATGATGCATTGTACTTAAGCGATGGAGTTATACTTTACAAGGACAGTATAGTAATCCCCGTCAGTTTACGATATTGGGTCCTCAACAAGTTACATTCGGCGCACCAAGGAGTCACATCAATGCATAATCGTGCCCAACAGACTATCTTCTGGCCTAGTATTACACAAGAGATTGAAGTAATTTGGGCCAATTGTCAAAGCCGCAACCGCAATTCACCTTCTCAACCATCATTGCCACAAGAAGCATCTGATCCTCCTATAAACCCTTTTGAAAAAATATCGCGGATTTCTTCCAGTTTACCGGAAATAATTTTTTTGGTATTTGGTGACAGTTTGCCGTGTTGGTCAGAAATATTTATCACACCCACGGAACCTCTCAGGCAGGTTCGTGTGAGTTGATTAAAAGCCTCCCTGTTTTGTTTTCTAGGTTTGGAGTACCTGAGGAAATATCAAGTAATGGTGGACCAGAATTTACGTCCAGTGCAACAAAGGATTTCCTTAAAACCTGGGATGTTACGCATCGAATATCTTCAGCTTACTATCTAAGATCAAACAGTGGAGCGGAAGTAGCCGTCAAACAGGCAAAAAGGTTGCTAAGATCAAAAGTTGACGCTTCAGGAAGTCTGGACAATGACAAGTTTTTAAGTGCGATGATCCATCTGAGAAATACTCCAGATAGCGATTGTCAAGTGTCTCCAGCCGAGATCATATATGGACGTCAGCTGCGAGATAGTTTCTCATTTTTGAACAATATTGACAAATTTCCAATCCTAATGTGCGACCCATGTGGAGAAAAGCATGGAAGTTTAAAGAAGAGGCGTTCCGTACAAGATTTGTTAAGAATTTCGAAGTACTTAACCAGAGAGCCAGGGATTTGCGACCTCTCTATGTTGGCAGTAGGTGTCTACTACAGAACCAGAGTGGCACTCATCCACGTAAATGGGACTGAAGCGGAGTGGTAAAGGAAGTGCTTCCACATGATCAGTATGTAGTCAGAGTTGATGGTTCACAGAGACTTACTCGGAGGAACAGTAAGTTTTTAAGGATGTACAACCCAGCCTCAACAAACATTGAAGCAAAAACTTCCCATGGTTGGAGCAGTAATATACCAAGCTCACATGAGTGCAATGTTGGTCATCAACGTCCTGATTCTTCTGTAAAGATCACATAGGATTCCAACGGTGCCAATACTGGTAAAACTATTGAGGTTGAAGCGGATCATGAAGAGGTTGAGGAAGAGTACACTCCTGCTCCTATAGTCCTTACAAAAAAAGGTGCCACTTGCTTTTCGTAGGTTGAAAGACTTCAATGTGCCAGGGAAGCTTGAGAGTGGAGTACTCCAAAGTAGAAATCACCTTAAGTGAAGTCTGTTTGTTCCTGTTTATACAAAAGTTGGTGCTGAGTGTTCATTTGCTGCTCTTAGTGATGATTGCCGAGCCAGGAAGGATTCAGCGTGGATTTGCATGAATTTAAATTGTACTGGATTTATTTAGTGCGTTTTGTTGCAGTTTTGTTTTTCTTTAAATACATCCCTTGTTTTTGGATTTTTTTATTTAAATCAATTGAGCTTTGTTAATACATAAAATTTAATTTCATTTTATTAAACTATTTTTGTTACTTGTATAAATCCCCTCTTTACGAGTTATGTCATTGCCTTAAACTTGTTATTATCTTAAACAAACTGGAGGGGATGTAGAATAAAAAGACTATAGCTCATTTTAGTGTTTATATTTATACCTGTTTTCGTTTCACATTTTACATTGTTATTAATTTATTTAGCTAAATTGACAAGGAGTTATTCAAAGAATTTATTTTGTTACTTGTTTATTTTATAAGAATTTTAGCGAAACAATAAAAAATAAAGATAAGGCTGTTTAAAATTTAGAACTCAAATTATCTTCATTACTTTATAAAACAACAACAACTCTGATAAAACTCAAGTATTTTAAGACTAGTATTAAGTTACTGTATAATTTGAGTAAGAAATGTTTTTTTTTTCTAGAAAAGTGCGAAAAAGAGCGTTTGGTTTTGTTTTTTACTTTTATAAAAAAAATAGTTATTGCATACAAAAAAGACTGTATAAGTAAAACTTTAAACTTAACCACTTATAAAAATTCTCAGATAAAAAATAAATTATTTTTCTCTTTGAAGAACAACTATTTATGTCGTTAAAATTAAAATAAGACAAGGTATAAAAATATAATTTAAATTTTTTAAATACTAATTTAATTATTTAACTTAAAATTCTTACAGTAACTTTTTTTTAAACATAGAAACTGGCCGTTTTTGTGTACATTTTTAAACCGTTTATGTTAAAGAGTTTTAAAACTTGTGCAGTCAAAACTAATATAGGTTCGGGCGACTATTCTTATCGGCGGGCCGAATTTACCAAAGTGATTTCGGGGACTTGTAAACAAAACATTCAACTATCTTATTATTTTCTTTGTTGCAATGATCCTATTTACCAAACATATACTTGGATTACTAATTGGATTACAAAAACTTAGTATTTTATATGTTACTAGAATATTTAGTGATACAATCTAAGAACTGTATAACTAAGCTGTGTTTTATAGTAAATACTGAGAAGATATAAACAATAACTGCTACAAGTATAAAAATTCTTATGTATAGTACAGGTTTTATTCTATTAACTAGTTACTTAATTTTTAAGTAATATAAGTACTTTATAAGATATAATCTAATTTTTATTTATAATTTTAAATTTTTGTTTTTGATAACTGTTGAGAACATAATTCTATACTTATAAAAAGAAATTCAATTTTTTTTTACTTTTATTTATAGTTCATAACGTTATTACATGCTCAATAAATATATAAATGATATAACTATTTATATCATTGTTCATAAATAACCAAAATAAAACATAAAAGTTTATTTCATTATTTGATTTACAAAATGTAATCTTAAAAGATATTAAGTAAGTAACAAATAAAAAAAGTACTGTAAAATTTTTTGATTTTTCAGTATATGAGGAAAAATAAAATTAATTAAACTGAATGTACCATTAGAAAATTTATAAATTAGTCTGTTATTAGTAAATTAATAAACAAACTGTTATTCTACAAAACTTAATTTTGTAACCGTACAATACTTGCGTATAAAAATGCTTTACTTCCTACTTAAAATCTTAGCGCTATTGCATGTTTGTTGATAACATGTTTTCTAAAACATTTTAAACTAATTAACTTTTTTATCCAATTTAAATATTTCAATTTTTTTAGATAATAAAATGCATTTTTCTTTAATTAATGTTTTTTAAATAAACCAAGTGAGCAGTTACCTGATCAATTCAATCTAAAATTATTAAAAGTTTTTTTTTAATTTTAATTTTAATGTGCACATTAAACACATTAAAAAAAACTTTACTAGGTTCCAACTTAACTAACAATATATTGAAAAAAAAATTTAAAAATAGAATCATAGTATAGAAATTTGTAAACTTTTACAAATACTTCAGCCTAGTTTTAATATGCAAACCTCTAACAACAATTTTGATATAAATAAAACTTGTTTATATTTTATGCTTCTTTTACTGAATCTTTTAAATTGATATCTTCATTAAAGATACCAATTATGTATTATTAGTTTAGTTCAGTAATTCAGCTCAAGCAACTTTTTCAGCGTTTTGTTCATTTTTTCATATAGTCTTGCTACTATGTATCGATAAGTATAATCGTTCGCATAATATGATTGAATTATTAATAGTATATTCATTTGTTTTGAATATTACAAGCAAAAATAGTTTTGTCTTTTTATTATCTATTTTAGTAACTACTTTTAAATGCATCATTTAAAACTTTATTTTATTATCTATTTAATTTCACCGTTGCTTTTTTATTCAAATTTAGTTGTAAAAACTATTTTAAATTTATTTCTACTTGGGATCGACAACCTAAAACTTAAAATATTTAATGAAACATTTTTATTATGTCTTAGGCAAAACTAAAACCTAGGATTTATATTTTTTATTCAACAGATCAAAGGATCCTTTTACTAAATTAAGATTCAGACTTAAATACAGTTTTAAATATAAATATTTTAAGAAATATATTTAAACTTAACAATTTCCTACTGTGTACTAGTTATATATATTAAGAAAATATATTTATAAATAGAGGTATACCAAAAGGAGGTTTTTTCATAAAACATATTTGCTTTGCTTTGCTTAAACTAAATTTAACTTAGTAATAAAAAATACAGCAAATCTGGTTATTTTATTTTATTTTGTATAAACTGGGACAGCAAAATATCATAGTGATAAACTAATTAAGGCACTTAAAAAATAACTAAAAAGTGCGTATGAAGCGTCATCAACAAAATTGTACAACAAGACGTAAACAGCGTAAAATAATATACAAGAGTAAAAACAATCTCTTATGAAGGTTGACAACCAATTCAGAGCAGTCTTGAATATTTTTGCTTCGAAACACGAGCTAAGACTCTTTATGATTTTCTCTGTGTATTCAGCAAACTTCTCATAATAAAACAATGTTCTGAGCCTTTGTGAACAAGGAAACTTAACAATGTATCCTGTGCAACTACAAGCATAGTTAATTGTCCAACAGAAGAAATTTGTGAAGACTGAATAATACAAGTAGAAACAAAATATACATAAAATTGTCAAGCAGATTAATAAAAAACTTGAACAACTTTTCAATGTATATTTTGTTGATTCTTCTGTTGTCTGATGAGAGGTTTCGTCTTCGTTTTCAAGTAAACTTAAGTTTGGCTTTTCTGTATTTTTTTCACCAGGCAAGACACCTTTTAATTTTGAAAATTTAATTGGCACGACATATTTTTCAACTGTTTTTTCTTTGGGAGTTTTAACTTCAGTCTGCGCAACCATTCTTGCATACGTATCATCACTTTTGTATTCTGTTTGTATTTCTGACTCTAAACAGTCACTTTGTTTTGATTGTAAATAAAAACAGTGTTCATAGTACTGCATCTAAAAAATGATGATTTTAAATATCTTCAATAAAAAACTAAGACAAGTTAATGTTCTAAAAAGCAATCCCAAGAATTAACTGAGTGTGATCATTGCTTGAGCGCATGAAACACTGTGTAAGGTAATAAACAGAAAGACTTTAATTGTCCAATTTTTTTTTAGTTAAATTTTAAAATGTTTTTTAAAATGATAAAGCATGTTTAAAGACAGTTTAGATTTTTAAAATAACAAATAATATAAAAACTCACGTTTTTCACACTTTTGGAAATTTTTTCTTTCTTGTTTTCTACTTCTGTTTTAGTTTCACTTATTTTATGTGAACAACTTTTTGTTTTATTTGAAAACCAACTGCTTTCATAACTTTGCGTCTGTGAAAAAAAATTGAAACTAACAAAAAATCAAAAAGGTATACTAACTTTATACATGTATATCTAAATAACTAATGTAAATTTATATATCTACTGGTTTTCAAACAATATCAAAACCAAGAATAAAATAAAAATGTTTTTTATCAACAAGGCATAATGATATAATGTCTAACTTAAAAAGCTATACTTATCGAATTTTTTTTTAATTTAAAGACTCTTTATAAAATATACTCATAGATTTAGTGTATGTTAGCTACTGTAAATGTTTAATATAACACAATTAGAAAACAATTATAAAACACTTATTAAGCTATTCTTATGTAATAGTCTTACGTCTTGTATAAAAGATTAAGTAAAAATATGTACAGTACCAAATAAAAAATAATTTAAAAGTAGGCTTACTTTAGTAATATCTTTAGCATCAATTATATCAAAACTATTTGACTATCGATGAAGTCTCTTTCGTAAGCACTCATTTTGACAATTTTCTTTTCTGATGAAACTTCTGTGTTTGTAGATCATTTTGCTACACGTCATTGGACTGTACTTGTTTTTATTTTCCATCTTTTCTTTGATAATCTGTTTTGTTATAAATAGTTTATTATCACTTATATGTTGTGTTTTCAAAAATTTTGCGTAGACAAAAATCTGCTTATTGTAAGCTATATCTTGACTTTAAAACAAGTACTAGTTTTTTTTTACTCATGTATATAGCCTTAATGCTAAATATTAGTAGAATATTAAATATTTAATATCTTTATTGACTTTGAAACATGAATAACAATCATAATTTGACAAAAACATAAAAACATTTTTTTTAAATACATTTTAACTTGTCTATTCTGTTAAGAAAAGTAGAGTAACATAAAAAAATATTTAAAAAGAGATTTCTAACCTTAACATTATCTTTTTTAGTTTTAGCAGTTTGTATCTTATTTTGATGTGTACACTTTTGCATATTTTGTTTGCTTTTTTCGACAGGTTGTATTGAGATTTTAGGCTTTTCAGACATTTTTGAGTGAAAATAAATGACATTGAACGCTTTTAATTAAGTTTCTGAAAAATTACAAAAAGGTTTAAAGCTTAAATATACTTGAAGAGACAAAAATATTACTTAACAAAGTTGTTTAAAACCATTAACGTAAAAAACTCAAATTAAACTTTAAAAAAAATTTTCTTGGGCTTGTACGATTTATTCAGAAAACTAAATTTTTACAATAAGATTATTGTAAGCATTTAGAAAACTTTTACAAAATGAGTTATAAAATTATTTGAAAAGTTAGTAAAATTTGTGTAACTTATAAAAAATGGAGAAGTTGTAAAATACAATTTCTATTTATAACGAGTATTTAAATTTATTAGTAATAACGTTTATATCGGAGAATTAATTAAAAGGTCAGACTTAATTGCATTTTAGTTGAGTCAGCAAATTTTTTCACAGGTTTTTAGATTTTATTTTTTTTTTATCCTTTATTTTTTATTAAAATTACTCAAAAACACTAAAGATTATGAAAAATATGAAGTTTTAATAATAACAACTACATCAAACATTAGCTATGAAGAATTAAATTTTATAAACAAGTTTATTCAATAACAGTTAAAAATCCAAATTTGTATACCAAACTTTTTTCTTAAAATTATTACATATAGATAATAATTATAAATAATTTTTCAGTAGATCAAAAATTTAAGTATTAAAAGTTTACAAACTTGTCTAAAACAACTTAAAGTCATTAATTAAGTATAGTTTTATGTTGAATTAATGTTTAACTTGTGAATCAAATAAAGCTATCATTTAAGATTAAAACAAACTGAATCATAAATTTATTAAATTATCTATCTTAGAGTTTTTTTCAGCAGTTACTCCTAGCAGTGTTAAGCGTAAATGATCAAATTATTTGCATTGCATATGATAAGTAAAGTTTACACAGTTCATTAGTTGAGCTCAATTGTAATTATTCAACAATCAAAAATTAATTATAAAAAAGAATATAAAAAATTCTTTGAATTACGTTTTAACTAAAAAAATATTGCAACTATTTCTATTATATAGGTAAATTGATAGAGTAACCTTATATAATTATTTTTACTAGTAGCAAATATTCTAATAGTAAAAGTAATTAAAGTTTTTTTATAATGTTTAACTATTAATTTATAAACTAAAAAAACCCTAAAAAATATTTTTACTTTAAATGTTATAAATAATACTAAAAATATTATTTTATTGTACCTACTAAACACACAAAAACTAAATCACACACTAACTAAAAAATTAATCAATAAACAAATTTAACTTAAGCTAAATTTTAAAACCAAATCTTATAATTTATTTTTTTTGTTAGAAGTATATCAATTGTAGTTAAAAAAAATAGATTAATTATTTGTAAACTAAAAGTGTACATCTAAAAAATGTACAACTTTATAAGCAACATATAACTTCTTAATTAAATAAATTATAATAGTAAAAGAATGTTTAACTTTTTATCAAATAAAAGCTGTCTTTTATGATTAAAACAAACTGACCTATAAATTTTCTAAACTATCTATGTTTTTTCAAGCTGTTACCTCTAGCACAGTTTATTGCAACTGACCAAATTGTATTCATTGCATATGATAAGTAAAGTTTACACGGTTCATTAGTTGAGCTCTAAAATAATTCTACATTCTACATTCAAAAATAAAATATTAAATAGAATATGAAAGATTTTTTCCATTACATTTAAACTAAAAAGAAATTTGCAACTATTTCTATTATTTAAAAAATTTATAGAGTAACTTTTTTAATTATTTTCAGTAAAAGCAAATATTCTAAAAGTAGAAGTAATTAAAGTTCTATAAAAAGTTTAATTTTCAGTTGTTTAAACTAATAAAAACCCTAAATAAATATTTTTACTTTAAATGTTATAAATAGTACTGAAAAAGTTATTTTAGTGTACCTACTAAACACACAAAAAACTACATCACACACTAATTATTAAAAAGAGAAATAATAAACATATTTAGTTTAACTTAAATTTTAAAACCAAAACTTATAAATAAATTGTTTTTGTTAGTATATCAATTGTAGTTAAAAAGAACAAACTAAACATTTGTAAATTAAAAGTCTTTATCTAAAAAATATACAACAATATAAGCAACTTAAAACAGGTTAATTAAATAGATTATTATGTTTAAAGAATTTTTGATATAAATCAAATAAAAGCTTTCATTTATGATTAAAACAAATTGATTTATAAATTTATTAAATTATCTAAGTTACAATTTTTTAAGTTGTTTTTTCTAACACTGTTAATCACAACTGATCAAGTAATAGGCATTGCATATGATAAGTAAAGTGTACACAGTTCATTGGTTGAGCTCAATTTGTAAAATTCATTATTCAAAAATAAATTAAAAAGAATATGAAAGATTCTTTCAATTTTATTTTAATTAAAGATGAATTTTAAGTCTTTCAATTAAGATTTAAATAGCTTCCAGTTTTTATAGTGTTATAATAGTAATTTATGATTTTGTATATGCTCGTACTTCTTGTTGTGTTTTATATAAAAGATTCATCACTCGAAACTGTCGTGTCTAATTATATAAAGTTGTCTCAATTAGAAATTAGTATTTATTAGGTAGTATTTAAATAGGGCAGGGTTTAATTATGATGGGTAGTAATAATAACTTAAGTGGGCAACCAACGTCCGAAGCCCACCTGAGATCGCCATTGTGGGCTTCGGACGTTGGTGGCTCACTAAAAGTCGAAATTTTCAGTCAAAAGTTGGCAATGCAGGCATCATTCTAAATCCAAAAAAGCTTTAGTTTTGTCAAAAGTCCGTTGATTTTGCAGGATTAAGGATTTCTGTTGAACTTGTAAAACCTTTGCCCAAATATCTAGATTCCATTCGCAATTTCCCAACCCCAAAGTCTGCCACAAATTTACGTATCTGGTTTGGTCTGATAAAGCAAGTTGCAAATTATGCCAAACTTCGTAAAGTCGTGGCACCGTTTAGAGATTTTCTCAGTCAAAAATGTAAGTTTATGTGGACAGAAGAATTAAAACCAATCATTTAATGAGTCAAAAGAGATAATCATTGACGCAATAAGGAGCGGTGAAATTTTTGATCTTGGGAAACTGACTTGTCTTAGACCAGACTGGTAAAAGCAAGGATTGGGCTACTTCCTTATGCAGAAGCACTGGAAATGCAATAGCCGGTTACCAGATTGCTTCATTAACGGCTGGAAAAGGACGCTTGCAGGTTAAAGGTTTCAGAATGGGGCAGAAAATAATTATGCTGCCATAGAAGGGGAGTCGCTTGCTATTGCTTGGTCATTAGAACAGACAAAGTATTTCACTAAGGGCTGCAAAGATCTTGTAGTTGTAACGGATCATAAAGCACTGGTAAAAATTTTTGGTGATTGCACCTTAAACGAAATTCACAACACGCGCATTTTCAGGCTCAAAGGCCCTTGCCATGGCTTTTTAAAGTGCATTACATGCCAGGTAAAACTAATCTAGCGACAGATGCAGCATCACGTTATCCAAGCTTAATTAATGAAGTGAATTCACATAATAGTGATTTGACTGACATGTGACTTCTAATTGCTTCATTGAGTAATGAAGTATGCCATTTAATTCACTTAGGAGGAAATTGTAGAAGAGACACTAAATGACAAAGTTTTTCAAGAGTATCCAGGTGTATTGAAGAAGGTCGAAGCTTGAAGCATGATGAATCTTTGTCAGCGTATTTTAGATACGATGATGCATTGTACTTAAGCGATGGAGTTAAACTTTACAAGGACAGTATAGAGATCCCCGTCAGTTTATGATATCGGGTCCTCAACAAGTTACATTCGGCGCACCAAGGAGTCACATCAATGCATAATCGTGCCCAACAGATTGTCTTCTGGCCTGGTATTACACAAGACATTGAAGTAATTTGGGCCAATTGTCAAAGCCGCAACCGCAATTCACCTTCTCAATCATCATTGCCACAAGAAGTATCTGATCCTCCTATAAACCCTTTTGAAAAAATAATCGCGGATTTCTTCCAGTTTACCGGAAATAATTTTTTGGTATTTGGTGACAGTTTACCGTGTTTGTCAGAAATATTTTTCACACCCACGGAACCTCTCAGGCAGGTTCGTGTGGGTTGATTAAAAGCCTCCCTGTTTTGTTTTCTAGGTTTGGAGTACCCGAGGAAATATCAAGTAATGGTGGACCGGAATTTACGTCAAGTGCAACAAAGGATTTCCTTAAAACCTAGGATGTTACGCATCGAATATCTTCAGTTTACTATCTAGGATCAAACGGTAGAGCGGAAGTAGCCGTCAAACAGGCAAAAAGGTTGCTAAGATCAAAAGTTGACGCTTCCGGAAGTTTGGACAATGACAAGTTTTTAAGTGCGATGCTCCATCTGAGAAATACTCCTGAAAGCGATTGTCAAGTGTCTCCAGCCGAGATCATATATGGACGTCAGCTGCGAGATAGTTTCTCATTTTTGAACAATATTGACAAACTTCAAATCCTAATATGCGACCAATGTGGAGAAAAGCATGGAAGTTTAAAGAAGAGGCGCTCCGTACAAGATTTGTTAAGAATTTCGAAGTACTTAACCAGAGAGCCAGGGATTTGCGACCTCTCTATGTTGGCAGTAGGTGTCTACTACAGAACCAGAGTGGCACTAATCCACGTAAATGGGACTGAAGCGGAGTTGTAATGGAAGTGCTTCCACATGATCAGTATGTAGTCAGAGTTGATGGTTCACAGAGACTTACTTGGAGGAACAGTAAGTTTTTGAGGATGTACAACCCAGCCTCAACAAGCATTGAAGCAAAATCTTCCCATGGTTGGAGCAGTAATCTACCAAGCTCACATGAGTGCAATGTTGGTAATCAACGTCCTGATTTTTCTTTAAAGATCACATAGGATTCCAACAGTGCCAGTACTGGTAAAACTATTGAGGTTGAAGCGGATCATAAAGAGGTTGAGGAAGAGTACATTCCTGCTCCTATAGTTCTTAAAAAAATAAGGTGCCACTTGCTTTTCGTAGGTTGAAAGACTTCAATGTGCCAGGGAAGCTTGAGAGTGGAGTACTCCAAAGTAGAAATCACCTTAAGTGAAGTCTGTTTGTTCCTGTTTATACAAAAGTTGGTGCTGAGTGTTCATTTGCTGCTGTTAGTGATGATTGCCGAGCCAGGAAGGATTCAGCGTGGAATTGCATGAATTTAAATTGTATTGGATTTATTTAGTGCGTTTTATTGCAGTTTTGATTTTCTTTAGATACATCCCTTGTTTAAAGATTTTTTTTTATTAAGTCAATTGAGCTTTGTTAATGCATAAAATTAAATTTCATTTTATTAATCTACTTTTGTTACTTGTTTAAATCCCCTCTTTACGAGTTTGGTCATTGCCTGAAACTTGTTATTATCTTAAATAAACTAGAGGGGATGTAGAATAATTAGACTATAGCTCATTTTAGTGTTTATATTTATACTTGTTTTCGTTTCAGATTTTACATTGATAATAATTTATTTAACTAAATTGACAAGGAGTTATTCAAGGAATTTATTTTTGTTACTTGTTTATTTTATAAGAATTTTAGCGAAACACTAAAAAATCAAGACAAGGCTGTTTAAAATTTAGAACTCAAATTATCTTCATTACTTTATAAAACAACAACAACTCTGATAGAACTTAAGTATTTTAAGACTATTAACAAGTTACTGTATAATTTGAGTAAAAAATTTTTTTTTTTTCTAGAAAAGTGCGAAAAAGAGCGTTTGTTTTTTTTTTACTTTTATAAAAAAATAGTCATTGCATACGAGAAAGACTGTATAAGTAAAACTTTAAACTTAACCACTTATAAAAATTCTCAGATTAAAAATAAATTATTTTTCTCTTTGAAGAACAACTATTTATGTCGTAAAAATTAAAATAAGACAAGGTATAAAAAGATAATTTTAATTTTTTATATACTAATTAAATTTTTTAACTTAAAATTCTTACAGTAACTTTTTTTTAAACATAGAAACTGGCCGTTTTTGTGTACATTTAAAAACCGTTTATGTTAAAGAGTTTTAAAACTTGTGCAGTCAAAACTAATTTAGGTTCGGGCGACTATTCTCATCGGCAGGCCGAATTTATCAAAGTGATTTCGGGGACTTGTAAACAAAACATTCAACTATCTTATTATTTCTTTGTTGCAATGATCCTATTTACCAAACATATACTTGGATTACTAATTGGATTACAAAAATATAGTACTTTATATGTTACTAGAATATTTAGTGATACAATCTAAGAACTGTATAACTAAGCTGTGTTTTATAGTAAATACTGAGAAGATAAAACCAATAACTGCTACAAATATAAAAATTCTTAAGTATAGTGCAGGTTTTATTCTATTAATTAGCTACTTAATTTTTAAGTAATATAAGTACTTTATTAGATATAATCTAATTTTTATTGATAATTTTTAATTTTTGTATATAGTTTTTGTAAACTTTTACAAATACTTCAGCCTATTTTTGAAATGCAAACCTCTAACAACAATTTTGATAGAAATAAAACTTGTTTATATTTCATGCTTCTTTTACTGAATCTTTTAAATTGGTATCTTCATTAAAGATACCAATTATGTTTATTAGTTTAGTTCAGTCATTCAGCTTAAGCAACTTTTTCAGCGTTTTGTTCATTTTTTAATATTGTCTTGCTACTATGATTCCATAAGTATAATCGTTCGCATAATATGATTGAATGATTAATAGTATATTCTTTTGTTTTGAATATTACAAGCAAAAATAGTTTTGTCTTTTTATTATCTATTTTAGTAACTACTTTCAAATGCACCATTTTAAACTTTATTTTATTATCTATTTAATTTTACCGTTGCTTTTTTATTCAAGTTTAGTTGTAAAAACAATTTTAAATTTATTTCTACTTGGGATCGACAACCTAAAACTTAAAATATTTAATGAAACATTTTTATCATGTCTTAGGCAAAACTAAAACCTAGGGTTTATATTTTTTATTCGAAAGATTAAAGGATACTTTTATTAAATAACGATTCAGACTTAAATACAGTTTTAAATAAAAATATTTTAAGAAATATATTTAAACTTAACAATTTCCTACTGTGAACTAGTTATATATATTAAGAAAATATATTTATAAATAGAGGTATACCAAAAGGAGATTTTTTAATAAAACATATTTGCTTTGCTTTGCATAAACTAAATTTAACTTAGTAATAAAAAATACAGTAAATCTGGTTATTTTTTTTTATTTTGTATAAACTGGGACAGCAAAATATCTTAGTGCTGAACTAATTAAGGCACTTATAAAACAACTAAAAAGTGCGTATGAAGCGTCATAAACAAAATTGTACAACAAGAAGTAAATAACGTAAAAAAATTTACAAGAGAAAACACAATCTCTTATAAAGGTTGACAACCAATTCAGAGCAGTCTTGAATATTTTTGCTTTGAAACACGAGCTAAGACTCTTTATGGTTTTCTCTGTGTATTCAGCAAACTTCTCATAAGAAAACAATGTTCTGAGCCTTTGTGAACAAGGAAACTTAACAATGTATCCTGTGCAACTACAAGCATAGTTAATTGTCCAATAGAAGAAATTTGTGAAGACTGAATAATATAAGTAGAAACAAATTATACATAAAATTGTCAAGCAGATTAATAAAAAACTTGTACAACTTTTCAATGTATATTTTGTTGATTCTTCTGTAGTCTGAAGAGAAGTTTCGTCTTCCTTTTCAAGTAAACTTAAGTTTGACTTTTCTGTATTTTTTTATCAGGCAAGACACCTTTTAATTTTGAAAATTAAATTGGCACGACATATTTTTCAACAGTTTTTTCTTTGGGAGTTTTAACTTCAGTCTGCGCAACCATTCTTGCATACGTATCATCACTTTTGTATTCTGTTTGTATTTCTGACTCTAAACCAGGGTTTCCCAAACTCATTTACTAAATCGCCCCCTTTTCAGTAACTTGAAAAAAAATCGCCCCCCACGATTTTACAAAGTAGTATTTCTTTTGAGTACAAACTTTTGAGCTAAAAAAAGTTGTGTTCGAAATGTAATTTAGTCTTGTACTTCTTATGCACGCACTTTTGTTTTCAAAGTAGTTTACAGGGCTTGAGAAAATAATTTACAGTTATTTTCTTATGAGCCCAGTAAAGTGTATTAAAATACTTAATTATTAAAAAGCCTTGAGTAATCTGTAATCAATCCTGTTTAAATATGATCTGTTTTGAAACTATTGAAACTTCTAGCTCAGTAGTGGACAACTTTTGTAGTCAGCAATTCATATTTACTAAAAAATATTTTCTATTTTAAACTCGTTAGAAAATGTAATTGCGGGCTGCATGATTTAGAAAAATTACAAATAAAAAAAATTAAAAAACTCGAGCAAAATTGTAATAAAATGATTTAGTATAGTTATCTAGGAAATACTTTTGTGACATGAAAATGAAATGAAAGCGTATATAAAAATATTAAATATCAAAAAGAAAACTAAGTTTTATTTATTTTGAACAAGTAGTTTTCAATTTACTTAGCGGGTCAAAATTCAAATGGATCTGCGACTGGATCTGAGCCGTACGTTACCCACCTGAAATCTTAACTTAAACCTGACATTTTAATAATATCTCATATAACAAATTCCGGACATTTAGAAGTTAATACTAAGTAACTTATTTAAGCCGCACAAAATACTTAAATTACTTTATAAATAGGCTTTTTTTAAATATCTATACCAGAGATTAAAAAACTATAAAAGAGTTAACAGTTTATTTTACACATAATGAAATAAACATTAAAACATTATTTCTGATTTAGTTAAAGGAAGTTTGACTGACTGGTTGATTATCTCACATGAAAAGTGGTTTCATCAACAGCTTCAGTTAATGCAGTAAATTTACTAATTTCAATGTTAAGATATATTGTAAGCAAGTTAGTTGTAAAGTGAAAAATTTAATTTTTAACTTTTTACCCTATTTGTTTTGTAGTAGAATATTATGAAATAGCATTTGACTTGGAATAATCTTTAGGGAACTAAACCTTAATTCTAACAATTTTTTTTTCTTTATTTAAATTCAAAAAAAAATCCAATGTTTTACAATTAATTCTGTGAACAGAAAGTAATCAATTAAAAACACTTTTGACTAGGTTTAAATTTTGTTTTGTAACTGTAGCAGTCTTTTTGATGGCTTATCTAATTCTGTTTAAAAAGTTTTTTTTTCAAGCTATTAGCCTACAATAATTTAGCAAAGGAAAATAGTAAAAAACTAAAAGCCAGTGTTGAAGTATTAAAATAAACTAAGTATATTCTATTTGCTATAATATATTGAATTAAGATAAAACAAAAAACAGTTGTATTAATAGTTTAAAACTCCTTATATTATAATAAACTTTTGAACAATAATAAATCAAGTTCGAAAATAAAATTGTGTTTAAGAAACTTATAAATGAAAAAGTAGAAGTCATTTCAAATAGAGACCTAAAAATTATGCTCTTTTAAAACCAAAAAAAACTTTTTAGAAATAAAAACTTTAATGGTTGTCAAAATATTACAATCAGATAATAGTTTTGTAATGATATAAGTTGTATACAGATTAAACTAGTAATAACAAAACCTGTCAAATAAAGGTCTTTCAAACAAATATTTTAATCACTAAGCTATAAAAACTTTTAGTGTAATGTAAAACAACGGATATCAACTACAAAATTAACCAGGTCAAAATAAAATTAATAAAATCTTTAAAACATAAACCATTTAATAAATATAGTAGACCGCACTTTGAAAAAAATCAAAAAGTGCAAACTCAAAAAATTATTACCATTTTTTTTTTACAAAATGACAAATTTCAATATGTTATATGCAATGATTTTATGAATAAACATGAAATCCACTAAAACATAAAACAAACTTTCATAAAAAAAAATCTATATAAGCTATTAAATATTATATATTTTTTGTTTTATTAATATTTAGTTATAAATAGACTTTACTTTAGTTAAATTTAAAAAAATATAAATTTGCACTTTTTTTTGGGTAAAAAGTGCAAACTCAAGAGGAAGTCTACCGTAAATAATATTTATTAGGCAGTATGCAAACCTGTTGTAGAATAAATAGCTTAATAAAGTTGTTATTATAAAAAGACTACTTAAATACAATACAAACCAGGTTAAATAAGAAGTACTTCAAAAGGTCAAATAAAATTAAAAAACTTTCATAAAATAATGTCTGCTACTAAAGTCTTATATAATGTGAAGGATGAGGAAACTGAATGCCTGCAAGTTTTTCTAATCTGATTCTTAATTAGTAAAATAGAGCCTTAAGTCACCTACTTTATAAATATCTAGATTAGACCTTTTGCTCAAGATGTTGATATCTGAACTGAAAACTTTCTCAACAACATAGCTAGAAGGAAAAGCTATAAACAACAATCTAAATTCCTCTCAAATGATAGGATACTTTTTCCTTAGTTTTTGTTGAGTCCAAAAGCTTTTATATCGTTCTTTGGAAGAATTTACTTAAAGTTCAAGGTCAGTTTGTAAGTCTGAGAAGGTTTCCTGTAAGTCGTTTACATCAAAAGTATTTGCCTCGAAGGAATCCATACTTTTTTCAATATGATAGCTTTATTGTGTCAAATCTAAATTTTACTACTTAATATGTTAAAATTGTTAAAAATTCCAGATTTTTTCCAGGTTTTTTTTTGCTTAAATTGTCAAATTCTAGGTTTTTCCAGGTTTCTAGTTAAATTGGCAACCCTGTATAGTTTTATTTCTTAGTCTAACTTAGTGACTTTTCAAAAAGCAACTGGAAATATCATGAGGTGATAGTTAGTAATAAATAACATAGATTTTTACAAATCATTTATAACCCCAAATAACATGTATGTCAGGTTATAAAATAGTGAGAGGGATTCCAATCGTCTATGATATATGTAATTGTTAAATATGGAAATATATAAATGAAAATATAGTATTTACTTGAAAGTAGGAGTCATAAGCACTAGATTTTTTTTTTTTTTTCATAAATAAAATAAACTTTTTTGTTTAAGTTTTACCTAAGGGTCAATAATTAATAGCAAGCTAAAAATGGAAAAATAGCAAGAAAAAAAGTAAAAATCTTATGACAACCCAAAATTTTAAAATCGCCCCCTTTTCGCCCCCTTACTAATTATCGCCCACCCTTTCGCCCCCTTACTAATTATCGCCCCCCAGAATACTAAAATCGCCCCCAGGGGGGCGATATCGCCCACTTTGGGAAACCCTGCTCTAAACAGTCACTTCGTTTTGATTGTGAGTAAAAACAGTGTTCAAAGTACTGCATCTAAAAAATGATGATTTTAAATATTTTAAAAGAAAAACTAAGACAAGTTATTGTTCTACAAAGCAAGCTCGAGAGTTAGTTGAGTGTGATCATTGGTTAAGCATATGAAACACTATGTAAAGTAATAAACAGTAAAACTTTAATTGTCTCATTGTTATTATTAGTTAAACTTTTAAAAGTTTTAAAAATGATACAAGCAATTTTAAAGATATTTTAGATTTCTTTCAAATAACAAATAATTTAAAAAACTCACGTATTTTACACTTTTGGATTTTTTTTTTTCTCGTTTTCTACTTCTGTTTTAGTTTCACTTATTTTATTCGAACAACTTTTTGTTTTATTTGAAAACCAACTGTTTTTATAACTTTGCGTCTGTGAAAAAAAAAAATTGAAACTAACAAAAAATAAAAAAGGTATACTAACTTTAAACATGTATATCTAAATAACTAGTGTAAATTTTAACATCTGCTTGTTTTCAAACAATATCAAAACCTAGAATAAAATAAAAATTATATATATCAAAAATGCATAATGATATTATGTCTAACTTAAAAAGCTACACTTATCAGATTTTTTTTAATTAAAAGATTCTGTATTAAATATGCTCATAGATTTAGAGTATGTTGTCTACTTTAAATGTTTACTATAAAAGAAGTAGAAAATAATTATAAAACAGTATTGAGCTATTCTTATGTACAGTTTATGTCTTTTCTAAAAGTTTAAGAAAAAATATGTACAGTATCGAAATAAAAATTAATTTAAAAGTGGGCTTACTTTAATAATATCTTTAGCATCAATTAAATTAAAACTTTTTGACTTTCGATGAAGTCTTTTTCGTAAGCACTCATTCTGATAACTTTCTTTTCTGATGAAACTTCTGTGTTTGTAGATCATTTTGCTACACGTTATTGGACTGTACTTGTTTTTATTTTCCATCAATTCTTTGATAACCTTTTTTGTTACAATTAATTTATTATCATTTAGGTGTTTTGTTTTCAACAGTTTTGCGTAATCAAAAATCTGCTTATTGTAAGCTTTAACTTGACTTTAAAACTAGCAATAATGCTTAGTGCTAAATATTAATAAAATATTAAATATTTATTATTATTTTTGATTTTGAATTATGAATACTTTGACATCATACTTTGACAAAAACATAAAAATTTTTTTTAAATACATTTCAACTTGTCTAATCTGTTAAAAAAAGTAGAGCAACATAAAAAACATTAAAAAAAAATTCTAACCTTAACATTATCTTTCTTAGTTTCAACATTTTGTATTTTATTTTGACGTGTTCACTTTTGCACATTTTGTTTGCTTTTTTCGACAGGTTGGTTTGAGATTTTAGGCTTTTCAGACATTTTTGAGTGTAAATAAATGACATTGAACGCTTCTAATTAAATTTCTGAAATATTGAAAAAAGGTTTAAATACTTGAAGAGACAAAAATTTATGTATTAAAAGTTTACAAACTTATCTGAAACAACTTAAAAGTCATTAATTAAGTTTAATTTTATGTTGAATAAATGTTTAACTTTTAAATCAAATAAAGCTGTCATTAAGGATCAAAACAAACTGATTTATTAATTTATTAAATTATCTATGTTACAATTTTTTAAGTTGTTATTCTTAGCACTGTTAATTACAATTGATTAAATTTTATGGCCTGCATATAATAAGTAAGGTTTACAAAGTTCATTGGTTGAGCTCAACTTGTAAAATTCATTATTCAATCATAAAGTATCAAAAAGAATATGAAAAATCTTTACCATTACATATTAACTTAAAAGAAATTTGCTACTATTTCTATTATATAAAAAATTGATAGAGTAATCTTTTATAATTGATTTCAGTAATAACAAATATCCTTATAGTTAAAGTTGTTAAAGTTTTTAATAGTGTTTGATTTTTTATTGTTAAAACTTAAGAAACTCTATAAAAATAATTTAAATTCAAATATTTAAGAATTTAAGAAATAGTTTAAACTTATTAAGAACTTTTTATTCAAGCTTGAATAATAAAAATAGTCAATAGTCTTATACAAAGCTATAGGGTAAATAGAATGTACTTTGTGTATTTTTTTTAGAAAACGCTTACAACTTAATAAGATTGAAAAATATCTTAAATAAAGAAAAAGGGTAATGTATATAGAAAAAAATAATTAGTTTTAATTTTTCTTAATTACTCCCCCATTTACTTTAAACATTAAAGAAAAAATTGAAATCAAGGTTTTAATATTTCTTTTACCTGATATACTTAAATTTAAAGGATTTAAATTTACTATTACAAAAAATAATTCACCATATTTAATAAATTTTAGTGGTACAAGATTAATAAATAGCTTTATGCATAAGGCAATAATGGCAATACTGTTAGTGAGCACATTTCCCACATGCTAACATTGCTATATTTTCTAAACGCTGAATACTAAATAAAACGATGTTTGTATTAATTTAAACTTTTGTGCAAGAGTAATTTGTGGCTTTCAATTGATTGAAATCTTATAACTATTCTACTTAGCGTGTTTACAATTTAAACTACAATTTTAGGGTTAAACATTCTAGTTGCATTCAATTTTATGCTTTTTACATTTAACTAATCAATACTAGATGAACTTAGGTTTTATGTAGCATAATATTGTACATATTTTGTAATTAAATAACATAACACACACAGTATGTTTTAATTTAATATTTTATTGGATATTTACAAATAATTAATGTAAACTTATTTATTTTTATATTTGTTAAACTTAATATTTGAGTTATACCTAATGAAACAAAAAAGCCTATATTAAAAATAAAAGCAACAAATATAAATTTTTGAACATATTTTCAAAAGAAACACAAAAGTATTTTCTTTTTTTAGAATTAAATTTCTTCTACTGTATAGTTTAAAGAAAAGTTGATATAAAAAAGAAATAAAACTTTAAAACTGAACTTCAAAAAAAGCTAGAAATTAGATTACAAGTCTGTGTCCAAATTTAGTTTAATACCAACAACACATTAATTATTTTTTATGTTTGTAGCATATCCACTCCACAGTTTTCAGTTTAGTTTAATCACTTAGCTAAATAATGTAAAGTTCTAAACATTATTTGAAAGTAAAATCAAAGCAACTCCTTACCAACAATTAAATTTATTCCTTTATTTTAACTAAAATTCACTAATGCTAAATACACTTAAACAATTAACTTGATTATCATTAACTTCTAAAATTTATACATAGCCTAAACTAAACAGTTTCAAAATTAACTAAACCCTTAACCAAAGATGTTATCTGACTATCATTACTTTTAATCTGTACCTTACCATCCTAAATTATAAATCAAACTAAATTTTTGCTTTCAAAAATACAAAATAAACATTGTGGCTTTTTTTAGTATATTTTCCATGGAACTAGTTTTATACACCAACCAGGGGCGTTGTGTGGGTTAGAGCATTGGAGAAAAAAAACCCCTAAAAAAAGCTAAATTACATAATGTAATAATATTTACTAATATATTTATTATTTTTTAAATACTTTTGTTTACGATTTTTTTTCTAAGTATAATACTTTTATTCTGTAAAATAAGTATATAGTAAATTAGGTAGAAACACAAATGTAGAAATTGTTGTAAACTGACAGAAGAAATATTTGGTAACGGAGGAAACGATAAGAATTTTGCAGTTTAAAATAAGCAATAAAAAGGTCTAAGGTGTAAGTTACAAACTTAAAACTAAAACTGAACTTCATTTTTAAAAATGTGTTAATAATCTTTTACTCCAAGTTATCCTAGATAAAAATATATTAAAACAGGCATCCTGGTAACCTACACTTATATTCTTTAATAACTGTAACTAAAAATCATAGATAGTTTTAATTAAAAACTAGTTAAAAATGTTTTATATTACTTTAAATTTTTGAAAAGTTATTTTTTGAACCTATCAAATTTCCACTTTTGAAATAAAGTACCAGCATAAACTGTTTGTAATTGTAAATTTTTATTCTAAATCTTAACAAAAAATTGTATGCTTAAAATCAAATTTATAAAATTTTATGAAATGTAAATGTAGCCTTTAAGTTGTACAAAATCTCCAAGAAAGCTAGATTCTAAAATTGATCTAAAAAAAATATCTTAAAACTTTAGTCTAATATGCGTTAGCTAGCTTGCAAACTATTCAAATTCAAAAATATTTTTGTTTTACACTTTGTAAAAATTCTTTTTCTATGATTTACTTTAGAGCAGAGACTTGTATTTATTTTATATTAAATATTTAACATGCAGTTTTTGTCAAACAGGAAGTTGCCAGTATACCAACACAACACGCACTTGATGTTTCACTTTAAAATAGTTGATGGATATTTTTAAATGATAATTTTAAATGTGAGGAAAGTAAGTTGTATATAAATGAAAAAAAATGTTGCCTACTAAATAGACAAAATTAACAAATAAAAACTTGTAAACATATCTTTTTAATAAAGCATACATTCTGTTTATTTTTTTGATTTATCCCTTTTTTAAATTCTAATTCAAAGAATACTGGATATAAAAAATTAGTAATTTAAATTTGTAAAAAGGGAATGAAAGTAATTTACAAGTCTAAGTCTGAAATTAATTTTATACCATAAGCACATTAATTAACCTTTAAATTTAAATAATCTACTTTACAATTTTTTGTTTTAGTTAAATTACGTAGCTTAAAAATGTAAAGTTCATAAAATTTTTTAAATCAAATTGAAATATTTCGTCACCATTGATTTGATTTATACCTACTTTTCAAACTCACATCTACTAATGCTAATAGCTTAATATACTAGAGTTATTAACTTTATTGTTATTAGGTTCTTGAAATTACAGATAGACTAAACTGGTAGTTAGAAAACTAAAAAAAGAAAACTGTCTGACTAAAAATTAATATTGTATATCACTACTTTTGATTTATACCTCACCGACCTAAAGTTTAGGATATAATCATTGATGCCAAATAATGACATGGACATTGTGGCTTTTTTTAGTATATTTTCAAAGGAACTAGTTTTATATACAAATCAGGGGCGTACTTTAGTTTGGAGAATTAAAGCTAAAGCCTCTAAAAAGCTTAAATACCTATTATATTGTTAAATAACTCTTAAAACTATTAGTTTTTACAAATACTTTTGTTTAGAATCAGTATTTTTTAAATAAAATATCTGTAACTAGAACATTTTGTTAGTATCAATTAACAATAAATTGAAAAATTTAATAACACTTGGAATTTAGTAAAAAATTCCTTTTTCATACTTATCTAATTTCCATTTTTAAAATAAAGTGCTAGCCAGATAAAGATATTATCTGACTATCACTACTTCTATTATGCACCTTACCGTCTTCAACTTTGTGACAAACTAAATTAATGGTAGTCAAAATGTAAAACGGACATTGTGGCTTTTTTTAGTATATTTTCAAAGGAACTAATTTCAAATATTAACCAGGGTCGTGGTGTGGGTTGGAGCATTGGAGCAAAGACCCTAAAAAAGCTAATTACATATTAGAATGTTACATATTAATAAAACTATTATCATACATAAATACTTTTACTTAGAACCTTTTTTTAAGTATAGTACTTTTATTAAGTAAAATAAGTATAAAGTTTTATTCAAAGTAGGTAGAAACACAAATGCAGAAACGGTTGTAAACTGACATGAGAGATATTTGTAACGGACGAAATACTAAAAACTAAGCAGGTTCAAATGAGCAATAAAAAGGTCTGCGTTGTATGTTACAGACTTGAAACTAAAACTAAATTTCATTTTATAAAAATGTTTTAGTTTTATACTTAATCTGTTACTTTGAGCTATCCTAGATACAAATATATTGAAAATAAGCATTCTGCTAATCTATACTTTTATTTTTTAGTAACTGTAACTAAAGCTCTTAATTAGTTTCAATTAAAAATAAGTTAAAAATGATTTATATTATTTGGCATTTAGAACAATTTTTTTTTATATTTATCAAATTTCCACTTTTAAATTTTAGTACAAGCCTAAATTGTTTGTCATTGTATTTTTTTTCTAAATCACAACAATAAATTGTATTTTAAATCTAAAAAGAAAAGGTTTATAATAAAATATAAAATAAGTTTAAAAAAAAGTTTCTATAAACGACAAGATATTTACAAAGTGTCCTATTCAGCTTTTAAGTTAAAAAACAACTTCAAGCAAGATGGATTTTAAATTTAATGTAAAAAAAGTCGTAAGTTTTTTTATAGTGTGCGTGAGTTAACTTGAAAAATATTCAATTTCAAAAAAGTTTTTTTTTGTTACATTTTGTACTTACGTTTTGTAACATAAAAATACTTTTTCTTTGGTTTTCTATAGAGTGGGAGATTAAAGTTATTCTATATTTAAGATTGAATATTTAACAAGGAGTTTTGTGTTTGAACTTGATTATTTTTACTTTAAAAACATAACTTGTTACTTCTAGCTCTGTACTCTAAATCTTTGATAAAAGAATAAATAGTTAATAAAGCTAAAGGGTAATGTATTCAAAGAAAAATAGTTAATGTATTTAAATGATTGTTTTTAGAAAATGTTTAAAACTTAATAAAAAAAACTGTTATTCAAGCATGAACAAGGAGAATAGTATTAAATAAAGCTAAAGGGTAAAGTATTTAGAGTAAAATATTTAATGTATGTAGAGGAATTGTTTTAAAAAATGCTTAAAACTAAATAAGATATTGTTAATCAAGCATGAATAAAAACATAAATTTTTTATCAAGCTTTAGGGTAATGTATTCAGAGGACAATAGTTAATGTATTTATAAAAATGTTATAAAAATGATTAAAATTAAATAAGATATTGTTATTCAGGCATAAATTCATACTAGAAAAAAAAATTACATGTACTGTACGTTTAAATATTGCAATAAATTTTAAACATTTTGTTTATACTAGTATAGCTTTATACTGTGCTTAAGTTTTCAAAATTTAAAATGTTCTAAATATATTTAAACTGTTGGTAATCGATTTATTATTTAATTTTTGATAAGTCAGAAATGCTTATAATTTCTTTGTTGTCTACTAATGTATGAGATTAATTAAACTAGAATTATTGTTTATGTATTATATCTAATTGTTCTTGTTTTAAATTTATTAACACTGCACAGAAAAATAATATTGCATGATTATCATAAGTAATGTAATCTAACAGCAAACATTTATAGTATTTTCCTAAAACAATGAAAGGGCTTCAATACTAACGTATCATAAAGTAAACTATAAGTAGTTTATGTAACATTAGAAATTATTACCACGTTTTCAAAATTTTAAAAATTATTGAGATTGTTTGATTAATGTTTAATAATTTACTTGGATATTAAATTAAACAATAATTAAAGTAAAAAGGAGATAATGAATCAAAACAACCATGTAAGTTTTTTATTATTGAGGTTTTTGAAGATAAAATAAAAATGGTTAAGTTATCTTTACTAAAGAATTGAACAAAACATTTAAATTTTAGAAAATACTTAAAAAAATGGTGTGGTGTAGTTTAAGTCTAATGTAAAGTTATGGTATAAATTTGCAAATTAAATTATGTTCAAAACTTGTTTTGCTGTTTTGTCTTTTAATTAAAAATTTGATTGTATTTTGCTTGAAATCATATATATTTTTTATAATTAGTATTGAAATGTAAAATGTTGTTATAGTAACTCAAATTCTACTTCTATACTCAAGTCAAAGTTTATAATTATTTTCAAATATACTTATAACTACAAGTATTTTTTAAATATTTTGTTATTTTTTAGTTAGTTAAATTATGTAGTTGTCATTTTGGTTTTAAAGTTAAAAAAAACGATAAGGGTTTTAGTCTATTTATAATAAACATAGTATGATAAAATTAGTTTATTAGATAAGTTGTTAAGTCATATCTTTTCATAGTATTTTGAAACTACCACATACCTAAGGTGATAAAAAAAAGTGTAGTTAGATTATTATGTAAAATATGTAAAAAAATAAAAAAGAGTGAAGGATGGTTGAGTTAAACATATTTTGTTGATGGTGGTAAAAGTAGTTGTTTACTGAAAATAGATCTATTTTAATTAAAGAGAGTTTGGCTGTTAAAGTCAAAGAGTAATGTAAAATCATGTAGAAAGGGCAAATTTCAAATAAAGTTTTCACCAAAATCCTATCTTCAATCAATTTTTATAGCTTATAACCTAAATTTTTTTTAAACTGATCCTTGTATGATTAATATAAGTCTAAATATTTTTTTTTTCATATAATTAAAAATAAGTGTTTTATTGAAATTTCAAATATATGTATTTTTAATTCTTTAACATTTGTTTTATCAGGCAAAGATTGCTTAAAAATTAAGGAAAAGTATAGGTCTAAGTGAAAAACTATATTTATAGTCTTCTTCTTTTATAAGCAACCTATAATACTCAAATTGATCAACCAAATCTCAAAATTGTTTTTATTTTCTAAAAAAAGTTAAAACTAAGATCAATTTTACAAACTTAAAATTATACAAACTTAGATCAAAGTTGTTAATAAAAACCTGACCCCTTCACACTCCCATATGGCTCAAATAGTTCATTGAATGTTCTAATAGTTTTAATAAAAATTAATTTATATCATATTTTTTTGGAATGTAAATTTATAATTGCAAACTATAAAAACTGTGCAAACATTTGAAAAAAAAAAAAAAAAAACTATATTTCTGGCTTATTTTCTATGGTTATGAGATGACATTACTTACCACTCTTTATCTTTGGCTTAGTTCATGTACTAAATATTAAATGTGATATAAGCAAAATTTGTTTTGAAATAAAATAATTTAGACTTCTTAAAACACAAATGTTTTTGACTAGCAAGTTTAAGCAGAATTTAGAAATTTATTTTGTGCTTTGGACTCAATTGTTTTTAAAAAAGTTGTAATGGTTATACTTTGTATATATAACATATTACAATAGTACTTTGGTCTTTTATAGGTATCTTGAAATTATTTAGATAATTATAAATCTAAAAAGCTAGTGTTTAAAAACTATATGAAATATTTTGAACCTGTGTTTGAGTTTAAAAGTTTTTTTTCCGTTAAATTAGTGTACTTAAATTTAGTTTTTAAATATTTTAGCAATATTTAAAATAATGTAACAAAGTATAACTTTTTTAATGTTATTATGTTAGTAATTTGCAGAAGTTTTTTTTGTCAAAATATTAATACCTAACTATCTACATGATATGTTTTATTCAAAACTTTTTGCTGTTCTACATTGTTAATTTTAATTTGACTTATAATAATCAGTGAATCTGTAAAACAGATTTTAATAAGTAGTAAATGCTTTGAGAACTTATCTACTGCAATATGTTTAAAAAATGTTTAAGAAATTTCAAGTCATTTTTAGTGCACCACTGCTTGATCAGCAGCTTGATCTTGTAGATTTTTAGAATAAAACCAACAGTACAAAACGTTGACTACTTTTAATTTAAGAAACTTGTTTACAAAACTAGAATTGTATAGTCTATATATAAATTTAAACAAACATTTTAAACATGTATTTTTACACATTTAAACTACAGTTGCCAATATACTTTCTATTTTCGAACAATATGAATTAAAACTGTTATACAAATTTAAATGCATTATTCCAAAATTTAACATTAGTATTTTCAGATCAACTTGCAAAGCCATGGAATTTTGTTTCTGAAACTATCCTTACAAATAAATTATGATGAAAGAGGATGGAAAGACTAGCCTCTTAAAGACTGAAACCATAATGTTTAAGAAAAATTGTCAGTGGCAGACTTCAAGCTTTTTCAACCAACAAAACAAAAACTGTTATAAGTGCAAATCAATAATATTAAATTTAACACATTATTATGTAGATCAGTGTTACTACAATACACTTAAACAAGCTATATATTTAGTATAATAATATATATATTAAATTTTCATCTGTTTTTTTTGTCAAAGCTGTTTTAAGTGTTAACGTGTAAGATATTGTTTAAAAATGATTTTTAGTTTTACCTTAACAAAGTTAAAAATTGACACTTCAAATTAAAAATATTAACAAAAAGTAAGTATGTTTTAGATTTTTTTAACCAATATCATACAGAAAAATTTTTTTAATCAAAAGTCATAGATTAATTTTGTTAAAATTTTCTGTTTTTACTATATGTTGTTTCTTTGAAAAGTTTTCAATGTTTTTGTTTTATTTATTAAAAACTTAATTTTTCTAAGTTTAAATGTGAATATTACAGTTTTATTTTATTTAAAACATTTTTACTTTGTATAGTGTTTATTAAGCTACAATAAAAAAGATGAAAAAATACATGGTTTTAAATTCATAGATATGAATGTATTTTAATTGTAAAAATTAACCCTATATATGTTAGTTTGTAAAATTATAGTTTTAATTTGTTTAAAAAAATTTCTATTACATATAACATAAAATAGTTACATTATAATGTCACTCATTTATTCTTGTTTAAAACAAACTGTTTTGTAGAAATATATCAATATAAGCACCTTTTAAATTTGTCAAACATAATAATAATAAATTTTAGTTTGAGGTTGGTCAAAAATTATTAACAAGTGCGCTTAGTAGAATCAAATTAATTTAGAAATTTTTAATAAAATCAAATAAGTTTTTATTCAATTTAAGCAAGCATCTTAAAATGAAAATAATAACTTTACTGACAAAATATATATTTTTCAATCCATAAAAATATATCATTTCTAATGTTTCAATTATTGTTAAGTACATTTTATTATTGAAATTAACAAATTTTTATCTAATAAAAGCAATCACAAATAACATTAGAGAATTGTTTAATACACAAAATGTTATTTAAACATTTTAAAGTCATAAAAAAAGGAAAAATATAGTTGAGAAATGCATTAAAGTGCATTATAAACTTCTTTTTCAGCTTATTCCCTCACTTTTTAAACTTTTTTTTTCTTTTGTTTACTACAGCGCGTGCTTAGCGACACTCTCGTTTAAACAGCTTCAATTAATTTAAAAACAAATTATGACAAGTCTGGTAGGGACGACGCATATTGACGTCATAAATATAACCTACCTCATTCGGAATGGATTTTATAGAAAAAAAAATCAAGAGTTTATGAATATTTCCGAAACTAATGTAGAATAATAAACGTAGATAACCCCTATGACGTAATTGCACATGTTTGGTTCCTAAGAATACATAAATTTATGTTAAGAGCTATTAACGAACTTATCTAATATTTTTCAAGGACTTTGTTATCATTATAAAGTAAGTTATATAAGCGAGAAGAAAAACCAAAAGCAAAAGGCTAATAAATTTACATTTAAAAGCGCTCATAATCGCCTGTGAACGCGAGGCAGATTGGTCGAGGTGTTAAGGCGCCGGCTGCTGAGCGCGATGAGCGCGAGTGTCGCGAGTTCGAATCCCAGCAGAGTAACAATTTGACAAACTGCATACAGACCCAGGTGACGCTGGGTGTAAAACTGTAAAGGGTTTTATGACTTTAAAATGTGGATCTGATTTCTACGCACATAGTTGTAACATGGTGTATTAATCAGTTAACTAATCAGCGACGCTTCCACATTACTGTCAACATCGCGACAGCTCATCGTTTTTATTCAGTTACGTTTTTTCATAAATTGAATTTAAAAGTTATTAAATAAAAATATTTTAACACTTTATGTAAGTTTTCATTAATAAATAGGAGTAATGTGAGTTTAAATCCAGTTAGAGGCAATTTATATTTTACAGTAATCTACTTACGTATTATTAAGCTAGTACTCGAGTTTACATAGTTTTTTTTTTGTTTTTGATAGTTTATGGAATGATACTTAAGCCTTAACTGTTTTAGGAAATTTTTAACTTAGATTACTTACCACAAGATATAAATTTTGCGGTAAATTTTACGAAATTTTGCTTTTATGAAATCATTTGCAAATTTATGTCGTGAGCAAATTTATGTTTAATTAGAGATTATATTATAAAAACAAAAAAAAAACGTTTAACATCCTTATTTTTTTCTTACAAAATTTAAGGTTATGCAATTTAGGCAGTGCAACATCCCATGCAAAGCTCCTGTTATATAATTATAAAACAATATTTAATAGAATAATTCGAAGTTTATTTAGTTTATAGTAAAAATATGTCCAAAAAATTAAGATTGTAAGTATGCTTAAAGTAAAGCTTTTATAATAACAAAAGTTGTGAAGCCAAATTTACTTTAAAAATATTTTTTCTAACGTAGTTATTGTATATATGACAAAGCATTAATGCTTTTTTAGAGCTTGATAACTTTTTTTAATTTTACAGTATCTATCAGTTAAGCCAGTGGTCGGCACGCTGATCAAAATCTGTGTACACTAAAATGGAAAAAATTCAATCTACGCACCCCAAGATCTTATTTTGATAAGCGCCTCCAGTGATGGGACTACGTGAACTTTTTACTTCACTAGCTTTTCTCTCAAAGCAAAATTCTGGTTACATGACAATTCAAAGTTCTTTGTTAAATAATTAAGAGATTATATCTTAAAATTTTTTTATTTTCTCGTAAAAAAAAACTTTATTGGTCTTATTAATATCTACAAATTATTTTTTTTCAAAATTTTTATTTAGTTATAAATATTTAAAAACTATTAATAATAACTTTTTTTTTGTAAGCTTTTTTCATCCATATCTCAAAAACATTTAAAGTTCTGCAAAAGTAAAAAAAAAAACGTGTAAGTTTTAAAAAGACTTACAAACGTGTATACTTTTTTTTTGTTCAAAATATACACAACTTTTGAACTTAAGGTCTTTCGAATATCTTTTAAGTACTATAATCGTCCCAAATTAATTTGTAATGATCCCGAAATTTTTGAGGTTTTATGTAATAAGATATATTTTCATAGAACCCAATAAGTTTTAACTCCTATTTTAAAAATCCACAACTCAGTTTATACTTACATGCAAACCTTTTAATAACTGGAGCTGGAATTTACTGTTTGGTACTAATTTTAATGAACCCTTTTATTTAGTGTACCTTACTTACACAATGGTATTTCAATTATACAGCCCTATCTTACATACTACATACATTCCGCATTAACTACATAATCCTTACTCTTTAAATACGTTATTTAATATTATCTACATACATGATATTAAACAAACAGACAAACGACAACAAAAAAAAGTAAACTAAAAACAATGTATTGTATATCTTGTTGCTCTCCCTGTAGCTGGACCTGTTTCTTTCATAGACTGATTTTTTGCATTTCACGAAGTTCAGGGTTGTATCTGATTGTCACGTCGGTCTGTTAAAAAAGTAAAAAATTAAAATTTAAATTGAAATTTCTACTTAAAGGAAACAGTTTTATGAGGTTTTAAAGCATAATTTTAATATCAAAAATATTAAGTTAAGCTCAAAAGTCTTAGCAAATTATTTAAAACTTATTGCTTAGCTTAATTAAAAACTATAACTTTAAAATGCAGATAAAATCATTTATAATTATTTTAATTAATTATGTGAAATTTGATATGAAAAATTTTGGATGTAATAAATGGAAATAATTGTAAAAAAGATTTTAAACTTAATGAATTTTTGTTCAAATATTACAAATAGTTTAAAAACGATTTTAAAAAAAGGAAGAAGCTCAGTAAACATAGAGATAAAAAATGTTATAGATGTTTGTATTACCAGAGAAAAATATAAACAGTTTAACATTTAAAAACTTTAGTTTTTAAGAAAACTTATACAGACTACTATTTAGATAGCCAAAAATAATTAACTAATAAAAGCATTATTTTAATTTTTTGCCAAGTTTTGTAATGTGTTTTTGTTTATCATATAAATGAAAAACATGTACATTACAGCTTTTAAAATTTCATGCCTTTTTTCATACTTTTAATTAAAATTTTAACTATAGAACAATTTTTTAAGGTACAAAATTTAGAATGTTTCAAATAACAAATCAGTTTAAAAAATCTAGAACTGTTAAACTACTGTAATTTTATTATCAAACTTAATCAAAGTAAGTAAAAAAAAATTAAAAGTTGTAATTGGTTAAAAATTTTTTTTTGTATAAACTACTGAAGTGCAAAATTAAAATACAGCTTGATATTCAAATGAAAAAAAAAATTAAACATAAAACAGGATAGTTATGAAAAAACAGTTTATATCTAATTCTCTTAGTTTGAAAACATTTCAAACTTTTAGGACATGTTGTTATACTTATAGTCAAGATTTTTTATTGCTCTCAATAAACTATAACAATTTTACAACTTTCTAAATTTAGTCAAAAAATAATACACATATTTGCTTTTACAAAGTGTAGGTCATTACTAAAAGCACTTTTACACGTACATTTCTTCTGATAAAAAGTTTGTATTTAACAGACATGTTGATCAATGTAGAGTTATGAAGCAATATTTTTATTTAGTAACGTATTGAAAATATTATGACTACCTGAACTTTACCTTAAGAAAAACCTATACTTGTCCAGTTTTATTTTTAATACAAAACTATGTGAAAAATACTTAACAAAATAGTTGAATAATACTTGTAAAAAAATAGTAAAAGAATATTATTCAAATGATAATTTTCTTCTTTTTTATAATTTTTGCTAACTTTTTAATAACATTTACTGGTTATGTGCTCCTAGAGTAAATGTAGTCAAGTTGAAAATGCCTAAACTTAAATATAACTTAAGTAATGATATTTCTTAGAGTTTTTTTTTAACTTGTATAAATTATAGGTAACATAACTTTTAAGAAAATTAACATTTTACTATAAAGCTATCTTACCTGATTATAAATTGTTTATTGTATAAAATTTTTAATACACATTTATAGAAACTTGTAATGTTTCTGGTAATTCAGCAATTACATTTATTAAAATGAAATTTTGTTATAAAAAAAAACTATTAAAGAAACTCTTACGCACAACTTTAGTCAGTTGAAAACAATTCTAAATTAACTTAAGGAAAAAACATTTTTATACAAAAGTTTAAAACATATTTTTAATTTTTACAATCAAATTGAAAAAAAAAGTTTTTCTAAACTCATGTCTTAGTAAAATTTTACTTTTAAAACATGATACATCAATATAAGCTTTAAAAACTAATCATTGAAAAACTTACTTGTTTTTTTTACTTCAGCTGTACTTATTTTCAATTAAAAGTGTTTTTTATAGGATTCTGTATTTCAATATTTGAAGTCATGTGCATTTTTAAGATAGATTTTTAATTTCTTTCGTAAATCCTCTTTTTCATTGATCTTAGTTTTGGCCTTGAGTCTAAGGTCGGATCCCATATATGATTAGCAGGGTTTTTTACTTCTTGAGTAAAAAAGTTATCCTGACCCATATTTTATAGTTTTTGAAGTATTTTTAAAACATCATATATTAATATTCAAAATAAATAAATTTAAAAATAAAAGTTCAGGCTATTCAACAAAATTGAATATTTTTAAAAATACAGATAACTGAAGCTACAACAAATAATTTTCATTTAATAAAATAAAAACATTTGAATAATTATCAAAAAAAAATCTTGATAATTTTAAAATATTTTTACTGTTCTAATTTGTACAAAGTGTGTGGGACTCTGCATGAGTTACAAACAATTAGCCTTGGTCATCTTGAATTTAAAAGAGAAAGAGAAAGCCAAAGCTCAAAAGTAGCAGTATAATTCAAGTAACATTTTGATAAAAAAGAATTAAGATCTAAATAAAACATTCAAATTTTCAAAGAAATTTACTCATTCAGATATTTTACATAAATATTAAAACTAGACTACCTTCTGCAAGAAAAAACATGCTTAGTAAGACTGTATTTCTAGAAAAGATTTTTAGTTTTGTGGCAACCTTAAATTATACCAAAAACTAGAACTGATTATTAAAAGGGATGCATCTTTTTAGAGCAACAATCTTTGTTGAGTGTTAACAACATCTATCCTGAGTTACATCAAACTAGTGAAGTTATCTTGTATTGTAAAAAAAATAATAATAAAATTATAGAAGATAAAATTGAAATTCAACAATGAATACTTATCTTTTTTTTTAATAACAGATCGAAAGAGTTAGAAAATAAAGATAGTCTTAAATTTAACAAATTTAAGTAACAAGTAATGTATTAAAAGTATACAAAGTAGATTACATATACTAGCCTGAGATTTACAAGATAACCCCAGAAAAATATTAGCCAGCATGATATTTTCAAAAATTTTTTATAAAATTCAAACTAATCTCTGTGTGTGGCAACTTAATGTTAATTTAAACCTATAATTTCTGTAAATTTATTAACGTTTTTATTTGAACTATTCAATTATGGATATAAGTATAATAACTATATAATTATAATTATTAAAACTTAAAATGTAATCTATACTACTGGTATGCAATTCTTAAAAGAGTATTGTAAATATACTTTAAAAATTTTTATCTTAATTAAAGTATTTTTTATTAAACATAAATTATCAAATTTTGCTGTAAACATAAAAATTAGCTTAAATTTTTATTATTATGGAACTTATCATATCATTATCAGGTAAATATTTTTATAGGAATAATAGTTTAGTTTAAAAAGTAGGTTAAATTGACAAATTTTGTTTAAAATAAGGAAATTGTATTTAGCAAAGTATTGTAATTTAATAATATTAATAGTAAAAAGGAAAACACTAACCTTTTTCATATTGTCATAATCGTAGCTGAATGACAAGTTTCCCCCCGAATCAGTCTGTGGAGTTCACAAGAGCTTTGGACATTCTATCTATTTTTCAGGTGCAGGCAGTTTCCTCAGTATTAATGTGATTTTTAATACCAAAATAGATCATGAGAGTAAAATGGCTAATAAACTAAAAATACATTTTAACATTAGACTTCGTGAAATTTTATCATTGAAGTTTAGAATTTTCTTTCTAAAAGCAGTATTTACATTTGTTATGTAACCTAATTGAAATTGCAAAAAAGTCACAAATACTTTTGAAAATAAATAAGTCCGATAAGTCACAGTCTAATAACTAAATATGAGTTCAAGTAACCATTACAATTATCTGTAAAATTGTAGAGTCTGTAATTTTCACATATTAGTAGATCGCAGCAATACAACTATCAAATCACAGCAGATCGCAATGATACAATTATCACATCACAGTATATCGCAAAGTCACAGTATGTCGCAAAGGTGCATCTATCGCATCAGAGTAGATCGCAATGATACGACTAACACACCACAGTAGATTGCATAGATACAACTATGACATCAAAGTAAATTGAAACAATACAACTATCACATCACAGTATACTACAATGATAAAACTATCACATCATTACAGAAAGTTACTTGAACACTATATAATATTCTAACAATATCCTACTAAAAAAATTACTAAACAATTTACTAATCGCAAAAATTTAAATCAATCTGTTTGATTACTTTTGACTAACAGTTTTTCAATACACATTAAAAATTTAATTTTAATTCAATTCAACTTTAATGAACAATTTTATTCATCTAGTCACAAAAGTATGATAACTTGCTGTATAAATTAAACCTAAAACTTTTTTTTTAATTTGCATAAGCCTAATAAAAGGCCGATAATCTAGGACTAATTAGATACATTTAAAATTATAATTTTCAGCAATTATACAATTATCACATCTCAGTTGATGTCAACAATACAACTATGAAATCACAGTAGACTACAATGTTACAACTATCACATCACAATAGACAACAATGTTACAACTATCACATCACAGTAGATAGCAACAATGTAACTATCACATCACAGTAGATAGCTACAATGCAACTATCACATCACAGTAGATAGCTACAATGCAACTATCACATCACAGTAGATCTTAATAGTATCATTTCGTAGATAATAACTATTCGAAAGTGTTACTTTTAATTGGTCAAAATATTTAGGAAAACATTAAATACGTTGACGATTGTTTAGTTATATCCAAAACAGATAGTAAAAATGAAGCTATTTTTAAAAATTAAACTTCTTACATGAAAAGATTGTTCTCACTAGAGAAATTAAAGAGAACAACTAACTGCTACTTTTAGATATTTTTATAATAAAAGATAAATAAGCTTCTTAACAAATTTCTTTAGAAAAACAACTTTTACTGGGCAATACTTACACTACTAATCAATTTTAGTAAAAAACAAAATGTAAACCTTATTAAAACACTTTACCACAGAGCATACAAAATCTTTTCTAAAGATTTATTTCATTTAGAGGTTAAGAGACAAATATAAATTTTAAGTAAAAATGGATGCTCACCAGATTTAATTAAGAGAGGTATAAAAACACGTCACAATAACCTTAATCAATCTAAAATATACCGACCGGAGAAGTTCCAAGCAATTTTAAAACTACCTTATATTGGAGAAAAAACACGTGTACTTAAAAGCAAAGTAAACGACTTAACTAAAACATCTTACAATTAAGTTGTGCTCAAAAGTTATTATTTTTTCAAAATCGTTAATAAAAGTGCAGATGAAGGATCCGATTTCAGACCAATTAAAAGTTGTATAGTGTCCAAGTTTAGTTGCTCTGGCGAAAAGAGCTATATCGGTCACACTTCGAGGCAATTAGAAAGCAGGATAAAAGAACACATACCTACGTGTGTGCTGAAATTCATTGAAAAAGAATCTGAAATTAAGACAAGGGCAACAAAAAACGCAGCGAAAAGATCTTCAGATGCAGAACATCTAATAAACAATAGAGATTGTTCTAGAAAATATGACATATCCAGGTTTAGAATAATCCATCATTGCAATAGTGTATTTGTTCGAGACTATCTCCATACTTTTAACGAAACCATATTTGTACAAAAAAAAAAAACGAATTCGACTACAAAGTGTCTTTATTTTCATCATTTTAATTGATAAAGCAAGCACCTTAAACTTTCGAAATATTAAAGTAGAGTTATTCTAGAATTGATAGTATTAGCAGGTATAGTTTGTTCTTACAAAAACTTTTATCTAAAATTTATTGGCATATATATTATTGTTGTAGAAACTGTTATATATCTATAAAACATATACTAACACCAATGGTGAAAATTATTCAGTACATTATAAACTTTTTTTTATAGTTTGTAACAGACTTGATAATCAATTTATTGAATCATTACATAGAGTATTGGTAAGCTGTCATTATTATGTTAATTTTGTATTTAATAATGTATTTTTTATACAAATTTTAGAAAAAATTCTTCAATTATAATTAACAAAAGAATGCTTTAGTTTTTCTGAAAACTCTTTCTTTTTTAGTTTTTCTTTTAATAGCACTATAAATTGCTACAAGACTTTTGAAAACTAGTCGAACTTCTAAAAATATCAATTAAAGATGTTACAACTATCACATCGCAGTAGACAACAATTTTACAACTATCAAATCACAGTAGACAACAATGTAACAACTATCACATCACAGTAGACAACGATGTTACAACTATCACATCACTGTTGACAACAATTTTACAACTATCACATCACAGTAGACAACGATGTTACAACTATCACATCACAGTAGACAACAATGTTACAACTATTACATCACAGTAGACAACAATGTTACAACTATCACATCACAGTAGACAACAATTTTACAACTATCACATCAGAGTAGCCGTCAATCTTACAACTATCACATCACAGTAGACAACAATGTTACAAATATCACATCTAAGTAGATAAGTATGTTACAACTATCACATCACAGTAGATTGAAACGATAAAACTTTCACATCACAGTAGACAACAATGTTACAACTATGACATCACAGTAGATAACAATGTACAATTATCACATCACAGTAGATCGCAACGATACAACTATCACATCACAGTAGACAGGAATCTTACAACTATCACATGACAGTAGACAATGGTGTTACAACTATCACATCACAGTAGACAAAAATGTTACAACTATTGCATCACAGTAGACAACGATGTTACAACTATCACATCACAGTATATAACAATGTTGCAATTATCACATCACAGTAGACAACAATGTTCCAACTATAACATCAAAGTAGACAACAATGTTACAACTATCACATCACAGTAGACAACGATGTTACAATTATCACATCACAGTAGATAACAATTTTACAACTATCACATCACAGTAGACAACAATGTTACAACTATCACATCACAGTAGACAACAATGTTACAACTATCACATCACAGTAGATCGCAACAGTACAACCGTCACATCACAGTAGCATGCAACAGTACAAATACGTACATAAAAATATTTAAAAATGCTATTTCGAGTGATTGCTTTTACACAGTCAATTTTGTTAGGCTAAAATATTTAGAAAACAGTTTAGATACGTTGACGATTGTTTAGTTATACCAAAAACAGAAAGTAAAAATGATTTTATTGGCTTATTTGTCCCATATATCATCCAGTCTCTTAAGGCGTTGGCCACGTGTTGGTCCCTTTTTATGTGGAATCGTTGCGAAGTTCTCCCAATATACTCACTATCACAGTAGCATTTGTACTTATAGATTATATTGCATTTTTCTAGATCAGAAGTGAGATCTTTAACAATCCCGTTAAGGGGTTTTCTGGTGGAATGAGACATTCTTAAATTTACTGCCCCAAAAGTTTTATCTACGGTTTCTAGAACTTGGTTTTCAAAAAGCTTAGCTTCCTTTCCTAAACATGGAAGTCTTAAATATACTGCACATTAATTTAGGCCGTGTTTTGTAGGGCTGACAAGTTTCGCTGTAGTCCTATTAATTTATTTTTCAATAACTTCTAAAGGGTAACCTAAATAGCCAAAAATGTTGTTAATGTTAGTGATTTCCTCATTTAGTTTAACCTTATAACATATCTTATGTGCTCAAAAAACTAAGCACGATATTAAGTTGGTTTTTTGTGAGGTTGGAAAAAAAGACTGCGAAGGAATACAATGGCCTACGAAAGTTGGTTTTCTATAAATGGATGTGTTTAAAGAGGTTGGTGTTCGTTGAAATAAGACATCAAGGAAATGTAAAGAGCCATCAGCTTAATGCTCACGAGTGAACTTAAGTGAAGTATGTAAGTTAGAGATTTAATCAAACAAATAATTCACATTGTAGTCTGTCTTGTAAGAAATAAAAATATCGTCAACATATCTAAAGTAGTTTAGAGGTTTTTCTATATTCGTAAATAAAATGGACTCAAAATAGCAAACAAATATGTTTGCTAACACAGGACCCAAGGGACTTACATATTAATGTTGAAAAAATTAAATCACACAGTTTAACTACTTTTGACAAATAGTGGTTTTTTAATATAATATTGAAAATATAATTCTAATTAAACTTCATTCCCATACCAAAATTTTCTTCATGTAGTCACAAACATATAACAACTTGTTGTATAATCAAACCAATTACTTGAAATTTTTTAAAATTTTTCTTAGGCCTAATAAAAGGCTGATGAACTATCATAGTACACATCCTATTTCTTAGAGTACTATTAGGCTCTCTAAAGGTGGCTAAGTAATAACGTTACTTATACAAATCGACCAACAGTAGTAAGTACAGAGAGTACTTAGATGAACAAACATTCTTTAAGAAAAACAAAACTAATTAAAATACGTAGAACTAATCCTTTTTGTTCATATACCACTGGTCATCTTCTGCTTATAAATTTATTCATTATAATTTACATATATCCCTGATTAAATGTGTTCTAAATTAACAGTTTTTGCAACGATACAAATATAACATCACAGTAGGGCTCAACAGTAAAACAAACACGTCACAGCATAACTCAACAATTAAACTGTCACATCACAGTAGATCGTAATGATAAAACTATCACATCATAGTAGATCTCAACAACACAACTTTCCCATCACAGTAGATCGCAATGATACAACTATCACTTTACAGTAGATTGTAATGATACAACTAACACATAAAAGAAGACCGTAATGATACAACTGTTACACCACAATAGAACGCAATAGTACAAATACAGAAATAAAATTTATTTATAAATGCTATTTTGAGTTATTGCTTTCCCACAGTCATTTCAAATTGGCCAAAACATTTAGGAAAAGTATTTATGTAAACTTAAGACAAAACAGTTGCGTCAAAGTTTGATTTTTGAATAATTAAAAACAGAAATGTATTATTAAAGCGCCATAGTGTTGCAGACATTTTTGGTGTGATTGTAGTAGACTCCTTTAAATTGCAGACAACAGTTATAACTATTTGTAGACTTATAGCATATCTTTTTTGAAAGGTTTCAAGTTTTAAGTTATGATAATTCCGTTGTTGTAATATGTTCAATACTAAATGATCTAAAATTTGATCATTTGATTAACTTTGATTCAAAGATAATTAATATAAATTAGAATTAAAGTTTCATCTTAGTTTAAAAAGCTATGATTTGTCAAAAACTTATCTAACTGTTAGATTTTCTTTAAGAACTAAATTTAGTTTACTTTAAACTTAATTTTAGAGATTGTAAGAACATTTGTTAACATTTAAATAAATTCTACATCATTTTAAAATTGTGTAAAAGTTTAATTTTACTTATAAAACACCTGTAGTAGTATTGTAGTTATAAAACGCTTTTGCAATTTACTGTGATGTGATAGTTGTAATGTTGTAATCTACTGTGATGTGCTAGTTGTAATCTACTGTGATTAGATAGTTGTAATGCTTTTATCTACTGTGATGTGCTAGTTCTAATGTTACATTCTATTGTTAAGTGATACTTGTACTGTTACCATCTACGAATCCTATAAATCTAAAATTTGCATTTTATTTACAGTATAATTATTATTTAAGAACTTTTTGGTAATGAACTAAATCACAATTAAACGGAAACGTGTCGAAATTACTCGAAAACTAGAATTCACCAAAGGAAATTTTTTCGCGGTTTACATTTATTCACGAGAAAAAATACAGAAAAAAAAAAGAAAAAACAACAATTAAAAATCAAATGTATTTGAAAATAGAAAAAAAAAGTTACTAAACGAGGGAAAGGGCTAGGGGTAACAGTGATAGTAAACATAGAATCAAAAAATAATAATAACAATTATTATAAGCAAAACAATGAACAATAAATGTTATTAAAAATAAAAAAGCTACCGACCGAGAACAAGGTTTAATGGTAACAATGATAGTTAAAAACAAAAATTAAAAAAAAAAGTAATAATTAAATAAAAAAGATTAAAAAAAATATAAAGTAAAAATTAAAAATTGTTTTATTGACCGAGGGTAAGGGTTAAGGGTAATAGTGATAAAAAAAAATAAATCTAATAAGAAAAAAATAATAAATAACAATTAATTAACCCGTGCAAAAATGTCTCCGTTTAAAACTGTCTGCTTGTGCAAAGTTGTCATTGTGCATTTTTTTTCTTCTCCGCACTACTGAAACTCGTGCAAAAGTATTTTCATGTAATTTTATCCCCTCGTGCAATTTTGTACGCTCGCTCAAATGTGATAGCTACCCAAATTAAACATAACTAAAACTAGCGAATTTACAGCTTAAATACATAAACAAAACAGACTAGTATATAGTTGTCACCCGTATCTAAATACCATTATTCATATTGGTCCTATTTTAGGAATAGTACTTAAAAAGTTTATGCACAAAGTATAGCTTTAAGTTTTAATTAATATCTATACAAAGTACCTATTTTCGTTTAAAGCTTTTTGCATTTAACGTCACTATTGTTCTTTTCATGCAGCACGTATCTAACCTTAAAATACTTTCTATTAAAACTGCTTCGTGTTTCCTTATATTGAAACATAAAACATAATAAATCAAAAAGTAGTTCTTATTTTTAATAAAAAAATTGTTTAAGCTGATAGCGAACTGAAAACTTTAAAAAGTTTCAAGATAATAAAAACAGTTTAAAAAAAAAGATTAAAAATATAAAAAAATCAACTGATCGACGACTACATATTTTCCATGTCGTTTTTTATAAGATCAAAGTTTAAATGGGTTTTAACATACTTTCATTAGACTCTTTTCTAAATTTCAGAAGGTATTAAAATGCTTCAAAAATTATGTTTTGTTTCTTTACCTTCTCTTAGTTTTTGAAGCAAGTTAGCTGTAAAATAAATTAATTTTAATTTAATCATTTTTGTTCATGTTTTGCAAAAAGAAAAATAATTATGCTCACAATTCAAAATGCATTTAATATTGATTCATTATTCTGAAGATTTTTTAATTATTTACGAACGGTAATTAAATCTAGTTTAATAGTCTAAACAAGTTTATGATAAGTATAAAATAGTTTAAATTTATAACTTATCATTTTTAGAAAACTATAAAAAAAAATATAGCACTTTTCCTTGATACATTTTTATATAACATACATGAATTTCAACTACATGAACTTTTATTCTAGAAATTCAGTTTTTTTTTGTTTACAAAACCAATTTTTGAAAAAAAAAATTAAGATACTCAAGCTTATAGAATATTTTTTCTATCGGAATCGGCAAATTTTGAATACATAGAAGCATAGTTTAAAAAATTTAAAAGGTTTTCTTTGGTGATATAAGTATAGAATTCAACTATATCATAACTGACAAAACGCTTATTGCTCTTATCATCAAATGACGAAAACCATCAAACAACCTACCGGTATTTATCATGAGGATCAAACCGGTGGCGGTTCTTACATCATTAATAATGCTTGTTAAAACAGCTTTAGATAATTTACTGATGTCTGTTATACTTGTATTAAATAGTCTACAATTTATAGTTGGTGGAAAAATATCCTTATGATCTTTTATAGTAATATACGATATTGAACTGGTTTACTTAGGGATACGTTTACCAGATATATTATTTTTTATTAATATTTCTTGAGTAAAATGTTTATTCGTTCAACGGAGTTTTTATCACATTTTATGTAATACTTGTAATTGAATTGTTTATTAAATTGTAAAAACTTTCAGGTTTTATTTTATATAAGTTGTTTGTTTTGTCTGCAAAAAACATTAGTTTGTTATATTTTTATATAGAATTAATTTGATTGCGTAGATTTCTTTGAAAACTGTTAAGTTTGTGTTTAAAGCTAATGCAGTTAATTAATTCAAACAATTTCTATTCAACAGACAACAATTTAGGGCACACAGGGGCACATTTATTGGTAGTGAATGGTACACTACCAACTAAACTAAGTTTACTACTACTTAAGCTATCATTAATCTTGTGTTGTTCTTATTAGGCAGTTTATTGACATTTATTTCCAAACTTATCGCCCCATTAGAAGCAATTTGGCTAATAGTGGCTGTTAATTAGTAAAGACATATGATAGTAAATGGGTATTTAGTTAATAAAAAGGAAAACTTTTATAAATAGGCGATCTCATTTTTAACTTCTGCCAAAGAGGTGTTAATGTAAAAGTTTGTGCAAACATCTTTAAAAATTTTAGTATAAAACGACTAGAAAAATTTAATTGCAAAATAGTACTTAAAAATTGCATTAAATGACTTATTTTTCTTATTTAAATTTTTTTAGATATTTTAAAAGATTTTTAATCTAAATTTTTTTTTATTGTCAGTTAAATTCAAATACTACATTTTAATTTTGATTTATGAAATAGAGATTGAGTTCTAACTAAAGTACTAAATAACCCTAAGTTTAACCCGACAGATAGTATTTCTTGCTCCGAATTTTTTTTTTAATTTACAATGTAGTTTTTAGCTTCTTTAATTAATAGAGTTGTTGAGGGAATTTTCTTTGATGCGTGTCTATTAACCATCATTTACCATTTAAAATCAGTTTTAACACTAAACATTCTTTACTTATAAGATACATAATAAAAATTCTTACTATTAGAAACCATTACCACAGAAACTTCTTTTATCTAGAATGCATTAAAAACCAAGTTACAATTTTCCATGAGACAAATTACTTTTACCGGTCTGAATAACTTATGAGCTACAATTTTGCAAAGCTTCACTTTTGCATGGCGTTATATTTTCAAGGATATACTTATGAACTGAAAAATGATAAACAATCAGTTATTTTTCAACGGAGCTTCACTTTAGCAACCTTCTAATTTTTAATTTCTCGAATAAGAATTAAATAATTTATTTTTTTTGTCAATTCAAATAGTATTCGCTTTTAAACGCTAGTTATTTTGAATGAATAAAGTTTGGAATTTTTTAAATGAAGTTTTAATGTAAAGTTTTTATTTGAAGTTTCACGTAGAACAATAAAATAACTTATTAATATCATTTATAAATCTCCCTTGTGGATAGATTACTGTGTCTTATTTATTTGTTTTGAACTCAGTAGTTAAATATAATAACGTACCACATTTCATCAATTCATATTTATAATCTTAATTAAAACAATCTAGATGAATATAGGTTTTTTTAATTTTTAATTTAAAAAATTTTGAATACTTTAATTAAAAATAAACTGAAATTCATTAATTTCTAAACAAAAAGATAAACTTAATTAAGTAGGGCTTCAAATCACAATACTTTAGACTTATTTTTTACTTATATTCTCTTGATGTTAAAACTAGCATTATAGTTGTTAAAGAAATATTCTGAAATTATTTTAATTTTTAACAATTGTTTAATTAAAAAAAATGTATAGTTAAATTTTAAATATAAAGTTATTTCAGATTTTATTTGGTGTTTATTTTTTATTTCTTTTATAAATTAGCACGAAAATAAAAAGAGCAATGATTACTGCGTTTTCCATGATTTAAGCTTGGATTGTTTCATTAATATAATGTTGCATGATCATGATAAGCCAATGCAAGATAAACATTTGAAAGTTAGTAACATAACAAAGCTTTTCTGATCTTTTAAAACATCTTGCAGTTTATATGTTTATGTTTTAAATAAAAATTTGTTATGTTTATAAAATATTAATAACCCTGCTCTACAGAAATTAAGTTTAACTCTTACTAAAGAATAAACATACAGATTAGGCAGCAATACACGCATGACAGGAGAGTGCTGCGAATATTATTTAAAACGTTCGAAGATAGAAGGAACGGAGTTGGGGTTGTGCTGAACCCTCGTGATTTGAACGTGAGCAAATGATCTCATAAATAAATTTAGTTTTGAAAATACTTGAATAGCTTTGTATTTACCCTTTCTTAACTTTCTTAAAATAGACTAATAAATTTTGAATTAAAAAAAAAAACGTGTGTATGTTACTAGTAATGCTTTGTTTTTGCCTAATAGTTATTTTGTCCCTCAACAGTTGTCAAAAGTTGAAGAACCTGATACTTTAAAGCAACGTTTGTGTTGTATACGTGTTAAACTTGCTGGGTTATTCCTCTTTAGTCTAACTTCAACCCAAGGAGAAAGGAGAAGACAGAAAGGATTTAAAACTATTTTATGGAGAACTATTTTATGGATTATTAGATTGTATAATGATGTAGGAAATTTTTAATTAGTACCATAGCTTTGTGAAAATATACTGATTAAAATTAAGGATATTACCATTATTGTCAGTATACATTAAAATAATTTTAGTATAAAACCAGGAAGTATTTAAAAGTTTTATAACTGTTTTTAGGGTAGGACGTATTACGTTTTTTTCTTTTAAAGTTTTAATATATTAGATAGATTCTTTTGCACTATTTTGTTGTAAAATTACACTAGCAAACTTTGATGTATTACCATTGTGTATTATAAAGCTAGGTATCAAAACATTTATTAGATGATAAACTTTTATTGTATCGTGATTAGCAAGTTATATAAAAAACAAATATATTTAAGTCTTAAACTATTAAGATACACAGGATTAAGTAATTAAATATTAAATTTTAAGTAAATATCGTGTCAAGTTTTTAACTATTTTTCTAACAATCATGTATCTAATTTGATACTTACAAAGCTTTTAAATTATAAAGCAAGAGTCGAAGTATTTTTATATTTTAAATATATGCTCTTTTTAATTTACTTTATGAAGTTTTGTTTTTTGCGCTCCATAGTTTGAATCAATCTTATTCTATTATATCTTCAGCGCTGATATTTAGTCTCACTTTAAAACGTGTTATTTATCTTCAAGTATGTTTTTAATCATTATTTATATTGTTCGGTATATACCGGTACCTTATTTCAAATTTAAGGCCAATATTGTTTAGTGAAAGTCGTCTTTGGTCGCTAAGTTTAATTATAAAAAAGCATTTTGTAGCATATGAAATTCAGAAAATGCTATGCTCAACAAAAGATTATCCAAAAACTATAATAACATAGCATTAGTATATTAAAGTAAAAGTCAAAATGCATGTTTTAAACAATTTTTTTATATATTTTTTTATTTTAAGAAATAATAATTTTCGGTTAAAATTAATTGAAAAACCGCAAGATTTTGCTTTGCGGCATACAGGTCAATGTTTTCTAATCCTTATCACACTAACACACACTGTTACTCTAAATAGTGGATATATTTTGTTAATCTAATTTTCAAAATTGAAGTATTATCTATTGTCCGTATAAACTCTTTGAATTCCTTCTGCTAACCAAAACATAACACTTATGCAAAAAAAAGACAAACTCAAAAAAAAAAACATAAAAATAATATTCCGACTTACTTAATTTATCTGGTACCTGGACATTTTGTACACTAAAATAGTAGGAATTTATAAATAAAACTACTATTTGATTCTTTTTTTCAAACTATTAAAATGGCTTTTATTATGTAGATGTAAATAATAACTGACTAAAATAACATTTTATTAGGCCAAGAAAATCATAATAAAATCATGCGATTTTATATGTTCAACAAATCATTTCATGTACATATCTCAAAACAAAATGAAGCTTTAAACCCTAAGTACCTAAACAATCAGAGGCCGTTTATTATATTAAAAATGTTTATTGTAAACAAACTTTTCTGTATTGACTAACGATTAAACGCTTCTTTGAAACTTCTAGTCTGTATATAGCATGTTATATTATATTAGTAGCGAAATGTTGTCAAACAATAAAGAATTTACTTATAAAAACCAGTTTGCCGTTTAAGTATTTTAATCATATATTTTACTAGCTTATTTGATCTACAATTTATTTTGAGCAAATATTTAGTAGATCTATAATAAACTATGTTAGTTGATATCTACAAACAAAACTACCATTTTAGTTTCTTTTTAAGAGAAATTATAACTACAATTTAACTAGAAGTATTGATCATACAATTAAAAAAGTTAATTATTGTACTAAGATATCAGTAATAGGAACTTTATGGTAAGTAGCAAATATAAGTTATCTAAAATCATACTTCATGTAATGTCATTTAAAAATAAATTTAGACTAAGTAGTTTTGTTTTTGTAATGATATGTATTAGGTTTGTTATATCAAAACATTTGAATTTTTTTATTGTTTTTATATTTGAGAAATAATTATTATACTGCAAAATTTGTTTGATATTTCTTATATTTCAAAAAAAAAATTAATTCAATTTAATGTTTTTTATTTATATTAAAATAGATTTTTTTAATAAGAAATTATTAAAATAACATTTTATTTTAAACAGCTGTGAAAGCTTTATGACAACAGGATAATCAATGCATAAACAAAAATTTACTAAACGTTTTTTAAATTTTTTATAAAGATTTGTTAACTAATATCTTCTATGTTTAGGTTAAAAAGAAATTATTATTATTTCTATTGCTATATTTGATTCTATAAAAAAAGGAAGATGTTAATTTTTTCAACCTTTTTAAATAACATAAAAAAATTAAGATGAATCTAAAACTTTTTAATTTGTTGAATACATTCAACTTTAATAAAAACTGTGAATTTAATAAGAGAAATTTACTTTTGTTTAAAAGGAGTGCACTAAAAACTTTTAACTTTAAGCAACGATTCTTCTAAGGAATGGTAATTATTATATTATTATTATAGGTTTTATTACTTAATAAAGTAATGATTCCTAGTGCGAAGTCGACAGTTTTGTATGAAAATCGTTATTGCAATCAAGATGAATTTGATATTGCTGTTTTTGAAAAAACGAACAAGCTTAAAAATAAAGTTGTTACAATAAGCTGTTCTGATTTTAAAATTTCTGACAAACGCAGTTTAATACCATCACAAACAAAATTGGATAAAACTGTTTTAATTGGTTCTGAAGTATACATTTTCGATAGAGACAACAAGTAAGAAGTTTACACAAATAGCTTTAAAGTGTATTCTAAAACGACCAATGTTTGTAAAGAACTGAAGTTCATGGAAAGTCATCTAAAATATTTTAGCGTTTGTTCATTTATGAGTTCTGTTTATGTAAGTGGTGGTTATTTTGATAATTATCAGTGGTTATCTTTTTATTCAAATAAATTTTACAAATATGATAAATTAAACAAAATTTAGTGTGAAATAGCAAACTTGAATGTTAAGAAGTCCAATACAACTTGTTTAGTTTTTGAAGGCAAAATTGTGGTTACAGGAGGAGATAGTAATAGTGGGTATTTAAAATCAGTAGAAGCATTTGATCACCATGACAACAAATGGAAATTTTAACCTGATATGATTGAACGTAGGGTTGACCATTCTTCAGTTACAATTGGTAACAAATTGTTTGTGATAGGTGGAGAAAAAAAGTTTCTTCTGAGGTTTACGAAAGCGTTTCAAGAAAGTTTACTATGTTTAGTCTCAAACTACCGAGTAGATCGACTATATGTAAAATGGTGAGTTTCAATAACAAAATTGCAGTTATTTGTAGATGCTTTTCTAGTAGATATTACAATATATGTGTGTACAATGTCAATGTACACAAATGGGTATTTAATCAAGTTATAACTGAAGATATTTTGTGTTGAGTAGAGATTCACAAAGAACCAAAACAATAAAGTTTTAAGGGAGACATTAGTTCTAAAGTAGATTTATCTTTTTTAGTAATTAAACAAAATATTTCATTTACTTAAGTTTTTTTTATAACTTGTTTGTTGAGAATTTAGTTCCTAGTTATTTTTTTTGTTTATTGTGAATTTGTGTTTATAAGAAGAAAAATAATCATGCTATGTTTAACATGATTTTGTTATTTATACCTGTTTGATATATTAACTTCTTAGTAACGCAATCTTAATTTACTCTTCCATAGCTTTTGTTTTATACGTGAAGGTAGTTAAACTAAACAAAGTCAAAAGCTAAAACAAGTACTACTAAGTTAAAAAAATGTAAATGTTAGTAAGTTGCTGACTATTTTATTTCATAAGTTATTGAAATATTAAAAAAAAAGTTTAAAAACTAATCCTTAAACCTGAATCTAAGAAAATTTAAAAAGTAAATTATCTAAAAATAAGTAATATATCCATTTAACTTATTATATATGACTTTGTGTCATTCAATTGTTAAGTCATCTTTCAGTTTATTTCAACAAAATTAAAAAAAAATAAATTTATAACATAATTTATATAATATAGCTTCATAAAAATTTGGTTTTATAACTGTATCTGTTATAACGACAATAGAAAATAATAAGCCAGCTATCAGCTGGGATCGGCTATCTGTAACTGTACTAAAAATAAATCATATCTATTATTTTAAAGCACAGTGATGAAATATAGAAAAACATTCGGTTCAAAAGCAATCCTTTTTCTTTTCTTTCAGTCTTTTTTAACAATAGATCTCTATTTAGCGTGGTCATTTGCAAACAACTCCAAGTCATCAGTATTTATAATCTTCTTGAGGTTACGCTTACTTACGTTCTTAAAATGTTGTTTTGGACGATCGCAGTTGCGTTTGCCAATAACAAACCTGACATACAACAAAATTTTGCTCATTACCCATTCTTTGAACATAACCGAGCCACCGAAGCATGCACTGAATGAGGGTTAAGTACATGGTGACAAGACTAGTACGTTTTGACGCTAACTCGTCCGGATCGAAGTTTAAAAACACGACGCTTTAGTTCTTTTAAATACTTTAATTTAAATTAGAAAAGTTATAACAACGTGTAAAAACTTTATAATGAATTTATTTCTAATTTGATAGTGATAAGTTGAATGACTTTATATGTAAACTAGATCTAAGTTTTTAAAGAAATAAAAAAAGATACTTATCCAATATACACAAACAACTAAGAAGCAAAGAGAATTTAATCAATAGATAAGCTCTGACGAGGTATTACCTGGTTCAGAAATATAGAAAAAGGTAGATATAAACTGCTTAAATTTGTCATCGTCAATTTTTATCCTAAGATCAGTCACGGCCTATTAAGAAAAGCAACTAGCTTTGAAAAACTATATGAAAAGATAAAAAACCACGATATCAAAATTATAATGAATACAACGATATCCGTCATTTACTATCATCAGCAAGTTTGGATCAAAACATACATTAACAACAGCAGTAACCTGTTTGACATAACCATGGAGAAAGCTCAGCGCGGAGACTTAAGAATTAGTAGGCTTGTATTTTTGAATGACATTAAAAATATAAATCAAAACTTGGTTATTAAGAGACGATAGGCTTGTATCCATTGATAAAAACATAAGTGGACCATATATAACAAAAGTCAAGAAGAAATTGCACGAATATGCAAACGAAATAGGGGTCAAAATTATATTAGAAAACCAAGCATTAGAAAGTAGTTACATATATCTCAACCTAAACTCCAGAATTGGAACATTCCTTCCATACAGAAAACCAAACAGCGAAATCAAATACATTGATGTAAATGCAAACCACCCCCACACTATCATAAAGCAAACAATAAGTATAAATGAAATACGACCAAACAATATTTAAGTAATAAAGAATTATTTAATTTATCAAAGTGCATACACAATGAAGCCTTATAAAGAAGTGGATACACAACTAAAAATTTTGTGGTAAAATTTCATAAATATAACAAATAAACATTTTGGCGAAAACATTAAAATGAATAAGTTCATCAACAAAAGTAGTGTAAGAGTCAACTTCTCCTATATCATGAACATTGAAACATCATAAAATGTTACAACTCCAAGATACTCCAAACTAATAAAAAAGTTTAAAAATGTGCAGTTGCAGAAAAAACACGAATGTCCATTAAAAAATAATGAATGTAGAAAAAAATGTCATATACGAGGCAAAATAGAGCTTAACAACGGCCGCATAGTAAATATAGGACTAACATAAAACGAAATAAATAAAAAACAACGTTTAAGATACAAACACAAACAAGAAGAACCATCTAAAATATAAGATCTCAACTAAACTAAATAAGGAAATTCATAAAAAAAAAGAAAAAAATAAGATTATTAAGTTCTTTGGAAAATAATCAAAAAAAAAAACGAAAAACAAAAAAAGCAACATGTTTTTGTAAGTTTAGAGGATTTATTAATTTTATAGGCAACTCTTTTGCATGCTGCTAGAAACAAAAAATTAAAAAAAGTATAAAATTTGTATACCAAGTATTAAAACAAACAATTGATTTTAACTAAAAAGGACTTTTTTAAATTAAGACTATAATTCAACTAAACAAACTAATGAACAATTTACAGTTTTTTTGCATGCATGGAAAACTTGTAGATGAAATTAATTTTATTAGAAAATTTTCATCGTTTGCAAGAAAGTTCTTTTCGATATCATCGCCAAGAAATCAAGCTAACATTTTTATTTCACTATGAAGAATTAAAAACCACTGTCAAATTTTTTTAGTCATATTTAAACACACAAACTTCTCATAGTTGGTTTTCATATTCTCGTAAAATACAAAAAAAAAACACTTTTGTAACGCAAAATTTTACTATAAAAAGTTGGAACAACTTTAAAGTAATCTCAATAAGCTATTTTTCTCTCAATCAATAGTTCATAAAAGTCATTTAAACTGGCCATATTTTCAGTTGTAATTTTTGTAAAAACCGACTATGTGATAGTAATATTAAACAGCAACATCTTTAGAATGTCTTGTTTTATAAAGTAAGAAATCATAATTGTATTTGTGCACAAACATTAATCTTATAAAAAAAATAATCTCAAACACTTTTGAAGTATATGTTACTTATTTGTAAAAACGGTTGTAAAAAAAGTTTATTTTTTGATATTTTTTAGTACCTGAATATTAATTTTCTTTATGGACTTATTACTTAAGGTTTTTTAATTATTTTAATACTTTTAGAAGTCTTATTTCTTAGTATATTACAAAATTGGAAAAATTCGAATTTTTTAGTTCGAGTTTTCATTATGTTAATAATAATATATTTATTGTAGTCGTTAAATTACTTTAACTGAGTAACTTTTAAGTATCATATCCGGTTGGCTTTAAAAAAAAACCTTTGAAAGATACTTAATTTAATAAAGGTCTATTTATTAACCTCAGTTAAAAATTTATATAATTTCGTTTGTTATATAGTTAAAAAACTTTTATGATTTAATTTTAAAGTACAAAATTATAGTTTTTAAACATATCAATCTATAAATCTTGTGTTTATTTACACTATAAAAACTGTTTATTAGCCTTTTATTTATGAACTAAATCACAATAAAAAATATCTTAAACAAGCAAATTCACAGCTCAACCACATACAAAAAATTTTCAGTATGTAGTTGTCGTTCGTATAGAATATAAACGATTAATATTAGTCCTATATTCGGAATAGGGCTTAGAAAAATTTTTGCACGTTTTTTTGCACGAAGTAATATATTGATTATTCAGTTAGTATTTATACAAAGTAAATAATTTTTATTTCAAGTATTTTGCAGATTACGTCACTATTGTTGTTTCAATGCAGCACGTAAGTAGATTAGCCTCTACTTAAGAAATTTTAAATATTTTTTTTAGAAAAGGTTTTATTTAAAAAGCAAACTTCGTCAAAATAAAATAGTAAGGATAAAAGTAATTTTAGACTACGGCATCGTTTTAGTTTAAAAAAGTATTTTAAATAAAAAAAAAACGAAAACATATTATAAAATTAAAATTCAAAATACATTAGTATAAAGTTAATTTTTTAAATGTATATTATAAAACAGAAATAAAAAATAAATTTATATTTTAAAGATATATATGACAAGTATCAACTATTTAAAGTATATGATTTAGCTTTTTTTTTTGTATACTATTTAGTTGTAACGAAATAATTATAAAAGTTTTTATTGTTACAACTTTATTAATGCACTTTTTACTACATAAACTTTTATATTTTTGAGAAGACAGTTAAAAGATATCTTTATTAGTTTAAAAAACTATTTTATAAAAAAAAAATCTCACTAAAAGTTACGTGATAAGCAATCAATACTTTTGTTTTTAAACTACTTTAGCTCTTTTGCAAGTAAAAATACTTTCAGTTTCCTTTAAGTATTATTTATTGTTTATATCGAGTCATAGAAGCTTTTTTAAAGTTTACTTATTTCTTACTTCTTTTCAATTATGTCCTCATTTTTTTAATAAACCAAAAATTTAACTTCATCTTATCAAGTTAAGGCAAATATGACCTAAATATTACAAAAATAATTTATAAGTCTAATTTTGCTTTTTTAAGATATATATTTTTTAATTTTTTTAATCACTGCCAATTTGTTTGATTAAGTTAAAAAATTTCAGTACAGTAGGAAAATAACTAATGTACGCATATTGAAGCCTAGAAAAAGTATTTTCCTCAAGTACAAATTGTAATTTACACATTTGAGACAGATTTTAATTTTTTTATATTTTAAAAACCAGCAAAATCGATTTTTATGCAAAACTAAAGACTTTACACTAATAATAATAATTTTTGGTATGTTGTATTTTTAACAATAATAAATAAAATAAAACTGCATCAATAAAATAGGATTAAAATAATGTTTAATAGTATTCTGTTAACAAATAAACTACGTTTTATTTGCATATTACATCAATCATTATTAAACTTGAGTATATTGAATTAATTATAAATTTTTTGTATTTATCTATAACGAGTAGTTTTTATCAAAATTCAATAGATTTTAAAATTAGAAAGTCTAACTTTAAAACACATTATGATTTTTAAACACATTATGATATTTTATATTCACTACTTAATTTAAAGTTCTTTTTATTTGTTTTTATTATTTCATTTAATTTTTTAGAAGTATAATAAATATTCTGAATAATGTTATTATTTTTTTCTAATATAAAAGTTTTAATTGAGTTTTTTCTCTGACAAATTGACTAACAGAGTTTATTTAGCCTCACTATTTATCTAGAATTTTCTATAAATATAAAGTTTTGTAAAAGAATGAAAAAGAGTAAAAACCAAGTTTTTTTTTCAAAAAATAAAAAATAATAGTTATGAAATTAACTTGTTTTAATTTACAGCGTTCAGAGGTAGTTTTAGTTTTATACCTATACTTTTCAAAAATTAACTATTCTTTTTTTAATAGTTGTGCTTCTGCGATCTAGTTATACTCATTATTTAATAAGTAACTTCTAACACTTATTAAAAAAGTGTTGTCTCTGTTAAACTTCACAAATTTTGTTTTTAATTATTCGTTATTTTTGTTTAATTATGTTTACTAACAACCGAAGTAAGAGTCCATAAGTAATACATAATAACTAGAAATTTTTAAAGTATTTCATTTCTATGGAGCTGCTTAAATTTTAGCAGGCCTAAATCCTCATCGTAAATTAGAATAGTTTGTTCACAATTGCTTTAAACCTTAAACCTAATTAGTAGGCTGTTTCACATATGGTCAATACTTTTTGCATTAAACGTTGAAAACTATTATTACATAGTATGGAACGAAAAGAGAGGCATATTAAATGATCTGGTAGAAATAATTGTATAAAATGTACATTTTTGTTTTAGTACATTTTTATTAAAAACTTTACTTAAGTATAAACATAAGAAGGTTTTTAGGAAAAAGTTTTAGCTTATTCGAAAAAAGTATTTATAAATAAAGTTTAAGCTTATTTGAAAAATAAATTAGAAAACATATAAAAATATTTAAAATATGAAAGACATAAGCAGCTAAAAGAAAAATTCTGTAAGATATCAGTTAAGTTTAAAATGTATAAAATAAAAGCTTTCTTTCAACGTGTATTTAAGTCTTAAGATAAGCTATGCTTTTGTTATTTTTTTAATGCTAGTTTTCTTAAATAAAAATAAAAAAGAAATCTATTCTAAAAACTTTAAAACTTTTCAAGTTCATCATGATATTATAAAACAGGACAGCTTGTTGCAAGAATTTCATTTGTAAACTTATTTTCTTTTCTAAAAACAGCAATATCAAAGTTTTCCTGACTGCATTACCAATTTTAAACAACACTAAAATATTTACATGCATATCTATCATTTTTAATATAGTAGTTTGTAGAACTAAATGAAAACAACCTGTATCAAATAATGTCTAAAATATATTTTAACACTTTTGAAACCTGTACAGCAATCGTAGCAAAAACAAGGCATACTATAATGTAACGATTCTAGAAGTAAATATGTTGAACAAAGCTTTTATCTTAATATAACTGAGAAAAATTTATTTCTAAATAAAAATGTGCTGCTAACTTATAACAATTAAGTATTTTAGTTTTATATTTCACTAACATATTTGATCTATAAATTATTTCGAACAAATACTTAGTAGATCTAGAACAAACTCTGTTAGTTGATTTCTACAAACAAAACTACAATTTCAATTTCTTTTGTATATGAGCTATAACTACAATCTAACTAGAAATATTGATGTTACAGCTAAAAAGAAATTATTGTTCTAAGATATCAATAAGAAGAACTTTATGGTAAGTAGCAAATATTAGTTATCTAAATAAATTTTATAAAATGTCATTTCAAAATAAATTCGGACTAAATTGTTTAGTTTTTGTAATGATATAGATTAGGTTTGTTATATAAAAACATTTCAATTTATTATATTTTTTTTATATTTGAGAAGTACTTGTTATAGGGCAAAATATATTTGATATTTCTTATATTTCAAAACCACTATAATAATTGAATTTAATGCTTTTTATTTATATCAAAGTAGTTTTTAATTTAAAAAGCTATAATAAGAAAGTATAAAAATTATTTTTTATTTAAAAAGCTGTGAAAGTTTACGACGACAGGATAATAAATGATTCTTTTTAAATATTTGTTAACTAATATCTTCTAAGTCTAGGTAAAAAGTATTGTATATTAAACTTAAATAATTATTGTTTCTATTGCTATATTTGATTCTATAAAATAAGGAAAATGTTAATTTTTTCCAACCTTTTAAATATGATTAAAAAAAAATAAAACAAATTCAAAACTTTTTAATTTGTTGAATTTATTCTAGTTTTATAAAAACTGTAAGTTTAATACAAAAAAAAAGTTTAAATTAAAAGGATTTTACAAAAAAAACTTAAATTTAAGCAAAACTTCTTTAAAAGAATGTTAATCAAAATATTATTATTACAGGTTTTATTATCTAATAAAGTAATGATTCTCAGTGCGAAGTATACAGTTTTGTATGAAAATCTTTGTTGCAATCAAGATGAATTTGATATTGCTGTTTTTGAAGAAATGGATAAGCTTAAAAATAATGTTGTTAAAATAAGCTGTACTAATTTTGAACTTTCTGTCGAACGCAGTTTAATACCACTAGAAACAAAATTTGATAAAACTGTTTTAATTGGTACTGAAGTATACATTTTTCATAGAGACATCAATAAAGGAGTTAAAACGAATATCTTTAAAGTATATTCTGAAACGACTAAAGTCTGTAAAGAACTGAAGTTTATGGAAAGTTATCTAAAATATTTTAGTGTTTGTTCATTTATGAGTTCTCTTTATGTAGTTAATGGTTATCTTGATAATAATCGGTGGTTATCGTACTATTTAAATAAATGTTATAAGTATAATAAATTTAACAAAATTTGGTGTGAAATAGCAAACTTGAATGATAAAAAGTCAGATACAACATGTTCAGTTTTTGAGGGCAAAATTGTGGTTACAGAAGGATATAACCGTTCTTATAACGCTAACTATTTGAAATCAGTAGAAGCATATGATCACCATGAGAATAAATGGATAGTTTTACCTCATATGATTGAAAGTAGATACAAACATTCTTCAGTTACAATTGGTAACAAATTGTTTGTGATAGGTGGAAATATGACATTAAGTTCTGAGATTTACGATAGTGTTTCGAGAAAGTTTACTAAGTTCAGTTTCAAACTACCGTGTTACTCAAATGGATGTAAAATGGTGAGTTTTAATAACAAAATGGTAGTTTTTTGAGGATGCTTTTTTAGTAGATATTGCAGAATATGTATGTATAATGTACATGTACAAAAGTGGGTATTAAATCAAGTTATAAATAATGAGAATTTGCGTAGATTAAAGCTTCACAAAGTACCAAAACAATAATGTTTGAAGGGAGACATTAATGCTTAAAAAGAACTATCTTTTTTTTGCATTAAATAAAAAACCTTCATTACATAAGTTTTTAAATAACCTTTTTTTGTTGAGAGTATAGTTAACAATTGTTTTTTTTTTTTGTTTATAGTGATGTTTTGTTTTTAGGAAGAAAAATAAATATAATAATTTTAGAAATAATTTATTAGTTATATCTAGCTGATGTTTGGTTATTAACTTCTCAGTAAAACAATCTTACATAACTCTACCATAGATTTTGCTTCATAATTAAAGTAAGTTAAACGAAAGAAAGCCAAAAGCTAATTTAAGTTATACTAATTTAGAAGAAAGTCAACATCAATAAGTAGCTTGACTATTTTTGTTCCCAAATGTGTTGAAATATAAAAATAAGTTTGAAAATATATCCTTATCCTAAATAAATAATAGTATAATAAACTATATGTGGAAATTTTATTAGTAAGAAGAAACAAAGCAAAATATTTAAAATTATTAATTTATAAATTAACAACAAGTGTTTAGTAGACAAAAGTTAAACAATAAAAATAACAGTTGCATAACAAAATAATATTACCAATAAGAAAAATAAAGCAACTGTATTTTGTAATTAATAAATATTAAAAATTTAAGCTTTGAATTTACAAACTTATTTGAAATTTTTTTTATTTTGTAAATTTCCTTATTTTGTAATTTATTTTTTATAATAATGCTGATTATTAAAGTTTTTTAGTTTGACTAAAAGTCTTTGTTTTAAAAAAACTAAGTTTGATAAAAAAACGTAAGTAAACATTAAAAAAAATGTTTTTAAAAAATTTAATAACAATCAAATAATAATGAAAACTTGTTTTAAATCTAAGCATATGCAATTTATAGATAAAAAACTTATTTAATGATCTTTTTCTATCATAAAGTTGTAGTTGACTTCGCAGCAGACTTGTCTAACAGCCGTCTTTTTAAAGTGAACTATGATGAGGAAGCAGAGATTGATTTTCAAAAAGTAGAACTGTTAGTTAGTATCGATTATTTGGAAAATGTCTGTAGCAGTACTTCCTCTGTGTTACTTCTATCAGTAATGCACCTTTTACTTTGTTTCAATTAAAATTACGTTAGAGATAATTATCAGCGAATTGTGTGAAGTTTCAAGGTTGTTAGAAGAATAGCGTGTGGTTTCGTTTTTCAAAGCTGTTATTCAAGTTTTTAGATGCTCGTATTCAGTAGTTGAGTGAAGTAAAGTAAAAATAAAGTCTCAAAATTTTTGTTTTAGTTTGTTTATTTAAACTGTAGTTTGTTTAAACATTTTTATTTAATGGTAATCTAAGTTAGTTGCAATTTTTCTATGTTTTAGCCTTTTTGATTTTAACTTCATTGATTATTAGAACTGAAAGCTGTGTTTAAGTTGTTACAAGTTGATTTGAAATAATTTTATTTCGTTTGGAAATGTATCGTTTTATCTCCTTTGTAGATAAAATCTGGGGGGAGATGTATAAGTAATTATCTAGTTTTAATTCTATTTTGTTTTTAGACTTATTATTCTTGTAAACGTTTCTTATTCTTGTTTCATTAAGTTTTTTAACGAAATTCCTTGTTAAATATTCAATCTTAAATATAGAATAACTCCAATCTCCTACTCTCTAGATAACCATAGAAAAGTACTTTTACGTAACAAATAGTAAGTAAAAATTTAACAAAAAAAAATTTTTGAAATTGAATAATTTCCAACTATTTACGCATATTAGAAAAAAATTTTACGACTTTTTTTAGATCAATTTTAAAATCTAGCTTGCTTGAAGTTTCTTTCAACTTAAAAGCTGAATAGGACACTTTGTAAATCTTTTGTCGTTTATAGAAATTTTCTTTCAAACTCATTTTATATCTATTTATAAACCTTTTCTTTTTATATCTAAATATACAATTTATTGTTGTGATTTACAAAAAATATACAATGACAAACAATTTAGGCTTGTACTATATTTTAAAAGTGGAAATTTGATAAATATAAAAAAATTAGTTCCAAATGCCAAGTAATATAGATTATTTTTAACTGATTGTTAATTGAAACTAATTAGGAGTTTTAGTTACAGTTACTAAGAAATAAAAGTATAGATTAGCAGAGTGCTTCGTTTTAATATATTTGTATCTAGGATAGCTTGGAGTAACAGATTAGGTATAAAACTAAAACATTATTATAAAATGAAATTTAGTTTAAGTGTTAAGTCTGTAGCATACATCGCCGACCTTTTTATTGCTCATTTGAACCTGCATAGTTTTTAGTATTTCATCCGTTACCAAAAATCTCTCATGTCAGTTTACAACCATTTCTGCATTTGTGTTTCTACCTACTTTGATCAAAACTTTATACTTATTTTACCTAATAATTAAAAGTACTATACTTTAAAAAACGTTGTAAGCGAAAGTATTTATGAATAATAATAGTTTTATTAATATGTAACATTATAATATGTATTTAGCTTTTTAGGGTCTTTGCTGCAATGCTTCAAACCACACAACGACCTTGGTTGGTATTTTAAATTAGTAACTTTGAAAATATACTAAAAAAAGCCACAATGTCCATTTTACATTTTTACTACCATTAATTTAGTTTGTCTCAAAGTTGAGATGTTAAGGTGCATAATAGAAGTAGTGATAGTCAGATAATATCTTTAGTTAGACAGTACTTTTTTTAATAAATTTTCAAGCTGTAAAGTATAGTTTTGAGAACATAATAACAATCAAGTTAATAATTTAGTGTATTAATATGTTAGCATTAGTAAATGTTAGTTTAAATAAAAAAGAAATGAAATTAATGGTAGGGATATACTTTTACTTATTTATTCAATGCTTTTAGGAACTTTACAATTTTTAGAACATGATTTAACTTGAAAAAAAAAATTTGTAGGTAGATTATATAAACCTAAAGATTATTTGATGTGCTTTTGGTATCAAACTAAGTTCAGACATAGACTTGTAAATTATTTTTATGCCTTTTTTAGAAATTTAGTTAAAAATGTTTACTAATTTTTAATATCCATTTTTTTTAAATTAAAAAGTAAAAAAGAGGTAATCAAATAAAGTATAACATATGATTTATTAAGAAGATATCTTCACAAGTTTTTACTTCTTAATTATTTTTATCTTTTACCTTAGCAACATTTTATTTTAATTTTTATACAACTTATTTCTCTCACATTTAAAAGTATTAGTTAAAAATATCCATCAACTATTTTAAAGTGAAACATGCTGTTCGTGTTGTGTTGGTATACTGGCAATTACCTGTTTGACAAAAACTGTATGTTAAATATTTAATATTAAATACTAAACAGTTCCGAGTGTCTGCTCTATAGAAAATCATAAACAAAGTACTTTTACAAAATGTATCACAAAAAATCTCTTTTGAACTTGGATAATTTGCAAGATAACTGTTGCATACTAGAATAAAGTTTTATGATTCTTATATGTCAATTTTAAAATCTACTTTGCTAGTTTTTGTACAACTTAAATGCTTAATAGGACTCTTTACAAATATCTTGTCGTTTATAATTATCTTCTTCAACTTAATTCTTCTTTTGTTGATAATATTGGCTTTTTTTCATTCAAGTATACAATTAATTTTGGGCAACTAGTACTAAAAATACTTTTACAAACAACTTAGGCTGGCACTTTATTTTAAAAATGGAAATTTTATAAATATGAAAAACAAAATTTTTCTAAATGCCAAGTTTTATAAAATGTTTTTAATTTATTGTTAATTGAAACTAACAAGAAGTTTTAGTTACAGCCAGGGACGTATAGTATTCATTTATGATTAATTTTGCACTCTTGTGAGATAATTTTGACATGTGAAAATGCTGTCTAGGCCTACGATACATGTTTGTTTATTTTTCTAAATATAAAAATAATTGTATCTGAAATAAAACAATACTAAGCATTTCACTATGTTCAAAATTAAGGAAATATAATTTTCAAGCTTGATATTTTTTGTGTAAGTTACAATTTTAAGTTCAACCACAAATTAAGCTATTGACTTTGAAAATTTTTCTTTTTTAGATTATTGATGACTTTAAGTTATAATATTTTATAAAAATTTTATTATTTTACATGTAGAAGTAGTTTGAAAATTACAGATTTGTTAATGATTTTTTGCAAATCTACAGAAACGTATACTTATGTGCGAAAAAACTTGCTTTTATTTCAGCTTAAAAAGACTCTGCTGTCTTAGCTTTTATTATTCATTTTTGCTTAATTTGCACTCCTGAGAGATAATTTTGACATATATGTACTCTTTAGCATTTTTAGTGTCGTAAAAAAATTGAACGAATTAAATACATCCAAATTGTGACATTTAGGGCGTTAAAGCTTTATTTTGTCAAAAAGCTGCAATGCAAAATTGAATCTAACGGAAGTCGTAGCTTCAAAAACCAAAATCATACAATTTTATGTTTAAAAAATTTGTATAACTTGTTGTTACAATTGACTACGTTAAATGTTTGATTTTAAAACAGTATAAGTGTTTTTGAGTTAACTGGTGATTTTTTATAGCTATTTTTAATGAAGGGTAGGACTTTTTATGGGTAGTTTTAAGTATTGGGTAGTTTTAATTGCCTCAGTTTTGCAAAAAAAAGTACCCAATATTTTGATGATGTCATTAACTTTACTTTGGGTAGTTTTTAAGGTTAAACTTTGTAAAAAAAAAATTTGCTGTCCAGGCCTATGATACATATTTGTTTATTTTTCTAAATATAAAAATAATTGTATCTGAAATAAAACAATACTAAACATTTCACTATGTTAAAGAAATTAAAGAAATATTTTTTTAACCTAGATATTTTTTGTGTAAGTTACAAATTTAAATTCAACCAGAAATTAAGCTATTGAATTTGAAAATTTTTCTTTTATAGATTATTAATGACTTTAAGTTTTCATATTTTATAAAAATTTCATTATTTTACATGTAGAAGTAGTTTAAAAATCACAAATTTTTTGATAGTTTTTATTTTTAAACAGTTGATTTTCAAATTTTTTAATTTCAAAAGTTCAAGGTTTTTCCAGTTTTTGTTTAAACTGTCAAGTTCCTGGATTCCAGGTGTTTTGGCAACCCTGCTCAAATTTTAAGGAAGTATTCCTCAATATTAAAAAAAAATAGTTAAAGATGACAATTAAAACTTACTGTACTCTCCTATTTTAATGTTTTATATCAAAAATTTGTTTTGATATAAAAAATCTGTCTAAAGATACTTATAGTTTAGATTAAATTTCATAAAGAGACATTAACTTGTAATAAAAGTGATCTACACCCTCCCTGTACCCAATGTGGCTCCTAAAGTTTTTTATGAAACTTCTTTCAATTTTTAAAAGTTTGATATATTTTTTTAAATTCAAGTCATACTTACTTTTCTAGACAAAATAAGTGATCAGAATTTCAAGTCATTCTAGGATTTTATATAACATTCCAAGATTCCCATAAACGTTTAAATTTGATGGCAACCCTGTTAACTTTATTTCAAACTGTAAAAAGGTAGCTTTTATTGAAGTACATAAATTATGTATAGCTAGTTTAAATTTTTCTATGAATTAAATTCATCAATAGAAATAAAAGAAAAATTTTTTAAATCAATTTTTTTGATTTGTGTTTGAATTTAAAATTGTAACTTTATATTAACAAAAATTTTTGTTAATAAAAAATTTTGGAAATGTTTAGTATTATTCTATTGTTTTATTTCAGATATGATTATTTTAAAATTTTAGAAAATTAAAAAAGTGAATTTGTCATAGTATTAGACAGCAATTTTTTTTTACAAGTTTAAGCTTCAAAACTACCCAAAGTAAAGTTAATGACGTCATCAAAATATTTGTTTTTTATTTTTGCAAATTTGCTGCAATTGAAATTACCCAATATTTAAAACTACCTATAAAAATTCCTACCGTTTAATGAATGTTTTCTTGGTTTACACAAGTGGCAAGACATAAAGAGTCATAGAGGGTGTTGAGCAAATTAAATTGCCTTGTATACAGTTATCACTCGTACCTCAACATTCCATTTTTGATGTATTAAAATGACTGCATTTTTTAGATAAAATTCAATAAAATTAGAGGTAGTTTAAATTGCTGTCTTCCCGCTAGGACGTTATCACGAGCTATTTCAGATGTTTTAATTTTGCAGATACGTAACTTTTTTGAGCTAGCTACGTCCCTGGTTACAGCTATTATATTTAAAAACAACTGATTCTAAACAAAAGTATTTGTAAATATTAATAGTTTTAAGAGTTATATAACAATATAAGAGGTATTTCAGCTTTTTTAGGGGCTTTAGCTCCAATTCTCCAAACTAAAGTACGCCCCTGATTTGTATATAAAACTAGTGTCTTTGAAAATATAATAAAAAAAGCCACAATGTCCATTTCATTATTGAGCATCAAAAATTTAGTTAATCCTAAACTTTAGGTCGGTGAGGTACAGATCAAAAGTAGTGGTAGTCAGTAATCATCTTTAGTCAGACAGTTTTCTTTTTTTAGTTTTCTAACTACCAGCTTAGTCTATCTATAATTTCAAAAAGCTAATAAAAATAAAACTAATAACTTAAGTGTATTAAGCTATAAGTATTAGAGATGTGAGTTTTAAAAGTAGGTATAAATCAAATTAGTGGTAAGAAAATATTACAAATTAATTTAAAATTTTTAGGAACTTTACATTTTTAAGCTACGTTATTTAACTAAAACAAAAATTTGCAGAGTAGATAATCTAAACCTAAAGGTAAATTAATGTGTAATAGTATTAAAATAAGTTCAGACTTAGACTTGTAAATTACTTTCATGCCCTTTTTACAAAATTAAATTACTAATTTTCTATATCCATTTTTCTTTGAATTAGATTTAAAAAAAAAGGGATAAATCAAGAAATAAACAGAATGTGTGCTTTATTAAAAAGATATCTTCAAAAGTCTTAATTTTTAAATTTTTTTTATTTAGTAGGCAAAATTTTATTTTGATTTACATTCAACCTATTTTCCTCACATTTAAAATTATTAGTTAAAAATAGTCATCAATTTTTTTAAAGTGAAACATACTTTTGTGTTGCGTTGGTGTACTGACAATTTCCTGTTTAACAAAAATGTATGAAAAATATTCAATATAAAATATAAAATAATACCAAATCTCTGCTCTATAAAAATTAAATATAAATTTTACAAAGTCTAACACAAAAATATTTTTGAATTTGAATAATATGCAAGCTAGCTCACGCATATTAGACTAAAGTTTTATGATATATTTTTTAGATCAACTTTAAAATTTATCTTTCTTGGAATTTTTGTACAACTAAAAGGCTAAATTGACATTTTATAAATTTTTATACAATAGCATACAATTTTTTGTTAAGATTTAGAATAAAAAATCACAATTACAAACAGTTTTTGCTAGTACTTTATTTTAAAAGAGGAAATTTGATAAGTTCAAAAAAAAAATTTCAAAAATTCAAAGTAATATAAAATATTTTTAACTAGTTGTTAATTAAATTAATTAAGAGCTTTAATTACAGTTAATAAAAATTAAAAGTGAAGGTTAGCAGAATGCCTGTTTTAATATATTTTTATCTATGATAGCTTAATGTAACAGATAAGTTATAAAACTGAAATATTTTTACGTAATGAAGTTCAGTTTGAGTTTTAAATCTGTCACTTACACCTCAGACCTTATTATTGTTCATTTAAAACTGGAAAATTCTTATCATTTGCTCCATTACCAAATATTTCTTCAGTCAGTTTAGAAAAATTTCTGCATTTGTGTTTCTACCTACTTGCCTTAAAACTATATACTTAGTTGACAGATTAAAAGTACTATACTTAAAAAAGATTGTAAACAAAAATTTTTATAAAAAAAATAATTTTATTAGTAAATATCATTACAATATGTATTTTAGGCTTTTTTAGGGGTTTTTGATCCAATGCTCTAACCCACACAACACCCTTAATTGGTGTATAAAACTAGTTCCTTTTAAAATGTACCAAAAAAAAGCCACAATGTCCATTTTGTATTTTAAAAGCATTAATTTAGTTTGTTTTATAATTTAGGATGGTAAGGTCGGATTAAAAGTAAAGATAGTCAGATAACATCTTTAGTCATGCAGTACATTTTTTTAAAATTTTTAAACTGTTCAGTTTAGTCTATGTATAATTTTAAGAAGCTATTAACAATCAAGTTAATTATTTAAGTGTATTTAGCTATTAGCAAGAGTAAATTTTAGTTAAAATAGTAATAAATTTAATTAATAGTGAGGAGTTATTTTGATTTTACTTTTAAATGCTGTTAAGAACTTTACATTATTTACCTACGTTATCAAACTTAACTGAAAACTAAGGAGTCTAAGGAGAAAAATAATTAATGTCTGTAGGTGTTAAACTAAGTTTAGACATAGACTTGTAAACTAATTTCTAGCTTTTTTTGAAATTCATTTTAAAATCTTAAAACTTTTATGTATCAAATTTTAACTCAAATTTACACTAATTAGTTGAAAATAACCAATAAAAACATTAAAGTAAAACATACTGTGTGTTTGATGTTATTAAATTACAAAATATGTACAAAATTATGCTATAGTTTTCGATCATAAAACCTTAGTTCACCTAGTATTGATTAGTTAAATGTAAAAAGCATAAAATTAAGTGCAACTAAAATTTTTAACCCTAAAATTCTACCTTAATTTGTAAATACGCTAAGTAGCATAGTTATAAGATTTTAATCAATTGAAAGCCACAAATTACTTTTGCACAAAAGTTTAAATTGTTACAAACATCATTTTGTTTAGAATTCAGTGTTTAGTGAATACAGCAATGTTAGCATCTGGGAAATGTGCTCACTAACAGTATTGCTCTTATTGCCTGAAGTAAAAAGCTATTCATAAATCTTGTACAACTAAAATTTATTAAATATGGTGAATTATTTTTTGTAATGGTAGAAAAAATTTACATACTAAATTATTTTATTTACTTTTAACACCTTTAAATTTAAGTATATCAGGTAAAAGAAATATTAAAACTTAAAATTTCAAAATTTTCTTGAATGCTTAAAGTAAATGGGGGAGTAATTAAGAAAAATTAAAACTAACTTTTTTTTTTCTAAATACATTACCCTTTTTCATTATTCAAGATATTTTTCAATAGTTATGTTTTAATAACAATATCTTATTAAGTTGTAAGCGTTTTCTAAAACAAATTACTCAAAGTACATTCTATTTACCCTTTAGCTTTGTATAAGACTATTTTTATTATTTAAGGTTGAATAAAAAGTTCTTAATGAGTTCAAACTATTTCTTAAATTTTTAAATATTTAAATTAAGATTATATTTTTAGAGTTTCTTAAGTTTAAACAGTAAAAAATCAAACATTATTAAAAACTTTAACAACTTTCACTATTAGCATATCTGCTATTACTGAAATCAATTATAAAAGATTACTCTGTCAATTTTTTAAATAATAGAAATAATTGCAAATTTCTTTTTAGTTAAAATGTAATTAAAAAGATTCTTCATATTCTGTTTAATAATTTGTTTTTGAATGTAGAATTTTACAAATTGAGCTCAACCAATGAACTGTGTAAACTTTACTTATCATATGCAATGAATACAATTTGGTCAGTTGCAATTAACTGTGCTAGGAGTAACAACTTAAAAAAATATAGACAGTTTAGAAAATTTATAAATCATTTTGTTTTAATCATAAAAAACAGCTTTTCTTTTTGATTAAAAAGTAAACATTCTTTTAACATGATAATTTATTTAGTTAACAAGTTTTAAGTTACTTATAAGGTTGTACATTTCTTAGATGTACAATTTTAGTTTACAAATAATTAATCTTTTTTTTTTTAACAACAGTTGATATACTTCTTACATAAAAAAAATTAAATTATAGTTTTGGTTTTAAAATTTAGGTCAAGTTAAATTTGTTTTTTTATTTAATTTTTTAATAGTTAGTTTGTGATTTAGTTTTTGTGTGTTTAGTAGGTACAATAAATTACCATTTTTAGTATTATTTAAAACATTTAAAGTAAAAATATTTTTTATGGTTCCTTTAGTTTATACTATTAGAAGTTAAACATCATAAAAAATTTATTTACTTTTACTATTAGAATAATTGCTTTTATGAAAATAATTATATAAGGTTACTCTAACAATTTTTTATTTAATAGAAATATTTGAAATATATTTTTAATTAAAATGTAATTGAAAGAATCTTTCAAATTCTTTTTAATAATTTATTTTTGAATAATGAATTTTTCAAATTGAGCTCAACAAATGAACTGTGTAAACTTTACTTATCATATGCAATGCCTATTATTTGATCAGTTGTGATTATCAGTGTTAGTAATAACAACTTAAAATTGTAGAAATAATAATTTAATAAATTTATAAATCAATTTGTTTTAATCATAAATGAAAGCTTTTATTTTATTAAAATTAAAAATTTTTTTTAACATAATAATCTATTTAATTTACCTGTTTTAAGTTGCTTATATGGTTGTATATTTTTTAGATGAAGACTTTTAATTCACAAATGTTTAGTGTATTATTTTTAACTACGATTGATATATTAACAAAAAAAATATTTTTAAGCTTTAGTTTTAAAATTTAAGTTAAACTAAATATGTTTATTATTTTTTTTCTTAATAGTTAGTATGTGATGTAGATTTTTGTGTGTTACACTAAAATAACTTTTTCAGTACTATTTATAACATTTAAAGTAAAAATATTTATTTACGATTTCCTAAGTTTAAACAACTAAAAATTAAACTTTATATTAAACTTTAATTACTTCTACTTTCAGAATATTTCCTTTTACTGAAATTAATTATATAAGGTTACTCTATAAATTTTTTAAATATTAGAAATAGTTGCAAATTTCTTAGTAAAAATGTAATGGAAAAGATCTTTCATATTCTATTTAATAATTTATTTTTGAATGTAGAATTTTACACATAGAGCTCAACCAATGAACCGTGTAAACTTTAGTTATCATATGCAATGAATACAATTTGGTCAGTTGCAATTAACTGTGCTAGAAGTAACAACTTATTAAAACATAGATAGTTTAGAAAAATTATAAATCAGTTTGTTTTAATCATAAAAGACAGCTTTTTTTTGATTAAAAGTTAAACATTCTTTCACCATAATAATTTTAATTTATTTAATTAACAAGTTTTAAGTTGCTTATAAAGTTGTAGATTTTTTAGAAGTTACACTTTTAATTTACAAATATTTAGCTTATTCTTTTTAGCTACAATTGATTTATAATAACAAAAAAAATTTATTTGTTAGTTTTGGTTTTAAAATTTAAGTTAAATTTAATGTGTTTATAATTTTTCTTTTTAAAATTTAGTGTGTGATGTAGATTTTTGTGTGTTTAGTAGGAACAATAAAATACCATTTTTAGTATTATTTATTACATTTAAAGTAAAAATATTTTTTAGGGTTCCTTTAGTTTATAAACTACTAGTTAAACATTATAAAAAAACTTTAATTTCATTTACTATAAGAATATTTGCTATTACTGAAAATAATTATATAAGATTACTTTATCAATTTACCTATATAATAGAAATAGTTGCAATATCTTTTTAGTTAAAATGTAGTTTAAAGAATTTCTCACATTCTTTTTAATAATTAATTTTTGAATGTTGTATAATTATAATTAAGCTCAACTAATGAACCTTGTAAACTTTACTTATCATATGCAATGCAAATATTTTGATCATATAGGCTTAACAGTGCTAGGAGTAACTGCTAAGAAAATCTAACATAGATAATTTAATAAATTGATAATTCAGTTTGTTTTATTCTTTAATGACAGCTTTATTTGATTCACAAGTTAAACATTAATTCAAAATAATATCTACTGAAAGTTTATTTATAATTACTATCTATATGTGATTATTCTAAGGAAAAAGTTTGGTTACAAATTTGGATTTTAAACTGTTGTTGAATAAACTTGTTTATAAAATTTAATTCTTCATAGCTAATGTTTGATGTAGTTTTCACTATTAAAACTTCATATTTTTCATAATTTTTAATGTTTTTGAGTAATTTTAATTAAAAATAAAGGATAAACAAAAAATAAAATTTTAAAAACCTGTGAAAAAATTTGCTGACTCAACTAAAATGCAATTAAGTCTGACCTTTTAGTTAATTTTCTGATATAAACGTTATTACTAATAAATTTAAATACTAGTTATAAATAGAAATTTTAATTTACAACTACTCAATTTTTATAAGTTACACAAATTTTACTATTTTTTTAAAGAATTTTATAACTCATTTTTTAAAAATTTTCTAAATGCTTACAATAATCTTGTTGTAAAAATTTAGTTTTCTGAATAAATCGTATAAGTCCAAGAAAAAAAAATTAAAAGTTTAATTTGAGTTTTTTACATTAACTGTTTCAAATAACTTAGTTTAGTAATATTTTTGTCTCTTCAAGTATATTTAAGCTTTAAACCTTTTTGTAATTTTTCAGAAACTTAATTAAAAGCGTTCAATGTCATTTATTTACACTCAAAAATGTCTGAAAAGCCTAAAATCTCAAAACAACCTGTCGAAAAAAGCAAACAAAATATGCAAAAGTGTACACATCAAAATAAGATACAAAATTTCGAAACTAAAAAAGATAATGTTAAGGTTAAAATTCTCTTTTTAAATATTTTTTTTAATGTTGCTCTACTTTTTTTAACAGATAAGACAAGTTAAAATGTATTTAAAAAATATGTTTTTATGTTTTTGTCAAATAATGATGGTTATTCATGTTTTAAAATCAATAAAAATAAAAAAATTTAATATTTTACTAATATTTAGCATTAAGACTATATACATGAGTATGATAAAACTATTGCTAGTTTTAAAGTCAAGATAAAGCTTACAATAAGCAGATTTTTGTCTACGCAAAATTTTTGAAAACAAAACATTTAAGTGATAATAGATTATTTATAACATAACAGATTATCAAAGAAAAGATGGAAATTAAAAACAAGTACAGTCCAATGACGTGTAGCAAAATGATCTACAATCATAGAAATTTCATCAGAAAAGAAAATTATCAGAACGAGTGCTTACAAAAGAGATTTCATCGAAAGTCAAAAAGTTTTAAATCAATTGGTGCTAAAGATAATACTAAAGTAAGCCCATTTTTAAATTAACTTTTATTCGGTACTGTACATATTTTTACTTAATTTTTTAAACAAGACATAAGTTGTACATAAGAATAGCTTAATAAGTGTTTTATAATTGTTTGCTACTTACTTTATATTAAACATTTAAAGTAGCTAACATACTCTAAATCTATGAGTATATTTTATATAGAATAATTAAATTAAAAAAAAAAATCTTATAAGTCTAGCTTTTTTAGTTAGACATTATATCATTATGCCTTATTGATAAAAAACATTTTTATTTTATTATTGGTTTTGATACTTTTGAAAACCAGTAGATGTATAAATCTACATTAGTAAGTTAGATATACACGTATAAAGTTAGTATACCTTTTTGATTTTATGTGAGTTCCTTTTTTTTTCACAGACGCAAAGTTATGAAAGCAGTTGGTTTTCAAATAAAACAAAAAGTTGTTCACATAAAATAAGTGAAACTAAAACAAAAGTAGAAAACGAGAAAGACAAAATTTCCAAAAGTGTGAAACACGTGAGTTTTTATAATTTAAATTAATTAATAAATTTGTTTTCAATTTAACTAGAAAAAAATGGGACAATTAAAGTCTTGCTGTTTATTACCTTACACAGTGTTTCATGCGCTTAAGCAATGATCACACTCAACTAACTCTCGGGCTTGCTTTATAAAACATTAATTTGTCTTAGGTTTGTTTGAAAATATTTATAATAATAATTTTTTAGATGCAGTACTATGAACACTGTTTTTATTCACAATCAAAACGAAGTGATTGTTTGGAGTCAGAAATACAAACAGAATACAAAAGTGATGATACGTATGCAAAAATGGTTGTGCAGACTAAAGTTAAAACTGCCAAAGAAAAAACAGTTGAAAAATATGTCGTGCCAATTCAATTTTCAAAATTAAAAGGTGTCTTGCCTGGTAAAAAAAATACAGAAAAGCCAAACTTAAGTTTACTTGAAAACGAAGACGATACTTCTCATCTGACAACACAAGAATCAACAAAATATACTTTGAAAAGTTGTTTAAGTTTTTTATTAATCTGCTTGACAATTTTATGTATAGTTTGTTTCTACTTATATTATTCAGTCTTCACAAATTTCTTCTATTGGACAATTAACTATGCTTGTAGTTGCACAGGATACATTGTTAAGTTTCCTTGTTCACAAAGGCTTAGAACATTGTTTTCTTATGAGAAGTTTTCTGAATACACAGAGAAAACCATAAAGAGTCTTAGCTCGTGTTTCGAAGCAAAAATATTCAAGACTGCTCTGAGTTGGTTGTCATCCTTTATAAGAGATTGTGTTTTCTCCTTTATATTTTTTCACGCTATTTACTTCTTGTTGTACAATTTTGTTGATGACGCTTCATACGCACTTTTTAGTTGTTTTATAAGTGCCTTAATTAGTTCATCACTATGATATTTTACTGTCCCAATTTATACAAAATAAAAATAAAAAAAAAACAGATTTACTGTGTTTTTTATTACTAAGTTAAATTTAGTTTAAGCAAAGCAAATATGTTTTATGAAAAAACCTCCTTTTTGTATACCTCTAATATAAATATATTTTCTTAGTATATATAAATAGTTTCACAGTAGGAAATTGTTAAGTTTTAATATATTTCTTAAAATATTTTTATTTAAAACTTTATTTAAGTCTGAATCTTTATTTAATAAAAGGATTCTTTGATCTGTTGAATAAAAAATATAAATCCTAGGTTTTAGTTTTGCCAAAGACATGATAAAAATGTTTCATTAAATATTTTAAGTTTTAGGTTGTCGATTCCAAGTAGAAATAAATTTAAAATAGTTTTTAAAACTAAACTTAAATAAAAAAGCAACGGTAAAATTAAATAGATAATAAAATAAAGTTTTAAATGTTGCATTTAAAAGTAGTTACTAAAATAGATAATAAAATGACAAAACTATTTTTGCTTGTGATATTCAAAACAAATGAATATACTATTAATCATTCAATCATATTATGCGAACGATTATACTTATCGAATCATAGTAGCAAGACTATATGAAAAATGAACAAAACGCTGAAAAAGTTGCTTAAGCTGAATGACTGAACTAAACTAATAATCAGAATTGATATCTTTAATGAAGATATCAATTTAAAAGATTCAGCAAAAGAAGCATGAAATATAAATAACTGTTATTTACATTAAATTTGTTGTTAGAGGCTTGCATTTTAAAAATAGGCTGAAGTATTTTTAAAAGTTTACAAATTTCTATACAATGATTCTGTTCTTAAAAATGAATTCAATATATTTTTTGTTAAAAAGGTACCTAGTATAATTTTTTTTTATTGTTTTTAATGTGCACAATAAAATTTAAATTTAAAAAACTTTTAATCATTTTAGGTTGAATTAACTAAGTAACTGCTCACTTGATTTATTTAAAAAACATTAATAATGAAAAAAGCATTTTATTATCTAAAAAATATTGAAATTTTTAAATTGAATAAAAAAGTTAATAGGTTAAAATGTTCTAGAAAACATGTTATCAACACTAAGGTTTTAAGTAGGAAGTAAAGCATTTTTATACGCAAGTATTGTACGGTTACAAAATTAAGTTTTGTAGAATTACAGTTTACTTATTAATTTAATTAATAACAGACTAATTTATTATTTTTTAATGCTACATACAGTTTAATTAATTTTAGTTTTCCTTAAAAACTGAAAAAATTTAAAAATCTTACACTACTTTTTTTATTTGTTACTTACTTAATATCTTTAAAGATTTTATTTTGTAAATCAAATAATGAAAAAAAACCTTTATGTTTTATTTTGGTTATTTATGAACAATGATATAACTAGTTATATTATTTATATATATATTTAATAACGTAATGAACTATAAATAAAATTAAAAAAAAATTATGTTACTCTTCATAAGTATGTAATTATGCTCTCAACAGTTATCAAAAACCTAAAACTAGAAGTTATAAAAAAAATTTTAGATTATATCTAATCAAGTACTTATGTTTCTTGAAAATTAAGTAATTAATTAATAGAGTAAAACCTGTACTATACTTAAGAATTTTAATATTTGTAGCAGTTATTGTTTTTATCTTATCAGTATTTACTATAAAACACAGCTTAGTTATACAGTTCTTAGATTGTTTCACTAAATATTCTAGTAACATATAAAGTACTAAGTTTTTGTAATCAAATTAGTAATCTAAGTATATGTTTGGTAAATAGGATCATTGCAACAAAGTAAATAATAAGAAAGTTGAATGTTTTGTTTACAAGTCCCCGAAATCACTTTGGTAAATTCGGCCCGCCGATGAGAATAGTTGCCCGAACCTATATTAGTTTTGACTGCACAAGTTTTAAAACTATTTAACATAAACGGTTTAAAAACGTATAAAAAACGGCCAGTTTCTATGTTTAAAAAATAGTTACTATAAGAATTTTAAGTTAAATAATTAAATTAGTATTTAGAAAATTAAAATTATCTTTTTATACTTTGTCTTATTTTAATTTTAACGACATAAATAGTTGTTCTTCAAAGAAAAAAATAATTTATTTTCAATCTGAGAATTTTTATAAGTTGCTAAGTTTAAGGTTTTACTTATACAATCTTACTCGTATGCAATGACTATTTTTGTTATAAAAGTAAAAAAAAAACCTAACGCTTTTTTTCGCACTTTTCTAGAAAAAAAAAATTCTTAATACTAGTCTTAAAATACTCAAGTTTTATCAGAGTTGTTTTGTTTTATAAAGTAATGAAGATAATCTGAGTTCTAAATTTTAAACAGCCTTGTCCTGATTTTTTAGTATTTTGCTGAAATTCTTATAATAATAAACAAGTAACAAAAATAAATTGAAAATATGTTTTAATTTACATTGTTTAGAAATTAAAAATGAGAACTAAGTCCTGAATGGTAAAACTTGTGTTAAATTATTCTTATTCTAATTTCAGTTTTGGCTAAAATAAGATGTTTAAGAAAACAAAACTTGTTAGATGTTAATTTTGAAATCTTACAGCTAATATAATTTGAAATATTATTTAATTAATTGTATACACATAGGTGTGAACAATCAGTGTTGCTAAAATACTTCAAAACCGGAAAAGTTTTAAATTTGACAATTTATGCTTTAAAAAATCTAGAAAAACCTCGAATTTGAGAATTCTTTAAAATAACCTTGAATTTTAAACGTTTTATACATGTAAAGTAGTGAATTTTCGTTTTTACACAAAAAATCTACCAAAAAAAATTTATTTATTAAAAAACACATCTAAAGTAATTTAACAGTATTTTTTAATACTGTTATATTATTTAAGTTTATTTTATACTGATAATATAAGCAAAAAATTGTTTTTTTAAAACCTTTTTATTGGTGCATCGCACCTTTGCTTTTAAAATGTCTATGCCTATTGTTGTGCTTTGATTTGTACTAAACCTAGTAAATTTTTTAAAATGTTAAAGTTAGTAAAAACACAACTAGTAGAACTTAGGTACTTTAGTAGAATCTAGACATAAATGAAAATTTTTTGTTGTATCAATACCCTCATCTTAACAGATTTATTAAAGTTCTAGTTTCTTATAAGCGGCTTTTTAATCTTAAGACATTTCCTAAACACGACTTCTTGTTGTCATTGAAAAAATTAATAAAATTATTTTGCTACCGCAAACACAAGTTCTGTAAAACAATTTAAGGTTCTAAAGGATAACTTTATTTTAGTTGTTAACTTTACTTTATAATTTGCCTCAAAAAAATTTTACTGATCAGTCTGTAGTTACTGAAAATAATTATGTGCTTTGTTGGAACTGACTTAAGCAATTTTTAATTTTTTTCTTTCTCCGAAAACTGCTAACTAACGTTTTTTATTATTGTAGCTCCTCTTATATTTCACATTTACTCTTTTTAAATGCTATAATTTTATTGCAGACAAAAAATGCTATAATGCTTAATAAATTATTTCAACTCCATTAATGGCTTAATAAGTTTTATATTTTTGTTAAAGATATTTAAGTAACTTAATTGTCCATTCAAGCTGACTTTTTAACTTATTGCTAATAAACTTCGTTATTTATTTATTTTCTGAGTTTTATTTTAAACAGCGTTGCGAAACACAGAAATTAGTTTAAAAATTTTTTTAATTCAGACTATTTTGAACATATTAGATATACTTTTTAACAACTCAGGTGTATGTTAAGCATCTATTTCAAACACTTTGAATAAATCTTCAAAATCTCGAATATTTCTACGTCTGTAGTGTAGCTCACTAATTTTTTTTTTTTTTTGGCTTCTTAAATATTGTGTATATTTTTAACGATGATACTTTAGTTAGGTATCTTAACTAGATTAATTACTAATTATTTTTTTAAACTTAAATAAGTTTAAGCTGGTTTGATATAACTCAGACATTTTTTTGCTTTTAAAGTGGCAACCATGAAAAAAACTAATTTATTACTATTAATGTATTTTATTAAAGTATTTGATCGTTAATTATGTTAAATAATTTGTATAAGCTTATCTATAACAAAAATAGGTATTAGTTTTATTTAATTATCAAACTACTGATTTTTTAAAAAACTGAAAACAAAAAATTTTAGACGCAAAAAATTGTTTTCAAATTTTAATATTTTTAAAGTATGAAAAAAACGTTCATAGTATAAAAAATGCATAAAAGTGTCCTGAAAACGTTTTTCAAGCTCGGTTATTGTAGATAGTTAGGTTATAAGTACAATAATAAAAACATTAAGTTTAGCTTATTAAGTGTTTAATAAATTTAGTATTTTATTAAAACTTAAGTACATTAGTCAATGTAAATTTATTCCAATAACTATTTTTTATTTGAAATTCAACTATATCTAGCTAAAAGTCAGTTATAAATAATAAAGTAATTAAAAGTAAAGACTTTCTATAGAGTGACTAAAACTAAAATCAAAATAATATTCAAATGTCACTAAAACTAAAACTGCGACCCGCAAAGATTTCGATAACTTGAATTTTGGCCCGCGAGCTCCAACTGCCTGCCGACCCCTGCTTTAAATGAAGTAATTCTATAGAACAGATTTTGTATGCTCTATGGTAAAGTGTTTTGATTAAGTTTACTTTTCGTTTTTTTGCTACAAATAGATTGGTAGTGCAAGTATTGCACAGTGAAAGTTGTTTTTCTATAGACATTTGTTAAAATGCTTGTTTATTTTTTTCTATTAATATATCTAAGAACGGCAGTTGGTTGTTTTCTTCTAAATCTGAAGTGAAAACAATGTTTTCATGTAAGGAGTTTAATTTTGAAATATAGCTTCATGTTTACTTCTGTTTTTGATATAACTAAACAATCGTCAACGCATCTAATGTTTTTCCTAAATATCTTGCCAATTAAAAGTGACTGTGGGAAAGTAATCACTCTCTGTAGCATTTTCAAATAGGTTTTATCTACGTAATCGTACTGTTAAGATCTACTGTGATGTGATAGTTGTAGCATTGTTTTCTACTGTGATGTGATAGTTGTAACATTGTTGTCTACTGTGATGTGATAGTTGTAACATTGTTGCCTACTGTGATGTGATAGTTGTAACATTATTGTCTACTTTGATGTGATAGTTGTAACATTGTTGTCTACTGTGATGTCATAGTTTTATTGTTGATATCTACTGTGATGTGATAGTTGTAGCATTGTTTTCTACTGTGATGTGATAGTTGTAACATTGTTGTGTACTGTGATGTGATAGTTGTAACATTGTTATCTACTGTTATGTGATAATTGTAACATCGTTGTCTACTTTGATGTCATAGTTTTATTTTTGACATCAACTGAAATGTGATAGTTGTATCATTGCTGAAATTTATAACTTATAAAATTTCTAATCAGTGATATATATGTTATAACAGTTAAATTTGTAAGCAGAAGTTGGTGACCAGTGGTTAATTACAATAAAGGAATTACTTTTTTGTTGTTTTTGTTTGTTTTATTTTCATAAAGAATGTTTATTCAACTAACTACTTTCTGTATTAACACTTGTTTGTTTGCTACCGCTGGTTGATTTTTATTAGTAACATTATTACTTAGCCACCACTAGTGTGCCTAGTTGAATTCTAAGAATAAAGCCGTCTACTATGCTAGATTATCGTCCTTTTATTAGGCCTATGCTAAACTTAAAAAAAAAGTGTTAGGTTAAGATTATACAGCAATTTATCATACGTTTGAGACTACATGAATAAAATTGTGTATTGAAATTAAATTAAATTAAAATATTAGATTTTTAATGTAATATTTAAAAACTGTTAATAAAAAGTAACAAAACAGTTTGATTTAAAATTTTGCAATATGTAAGTAATTTTTCTTAATTTTTATAAAAGATATTGTTAGAATAATATCTAGTGTTCAAGTAACATTCTGTTGTGATGTGATAGTTGTATCATTGCAGTATACTGTGATGTGATAGTTGTTTTGTTTCAATCTACTTTGATGTCATAGTTTTATCTATGTAATCTTCTGCGGTGTGTTAGTTTGCGATCTACTCTGATGTTATAGATTAGGGGTGGGCAACGTAAATAGTTGACGGGCCGGATCCAGAAAAATATAGTCCTCAGCGGGCCGGATCATTTCAAGTTAGTGATCTTTTGGATTCAGCTGGATCCTTTTTTAAATCTGGATCCCATTTTAAACATATTATCCGAATCCGGCTAAACACTAATTTTAGACAAAGATCTGGATCCGAATGGAAGCTAATTTCAAAAAAATTTGGATCCGGTTAGATGCTTATTTATCGGGTGTTTCAGAATTTTGAATCAATACATTAATTACCAAGGTTCTCAAGTATGAAATTTTATGTTAAATTTAGTTAAGTATTCATAATTCTATATATATTATAACTCTGGACCGAATTAGTACTAGTTAGTCCTAGAAAAGTTATAATTTTGTTACTAAAAGTTACTCGAGCCTAACAGTTCAAGCTAAAACATATAAAAATTGCTAACTATTCGAAATTAATTAATTTTGGAAATCCTTGCCTGGAGTTTATAGTGATAATATTTTTTCAAAAATTAACAAACAATTCAATATTAAACTACTGTTATTTAATTTAATTAAGCTAAAGAAGATTCATTACATTTTTTTGCATGTATAAAAGAAACAAAACAAAAATAATTCTGATATAATAAACAGTTTTACCATAAAAAGCAAAAAAATAAATAAATAAAAGATCTCGATGAAACACTTAAAGTTGATTATGTATTAGAGTTGTTTAAATCTAGTTGCATGAAAGTTTTGGAAAATCTGCAAGTGCACTAAAAAACCGATTAGGTTTGAAGATAGCTTATCCTTGTTAATGTTTATGGTCGGAAATGTTTGTTTTTAAATGTATGAAGTATTGAACAACACAACTAGTTCATGGTCATCTTTAGAAGTTTACAAACTTTGACTCGATAAATAATACATAAAATCTATCTAAAAATCTTATAAAAGCAACAACAATTATATGTTTGATTTCAAATTTTCTTATTAACTTATTTAAAAACAGTAAAGCCTAGATATCAAATTACTTTGGCTTGAAATTATAACACTTTTACTTTCAAAATATCAAAAAGTTATAATTAACTTACGAAATTTAACTAAATTCTGTACTTTAAAAATATTAATCAAACAGTGCACCTAAACTATTTTAATAAGAGTACTAACATAAAATAACGAAATATTAAAACCAAAAAGAAATTAATATATATTTTTAGCATAACAAACATTTCAGTTAAGTAGACTTTTAGATTAAGATCGATTTCACTAGTGAAAATATTACTAAACGAAAAACTAAAACATAAAACTGTCACTTTATACTTTAAATGTTAAGTTTAAAGAATTTAGCAAGAATAATTACACTAAAAAGAAATCAATGAGATATTTTTGGATCATAAAAGTTTTTAACAAGTTGTTTAAAATCTGGAAGTTTATTTGAAGTAGATATTCTCAGTAATGACTGCAAATTGGTATAAGTAAGATTTGAACACAGCACACTTTTGTTTATATACATGGTTAAGAATGTTTGTTTGCAAAAATGTGTAGACTCAAACAGAACAAATAACTTCATTGTTATCTTTTTGAATTAACAAACTTTTACTTGTTAAGTAAGTTTTAAAATCTGTCAGTTTTTCAGTTTAAGTTATGAACTTTTCTTTTTGTGTACTGCCCTATTGAAGTTCAACAGTTCTAACAATATTACTAAGTATAATTTCGGTGTCAAACGTCGACGGTGATGAAATAATGTCTAATTCTTCACTTAATTGTTAAAAGTCTGCAAAACGACGACCAAACTTATTATCAAGTGGAACTATTGTCATCAATTGGTGTCATCACTAAACTTAACCATATAATTAATCAAAAAGTCCTTTATGAAAAAACAATAGCAGAAAAAGTGCAAATGGTAGTCTAAACTTAAAACATTTTACAAAAGTTTAAATTTGAGCAGTTTGACCTAAAAAGTTTGTCGATGTTTAAAAAGAGTTTTTTTTTTTTTTTTTAAACATTTAAAAAACAACTCAATACTTATCTGGAAAATACAGCAATTTTTGACACTTCTTTTTTTTAAGAAAACATTATGGTAGGTAAGATCATCAAAATTAGTTCAGCAAACAATTGCTTTTGGATATTTTGAGAAAGGATTACTTCAACTGACTTCAAACAGAATAAGATACTATAAAAAAATAGTGTTTTATCACCACAAAATAATAAGCCATTTTAACAAACGTTTTCAGGGTCAAAGTCTTACAGTTTTGTTTAATGAAATAGTTCAAAAACGGTTTTGTACAAGTTTTGTAATAATTAAATTGGCTGGTCGGATTTTATATAAATTTTGAAAATGATTAGCGGGCCGGATCATCCACTTGCGGGCCGGATCAATGTTGTCCGCGGGCCGGATTCCATTTAAAATTAAAAAAGGTTTGGGGGCCGGTCATTTTCACTCTGTGGGCCGGATCCGGCCCGAGGGCCGTACGTTGCCCACCCCTATTATAGATGTATTGCTGCGGTCTACTGATATGTGATAATTATAGACTTTACAATTTTAAAGATAATTATAATGGTTATTTGAACTCATATTTAGTAAGTAATTTGTGACTTATCGAACTTATTTATTTTCAAAAGTATTTGTGACTTTTTGGGAATTTTAATTGGATTACATAACAAATGTAAATACTGCTTATAGAAAGAAACTTCAATGATAAAATTTCACGAAGTCTACTGTTAAAATGTACTTTTAGTTTATTAGCCATTTTACTTTCATGATCTATTTTGGTATTAAAAATCACATATCATTCTTTATATAAACACTGAGGAAACAGCCTGCACCTGAAGAAATAGAGAGAATGTCCGAAGCTCTTGTGAACTCCATTGACTGATACGGGAGGAAGCTGTCATCCAGCTACAATCATGACAATATGAAAAAGGTTAGTGTTTACCTTTTTACTATTAATATTAGTAAATTACAATACTTTAGTTAATGAAAAAGGTTCCCTTTTTTAAACTTAAATTTTCAATATAACCTACTTTTTAAACTAAACAATTTCCCCTATAAAAATATTTACCTAATAATGATATTATAAGTTCCATAATAATAAAAGTTTAAGCTAATTTTTATGTTTACAGCAAAATTGAAGAGTTTATGTTTAATAAAAAATACTTCAATTAAGATAAAAATATTTAAAGTATATTTACAATTCTCTTCAAAGATATGCATACCAGTAGAATAGAATACATTTTAAGTAACAATTTTAAGTTTTAAATAACTTTAATTAAATAGTTATTATACTTTTATCCATAATTGAATAGTACATATAAAAACATTGAAAAATTTACGGAAATTATAGGCGTAAATTAACATTAAGTTGCTACACACAGAGAATAGTTTGAATTTTATAAAAGTATTTTGAAAATCTCATGCTGGCTAATATTTTTTTTTGGGGTTCTCTTGTAAATCTCAGGCTAGTTAGGTATATTTATTAATAAATTACTTGTTACTTAAAATTGTCAACCTAAATTTTGAAAAATTTAATTTTTAAGACTATCTTTATTTTCTAACATTTTTGATCTGTTATTTTAACAAAAAAAAGATAACTATTAATTTTTGAATTTTTAATTTTTTCTCCAATGTTTTTTTAGTTTTTTTTACAATTTAAGATTACTTCACTAGTTTGATGTAACTCAGGATAGATGTTGTTAACACTCAACAAAGATTTTGCTCTAAAAAGATGCATCCCTTTTAATAACTAGTTTTAGGTTTTGGTATGATTTAAGGTTGCCACACACCTAAAAAACTTTTCTAGAAATACACTCTTACTAAGCATGTTTTTTTTATTGCAAAAGGTAGTCTATTTTTGATATTTGTGTAAAATATCTGAATGAGTAAATTTTTGTTTTGAAAATTTGAATGTTTTTTTTAGGTCTTAATTCTTTTTTATCTAATGTTACTTTAACTATACTACTACTTTTGAGCTTTGGCTTTCTCTTTCTTTTTTAAATTTAAGATGACCAAGGCTAATTGTTTGTAACTCATGCAGAGTCCAACACACTTTGTACAAATCAGAAGAGTATAAATCTTTTAAAATTCTCAAATTTTTTTTTTTTGATAATTATTCAAATGTTTTTATTTTATTAAATGAAAATTTTTTGTTGTAGCTTCAATTATCTGTATTTTTTAAAATTCTAATTTTGTTGAATAACGTGAACTTTTATTTTAAAATTTATTTATTTTGAATATTAGTATATGGTGTTTTTAAAATATTTCAAAAACTATAACATATGGGTCAGGATAACTTTTTTACTCGAGAAGTAACAAACCCTGCTAATGCTTGTTACTCAGGCTGACTTTGTTATGGTATGAAGAAAAGCGAACTTAACAGTTAGGAATCTCAATTCTTTTATTTATGAAATATGTTAAGGCAAAATTTTAATAATTTGATTAGAAGAGTTTTAGATTGTGTTTTTAAGATGTAAATCTTACTTTATGTTTAACAAACATACTTAATATAGACTAAAAAGTTTGTATTGAATTTTAATAATGTATAGTTTCATATTAAAAATTAAAAATTTTTACACTGTAAAATACTAAGTTATTTTTTTTCTGTTTCAGTTATGTTTCAAAGAGAAGCAACCCTGGTCTTAAAATAAATAAATTCATTTTTATTGCAAATTATTGATTATCCTTTTAAACTTTTTTTTTTGCATTTTACATCTTTCACCTACTAGAACTCTCATTTTAATCTAAGTTTTTTATTGAGCTAAGCTAAATTAAAAAATATAATACAATAATAATTTTAAGTATTTACAGTAAGATATCTAATTTACTTTAAAATACCAATCTTAAACGATTTATTTTATTTTAATGTTGTTTATTAAATTTTTTATAGAAACAAAAAGTTAAAATCAGTACAATTTTTTTATGCCAAATATTATTTTTTTTTATCGATTAAACTAGATTAGTAGTCAGTTATGGCTTTAGTTGTTTAAAAAGCCAGATAACTACTTTTGACAACTCTTGTTCTGTTTTAAAATGTTTGTAAAACATTAGCAAAGTAATTTTTTTTGAAAAACTTATGCTGACACATTTTTGATATTTTTGTGATTCTTAGGCTATATTTTCAACTGACTATTTGTTGATTAATTGATATTTTATTTATTTAAGCTTTATTAATTTGTAATTAGTTTTGGCTAAAATAGATTTATGCAAATTGTATATTTTATTCGCGACCGGTTTCGGTGGCAAGACATTGCGATCTTTTCAAGCAAAAAATAGAATATGAAACTGCATATAGCAATGTTAGTTAATTATACTGTTGTTTGAAAACTTATTCATGCGCGAATAAAATATACAATTTGCATAAATCTATTTAAATAAGCTCTTAACATCCCAGTAAATTGAGCATTTTTTTTTAGTTGAGGCAAATAACTATAGATTATTAGTTTTGGATAAATAAATATTTATTTCGTAACTTTAAATAGATTAAAGAATTTCAAGCTGTGTTATGGCCAATCAAGATTTTTTAATTGAAAGATTGACAAATTCAATCAAATTACTAAGCCTAGTTAAAAACCAAAAATATAGTAGTTATATATAACAATTTTTATAAGAAAACTTAATAAAGTTTTAAGTTTTTACTTTTTTTACAGACCGACTTGACAATCAGATACAACCCTGAACTTCGTGAAGTGCAAAAAATCAGTCTATGAAAGAAACAGGTCCAGCTACAGGGAGAGCAACAAGATATACAATACATTATTTTTAGTTTAGCTTTTTTTGTTTAGTATCATGTATGTAGATAATACTAAATAAAATATTTTATGAGTAGGGATTTTGTAGTGAATGTGGAGATGTGTTCAATTAATAAGTATGTAAGACAGGGCTGTATAATTAAAATACCATTGTGTAAGTGAGGTACACTAAATAAAAAGGTTCATTAAAATTAGTATCAAACAGTAAATTCCAGCTTAAGTTATTAAAAGGTTTGCACGTAAGTATAAACTGAATTATGGTTTTTTAAGTAGGAGTTAAAACTTATTGGGTTCTATGAAAATATACCTTATTACATAAAACCCCAAAAATTTCGGGTTCATTACGAATTAAATTCGGACGATGGTAGTACTTAAAAGTTACTACAGGACCTTAACTTCAAAAGTAGTGTATATTTTGAACAAAAAAAAAGTATACACGTATGTAAGTCTTTTTAATATTTACACATTTTTTTTTTACTTTTACAGAATTTTAAATGTTTTTGAGGTATGGATGAAAAAGCTTACAAAAAAAAAGTCATTTTTAATAATTTTTGAAGTTTTCTTTCTAACTAAATAAGACTTCGAAAAAAAATGGCCTGTAGATATTAATAAGACCAACAAACGTTTTTTTTTTTTCCAAAAAACAAAAAACAATTAAGATATAGCCTCTTAATCATTTTACAAAGAATTTTGAATTGTCATGTAACCAGAATTTTGCTTTGAGAGAAGTGTTAGTGAAGTAAAAGTTCACGTAGTCCCATCACTGGAGGCGCTTATCAAAATAAGATCTTGTTGTGCACAGATTTAATTTTTTGCATTTTAGTGTACACAGATTTTGATCAGCGTGCCGACCACTGGCTTAACTGATAGAAACTGTAAAATTAAAAAAAGTTATCAAGCTATAAAAAGTATTAATGCTTTGTCATATATACAATAACTACGTCAGAATAAATATTTTTAAAGTTAATTTGGCTCCATAACAGTTCTTATTATAAAAGCTTTACTTTAACTAGGCCTACAATCTTTTTTATTTTGGACACATTTTTACTTTAAACTAAATAAACTTCGAATTATTTTATCAAATAATGTTTAATAATTATATAACAGGAGCTTCGCGTGGGACGTTGCACTGCCTTAATTGCATAACCTTAAATTTTGTAAGAAAAAAATAAGTATGTTAAACCTTTTTTTTTTTTTTGTAATATAAGCTCTAACTAAAATTAAATTTGCTCACAACAACTTTGCTCACTTCACTGCGGCAAACTCTTAGGTGCCTGCTGCAAATGAGTTCATAAAATCAAAATTTCTTAAAAATTTACCGCAAAATTTATATCTTGTGGTAAGTAATCTGAGTTGAAAATTCCCTAAAGCAGTTAAAGCTTAAGTATCATTTCACAAACCAAAAAAAAAAAAAAAAAAAGAAAACTATGTAAACTCGAGTACTAGCTTAATAATACGTAAGTAGATTACTGTAAAATATAATCTGCCTCTACCTGGATTTAAACTCACAGTACTCCGTTTTATTAATAAACATTTACATAAAGTGTTTAAATATTTTTATTTTTATTTTTTTATTCAGTTTATGAAAAAACGTAACTAAATAAAAACGATGAGCTGTCGCGATGTTGAAAGTAATGTGGAAGCGCATACTGATTAATTAACTGATTAGTTTATACAATGTTTACAACTATGTGCGTAGAAATCAGATCCACATTTTCAAAGTCATAAAACCCTTTACAGTTTTACACCCAGCGTCACCTGGGTCTGTATGCATTTTTTCAAATTGTGACTATGCTGGGATTCGAACTCGCTACATTCGCGCCCACCGCGCCTAACAGCCGGCGCCTTAACACCGCGACCAATCTGCTTCGCCTTAACATGCGATTATAAGCGGCTTTAAATGTAAAATTCTTAGCTTTTTGGTTTTGCTTATTCTTCTCGCTTATATAACTTACTTTATAATGACATTAAGTCCTTAAAAAATATTAGATAAGTTCGTTATTAGCTCTTAACAAAAATTTATGTATTCTTATGAACCAAGCATGTGCGATTACGTCATAGGGGTTATCTACGTTAATTATTCTACATTAATTTCGGAAATATTCATAAACTCTTGATATTTTTTTCCATATTTAATTTCTTTCCGAATGACGTAGGTTATGTTTATGACGTCAATATGCGTCGTCCCTACTACCAAGAAAGTTTATTTGAAGTAATGTTGTCAGAATTCTAAAAATAAGTTTTTCTAATCACTAATTAAGTATATTGTTTATTTCAACTTATAATGTGATGCTTGAGTTTTTTTTTTTGTTTGCAATTTTCTGAATAAAAACCTGGCAACTATGATTGAAAGTTTAGACCAACTAACTTACAGAGTTAAATTGATATAAACCTATTCTTTTTTTCTAATATTTTTTTTCTTTTATGCTTAAACTTTAAAAGAAAAACTAAAGAACATAAAAACTTTGTTTATTAAAACTTATACATGCGTATATTTATTTATACCTCTTTTAAAGTTTTGGTCATTAGTGCTTAACAAGTTAAAATGAATCTGAGTATTTTATTGTATAACAAACAACAGTTTTCTATGGCTGTTTTACATATAAGATATGTCTATCTTATAAAATCTTTAGCAAAGCTTTAGTTTTTAAACATGTTTTACAGAAATTTAGAATTTAGAAACTTTATAAATACTGTGACGTACTAAAAATGAATGTTGTTGTGCAGTTAGTTAAGTTTAAAAAGTACGCTGATTTTGGTTTCGCGCTATTTCGTAAACTAATAAGAAAACTCAAAGTTTTTTAAATACACGTTTGTTTAAGTAGTTTTATAATTATTAAACATTAATCAAATGCTTTCATTTCTTTTAAAAATGTTAAAAACCTGGTAATAATCTCTAATTTTACAAAAACTACTTATAATAATATTATTTTTTACTTTATGATACGTTAGTATTGAAGCCCTTTCATTATTTTAAGAAAATACTATAAATGTTTCCTGTTAGATTACATTACTTATGATAATCATGCAAAATTATTTTTCTGTGCAGTGTTAATAAATTCAAAACAAGAACAATTAGATATAATACATAAACAATAATTCTAGTTTAATTAACTTCATACATTAGAAGACAACAAAGAAATTATAAGCATTTCTGACTTATTAAAAAAAAATAATCAATCGATTACCAATAGTTTGAATATACTTAGAACATCTTAAATTTAGAAAGTTTAAGCACAGTATAAAACCAAACTAGTATCAACAAAAGGTTAAAATTATTGCAATATTTAAACGTACAGTACATTGTAATTAATTTTTGTTCTAGTACTAATTCATGCTTGAATAACAATATCTTATTAAGTTTTAATCATTTTCTAAAAAAAATCTTCTAAAAACATTAACTATTGTCCTCTAAATACTTTCGCCTTTAGCTTTATTTAAGATTATTCTATTATTCATACTTGAATAACAGTTTTTTTTTTTTATTAAGTTTTAAAAATTTTATAAAAGCAGTCATTTAAATACATTAACTGTTTTTCTCTGAATACATTACCATTTAGCTTCATCAAAGGTCATTTTCATTATTTATGCTTAAATAACAACACCTTAAATTACAATCCCTCTTTTTTAGGGATTTTTGCTATAATGCTCCAACCCACACAACGCCCCTGGTTGGTATTTAAAATAAGTTCCTTTGAAAATATACTAAAAAAAACCAAAATGTCCACTTTATTATTTGGCAACCATTTATTTAGCTTGTCTCAAAGTTAAAGATGGTAAGATATAGACCAACTAGTCATAGTCAGATAATATCTTTAGTCAGACAGTAATTTATTAATATACTTTGAAACTATTTAGTTGAGTCTATGTATAGTTTAAAGTAGCTAATAATAATCAAGTTAATAATTTTAGTCTAGCATTAGTAGATGTTTGTATTAAAAAAGGTATAAATTAAGTTGATGGTAAGGAGATATTTTCATTTGGTTATTAAATGCTTTTAAGAACTTTACACTTTTTAGAACATGATTTAACTTGAACAAAAATCTGTAGAATAGATTATATAAATCTAAAAATTATTTAAAGTGCTTAGGGTATTAGACTAAGTTCAGACATAGACTTGTAAATTACTTTCATGCCATTTAAAAAATTTGGTTTAAATTTTAATAATTTTCTATATTCATTTTACTTTGAATTAAAAAGTAAAAAAAAAGAGGTAAATCAAATAAAATATAACATATGATTTATTAAGAAGATATCTTCACGAGTTTTTACTTGTTAATTTTATCTCTTTACTAGGCAACAATTAAATTTCATTAGGTTTTTTACGACTTATTTCCTTCACATTTAAAAGTATCATTTAAAAATATCCATCAACTATTTAAAAGTGAAACATGCTGTGCGTGCTATGTTTGTATACTGACAATTACCTGTTTGAAAAAAACTGTATGTTAAATTTTTAATATTAAATAAAAAAAATTCCAAATCTCTGCTCTATATCTATTTCTATAGTAAATCATAGAAAAAGTACTTTTTCAAATTGTAACACGAAATATCTTCTTTGAATTGAATAATTTGCAAGTTAACTCAGCATATTAGAATGAAGTTTTATAATTTTATTTAACTCAATATTAAAATCTAGCATGCTTGTAGTTTTTGTACAACATAAAGGCCAAATAAGAAAATTTATAATTATCAAATGTTTTAAACTAAATGTAAATTGAAACTAAAAAGAAGAGTAACAGGTCAGGTATAAAACTTAAATATATTTATGAATTGAAGTTTAGTTTTAGCTTTAAGTCTGTAATTTTCACCGCAGACTATTTATAAATCAGTGCAGTCCTTAAAATGTTTACTATTTACTCCGTTACTAAATATTTCTCCAAATATATAAAAATAGATAATAAATTATTTACTCAAATAAAAAGTGTTTATGAAAAGTAATAGTTTTGTTTGTTTATAACATTATAATATGTATTTCAGCTTTTTTTAGGGTTTTCTGTTATAATGCTCTAATGCTAATCCAAACAACGCCCCTGGTTGGATTTAAAATAAGTTCCTTTGAAAATATACTAAAAAAGCTACAATGTTCATTTTCTTGTTTGACAACTATTTCTTAGTTTATAATATTGTAAGGTTTAGATTAAGAGAAGGATAGTCACATAACATCTTTAGTCAGACAGTTTTTTTTTAACATATTTTCAAGGTGTCTTTGTATAATTTTAAGAAGCTAATAATAATTAGTTTAATAATTATAGTGTAATAAGATAATAACTTAGAAGAGTTTAGCAAGAAAAGTAAGAATAAATTTAATTAATGGTAAGGAGTTGTTTTGATTTTACTTTTAATTGCTGTTTAGAACTTTTCCTTTTTTTGCTAAGTTATCAAACCTAATAAAAACCTTGGAGTTAATATTTTGTAATCCAAAGAAAAAATTATATGTTAAATTAAGTTTAGTCATGAACTTGTAAACTAATTTCTAGTTTTTTTTTTGAAATTTAGTTCAGAAATTTTACTACTTTTCTGTATCAAGTTTTCTTATAAATAAACAGTGGGAAAACTTAAGAACATATGTGTTTCAATTAAAGAAATCTTCAAGAGTTTAATTGTTGCATTTATTTTCAAGTAGGCATTTTTCTTTCATTAGGAATAATTTTACAATGCATAAAATTAAATGCAACTAGATTTATAAACTCTAGAATTCAAGCTTAAATTGCAAATACGCATAGTAACATAATTGTAAGACTTCAATCAATTGAAAGCCACAAACTACGCTGGCACAAAATTTTAAACTAAAAAAAATCATTATTTTATTTAGTATTCAGTGTTTAGGTGCTTATGTAGGCAATGTTAGCATTCTTAGCAATGTAAGCATCAGGGAAATATGCTCACTACCATAATTGCCATTATTGTTTAAGCATCAAGCTATAGATGAATCTTGTACAAGTTAAGTTTTTTAAATATTGTGAATAGGTTTTTGGTCTGATAAAAAATAAGTTTACATTTTAAAATTATTGTTTTATGTAGTAATCTGTTTAAACCTTTGAATTTAAGTTTTACACATTAGGCAGGTAATTGTTTGTGGTAAGTTATTGTAATAAAAGTACTACAAAATGAATTATTTTTTATAATGTCTTAAATGTTCATTATTTGGGACAAACTAAAAATTTTAATTAGGAATGTTTAACTTCAATTATACCTCAGACCTTTTTATTGCTCATCTAAAATTGCAAAATTTTTAATATTTACTCAATTACCAAATATTCCTATGTCAGTATACTACAATTTCTTCATTTGTGTTTATATCTATTTCACTTAAAACTATTAATTGCTGACTATTTTTTCTATATTTACAATTTTTAAATAAAAAATTAATTATTTTATTTTGTTAACGACTAAAATGTGTAATTGAATAAACTTCAGCGTAGAAATACTAATATACTTTAACTAACAATAAAATGGAAAACAAAGTATACATCAACAACATTGACAAAAACATCAGCGCAAGTGACATTGAATAATTTTTGAATTCATCCATTGGAAATGTGAAAAGTTGCAAGGTAAATGTTATTGGTATTCATGACTGAAAACTTAAGAGTTTGTATTCCTGAATTGTCTGTAACGTTTTATATTGATTAACTTTGTTTCAAAGTGATCGAAAACTTAGTAGCAATCAGATAAAACAGACAAGACTTAAACTTAATAAGTAAACATAAAATGTATGTATATATCAACAAATGTTTTTTTTTTAATAACAAGTAAATTGATAACTTTGAAATCGTTTTGATGTTATTCACTTTCAATGATTTTATGCTTATTAATATTATAACAGATAGCAAAAAATAGGAATGAAGTTTCAAAAGGATATGCTATCGTGGAATTTCAATCTATAAGTGAAGTAGACAAGTGCGTTGAAAAATATCACAACACTATTTTTTATGAAAGATTGGTAAGTTTTTGTTTTATTAGAACAATTTAAAATTTTGGCTCTTGATATGAATTTCTAGGTAATTTATACTGCTATTTGATTAAAAGACAATCTAAGTTAATAAGTAGTTCTAACTAGAAGTTTAATTGATGGTTTCATTCTCCTATTTTAAATGATAAATTTAAAAATAAAGTTTAAGTATCTTTTAGCACTGTTGCTTGTCACTGAATTGCAGTTTAAAAAAGCTTAGTTAAAATATACATGTTATACAGGTTACTGTATGTAAGTACAGAACAAAAGAAGAACTGCAAATGGATAAAGAAAAGAGGGTTTATGTTGCATTAGGAGACAAAACTAAAAATTATTTTAAAAAAGTTTTCAAGGTAAGCATAAAATATGTTTTGTATTGGTCAAAAAGCTGTTAAAGTTGTCATGCCATCAAATTGTAGAATCAATAGTTACATTTCATAGTTTTTAGTTTAAAGTGTTTATCATAGTAAAATATTTAAGTGACCTCTTTCTTTTTTAGATATACGGTGAGGTTGAAAAATGTAAAGTGGTGAGGAACGTGGACAAAGTGATGATTCAGTATGCAGAAAAAACATCAGTTGATGTTGTGTTCAGCAGAATATTGATAGATAACAATTTGAAAGGTTTTTTGTTGAAATTTTGTTAATAAGGACTTCAAGAATGAAAAGTTATTAAGAGTTTTCACGTGCTGTTTTTTTTCGAATTTTTATATATTTTTCACATTAAGTTTTAGAAAACCACTACTTTCTAAAAATTATATGTAATTCGACTGTATATTAACAGTAAACCAAAGGTTTTTAACAACTCAAATCTTAGTTTAGTCGTTCCTTAAATATTTATGTAGTGTGTTATTTTCTTATCAATGTCAAGTAGTTGAGTTGTCTCTTAAATTTTTTTAAGTATAACCTACTTTTTTTGACCTATAAATTCTACCTACAAATTTTAAACTTATTAAATATTTGAAGAACTGGAAATTAACAGAACTTGTGGCGTAAAAGCAAAAAAGCCATCAGATCCCACCGTGTTTTATCCACCTCAAATTATCATGCTTCCTCCTGATATCGATCCATCGGCTTTCATGCGAACCTTAGCCTCAAGGCAACCAATCGATCCAAAGCAGGCTCCTAGGCCTGCTTTTTTTCCATTGGCCCCTATGCCTACTTTCTTTTCATCGGCTCCTATGCCTAATTTCGCTCCATCAACTGCTATGTCACCTTTCGCTCCGTCGGCTACTATGCCACCTTTCGCTCCATCGGCTCCTATGCCACCTTTCGTTCTATCGGCTGCTATGCCACCTTTCGTTTCATCGGCTCCTATGCCACCTTTCGCTCCATCGGCTCCTATGCCACCTTTCGTTTCATCGGCTTCTATGCCACCTTTCGTTCCATCGGCTCCTATGCCACATTTCGCTCCACCGGCTCCTATGCCTACTTTCGCTCCACGTAACGCACCAATACGTCATGAACCCGGAACCAGTGTATACGTCAGAGGCCTTGCTGATTATGTAGGTCATGCTAAGCTGAGAGAAGAGTTTCAACAGTATGGAAGAATCGTGGAGGCCAAGGTTATTTTTGTTTTAAAAATAACTGTTATGAAAACTACTTTAATATAAGTTTTATGAATTACTGTTTTGTAATACTTCTAAGTATTGTTTCTGTTGAATATTTATTTTACAATTAACATATTCTTTATATAGTAGTAGCGGTATATGTAAATAAATAAATGTTTTATAACTGTCTAACTTAGCTACCCCATTTTTATTAAGCTACTATTCTACGTTGCTATTCTTTAGTTATAAAACTTGTTATCTATGTAAACTACCTTAGTTTTATAATTAAAAAAATAATATAATGAAAAACTTAAAAAATAACCCAGTAAACATTAAAAATCTGTCTAGGTATGTTTTCATCCTGACGGAATGTCCAGAGGTCATGGCTACGTTCAGTTTGCCACCAAGGAAGAGGCAAATGAAGCTGTAAGAGGAACTAACGGAACACATATGCTGGGATGCGACAATATTGAGACGAAGATCGCCATCCCGAAACACCAGAGGCAAAAATAGTCACATCAACATAGCTGCCACAGTTTAGAGCTTTTTTGTTTGTGCTTATGTAAGTTACATAAACAAAATAGTTCTAAATGAAGGCAACTATACACATCAAGGTTTCCCACCATCCTTTTCAATTTCATCCACTTTGGGAAATTCTGATGCACGATGCTACAAAACCATTGTATTTTATATGATACATTTATATAAAACTTGCTGTATGCAGAAAATTATAGAAATGTAAAGAATTGTAGCCTTAAGTCGTCAGTAGAAAAGGCTTTATTTCGTGATGAAATGTATTTATGAAATGTTTTTGCTAGATTATAACAATTTGCATGAATTTTTTCGTGATTTTATTCGCCTAATAAAGTTTCATTAGTTTTATCATTTTTATTTTAATGTCTACAAGTTGTTTTAGTAGTTTGAAAAAAAAATCAATCAGCAGTTTTTATTTTATTTTTTTTTTTTTTAGTGTAAAAAATTTTCAGCTACCAGATAAATTTAACTAAAAAAATTGTTTATATAAGTTCTTTAAGTAAATATTTTCTGACCAGGTGCTAAGTTAAGAATATCGAAAATTACTCTAGGAATTTAATTAGACAATAGCTAACACTTCAGTCATAAAATTCAACAACAAAATTTTGTTTACCAATCAGTTGGAAAATGCTTCCAAACTTTAGATCTTAAAGTTCTCCACTAGTAAAAGTATGTGTTAAAGTAACGGGGATCAACAAATTTCGGCACGTAGGCTACATTGCAAAATTTTGCCGTTCGCAAATTGTGTTTCAGCCAAAAAGGTTTTCTTTTTCTAGAAACAAAATAAATTTTTACTTTGTTTAAAACATACATTTAGGCTTTTTACCTTAATAAATTACTGATGCTAAGTTATTATATTTTTAAGTTTACTTTTTTTATGAAGAGTTTTTTTAAATTTCATGTAATACAACTATTTTAATTAGCCGCAGCATTCAAAATACATTTTTATATGAACATTGCGACCAAAAAGCAATTTTTACTAAAGTTTTTTACTTTAGTACTCTAGTAACTAAAGTTACTCATTATAATATTAATTCAATTCGTTTTTAAAAACTAGTACCAGTTTAACCAAATTATTCTTTGACATGCTTGAATTTTTGGATATGCATCATTTTAGTTTTTGTTTATATTTTTCACCCATGAATAAGTTTTTAAATAACAGTATAAATAATTAAAATTGTTATACGCAGTTTAATATTTTATTTTTGCTTGAAAAGGTCGCAATTTTCTGCCACCGAAACCGGTCTATTTGCATAAATCTAATAAAATAAGCTCTTTAGAAGTAAGAATAAAATTTTTAAGTGAGGAGTTTTTATTTTAGAAAATATTAATATAGCATTATTAACGTAAACAAATTGTAAGCTCAGTTTTTAACATAAAAACGGTCAACACAAAATCTGTATAACATAGTTTCTTCCAACTAATGTCGATAAAAATGAATCAAACTTTTGTGTTTTTCTACTCATCTACTGTTTTGTTACTATTTGTAAATTTTGTCCACGCAAATTCTCTTCAATCGTGATTTCTTTTAGAATCAATCTTTCTTCATCTACATTGTACAAATATATTTTACTAGGATTATTAGAAGTGCATCCTCAAAAAAGTATTATTTTTTTATTAAAACTTACCGTTTTACAATTAATAGATTTGTTAGTATCACACGGTAGCTTGAGACTAAACTTGGTAAATTTTTTTGAAATACTATCATAAACCTCACAAGTCGTTTGTTTGTGTCCACCTTCAACAAACAACTTATATCCAACTTGAGCAGTTGAATGACAAACCCTACGTTCTATCATATCAGGTAAAGTGTTCCACTTATTTTCATGATGATCATATAATTCTACGGATTTTGAAATCCCGTTGCGATTAAGACCACCACTAGCAACAATTTTACCTTCAAAAACTGAGCAAGTTAATCCAAATCTGCCTATGTGCAAACTTGCCACTTGTCGCCAATGCTTTTTTATTATATCATACTTATAAGATTTATCTCTAGGATTACTATCTCTAACAAAACCGCCAATTACATAAACAGAACTCATAAATGAATAAACACTAAAATTTATAACTTTATTATCAATAAACTTTAGCTCTTTACAAACTTTAGTTTTTATAGAGTACACCTCAACATAATTTTTGTCGACTACTACTGTATGAGATCCTTTATTTTGAAATCTATCAAAAATATAAACATCAGAACCAATCAAAATAGTTTTCTTCAAATTTCTTTGTGGTTTAATTAAACTGCGTTCAACTGTGGTTTTAAAATCAGGACAACTTATTGTAACAATTTCATTTCTACAACCAGATGCATTTTCTACACCAAAAACATAAATATCAAACTCATCCTGATTGCAATAACGATTTTCATACAAAACTGAAGACGTTACAATAGGAATCATCACTTTTGATTTGCTAATTTGTAAAACTAAAGTACGTCAACCTGTATCGAATAAGATTTTAATTATTTTATCAGTGTGAGAAACTTTTTAATGATTATAGGTTAAACTACGACTAAGACTTTTCTTGATAGTATTTTATAGCAGTTTTAACTAAGTTTTAAGTTGTGATTTTTGTTTAAAGCATAAGGCATTATAATGTTTTTTTATAAACTTGAACTTATTAGACTATTTTATAAAAGATGTTTGCTCACACATATTTACTAGATACTTTTATTAACTATACTACCAACCAACTTGCTCTAGCTCCACAAAAATAAAGTGAGTTTAAAAAGAGAAACTACTGGTTGTAAACTAGTAATTTTTAGGTTAAATTGATTATCTTATATAAAACTAGATTAAATAAGTATTTAAGTTTATAGCGTATTGTATGCTACTTAAAGATTTGTGCTTTCTACGCTTTTGTTTAATAAATTCGTTTGAAGATTAAAAAAAAACTTTTAGGGTCAATTAAGTTTAATTGAAAATTACTTTTACTCAACATCAAAACCTGAGATAAATCTATTTAAAAAAATCAAGAGTACTTTATTTATGTTTTATATAGGCATAGTTTTGACACTTACCTTACTAAATTTAATTTAAGTTTTTCAATTAATTTGAGCATAATAAATCTATAAAACATTGTTAAAATAAAAGTTAGTTCATTAGCAGGTTAAGAGATTAAATAGTCAACTTCCAAATAAGACAACAAAAAATTAAACACTAGTAGTAAATTACAACTAAGAAGAGTCAATAACTATTATTTGTCAAATAGTTTAACTTATTTAGTTGAATAAAAAAATTGTCTAATATTTGTAAGTTACAATTTGTACTTATAGAACTTTTTTTATCATTGGTTTAATGTGCTTACATTGTCAATATCCTTACTGTACTTACTTTTTTTAAACTTTATCAAACAAGCTAACAATAGAAAAAAAAGTAGGTTACGTTACTTTTTAAAAATGAAAAAACTTACTAAACAAATTTTGTAAAATGACAATTACTACATTAAACAAACTTTAGAAAAGCAAATCAAAACAGACTGTAATGGGCTTTACATTCTACTAGTTTCGTTTTTTTTATTGTGTTGTGGGTGGTAATCGCAGTTTTAGTTTAAAACATTGTTCTTTTGAACTATTGGAAACACTTTTATGGTTGTATAAAAACATAATACAGGATCTAGATTGTTATGTTAATGACTGGTAGAAGTTTGTGACTCAAAAGGATTTAACAACTCAAAAGGATTGAAATTTTTTTATTATGATATTAGTTAAAAATATTAAATACGTCACCTTTTAATCTTTAATAATTTTTTTATTACCGGAATTAAAATTGGAAACTTAAGTTTATGTTAAGAAATGTATATTGTATTCACAAAGCTACTCTTTTTTTTCTGTAGACAAGAAGTACAAAGAGAACATTTTTAAACAGTTTTTAATAAACATATAAGCTAATATAAAATGTGTTATCTTTTAGTAAAGATTATATTTCACAACATTTTAAAAATATGTTCGCAGTCTTTCTTTTAATTTTAACAAATTGCTGTTTTTATCATATACTTTTTTTTGTTTTTTAATTTAATACTTAGTTTAATTTCTAAAAATTTAAAATATAAGTGTTTACTAAATTAATCTATTATTAGATTTTTAAGCACATATATACTATTTTAAAGTTATTCTCAAACTTATCAAAGAAAAAATATATACAAAACCATACTTAAAATATATTAAAAGTTTTATTTAGTTTTTTTGTGAACAATTGTGTTATAAAAATAAATACGTTGTTTATTTTCTAAATAAATATCTAAATTTTAATCTAAAATCTGAACGACCTGTTTTTGTTGTTTAATCCACTAAGTGTTAATAACCTTAAAATTTCTATTATTTGTTTACATTGTGTAAATACATCACCTAAGATGAAAGTTTGACTTCTTTAAGCTTGTTTAATCTCATATACTTAAAATTAAGAAACATTTTAGCTACAATAGTTGTATAAAATAAGCGCAATTAAAATATGTAAGTTATTTTATTTCAAAGCAAATGTAAGATTTGTAATTTTAAGCATGTTAATGTAATAAAAGGCTATATATATATATATACTATTTTACAGAAAATTAAGTTTAAAAAAGTACGCTGAGATAACTGTTTTAAGCACACTTAGGTTAACAAATCTCTTTAACAGAGAATTTCGAAAAGAATATAAAACTTTTTTTTTCATGTTTAAAAATAATTTCGGCCATGTAGTATTACAGTTTTATGCATAGACAAGTAATCAAAATATAAAAAAACGATATCTTAAAACTCGAAATCTGTTGTTATTAATATTATTATTGTTATTTTTTTTTTGTTTTCTTATTAGACGCATAGTTTAACATTAATTATCTTTTTATTTTCATTTATAAAATTAAAGTTCAGCCAAGATAGAATTTAATTCTTTAAAGTTATTAAACAATTATGCAATAGTTTTGTATATCTATGTAAATGTAAAATCGTTTTTACTGTTCAATTAAAATTATTAAATAAAAAGAAAACGTTTTTTACCACAAAATACTGATAAAATTAAACGTCAAGTTATTTCAGCGTATAACATTTTTGATTTCTTTAAAGAGGTTGTAATCTTTTATTCAAGTATTCAGATTTTTGATATCAGCATTGCTTATCTCCTTTCATAAGTTGATTTAAAGTTATATCTACTTCTTAGTTATCATCTTGCCAAAAACAGTTTTTAAATACATTTATATACAGAAAATTGAGTTAGTTTTCGTTTAGTTTTTTCTTTCATTTTGTTTAACTGATTGTTTTATTATTTAAAATATAATTATTTAAATCAAAAAAATTTAATTCTAAGTATGTAACAAATTTTAAAAGTATGTGGTGTATGACTCGATAACCGAAAGGTTCCTTTGTACACCAGGTCCTTAGACCAAACTTTTTGAGCAATTTTTTTATCGTTCAATAAACAATTCATTAACTACAAATTTAAAAACAGATAAAACATTACAACATTCTACAAACTAGGCTGGACCAATGCTATTGAAACCCAATAAATATATTTAAAAAAACCTATTCAGATGAAAAATGAATACTAACCTACTATTTATAAATTAATAAAAAAAATCATCTACTTCTTATGTAAACATTTTTGAATTAGTTAATCATTTAATAAATTTTTCTTCAGTTAAACCTGGATGTTTCCGAGATGACTTTGGTTTTTTTACTGAATAGGTAGGTCTGTTAAAAGCTAACTTCCTTGATAAGCTAGCAATTTATGACCATTACTGTTTTTAAATCTTGGTAAGAAAATATTTGTTTTTGAAGACCTTGTTTAATGGCTAGGTAATTTAGTTATGTTTTAAAGTAACACTAAAATTTTATTAGTAAAAAATGATGCACAACTTTGAACATAAAATCCCAATTCGTGTTTGAATAAACGTTCGAAACTTATTTTTATTTTGTTACTTTTAAATTTCTTACACTCTCGTTGTACTTTATATAGTGAACGCAGCTGAGTGCTTTATTTAAAAGTACATTGATTTCATTCACTTTTCTATTATATTCTGCCCCAGCTTAACAGGTCATTCCTTATATAGCTCATAAAAAATAAATTAAAAAATAAGTATAAAATTTTTTATCTAAAAAGTACCTTGTTTTATAATGAACACCAATTGCCTTTAATAGTTTATTTTTAACTACTTCAATATGTTCCACCATACCTAAATTTTATCTATTATTACTTCTAAATATTTATAACTTTTTACCATTTTACTACTGTTTTACTTATTTTGATTTCAAAATTTATACTTTTCAATATAAGAATTTAACAGGATGAAATAAAATACTTCTAGTTTTGTCTAGATTTAGTTAAAGTCTAATTTCATCAAGCCAATTTAGATGTTTTAAAGTTCAAAAATAAGGTTGTCACTGTCTTGTAAATATGTTTTTTTATAAAGTGTTAAAATATTTTTATATAATAATTTTTTTTTAATTTATAAAAACATGTAACTAAACAAAAACGATGAGCTGTCGGCGATGTTGACAGTAATGTGGAAGCGTCGCTGATTAGTAACTGATTAATACACCATGTTTATAACTATGTGCATAGAAATCAGTTCCACATTTTAAAGTCATAAAACCCTTTACAGTTTTACACCCAGCGTCACCTGGGTCTGTACGCAGTTTGTCAAAATGTGACGCTGCTGGGATTCGAACTCCCGACACTCGCGCTCATCGCGTTCGGCAGCCGGCGTCTTAACACCTCGACCAATCTGCCTCGCGTTCACAGGCGATTATGAGCGCTTTTGAATGTAAATTTCTTTGCTTTTTGCTTGTTCTTCTCGCTAGTATAACTTACTTTATAAAGATAACAAAATCCTTAGAAAATATTAGATAAGTTCGTTATTGGCTTTTAACATAAATTTTTGTATTCTTAGGCACAAAACATGTGCGATTACGTCATAGGGGTTATCTACGTTAATTATTCTACATTAATTTCGGAAATATTCATAAATTCTTGACATTTTCTTCTATTAAATTCATTCCGAATGAGGTATGTTATGTTTATGACGTCAATATACGTCGTCCCTACTACCAAAAAAGTTTATTTGAAGTAATGTGGTCAGAATTCTAAAAATAAATTTTTCTAATCACTAATTAAATATTTTGCTCATTTCAATTTATAATGTCATGGTTGAGTTTTTTTTTGTTTGCAATTTTCTGCATAAAAACCTGGCAACTATGATTGAAAGTTTAGACCAACTAACTTACAGAGATAAATTAATATAAACCAATTCTTTTTTTCTAATATTTTTTTTTATGCTTAGATTTTAAAAGAAAAACTAAAGAACATAAAAAACTTAGTTTTTTAAAATTTATACATACGTATATTTACTTATACCCTTTTAAAAGTTTTGGTCATTAGTGCTCGATAAGTTAAAATGAAGCTGAATATTTTATTGTATAACAAACAACAGTTTTTTATAGCTGTTTTATATATAAGATATATATATCTCATAAAATCTTTAGCAAAGCTTTAGTTTTTTTAAAATGTTTTACAGAAATTTAGAATTTAACAACTTTATAAATACTGTGACGTACTAATCATAAATGTTTTTGTGCAGTAAGTTAAGTTTAAAAAGTCGCTGATTTTAGGGGTAGGACTTTTTATAGGTAGATTTTTTTCGAGCAATATTGGGTACTTTTCATGAGTATAATTGCAGCAAATTTGCAAAAAAAGGCTCCAATATTTTCATGACGTCATAGCATATTTTGGGTAGTTTTGATTTTTAAATTATACAAAAAAGTTGTAAAAATAAGTCGCGCTGAAAAGTAAATTGAACAATTTTACATTTAAAAATTCTTTATAAATGGCTTCATTAAAAGTCGTACTGCTAGTTTTTGGAGCTTTATTTTGTAAACACAAGAACAAGCGTCTCTTTTTTAAAAAAATCCGCTTTCTATGTATTTTTTAATTGTAAACAAATTCAACCACATGTATAGAAATAAAATAAAAAACTATTTTAAATATTTACCAAGTTTTAATGAAATGTAATGACAATTATAAAATGGGTTGTTTTTAATTTATGTGTAATTTTCTTTGAGTCATGTGTAATTTTTAAACTTATTTACTAAGTTATAACTACAGAAGAACACTAATTAAACTGTAATTACTAGTAATTTTGAAATTATACATTTGAAACTTATTTAACATGATACAATAAGACTTTTTCTATGTTATGATTTTCGTAAAAAACATACTTGACCAGTTAATATAATGATTAAAGCCGGTAATGTGATGTGTATAGATAAATTAGGATAAGGCATAAATAACCAATTTAGTTTTAAATTAAATCTAAAGAGACTACTCTCATTTTGTTTAAAAACAAAAACCTAGTAAAGTTTTAATTTATTGTAAGCTGTTTATCATAATTATTTAAATAATACTTTAAACAAGCCATAAGGGTTCAAAAAATTTATTTTTAACAAATTTTATTACTTGCTTTTATTTCTAGTTAAAGCTTAAGTTAAAACTGTAAAATTATTCAATTATGACTACAACATTTTATTATACTATAAAATATAAATCGAATTCAAAGTTAACTTTAGTTGTATACAAAAAAAAGTATCTTCTGTAATTTTAATTTATAAATAAAGAAATGAACTATTTCGCATTTGTTAAAAATTTATTATTTTAAAATATATTAATTTTTTCACACACACAACAACTTAAAAAAAACGTTTTATTTACCTAAATGTATAAGATTCATATTTTATTATAAAACACAATAAAAAATTCACTTATCTTAAGTATTCAAAATAATCCAAAAATATTTTGAAATAATGTTTTTTTAAAGCAGAAAACAAAAAATCTATCTATAATACTTTTAATACTTAAACTTTTAAATATAAAAAACAAACAATTTTTTCCGACAAACACAAAAAATGTGTTGAAAAATTAAAAACAGGTATATAAATCTAAAACATACAATCTTTAGTATAACAAAAAATGAAATATCATTAGTCCTAGGTAGTCTTGTTTAAAATAAGCAATTTTCGGTTATTAATATTAATACTACAGAAAACTAACACAAAAAATCTAGTTTAAATGTTTACTGACAGTTACAGATCATAAAAAAACACAAGTCTGATTTTATAAAATAAGCAGTTAAGCATGTAACCATGATTTACTTTTAATTATATGGTCAAAAATTAAAATAGACTAACTCAGATAAAAATTTACTTTTAAAACTGAACTAAAACAGCACTTAACAAAAACAAAGTTAAATCTAACAAGTAAAGAAACTAAAAAGAAATACTAGAACATACAATTTTTAGTATAACAAAAAAATGAATTATCATTAGTCCTAGGTAACTACTTGTGCAGTAATAATTTATACAGGCAAATATAGTACTTTAGTTCAATCACAATAAAAGTATGTGAAAAAGAGTTCAAAGAATTTTATCTAATAAAATTCCTAAGTTTGTTTAGGGCCACTTAACATTTGACAAAGTGTACACTTTGACACATATGAGGTTGATAGAGTTGCAGTCAAATTACAATTGGGATCACCCATAGATAGTATTCCAATCTTAAACTAAATGAATTGTCTAAAAGTATTTGCTTGGATTGTCAAGAACAAATATGCAGTTGTACAAATAAGAGATACATACACTTTACAATAGACTCAGTACATTCTTAAACAATGTAAATATGAGCACCACAAATGTGGACGGGAGTAGACCACAATGCACGCAGTTGACACTAAATTTGACAAAACTTTTGTAGATTGAATTTACAAGTGCTTGTTCACCATCTGAGACAAAAGATAGTGTTGAAAAATTGAATGTAGGAAAAATATTTAAAATTTTTGATTTTATATAAAAGAAAAAAAAGTTATAATCTTCTTCTCTGGCATTTTTGTGTACGAAACAAGGTTAAAAAATACTGGATAAGAACTATTATTTCTAAAAGTTAATTTTTTGTTTTTGAAAGTAATAGCTGTCAAGAAATATGTTCCTAGATTAAAAGTTCTGTCTACACTTAGAACTGAACATAGTTGAGCAGAACATGTGACCATGTCAACATACTGATCCTCTGTGAAAAGAATTAATGAAGGTAAGTTTTTATGGACATTTGTAAGTATAGGATCATTAAAAATTTTGATAGACTGAATGAATCCATCACCTACTTTCTTGAAGCAATTCTCTAGATCATTTGCTATATTTTTTTTCTTTAAAGTCCTTATGCTTGTTGTTAATTCTATACTTCACATTTTTAACTGACTTAGTACTTAAATTTGGATCATCAGTTGTATTCTTGTTTTTTTTTTACTTTTCAGATTAATATCAACCTTTACTTTTTTGATGGACATTGGATCAACTCTAATTTTTTTACAAAACAACGGTTGGGTACCTTTGTATTGAAAAAGGGCTCTTTTAAATTCTTTAGAAATAACAAAAGTGACTACCCTGATAAAATTTTTGTCTAAAGAATGTTTTATTTAATACAAAATAATTTTTATTAAGTGCACTCTTTTAGTTTCGTTAGTGACTCAACAGAACATGTTGCAGAAACTTTAATAAAACCTGACTTCTGATAAAAAGATACCTTATAATTTTTGCTTTTGTAGTCCCATTCATCACAATCATCATAAAATCTGAACGCTTTTTTACTATCTGGAAAGTAATAGTTGTCCATATTTAATACAAATTGCACATTACTTTTTATAATCTTTGGTACAGCATCTAGAACTTTGTCACACTTTTCTAAAACCTTAAAAATATCCTTATGCCTTTTAATTTCAGTATAAGGTTTGACATATATACCATCTATATTATTGACAATATCTTTATTATCTGTATTATTTTTTAAATAAGGTTGTTGAACACAACAGGATTTTATTTTGTTTTTTTTCTTTCAGTAGGCTTAAAAAAGTGTTTTGTGTTATAAAAATTACCACCTTTATTATTTTTAGCATTAAAATTATTTACAGAATCATCTGAACTATCACTGGAATAAGTTTTTTAAGGCTCATTTTGTTTATTGTTTTTAACTGTTTTAAACAAATTCTCACTTGAACTTGAATCAACATTAACACTAGCATTGAAAAATCATCACTGTCTTTATCATCGCTGTCAATAATTATAATTCTACTTTTACTTATTTTAAATTTACTGTTTTGCTTAACTTTACTTAATAAACTAACAAAATGGCTTGGCTGCCAATATTTACTAGTATCAAAAGTTATGGAAGACCATTGAATTATTGTACTTACTTCATTTCCATAAACTTTACAATTAAAAATTGTATTAAGCAATTTGGTTATATTATTTTTTAGATCATTTACATATGGGTAGAATGTATTTATATGTATATTAAGTGCCATTGCACTGCATGCAATGTGGGCGAAATAGTTTTGTTTGTTTATAACAATATAATAGTTATTTCAGCTTTTTTTAAGGATTTCTGCTGTAATGATCTAATGCTAATCCAAACAACGCCCCTGGTTGGTATTTAAAATAAGTTCCTTTGAAAATATACTAAAAAAGCCAAAATGTTTATTTTCTTTTTTGAGAACTATTTCTTAGTTTATAATATGGTGAGGTTTAGATAAAGAGAAGGATAGTCACATAACATTTTTATTCAGACAGTTTTTTTTAATATATTTTAAAGCTGTTTATGTATATTTTTAAGAATTTAATAATAGTTAAATTAAAAATTATAGTGTAATAAGTTATTAACTTTAGAAGAGTTTAGCTAGAAAAGTAAGAATAAATTTAATTAATGTTAAGGAGTTGTTTTGATTTTACTTTTAATTGCTGTTTAGAACTTTTCCTTTTTTAGCTAAGTTATCAAACCTAACTAAAAACTATGGAGTTGATATTTTGTAATCCCAAGGAATAATTCTATGTTAAATTAAGTTTAGACATAGACTTGTAAACTAATTTCTTGTTTTTTTTTTGAAATTTAGTTAAGAAGTTTTACTACTTTTCTGTATCAAGTTTTCTTATAATTAAAGAGTGGAAAAACTTAATATAAAAAAATTATAACATATGTTTATGTTTCAATTAAAGATATCTTCACGAGTTCAATTGTTTCATTTGTTTTTCAAGTAGGCATTTTTCTTTTATTAGGAATAACTATACAATGCATAAAATTAAATGCAACTAGATTTATAAACTCTAGAATTCAAGCTTAAATTGCAAATACGCATAGTAACATAGTTGTAAGACTTCAATCAATTGAAAGCCACAAACTACTCTGGCACAAAATTTTAAATTAAAAAAAAACATTATTTCATTTAGTATTCAGTATTTAGTTGTTTATGTTAGCAATTTTAGCAATGTTAGCATCTGGGAAATGTGCTCACTACCATAATTGCCATTATTGCCCTAAGCATGAATCTTGTGCAAGTTAAGTTTTTTAAATATGGTGAATTGTTTTTTGGACTGTTAAAAAATAAGTTTACATTTTAAAATTATTGTTTTATGTTTTTATCTGTTTAAACCTTTGAATTTAAGTTTAAGACATCAGGCAGGTAATTGTTTGTGGTAAGTTACTATAATAAAAGTACTATAAAATGAATTATTTTCATAATGTCTTAAATTTTCATTATTAGGGACAAACTAAAAATTTTAATTAGGAATGTTTACCTTTAATTATATCTTACACCTTTTTATTGCTCATCTAAAATTGCAAAATTTTTAATATTTACTCAATTACAAAATATTTCCTATGTCAGTACACTACGATTTCTTCATTTGTGTTTATATCTATTTCACTTAAAATTATTAATTGCTGACTATTCTTTCTACATTTACAATTTTAAATGAAATTTTTTTTTTGGTATTTTGTTAATGTCTAACCAGTGTAATTGAATAAAATTCAGCGTAGAAAAACTAATAAAACTCAATAAAATGGAAAACAAAGTATACATCAACAACATTGACAAAAACATCAGCGCAAGTGACATCGAGGAATTTTCGAATTCATCTATTGGAAATGTGAAAAGTTGCAAGGTAAATTTTATTGGTATTCATGACTGATCACTTAAAAGTTTGTTTTCCTCAATTTTCTGTAATATTTATATTGATTAACTTTGTTTCTAAGTGCTATTAAACTTAGTAGCGATCAAATAAAATAAACAATACTTAATCTTAATGAGTAAACATAAAAATGTTTGTATATATCAATAAATTTTTTTTTTTATCATAAATAAATTTAATAACTTTGAAATCGTTTTGATGTTATTCACTTTCAATGATTTCATTCTTATTAACATTATAATAGATAGCAAAAAATAGGAATGAAGTTTCAAAAGGGTATATTATCGTGGAAATTCAATCTATAAGTGAAGCAGACAAGTGTGTTAAAAAATATCACAACACTATTCTTTATGAAAGATTGGTAAGTTTTTGCTTTATTAGAACAAGTTAGAATTTAGGCTCTTGATATGAATTTCTAAGTAATTTATACTGGTATTTGACTAAAGGACAATCTGAGTTAATAAGTAGTTCTAGCTAGATGTTTAATTGATGGTTGAATTCTCCTATTTTAAATGTTAAATTTAAAAATCTAGTTTAAGTATTTTTTAGCACTCTTGCTTGTCACTGAATTGCAGTTTAAAAAAGTTTAATTAAAATATACATGTTATACAGGTTACTGTGTGTAAGTACAGAACAAAAGAAGAACTAAAAATGGATAAAGAAAAGAGGATTTATGTTGCATTAGGAGACAAAACTAAAAATTACTTAAAAGAAGTTTTCAACGTAAGCATAAACTATATTTTGTATTGGTCTAAAAGCTGTTAAAGTTGTCATGCCATCAAATTGTAGAATCAATAGTTACATTTCATAGTTTTTAGTTTGAAATGTTTATCATAGTAAAATATTTAAGTGATCTATTTCTTTTTTAGGTGTACGGTGAGGTTGAAAAATGTGAATTGGTGAGGAAGATGGACAAAGTGATGATTCAGTTTGCAGAAAAATCATCAGTTGATATTGTGTTCAGCAGAATATTGATAGATAACAATTTGAAAGGTTCGTTGACGAAACTTTTTGAATAAGAACTTTTAAAATGGAAAGTTATTAAGAGTTGAAAGTTATGTTTTTTTTTCAAATTTTTATATATTTTCACATAAAGTTTTAGAAAACACTATTTTCTAAAAAATATATTTAATTTGACTGTAAACCAAAGGTTTTTTAACGACTCAAATCTTAGTTCAGTCTTTCCTTCAATATTTTATTATCAAAGTCAAGTAGTTGTTTTGTCTCATAAATTTTTTTAAGTATAAACTACTTTTTTTGACCTATAAATTCTACCTACAAATTTTAAACTTATTAAATTAAATAGAACAGGAAATTAACAGAACTTATGGCGTAAAAGCAAAAAAGCCATCAGATCCCACCGTGTTATATCCACCTCAAATTATCATGCTTCCTACTGATATCGATCCATTGGCTTTCATGCAAACCTTAGCCTCAAGGCAACCTATCGATCCGTCGGCTCCTAGGCCTGCTTTATTTCCATTGGCTTCTATGCCTACTTTCTTATCATCGGTTCCTATGCCACTTTTCGCTCCATTGGCTCCTATGCCTAATTTAGCTCCATTGGCTTCTATGCCTAATTTAGCTCCATTGGCTGCTATGCCACTTTTCGCTCCATCGGCTGCTATGCCACCTTTCGCTCCACGTAACGCACCAATACGTCATGAACCGGGAACCAGTGTATACGTCAGAGGCCTGGCTGATTACGTAGGTCATGCTAAGCTGAGAGAAGAATTTCAACAGTATTGAAGAGTCGTGGAGGCCAAGGTTATTTTTGTTTTAAAAATAACTGTTATGAAAACTACTTTAATATTTGTTTTTTGTCTAACTGTTTTGCAATACTTCTAATTATTGTTTCTGTTGAATATTTATTTTACAACTAACATATTCTTTATTCAGTAGTAGCGGTATATGTAAATAAATAAATATTTTATAACTGTCTAACTTAGCTACCCGATTTTTATTAAGCTACTATCCTACGTTGTTATTCTTTAGTTATAAAACTTGTTATCTATGTAAACTACCTTAGTTTTATCATTAAAAAAATAATATAATGAAAAAATTGAAAAACTAGCCAATAAACATTAAAAATCTGCCTAGGTATGTTTCCACTCTGACAGAAGGTCCAGAGGTCATGGCTATGTTCAGTTTGCCACTAAGGAAGAGGCAAATGAAGCTGTAAGAGGAACTAACGACACACAGATGCTTGGATGCGACAATATTGAGACAAAAATCGCTATCCGAAACACCTGAGGCGAAAAAAAACACATCAATATAGCTGCCACAGTTTAGAGCTTTTTTGTGTGTGCTTATGTAAATTCCATAAACAAAATAGTTCTAAATTAAGGCAACTATACACATCAAGGTTTCCCACCATCATTTTCAATTTCATCCACTTTGGGAAATTCTGATGCACGATGCTACAAAACCATTGTATTTTATATGATACATTTATATAAAAGTTGCTGTATGCAGAAACTTATAGAAATGTAAAGAATTGTAGCGTTAAGTCGTCAGTAAAAAAGGCTTTATTTCGTGATGAAATATATTTATAAAATGTTTTTGCTAGATTACGACAATTTGCATGAATATTTTTGTGATTTTATTCGCCTAATAAAGTATCATAAGTTTTATCATTTTTATTTTAATGTCTACAAATTGTTTTAGTAGTTTGAAAAAAATCTATCAGCAGTTTTTATTTTTTTTTTTAGTGTAAAAAATTTTCAGCTACAAGATAAATTTAATTAAAAAAATTGTTTATATAAGTTCTTTGAGTAAACCTTTTTCTGACCAGATGTTTAGTTAAAAATATCAAAAATTACTCTAAGAATTTAGTCTGACAATAGCCAACACTTAAGTCATAAAATTCAATAACAAACATTGTTTATCAATCAGTTGGAAAATGCTTCCAAACTTTAGATCTTAAAGTTCTCCACTAGTAAAAGTATGTGTTAAAGTAACGGTGATCAACAAATTTCGGCACATAGGCTACATTGCAAAATGTTGCCGTTTGCAAATTGTGTTTCAGCCAATTTTTTTTTCTTTTTCTAGAAACAAAATAAATTTTTATTTTGTTTAAAACATACATTTAGGCTTTTTACCTTAATAAATTACTGATGCTAAGTTATTATATTTTAAAGTTTACTTTTTTTATGAAGAGTTTTTTTAAAATGTATTGTAATACAACTATTTTAATTAGCCGCAGCATTCAAAATACATTTTTATATGAACATTGCGACCAAAAAGCAATTTTTACTAAAGTTTTTTCTTTAACTTATTATAATAACATTAATTCAATTCGTTTTTAAAAACTAGTACCAGTTTTACCTTATTATAATTTGACATGCTTGAATTTTTGGATATGCATCATTTTTGTTTTTGTTTATATTTGTCACGCATGAATAAGTTTTTAATTAACAGTATTAACAATTAAAATTGTTATACGCAGTTTAATATTTTATTTTTGCTTGAAAAGGTCGAAATTTTCTGCCACTGAAACCGGTCTATTTGCATAAAATAAGCTCTTTAGAAGTAAGAATAAGATTTTTAAGTGAGGAGTTTTTATTTTAGAAAATATTAATATAGCATTATTAACGTAAACAAATTGTAAGCTCAGCTTTTAACATAAAAACGGTCAACACAAAATCTGTTTATACATAGTTTCTTCCAACTAATGTCGATAAAAATGAATCTAACTTTTATGTTTTTCTACTCATCTACTGTTTTGTTACTATTTGTAAATTTTATCAACGCAAATTCTCTTCAATCGTGATTTGTTTTAGAATCAATTTTTCTTCATCTACATTGTACAAATATATTTTACTAGGATTATTAGAAGTGCATCCACAAAAAAATACTATTTTCTTATTAAAACTTACCGTTTTACAATTAATAGATCTGTCAGTATCACACGGTAGCTTGAGACTAAACTTGGTAAATTTTTTTGAAATACTATCATAAACCTCACAAGTCGTTTGTTTGTGTCCACCTATAGCAAACAGCTTATATCCAACTTGAGCTGTTGAATGACAAACCCTACGTTCAATCATATCAGGTAAAGTTTTCCACATATTTTCATGATGATCATATAATTTTACTGATTTTGAAAGCCCGTTGCGATTAAGACCACCACTAGCAACAATTTTACCTTCAAAAACTGAGCAAGTTAAACCAAATCTGCTTATATGCAAACTTGCCATTTGTCGTTAAGCTTTTTTATTATATCATATTTATAACATTTATCTGTGCGATTACTAACTCTAATAAAACCGCCAATTACATAAGCAGAACTCATAAATGATCAAACGCTAAAATTTATAAGTTTTTTATCAACTAACTTTAGTTCTTTACAGACTTTAGTTTTTATTGAGTACACCTCAAAATAATTTTTGTCGGCCACTACTGTATGAAATCCTTTATTTTAAAATCTATCAAGAATGTAAACATCAGAACCAATTAAAATAGTTTTTTTAAATTTTCTTTGTGGTTTAATCAAACTGCGTTCAACTGTAGTTTTAAAATCCGAACAACTTATTGTAACAATTTCATTTCTACTGGGAAAAGCAGCCTAACATTGTATTAACATACTAATGCTACATCTTAAATTTAAATCTTCAAATAACATACTAGTTTCATTATCGAAAATATATTAGATATTACGTAATTTTACAGCAAATACGAAAAAATCAAATAAGTAAAAAAGAAAAAGTTTTTTAATTTACTTTACACGCTTAAGTGAAAAGTATCTAAAAAAAAAATTTGTTAAGCATATTTATTAAGGTTAAATAACCTTTTTTTTAGATTGTGTTTAATATTTAAAAATTTATATAAAAAAAAGTGTAAAAACTATGTTTACTTAATAAAAACAGTTCATTTAAATTATGACTAATTTAGACCATATTTACTCAATGTTGAATTCATAAAGCTCCATTTGACAAAAAAAAATATGCTATGGCCTTACAGACAAAATATTTCAAAAAACTACCCTTATTTAAGCCTTTTTTTTTTGCATTTTATCTTCAACTCCAGACTATCTAATGTTAATCTCAACTTATTACATCATGGATTTTTATCACTATCGCGCCCTCCCTCCTTTTGGCGTTGTTTTTTAGCTTGAGAAACTCTGATTATATATAAACTACATAAAATGGTAAGGTTGTAATTTATATTTCATTTTATTTCTATTAGTTGTTGTGCTAATAACACTTAACTATATTCATACACTGTTTTTTTCTTTTTTTGAATTTGAGCATATAGATATTAATAATCAAAAGTTTGATAAGTTTATACACAAAACATTAACATTAAACTTTTACTGTTTAACTTTTACTTTAATTAATAATTTTTTTTGACATAAAAATTATTAATTTTATAAATCAATGATTACAAAATCAATTGCTGGTATTTATAATTATCTGCTGAAAAGTAAAACAGATACTTAAAAATGTGAAGTATAAGTTCGAAATATTTTGATAGTAACAAAAAATTTCGTATAGTTAATTAAATTTGTTAAATTTCTAACTTTTAGTTTTCAGACTCACGTACAAGTAAAAGAATGACTCAGTAGAACTCTAAACAAAGTCTTATTCATATAGTAAAACTCAATTTTATAGTTTAGACTTTGATTTAATTGATTTTTATATTTTCTGATGAAATTTATTATCAGTACATATCTTATTAATTTTTCTCACCACTAAAATGGTTTTGTTTGACTCAAAGACTTACAAACAAATCAATTATGACATCACAGGCACCGAACCAACGACCAGTGGTAGGAGTAGTTTGAAAATCACAGAAAAGGTTCAGAATATTGAAGTATTATTTTTTACGACGTAAAGTTTTATGATAAAAATTATACTTTATTATAATCTTTATAAACACAATAAATTTGATTAAACAGTAAAAAATATTAAAGCAGTAAATTATTTAACTTTAATAGTTTAAATAATTACAGACTTTATACAATAAATAATTTTTTTTATAACTTAAACATAGAATCCTTGTATAAAAATTAACTAAGATAACTAATCAATAATGTAGAAAGTTTTAGTTAATTTATAAAAGCTTCAAATCATACACAAACAATGTTTGATAAATAAAAACTGAATGTCGTACGTTCGTCTAATACTGGTGAAAAAGTGGCTGAATATTTAAATTATGTTTTAAGATAAATAAACAAGTTTACCACAATTTTAGCCTACTCAAGATTATTTTTGATTATCTTTATGATGTTACGAAGTTGTTCTAAATTTCCGGGTAGTTACTTCACTTAAATTTCTTTTAACAAACTGTGTTCAAATAAAGTTCTAAAATAAGTTTTATATAATTTTTGAACTGTACAAAATGTAAAACTTTTGTATTGTTGTCTAGCAAAGGGCTATTCCTTTTAAACCGTACTAGCTTATGATCTAAGAATTTAGTTTTATGAAACATTTGTTATTGTCTTTTAAATTAACTTTTGTAATTAAATTATCTATATATATATATATCAATATAAGGATAAAGAGAAGTACAAAAGTATATATAACGAAGTATTAGTAATTTAGTAATAAAAGTTTTACTTTTAAGGAAAAGCAAAGCAGCTTAACTTTAATCTATGTGATAAAAATATTTTAGCAGAGCTTATTTTTTAACGGTTAACAGATTAAAATTGATGGTTTATTTTATTTTAAAAGTAGATCGTTGTTTATACTTCATTAAGCGCTTTAGTAAAGATATTTTGGCTGAATGTTATAGCTGAAGAATTGAGGCGTATCTTTTGCCTTGAAAGATTTGTAGCAGACTGTTAGACACTTTAAGAAATTATAAAAACTTATGAAATAAAAATTAAAAATTAATAAATTTGAATAACAAACATTATGTTTGTTTTTTCGGTGCCTGCTCAAGGCCATAATAAAATAGAATAAAATTAATCGATATTTTGACAAGAAGTATTTTAGGAAAACCAGTTACAACATATTTACATGCTTTATTGTTTAGAAAAGTACTTATTACTTCTGATACATTTAGCATTTCACAGTAGATTGCAATAACACGACTATCTATTTTTAGTAGACTGCAACAATGAGCTATAACATCAAACTAGATTTGTTACAATACAACTATCACATCACAGTAGATTGCAACGATGCAACTAAAACATTACAGTAAATTGCAACAATATAAATGTGCCATCTTGTAGTCCACAATGATACTATTACATTACAATTTGAAAAAAACTATCACATTAGAACATATATTAGTTATATAATTATCACAAGACAATAGAATGCAATGAGACAACTACAACATCACAGTAGATTGCAACAATGTAACTATCAAATCACAGTAGACTGCAAGAATACAACTAACACATCAAAGAAGTTTGCAACAATTTAACTATCAAATCATAATAGATTGCAACAATATAACTATCACATCACAGTAGAATGTAACATTACAACTATCACTTCACAGTAGATTGTAACGATACAACTATAACATCACGGTAGATTACAACAATAAAACTACGACATTACAGTAGATCGAAAATAAACAACTATATTATTACAATAGATAGCAATGATACAACTATCACAAGACAATAGATCGCAACAATGCAACTATCACATCGAAGTAAATTGCAACTGTAAAACTATCTCGTCACAAGTTGTTTAGAACTAAAATCAAACTTATACGCATTTCTAAAAAGACATAGAGTTTATATAAATGTCATCGAATGTTCTCACAATCTCCAAAATTAAATTTATAGTAAGATTAATTTAGTTCATAAAGAAAGTCCAAAAGTTAAAGAGTTAAATAAATTTTTGACAGATCATATATTTTCAAAAATAGTTATATAGAACTTAAAACTTTAAACTTTTCAAAAAAGACCTACTATTAGCCTAAAAATATTTATAACTGTTGGCTACAACACAATGGAGTTAACTACAATCACACTAAATATGTCCGCAACATTATGGAGCTACATTTGTTTATTTAATATTGTTAAATTATTAAAAAACTCAATTTTGACGCAACTCCTTTGTCTTACGTTAACATAAATGTTTTTCTTAAATTTTTCGGCCCATTAAAAATGACTGTTAACGCTGCAATACCCTTATATTTTGTATTGTAGTGATGACTACCAAAGCTTAACATTTAATCTTTAAAACAGAGAAGACTTTTACTTTTTCTAATGCTTATCAAAACTTATTAACCACAGTTAATTTATAGTCTATTTTTGAATCTATTTAAAATAACTAATTACCACTAATAACTAATTATCTTTTAGTTCAAATTTTTAAAAAGCTTTTTAACAAAACTAATCTTTGAGAAATTATTGAATAATTTTGTTTTAAGTTTACTTAATAAATTTTGATTATTTATAATAGATGCTATTAGTAGTTAACCAAAATTTAAACTTATAAACCATTGTTTATTCTCAAGTTTGATTTCATTAAAAGCGCCTTTTCTCTGTAAATAAAAAACCGTTTTTCAATATTTGTTTTAGAAATTTATTTGACCTGTATTGCTGATGTGCTTTAGACTTTAGGTTTTTAATTTATTGATTATTTTATGCACTTAAATTCTAGTATTTTATTTTTAATTGTTTGTTCCTATAATAATAATTATTTCAATTGAATGGGTTATGCTTTGACAAAGCTACAAAACAGTTGATAAAAAAAAAACAGATACCAAACGGTTGCACAAATGTGCAGAACCTAATTCTTAAAATCAGAATGTGTACATCCGTAGATTTTTGGAGAAGAATAAAATTTATTATGAAGTTAAAACAAATTTTGTTAAAAACCTTTTACTTTGAATCATTATTAACTTAATTAGTGTTATTTTCAAGGATTTTGTTCTTATACTATTCTATATGGTTATACTTTATCTATAAAAGCTAGATAAAACTAAAGTTTTTAATTTCAAACTGTATAAAATTTCGTTACTTCGCTATGTGTCATTCAGTTTGTGTGGCCCAGATTTTGAAGTCTGGTTCTAGCGTAGGACAACAAACTTTCAATAGCAATAAAATTAAAAATTAAATTTTGGCTAAAACTATCCGAACATTAAGTTTTATTTTTAACAAAATAAACTAAATTTCCATAAAAAATAACTTTGTTGAGATTATTTGTTTTTCAAAACCTATCCTTAATTTAAAACATGATTAATAATAGAAATTAATATAGTTCGGGTTAAGAATATAGTGTCGGGTTAGAAATGATTGGGTTAGATTGGGTAAAAAATGTTTAGGTTAGAAGTGATCGGATTAGAAGTGATCGGGTTAAAAATGATCGGGTTAAAAGTAATTGAATTAGAAATAATCAGTTTAGAAATAATTGAGTTAGAAGTGATCGGGTTAGAAGTGATCGGGTCAGAAATGATCGGGTTATAAAATATCGGATAAGAAATGACCGACCGGGCTAAAAGTGATCGGGTTTAAAGTTATCGGGTTAGAAGTAATCAGTTTGAAAATGATCGGGTAAGAAATAATCGTGGGTTAGAAATGATAGTAAACCTGTTGTAGTAGACTCCATTGTGTTGCAGACAACAGTTAAAAGTATTTGTAGACGAGTAGTAGGTCCTTTTTAAAAAGTTTAAAGTTTTAAGTTATAATTATACCGTTCGCTGTAATACATGCAATACTTCATTATCTTTATTGATTTTTTGATAATTTAGACTTTAATATTAATTAGTATTAATCAAAATTTAGGTTTCATCTTATTTTAAAAAACTATGGTTTGTTAAAAACTTATTTAACTTTTAGGTGTTTTATATGTACTAATTTAAAATTACTTTAAACTTAATATTTGAGATTAAAAGAACATTATAATAAATTTTACGTCTTTTTATAACTGAGTAAAAGCTTGATTTTAATTATAAAACACCTGTGATGTGATAGTTGTATTGTGCGATCTACTGTGATGTGATAGTTGTATTGTTGTAATCTACTGTGATGTGTTAGTTGTATCATTGTAATCTACTGTGATGTGATATTAGTATCGTTACAATCTACTGTGATGTGATAGTTGTATGGTTGCAATCTACTGTGATGTGATAGTTGTATTGTTGCGATCTACTGTGATGTGATAGTTGTGTTTTTGTAATCTACTGTGATGAGATAGTTGTATCGTTACAATCTAAAAATCCTATAAAGCTATAAAACATGCTTTTTATTTTAAACTTTAAATTTTAGGCTAGTTTTCGGTCACTAAGGCTGGGTTTTTTTGCTTTGTTTAGTGGCAACAAAATTTTATATCCTATTTTTATTAAATTAACAGTTGTTTAACTTTATGTAAAGTTTTAAGCCTTGCATGTGCCCTAATTTAAAATAATGTTTTTACTAGTTGTATCAATAAAAGTGTGAACAATGCTCACTGGCTAAAATCATTGCAGTTCAAGCCTGAAGACCTTTTTTGAGCTAATTTTGATTAAGTTAAGCTGACTTAGGCTAGTTTTTATTCACCAAGACTAGTTTTTCTTTTCTTTAAATATTAGACAAATAATTGAAAGCCTTTTCACTCAGATCAATTTCAAATAATCTCGTTAGCAAATAAACTGTGCACCTAAGCACTAAAAAAGCATATACAAAAGTATAAGTATAAATAACCGCAAAAATCATATTGTATTTTTAACAAAACATCCAAACATCTAGCTTCTCTTTTAATATAACTCAATAGACCACTACTACACGCTTGTTTTATAGATGTAGACTTTTTGATTCAAAATGCAAATTTTTTCACACAATTTTTCTCATTATAATCATAGTAAAATGTCGCAAAGTAAATAATTATCGCAATTTATCTTGTCAAAATTTTCAGCTCGTTAAAAATTTCTTTAGAAATAAGCTGAAGCCTTGTTTTTTTCGCTGCGTTTTTAATTGATAAGGAATCTAAATCCTTTTTAAAGATTCCTGAAGTTCAGGCCACTCGTGGTCTCCATTATATCAATAAAAAAACCCGACGTGCGGTCTAATATCTTAATACCGAGAAGTTCTTAATAAAAGATGTTCTTTAAGGGTAGTAGGGAATAGTTTTGTATAGTAATACAACAATCAAAACAAAACATATTTTTTATTTACACGAACTACAGAAACACAAAGATACATTATGACTACATCACACTATACTTAAACTACATTTAAACACAAACAAGTATTTTAGAAGTTAAAAAAGAAAGCATCTTAAGTTTAATGTATTTGAAATGCATCTTAAATTTAAACACACCAATAACTGCCGAATGCTCTGCCGAATGCTTAGAACTTAAAATGTTGTTTATTTAATATCAAAACAAGGAAATTTTCTTTTTTCTTACAAATTAATTGAAAAAATTAACTACTTACAATAAAAAATGTTTGTTTTTTCAATACTGGAAGCACGTCACGAAACTGCGTAAAACAATTTATAACATCCGCTTTTAAATAAATTTATTGCGTGAATACTGCGACAACAAATTAGAATTCTAAATCTGAAATATGAAAATTGATATTGTAAATACTTTAAGTCAACAAAACTCATTAATAAACACAAGTCAACAAAAACACTGGCGAAAGTCTAAAAACCGAAGCCTAGACTTTTACATGTCGTCACACAAGCTCAAGTTTACAAGGTTTGATCATACCATTTCGATTATCAGACAACAAGCTTTCGGTAGACTGATACCACTGTAGTCCAAATTAGGACTCACTAGTCAGTCACAACCAAAAAACCTGCTAGATGTCTTGCCTAGTGGACAATGTATGGAACGCTGCAAGGCAAAACAACAATATTGACGTCACTGATCAATGCCAGCAAACGGTTGTTCATTCTTGCACGTATAAAGCGTTTCTACACTGAGAATGCAAGTTTTTCTGATGAGTCTTAATCAAGACGAAATCGGTCGCAATCTACCGAAAGCTTGTGGTCTGATGATCGAATCTGTATAATCAAACCTTCTATACAAAAGAGTGTAGTTTACAGTTTTGTAAAATTTACAAAACTCACACAATGATTAACATGGAAATTTAATAAATTTTTGTAACAAGACAAACTTTGTAGTTTCTTTAGATAGTTTAATTAAATTGATAAAATAATAATACTTTTTTTATATATTTTATTGATTTTTTATAGTTTAATCGTTTCAAGTGGATTAAAAAATGCTGTCAAAACAATTTTGAAAAACAGGTAAGTTTACTGAAGAATTTTTTATAGATATATAAATACTCAAAAAACTTGACAAGTTTCTTATTCTAACTGCAGATATAACAATTTCTTTATTTGTATAGTCAAATTTAAAAAAAATTAAAACCTTAAACGTCTAAGATATAAAAACAAAAAAGCAGATATTTTTTTACCTAAAAACTTGTTTTTATTTAGAAAATAGTTCTACAACATTAATAACGGATGAGAGTCAAAAAAATACGAATAAAAAAAAATTGAACAAGGTTTTAATTTTGAACAAAGACAATTATGCACAAAGGGTCACTTTTGCACGAAGACATTTTGTTACAGGTTAAGTATTTTTTTAACTTACTTTTTTTTATCATTTTTATTTATTTTTTTACTATTGCTGTTACCTCAAACCCTCACCCTTAGTAGTTAATCTTTTTTCTTTTTTAGAGTTTTGTACTGTTTTACTTTAAGTTTGTACTTTGAAATCGTTTTGACATTTTTTAATAGTTAATGTTCCTTTTTTACTTTTATTATCACTGTTACCCCTAATATTTACCCTCGGACAGTAATTAGTTTTTTTTCTTCATTTTAGTTTTTAATTATATATCCTTTAGTTTTTTTTTTCTTTTTGATTTAATAACTATATTTTTATTTAAAATAATGACCGTTCGTTCAAAAGTGTCTTCAAGCATATTTAACCTGTTCCCATTTATAAATGTTGTCCGCACACTATGGAGCCTACAACTATCACAGCTCTATTCTTTAATTTCTTAAGAAATTAACCTTTGACGCAACTTTTTAAAAGAATCAGTTTTAGAAAATTTCATTATTTTTAAGTTTTTTTATATTGAATATGTGTTTTTCCTAAACTTCTTTGACATTATGTCTCGGCCGTTTGAAAGCCATCACTCTAAGTAGCATTTACTAATAATTATTAAATACGTATTCGTATTGCTGCGTTCTACAGTGATGTGATAATTGCTGTGTTGCAATCTACTGTGATGTGATAGTTGAAATATTGCTATCTACTGTGATGTGATAGTTGTAACATTGCTGTCTACTGTGATGTAATAGTTGTATTGCTAAACCTTTGACATAACGTTAAAAGATATCTAAGCTGTGTGCGACTTGATAGCCAAAATGTTTATTCGTGCAATAGGTCCTATAACTAAAAAGTTTGAATACTTTTGTCGTTAAATAATATAATGAATAAATATTATACTGTGATGTTATTGTTATTTATGTTGCTGTCTATTGTAATTTGATAGTTGTAATATTGTTGAAATTTCTAATTTAGAATATAATTAATCAGTGATATACATAGATTATATTATATAACTTTATTAGCAGAAAATGGTGACTATTGATGAAATGATATGAAATGATTACTATCTTGTAATTTTTATTAACTTAATTTTTCTTAAAGAATGTTTGTTCAGCTAACTACTAGATGTATTAATACTTGTTTATTTTCTACAGCTGTTTGATTTTTATTAGTGACATAATTATTTATACACCACTATTGAGAATAGTAGTACTATAAGAAACAGGTCATATAGTAGACGGTATAGCTGCCCTTTTATTAGACCTTTGCAATTTTTTTTTCAGGCAATAGCTTTTGGTTATACAGCAAGTTGTTATTTGCTACGAGAACTACGTGAAATTTTTTTTTTATATTTTGAAGAAAAGTATTTTTCCTGTTTTTTTCGCAAATTGGTTAAATTTTGAACTGTTTAAAATTTTAGTAATCGATTCGTGGAAATCTTTGAAACAGACTATCAATACATGTATTATATATCATTCAAATACATTTTATGTCTCTATTTAGTGGTTTATGACTATCAATATTATATATATATTAAATTATTTAAACATATCTTTATAAAAGTAAATTAACTTTTTTGTTTTATTTTCGTGTTATTTATAACAAAACTAAGCTTAATATAAAATTGCTAGTTATTTTTTTTCTTAACCAAAATAATTTTACATGAAGTTGAAAAAAGGCAAGCATAACAAGAAAAATAATAAATATTATTACTTTACTATAAAATGTGAGTCTTAATTTTATACTCAACACTCGATAGTTGAACAGAATCGGATACAAAAGTTCAAAAAATGCAAGTATAACAAAAAAGATTATTATATGTTTTGGTTTTGAGAAAACAAATAAAAGGTCTCAACGTCTTAGGATCTTTGTTTAGCTATATTTTAAATTTTGGCTTGGTTATAAATGACTATAATGCACTAATATAACGTAGCTAGCTAGTGTTTAAACTAAATTACCTAATCATTATACTAGGTTTAGAAAGTGTTTATTAAACTCATACGACTGTTAACTGAAATCGAGTTTGTGAGTTAAAGTTTATTGTACAATTCAAACATGTGCACAAAAGGTAATGATAAAATACAAATAAAGATAACAAATACAACAAACTTTACTAGCAACACAAGACGAAATAAAACCACGGCTTAAAAGCTTGATATAAAACAATCAACATCGATAGGCTAATAACGAGTTTAATACTGCAATAAACTGCTAAAGAGTGCAGGGTTGCTTATGAAAAAGAACAACGAAAGCAACCAAGTATAAGCGATATGTGTGCTTATAAACATAAAGCAGTTTGAGAGGAGATAACGAACAAAAATTAACGTCGGCTATTATAACACTATTAATTTATACTCTGATAAAATTCTTATTTCTTACAATTTCAGAAATGCTTACGCAAACATATACATTAAAAATTTTGAATGTCCATAGTTGTTGTTGTATTTTCGTAACAATTGAAAACATCAAAAGAAAATCTTCTTTGTTTGCGTTCATTTCATAGAGAGTGTTTATTACATTTACATGTACAAAAAAGACTTTAAGTATTTTTAAAATGCTGCTTGTTTTAAGGTTACGATTGAAGTTTTAGAATCATTATATTTTTGTTTACTTTTGTTTAATGAATTTTCTTTACACCTACGTGTGTAAAACAAATTTTGAAATTTAAGTTAGTAATATTTTTATCAATCCATACTTAAACTTACGGTCAAACTTTGTTTCTTTTATTTTATCAATATCCTTAATCAATTCATAAACCCTCCTGTTAAAATTACAGAGTTAAAAAATATATTTCCTGATCTATTCCTCATTGGTTTCACATTTGTCTAAATTATATAAGAAAATTAAATTCACGCTACACTAGAAAAACTAATCAAAACATTACTCTTCTGGCAGCTCACAAATTAATTTGTATTCATGAACAGGTCCATATAGTGTTTTCTTGAAAACTTACTGGTGTCAGTTTATTGTACTTAGAACGATTATTATTTTGCTTGTAAACATGTTCGATTAATGGTGAAAAATGGTATTTGTTTGTATATTAAGGTTTGTTTTGCAAGTGAAAGTTATCATTATTTTTGTTTAAAAAAGATGAAATCAAACTTTATTAATTATACGTGTGTTTTGTTAAAATGTGTGAAAAGAGTTGAAAATTTTTTTGTAATTTTTGTGCTATATTAATCTTTTTTTTTTTTTTTTTGTATACTGTAAATGTTCTTTTCTTTTAAAATATTTATTATGTTTTACTGTTTTTTAATATAAAATTTATATTTAATATTATAAACAATTACTGTTAAACATAGTTATTTAAAATAAAAAATAAATCTTTAATCTTAAAAAAATTTTACTTTTAAAAATGATCAACTATTTTAAATGATCATAGATGGCTTAGTTTTTAGAATAATGTCAAAATAACAAATTTTATAGAATCTTAAAAACTAGCAATGCTTTTTCAGATGTACTGTTAACAACGTCACAATAAAGTATAAAGCAGACACGTAGCTTGGTACGGTTTTGCAAATCTACAGAAACGTAAACATTTGTACAACAAAACTCGTTTGTGTATTTATCATTCAGATTTTAAGACCTTGTTCGTTTTGCACTCTTGAGAGATTTTTTTTGAGTTAAGTGTACTCTATAGCACTTTTAATGTCGTAAATATTGAAGAAATTGAATGTATCTGAATTGTATACACTTTGCATGTTGTAGCTTTCTGTTATCAAATAGCAGGCTATTTAAAAACAAATCATTTAAAAGCTGTAGATTGGGTTTAAATTATGTAAGACAATAAAAAAACTTAGTGTGAGAAAGAACTTTGTACTATTGAAATCTTTATGGTGAGTCAATAAGAACCTTAATTGTTTTTAAATTTACATTTTTTGTGTTACAAAAGAGCAAATACAGATAGAGAGTATACAACAAGATGAATTTTTTAAGTAGATGAACCTCAAAGTAAACTAACATGAAGAATTAACTTTTGTTTCAATTTAAATTGACTCTCTGAGTGGAATGTTTCAAGATTAAATCCCTGTAGTTGACAAATATACAAAAATGAAAAATTTTTGAAAAAGTAAAGATAATATCATTTGCTGAAGTTTTATCAAGAAGATTAGAATCTTTTAAATCAGAAAAAATAACACAATAAGACGAATAGGTTGCAACAAGAAGACAAACTGAAAAACTCAATAATATAAACATTTTTTCAAGAATAATAAGAAACAAGTTACTTTTTTTTTAATATTTTAGAACTTTATTTTTTTAATTAAAACTTGTTTTAAAGATTTTATATATGCTTAAGTCAGTTAAAGTTTTTATATTTTTAAGATTAAAATAAAACAAATTGTAGTTTTTTTTATTCTATTTTAGAACTTTATTTTTCAATAAAAACTTGTTATAAGGATTTGAAAATGTTTAGACAGTTCATTTAGTGGCACATTAATTATTAAAAAGAAATTTATATAAAAGTTGTTCTGAAGTTCAGTTAGGTGAGTTTTTTGTAATATTTCTGAAATTTATACTTCAATTAATATTGATAAGCTTAAGCCACAATTAAATATTTATTACAAATGGGATATCTTGTGTGAAGAGTCATTGGAAAAATTATTGAATAATCAATATAAATAAAAGAATTTATAAAATATATCAGTTTAGCTCTTTAATCAATGTTTAATAACTGATAAATGATTTTAAAACAAGTTTTATATATTTTTTTCAATCTAAGATCGAAAAAAAAGTTAATACTATTTATTTTAACAAGTGTATAGTTGTATTATCAATTCTTAACAAGTTTAAAAAAAAATTACGTTTTGAAATCTTTATGTTTAATTTATTTATATGTTTTAAATTGTATCTGAAAAAAAATATTGATGTTTAATATTCAAAGTTAGTTTGTGGTAATTAAATTAACTTAAATTATTTAACAAATTTGTTTGGTAAAAAAAAAGTTTGAATCTTTTTTACAGCTTTTGTTTAACAAATGTTTTAGTACGAAAATGTTTCATTCTTTTTTACAGCTTAAATCTCTATGCTGCCAAAGCTAAAACTAAAATTTACAAAGACGTGTACTCTTAATTTTTTATAAATTATTATTGACAATACTAAAGTAATTGTAAATCTTAATTTTGTTAAATGTTGTGAACTTTTTTATTTTGTATCTCTTTTGTTTTTTATTAACCTTCAAAAGTTTATGATTTATATTTAGTAAAAGCAATGTTTTTTGCAAATGTTTTCTGAGTTGGGGAAACTGTTTAAATTCTTAATTAATTTTTTTTTTAAATGAAAGGTTTTAAAGGTTCATAAAAGTTGCAACACATAAAGAATTATATGGAGTCAAGAGCAGTACAAATTGCCTTGTATTCAGTTATTCATTATACTTTAACATTTATATATTTTAAATTTTTAAAAAAATTGCACACCTTCAAATATAATTTAAGGTAATTAAACTACTCTATTCCCGCTATGACGTCATCACACGTTATTCTTGATATTTTTTGCACATTTTATAACTTTTTTGAGCTAGCTACGTCCCTGGTATGAAGGTTTAAACTTAATGTCAAATATTTAATGGTTTTAAACTTTAGTATGAAGGTCACAAATAGTTTAATTTTAAACAAACAATTACTTTATAGAAAACAAACTTTTATTTTCTAATTAAAAATATTTTAATACTTATATGTTATACCAACATAATATTTTACAGACTGTCAATATTTTTTGCCAATGTTTATTATTAATCGTAAAGCAAGAGCAAGTTGGCCGGAGAAGACAGAATAATAAGCAAATGCAGAAGGAAACATTTTTTAGATAAGCATTTTTTTAATTAAAGTATAGTGTTTGATGTCTATGTTGCTACATAAAAACGTTACTTTATAAACACTTTGCAAAAGAACAGTATTCATACATTACTAAATCAAAGCATGCTTAATACAAAAGATAGTAAGATTAACACAGTGTTTATAACAAAAGAGCTATGTAAGTATGTTTTTGTATTTAATTTTCGTTACTATTAGATGAATGTAGCTTGAATAGTTATCTCTATAATAATAAAAAAATTATAAAAATGTTAAGCGCATCTATTGCTAGATATTAAAAGTGTAGCACAAAAGTTTTAAAGTTAAACTAGTATTTGAAACAAAAGTATTTGTATTGATATATGAATTGTGAAAAAGTATATAAGAATATGTATAAATTTGTTTCTATTATCTTTGTTATAGTTACCATTTCAGTTTTTATAAGCTAATTTTTAAAAACAAACTAGTTTATGTATAACAAGTATAGCAAAACTAAAATAATTTTTACAGTTGAAATTCAGAGTATAATAATAGAATTTCAAATCTATATAATTCAAATAAAATAACATATAAATAATTAGAACTCAAAACAAAAATAACATAGTTATTAATAGTATATAATTTTATGTTTTTACCAGCATTTTCTTTATTTAGGATTAGTTTCAAAAAATTAGTTTACAACAACTCAACATTTAAAAAACTAATCAACAACGTATAAAAAACGTTATATAAACTATGTTTGATACAAAGTTGTAAACTGTTAAAAAAATTAATATTATTGAAAACTTTTAGGGTTTTTAAATTTTCTTGAATTCATAATTATATATCGAAAAATACTTACTTTAAAAACTTTAATCTAAGATTTTTAAGATTTATTTACTGCCAATATGTATAAGAATGGAAAGTTTTCTGTTTTGTTTTTTCTTGGCTCAATTATGATAATTCTTTTGGTTGCAAACAAAAACGGAGTTGAAGCTAAAGGAGGAATTAAGTTTTTACTTTTTATATTTATATTTCTTTTACTTTTTAGTTAATGTACAACTATGTTTAAAAACCATAAATTTTTTAACAACAACTAAAGTTTACTAAAAAGAACTTTTACTAAATGTCTTTAAATGTGACATGCTTACCAGCAAATGAAAAAGATCAACTGGTAAGTTACTTGGTCGAAAAACTGAAAAAAAATTACTTCACATCTAAAAGTGATAAAGTTAACAAAACACAGAAACAACATAAAGTTATAATTTAAAAGAGCTGCAGAACTTCTACCAACAACTAATTCATACATGCATGTGCACCAAAAAAATATTTTTTTGTATTAAAACAAAAATTTTAGGGAGTTTAAGAGGAAAGCCAGGACCTTGCCAATTAAATGGACTTTAGAAGCCCTTGACTGTAGAAGAGCGTTCAGGAAGAGGTGCGACCGTCTTCAAGATTCTTGCAAACCCTATACAATTGAAATTCTTAAAAGAGTATGGGTTGTTGATAAAACACGTGATCAAAGATCTATGTACGGTATCATACGATGTTAGTTTTGTAGTTATGTTCTTTTGTATATATTTTTTAAGTTCAAAATATGTTAATGTAGAAAACTTAAATAAAATAACATGATGAGAATATTGTCAAACGTCGAGGTATTAATCAACTTATTATCACTGTTAAACATTTATTAAACCAAGCTTCTACAAATGATAAAAAGGAAATAAGTTTTTATGGAGACAAAAATAAAATAACGAGTCAAAGTAGTACTATTATATACTAAACATTTAGTTTTAACAGTAAGCTTTTTCAGTCATGAACAACGAAAAGATCGACTGGTGTAACTTTTGCAACATAGTCTGTTGGAAAAAGAAGACTTACAGCCAGTACGTAGCCGAAAAGAGCGATTAAGTACAAAAATAATGTAAAATTTAAATACAAGCATTTGCTTCAAATATTGATAATGCTTTAGATGCTTCTGGTTTATATTTAAACTGAATATATTCTCTACAGTTCTAATTCTTTAAATATTATCAACAACAGTTAGTTATGTACATAATTAATCCTGTGTTTTTGTGTTCTTTGTTATTAGTTTTTATAGTTTTAAATTTTAACTATTTAATTTGTTTAATTTTTGTGAATAATAGTGTTTATAAACTCTAATGTATATGTTATAATTTAATATTTTAAATATTTTTTTTTTCACATGTCCTTTTGTTTATAGTTTAAGAATTTTTGTTATTACTTAGCAGTACACGTATCAGCAGCTGAATTTATTTATTTTTTATAAATAAACAGTTTAACGACAAGAAAAAGAATCACGTATTTCAAGTTAAAACTTTTAATTAGTAAAGTTATTTTTATTAAATTTAAAATATTAAAAAAGAACTAAAAAATGTAACTATATTAAACAGTTTATGCGTTTATAGTTAGGAGAAAAAATTATAGTACATCTTAGAAGTTTATTTTATAATAACGTAGTAATTTGTATTTTAGCTTTTTCTTCAACAAAAGTACTAAGTTTAATCTTTGATTAACAATATGCTTATACACTGTTAAATTTAACGTTGTTAGCTTGTAATCTTTTATTGTTTGTACAAAAATTAAAGTAACAACAATGAAAGATTATATTTACTATTAATGAAAGATTATATTTACTATTGTAATTAACTTATGAGCTATTATACTATAAAAAAAAGCTATTATAGATTTAATATACAAAACGTTTTATACATTGATTTATCAAAGACAAAACAAGTAATGAAACTGAATATTACTACCAAATGTAAATAGTATATTTATGCCGACGTTTAAGAGTATCATCTTATAAATCTATTAAAATACTCTTTAAAACTTGATTAAGTCAAGTTTTTCAAGATACCTAAATTTTTAATCTAAATTAAAACTTTTTTGCCAAAATCTAAAATGTGACGACCTTTAACCATATAATAATTGAAATATTTGTTTATATTATCAACTCTATTGCTAAACTAAAAAAAGTTTCGAGACATTGTTTCTGATTATAATAGACTGTTTATTGATATTATGAGATTATTTATATACAAGAAATACTGTGAAACGCCAAATCAAAAAGATTATGGATAAATGTTTTAAAATTATACAAAAAAGTTACATAAACAACTGCAGGATATTTTTGTTAATTAAAACTGCAGAATATTTTAGGTTGATTGATAGGTTTATTTAAATTAAAAAATGTTAAAAATTTTGATGAAGCAGTTTAAACTTTTTGAATTCGAGCATGTTTAATTTAAACCGTTTTGCACATAAATTTATATAAAAAGTCCTACATATACAAAAAATAAATTAAAGCGACGGAAACTTCACAGATTTTAAAAGTTATAACAGTTTTTGTAACGTTATCAACAGGAAAAAAAATAACAATAATATTAGAAAAATCTTTATTTAAACTAACATTACTAACTTGATTTTTCGTGTTAACCTAAACATATTCACTTTCAGTTGACAATACCACTAAAACTAAGTAAGTGTCCTAATTTCTTCTATAATATGTAAAACATGGTATTGTGTATATTAGTAAGTTATTTGAACGGCTAACTAAAGTATCACAACAACTTTCACTCCCACTCTGCACTATTCTGTAAATTAATCACTTAAAACTTATTAGCTAACATAATATGAGTCCAATTACAAAAACTAAACAAGAGGACAACTTTTGTGACTGCAATGCGGACATAGTTACAGCCGAAGTTGTATTGAGCAATGATTTAAGGAAAGTAAAAATTGATCAGAGAGCTGATTTGACGTTGATCTGTACAAAACTAACAATAAAGTATGTAAATAGGCTCTGTTAAAAACTTTATAATCACTAAAGCTTCTCGATGCTATGCAAATGAAATTTTTTGACAATTTTTAAAATTTGTTTTTAGTTATTTTATGACTTTACTCTTCAAGGTCTAATATTTTTGTTCACTTGTAATTTTACAATATTTACATTACTTAAACAAACATGTTTTTCAAAACTATTTTTATACTTACAGTAATAATTGGATTCTCACTTAAATGTTTTTTCGAGTCTCTTTGTTTTAACATAAATGTATTTAAATTATTATAACCATTTACTTAGCTTTTACTTATTTACTGATTTAAGTATATTTATGGTCAAATAATGGTTTTAGCTGCATAGAATTTGTTTTAAATTGTGCATCTTAAATATATTTCTCTGTTTATCAATAAGATGTTTATAAATTTTCTTCTTGGTGCTAGAATTTTAGACTTTGTCTTTTTAAATACTGGTTTATGAAACACAATAATGATTTTTTGCTATCAAAGTATGATTAGTTTATTTAAATATATACTTTTAAATTTTTACAAGTATAAGTTTGGTGTTTATCCTGTTGTAAATAAGCTACAACTGTTCATAAAGTTATATTTTGATAAAAACTGTTCAGTGTTACTTCTGGTCATTTTACTTTCGTTAATAATTTAGCGGAAATGAAAAGAGACTACACATAACTTTAACTTATTTTATGACTCAAGATACTAATAATTAAAAAAAAAAATCCTAAAAATATGTTAGTAAATCTTAATAAAAACTTTTAAGTAAAGAAAATCCATCAAACAAATATAGCAAGCTACTGACTTAAATATTAATAAACTAAAACAAATTTAGTACAATAATAAGATTGAATGTATCGATTACTTTATAAATAAGTTCCAAAGACTTTTTTTAAGTGTGTAGCAGTTGCGAAGCGTAGTATTTTTGTTAGGAGCTGCGAAAAAGTTACTTTTTAAAAGATGGTCTAATTTAACATCTTAGTTTAGCGCTTCGTATTCTTAAAATATTTGCTTCGTATTAGTTAAGTCCTTTTGTTGCCTCACTTGTAGCTTCAAACGCTAGCGTAGCCTCTCTACGCGCGTGATTACTAGCTATCTCTCTTCACTTACTAGCTAACACGCTTCAACTATCGTGTTGTTTAACTACTGGCCTGCTCCTGTTCCTTTGCTTGCTGGCTTAACCCGCTCGTGTGACCTGCGTATCTTCTTGCAACAAAATTTTGATTTTATCGTTTCTTATTAGTAGTTTGTATACTCAGAATTTTTCTACGTAAATTCTTCAAAAACTTTTTTTTTGATTCGCATGGTGCTGAAGTTCAATTAGCTCCATCATTCATCTATTCAAAATCTATTTTATTGAAAGTTTGAATACATTTAAGATGTAGATGACACAGATTGAGTTTTTAATCCAATGTTACGAAAACTTTAAACATCGAATATAAAAGTTCGGAATAGAATTTTAATAGGAAAATTAATGACTGTAAGTACTTTAGTTGTATTTTGTGTACAAATTGATGACTACATAATTTGTTTATTTTTTAAGGTAATATGATAGATGTTTTGATATTTCAAACTTCATTTCCTTAGCTTTACAATTAAGTTAATTATATTTTTTAAAGTAAATAAATAAGAAAAAATGTTTGGATTTGTGCAGAGTGGAAATAGATCACAGTTTAGATGGATAAGTATTATCTATCCTAGTAACTATAATTTAATTATCATAAAGCTATGAAATGTGTATTATTATGTATATTAGAAAGTATTAAATCATTGAAATTTAAGTTCATGCCGTTTTAGTTTGTTAGATATAAAAGAAAATAAGTTCCTTATAGATAGATACATAATTTAAACTTTGACTTAAACTTTAATTATATAAACTCAACGTAAACATATTTTGTATATAGCAATTGTTTAAACTTAAGAACAAAAAACTTTACAACTATGTTAAAAATGTATAATGAATGCCATTAAGTTTATTATAACCATCTGACTTAGTAGTAATATATTATTGATCTGATCTAAGGTCATTATAAACAAGAGGTTTATTATTGTTACGAGAGGTAAAGGACATATTAGGGGAGAATAATAGGGAGCTTAAACGTTATAATATCATTAATTCAGTACGATAACTGAGTAATTGTATAAATGCATTGAGCTCAAAACTTGTATCTTAACTTATAATAAAATAATATAAGGTCTTCGTGGTAAAATCGATTTAAGTTAAAATACCCTAAGAGTAAGTAGTTAATAACTTTAGTGGTATAAGAAAACTCAAAAACTAATAAGTTAATTAGTTAATAAAAAACTAGTTTTAACTCAAACAAATAAATATTAAAATAAATTTCAAATAACAAAATATTTCTTACAATTTAAAACTGTCTATATTAATATATGTTATATACTTACTTAGAGTAAAGTTTAGACAAGTAACCCACACTACAATTTATTTCTACTTTTTAAAATTACGGAAATAAGATAGAATTATACTATAGTAACTTTTAAAATGATAAAACAACATACACAATAAGTAAATACTACTATTTAAGCAGCTAAGTAAAAATACAAGAAAATTTAATTTTGACAACTACTTGAAGTGAATGAAACTCACGATGAGTTTAAAACTGGACACAGAATTGAGATTATGAATGCCGAATATATATACTTGCTGCTAAGTCAAGCAAGAATTGTGCTTCGACTGAAAATCATTAGGCGACGAACGATGACGTGATAATTAAAAATACAATATTAGCTACGTAGCCCAACGAATTATGGGAACGCGCTAAAAAACACAAAACTCGTGTTTATTATGGAACTACATTTGAGAGATTGTGCTTTTTTTCTGGTAAAATTTCCATTTGCGCAGACATTTCTTATACTTTAGCTAAGTGCTTTTGTAACACATTTTTTGAGGCTGGAAAATCTCATTTTAAATATGATGGTAAGTACACGAAAGAATATGAGCTTATCGAATGGACAGGTGGGTACAATGTCCTTACACCATGAAGTACATATAGTAGTTGCTTATCATCACCATGAAATAGTCATAAAAACAGCTTAAAAATTATAGCTAGTATTGCTTGTAACCCTTAACCTAGAGAATAATTCAAGTTTTTACGACTGGAAACTGGAAAGAACACATTTATGCTAATCATGCTAATTTATTTAGGTTTCCAAAAAGTCATTAGGTTTTCCATCTTAATTTACTTTTGAAGAAAATACTTACTTTGTGTATTAATATTTTATTCACAGTTCCTATTCAATTGGCTTTAAAAATTATTCTTCTTAGTTACTTGCTTTTATTTTAAGAAACTTTATACATTTGTTTTAAATTTTAACTTGTTTAAGGATGGATTAAAAATGATTTAATATTAATTTTTATATTACTACAATTTTGAACCTAAAACAATTTATTAGTATTCTCATATGATATTTAAGTATTCTGATGTTATTTTTAGATTTCCACAAAAATATTTTTGATCGGTTTATTGTTTTATATTTTTGTTATATCCAAATATTTTATTCAATAACTTAATTATTGTAAATCTAGCGTTTGAAAACTCATTAACACAATTCTTCTTTTGAAAGATACATAAAACAATAGTCTTTTAAACATTCGAGGTGGCCATTTACTTATTTAATATTCTACCCTATTACAAAGCCCCTTAAAGTTAAAATCGTATATAAGGTGGCTATTCAGCAATTTTTACAAAACCCTGATGTAGTTTCTATTTCAAACACCTACTTCTATTTAAAGTAAAACTCTAATTTTGAGTTATTTTTTGAAATACTTTTACTTTTCCAGATTATAATAAAAGTATTTTCGTTTTTCAACTAAGTTACGAAAAAAAATTACTCTAAGTTTCTAAACATACCATAACCGTGATGAAGTAGAAGTTGTAATAAAATATTTAATGGATTGTTTTATTGTAGATTAAAACTCAGTAAAACTGAAGTTATGGAAAAAATAACACAAATAAAATTGTTTTATATAACCACATTATTAATTTTTTCACAATATAAATTATATGCTTTATTGTTACATAATTAATTAGGAATAGAATTGTGAAATACAACTTAAGGCTAATTTATACAGTTGCTGCATTAAAAAAAGTTTAACACGTCCGGATGTTCATCAAGATGACAAGTTAAGAAAATCTATTTGTTCTTAGTCTTAGTACATTTGCTTTAATATGATTTTTTATCTAAAATGTTATCCAAAACAATATAAAACTTTTTAATTAGTTCTTATTTTAAAACTAATTCTATATAAAAGAATATCAAATGTAGTGTCAGTTTTGTATAACCTAATAGAAAATTAAGTTTAATTCAAAAAAACGACAGTTTTGAAATGTTATCATAAACTTTCCGATGTTTATATAAAAACTATTCTTCTATAGGCTATAATACCTAATTGAAAAATATTTATGAAATTTATGAAATCAGCAATTCTGATTGATAATTAAAGTTTATTATTTTTTCTATAACATTTTGCACAAATTCAGTTGGTTATTTTTATGTACATTTTTTACTTAAATCAATTTATAATAAATGTTTAATGCAAAAATACAATTTTGTAAACATATACCTAAAATGTTTCACGAGGACTGGTGTCTACACACTAAACATAAATAACAACTACTTGCAATCTACTTTTTTATTGTTGCGAAATACGCTTTAATTAAATTTATGCCTACATAAAGGACATGTGTTGTGCTTAGCAAGCCATCCGTCTATACATTCCTGGCAGAAATAATGCTGACCATCGCAAGTGAGACGTCTAATTCTTCTACTAACGTATATGTCTTCCATACAAATACTACACTGATCACCAACATGTGTTTCATCAGCTGTGAAAAGACTGAACGTCTCAATTGTTTTTCGAGACAAACCTGGATTTTGCAACTGGAGAAATGTGTTACTTGCTTCATGAACAACCTCCCACAACATATCAACAAACAGTGTTTCTGTTCGAAGTAAACTATTCTGCTTTGCCTTAGCCTGACGTTTTCTTTCTTTACTTTCTTCCGTTTTTCTTTGCTGGTCTTTAATAGCAAGCTGTTTGACTCGGTCATTCTCGAAACTTTTTCGCTGTAGGCTTTTTAAAAGTTCTACGTTCAATTTGTAATGAGCTATAGCTTTACCAGTGCATTGTCTCGAAACTCTTAACAGCTTCACGATTTGTCTTCTAACATAAAATCGTTCTGACTTTGTAAACAGGTCGTGTAAGAATCGTGTTAACTCAGCAATGCTGCTGATATTTAGAAGTTGGTTTTGCAGGTTTGCATGAAGTTTTCTTACATCACGTTCCAAATCAGCCGGAGACATCTAAAATTGTATTTATTTTTTATCAATATTACCGTTTAAAAAATTGAAAATAGCTATTTTAAAATGTATTTATTAGCCTTTATTAATATGTAAAAGTTTTACACCTTTTGATACAATAGGTTATTTACAAAATTATTCTTATAGAGTCATTTCTAACCGGAATTTATTACGGCCATAATCCACAAAGTTAAGATGTTTCGCCACATTAATAATAAATTGAGAGTTTACCAAAAGACCATCAACAGCAGCATCTGAGAAAACCTACGACTGGTTTTGTACTTTTTAAAACTCATCAGGTAGATATAGCCGCTAGAAACCTTTGATGAAGTATAATCAAGTGGTCTTAAATGCATAAGCACTCATGCAACCGTTTGTGAGTAGAAGTCCGAAAAAGTAACGCTGCCAATTCGTTCACAGCCCAACGTCAAAGTAATTGTCAGCTAGTTGTTAGAATTCTGTCTGCGCTCGTTGATAAGTTGTTTGATGATGACCGAAATAAATAGTTGTCAAAACTGATTAAATTAGCGCAGACTAGAATCTTAAGACATTATATGTGATTGATTTGGCTGATTTTTTCTGTGACTTTACCCACAAACGTTTGCATCAGTGCTCAATAACTGCTTATGCACTTAAGCCCGCTTGATTAGATCTCAACAGCAGTTTTTCGGTTGTGACTGACTGATGAGTCCTAATAAGGACGAAAACGGTCTCAGTCTACCGAAAGCTTGTTGTCTGATGATCGGATTGGTATGATCAAACCTTGTAAACTTGAGTTTTTCACACAGCTTATTAAAGTCCATGTTTTTATTCTGTAGACCTAAGGCCAACGTTTTTGTTGACGAAGTCTAGTCATTTGTGCTTTTTTTATAAATAAACTAGTCATACTTTTTTCAATCCTAATTTTTGGATAGTTTTTAATATGGTGAATAAAAAACACTTTAAAAGGTTGTCTTCATATAATTAACATCAAAAAAAATGTAGTGAAGTTCTCACTTCTTAGATATTTTCTTTTATTATTGCCTATTGTTTATGGTTATTGAAAAGATTAAAAAAGTAAACACAAAAAAAATATTGATATTATCAAGTTTAGATAATGATTTAAAAAATTAGTTAGCTATTGTACTTGATTAAAAATAAACAACGTCTTTTACTAAACACAAATATATTTCAACAATTTTCATCATTGTTATAATTTTTGATTTTCGCTTTTGTTTTTCAACAACTGTTACAAAAAAAGAAAATTTTAAACTTATATAGCCTTATAACTGAATTAAAAATAAGTCAATCAAACAAAACACAAAACAAAAGTAGTTAAAGCTCTAAATAAACATAGTTGAACAAAACAAAAGGTGCAATGATTAATAAAACAAGGATAACAAATTTGATATTGAAATATTTTCATTGCATTTAAAGTTGCTATACTAGTTGTCTATGGATTTTAAACAGAACTTTTAATTAAAATCATATTTGTGGAAAAAGGTACATTGAAATGAAATTAAAAATATTAAGAAGTTGTAAAAATATTTTTGAACTAGTCGAAATTGAAACCAAATAAATTCATTAAAATAAACCAAAGTTATGTAAGCAGAGAGAATTTGATTATTCAGTAATTTTTTTTAGTTACTCAGTGCCCTTATGTAATTTTTAATTAAGTTTATTTAGAATATAAATTACTTTTTGCTCTGTATTTTGTTTGGATGACTAATTTCTAATATAGTTATAAGTCTATGTAAGTTTAAAACTTTTTAAGTTTTATAACAATTGTAACACACTGATGATAGTCTTGATACATATTTGAATTAAGTAAAGTACCTTGTTTATCATGAAAAACATAAATTAAAATTAAAGTTCAAAATTTATGCTTATCCTATCACAATTTATCTTGTCATAAATGAATGGTTAAAGTACATAAAATTTAAATTTGTTTTATAATAAAGTTAATTTGTTCAATGGCGGAAAAGTATAAAAAGTAAAGGATGTTTTTATTCAGTTATTTTACTACATAAAAAGCATCTAAGCGCAGTATAATTGATACTTGTAAAGATCATAGTCTTAGACTTATAAAAAGTAACCAAAAAAAAACATTTTACAAAAACATCTTTCATAAAAATACCAAATTAAAATATTTTGGACTACATACTTTCAAAATTTAACTAAAAGAAAGAAGAAACATGAATATATGTTACAAGTTTTTTACAAATAGTTTATATTTTACATTGTATTAAATAAATGCTATACATAATAGTTAGCACAAATCTACTTTTTAACAGTTTTGTAGTAAAAAACTTCATGAGGAAAGACTTGATTTTATAAAAATTAAATATTGTTTTACCTTATTTAATTATTTAAACTCCTTCAGATTATACTTACTCATTATAAACTATCTAATAATAAAATAATTCAAACATCAAATTTAAAAAACTGATCATTTTGTTAGTTTAATGACCATCAAACCTAAAAGTTTTCGTTGAATACTTTACTACACGTAATACACTTAATCTTATTTTTTTAAATGTTTGTATTGGTTTTGTTTTTCGATACAGCTATTCAGTTGAAACAGTTTATCATTCTAAATTATGCCAACTATTGCTTTAGTTATCGAAAAAATGAGTGATCGAAATCTTACGTAGTTCAAAAGATTGCACTTTAAAACGTTTAATAAGTAAGTTTAGAATTTTTTTAAAACTCATGTCAATCAAAGTTTTGCTTTGCAAAAATATCGTATTGTAACATACATAAAGATCAGTTTTATATATACAGACTTTTAAAACACTGTGAAAAATAAGCATAATTAATTTTAACTGCAATTTTCAATTAAAAAATTACACTAGTTTTAATAAAATAAAATGGAATTAATAGGTAATATATTAAATGTTATAAACAAACAAAATTATGTCATTAATGTCATTAACTAAATTAAGAATTTTTTAGGACGACAAACTTCTGCAAATCAGTTTTAGTATAGGTAAAATATCAGTTTATAAACTTTTCAAAAAATAATCTCTCAGACTATGTGTGATAATAAAACCTATTTAAAAGATTACCATAGTATATTAAGAATATAAAAATTCATTTAAATAACCTTTTTTGTTACATAAAAAATCACTAATAGCTTCTTATTTTTGGTATAAAGATATAAATATTCTACAAGGTGATATGTGTGTAACTATAAAATATATCAATAAAAGTTAAATTAAGCATTAGAACTATTGTTTAATGAACAATAAAAAAAACGCTAAACAGGTTTTCTATATGGACCTGGTGTACAAAGGATAGTTTAGATTATCGAGTCGTACACCACATGCTTATAACGTTTCTTAGGAGCTATTACACATAATTTGTTTCATCGTTTTTACATTTTAATCTTTAATAATAAAACAATAAATTAAACAAAAATAATTTTGAGAATAAAACATTATTTCACGATAACTTACACGTTTAACAGGATTTTCTACCAATAAAGAATTACCGTTACCAGGTTTTGGACTATCCATCATATATTTTATTATTTTTATTTATTTATGCTGGAAAACCTTTTATTGTTGAAACATTATTTATTTCAAGCAACTATATAACCAGAGTTAAATAAAAGCAACGAAATTAAATATAAATCTAAGAGAAAGTAGATAAATTAAACAATACAACAACTTATTCTTCTAAATTATCTTATATGATCTGCTTTAAATTGATAGTTTTGAAGAAACATCGTATTATTAACTAAAACTAACCGATCCAAGCTAAGCTCTAAAAACTGTGATCGGTGTAAAAACTATATGATTATAAAAGTAATCAGAAAAAAAGGTTTATAGTTTAATATTTTTAGAACAGATAAAGTTTTCGTTTAAAATATATCTTAACTAAAGTATTTTACTTCTTAAACATATCAATTTTAATTTGATTAAATACACATTTAACTTGTCTTTATAAACCTAGTATTCTCCCTACTGAGTACGCAGTTTTTAGTATAAAAGTTTGTTTTTAAAACATAGTTCTCAAATTAGAATGCTACTTAATAAGTATCCATATCCTATTAAAAACTTTTTTAAATAGATATTTTTGGCAGTTTTGAAAAAGCATATTCTGGAGAAAGATTACAATACTGAATATGACAAGAGCACAGTAGAAACTTAGTTACTGAAGTCTTAAGTATTTATTATTATTATTATTATTATTAGTATTAAGTATTATTAAAAACAAATTTCAGACTAAGAACTTTTGTGGGCTGGAAATTTTTGTAGAATGTGTCTAAGGGTCATTTTATTATTGTTATGTTATTAATAAAACGTTCAGTTTTTTTATTTTTGCTTTTATTTTTTTGTGTAATTGTACTTTTAAAAATTTTTTAAAACTAAAATTCATCTAAGTAATCTCAGCAAAATGCACTTATTTAAGGTTTAGTAATTTTATCACAAAACCTATATAATAAGGATAGCAGTAAGACATAATAGTTTTAAATGTCTTTTTTTTTAATTTGAATTAGTTTAAATACTTGTAGTTTTAGTATGTATTTATGAAAAAATAAGATACAGTAACCTCTCGCTTATTTACGCACATTGTGTCCACAGAAAAAATGCGTAAAGATACGAAAGATCGTAAAGATACGAGAAATCGTAAAGATACGAGAGGTACCAAATATACTTACTATAATGGCTGTTTTTTTAATATTGCTTCTACTTAAAAGCAGAATGTGGACTTTCCTACTTTTAACAATTTGTTTTTTTTTTGCTTATTTAAAACTAGAAAACAAAAGATAAAACTATACATATAATAAAATAAAAAATTTATATAAAATAATAGAACTTATAAAAAATTTTAATAATGCGTAGATTTTATCTTTATTTACATGTGACTTATTTGATACTTAACATTTATATTCTATTCTACTTAGCAAGTTCAATTTATAATTAATGATTTGTTTACAATTAAGAAATGGTGTGGTGTCTATATTAAGATTTGTTTCTATAGCCTACTACGAAAATATGCATTTGATGCTGTAATAGATTTTTTCTTTGAACAAAAAAATATAAAATATAAAAAAAAAGTTTAATAGAAATTGATTATGTTACTACAGAGTTATTTTAATTTGACTATTGCCCACATAAGGATAAAGTTGTCTTGCATTGTATTAAAGATGTATTAAAGATGTATCGATGCATTAATTTTCGAGTAGGAATGAAATTTCATGCCATAAAAATTTGAGGAATTGAAAGTTTTTATTTATTCAAAGATATAAAAGGAGGGGTGTTAAGACACCTAAGCTATAAAGATTAATGCCAAAGAGCTAGCATTTAAAATCATATTTTAAATTAAAAATATTAAATAAACCTAATTTGTGCAGTATTAAAAAAAATATTTTTTGAATTTTTTAGAATTCTTAACTAAAACGGGAGTGCGTAACGTCATGAGTGCGTGAAGATGCGAGAGGTTACTGTACTTAAAACTCAAAGTTACTCATTTTGAATGTTTTACTTATAACTTTGCACTATAATGAAAATAACTGTTATTACGACAGCATAATCAGACATTTTCAAATTTAAAGTGCTTTTCTAACTTGCTAACATTTATTTATAAACAACATCCGTTTAATTTAATTTACAGTGAAAAATATTTAGTAATTGGTAAATAAAAATAAAATTAAACACAGATAAAAATAGAGTAAAATAATTAATAGCCTGTACTACAAGGTTAACTTACAATCATAAAAATAATATACTTCTAATTTATTAAAACTAGTTTAAGTTTGTTTTCAAAGTGTTTTTAGTTTTTAGTTTAGAAGTACGTATTTTGAAAAAAAATTGCAGACAATTTTTTTTATTTTGGAAATTAAGAACAGTAACAGAAGCTAAAATCAAAAAATGAAGCAGAAGAAGTTTTATTGCCTTAAAATTAGTTACAATAGTAAAAACGTTTATATAAAAAACACAAAACGAATCTTGAAAAAATCAATTTAATGCAGAAAACAAGGATATACTTTAGAAAATATCTAAACTCTCCTAAATAAGCAAACAGATTCGTACAAGTCCAGGGTTGCCACAGACCTAGTTAAGAAAAACTTTGAGACTTTTTCTGACTTTTTATAATCATGCTCTTTATTTAAACCCTATGTAACTTAAAACTATAAAAAACTTTCAATCTTATTTTTATACAGGTTTAAATAATATTTTTAGTGGTGAATACAATTAACTAATTTCCATTACATCACTTGAACCATATTATAGAAACCATATTTCTATGATTGAAGTAAATGCAATAAACAGCTCTATCAGCTAAATAATTGTATTTTATAACTTATAAACACAACTTGTCTGAAAAATAAAACAATGTTCTAGCATTTCCTAACATTAAAATACCTAAATAAACGAACAAACATGTAAGGATTTTTACAATTAAAACCTAAAACTAATAACGAGCTTTTAGAACTAAAACCTTGAAACAATAAAGAACTTAATCAAATATTTTTTTTACTGCATGTACTAAAATTCATTTGATTCATTTCTTTATTAGCAATTCAATCTTTTTATCTAATGAAAATCTGGTTTTTTTATCTTGTCTGCATCCCGCTTAATTTCCTTTGTAGTTAAAAACAATTGCCTCATTTTACTTAATTCGTTATCATATGCTGCTCCTACACTTGTCCATGGAAATATTTTTCCTTAATCTACACACAGTTTGTAGGCTTATTTTCTTTTAATTTTGCAATTATTTTATTATTTTTTGCTAAATGAAGGCAAAGGAAATTAAGTAATTTTCAAAGTATTTAGGAAAAATTAAAAAAAAATTTAATGGTAGAAAAACATCATATATACTCTTCTCGCTAGATATATAAATGTTTTTAAAGGTGAAGCAAGGAATTTTTCACCACTTGTAATTCACATCCCGTTAAAAATTAACTTTAAGCTAAACAAAAATTTAAAATAAAAAACTATCTTTTTAATCGAAAAAAAAAACCCTTAGTGACAAGTCATTTAGCAAACACTCACAACGTTAAAATCTCAACACCAAAAGTCACAAAATGTAGGAAAATCATATAGCTCCGATCCCTAAGTAAGTATCCGCTGACACTACAACAAAAAACATAAGAAATCCAACTATTTGTCACTGCCACCAATGTTTACTCACAATCAGTTTTTGCAAACTCAAACAAATCAATATCTTATTGAAAGTATAAGTTCTATAAAAAAAATTAGATTAAAGAATTACTATAAGCTAAAAAAAAAAAGAAATGTAGATTGTTTGCATTTAAATATATATTCATATGTAGAACTATATATTCTATATATTCATATATATATATATATATGTACATATCAATAATAAAATCATTAAACTAATAAGTAACATATATATATATATATATATGTAAATATTTTTTAAGTATTAACTTGAGTAAGACTTAGAAAATGATTAAAAAAACATTTTATAAATTTTTAGTTCACCTTTAATTTCTTGTATAAAAAAAATAGTAACTAAAATGAACTACTTTAAATCTAACACAGTAACAAAAAGAAAATCAATAAAATAATTTAACAATCAATATAACTTATTTCACTAACTTATATTAATCACTTTTTCATTACCAGGACATTCACAAAATAATAGACTCTAACATCCCAATATGATGCTCATGTATCATAAATCAAATTTCAATACAAAGAAAACATACATACAAAAGCACTCATTGTAGTTTTTTAACAAAGAAGTTTATACAACTTAATTTAAAACAAGCCTTTTTTTTAATTTTTAAAAGTTTCTCGGTAATTAGACCAAAACTTGGAACCTAAATACCTATAGCAGTTTAGGTCAAGTCTTGTTCTAAGTGGTTCAAATATAAAATAATTTTCTTTAAAAACCTTGTGTTGTGTGAGTGAACAAAGTAAGCAAATTTTAGTGTTTTTTTTGCTGTACATTGAACCATGTTATAGCATTGAGCATTAACTTATCAATATGCAATTTTTACACACCATTTAATTTAAGCACACCAGTTTTTTTTTTTTAAACAGAGAGTTTGTTTTGGTCAAGGCAGGCACACGTAAAACATACCTGGTTTCTCGTTTTTGCATACAAACAATTGGTTTTATGTCAAAGTCAGCAGCACCACCCCAAGCAGATATACAATATTGGATGTGGATATAAAGCAAACTATAATATACCATTTAAAGTATAATTCTGTCAAAATAGTATCTCAATTTTGAAGAAACATAACAACTACAATACTATTTTGTTTTTCAGATAATTCAGCTTATCATCCAAAACCACACCAAAGTAATTTATACTATCTCTATGCTCAAAAAAAAACCATTAGTCTTTAACACTAATTCACAATTTTTTGAAGTTTTTATGAAAAGAAAATTAACAACATCTGGTGATTTTCAGTCTTTTTCAAATTATTTGACTTTTCCTGTTTTCTCCTGACTTTTCCTTACTTTTACATTTTCTTAGGTTTTCCTGACTTTTCCTAATTTTCCTGACTTTTCTGACCTTGTGGCAACCCTGCAAGTCTGAGTCAACTTTAGTTTTTTGTTTAGTATATAAATGATAAAATAAATTTGAGCTTTTAATACTTTTAAACAAACCAAATTAACAATAAAAAATGTATTCTATCATAGAAAGTAATCTACTTATAGCTCAAACAAAAACTGTTTTCTAAACCCTGTGGTAATTTAAACAATAAACAATAGAACTTTAGTTCAAAGAAAAAATAAAATTTTGCATTCAAACTACATTTTGTTTTGGTTTGAAAATATTTTGACTAGTAATCAACCTATTTGTTTTTTAAAATTATGTATCTACAAAAGATAAGTTGTTCAAAAAACTCTAGAGAAATAAAATTTTATCAAATTTTTAAGTTATTGAGTAAAGTTGTACAGTTTGTTATTTTAACAGTATTTAGTTACATTCAAAAAAAATATTTTCATTATCAAAAGGTATACAAAACATTGAAACTAAGATAAAAAGTTAAAATATAGCAAAATAAAGTATATTTTTATTTAAGCATAACAAAAAGGATTTTAAAAATGTTGCAAACAAAGCAACTCATCTATTTTTAAAATAAAACATAAACTAATACTTTATTTCTAATATATTTAGTAGAACGAATGTATATGAGCTACTTTTAAGTGGGCTGAGTTTAATAACTTTTTATATAAGAGCACAGCCTAGCGGATGATTATTCAGACAGCAAAAAACAGATTTCAATAAAATAAAAAATTAATACATTTTTATATCGTTTTTATTTAAACTCAAATACTATATAATATCTAACAACAAATTTATCTAAAACATGTAAATTTTCTTGATGCTTACTATGCAAACAAGCAAAAATTAAACGCTAGATTAAACTAAAAAGCTCGTACAATTTATTATTTTAGTGTGGAATGCTGCTGTTCAAAATATTTTAAATGTTTTTTTAAATATTACAAATTTTAAAAACTAGTTTTTGAAAACAAATTTTAAGAATAATATTAACATTTTGAGATTAATGTTTTTTTTTTAAAACTGATAACAAAAAATATCAAATATTGGCAAGTCTCAAGCTAAGCAGAAAGTTGATAGAGTGTTTTTGTTTTTATTAATATATGAAGCTTAAAATGTAAAAAAATAAACTGAATATGTTTAAAAAAATTATTTTATTACGAAAATCTCAAACCGTATTTAATAGACGTTTAGGTTATTAAAGTTAAGAAAATTACGAAACTTAAGAATAGTTTTATTTTATTAGTGGCAATTACATTTGAGCTCAACAACAAACTTTTCTTTTAACTATATAAACTAATAATTCTCGTACCAAAGTTATGTCTAACTATTAGTTTTATTTATTATTAAAGACGTATACGCGGCATTAAACTAAAATTTTCACAAGTTGAGTGCTTTTGTGTCATTGACATTTTTAAGTTTAACTTTTCATGAACTGTCAATTGTTTTTCGTAATTTTGTTTTATGATAATTAATAACGTCTAAAAGTATTATTAGTTAAAAAAAGATAAAAGAAATATGCATTTATTTTTTTTATAAAAGTACGAAAAATTGTGTAAAATACTTAAAATGTTTATTTGTTTTGTATTTTATAAATATAATTATTAAAACTAAAATCTATTACTATGTCAAAAATGGTAAGTGGTAACTATGTTTATGGTTACAAAACAATTATCTTATTAGCCTTTCCTTTCTAATAAAGATTTAATTCATTCTTTTAGCAAGATACTGTTTATATTTTTGAACATCGATATTTTTTGTATAAACTAGTATGTTAGCGTAAAATTTTAATAATTACATTAGCTATTTAAACAACTTTCAGTAAAACTTAAAACTTTTATGTTAAATTTTTATTGATCATTTTAAAAACAATTAAAATTATATATGTTTTATATTTTTACTATTTCAAAACATAATAGTAAGATAAATATTTTATTTTACAGCTTAATTAATAAAAAAAAATATTAACTTATAACTCTTAAGCCTTTTTTAAATGATTTTTTTTCTATTTCAAACTTTAAGATGTATGTGACGCAATTTTTACATAAGACAACGTTTATAAATATTTATTTAACTTACTACATGTTCATTATGTTAACTAATCAAAGTTTTTTTTAGTAAATATGTCTAAATCTAAATTAAAAACTTCGCTATATTTATAAATCAAATCGGCGCAAATGTTTTATATTAGTATAAATTTATTAATAAACTATTTAAAGTAAACATTAAATAAACATTTCAAGTTTTTAGATAATTAAAATATTTAACGGTATATAAGTTTATAGTATAAACTATAAAAAATTATTCAGATAAAAGATAAAAAGTTTTATTATACGCATTTAAGCACATAATGAGTGTAGTCTCCTAAACTATTTTAATATTTTAATTAGTATCGATTTTAGATTTGTAAAAATTTTTGTTTTATTTAAATCCCAGTTCTGCAAAATACTTTCGTTGTGAAATGGTTGTTTATGTTAGATTATTACTAGATTATCACATTTGTTAAAAAAAAAAATTCGATTGTACGATATAAAAGCAGTAAATAGTTATATGCAAAATTTTAGTTTAAATGTATAAATTTAATAATAAAATATATATATTAAAACCGTAATTATTTTAAATTCTAAAATATTTTTGTACTTTACACAATATTATTACTAAAAAAAAGTATACTTATATGTTAAATTTTAAAAAATCAAAAAAAATCTATTTCTTAATTTATATACACAAGTAATTGTACGTCTACTTTTAAGATTTTTAAGTATACTTCATTGATTACTAGGAAAAACAGAACTTAAAAAAAGTCTAATAACACTAAAGTACATACATAAAATTGGTTTTATTAGATGCCGCGTATACTTGCTTGTAAATAAAAAAAGTAAAATTTAAACATAGTTTTTGCATAGTAAGTTAGTCATATATTTTGTCAAAACTTATTTTTTTTACTGTTAATGTAATTACAGTAACCTCTCGCTTATTTACGCACACTCAGTCCACATAAAAAATGCGTAAAGATACGAGAGGTACTAAATATATTTACTTTAAAAGCTGGTTTTTGATAATACAATTAGTAAAAAGCTTCTAGTTAATAAAGTCCATCAGTTTTAACGCGTAGTTGTGTTATTCTAGAGCAGTAAGTGGTGCTGTTGAGCATTACGAAGAATTAAACGCAACGTGCGAAAAGTTTCAACGCTTGCTGTGCAAAGCAAGTGTTACAGAAGAAGAACTTAAACTAAAGAAATGTCAAATCAAAATTAGTGATATGTTACTAAAAATAATAATTGAGATTTGTGTAAATTAATAGAACAGAGAAGATACTGTAGTAGCTTTCTTAATTTATAGTACTACGACAAAAAAATAACTTTGTTTAATAGTCGCAAACTATGAAAACTAGACAATTATTAATAAGTTTAATTAAAGTACATTAGTAAGTTAAAGTGCTACAATATTTTATCCCACGTTGAAGCACGTAACAAAATATTTGTTTTTCAAAAATTTTTAAACTGCATATTGCTAACAGTTAAATTATTTTTAACTAACAATTTAAGTTTTTTTAAATGGTAACTTTAAAAAAAAAATTACAAACAAAAACAGTGTTGTTGTCTAGCACAGTTCTTATTAATACTTTTAAGTTCATGCGTAACGGATAAATTAACATAAATTAGTTTCTTGGCCCGGACGAAAACTGTCAACTGATTTTTTGAAAAGTCAGCTGCATCTAGGAAAAAGCCAATAGTGCATTTTCACAGTCCGGTTTCTTCCGCTTGTTCTTTCGGTACTTTCAATTTTTATGTTTATTTGCTTTCGTGTTTGTTTAGTTGTTGCATATCCCACCCAATCAACCACAAATAGTTTAAGAAAAAAAGATTAACACAGGCTAACATAAAATTTATATTGAGCACAAATAAGTATATCACTGGCAACTTATATTGTTATTTTAAAGTAAAAAAGATGATAAAAAACTATTTTGATAAGTAAATAATTAAAAACAACATTTTATACGTAGCTAAAATTAGGAAGCATTTTTCGTTAAAAATGTTTTTATTTTAACTTGCCTGCTAAAAACAAATATTGTTTGATTTTAAAAGACTCATAAAGCTTATGCAGTACAGGAGATTATGAGTATAATTAAAAGATGACTAAAATAACAAATATAAAAAATAATTATACTTTTCACTCCAAAATGAGCCAAATCTAACAATTAAACAATCGATTTATTTAAAGCCGAACGTCAAATTTAAATACTTTTAAATAAGAATTTGTTTTTTAGATTTTTAAGTAATTTTAATAGAAACTTATAGTACATCTACATTAAAAAATGATAGGAAAGAATCTGTATGATCTAAATATTTTTACTGCTTTAGCTTAAGTTACGGCTGCCTTTTTAAGTCACGGGCTAACTTTTTAGAAAAAAAGTTGCTCACATGCCACAGTTTATAGAAAAAAAATCTTCTGCGGGCAGCCGTTATCTAAATTCATTGAAAAATATGTTTTTAATCAAAATTGTGACAAACTAAGCAATTGTAGTGCAGTTAAAACTACGTAAATAATCTTTTACTTTAAAATCTAACTGTAAATTTTTACTACAACATTTTTTTTGTTTATTGTTACAGAAAAGTTGTTTAAGTACTTTGAGGACCGTATTCAGCCCGAAAACCTTATTTAAGTTATCCTTGTTTTAGCTTAAACCTTGAAATTTAAAGTTTTTATATCGAAATAAACGGTTTGATCATTCAAAATCAACAACCAGACCACTAGCCTTCGGTAGACTGAGATTAACACAAAAATGCTGATGGGAATAAACGTTTTAAAAATTAAAACTAATAGAAAAACGAAAACTTTTAGTGATTTTTTTATTAAATTACTAACGAAATACAAACATAACTTTTAAAAATATTATGACGTATAAATCAAGATGCTGCGTCATTGTCCATTCCCTGCGAACTTCATCGTGTGTATTGCGTATTTTTAGGTACTGATCCGCTAGTTTTGGCAACAGGGGTCGATGGGGATTGTAGTTGGTCAGAAATTACCGGATGGCGAGCAGCAATAAAGCGACCGTGTTGCCGGAAACTGGATTGACTTTGAAGACGTCCACGGTCATCTTGCCCTTTCTGTTTACTTTTCAGTGGTTCACTCTGACTAATAAGGTCACTTTTGGCAGCTGGAACGGCTACTTTTTGTGGAAGACAAAGCTCAGTACACAGTTGCTTTCCTGGCTTCCATTGGCTTTGATTTTTTTCACGAAGAACTCTACTTTGAACTAGGCGTGCATAATCATGTTCTTCTTCGATTCTGTTCTTCTTTCTAGAAAATCTTTTAGACCACTTTTTGTATCTCATCACAGCTTTATTTTATTATATTCAAAAAAAACTTAATTATATGAAACAAGCAAAGCATTAGCAAACAATTTACCATAATTTTCGTAATTAACACAAAATTTAAAAATGAAACATTTTCAAATTCTAAAAAATTTCAAAACTTATTTTTTTAAGTAAAAAGTTTTAAACTTTTACTTTCTTTACTTAAAAATAGCTAAGCTAAATTTAGTTTTAAAAAACTAATAATTAATTTTCAGCTTATACAATAACTAACTAAACCTCTTTATACAGTAAAGTAAAAATTAAATCAATATTTTTTTCTACTAATAGTTGAATAAGTTTACATATAAGTTTCAGAAGTTAATTAAAGAAATAGATAGCTACATTATAAATTAACAATAAATTTTCTAGATTTAATTAATTCTCTAGAAAAAAGTTATCATTATGATAGCTGCTTTATAAGAAAATATAAAATGAAGTTATGATATGAAGCTTTGAAAGTTAAATTCTTAGATATTTAAAGTTCACATTAATGATTTTTTATTAACTTAACTAGTAAGACATTTGCTAATTAAATCAAAAGTAATTTGCATGTTACTTCACTATTGTTGTTTCCATGCAGCACATTAGCAGATTAGATTTAAAAAGGAAAGTTTTAATTTTAATAATAAAACTCTTCAAAATATTATATTAAAAATAAAAGTATTTTTAAACTACTGCATAGTGTTTAAATTTTTTAAAAAGATATTTAAAATGAATAATAATTATAATCTTAAAACTTTAACTACAATTATTTTTTACGTTTTTATTAAATAAATAATACTATTTTCTTTAAATAGTATTAAAAACGGCAAGTTTAATAAGATAAATAGGTATGTACTTTATAAGAATGGTAATGTCCTAAGTAATATCTCAACTTTCTATTTAAAACGATTTGTATTCTTCTATGTTAAAACAATGTTTTAATGTCTTTATGTTAGTTTTAAGGTAAAATTCTTGTTTGAGATAAATAACTCACATAAGTTAAATAAAATCGAAAACTTTGTTAGGTTTTACGATAACAAAAACAGTTTATAAAGTTTTCAAGTTTAATGTATAAAAAATCTACTGACCGAAGACTACATATTTTACATCAGGGTTGTTTTTTATAAGATCAAAGTTTTAATGGGTTTTAACATGCTTTCAGTAGACTCATTTTCAAATTTCTCAAAAAAAAAAGCGTTCGAAGAATTTGGTTTCATTATTTCCCTTTTTTTTAGTTGTTAAAGCAAGCAAAGCAGTTAAATAAATAAATTTTCGAGTAATTATTTTTAGTCATATTTTATAAAAAAATAGTAATAAATATTATTTAGAATACATTAATAGTTAGTTTTTGTTCTAAAGTTTTGTTAACAAACAGAAATTAAAATAAGTTTAGTATTTAAAACAGTGTATAATAACATAATATGTATAATATAGTGAAAGAACGTAAACAAGAGTTTTATTAGTAGTAACATTTTCGAATAATCGTTTTTGTATAACTAAGTTAGTTTTCATTTATTTACTTTACTTATTTTAATTTTTTTTAATAATATACATACTCAATTTAGTCAAAGATATTGTAATATAAAAAAAGAAGTTTGTATTTTTTTTAATAACTTTTAATGCTGTAGTTATATATATGAATTATTTTCGGTAAAAAAAGCCTTAATTTCAAAAAGCAACTTGGGTCTATACTATTTATAAAAGTTATTTTTTATTTTTTATCTAAGTAACTGTATATCAATAAGCAATATATGCTTTATGTGTTAGATTTTTAAAAAAATGTAGTTTAAAACACTTGATAATTTTAAAAGTATTATAAGGTAGTAACTAGAGGCGTAGCGTGGGGAGGGACACTGGCGCATGCGTGTCACCCAAAAAAAAAAGAAAAGAAGTAAAAATAAGATAAACTCTTTATCCTTTATTGTTTATTTTTTCTGCTTAATTTGAGTTTTTCAAGTTTCTTTATCTAGTATTCAAAAAGTTAAACGAAACTTTAAATACAAATTAGGTTAGGGAAATTACCCTTTTTTTTTTTTACCCAAAGTTTACAATTCGAAAATCCGCGCTGGAGTGAAACTGAGTAATTAAAAGTTAATTCTTAAGATATTCTTTTTATTAAGAATTTTATTTATTGTTTTACAAGAAGTTTATTCTTAAAATAAGTTTATTCTTAAAAATAATAAATTATCAATAATCACTCTCCTATTAATAGATAGATTACTGTGTCCTATCTATTTGATCTAAACTCTATAGTTAAATTACCCAATATACTGATTCGATGCGAAAACAAGAGCGCGCCGATGTTAATGAAAAACTTCATAAGAAAAAAATTTATAATATTATAAGAATTATGACTCAAAAAGAACGCAAAAAGTTAGTGCACCGCAGTAGTATAACTTTAAGACATTTTTCTACAAAAAGTTTAAAAAAATACGTAACGCTCAAAGAAAAATTAAACAATTTTAGAATTTTTTTTATGCTACAATGAATGTCACGATTACTGATAGTTTCTGATTTTTGTTCTTGTAAACGTAAAAGAAAAAGCGTGTGGGTCTATGAGAAATAAACTTTGTTCGAGATTTTCATTTTAAACAAGTACAATCAGATAAATTAAATTTAAAATGTATACTTTTAACTATTTTACTAAGTTTAAATAAATTGTAATAAAAGTTATAAAGTCAGTCTATTTTAACTTTTGTGTAACTTTAAACAAATTATGTGCAATGAGATGCTGTTATTACTGTTGTAATGCATATTAAAGAGATTGATGTTTTTTTCTCAAACTAAACAGATATTTCTGTTTCATTGAATGTATTCATTTTTAAAGATATAAAATTTACTGTAAGTAGTATAAACCATTTTTATATAGTAAGTTTACATTTGTGCAAGTATAAGAAATTCTAATAAAATGCATACTTTTTTTTGTTTAATTTTGTATCATAAAAATATTTTTTAAAACAGTTACTTCGAACTTATTATACTTAATAAATTTATTTTAATTGTATTACTTTTAAAAAGATCTTTTTATAGCTAATTACGAAAGTTTTAATTTAGGGGATTTTTATGAGAGAAAAAATTTCGCACCACCTGACCAAAATACCACGCTACGCCACTGGTAGTAACTTAATTCAAATTTTTGAAATAAACACAACTATAAAAACTTCATTATAACGTTTACTAAAGTATTTACTCTTTTGCTTTAAATATAGAAAAATAAACACTTTTAAACTAACTTGGTAAAGTTATAAGAAAATATGTACTCTAATTTAAATTTTGTAATAGTTGATATGATATCAAATACTTAAGTACTTCAATAAATTAATTGTTTTCGACGAAATAAATACAAAACGAATACAAATACAATCTAGTTCAAAAGTTTTTTTTTTAGTTTTCTATTACAGGAAACTAAATAAATGTCAACTAAGATCTAAAAAAAAACCAGCTGAGTTTAAAACAAAGTTTTAAAGTTATTCGAGCTTTATATAATATAACCACACTGGCCTAAGTTATTCTGAGTTAAGTTAAACGTTTCAAGCTAACCTAAATTGAACCTACTCTCTCATTGGCTTATCATAATCTTGCAAAATTGATGTATAAAAATCTTCTTGATTTAAACCATGAAATTTGCGCTATTTTATTGCTTTTTTTATTCTCACCTTAAATTGAAAATGACTCGAAAAATAAACATCAAGTAAAATCTGAAATACCTACTTTTTTATTTCATAAATTAAGTTTATCTTTCTACTAAAAATTAACGATATTAAGATTATTTTAATTTAAAGTATTCAAAATTGTTTTTGTTTAAAATCATAAAACGTGTATTTATTTAGTTTATTTAAATTAAGATTATGAATATGAATTAATAAATTGCGGTACGTTATTATATTGTTCTACGTAAAACTTCAAATAAAAACTTTTATTAAAAAAGCACTGACAAGGTCTTTGACCAAAACTTAGTTTGTAAAATGAATTCTTAAAAGAATAAATTCATAAAAAATTTACATAAAAATTTCAATAAAATCTACCACACTTTATTTATTCGAAAGATCTTGCGTTTTAAAGCAAATTAAAGTTCAAAATTGATTGATTGTTGAAATTTTGCACTTCATAAGTATATCTGTGAAAATATATCGCCGTGCGTAAGTGACGCTTTGCAAATATGTCGCCATACAAATGTAACGTCGTACAAAATTTTTGACCTGTAAAAATGTCGCTGTGCAAAAGTGACTATCCGTGCAAAAGAGTCGTCGTGCAAAAGTGACGCTCGTGCAAAAGTGATTCCTCTTGCAAAAGTGACACCCACCCTTTTATGCATTTCTTAACTACATTTTTCTTTATTTTTATGGGTTTGAAATATTTGAATAACTTTTTGTTGATTTAATATTTCTCTATTGTTATATGTGATTACTTTTATTAAATCAAAAATATATTAACTTCAATAATAAAATTTACTGAATAATAATTAAAACATTGAAAATTAAATTTTTCCTATGGACTGAAAAATTTTTATTTCTACTGTAACTTAACATTTTTATTTTATGATGCTTGCTTAAATTGAATAATAACTAATTTGATTTTTTTTAAATTTTACCTACTTATAAATAATTTTATTTTACTAAGCACGATTGTTAATAATTATTGACCAACCTCAAACTAAATTTTATTAACTTTATGTAAGATAAGTTCGAAAGGTGCTTAATTGATTTATTTTTACAAAACAGTTTTTTTTTAACATGAATAAATAAGTGTTGTCATTTAAATTTTAGTCATAACATTTTATAAACAATATAAAAACCATGATTTTACAAACTAACAAATAAGGGGTAAATGTTTACAACTAAAAAACTTTCATATCTATGAACTTAAAATCAGTGTATTTTTTCAACTTTTTTATTGTAGCTTAAAGAAAAATTCACAATGAACAAAAAGTTTTGAATATAATAAAACTGTAATATTCACATTAAAATTTACAAAAAGATACGTTTTTTTATTAAAGAAACAAAAGAATTGGAAAAACTTTCAAAGAAACAACTTAAAGTATAAACTGTAAACTTTAACAAAATTAATTCATGACTTTTGCTTAAAGAAATGTTTTGTATGATATTAATAAAAAAACTCTAAAACATACTTACTGTTTGTTAATATTTTATATTTAAAGTGTTAATTTTCAACTATGAATAATAAAAAAAAAAACATTTTTAAACAATATCTAAAACGTTAAAACTTTATCAGCTTTGACAAAAAGAAAACATTCGAAAACAAATATTATAATACTTGATATATAGCTTGTTTAAGTGATTTGTAACATTGTTCTACATAAAAATGTGTTAAATTTAAACACATTGATTTGCTTTAAAATCTGTTTTTTTTGCGGATTGAAAAAGCTTGAACTCTGCAACTGACAAATTTTCTTTAACATTATCAATTTATTCCAGGGTTTCCCAAAGTGGGCGATTTTAGTAATTCGGGGGGCAATAATTGGTAAGGGGGCGAAAAAGGGGCGATTTTAAAATTTTAGGCTGTCATAAGATTTTTATTTTTTTTTATTGCTATTTTATTAATTTTAGCTAGCTATTAATTATTTGACCCTGAGGTAAAACTTAAACGAAAACATTCATTTTATTTATGTAAAAAAAGGAATAAAATAATTATGTGCTTATGACTCCTACTTTCAAGTAAATACTATATTTTCATTCATATATTTCCTTATTAAATAATTACATAGATCATAGACTATTGGAATCCCTTTCACTATTTTATAACCTGACATATATGTTATTTGGGATCATAAATAGTTTGTAAAAATCTATGTTATTTATTATTAAACTATTACCTCATGATATTTGTAGTTGTATTTGAAAAGTCACTAAATTAGACTAAGAAATAAAACTATACAAGAATGCTAATTTACCTAGAAACCTGGAAAAACCTGGAATTTGACAATTTAGGCAAAAAAAAAACTGGGAAAAATCTGGAATTTTTAACAATTTTAATATATTAAGTAGTAAAATTTAGATTTGACACAAAAAAGCTATTATATAGATAAATATATGGATCCCCTCGAGTCAGATACTTTTGAAGTAAACGACTTACAGGAAACCTTCAGGAATTAAAAACTGACCTTGAACTTAAAGTAAATTCTTTCAAAGAACGATTTGAAAGCTTTTGGACTCATTTCAGTTTGGACTCATTCAGTTTTTAGATTTTTAAGTAATTTTAATAGAAACTTATAGTACATCTACATTAAAAAATGATAGGAAAGAATCTGTATGATCTAATTATTTTTACTGCTTTAGCTCAAGTAACGGCTGCCTTTTTAAGTCACGGGCTAACTTTTTAGAAAAAAATTGCTCACATGCCACAGTTTATAGAAAAAAAAATCTTCTGCGGGCAGCCGTTATCTAAATTCATTAAAAAATAGGTTTTTAATCAAAATTGTGCTATCTAAGCAATTGTAGTGCAGTAAAAACTATGTAAATAATCTTCTATTTAAAAATCTAACTGTAAATTTTTACAACAACATTTTATTTGTTTATTGTTACAGAATAATTGCTTAAGTACTTTGAGGGCCGTATTTAGCCCGAAAACCTTAGTTAATCTACCCTTGTTTTAGCTTATACCCTTGAAATTCAAAGGTTTTATAAACGGTTTGATCATACAAATTCAATAACCAGACCACTAGCCTTCGGTAGACTGAGATTAACACAAAAATGCTGATGAAATAAACGTTTTAAAAATTAAAACTAATATAAAAACGAAAACTTTTAGTAATTTTTTTATTAAGTTACTAACGAAATACAAACATAATTTTTAAAAATATTATGACGTATAAATCAAGATGCTGCGTCATTGTCCATTCCCTGCGAACTTCATCGTGCGTATTGCGTATTATTAGGTACAGATCCGCTAGTTTTGGCAACAGGGGTCGATGGGGATTGTAGTTTGTCAGAAATTACCGGATGGCGAGCAGCAATGTGGCGACCGTGTTGCCGGAAACTGGATTGACTTTGAAGACGTCCACGGTCATCTTGCCCTTTCTGTTTACTTTTCAGTGGTTCACTCTGACTAGGAAGGTCACTTTTGGCAGCTGGAACGGCTACTTTTTGTGGAAGACAAAGCTCAGTACACAGTTGCTTTCCTGGCTTCCATTGGCTTTGATTTTCTTCACGAAGAACTCTACTTTGAACTAGGCGTGCATAATCATGTTCTTCTTCGATTCTGTTCTTCTTTCTAGAAAATCTTTTAGACCAATTTTTGTATCTCATCACAGCTTTATTTTATTATAACCAAAAAAAACTTAATTATATAAAACAAGCAAAGCATTAGCAAACAATTTACCATAATTTTCGTTATTAACACAAAATTTAAAAATGAAACATTTTCAAATTTTAAAAAATTTCAAAACTTATTTTTTTAAGTAAAAAGTTTTAAACTTTTACTTTCTTTACTTAAAAATAACTGAGCTAAATTTAGTTTTAAAAAACTAATAATTAATTTTCAGCTTATACAATATCTAACTAAACCTCTTTTTACAGTAAAGTAAAAATTGAATCAATATTTTTTTCTACTAATAGTTGAATAAGTTTACATATAAGTTTCAGAAGTTAATTAAAGAAATAGCTAGCTACATTATAAATTAACAATAAATTATCTAGATTTAATTAATTCTCTAGAAAAAAGTTATCATTATGATAGCTGCTTTATAAGAAAATATAAAATGAGGTTATGATATGAAGCTTTGAAAGTGAAATTCTTAGATATTTAAAGTTCACATTAATGATTTTTTATTAACTTAACTAGTAAGACATTTGCTAATTAAATCAAAAGTAATTTGCATGTTACTTCACTATTGTTGTTTCCATGCAGCACATTAGCAGATTAGATTTAAAAAGGAAAGTTTTAATTTTAATAATAAAATTCTTCAAATTATTATATTAAAAATAAAAGTATTTTTAAACTACTGCATAGTGTTTGAATTTTTTTAAAAGATATTTAAAATGAATAATAATTATAATCTTAAAACTTTAACTACAATTATTTTTTACGTTTTTATTAAATAAATAATACTATTTTCTTTAAATAGTATTAAAAACGGCAAGTTTAATAAGATAAATAGGTATGTACTTTATAAGAATGGTAATGTCCTAAGTAATATCTCAACTTTCTATTTAAAACGATTTGTATCCTTGTATGTTAAAACAATGTTTTAATGTCTTTATGTTAGTTTTAAGGTAAAATTCTTGTTTGAGATAAATAACTCACATAAGTTAAATAAAATCGAAAACTTTGTTAGGTTTTACGATAACAAAAACAGTTTATAAAGTTTTCAAGTTTAATGTATAAAAAATCTACTGACCGAAGACTACATATTTTACATCAGGGTTGTTTTTTATAAGATCAAAGTTTTAATGGGTTTTAACATGCTTTCAGTAGACTCATTTTCAAATTTCTCAAAAAAAAAAGCGTTCAAAGAATTTGGTTTCATTATTTCCCTTTTTTTTAGTTGTTAAAGCAAGCAAAGCTGTAAAATAAATAAATTTTATAGTAATTATTTTTAGTCATATTTTAAAAAAAAATTAGTAATAAATATTATTTAGAATACATTAATAGTTAGTTTTTGTTCTAAAGTTTTGTTAACAAACAGAAATTAAAATAAGTTTATTATTTAAAACAGTGTATAATAACATAATATGTATAATATAGTGAAAGAACGTAAACAAGAGTTTTATTAGTAGTAACATTTTCGAATAATCGTTTTTGTACAACTAAGTTAGTTTTCATTTATTTACTTTACTTATTTTAAATTTTTTTAATAATATACATACTCAATTTAATCAAAGATATTGTAATATAAAAAAAGAAGTTTGTATTTTTTTTAATAACTTTTAATGCTGTAGTTATATATATGAATTATTTTCGGTAAAAAAAGCCTTAATTTCAAAAAGCAACTTGGGTCTATACTATTTATAAAAGTTATTTTTTATTTTTTATCTAAGTAACTGTATATCAATAAGCAATATATGCTTTATGTGTTAGATTTTTAAAAACATGAATTTTAAAACACTTGATAATTTTAAAAGTATTATAAGGTAGTAACTAGAGGCGTAGCGTGGGGAGGGACACTGGCGCATGCGTGTCACCCAAAAAAAAAAGAAAAGAAGTAAAAATAAGATAAACTCTTTATCCTTTAATGTTTATTTTTTCTGCTTAATTTGAGTTTTTCAAGTTTCTTTATCTAGTATTCAAAAAGTTAAACGAAACTTTAAATACAAATAAGGTTAGGGAAATTACCCTTTTTTTTTACCCAAAGTTTACAATTCGAAAATCCGCGCTGGAGTGAAACTGAGTAATTAAAAGTTAATTCTTAAGATATTCTATTTATTAAGAATTTTATTTATTGTTTTACAAGAAGTTTATTCTTAAAATAAGTTTATTCTTAAAAATAATAAATTATCAATAATCACTCTCCTATTAATAGATAGATTACTGTGTCCTATCTATTTGATCTAAACTCTATAGTTAAATTACCCAATATACTGATTCGATGCGAAAACAAGAGCGCGCCGATGTTGATGAAAAACTTCATAAGAAAAAAAATTATAATATTATAAGAATTATGACTCAAAAGAACGCAAAAAGTTAGTGCACCGCAGTAGTATAACTTTAAGACATTTTTCTACAAAAAGTTTAAAAAAATACGTAACGCTCAAAGAAAAATTAAACAATTTTAGATTTTTTTTTATGCTACAATGAATGTCACGATTACTGATAGTTTCTGATTTTTGTTCTTGTAAACGTAAAAGAAAAAGCGTGTAGGTCTATGAGAAAAAAACTTTGTTCGAGATTTTCATTTTAAACAAGTACAATCAGATAAATTAAATTTAAAATGTATACTTTTAATTATTTTACTAAGTTTAAATAAATTGTAATAAAAGTTATAAAGTCAGTCTATTTTAACTTTTGTGTAACTTTAAACAAATTATGTTGAATGAGGTGCTGTTATTACTGTTGTAATGCATATTAAAGAGATTGATGTTTTTTTCTCAAACTAAACAGATATTTCTGTTTCATTGAATGTATTCATTTTTAAAGATATAAAATTTACTGTAAGTAGTATAAACCATTTTTATATAGTAAGTTTACATTTGTGCAAGTATAAGAAATTCTAATAAAATGCATACTTTTTTTTGTTTAATTTTGTATCATAAAAATATTTTTTAAAACAGTTACTTCGAACTTATTATACTTAATAAATTTATATTAATTGTATTACTTTTAAAAAGATCTTTTTATAGCTAATTACGAAAGTTTTAATTTAGGGGATTTTTATGAGAGAAAAAATTTCGCACCACCTGACCAAAATACCACGCTACGCCACTGGTAGTAACTTAATTCAAGTTTTTGAAATAAACACAACTATAAAAACTTCATTATAACGTTTACTAAAGTATTTACTCTTTTGCTTTAAATATAGAAAAATAAACACTTTTAAACTAACTTGGTAAAGTTATAAGAAAATATGTACTCTAATTTAAATTTTGTAATAGTTGATATGATATCAAATACTTAAGTACTTCAATAAATTAATTGTTTTCGACGAAATGAATACAAAACGAATACAAATACAATCTAGTTCAAAAGTTTTTTTTTAGTTTTCTATTACAGGAAACTAAATAAATGTCAACTAAGATCTAAAAAAAAACCAGCTAAGTTTAAAACAAAGTTTTAAAGTTATTCGAGCTTTATATAATATAACCACACTGGCCTGAGTTATTCTGAGTCTAGTTAAACGTTTCAAGCTAACCTAAATTGAACCTACTTTCTCATTGGCTTATCATGATCTTGCAAAATTAATGTATAAAAATCTTCTTAATTTAAACCATGAAATTTGCGCTAATTTATTGCTCTTTTTATTCTCACCTTATATTAAAAATGATTCAAAAAATAAACATCAAGTAAAATCTGAAATACCTACTTTTATATTTCATAAATTAAGTTTATCTTTCTGTTTAAAAATTAACGATATTCAGATTATTTTAATTTAAAGTATTCAAAATTGTTTTTGTTTAAAATTATAAAACGTGTATTTATTTAGTTTATTTAAATTAAGATTATAAATACGAATTAATAAATCGCGCTACGTTATTATATTGTTCTACGTAAAACTTCAAATAAAAACTTTTATTAAAAAACTTTATTTAAGCACTGACAAGGTCTTTGACCAAAACTTAGTTTGTAAAATAAATTCATAAAAACTTTACATAAAAATCTTAATAAAATCTACCAAACTTTTTTTATTCGAAAGATCTTGCGAATTAAAGCAAATTAAAGTTCAAAATTGATTGATTGTTTGAAATTTTGCACTTCATAAGTATATCTGTGAAAATATAACGTCGTGCGAAAGTGACGCTTTGCAAATATGTCGCCATACAATTGTAACGTCGTGCAAAATTTTTGACGTGTAAAAATGTCGCCTTGCAAAAGTGACCATCCGTGCAAAAGAGTCGTCGTGCAAAAGTGACGCTCGTGCAAAAGTGATTCCTCTTGCAAAAGTGACACCCACCCTTTTATGCATTTCTTAACTATATTTTTCTTTATTTTTATGGGTTTGAAATATTTAAATAACTTTTTGTTGATTAAATATTTCTCTATTGTTATTTGTGATTACTTTTATTAAATCAAAAATATATTAACTTCAATAATAAAATTTACTGAATAATAATTAAAACATTGAAAATTAAATATTTCCTATGGACTGAAAATTTTTTATTTCTACTGTAACTTAACATTATAATTTTATGATGCTTGCTTAAATTGAATAATAACTAATTTGATTTTATTTAAAATTTACCTACTTATAAATAATTCTATTTTACTAAGCACGATTGTTAACAATTATTGACCAACCTCAAACTAAATTTTATTAACTTTATGTAAGATAAGTTCGAAAGGTGCTTAATTGATTTATTTTTACAAAAAAGTTTTTTTTAACATGAATAAATAAGTGTTGTCATTTAAATTTTAGTCATAACATTTTATAAACAATATAAAAACCATGATTTTACAAACTAACAAATAAGGGGTAAATGTTTACAACTAAAAAACTTTCATATCTATGAACTTAAAATCAGTGTATTTTTTCGACTTTTTTATTGTAGCTTAAAGAAAAATTCACAATGCACAAAAAGTTTTGAATATAATAAAACTGTAATATTCACATTAAAATTTACAAAAAGATACGTTTTTTTATTAAAGAAACAAAAGAATTGGAAAAACTTTCAAAGAAACAACTTAAAGTATAAACTGTAAACTTTAACAAAATTAATTCATGACTTTTGCTTAAAGAAATGTTTTGTATGATATAAATAAAAAAACTCTAAAACATACTTACTGTTTGTTAATATTTTATATTTAAAGTGTTAATGTTCAACTATGAATAATAAAAAAAAAAACATTTTTAAACAATATCTAAAACGTTAAAACTTTAAACAGCTTTGACAAAAAGAAAACATTCGAAAACAAATATTATAATACTTGATATATAGCTTGTTTAAGTGATTTGTAACATTGTTCTACATAAAAATGTGTTAAATTTAAACACATTGATTTGCACTAAAATCAGTTTTTTTTTGCGGGTTGAAAAAGCTTGAACTCTGCAACTGACAAATTTTCTTTAACATTATCAATTTATTCCAGGGTTTCCCAAAGTGGGCGATTTTAGTAATTCGGGGGGCAATAATTGGTAAGGGGGCGAAAAGGGGGCGATTTTAAAATTTTGGGCTGTCATAAGATTTTTTTTTTATTGCTATTTTACTAATTTTGGCTAGCTATTAATTATTTGACCCTAAGGTAAAACTTAAACGAAAACATTTATTTTATATATGTAAAAAAAAGAATAAAAGAATTATGTGCTTATGACTCCTACTTTCAAGTATATACTATATTTTCATTCATATATTTCCTTATTTAACAATTACATAGATCATAGACTATTGGAATCCCTTTCACTATTTTATAACCTGACATATATGTTATTTGAGACCATAAATAGTTTGTAAAAATCTATGTTATTTATTATTAAACTATTACCTCATGATATTTGTAGTTGTATTTGAAAAGTCACTAAATTAGACTAAGAAATAAAACTATACAAGAATGCTAATTTACCTAGAAACCTGGAAAAACCTGGAATTTGACAATTTAGGCAAAAAAAAAACTGGGAAAAATCTGGAATTTTTAACAATTTTAACATATTAAGTAGTAAAATTTAGATTTGACACAAAAAAGCTATTATATAGATAAATATATGGATCCCCTCGAGTCAGATACTTTTGAAGTAAACGACTTACAGGAAACCTTCAGGAATTAAAAACTGACCTTGAACTTAAAGTAAAATCTTTTAAAGAACGATATGAAAGCTTTTGGACTTAACAAAAACTAAGGCAAAAGTACCCAATCATTTGAGAGGAATTTAGATTGTTGTGTATAGCTTTTCCTTCTAGCTATGTTGTTGAGGAAGCTTTCAGTTCAGTTATCAACATTTTAAGCAAAAGATCTAATCTAGATATTCATAAAGGAGGTGACTTAAGGCTCTATTTTACTGATTAAGAATCAGATTAGAAAAACTCGCAAGCAGTCATGAACCTCATCCTTCACATTATATTAGACTTCAGTTGCAGACATTATTTTATAAAAGTTTTTTAATTTTACTTGATTTTTTGAAATATTTATTATTTAAACTGGTTTGTATTGTATTTAAGTAGTCTTTTTATAATAAAAACTTTATTAAGCTATTTATTCTACAACAGGTTTGGATAATGCCTATGAAATATTAGTTACGGTAGACTTCCTCTTGAGTTCGCACTTTTTACCCAAAAAAAAGTGCAAATTTATATTTTCTTAGGTTTAACTAAAGTAAAGTCTATTACTAACTAAACATTAATAAAACAAAACATATATAATATTTAATAGATTATAAAGATCTTTTTTTTAATGAAAGTTTGTTTTATGTTGTAGTGGATTTCATGTTTGTTCATAACATTATTGCATAAATCATATTGAAATTTGTCCTTTTAAAAAAAAAATATAGTAATAATTTTTTGAGTTTGTACTTTTTGATTTTTTTCAAATTGCAAACTCAAGCGGAAGTCTACTATATTTTTTAAATGGTTTATGTTTTAAAGTTGTTAATAGTTTTATTTTGACCTGGTTAATTTTTTAGTTCATGTTCGTCGTTTTACATTACACTAAAAGATTTTATAGCATAGTGATTAAAATATTTGTTTGAAAGACCTCTATTTGACAGGTTTTTGTTATTACTTGTTTAATCTGTATATAACTTATATCACCATACTATTATCTGATTGTAAAATTATGATAACCATTAAAGTTTTTATTTCTAAAAAGAGTTTTTTGGTTTTAAAAGATTATTAATTTAAGGTCTCTATTTGAAATGACTTCTCTCTTTCATTTAAAAGCTTTTTAAACTCATTTTCATTTTCTAACTTGATTTATTAAAGTTAAAAAATTTATTATTATATGGAAATTTAAACTATTAATACAACTGTTTTTTGTTTTATCTTAATTCAATATATATATATTAGCATTAAGAATATACTTAATTTATTTTAATACTTCAACACTAGCTTTTAGTTTTCCACTATTTTCCTCTGTTAAATTATAATAGGCTAGTAGCTAAAAAAAAACTTTTAAACAGATTTAAATAAGCCATCAAAGTTTTCAAAACATTAGTTTCAAAACAGTTCATATTTAAACAGGATTGATTACAGATTACACAGGGCTTTGTAATAATTAAGTATTTTAATTTACTTTACTGGGCTTCTAAGAAAATAATTGTAAACTATTTTCTCAAGCCCTGTCAACTACTTTGAATACAAAAGTGCATGCATAAGAAGTACCAAACTAAATTACATTTTGAACACAACTTTTTTTTAGCTCAAAAGTTTGTACCCAAAAGAAAAACTACTTTGTAAAATCGTGGGGGCGATTTTTTTTCAAAGTACTGAAAAGTGGGCGATTCAGTAAATGAGTTTGGGAAACCCTGATTTAGTCTTTAAGAGGCTAGTCTTTCCAACCTCTTTCATCATATTTTAAGTAATGGGAAAGTTTCAGCAACAAAATTCCATGGCTTTGCAAGTTGATCTGAAAATATATTAGTGTTCAATTTTGGGTTATTGCATTTAAGTGTGTATAACAGTTTTATTTCATTTTGTTTAAAAATAGAAATTATGTTGGCAATTGTGGTTTAAATGTGTAGAAATACATGTTTAAATGTTTTGAAATTTCTATATAGACTACACAATTCTAGTTTTATAAACAAATCGAGTTTCTTTAATTAAAAATATTCAAGGTCTCCTATTGTTGGTTTATATTCTTAAAATTTACAAGATCAAGCAGTTCAATGATAATGATTTCAAATTTCTTAATCTTTATTATTGCATATTCATATTGCAGTAGATAAGTTCTCAAAACATTTACAACTTATAATAATCAGTGAATCTTTAAAACAGATTTTATTAAGACAATCTAAAATTAAAAAATGTAGAACAGCTATAAAATTTATATAATATATCATTTAGATAATAAAGTATTAATTTTATGATAATACAAGCTTCTGCAAATTACTAACATAATAACATAAAAAAATAATATTTTATTATTTTATTCTCAATATGGCTAAAATTAATAAAAGTTAAATTTAATTACACAAAGCTAACGGAAAAAAGGTTTCCTTTAAGACACAGGTTGAAAAAAGTTCAAATACTTTTGAAACACTTGCTTTTTAGGTTGATAATTATCTAAAATATTTTCAACTTAAGATACCCACATAACATTCAAGTACTATTATAATATGTTATATACACAAATTATAGTCATTACAACTTTATTAACAACAATTGAGTGCAAAGCAAAAAATAAATTTATAAATTCTTCCTAAATTTGCTAGTCAAAAACATTTGTGCTTTAATAAGTTTAAATAATATTATTTCATCACAAATATTGCTTATATCATATTTAATATTTAGTACATGAACTAAGTTAAAAAAAAAGTGGTAAGTAATGTCATCTAATAGCCATAGAAAATAAGCTAAAAATATAGTATGTATTTCATTTTATTTTTCAAAAGTTTGCACAGTTTATTATAGTTTGCAATTATAAATTGATATTTAAAAAATCATAATAATAATAAAAATTAATTTCAATCAAAACTATTAGAACTTTCAATTAACTATTTAAGTTATATGGGAGTATGAAGGAGTCAGGTTTTTTATTTACAACTTTGGTCTTAATTTGTATAACATTAAATTTGAAAAAGTTAATCTTAGTTTTCCTTTTTTAGATAATAAAAACAAATTTTTAGATTTGATTGATCAATATCAAGTGTTATAGGTTGTTTATAAAAGGAGAAAACTATAATTGTAGTTCTTCACTTATACTTATATATTTCTTTAATTTTTAAGCAATCTTTATCTGAAAATACAAATGTTAAAGGATTTCAAGAAACACATACTTGAAGTTTATATTAAAATATTTTATATTTTATTAAATGAAAACTTTATTTAAATTTGATTTTAATCATACAAGGATCAGTTTTATCATACAAGGATTAAAATTAAGTTCATAAGCTTTAAAAATTGAATCAAGATAGATTTTTATTGATTTCTTTATTTGATATTTTTGTGTGGCCTTTATATAAAATTTCACAGTACTCTTTGACTTTAAAAGCCTAAGTCTCTATATTCAAAACAGATATATTTTCAGTAAACAATTACTTTTATCAGTATCAATGAAATATGTTTAACTCCCCCACCCTTCCATATATTTTATTTCTTTAAATAGTAATATAACTACACTTGTTTTTATTACCTTAGATATGTGGTAAATTCAAAATACTATGAAAAGGTATAACTTTTTAACGTATCTAATAATCTAATGTTATCATATTTTATTTATTATAAATAGACTAAAACCCTTATCCTTCATTTAAATTTGAAAACCAAAATGACAACTACATAATTTAGTTAATAAAAAACAACCATAAGTTTTAAAAAATGTTTGGCGTTATAGGTATATTTCAAAATAATCATAAACTTTGAATATAAAAATAGAAGTAGAATTCAAGTTACTTGAAAAATACTTTTATTTTCAACACTAATAATAAGAAATATATATGATTTTAAGCAAATACAATCAATTCTAAATAGAAAGACAAAACAGCAAAACAAGTTCTGAATTTTATTTAATTTACTAAAATGAAACCATAACTTTACACTAGACTTAAAGTACACCAGAACATTTATTTAAAGTACTTTCTAATATTCAAATGTTTTGTTCAATTCTTTAGTAAAGATAACTTACCATTTTTTATTTGTCTTCAAAAACCTTATTATGAAAAACTTACATAGTTGTTTTGATTCATGGTCTCCTTTTTATTTTATTGATTGTTTTGTTTTGTATCCAAGCAAATTTAACTCATAATATTATTAAAAAATAGGGTATTTCCCTTTAGAATATTTCATATAGTGTAAAAAATTACTCCTAAAAGACTCATTTGGTAAGTCTGGCTTATACTTTTAGTATGTTGCAATGCAACTTTAAAATGTACTATAAATATTTTTTACACAAAAATGAAAATTCTTTATTATTAAAAATGAAAGTTTTAAAATTTTTGTAGATACGATTAAAAATCTTTTTTTTTTTGTTTTAACTTATAAATTTTTAGCTGTATTCCAGTATAAAACTGCAAAAACTAATCTCAAAAAATGAAGAAAATCGGAACTAATAACAAAGTTAAAATAAAAATTTATACCACTTAAACTGCAGTCTTGAGTAATAGCAATACCTAGTGCTTATTTTCATTTTAAGCATTACAACTTCAGATAATATTTCTATCTGAGACTTTTTTAGATTTGCAATGTTTTATACAATATTACTTTGCAGATTTTATATAGTAACAGTCTAAAAATTAATAAAAACAAATTTTCCCTTTTTTAAAAAATTTTGCAAGAAAAAAAAACAATTAACTCAAAGATATCAGAATTGCCTTACCACTAATTGAGTCAAAATGACTGAACTGAGCTAGTTTAAAAATGTCATGAGTCAACTTTAAAGTTTTATTTCACTATTAGAAGAAACTAGGCTTTTCAGTTAAATTCAATAGACAACAACATAAATTGCAACTAAATTAACTAGATCTTATTCATAATCTATAAAATCTTTCATGAGACCTTTTAAAAAACTTAAACTACCTTGAGTTTATAAAAAAACTTATATATTTTAAGTCAGCCTGAGCTTAATAAAACTTAAAATATTCTGAGTTATCCTAATCTCTACTGAGTCATACTGAAGTTTCCAAAAATTTCATAAAATCCTTAGTTATCTTGAGTGCGTGGAAAGTGTCAACTGAGAGTTTATGATACAAAACAAAATATTGAAAAGATTAATTTTTAATGGTCAACTTTTGTTTTTCAAAGTTTACAAGAAATTTAACTTTTCCTTTATCTTAAAATCAGTTTTTATAAGATCTTTAGGAAATAAATTTTTATAATGTTACAAACAGTTGGTAGAGAAAAGAGTTTTAAAAATACCTTTTAATTTCTAAAATAAAACTGAAGAAATTTAAATTTAAAGTTAATTAAATCTGTCTTTTAAATTAAAAATTAATTGTAAAAGATTTGTTTTTAAAAGTGGCTTAAAATTTGTTTATGATGTGACTAAAGAAATTTTATTATAGTTTGCTAGAAAATTAGATAAAGGCATTTTTAAAACTTACTGCTGATAGAAAAACAAACTTCGATTTGTTTAATATCTTAAAAAAAATAATTTAACCCTAAATTTTAAGTTTACTAAAATTTAAACAAAACTTTTTCTATAGTAAGATTAATGTATAATCACAGTATGAACTTGCTATTTTCTATTTGTTTTATTTTAACTATTGTTTTTAAATTTTTTTTGTTGTTATATAATTTAAAAAACTATTTTGTTTATATTTCTTACTTTTATTATGAATTTAATTTTATTTTTGTAGCAGTTACTTATTGCTATTTTTACTAGGATTTGTTTGTTCCTGAATCATTATCACTATAAGTTAGGTTTAGCTTTACGATTTGTTTACAGATTGTTAACATTTTCCTTGTAGAAAAATATATGATAACTGTTATACTACTGCGGCGCATTACTCTCGTTGTTTTATTTTTATAGTCTAAATTGTTATAAAGTTTATGAATTTATAATTTTTTCTTTATGGAGTTTTTTTTATCAAAATCGTTGCAGTTTTGCGCTTACGCAGTCTAGTATAAATGGTAATTGGTATTCAAAATTTCTTTAACTATTCGAGTACTGATAAACATAGTTGAAAAAATGCAAATTAAACAGAGAATATATAAAATGAAAGATAAAGATACTAAATATTTTTTTTCTTTATTTTTTTTTAGGTGGCACGCATGCGCCAGTGTCCCTCCCCACGCTACGCCCCTGCTTGAGTAGGCTTAGTATTAGTGGCAAGGAGTGGTATGTTTGTTAGGCGGTAGCAGATATTTACAAGTAGTAAAAAAGGTCTTTGTTTTATGTTTTTTAAAGACTAAGTTAGTGAAATAAAAAATATTGATTACAAAAAACAGTTAGTAAACAAAATTTGTTTGTAAAATAATAGTTTTAACAGTTTTAAAACAATATAACAAGTTGTTAGGTTTTTTAGGATTTTTTTGCTCCAATTCTCCTGTGGGTTACGGATGTTGGTGGGCCAACATCTAAAGCCTCAGTTGGGTCAGGTTGACTTTTTGTGTTCAGATAGTCAACCTGACCTTTTTGTGCATGCTTATTATTTATATTGTCTAAGATGGACATAAAAATTTAAACAACATATGACTGCTAACTTGTAAATTATCAGTTGATAATATATATAAATTACTTAATGCTATGATGGGCTAATTTATATAATCAGACAAGACAGTTAGGAGCGATGATTATATTGTATATGAACAACAAGATACAAGCATACATTGAGAATATAAATTACTATGATAAAAACTTTAAGAAATGGTAGCTATCCAAAAGACTTAAAACAATAAGCTAAAAAATAAATTTAACTTTTAGTAAGTAATAAACTTTAAAAGGTTTAATAAACTATTAAGATGTATATCTGGCATTTGATTAAGCAATAAAACACTAGTTGAAATGTTTACTTTAAAACAAAACAGTACTTACAATAAACATTCACAAATAAGTTCAAGATGAGTTGTTGCTTCCAGCTGCACTGAAAAAAAACTGACTAACTCTCACAAAAAAATTGTATCGTCATGTTTTAATGTTTTATTGTATCAGTATTTAATTTGAAACATTTCGTCAGTGTACAAATATGGCCGTTTGTTGTCTGGCTCGTTCATTCAACCGTATCAAGCTCTAAATACTCTCTTAATCTCAACGTTTAAACAATGAACAATGCAAGTATAGCAGTAGTTTATTACACTCTACCCACACAACGCCCCTGATAGGTATATAAAATATAGTTTTTTTGAAAATATTTTGAAAAAGTCCAAAAAGATATTTTAATTTTTTAGAAAATAGGATTAAGTTATCATAAAGTTTATGTTGGTAAGGTACAGGTAAAAAGTAGTGATAGTCAGGTAACATCATTAGTCAAATATATATTTTTTTGAAACTATTTAGTTTAGTCTATATATATTATTTTCAAGAAAAAATAAATTTTAAGTTTGAAATTTAAGAATAAATCTAATTTATAGTATTGAGTTATTTTCATTTAGTTTTAAATGCTGTTTAGAACTTTACATACTTTAGCTACATGATTAAACTCAACTAAAAACTCTGAAGTGTATGACATAATCCTAAAGATAAGTTAATGTGTTTTTGGTATTTAATTAAGGTTAGACATAGGCTTGTTGACTAGTATAATGCTTATTTTATAAACTTAGTTTTAAGGTTTTACTACTTTTCTGTATTCCGTTTTCTTAGATTAAACAATAAAAAAAAGACTTATATCAAAAGAAAAAATATATATGATTATTTTATTTGAAGATATCTTTACAAGTTTATATTTGTTGATTGAATTTTATGAACGGGCAACATTATAACTTAATAAATTTTAATTAAAGTACTATCCCTTACATTTACAGGTATTAGTTCAAATTATCAATGAATAATTTTTAAATGTAACATACTGCATTTAGTATTACTCAATTTAATCACAAAATATGTAAACAATTATTACATACTAATTCTTATGGTTTCTTATTCTAAAATCTTAGTCCATCTAGTAATGATAAGTTACATGGAAAAGGCATAAAGTTAATACTGCTAGGTGTATGAATCCCTAAATTCAAGCCTAAATGGAAAATACATTAGTAAAATAGTTGTAAGATTCTAATTAGCTGAAAGCCACAAACTACACAAACACAAAATTTTAAGTTAAGTACATTTTATTTTGTATTCAGGGTTAACTTATTAATTAGTTTTAATCAGTAATATAAAACATGTTTAAAAATACTACAGAACAACTAATTTCTTTTAAACATTTTAAATTATTCATTTTAGAACAAACTAACAAATTTATTTATTAATTTTTTGAAAAAAAAAAATAAAATATAAAACAGAAGCAATTCAATGTAATTTTAAGAGAGCTAATTGTAACACCATAGTATATTTAATTGAAATTATATATAAGCCAAAATTAATTTCTCAATATTCTGTATATAGATATATATCTAGGTATTCATTAAACTGTAATTTTCTAGGTACTTTAATGAGGAATGTTATGGAGTTAAACTGTATTTTAGTTTTTGCCCTTCAAAAGTCCACAACTTATTTTATAAGATCACTAATACAAAAATTTTAGGCTGGTACTTTACTTTAAAACAAGGAAATTTGATAAGTGTGAAAAAAAACCTTTTGAACATGCTAAGTATTATAAAATATTTGTTAATAGTAATTGAAATTTACTAGGAGCTTTAGTTAGAATATTTATTAATTAAAAGTATACATTAGTAAAAATGTTCAATAAGTTTAGATAAAGTGAGTTATAGGTAAGAGTGTAAAATATTTTTTTTTTTTTTGCTGAATCAGCAATTATTAGAGGAAACAGCGTCACATTACAATCGGACACCTTTTTCAAAGGCCTACAGCAGCATTAATATTTACCAAAAATTTAAGAAAAATGATAGTTTTGAAACTAGATAGATTAAGTTAAAAGAACATGCATAAAACATTATTGAAGAAAAAGAAATAAAGGATGCAAGCAGGGACGTAGTTTGGTAGGTTTCTTCAAGTCTACAGAAACGTATACTTATATGCGAAAAAACTTGCTTTTATTTCAGCTTGAAAAGACTCTACTGTCTTAGCTTTTAGTATTCATTTATGATTAATTTTGCACTCCTGTGAGATAATTTTGACATATATGTATTCTTTAGCATTTTAAGTGTCGTAAAAAAAATTGAACCAATTAAATACATCCAAATTGTAACATAGGGCGTTAAAGCTTTATTTTGTCAAAAAGCTGCAATGCAAAATTGATTCTAAAGGAAGCTGTAGCTTCAAAAATCTAAATCATACAATTTTATGTTACAAAAATTTGCATAACTTGTTGTTACTATTGACTACATTAAATGTTTGATTTTCAAAACAGTATAAGTGTTTTTGAGTTATATGTGATTTTTTATACTTATTTTGAATGAAGGGTGGACATTTTAACTTTTTATGGGTACTTTAAATTGCCTCAATTTGGCAAAAAAAAAGTACCCAATATTTTGTTGATGTCATTAACTTTACTTTGGATAGTTAATTAAGGTTAAACTTTGTAAAAAAAAATTGTTGTCTAGGCCTATGATAAATTCACTTTGTTTGTTTTTTTAAATATAAAAATAATTGTATCTGAAATGAAACAACACTAAGCATTTACTATGTTACAAAATTAAGGAAATATAATTTTCAAGCTTGATATTTTTTGTGTAAGTTACAATTTTAAATTCAACCACAAATTAAGCTATTGACTTTGAAAATTTTTCTTTTATAGATTATTGATGACTTTAAGTTATCATATTTTATAAAAATTTTATTACTTTACATGTAGAAGTAGTTTAAAAATTACAGATTTTTAATGATTTTTTTTTAACACTAGATTTTTTCAAAATTTTAATTTCAAAAGTTCATGGTTTTTCCAGTTTTTGTTTAAACTGTCAAGTTCCTGGATTCCAGGTGTTTTGGCAACCCTGCTCAAATTTCAAGGAAATATTCCTTTCAGTATTTAAAAAAATAGTAAAAGATGACAACTAAAACCTACTGTACTCTCCTATTTTTTTGTTTTATATCAAAAATTTGTTTCGGTATAAAAAATCTGTATAAAGATACATGTAGTTTAGATTTAATTTCATAAATTGACATCTACTTGTAATAAAAGTGATCTACACCCTCCCTGTACCCAAGGTGGCTCTTAAAGTCTTTTTAACATTTCTTTCAATTTTTTAAAATTTAATATTTTTTTTTTAATTCAAGTCTTATTTACTTTTCTAGACAAAATTAGATTTTTTAATTATTTTAAAAATAAAAATAAATTTATAAAAATAAAAATAAAATTTGTAATAAAATTTGATTAGAATTTCAAGTCATTCTAGGATTTTATATAACATTCCAAGATTCCCATAAGCATTTAAGTTTGATGGCCACCCTGTTAAATTTATTTCAAACTATAAAAAGGTAGCTTTTATTGAAGTACATAACTCATGTATAATTAGTTCAAAATTGTTTATGAATTAAGTTCATCAATAAACTATAAAAGAAAAAAAAAAAATTATTTTAATTTGTGTTTGAGTTTTAAATTGTAACTTTATTTTAAACAAAAAATATTTCTATAATTTTGTTAACATAGGGAAATGTTTAGTATAATTCTATTGTTTTGTTTCAGATATGATTGTTTACATATTTTAGAATATTAAAAAAGTGAATTTGTCATAGGCTTAGACAGCAATTTTGTTTTTTTTTACAAGTTTAAGCTTCAAAACTACCCAAAGAAAGGTTATTGTTGCATCAAAAAGTTTGGTACTTTTTTTTTGTAAATTTGCTGCAATTGAAAGTACCCAATATTTAAAACTACCTATAAAAATTTCTACCGTTTAACAAATGTTTTCTTAATTTACAAAAGTGGCAAGACATAAAGAGTCATAGGGGGTGTGGAGCAAATTAAATTGCCTTGTATACAGTTATCACTCGTACCTCAACATTTTATTTTTGATGTATTAACAAAACTGAATTTTTTCAGATTAAATTCAATAACATTAAAGGTAGTTTAAATTGCTGTGTTCCCGCTAGGATGTTATCACGAGTTATTTTAGATGTTTTAATTTTTGCAGATTCGTAACTTTTTTGAGCTAGCTACGTCCCTGGATGCAAGTGAGCGTTGAAAACAAAGAATTTTAATAAAAACCGTAAAAATAATGTTACTTTTATTTCTAACTTAACCTACAAACCGAAATTGATTTTTATCAAGCCTAGATATTCATTCTTAGACACTCATTAACTTTAAATTAAACTCAGACTAATTTTTATAATACTAAAGTAAATTTTTCAGGTTAACTTTTTTTACATCATAAAAACAATTTATTCTATTGACTTAACCGTTTAAAGACTATAAAAATAAGAGTTTGCTGTTGTTAAAATAAGTATAGTTTAAATTAAAATCTTTAACTTTTTAACTTTAATTTGTTAGAATTTATAGCATAAAAATAGTCGCTTACAACCAAGTTTGTTCACACTTAAAAAGACTAATCTTTAGTCTTACTTATTTTGTGGGAAAAAACTTTTAGTGAATTTCTTTAAACAAAAGTAACAGTATCAAGTATAATTCATAGTAAATAAAGTAGGTGTAAGTTTGAATGATTTCAAAAAAATAATAAGTAGTTAATAAGAATTTCTTACAAAGTTGCCTTACTTTGTTACTGTCTTATGATTGCAAATACGAATTATGTAATAACGGAAACAATTTTATTATTACAGAAATAGTTTATTTTAACAAAAGTGTGTATAAATGAAACAACAAAAAATGTCGGAAGTATTCGAAAAACATGGAACAAACTTTTGGGATTCTGAACTAGAATTGAAGTCAATTATAAAAGCTGAAAATCTGATGATGAGTGACTTTAAGCAAGGTTCTTATAAAAATTGTGGATTGATTGCTCCACTGGCAGTAATTTCTCAACGACCTGAATTTTTAACAGAAACTGCACCCGAGATCCGCCGCACAAAAGATGGGTTAAAATTTCGCTTTCAAATGTTCCTCAGGGGAAAACCAGTTTGTATAACAATAGACGAAGAGATTAGAAACGTCGTCGATGCAAGTCTTTCGACCGACGAAAGATCTTTTGGTGAAAACAGACTTCGCATAGCAAAACTGATCGAAAAAGCTTTTGTTAAACTAATTTGCAATGACACTCCTGAGTTTTCAAATGGTACATCCCCAAAAAGTGTGTTCGCAGCCTTCAGCGATTGCATGATCACTGTTATTGATGGCGGTGCTAGAAAAAGATCAAAAGAAAAACTTTTAAACTGCTTATTCGCCGAGATGAAAAATAAAAGTTCAGTCATCCTCGGCGTGACACCTCCGCATTTTTTCGATGAGTCGGAAAAATGCAGAGGTCATTGTTACGTCGTTCTTGACTGTAACAAAAAGTACAATGCTTTGAAACTCTACGACCCGCATTGCGACCCAGAAACTATCGTCATTGACGAAAAGTTACCTCGTTCACTTACAAGTGAAGCCGATCCGAAGAAAGGAGAGTTCTGGTATGCCGTGGATAATCTTCGAAACAGAAAAGTGCTACTCTACTCTTTGCATTCCAAAAACAAATATAAATCAGTTTTGAAAGTCACAAAAAAAATTGAACTGAAGGGCGAAAAATATAAAACGAAGAAAGCGGTTTACAGGGTTACGGTGAAAGAAGCATCGACATTCGTAATGAACTTTTTTTCTTACATAAACGAAACTGATGTTTATTTGACAATCACTACTGTTGGGTTTAATCGACGAGTTGTAAAACCAAAATTTAAGCTACTCGATGAAACACAAGTATTTAATGAAAATCCAAACCAAGTTGGTAGCCCCAAAGCGGAATACTTTCAAGAGTTCGATTTGCAACCGAGTGTTTACAAGTTTACCTTTGAGTTTGTTACTTCACGCAAAAGACTTATGACGAGAAAGGAAAATTGGCTGCTAAAAGTAGCATGCACTTCGGAATGTGTTTTTGAAAAGATAAGGCGCAACTACACTGAACTGCGGAGGAGGGCTTTTAAGTATTGAATCTTAATTCACAGACATAATACTTTTAGATGCTGAGAAAAATACACAATTTTTTAAATAGCTCATTTTCTGAGAATAAATTATAAACAAATACTTTAGTTGTTCTAACATGAGTTCTTTAACTAGAATAGATAAGCTTTAATAGTAAATAAATAACGTTTTGACATAAATTAAATGCTTTTTTATTTTTAGTTCTACTTGTACAACTGTATTTCAACATGAAAAAGAGTAGAAAAAAAAAAATTGCGCGCGCGTTTGTAAAACTATCAAAGAAAACATCGGAATAAAAACTCATATCGTCAAATGTTCGACTTTAATGAGCCTTAAAACAAATTTCTAAAATGTAAACAACTACTTTTGATTATGTGGTCATCAACCAGCGCATCAACAGTCTTCTTGCACAATTTTTGGGCGTTTCTCGCCGATCAAAACGACTTTCGTAACTCATCATACCAGCAAACGATTGCTTCTTTAAAGAATATTATAATATTTTAAAATTAAATGATTACAGCTCTCTCTGGTTACGATTTACTGGCGTGTTTTAATAAGAAAACAATAAAAGTTTCAAATTAAAAGTTTTGGTCTAAGGATCGATGCGATATGATCGGAACTTTAAATTTGATTAGCTGTGAATCCAGAACCTTTCTTGAAGTGTATTTTCTGCTTATCCGACGTGAAATTTAGTTGTGACAGTAAAAGAGAAGATATTTAATAAGATTATGCGTTCGTTACCACTTTAACTTGAAAATTACTAACACTTATAACGTCCATGGAAATTTATTATTTCGTTTCACATAAAAAATATTATATTTTTATAGCTGAGTAAATCTATTATCTAAAAAACTAACAAATTTGATATTCGTAAAATAAACATTTAAACAGTCTTAAACAGTTTAAAATACTTTGTTTTAAACAATTAATAACAAAACTATACTAGTAACCTTTCAAAGCTAAAGCGAACATTTTTAACGATCTTTAACTAACAAAAACTTCAAAGTGTTAGAAAGTAATGTAACTAACGTCGCTACTTGTAACTCAAAAATTAAATTGTTTAAAGGATTCTGAAAATTTAAAAGTTTTTATTGGTTACCAAAAATCGCGATGGAAAAGTATTATCATTTTATTTTGGCTCTTGTCACACAGTATAAATGTTTGCTGAACAAAACGTAATAAAAGTTCCATATTAACTTACGTTTTTAATTAGAAATAGGTGGTTATTCTATACTCAGTATTTTAAAAGTCTAAAAACGTTAAAAGAAAATAAAAATGTAACTGAAAACTAAAATAAATGAAATAATTTATTAGATTTTTTTTAAAATAATGTTCGTTAGGTTAAGAAACTAAGTAAATGCACTTTGAAAGTTTTAGAATTAGAAAATAAAAATAGTTTTTCTTTAAAATTGCCTATAAGACTTGTTAAGGTCCAGAATTTATTTATAAAGGTATAAGAGTTAAAATTTTACAAAATTTGGTTTAAACAAAATTACTAAAACTTATTGATAAGTTTGTGGTACATAAACATGTTTGTGATTTGTTTATATATTTCTTTAAACACATATTTTACTTTAAACATACAGAAAAATAGACGTTATTTTACTGTTTCCTGTAATATTTGTTATTTATTATTTTATGTACGAATTACTTTATTACTATTACTTTAGAGATCACAACAAAAGATTTCGATTTAATAATGTGAGTAAATCTTAAAAAAGTTTATTATCTACTGAGGATTAGTTGATTATTCCAAACGAGTTATTCATTGTCCTTAGAATAACATTTAAAAGTTTGAGTTGATTTATTTTTATTGAAAAATAGTTTTAGATTTTAGGACAACGACATATATTTCACGTAAAATAACTGTAAATATTCCGGCTCGAGTAATAAGCATCATTAGTCGTTGCTAACTAAATACTTTATTCTAGACTTAAGGACTTTCAATGTTGTTAATATGACTAGCATAGTGCTTATTCACTTATCTGGACATGTTGAGCAAGATATATCTGTAAACATGTCTGGATAAGCAATTTTGCGGAATAGTATAAACAAATAGTTTTTTATGAATTAGTATAACTGCTGTTATTTTGCAGTTCATGATAAATATCAAAAGCTTAGCTGCCTTTTTTCTGTTTAAAACTTTTCAAACTTTTCATCACTTTTTGAAATGTCGATCTGCTTATGCTAAACTGTCATTATAAAAAAAAAAAATTGGACGTTGTTTTATACCACTTTACAATTTCATAGTTTTTTTTTCAATGGTAATTGCAAATTTGTTTATTAATTAATTGTTCTTAATAGTAATTGATGTCTTGTTCATCTCAAAAAGCTGGTAAGATAAGTGTGTCAAACTTACATAAAAATCAAAAATAATATCATACTCAACATCTCAAACAAAAAGTGTTTGAATTAACAGCAATTATAATATTGTTTAAATAGTAGTTCAAACATAAAAGAACTATTATACATTCATTTAAAAAAAAAAAGAATTTAATCACCTATCAAATAAACTTTATAAGTTAATAAATTTAAATAACATTAATTATATAAAAATAAAAAAAGTACTTACTTTACATATCAAGGATTTCGATAACTAAACAACTTTGATAAAAAGTTTGAAGTGAGCTTTAGTAGTATTATTACGTCAGGAAAATGAACTAAACTGCAGAATTTACAAAAATACTTAAAATTTTCTTACAGCAGGAAAGCTTATTTATATCAAAAAAAGTTTGTTTGATAATAAATTTTATAGACTTAAATAAAGCTATTGGAAACATTACATGTTTTATAAAACAACTGATTAAAATGTATATCCCTTTGTAAAACCATAATATGTAACATAAAAGACATAACAAAGCTATAAATTTCGTTTATTACTTTTTTTTTTATGTTAAGTAATAACTTTTATAAATTTACAAAATTTAGTATTTAGTTTTGAATAGAGTCAAAGAAAACGTTAAGTTTTTGTATATTTGTTTTCGTAGTACAAATTTACTTTTTGCAATCTTAAATTAAGTTACAAGACCATAAAAAACTTATTTATCCTAATAATGATGAGATACAATGATAAAGAATTATCTGTAAGAATTCGTAAATTCTCAATAAAATAAGTTTAACGATTTCGAAATACAGTTTAGATTATGCATTTATTATAACTGTTTTTTGGGAATGGGTCAAATATGCACGAACACACTATCTTTATATTGTTTAGCACAGTGGTCGGCACGGTGAACACTGGTGCACACTAGTATACATGAAATTTATTTTAGGGTGTACGAGACTTTTGTAGTGCATGAAACTTATTTTGGGGAACAAGATTTTTTTTTTCGCGCAGAAACTAAATTAATGTTTTTTTTTTAATCTTCTACATTTAGACTTATTCAACCTTGATATCTAATTGACCATTTTGTTGTTGATAAAACCATTCAATAGAATGTACCAAGACTACTGATTGTTAATTAGGGTAGTTAATTAAATTAGGGTAGGCAATGTATCAAGTTAATCTAAATAGTATTTTAGACCTGGGTGATACAAATAAAATATTGTCGTACAAATTAGGTCATCGATAATAAAAGTTTATTGAAATGGATAGGGTAAACTGGTAAATATAAAGTTAGCTTCTAAAAATTAACTTAGTGTTACCGAATTATTAGTAAAACAAAACGATTAAAAGTGTTTACATATTCTTAAACACTAGCGGCGCTAAAGGCTACAAATTTGGGTGCACAGAATTTTAATTTTGTGATTCCGGGTTCATGGATTCGAAATAGCGTGCCGACCACTGATTTAGCATATAATAATTACTTTAAACTAAAAGTTTATAATTTTTTCAAAAAAGCATTTTAGTTATTCTTTCAATAAGCTTAAATTTAGCATTGACAAAGAAAGTAAATTAAAAATTAAATTATCAACACAAAAAGGTTTAAAAATTAAAGTAAATGAAGATAAATTAACCTTTATCTTTAGAATAAATCGTTCTTATTGTAGTTACGACTGTTTAATACAATCTATTGTTTTGGTACTTTTTGTAAATCTACATAACTATACAACTTCTTTTTTATCCCATCTTTTTCATCAATGTTTTATACACATACTTTGCTAGAATTATAACTTTCAAAAAAGCACACACAAAAAAAAATCATTTTGTAATGGAAGCTCACCGTTTTACATGCATTAAAACGTTTAAGACTACACGTCAGCTTACTTAAAGCTTACTTAATCATACTTAAAGCATTTATGTATCTAGCTTCATTCTACTGTTTTGGTACTTTATGAATATCTACTCCACAGAAATTATTTTCAAGTAGAACTTCATTTATCATCCACTTTTGTTCATCTACATTGTAAAAATGTATTTTGCTAGTAGTATCTGAAGAGCATCTATAAAACACTAATATTTTATTTGTAAAGCTCACCGTTTTGCATTCAATAGATCTCTACAAATAACTCTGTAGATTGAAACTATATATAGTAAACTTTCTTAAAACACTATCATAAACTACAGAAGCTCTTTTTTCTCGTCCACCTAAAACAAACAATTTGTTAACAATTGTTACTGAAGAATGATCACATCTACGTTTGATCAAAGCAAATAGAATATTCCAGTTAATTTCGTGATGATCAAAAACTCTTACTTATTTTTATTACCTATTATAATCAAGACCTCCAGTAACTACTATTTGGCCTTCAAAAATTAACAAGTATTATCACCTCTTCCCTTGTTTTAATTTACTATTTGTCGCCAATCGTCATTGGTTTTATCATACATGTAACATTCTTTTTTAGGTATAATACCTTGATAAGAAAAACCTAGAATAACATAAAAAGAACTTATAAATATACAAACACTAAAATATTTTAGCTGATTATCTAAAAACGACAGTTGTTTACAGACTTAATCTTTTTAAAATACACTTCAAAAATGTTTGTGTGAACTCCTTTTTCGAACACTCTACCAAACATGTAAGTATCATTACCAATAAAAACAGTTTCCCTTAAACTTCTTGATGGTTGATTATAATTCCGTTTCACAGAAATTATATAGTCAGGACAACTAATTGTAACAGTTACATTTGTGTTTTTGTTTGTTCTTTCAAAAATTTACAAATCTAATTAAACCTGATTGCAATAACATAATTTAGGTTTATAAAAGCAGCTTATAAGTTAAAACTTTTAAATATATTATAGTTTATAAAATCGAGTAATAAGACAAATGATTACACTTCATGCTTTTCTGAATACTTTCCAGGAGCCGCATCTTTGAAGACAAATTGAAAAAATTTAAAAAATTTAATTTGGTTTAATTTTTAAACATATGACAATAACAAAAACTAAATAATAGTAATTTGAATACTCATCATAGTAAAGTGAGCCATATAACAGTACTTTTTGAACTTATTTAAATCATATAACTAAAAAAAGTTTATTAGTTTTAATGAAAAAACACTTTAATTAAAAATAGTTTTATGATAAAGTTACGATTTATTAATGACAAAATTTAATATAAGAAAATTATTAAAACTTGGAGAAATTTTATTATTTTCTCCCTTTAAAAGTTCGAAGGTTGAAATTTACTTGCTTTATTTTTGCATAACTTTTATAAATGAAGAGTAGAATTGAAAAACTTTTATTTTTATTGAAGCAAATCACCTTATTCTAAATGTATCACATTATAATGTTTTTTTTAAGTTTTAAATCAGTTAAGATAAGTTAATTTTTTATATGGGTTTTGATCTGTAGTTTTGTATTTGTTGACACTAATTTTTTTTTTCTTGTTTTTGGTAAAGATTTACATTGCAGTTTAATTAATTGTTTCACTAATTAAAAACTTTTAGAAATTCTTACGATGTTTTTTTTGTTTACGCTAGCATCAGTATACATAGAAAAGACTAACAACTTACTTGTGTTGTTTTACATTTACAATTGTATTAGGTAAAAACGGTCGATGTTGGCCAACTTAACGGTATCATTGTAAAGCCAATAGTTTTAGTAAAATTTCACACATATTTATATTTTTCTACGATTATAAATACCAAACTTATGTATACTCGAACATTTTCTGCTAAAATTTTAAATAAACACTAGACATTATTCTAACAATCTTTTATATAAAATCAAACAAAAAAATTTTACATATTTAAGAAGTTCAATCAAACTGTTCAATTACTTTTGACCTGTCGTAATTTTTTAATATTCGATCAAAAATCTAATTATAATTAAACTTCATTTCATTGTCAAAATTTTCTTCATACAGTCTAGAACATAAAACAACATGCTGTATAATCAAAATCTAACACTAGAAAATTTTCAAATATTTTCTAGGCCTAATAAATGCCGATGATTGTAGCATAGTACACGGCCTATTTCTTAAAGTACTATTAGGCTCACTAATAGTGGCTAAGTAATAACGTTACTAGTGCAAATCAACTAACAGTGGCAAACAAACAAGTGTTGATAGAGAGAAGTTAGCTAAACAAACATTCTTTAAGTAACGTATTCTAATAAAGAATACGAAACACAACTCCTTAATTATCATTTTATCACTGGTCACTGACATCTGTTTATAAATTTGTTTATTATAATAAATGCATGTATATCACTGATTAGATATATTCTAAATTATAAATTAGAACAATAATACAACTATCACATCACAGTAGATGTAAACAACAAAATTTTTACATAACAGTAAATCGCAACAATACAACTATCACATCACAGTAGACCTCAAGAATACAACTATCACATAACAGTAGATAGCAACGATACAACTATCACATCACAGTAGACAACAATAGTACAAGTATCACGTCACAGTAGTCAACAATGATACAACTATCACATCACAGTAGATAGCAACAATGCAGCTAACACATCACAATAGATGTCAACAACAAAACTATCACGTCACAGTAGATCGCAACAATACAACTATCACATCACAGTAGACCTCAAGAATACAACTGTCACATCACAGTAGCCAACAATGATACAACTATCACATTACAGTAGACACCAATGTTACAACGACCACACTACAGTAAATAGCAACAGTACAAATACGTAGATAAAAACTATTTGAAAAATCTATTTGCAGTGATAGCTTTCCCGCAGTCACTTTTAATTGGCCAAAAGATCAGGAAAAACCTTTATGTAAACGTAAGACAAAATGGTTGCGTAAAAGTTTCGTTTTTAAATAATTAAATAACAGAAATTTGATAATAGTAGTTCCATAGTGTTGCGGACAGCGATTTGTGATTGTAGTAGATTCCATTGTGTTGCAGGTAGCAATTATAAATATTTGTAGACTAATAGGTATTTGTAGGTGCTTTTTGATAACTTTCAAGTTTTCGGTTATGATTATACCGTTTGTTGTAATATGTTCAATACTACATGATCTAAAATATAATTTTTTGAGTAGTTTTGAACTTAAAACAATTAATATTAATGTTTTATCTCATTTTAATAAGCTATGATTTGTCAAAAACTAAATTGATTATTAAATTTACTTTATACTAAATTTTGGTGTTTTAAGAACATTTGTTAGCATTAAAATAAATTCTACGTCTTTATAGAAATGCATAAAAGCTTGAATCTAATTATAAAACACTTGTGATGTGATACAGTAGACTACGGCTTAAGTACGCGATTTTTTTGGTACGCTCCTCGCCTTAAGTACGCACTTATCCAGAAAGACAACAAAGAATTCTAAAATTTTTAAATAATTTTTGTAAATTATTTATATATTTATATCAAATTTAGATAAACAAATGACCTAAATAATTGCTGTTATAGATGTTTTTGCGAGAATCCATTCTCATTTAAGCATTAAAAATCCTAAAAAGCTTCCTCATATTATCACGGGAGACATAAGAAATTTTATAAAGTCAAAAAAAACATATAGAAAGAAACAACAACAACAAAAAACTAAAGTTTAAAAAAAAATAATGAGTATCTTATCATTGTGCACTTGTATTATAAATGTTTCTACTGGTATAAACTTTCTTACAAAAAAAATTCTGAAACGTTTTTCTTTCAAATAAAAAAATATCAAACACTTTTTAGCTAATGCAAAATTATAATAAATGTATTACTTTCTAAATTAAATTTTTAATAAAAATCTCAGCTATAAAAAACAAAAATAGGTTTATTCTAAACCGAAACAATTTAGCAAATTACAGAAAAATGGTTTGAAGTAATAAACATAAGTTAACTTATTTAGACTAGTAATCTATTCAGAATAAGAAATAAAAACCTTTGCTTTATTTCATCATGTCAAAACAAACAACTAAATTTCATATTATACTATGTTGTCAAAAAGTACGCATTACCCGTGCTAAGTACGCACTTTTTGGTCGGGTTCAATTTGCGTACTTAAGCGGTAGTCTACTGTAGTTGTTTTGTTAAAATCTACTTTTATGTTAAGGTTGTAATTTTATAATTTACTGTGCTGTTATTGTTGTAACTTTACAATCTACTTTGATGTAATAGTTAAATTATTGCACTCTAATTTGATTTGATAGTAGTATTTTTGCAATCTTCTGTGATGTGAAAGGTGCATTGTTGTAATCGACTGTGATGTGATAGTTAAATAAATAGAGGTGTTTAAATAAAATATTTTATTTACGACTTGGTTTCGGTGACAAAAAATTGCGACCTCTTCAAGGGAAATAAATAGAGGTATGCAAACTAAATATTTTTTTTACAACCCGGTTTCGGTAACAAAAAAAATGTGAGTTCTTCAAGTGAAATAAATAGAGGTATGCAAACTAAATTTTTTATCTACATACGGTTTAGGTAACAAAAAAAAATTGCAACCTCTTTAAGTAAATTAATAGAGGTGTGCAAATTAAATATCTTATTTACAACTAAGTATCGGTGACAAAAAATGCGACCTCTTGAAGTAAAATATAGAGGTGTACAAATTAAATATTTTATTCACAACTCGGTTTCGGGGACAAAAACATTGTAACATAAAGTGAGTCGGTTTCGTCAAAATAAGGTATAGATAGTGATAAAAGAGATTTATTTATGTTTTAAGTTATTTTCGGATGTCATTTCCAACAAATTTATTTTACGATCTTATTTATTTGCAATTAACCTATTAGTAATTTGTTTTGAAGGACAACCATGAAATTTCAAAACTACTAGTGAATAACACCTGACTTACAAATATCAGTAGTTTAATTTTGATTATCTTTATTAAGTTTTCTAAAAATTAAAAATTAAAACGTTAGTCAAAAGTTTGTAAGAAATAAGCTTGTTTTAATTAAGGTTTATTAAAAAGAGACTGATAACGATTTTCAAATATTACCTTTGAAATATTTATATTAGTCAGTTTTAAAGTTTTAGTTCTAAAAGTTCATTATTGTTTTTAGGTTTTAATTGTAAAAACAATTATATGTGCGTTCGTTTATTTAGGTACATCAAATTTTATGAAATGCTAAGATTTTGTTTCTGTTTTCAGACAAGTTGTGTTTATAAGTTATAAAATACAATTATTTTGATAATAGAGCTGTTTATTGCAAATACATTAATCACACCTAAATGGTTAATGTGATCTAATGGAAGTTTGATGATTGAATTCAGCAATAAAAACTATTATTTTAACCTGTATAAAAATAAGAGTTACAAAGGGTTTAAATAAAGAGCTTGATTAAGAAAAGTCAGGAATGGTCCCAAAATGTATCTAAGCTAGGTCTGTGGCAACCCTGGACTTGCTATTGTCGATAGTCTTTTGTTTAATTAACTATTTATTAATTTATAAATATATTAGGATAATTTTGTAAATAACCTATTGTATGTATATGTGTAAAAATTATACTTAATAATAGAGGCTAATAAATACATTTTAAAATAGCTAATTACAATGCTTAAAAAAAAAGTTAAAATACAGTATTGATAAAAAATAAATACAATTTTAGATATCACCGGCTGATTTGGAACGTGATATAAGAAAACTTCATGCAAGCTTGCAAAACCAACTTCTAAATATCAGCAGCATTGCCGAGTTAAGACGATTCGTACACGACCTTTATGCAAAATCAGAACGATTTTATGTTAGAAGACGAATGGTGAAGCTGTTAAGAGTTTCGAAACAATGCACTGGTAAAGCTATAGCTGATTACGATCTGAACGTCTACAAGTCTTGATAAAAAGTTCACAGCGAATAAGTTTCGAGAATGACCGAATCAAGCAGCTTGCTATTAAAGATCACAAAGAAAAACGGAAGAAAGTGAAGGAAGAAAACGTCAGGCTAAGGCAAAGCTGAATAGTTTACTTCGAACAGAAACACTGTTTGTTGATATGTTGTTGGAGGTTGTTCATGAAGCAAGTAACACATTTCTCCAGTTGCAAAATCTAGGTTTGTCTCGAAAAACAATTAAGACGTTCAGTCTTTTCACAGCTGACGAAACACATGTTGGTGATCAGTGTAGTATTTGTATGGAAGACATACACGTTATTAGAAGAATGAGACGTCTCACTTGCGATGGTCAGCATTATTTCTGCCAGGAATGTATAGACGGATGGCTTGCTAAACACAATACATGTCCTTTATGTAGGCATAAGTTTAATTAAAACGTATTTCGCAACAATAAAGAAATAGATTATAAGTAGTTGTTATTTATGTTTAGTGTTGAGACATTACTTGTTGTGAAACATTTTATGTGTACGTTTACAAAATTGTATTTTTGACACTAAACATCTATTATAAATTGATTTAAGTAAAAAATGTACATAAAAATAACCAGTTGAATTTGTGCAAAGTGTTATCGAATAAGTAATAAACTTTAATTATCATTTAAAACTATAGATTCAAAAATTTTATAAATATATTTTTTAATTAGATATCAAAACCTATAGAAGAATAGTTTTCAATTAAACATAGGAAATTTAAAGTAACATCTAAAAACTATCGTTTTTTTAATTAAACTTTATTTTCCCTTAGGTTTATTTAAAACTGACACTACAATTGATATTCTTTTATGGAGAATTAGTTTTGAAATAAGAAATAATTAAAAAGTTTTATATTGTTTTGGATAACATTTTAGATTAAAAACCAAACTAAAGCAAATATACTAAAACTAATAACTTTAACATTTTCCTAACTAGTCATCATTTAAATTTCAATTTAAAAATCAGAAATTTTATTTAATAAGAAAGTGCATTAAAAAAAAAATTGTAAACGATATCTTCATATCGTGATCCGAGATGGAAATTAAGACTGTTTATTGTTTACTTAATACATCATTATACACATGTAGATTAAAACCTATTATTGAATTAACTAAATTGACAATAAACTTAACATTTAATACACTATTTTTAAAAAAAACTAATTTTGATTTATTAGGACTCAAGTTGTATAACCTCTAGTGCTTAATTTTCTTAAAAGTGATTAATATATAAATGCGCATGAATGGTTGCATCAGACTCTTAATATTCTCTCAACTGTTCATAATACTATTCTTAACTTTTTCAAAAATTTAGGCTCCAGGACCGTTTATATTAATTATTTGCTTTTAAACAAGTTTATTATACATTTTCAATACAGAGTTTTCACTAAACATTCTAACTTATTAACTTTTGTTGAATATGTTTTTGTATTTTTTTGGAAATTTAGGACTTAACATTAAAAACAATATTTTTAACTGCTCGTAATAGATTGTTAAAGCATGTGATTTACGACTCGATAACTGAAATGTTCTTTGGTATAACTTTTCGAGCGATAACCTTTTGTCGTTTAAAAAACAGTAATAAAAAAACGTTTATGTTTAAACAAACTACTAGATTAAAATATTAAACATATTTAATATAACTGGCTAGATCAGGGGTCGGCAAACTGCGGCCCGCGGGCCAATTGCGGCCCGCGAAGGGTAAATCTGCGGCCCGCGATCACGTTATTTTTTTGAATGGAATGCGGCCCGCGAAAGAAAATTTTGTGGCCCGCGAGCATGTAAAAGTGGCCCGCTGAGCAAAAACATATTTCAAGTAAAATTTTTTTCGGTAATTCGATTTAATTTGTTTAGTTTGGTTTTAAGTCTCTGTATAACATTTAAAAATAATTAGAAGAAGTTACTACTTTAATTTAAAATTGTGAAAAAGACAGATTAGCATTCTAACAGGATATTTTTCAGATTTTCATAATAACTTCTATTTTACAACAGTAAGTAATTATCTGAAAAAAGAGTGCTTGAATTTAATAAGTTAGTTATATTATACCTATTTATCAAATAAACTAAATGCAAATGTTTTCCATTTTGTACAAAAGTAATGCACAGTAACTAACTAAAGTGTCATTTCTTTATAGCTTAGATATTCTTTCCAATATCTTTTATACCTAAGTTTCTTTTATTTATTTTTTATTTGTAAATGTTATGTTTTAGTGTAAAAACATTTAAAATAACATAGTAATAAGAAAAAAAGGTTTATTTAAGTTTTGTTTTGACACATTTTAATTTTTTAGAAGTTTTCTTTGCACTTAAACTAATTTATATGCACACCAACTTAAAAAAATGCACATATTTTAAACCACTATTTATAAAATACTTTAGTTAGTTTAAGTTTAGTTTATGCATAATTTTCTAAGTTTGTTTTTTCTACATGTAATATCTAAATTTGTACTGACACAATTAAAACAATATATATGACATAAAGTAATATAGTTTTTGGTAGGTATATATTTTCATTTTTCAAACATTGATTTTGTCAAACTAAGTTAACTTTTATGCTTTGCATATCAATACGAACACTTGCTGTTTTTTGAAGCTACCTTTTTAATATAAACTAGACATAAGGATAGTTTATAAACATTGACACACACTCAGACTATCACTATTTGAAGACTTCAAATATCAGGCCAACTTAGTCATTTTATATGTTTTTGGCTAGAATTGTTTTTTGTGTACAGGAATGGTATCAGGAATGTTTTTGTTAATTCAGGCTGGCTTTTTTGCTTAAAAGAGTGGCAAATTAAACTTATGATGTAAGTTTTGCTCAACCCAAAGTGTTAGTTTCAGTTATAATATATGTTATAATATATCAAGTTCAAGCTTTGAACTTGAAAATTTATGCTTAAAAATTTTGGAAAAAAACTTTAATTTGAGAATTTTGAAAAAGCCTGGAGTTTCAAAAAATTTTTATATGTAAAGTAGTGAAATTTCGATTTGACACAAAAAATTTAGTAAATAAACATTTCTTTATTAAAAAATATACTAAGGTAGCTTAACAGTGTTTTTTAATATTGATATACTTTATAAGACACTTTTTAAACTTTAATTAAACTTAATACTAAAAATAAAAGGAGGAATTGTACTTCTAAAAAGTTTTGGTGCACTGCACCTTTACTTGTAAAATTTCACCGATTGTTGTGCTTCGTGTTTGAACTAAACCGAGAAGTTATACTAAAGTGTCAAAGTTAAAAAAAATTCTCTAATAAAAATTCTCAGATAAGCAATAGTTTTTCTATCAGTGTTCTCATCTTAACATATTGATTAAAGTCATAAGTTGATTTATGCGACTTTATAACCTTAATGTATTTCCTAAATTGGACTTTTTGTTGTCATTGAAAAAATAAACAAAAGTTTTTCTTTACTGCCAACAAAAGTTCTTTAAAAAAGTTTTCTATTATAAACGGTATCTCATTATTAATAATAAATTTTGCTACTTTATAACTTGCCTTAACAACTTTTTTCTGATAATTCTGTAGTTACTGAAGATAATCATGTGCTTTGTTGGAACTGACTTTGGTGATTTGTTTTTTTATTGTTTCTCGCAATAACTCCTAACTAACGTTTTTTTTTGTTGCTCGTCTTTTATTTTACAACTAATATTTTTAAATTGTTATTGCAGATAAAGAATTGCTGTAATGCTTAATAAAAAAGAGGTTTTTCTTTTCGCTAATGACTCAATTAAGTTTTATACTTTTGTTTAAAATGTTTAAGAAAGTTAATTGTCCATTCCAGCTGACTTATATTTTTTTGGCATGTAATTTGTTTACTGTTAATAAGTTTCGTCATTGCTTTATGTTGTGAACTTTGTGTTAACTGGGTTGCTACACAAACAGGCTATTTTAAAAGCTTGAAAACTCAGATGTGTGTGAAACTTTTATTTCAAACACTTTAAATAAATCTTAGAATTTCCAGAATAGTTTTTATGACTGTAGTGTAGTTTACTAATTGTAGTTTTTTCTTGTTTTTTACACTTTGTGTACTTTTTAATGATGATGATATTTTTACTAGGTACTTAAGCTTGATTTACTAGCTTTTTAAACTTATGCTGGTTTGATACAACTCAGACATTTTTGCTTTTTAAGTGACAACCATGTAAAAGAATAGTAACTAATTAGATATTTTTTTAATTATGTTAAAGAATTTGTTGTAGCTTTCTATAATACAAACAGGTATTAATTTTATTAAATTAACTAATTACTAACTTTTTTAATGAATATAAACTATTTAACACGCAAAAACTTTTTTTTAAAGTTAATATTCTTAGAAATATGTAAAAAGGGGTTGATAATATAATAAATATATAAAAGTAACAAATAAATTGTCTTTCAAGTTTGGTTTTTATAGAGAGTTAAATTGTATGTAAAATTACAAAAGTATTAATTTTAACTTAGTAAGTGCTTATGAAAGTACATAGTTTATTAACACTTAAGTATATTAGTCAATGTAAATTTTATTCTAATTTTATTTAATTTAATTTAAATAGTCATTCTATGTATAGCTAAAAGTTATTTAAAATGATAAGGTGAATAAAAGTAAAACTTTTCTCTAGTGTGACTAAAACTAAAACCAAAAGATTATTCAAATGTCACTAAAACTAAAACTGCGGCCCGCGAAGACTTTCTAAACTTGAAATTTGCCCGCGACCACCAACTGCCTGCCGACCCCTGGGCTAGATACTACAAAAGCACATAAACTCTGTATTTTTAAAAACTAGAGTTAAAACATGCATGACTTATTCTTACAACAAAATAACTCTGTATTAAACGGAATCTTAGTTATTTTTTATAACAATTCCTGATAATAATTAATTAAACGTTTAACAAAAGGTACTTAATTTTATTCATTACATAAATATGAAAATTCGTGAAAAGTAAAAAATAGAACTTATAAATGTTTTTGTTTTTATACTATGACTTAAATTTTAAAGCATTGTATCATATATATTTTCAAATGTATCAAGCTACTATAGTTTGGAAAAAATATAATGAATCCTTAGTTAAACTAATTACTATTAAAATTTTATAATTAAAAGTTATATTACTGAAGAAGTTTAGTTTTGCTTATAAGTTTGTTAATCCATGCTATAGTGACGCACCGTGTCATTTTGTCGCTGTGCCAAAGTGACCCTCTGTGCCAAAGTGACGCACCGTGTCGTTTTGTCGTTGTGCCAAAGTGACGCACCGTGTCATTTTGTCGCCGTGCCAAAGTGACCCTCCGTGCCAAAATGACGCACCGTGCCAAGGTGACGCACCGTGTCATTTTGTCGCTGTGCAAAAGTGACGCACCGTGTCATTTTGTCGCCGTGCCAAAGTGACCCTCCGTGCCAAAATGACCCATTGTGCCAGATTGACCCACCGTGTCATTTTGTTCGCTGTCCCAAAGTGACGCACCGTGTCATTTTGTCACCATGCCAAAGTGACCCTCCGTGTCAAAGTGAAGCACCGTGCCAAAGTGACATTTTATCGCTGTGTCATTCTGATACCCACCCAATTAATAATTTATAGAGTGTATATACTTATATAAGTTTCTAATAGTAATCAAGTGTATTAATCATGAACATAATTATTATTATAACCGAACAACAGTACAGCAAACCTATAAAAATATAATAAATAGTTTTTAAATTTTTTATTATTTGTTGTATAAAGTTATCTTTGAAAATTGTTATTAAATAATAAAATATCGAGTAAAATGGTTTTATAAGCAATAATGCTTTGTTGAAACGAGTATTTCTAGTGAGATATACATATGTTTTTAGAATGCTATAATAATTGAATTGTAATGAAAACAAACATTAAATATTAATTCCTTCAAAAAAAAGTTCAAAGCCTTAAAAGCCCACATTCTTAAAGTTTCGTTTTTTTTTAAACAAGGATCAAAAAGTGACTGTACATTAGCGTGCATCTGTTGCCCGATTAAAAATAAAAATTCTGTAGTAGAGCAAAGTCTAACTTCTTGTGCGTGGCAAATCAAATAAATATACAGCAAAAAAATAGTTTCCTACTATTTACTACCGTAAAGCTATTTAAATTTTTCTAAAAAACAGCCCTATGTAAATTGTATGGGACCTTCGAGTTTTTGGCTGAAATTTTTTTTACATAAAGTAATTTTTTCAAAAATTAGTGTTACGCGTTTTCAGACAACTTAACAAAAGTTTTTTGGAGGAATTTCTTTGTTTCTTTCATAAAACTTTGAATAACGAAAAATGATAAAAAGACACAGAAAGTCTAAAAATACCTCAATGAAACGTTCTTCTAATGGTTTGAAAACGCGTAGAATGTGAATGTAGAATTTGTGATGGTTACTGAGGTAAAAACAGTCAGCCAAAAACTTGAAAGTCTACACTTTAAGGTCCCATACAGTTTACATAGGTTGTTTTCAAAAAAATGTAAATAGCGTGACGGTAGTAAACGGTAGGAAGCATTTTTTTTTTGTCCTGTCTATTAATGTGATTTCCCGCTCACACAAAAAAGGACTAAGCGAAATTAAAATTTCGTAGCAGCAGATGCACCCTACTGTACACAATATAATATATTTAAGTGCAAGTTTTTCTACAATTATATATGTTAGATAACTTCTTAACTAAATATTCATAGATCAGTTAAGTTATTTATATGTTTCATCCATTTTAGATCTTTCAACATACAAATGGAAAGTTTTCAAAGCTGCTATTAGAACCCTTGAGCCTTTAGTCTACTCAATGAAATAGAAGTAAACTTATTTATGTTTTTATTTTTAAAATATGTTTCATGAAACAACTAAACATTATCCGAGATCAAGTAAAAAGACTGTACTAAGTTTTTCAAAAACTTTTTAAACTAACTTGAGTTTTTTTTAGTAACAAAATTATCGGTTTTAGTCAACCTGAGTTGTAAAATAGTATAGATACTTCGCATTAGACTTATGGTTAATTTTAGATGTGTAAAGTATATCTTATTCAGTGATATTGTTTGTACAAATATTTTAATTTATAACTAATTAAGAAAAAAAAAATTGTTTTATTAATTTCTAAAACAAAAATTATAATATTTTATGTGTAGAAATTTAATTTGAATTTTTCCATTTGTTTTGGTTTCTGCTAAAACTTAGTATAAAAAACATAAAAAAAAAAGAATTAAAAACTATTTTTTTTAATCTAAAACAAAAGTACTTTTTTGAGAATAAATCTTATGTTAAAAAAATATTTTAAGTTTTTAAACATAAAATTCATACTTTTAATATACACATGCCAATATGCACTAAACTATTTTGTACTACATATGTATTTCATTAAGTAATCAAAATATTTAATACTTAGTGTTAGTTACTTTAAGCTGTGTTTCAATAAAAAAGTATATTCACAATTAAATACTCCTACTAATCAGTGAAATCGTTATTGTGTTCCTTGTTTTGTAAATGAACGCAGTTTGAGCTAAAAACCTTCAAATAAAATATATTTTACGAATATTAACTTGCTCCTAGATTGTAGAGCCGAGCTAAAAACAGTTTGAATTCAAAAGTTTAAAGTTAATTTAATTAAGGAAATTAAAAAATGTTTTTAATTTTTAACTGTGAGATTTTTAGATATAAACTGAACTCTACTTTTATTTTAAATACTACTTCAAGGTTTAAATACTTTTGATTTTTTTTACATTGGTTTAGTAATACATGAAAAACCTTAAAATTTATTTCAATGAATATTTAGTAAAAGAGAAGTTTATGAGAGATTTTTATAATACGAATTTGCACTTTGTACAAAATATTGTTTGATTAAAAAGTGCAAACTCAAGAAAATTATTACTGTATAGATATAATACAACTAATTACTGTATGTCAATTTATTTTCAAAAATTTCACTAAATAGGTAAAATAACCTAATAAAAACAGTTCAAGTTATTAGTAGAGTAACTATTAGCTATAAAGTTTTAAAATCACGATTTAAGTGGTATTAAATCCTTAAAATTTTTAGAGAATTGTTTAATAATTTAAATTTTTATTTTTAATTAAAATCATACTTGTTCCTTTACTAATATAAAAGTAAATTAACGCAAATCTATTTTAAAATAAAAAAAAGATAACTTATAAGTATTATGAAATTAACATTACTTTTTTATTATAATTATTGAATGTATTGTTTTTTATTTATAGTATTAATTTAAATTTTCTTTATTTCAAATAAACTATAATTAAGAAAGTTTTAAATTTGTATTTTATTTAATCACCTGAGATAGCTTTAAAAAAACACGATAATCAATGCATAATCATAAATAAATATACTTTGTTTATAAATTTTTGTTGAAAGATTTGTTACAAATGTCTTCTAAGTTTAGGTTAAAAAGGAATGTTATACTGAATAAAAATAACATTTATTTATACTAATTTGTTTGTTTCTATAAGATGAGGAAGTTGTTAATATTTTTAACCTTTTTATATATGATAAAAAGTTTTAAGGTAAATTAAAATTTTTTAAGCTAGTTGAATATATTTAAACTTCATAAAAACTGTAATATTGATAAATAAAAGTACTTAATTTTAAAACGGAGTGTGCAATATTTTTTTTTTTAAGCAAAAATTCTTCTAGGAATGGTAATTTTAATTGTTATATTTTAAGTTTTGTTATCTTTTAACATTTAAAATCTAGCATAATAAAAGAAATGATTTCAAGTGCAAAGTCTACAGTTTTGTATAAAAATCGTTGTTGCAACCAAGGTGAATTTGATATTTCTGTTTTTAAAGAAATAAATAAGCCCATTAAAGCAGCTATTGTTAAATGCTTTTGTGGTACAACTAAACTAAACTCAACAGAAAATTTAAAATTATGACGACTTATTGTAACAGTTTCATTTGTAAATTTAATTCTTATTTATTCCAAAAACAGCAAAATCAACTTTACACAAGAAATCATCACTTTTTTTTATGGTAGTTTGTAATACGATATACTCTGAGGTTTATAATAGTAGTTCAAAAAAAAAAAAATGTATGCAATCTCATGATATCGTATTTACCTTTAAGTTATACTCAATGCAAACCGGTGGGTTTTGGTAAACAAATATTAGTTTTATGTGGATACTCATCAAATAATTCTAGGAAAATGTATGCTTACATTGTAGATATAAAAATTGGATATGAACATAATAATTATTGATAGAAAACAATTTGTGTGGAGCAAATATCATATAGTACCAAAACAATATAATGAAAACAGACAAATTATGCTTTGAGATTTTTTGTTTATAAACCAAACTTATATAAGTTTTGTAATAATTTTTGGAAAAATTATTTGACAAGCTGTTTCTTTTTTATGCAGAAAAAGAAGAAAACAACTTTCCATTTATTGGAAGAAAACAACAATATTTTATTTATTTATTATTGATTTGTTTCATTTTAGTAAAAAAACTTCTGTATTAAACATCCCATAAACTTTAAGTTAGCTTTAAGTTTGAACTAATCTAAAAAAAACTATTATCTTATAATTTACAGCTCCTTAGTTGGTTGAATCTTTTATATTTCTTTTCATTTTTTTTTATTTAGAAGTAATGAAATTATGAAACATTTATGTAGAAAACCCAAAGATAATAATATAATATGTCAATTTAGCACATTTTTGCCTAACTTCAGTGGTTGTTAGCTCCTATAAAGTTACCTCTTTTTAACTATTTGATAAGATTAATTAAAAAATACTTTTTACTTTTTTCTTTTGTAGTCTAACCATTTTTATAATTATCATTGTAGATAATATTAGTAAACTACTGTATTAATTTGTTTATAAAATTAAGAAAATTTCTGAAAAGCTCATTAATTTGGTAACGGTTCTAAATTGCACGGAGACTAAAATGCACGAGGTTACTAAATTGCGCGAGGGAGCTAAACTGCAAGAGAACAAAGTTGCACGAGTGAGAGAGTTTAAAGTTGCAAAAATGCACGAAGCCTAATTTGCACAAAGCCAAAACTGCACGAGTGAACAAAATTGCACGAAGGGTCACTTTTTGCTCGTGAGATAAAAAATAAAGAAATTTTGTTAATAAAACAAAACAAGATACTTACCGAGGGTAAGGGTTAGGGGTATTAGTGAAAGTAAAAATAAAAATAAATAAATAGCTAATAAAAATAATATTTATAAAAATAATTTAAATAATAATAAAAATATTAATTAAAAAAAAAGCTACCGACCGAGGGTAATAGTTAGGTTAGGGGTAATAGTGATATTAAAAATAAAAATTGAACTAAAAAAATTTATAACAAACAATTAAATAAACATTAAAAAAAAATGCTACCGACTGACGGTAAGGGTTAGTGGCAACAGTGATAGTAAAAAAATAATTAAGATAAATAAAAAAAAATAATTAAAAAAAAATAAAATTAAAAAAAAAAAAAAAGTTATAAAAACATTAAAAAAAATAACCCGTGCAAAACTGTCTCCGTGCAAAATTGTTTGCTCGTGCAAAATTGTCTTTGTGCAAAAGTGACCCTTAGTGCAAAATTATCTTCGTGCAATTTTATCTTTGTGCAATTTTATCACCTAGTGCAAAAGTGTCTTAGTGCAAAAGTATCTTTGTCTAATTTTGTAAAATCGTGCAATTTTCTCCACTCGTGCAATTTTGTACGCTCGCGCATTTTAGACAGCTATTATTTTAACCTCTAATCTGATAGATAAAGTTTAAAAAAGCCGGCAAAACAATAGAGATATTGAAAAATATTTGTTTATCATCTAATGTGAGTCTTAAAGTCTAAAAATAAGTTTTCTTTTAATTAATACAACAGGATTATTTAGTTTTTGGTGTTTTGTAATATACTGAATATTTAAACATAACATTAAAAACTTTAGTTTGTCATAAATCATACGGTAGGTCTGTATTGTTGCTTTTTAATAATTTTTCTGTTAAGTGTATAATGTATCTTTTACAGTTGAACTAAATAATCAAATCAGCTATTTGTAGTGCAATTATATTAATAGTAGATGTTTTTTATTCAAATATAAGCTTAAAATATTACTTTAATAAATTTGTTAAAAATATAAAGACAATGATAACTTAATAGTTTTTTCTAATGTAAAACAGTTATTAAAAATCTAAACTATTATAGTCATTTTTTAATTTTAGTTTAAAATTAATTTTTTTTAAATTCATAGCTACTTTTGATCATTTTAAAATACTATACTATGCAGATATATATATTTACTATATATTTACTAAAATCTATAAAAAGAAAAACTAAACGACTACAGTAAAGTAAATAAATATATCTTTCTTAATTAAGTTTATTCACAAAATAATCAAAAGAATGATAAAGTCTATAATACAAAATATAAATAAAACTAGGCAGATACTTATACATCCCCCTTAGATTTTATCTACAAATGAGATAAAACGATGCATTTACAAAGCAAAATAAAATTGTTAAACAACTTGTAAACTTAAACACAGTTTCAGGTCTAAAAATGAACGAAATAAAACTCAAAAAAACAAAAAAACGTTGAAAAGTTACAACTTACTTAGTTTACTAATAAAAAAAATTATTAATACAAACTACAGTTTAAATAAACAATCAAAATGTAACAAAATACTTTGATAACTCATATTAATGTTTCCTTACTTGTCTGCTGAATAAAAGTATTCAAAAACTCAGTTATCTAACCGATTTTATAGTTTTTAGCTTTAAAACGAAACCACGCGCCATTCATCTAACCACTTGAAATTTCATTCAATTCGCTGTTAATCATATCTACAATACTTTCAACTTCTTACCATGTAGAAGGTACATTACTGATAGCAGTAAACACTGAGGAAGTACTACCATACACACTTTTCAAATACTCTATATTAACCAAAAGATCGACTTTTAAGTCAAAATCTTCGTCCTCATCAAAGATCATTTTGAACAGACTGCAGACAAGTGTGCTGCGAATTCAACTACAAACTTTATGTAGTCACCATTGGACTGAAATTCATCAATTAGACCAAAAAACATTATTTCACAGTGATGCATTCCAACTTAAAGCTTAATAAATACCAGCAACATCGGTGTCATAAAGTCATCATTAAGTCTTACTCGGAAACACTGTAAAAAACCGGATAGTTTCACACACTCATCCCGGACACGTTGTTGTTCACAAGTATACTTTGGCGGTCTGTTTGATTTTCTGTAGAAAATATAAGTCAAGAAAATATAGATCAAAGCAAATCTGAGTCATTTCGGTTTAAAATCAATTTTGAAGAAAGCCTTTAGTACAGAGGGAAATTACACAATGCTTATTCAAAAAGAATCTTCTTTCTGGAAACACAGAACATCAAAACTTTTCTTGACATTTTTTTTTCTCAATTTTACCAGAAATGACAAACTTTTACAGTGGTATGTATGCTTTTCTCAGATAAGGGATACTACTTAAAGATTTGCAAACAGGAGTGGTAAATCTTCTTAGAAACTTACGATTTTAAACAGTTAAGCGACCTGATCCATCAACCTTGACAACACATTGATGGCAGTCCTTCAATTCAACCACCATTCCACCTTTTTCCTAATCGCTAGGAAAGTTACCTGTTTGATTTATTATCACGACATGATCACCGCAATTCAAATGTGGCAACAATTTTTCGTTCTCACTTAAATTTTCAAGAGACTTAACAAAGCGAGTACTGTGAGATTCTTTCTTTTTATTTTAAACGTCACGCCACATTTTTGATATCTGCGGGTTATTGTAAGTCATAACACTTTTTTTGACGTAAGGTAATGACTTCTTATCATTTGTAGGTAGGTGAGGATTGTATTGGGATATGTGCGGTTTTAGTCGCCATCCATTGTTTCTGAAATACATTTTTCTGTCTCTGTACCTCCTTTTTCTTCTTTACGTTTTTACGCTCGAACATATTTTTCCTACGACCTCGGCTGCCAAAGCAATCAAGTTTTGTGTATACAATCCACCAACTAGGAGTGCATTTGACTTATCAGCATAATTTAGGCGACTTTGATAATTTTTTACGGGACTTTATCCAGCATTGTTTACTGGCAGAACACTCAATATACCTCATATTTTTACTGCTCCAAACAAATTTATCAGTTGATTTATTACATATGCTACAAGTTATTTTATTACTTGGTTTTTGTGTGTTTATCTTTAAGGACTTGTATAAATTTGTTGTATACAATCGACCAACTAGAAGTGCATTTGACTCATCGGCATAATTTTGTTGACTTTGATAAACTTTTTTACAGGACTTTATCCAGCATTGTTTACAGGCAGAACACTTAATATACTTCATATTTTTACTGCTCTTAAACAAATTTATCAGTTGATTTATTGCTTATGCCACAAGTTATTTTACCACTTGGTTTTTGTGTGGTTTTCTTTGAGGATTTGTATGAGAAAACTGAGGCTGTAACAGCGGATTTTGACATTGCATCATGTGCTATCTCTTTTTCTCCAATAAAACCGATTATCTCATTGACATTTCTCTCATCTAGATTTTCCAATCCTAGCACCTCTTTACGGATATCCTCATCGGCTAAACCTGTTACCACGACATCTTTTAGGATTATATCTGTAAAATCTATCATTTGATAACAGCCATTCTTTGAGCATTTACATGTGTACGAGCATGTACTGGCTTTTCCCCTTTAAACGGGCAGCAAATGATCTAGTGTTTTCAATAAAATCCTGTCTTGAACTAATAAAGTCTGATCGTCGTACAACAACTGAAACAGGAATAACTGCAAGCTGCTTGATCATCCTTGAAAGCTCTTGCTCACTTAAATTCACTACATCTTCATGTCGTTTCAGAATAGCATCACCTAGATCTTCCTTACAGCACTGGTACAATTAATGGTGTTTTTCTACATCTGTCATCTCCATGCTATCTTTAAAAATAGTCCACTTTTGTACAAATATGTTCCAACCCTCTTCATTGCAGTCTGTCCCTATTCGAGGACGGTCCATCTTTGGAGGCTTTGGTTTTGAAGAATTTACATTAATGTATATATTGTTGTTAATGATATGCAAAGAGGCAACTACAGAAGCATCGACGTCTGGTGTTTTAGGTGCAACTCTCAAGAGGGCATTTAATCACAGACATTGTTGATTCAATTTAGCTAGACTTTATCATTAATATGTATATATCTTTTATGGTTGAATTTATTCACAAACTAATTACAAGAATGATAAAGTCTATAATACAAAACATAATTAAAACTAGGTAAATACTTATACGACGCCTAATCAGAGCGTGAAGCAGGAATTCCACCTCAAAACAAGCATGGAGCGACATTCTGCTACACAGAAGAAATAGCAACCGCCGCCATCTTTGATAGAAAACATCTACCGCCAATCTTAAAGCAAAAAAGATTTCAGTAACCACTTAATCAAAGTAGCCTACGCTATCTGTGGCATCGATAAACTAAAATACTGCAAATACACTTTCATCAAATAACTCTACACTGAATTCCACAATTGAGTCCACAGCGTTCAGAAAAACAAACTTGAACATTCATCTTATCAAGTAAGCCCACACAGACTGTGGCGTCAACCTTAGCTACACTTCTACGAACAAGTTGTTTTCTTATATTTAATCAATTCCGTCGTAGTATTTATAAATATTTATATTCTCGTATCTACTTATTATTGAACTTTTATTGAAATATTTATATATATTTACATCATCGTGCCTGCTTAATATTGTATTTTATTGCCACGCTCCGATTACGGAAAGGAACTGAAAGAAGACCAAGCAAATGTTCATCAATATTCTGTACACGAGACGGACTAACGTCGAGTGCCAGAAACTGAGCGACCGGAGACCATAACATATCAAGGAGGGAATCCAGAGCACGTTTTCCCTTCTTTATTATTAACTTTTAGTGTTTAGAGTTATTGTTAGCTGTTATTGCGTTTACTTGTACATAATAAAACAAAATGATTTAGTTTTATGATATCTAGTTATATAAATTATATAGTTATGGCCTTAAAACCCCTAAAAAAAAACATTAACCTTAAAAGCCCCTCGCACACGTTCGCGAACCGAAATAAGTTGTTCCGAGACTACTGCTAACCTGGATTCTGACGAGATTGTCGAGCCTGAGACCGAGGCAATTTCGAAGGAAATCAGTGAGGCTCCTAGCCTACAATAAAGTAGTCCTTAGAATTCAAAAATAATTTTTTTCTTATTTATTAAAGTACGTGTTTTATTAGTGCACAGTAAATGTGTTTAAGAGAATAAAAAATGTGTAAAGTAGATGTGTTTATTAGCAGAGGCGTAGCTTGAACAAATCTGCAGAAAAAGTACTGATGATTAAAAAAGTTATATGTTTGTTTTATCAAAAGAAGTTGAAATAATTTTAAAACAATAAAAAGTCATTATAAAACAAAAGTGTATATAAAATGCAAATTTAAAAAAATTTCTTATCAATGCATATTTGTTCAAGATGGGAATGGACCAAATATGCACGAAGACATTTTTGCACAAAGGAGTAATTGCACAATTTTGCACGAAGACAGTATTGCACAGAGAATAATTTTTTTCAGGGGATTAGTAAAAAAGATTAAATGATAAAAAATAAAATAAATATAAAATAAAAAATAAATCGATGAAAAAAATAGAATTACTGACCGCGGAGAAGAGTTAGGGGTAATTATGATGGGAGCCGATCATTTCTAACCCGCTATCATTTCTAACCCGTTCACTTCTAACCCAATCATTTCTAACCCGATCACTTCTAACCCGATAATTTCTAACCCGATCACTTCTAACCCGATCACTTCTAACCCGATCACTTCTAACCCGATCACTTCTAACCTGATCATTTCTAAACCGATCACTTCTAACCCGATCACTTCTAACTCGATTACTTCTAACCCGATCACTTCTAACCCGATCACTTCTAACCCGATCATTTCTAACTAGATCATTTCTAACCCGATCACTTCTAACCCGATCATTTCTAACCCGATCACTTCTAACTCGATTACTTCTAACCCGATCATTTCTAACCCGATCACTTCTAACTTGATTATTTCAAACAAGATCATTTCTAACCCGATTACTTCTAACCCGATTCAACCCAATCATTTCTAACCCGATCATTTCTAACCCGATCACTTCTAACCCGATCACTTCTAACCCGATCACTTCTAACCTGATCATTTCTAACCCGTTCTACTTGTTTATTTTATTTCTTAATTTTAATATATATTTTTTCAAAAACTAACTAGTCTCATAAAATTATAAAAGTATTTTTTTTTAGTTTCTTTGAAACATTCTAATTTTAATGTGTTACGTAAAAAAACATTGTTAGTATGAACTTTAACTTTAGTATTAACTAAACATAAGTTTTATTTAATTTTATCACCTTATTTTTTAATATTTCATTCTACACATAATTTAAATTTTTTTTCATTATTTCATATTTTTTTGTTCTTTAAATCTACTTTAATAGCCGTTTTTCGATAATAACATACAATTTACTAAATCGTTTACTTTACAATATTATGAACTATTCTTTGTAGGATTTTAAAGTAAGCACTTAAAACTATATTTAAGTTGGATCTGATAATAATTCACGTGACTATGATAATTTTAACATAAGTAAACTTTTAAAAGTAAACCTTGGCAATTGTAATATTCAGAAACAAATAACCTTTATATTACGGTTCAAAAACTACAATGTAAGTCTGTTGTAAATGTTGTATTATTGCTCACTAATGTACTAGCGATTTATAGTAGGTTATTTTTAAGTCTCGTTTTAATAACTTTTACAAATTGTTATACAACTTACATAGGCCAATTAAGATAATCGAATTTAAACAAACACTAGTAGAAATTAAATACTTTTGTTATATTAAGTGTAAAAGCCTGAATTATAGGTATAACCTAGATATTAAAACAGTTATGTCGTATAACAAACTGCAAAAGTATATTACGTCGATTGAGCGTCTTGATTTCACATCATTAATAAATTCCTACTTGGTCCTAAAGCAAAAAACGTCAAGAACAATTAAACAGACATGTTTATTTGTATAACAAGTCCGAGGTTAATCAAATCTCGCCCAGGTAATCTTCTTTAAAACATTCACTTAAATCTATATAACATACAAAGTGTTTTAATTACGACTTAAGTTAGTACTTTAGTAGACAAAAGTTCTTTAAAATTTACTTCATTATGAACAGTTGAAATGTAAGTATAAACGAAATAAGTACTGAAAAACATTTTGAAATAGAGTAACAACTTAAATATAGTTAAATTAAGTATATCTAGAAGCAAAAGTTTATAAAAACTACATCAAGTTTTTTGTTTCCTTTAATCAACTATTTTTTAAAAGATTATTACACGCAACATATTTACTTTTTATTCATTACAGTAAAGCCAGCTTAAAATCTATTGACTTTATTCACGGTGTTTTTTTTGCACCTCTAAATTTCTAAAAACGATTTTTTCACCTCTAATTTTCTATAAACCTATATTAGAGTTTCACAACACAAACAAATTTTTTTATTTTATTATAAATTTTAGAAATATATAAATTAATCAAGTAACTTATACTCATATTTCATATTTAATTTTCGCTGAATAATTATAAGTTCTTGTGTTTTTGGAAACCTGTAATACAATAACTTTTAAAAGATATCAAGAAATTTTTTAAAGAAGTTTCTACTATTAATCGTGAGAAGCTGTTTTTGCAATTTAAATATTGAAAACTTTTAAATTTTCATGTTAAATGTTTAGCAAAATAATAAGTTTTCGACACTTAACTTTTATAGTTAAGTTAATTATGTAAAACATCTTAATAAATCTTTAAATATAAACTACCATTTGCTAAATGAAAGAAAATTAAATTTAAGTTGTAGTAAATGACAGGTTCTAAATTTTGAAAAACGTCTACCTCTACTTTTGACTATTTAAACAGTATAAACTTTCGTTTTAAGAACTTAAAATTTAATTAAAATAATTTAAATGAAACCACCATACTAATTACGATTACTAAATTTTAAAAAGTGTATTATTTCGAGTTTCATATATACTGATATTAATATTCTTAAAAAGTTGTATTTTATATAAATTCGCCTTAAATTTGAATGCAACTTGCCAATCTGGTCTCCATAATTAAAAAAATGTATATTAACCATATAAAATCTCTTCAAAGAAAAAGTACGGAGTAGTCTTTAATGGCTGCAAAACTCATTATATTTCTTACATTGACGACTATAAAAACTTAATACTTAATGTTTAAAATACAGAAGACTTAGAATTTTCGTAATGCTATTTAAAACTAATTAACTACAGTTAATAATTAATCCATTTCAACTTTATTTAAATGATTAATTAACACAAAAATAAACCATTGATTTATAAACCTAACGAAAATAAACCATTATAAACCATTGATTTAATATTTAGAACTTGGGTAACTCTATAGTTTAATTTTGTTAGCAGCGCCTTTCCTCTGTAAATAATGCAAGGTTTTTCAATATTTTCGATAGACATTTATTTAGCCTGTGTTCCTAATGTGCCTTGGACTTTAAATTTAGTGGTCAGTCAATGCACTTAATTTTTTTATTTTTTTTACAATTGTCTGTACCTTAATTCCAATAATATTTATTTTAGTTGTATAGATTATGCTTTAGCAAAGCGACAAAAATAATTGATAAGAAAACAATGAAATACAAAATGTTTGCACAAAAGTACAGAACCTAACTCTAAAAGTCAGGATGTGTATGTCCGTTTGATGTTTGGACAAGAATATATTTTATTCATGAACTTATGTAGTTTGTTTAAATTCTGACATTCTAGTATGTTCTAAAAGAATTTTATAAAAGTAACCATTAACCTTCTTTTAATGAAAAAATGCGTAATTCAGACTGTTTTGCTGATTGCTGCACTAAAATTATTGAAATAATTTACTAAATCGTCTCAAAATGTGTTGCTGAATTTTTAAGTGAAGGTTTTTTGTTGGAAAGAAAGTGGAGGTTAATTCTAAATTGAAAGATTGTGCAGCTATTTTTGGTTTTATTGGAACTCACTGATCGATGAAAGAATTGATGTCAAGTTTGCTTATTCAGAAGTTAAAACCAAAATTGTTAAAACCTTCTTCTTCAAATCTTAAATAAGTCAATTAGTATTATACAAAAGTGTTAAATTCTTTTGCTGTTAATCTTTAAATACTAGATAAAACTATAGGTTTTGATTTAAAGGTATATAAATTTGCCTCTCTTTGTTACGTGGCATTCAGTTTAACTGGCCCAGATTTTGATGCCTGGGTCTAGTGTAGGATAACAAATTTCCAATGGCAAAGTATATCAAAATTAAATTTTAACAAACCTAACTAAACATTTAGTTTTATTTTAAACAAAACTAACTAAATTTCATTAAAAAATAACTTTGTTGAGATTAATTTGTTTTTAAAACAAATCCTTGTTTTAAAACAATAATAAAAAATTATATTAATATAGATCGGGTTAATAATTGTCGGGTTAGATCGGGTTAGAAAAGATCAGTTAGATATGATCAGGTTAGAAATGATCAGGTTAGATTTAATCGGGTTAGAAATGATTTGGTTAAATCGGGTTAGAAATGATCGGGTTAGAAATGATCTTGTTAGAAATGAACGGGTTAGAAATGATCGGGTTAGAAATGATCGGGTTAGAAATGATCGGGTTAGAAGTGATCGGGTTAGAAATGATCGGGTTAGAAATGATCGGGTTAGAAGTGATCGGGTTAGAAGTGATCGGGTTAGAAGTAATCGAGTTAGAAATGATCGGGTTGGAAATGATCGGGTTAGAAGTGATCGGGTTAGAAATGATCGGGTTAGAAATGATCGGGTTAGAAGTGATCGGGTTAGAAGTGATCGGGTTTGAAGTGATCGAGTTAGAAGTGATCGGATTAGAAATGATCGGGTTAGAAATGATCGGGTTAGAAGTGATCGGGTTAGAAGTGATCGGGTTAGAAATGATAGCGAGTTAGAAATGATAGTAAAACAATGATGATACGAAAACGGAAAAAAATAGTGATAAAAATTGTTATCAATAAAAATAAGAAAGTGAACAAACAAATAAAAACTAATTGATAAAATTACCGACCGAGAGTAAAGGTTAGGGGTAATAGTGATAGTAAGAATAATAAATTTAATAAAAAGTATATAAATGAAATAACTAGAGAATAAAATTTATTTAAAATATCTTAACTTGTACAAAACTGTCTTTTTGCAATAAAGTCCCTTCGTGCATAAGTGACTTTCGTACAAAAGTGTCTTCGTGTAAAAGTTTCTTCGTGCGAAAGTGTACCTTCGTACATTTTAGACACATTTTCGTTTTAGACACTTTTTTAGTTATTTGTTTTTTGGTTTTTTGTAATCTAATGACGTTTTGTTTCTTGCGATCCATAGTTTCATAATTACTCTTTTTATTATATATTTAAAATTGGATTTTTTTTTGTGAAAAATCCATTATTTATTGTCAAGTACTTTGAAAAAAATTTTATTAAGTGTTTTGAATAAACCAGCACTTTTATTAGTCTAAGTTCAGTTTGATAGTAAACATTGCTTCTTGGTTGCAATGTTTATATAAAAAATTATTTAGCATGCTGCGACTAATAAAAATAGTTGTATTACATGAAATTTGAAAAAAAAAACTTCACAAAAAAAAAGTAAACTTAAAAATATAATAACATAGCATCAGTAATTTAATAAGGTAAAAGCCTAAATGTATGTTTTACACAAAGTAAAAGTTTATTTTTTTGTTTCTAGAAAAATAAAACATTTTTGGCTGAAAAACTATTTGCGAACGGCAAAATTTTGCCCTGTAGCCTACGTGCCAAAATTTGTTGATACTCGTTACTTTAACACATACTTTTACTCTAACTAGTGGAGAACTTTAAGATCTAAAGTTTGGTAGCGTTTTCCAATGGATTGATAAACGATACTTTGTTATTGATTTCAAGACTGTAGTGTTGGCTATTGTCCAATTAAATTCCTAGAGTAATTTTCGATATTCTTAACTAAACACCTGGTCAGAAAAGATTTACTCAAAGAACTTATATAAACAATTTTTAACTAAATTTATCTGGTTGCTGACATTTTTTTACACTAAAAATAAAATAAAAAATATCTGTTGATTGATTCTTTTTTAAACTACTAAAACAACTTGTAGACATAAAGATAAAAATGATAAAACTAATGATACTTTATTAGGCGAATAAAATTACGAAATAATTCATGCAAATTGTTAAAAGCTAGCAAAAATATTTCATAAATACATTTCATCACGAAATAAAGCCTTTTTTACTGACGACTTAACGCTACAATTCTTTGCATTTCTATAAGGTTCTGCATACAGCAAGTTTTATATAAATGTATCATATAAAATACAATGGTTTTGTAGCATCGTACATCAGAGTTTCCAAAAATGGATGAAATTGAAAAGGATGGTGGGAAACCTTGATGTGTATATTTACCTTCATTTAGAACTGTTCTGTTTATGTAATTTACATAAGCACAAACAAAAAAGCTCGAAACTGTGGCAGCTATGTTGATGTAATTATTATTGCCTCAGGTGTTTCGGGATAGCGATCTTCGTCTCAATATTATCGCATCCCAGCATCTGTGTGTCGTTAGTTCCTCTTACAGCTTCATTTGCCTCTTCCTTGGTGGCAAACTGAACATATCCATGACCTCTGGACATTCCGTTAGGATGGAAACATACCTAGGCAGATTTTTAATGTTCACTGGGTTGTTTTTTAAGTTTTCCATTATTTTATTATTTTACTGATAAAACTAAGGTAGTTTATATAGATATCAAGTTATAATAACGTAGAATAGTATTTTGATAAAAATGGGGTAGCTAAATTAGACAGTTATAAAATATTTATTTATTACATATACCGCTACTACTATATAATGAATGTGTTAATTGTATAATCGATATTCAACAGAAAAAATACTTAGAAGTATTACAAAATTGTAGTTGATAAAACAAATATTAAATTAGTTTTCAAAACAATTATTTTAAAAACAAAAATAACCTTGGCCTCCACGATTCTTCCATACTGTTGAAATTCTTCTTTCAGCTTAGCATGACCTACGTAATCAGCCAGGCCTCTGACGTATACACTCGTTCCCGGTTCATGACGTATTGGTGCGTAACGTGGAACGAAATTAGGCATAGAAGCCGATGGAGCAAAAGGTGGCATAGGAGCCGATGGAACGAAAGGTGGCATAGGAGCCGATGGAACGAAAGGTGGCATAGGAGCTGACGGAGCGAAAGTAAACATCGGAGCCGATGGAGCAAAACTAGGCATAGGAGCCGATGAAGCGAAATTAGGCATAGGAGCCGATGGAGCGAATGGTGGCATAGGAGCCGATGGAACGAAAGGTGGCATAGGAGCCGACGGAGCGAAAGTAGGCTTAAGAGCCGATGGAGCGAAAGGTGGCATAGGAGCCGATCGAGCAAAACTAGGCAAAGGAGCCGATGAAGCGAAAGTAGGCATAGGAGCCAATGGAAATAAAGCAGGCCTTGGAGCCGACGGATCGATAGGATGCATTGAGGCTAGGGTTCGAATGAAAGCCATCAGATCATTAATAGTAGGAAGCATGATAATTTGAGGTGGATAAAACACTGTGGGATCTGATGGCATTTTCGCTTTTACTCCATAAGTTCTGTTAATTTCCAGTTCTACAAATATTTAATAAGTTTAAAATTTGTAGGTAGAATTTATAGGTCAAATACATTTATGCTTTGAAAAATTTAAGAGACAACTCAACTACTTGACTTTGATAAGATTTGAGTTGTTAAAAAACCTTTGGTTTACAGTCAAATTAAATATATTTTTTAGAAAATAGTGGTTTTCTAAAACTTAATGTGAAAAATGTATAAAAATTCGAATGATTACGTTTAAACTCTTAATTACTTTCCATTTTTAAAGCTCTTATAAACAAAATTTCAACAACAAACCTTTCAAATTGTTATCTATCAATATTCTGCTGAACACAATATCAACTGATGATTTTTCTGCAAACTGAATCATCACTTTGTCCATGTTCCTCACCACTTCACATTTTTTAATCTCACCATATACCTAAAAAAGAAATAGATCACTTAAATATTTTACTATGATAAACACTTTAAACTAAAAACTATGAAATGTAACTATTGATTCTACAATTTGATCGCATAAGAAGTTTAACAGCTTTTTGACCAATACAAAATATATTTTATGCTTACCTTGAAAATTTCTTTAAAATAATTTTTAGTTTTGTCTCCTAATGCAACATAAATCCTCTTTTCTTTAATCATTTGCAGTTCTGCTTTTGTTCTGTACTTACATACAGTAACCTGTATAACATGTATGTTTTAATTAAGTTAATTTTAAACTGCAACTCAGTGACAAGCTAGAGTGCTAAAAAATACATAAACCTGATTTTTAAATTTAACATTTAAAATAGGAGAATGAAACCATTAATTAAACATCTAGTTAGAATTACTTATTAACTTATTTTGTCCTTTAGTCAAATAGCAGTATAAATTACTTAGAAATTCATATCAAAAGCCAAAATTTTAACTTTTTCTTATTAAGCAAAAAACCTACCAATCTTCCATATAGAATAGAGTTGTGATATTTTTCAACACACATGTCTGCTTCACTTATAGATTGAAATTCCACGATAACATATCCTTTTGAAACTTCATTCCTATTTTTTGCTATCTGTTATAATATTAATAAGCATAAAATCATTGAAAGTGAATGAAGTCAAAACGATTTCAAAGTTGTCAATTTACTTATTATTAAAAAAAAATTGTTGATATATACATACATTTATGTTTACTTATTAGGTTTAAGTCTTGTTTGTTTTTTCTGATCGCTACTAAGTTTTCTAGCACTTTGAAACAAAGTTAATCAATATAAAACGTTACAGACAATTCAGGAAAACAAACTTATAAGTTTTAAGTCATGAATATCAAAAACATTTACCTTGCAACTTTTCACATTTCCAATGGATGAATTCAAAAAACCCTCTATGTCACTTACGCTGATGTTTTTGTCTATGTTGTTGATGTATACTATGTTTTCCATTTTATTGAGTTTATTAGTTTTTCTATGCTGAAGTTTATTCAATTACACAATTTAGACATTAAAAAAATACCAAAAACAAATTTTTTATTTAAAAATTGTAAATATAGGAAGAATAGTCAGCAATAAATAGCTTTAAGTGAAATAGATATAAACACAAATGAAGAAATTGTAGTATACTGACAAAATATTTTGTAATTGAGTAAATATTGAAAATTTTGCAATTTTAGATGAGCAATAATGAGGTCTGAGGTATAATTGAAGGTAAACATTTCTAATTAAACTTTTTAGTTTGTTCCTAATAATGAACATTTAAGACATTATAAAAAATAATTCATTTTATAGTACTTTTATTTTAGTAACTTACCACAAACAATTACCTGCCTGATGTGTTAAACTTAAATTCAAAGGTTTAAACAGATAAAAACATAAAACAATTATTTTAAAATGTAGAGTTATTTTTTAGCAGTCCAAAAAACAATTCACCATATTTAAAAAACTTAACCTGTACAAGATTCATAAATAGCTTCATGCTTAGCATTGCTAAGATTGCTAACATTGCTTAGATTGCTAACATTGCTAACATAAACAACTAAACACTGAATACTGAATAAAATAATGATTTTTTTGATCTAAAATTTTGTGCCAGAGTAATTTGTGGCTTTCAATTGATTTAAGTCTTACAACTATGTTACTACAGTAACCTCTCGCTTATTTACGCACATTGTGTCCACAGAAAAAGTGCGTAAAGATATGAGAGATCGTAAAGAAACGAGAGGTACCAAATATACTCACTATAATGGCTGTTTTTTAATATTGCTTCTAGTTAAAAGCAGACTGGGCACTTTCCCACTTTTAACTATTTGTTTACTTCATTTATAAATATGAAAACAACAGATAAAACTATACATATATTAAAAAAAAGGATTTGAATTTCTATAAAATAATAATAATACGAGTAGAAATAATTTTACTATTTTAATAATAAGTAGAAATTATCTTTATCTTTATTTATATGTGACATTTATATTTTATTCTACTTAGCAAATTCAATTTATAATTAAGCATTTCTTTACAATTATAAAATGGTGTTTATTAATATATAGGGCAAGACTGCTGTATTATTTCTTTGTGTTTTAAACTCTCATTATTTCATTATACTTTCATTATTAAACACAGTCATGTTTATTTCAGAATTTTGATTTAATCTCTTATTCTTAACAAAATTTCTGATATACTGAGGTATAACTAAGTGTTTATCAATTAGTCAAGGAACATAAATTTACAAAGTTTAAAGATATAGAGAGGTGTGTTAGCATTCAAAATTATATTCTAATTTAGAAATATACATTAAACCTGATTTGTGCAATATTAAAAAAAATTAAAATTTTTATATTCTGAATTTTATAGAATTCTGAAATGCGTAACTAAACGAGAGTGCGTAACGTCACGAGTGCGTAAAGACCCGAGAGGTTACTGTATGCGTATTTGCAATTTAAGCTTGAATTCTAGAGTTTATAAATCTGGTTGCATTTAATTTTATGCATTGTATAATTATTCCTAATGAAATAAAAATGCCTATTTGAAAAATAAATGCAACAATTAAACTCGTGAAGATATCTTTAATTGAAACATAAACATATGTTCTAATTTTTTTATATTTAGTTTTCCCACTGTTTAATTATAAGAAAAATTGATACAGAAAAGTCGTAAAATTTCTCATCTAAATTTCAAAAAAAAAAACTATAAACTAGTTTAACATAGAATTATTCCTTAGGACTACAAAATATAAACACCATAGTTTTTAATTAGGTTTGACAAATTAGCTAAAAAAAGGTAAAGTTCTAAACAGCAATTAAAAGTAAAATCTAAATAACTCCTTACCATAAACTAAATTTATTCTTACTTTTCTAGCTAAACTCTTCTAAAGTTAATAACTTATTACACTATAATTATTAAATTAATTATTATTAGCTTCTTAAAATTATACATAGACAGCTTCAAAATATATTAAAAAAAACTGTCTGACTAAAGATGTTATGTGATTATCCTTCTCTTAATCTAAACCTTACCATATTATAAACTAAGAAATAGTTGTCAAACAAGAAAATGAACATTGTGGCTTTTTAGTATATTTTCAAAGGAACTTATTTTAAATACCAACCAGGGGCGTTGTTTGGATTAGCATTAGAGCATTACAGCAGAAACCCCTAAAAAAAGCTGAAATACCTATTATATTGTTATAAACAAACAAAGCTATTACTTTTCATAAACACTTTTTGTTTGAGTAAATAATTTATTATTTATTTTTATATATTTGGAGAAATATTTGGTAACGGAGTAAATAGTAAAAGTTTTAAGGTCTGCACTAATTTATAAATAGTCTGCGGTCAAAGTTACAGACTTAAAGCTAAACTAAACTTCATTTTATAAAATATTTCATTTTTATACCTGATCTGTTACTTTTCTTTTTAGTTTCAATTAACATTTAGTTTAAAACGTTTGATAATTATATTTTTTTTATTTGGCCTTTAAGTTGTACAAAAACTCCTTAAAACTAACTTAAATAAAATTATAAAACTTCATTTTAATATGCGTGAGTTAAGTTGCAAATTATTCAAATTCAAAGAAAACTTTTCGTGTTACATTTTGAAAAATTACTTTATCTATGATTCTCTGAAGAGCAAATAGTTAGATTATTCTTATATTTAATATTAAATATTTAACATACAGTTTCTGTCAAACAGGAAATTATCAGTATACCAACACAACACGCAAATCATGTTCCACTTTAAAAAAATTGATGGATATTTTTAATTAATAATTTTAACTTTAAGGGAAATAAGTTGTAAAAAACCTAATGAAATTTAAATGTTGCCCACTAAAGAGACAAAATATGAATAATTCATATGCAAAATTTTGTTTGATTTATCTCTATTTTACTTTTGAGTTCAAAATAAAAAATATAGAAAATTAGTAAAATTTAAACCAAATTTTTTAAATGGCATGAAAGTAATTTACAAGTCTGTGTCTGAAATAGTCTAATACCAAAAGCGTATTAAATAATCTTTAAGTTTATAAAATATACTCTACAAATTTTTGTTCAAGTTAAATCATGTTCTAAAAAGTGTAAAGATCTTAAAAGCATTTAATAGACAAATGAAAATATCTCCATACCATCAATTTAATCTATACCTTTTATTCATACTAACATCTACTAATGCTAATAGATTATTAGCTTGGTGAAACTAAACATAGACTCAACTAAATAGTTTAAAAATTTAATAAAAAAATACTGTCTGACTAAAGATATTATCTGACTATCACTAGATCTAATCTACACCTTACCATTTTCAACTTTGAGACAAACTAAATAAATGGTTGTCAAATAATAAAATGGACATTTTGGCTTTTTTTAGTATATTTTCAAAGGAACTAATTTTAAATACCAACCAGAGGCGTTATAATGTTGCAGCATTGGAGCAAAAATCCCTAAAAAAGCTGAAATACAAATCATAATGTTATAAACTAATAAAACTATTGTTTCATAGTAAAGTATTAGTATATAATATAATAAGCACATAGTTTTAAGTTAAATAGGTAGTAACACAAATGCAGAAACAGTTGTCAACAGACAGCAGAAATATTTGGTAATGGAGGAAGTACTAAAAACCTTTAGGTTAGCAATAACTAATAAAAAGGTTTAAGGTGTAAGTGACAGATTTTAAGCTAGAACTGAACTTTATTTTATAAACATTTTCAGTTTTATACCTAATCTGATACTCCAAGTTATCCTTGATACAAACAAATTAAAAATAGACATTCTGCTAATCTATATTCTATACTTTAATTTCTTAAATACTTGAAACTAAAGCTCCTAAGTAGTTTAAACTAAAATCTAGTTAAAAACAATTATTATAACTTGACAAAAAAAAAATCATACTTATAAAATTTCCACTTTTAAAATAAAGCCAGCCTAAGCTGTTTGTAATTGTAGTATTTAATATTAAATACCAAAAAAAGTTGTATACTTGAATAAAAAAAAAAAGTGATATTATAAACAGAATAAAAATTAAGTTTAAGAAATAAATTATAAATGAATTGAGATTTATAAGGTGTCCTGTTTAGCCCCTAAATACAATAACTCCAAGCAAGCTAGATTTTAGAATTGACCTAAAAAATGATTCTAAGAAGCATGAGTTAACTTGCATATTATTCAAATTTAAAGAAGCTTTTTCGCTATACATTTACTAAAAGTAATTTTCAATGATTTTCTAAAGAGAAAAGATTTAGATATTTTTATATTTAATATTAAATATTTAACATACAGTTTTTATCAAACAGGATATTGTCAGCATACCAACACAACACGCACATCATGGTTCACTTTAAAATAATTGATGGATATTTCTAACTAATGATTTTAAAAGTGAGGGAAATAAGTTGTATAAAAGTGAAAATAAAATGTTGCCTACTTAATAGACAAAAATTAACAAATAAAAACTTGAAGACATCTTATTAATAAAGCATTATCTATTTTATTTGATTTACCTCTTTTTTTAAAAAAAATGGATATTAAAAATTAGTAAAAATTTTAAACTAAATTTCTAAAAAAGGCATGAAAGTAATTTACAAGTCTATTTCTGAACTTAGTTTAATACCAAAAGCACCTTAATTAACCTTTAGGTTTATAAAATATACTCAACAAATTTTTATAAAGGTTAAGTCATGTTCTAATAAGTGTAAAATTTCTAAAAGCTTTTAATAATTAAATAAAAGTATCTCCTTACCATTAATTACATTTACATCTTTTTTTTTTAAACTAACATCTACTAGTGCTTATATATTAATACACTAAAATTATTAACTTGATTATTATTAGCTACTGTCTCAAACACTAAAAAAGTACTGTCTGACAAAAGATGTTATCTGACTGTCTTTACTTATAATATTAACCTTACCATCTTTGAATTTCAGATAAACTAAATTTTGGTTGCCAAATAATAAATTGGACAGTTTGGCTTTTTTTAGTATATTTTCAAAGGAATTAGTTTTTTTACACCAACCAAGGGCGTTGTGTGGGTTAAAGCATTGGAGCAGAAACCCCTAAAAAAATGAAATACATATTATAATGTTATGTACTAATATAACTATTATTAGTCATAAATAGTTTTGTTTTCAATGATTTTTTTTTCACTATACTACTTTTATTCAGAAAAATAAGAATATAGTTTTTAGTAAAGTAGGTAAAACACAAATGCAGAAATGGTTGTAAAATGACAATAGAAATATTTGGTAATGGAGGAAATACTGAAAATTTTTTGGGTCATAAATAAATTATAAAATAGTCTGAGGCAGACATGCTGTAAAGCATTGTTTTTTTAAGGTTATAAAATCCCCGGTAGTAGGAAAATGATACAGTCAAGAAACAACATGTAATGTTACAAACAAAACATAACTATTGCAAACATAAACTAAATGATTAACACTAAGAATAGTTTATTAACCAGAAGTATGAATCCACATAATTTTGGTTTATGTTTTATTAGTTTTATTAAGGTTAAAATAATTAAAAATAAAAAATTGTTTGACAATAAAATATTATTAATCTATGGCTAGCAATTTTGGGGTTGAGAAACACATTTTTTTTGTGTTTTTGTTATCTTAAGTTGTTCTTTATTTATAAATATAAGTGAACTGACAAACATGAGGGTTTATAGCTTAATATTATTTTTATGCTTAAACTAATTTTTAAATGCTTGTTTATGTCACCCTACTTTTTTTTGACTAAAGAAATGTAGATATATATACAAATTTAAAAAATTCAATTAAAAATTATTAAAAAAATTCAAAATGACATATTTTTTTCAGATTTCTAGAAATTTAAATAGTTATTTTAGGAACTTATTTTAAAGTATTTTATAATGATTCTAAGATTTCATTTACAAACTTGAATTTACTATTTGATTATTTTTACCCTACTTAAATTTTTAAAGTCAATATAAAATAAAGTCAATAGATAATTTTTGTAAAATACATAGTTTTTTTCACACTTATCTTTGATAATGTTATTATAAATTTTTATACTTATTCATAATCCGTAACAATCAATTCTGTAAATACAGGGTTGCCACTTAACCTGGAATCCTGAAAAAACCTCGAATTTGAGAATTTAGGGTAAAAAACCTGGAATTTTAGAAATTTTGAGAAAAAACCTGGAAAAACTTAAAATTTTGAACAAAAATCACTAAAAAAACCTGGAATTTTAACAATTTCCACATGTTCAGTAGTAAAATTTCGATTTTAACCAAAAAATCTATTATGTAAAAAATTTTTTTTCATTATCTAAATTGTTTTTATTAAAAACATATTTAGAGTAGCTTTGCAGTGTCTTATCAATGTTTTTATAATATTTAACACATTTTCTTACCTTAAACTTAACTTTAAACTAAAAATAGACATAAAATTATGTGTTTTTAAAAACCTAGAAGAAATTTGGAAAACTTGGAAATAATTTTGAAAAAACGAGTTGCAACCCTGTAAATATAGACAACTTTAAATATGGTACTTTTATTTAAATTATATTTCTCAGTCTATTTAATTTTTTTTATTAAATTTAATAAATTGAAACAACTTTGATTACTTTAAATTGGTGTATAACTCGAATAACTTATGCAGGGTGGCCAAAAATTATTAATATAAAAAAAACCTGGAATTTGAAAATTAAGAAGATAAAAACGTGGAGGTTTTACGTGAAAATTTGTGTAGAGACAAAACATCTTTCAAATAGATATTTTTTTTTTTGTACCAAATTTTTTTAAGGATAAACATTAAAAGCACTAAAAGTTCTAAAAATAATTTTTAAGTAGTTTAAATCTATCAAAAAAAAAATTTATTTTAGTTGAGATTAACTTACAACAAAAAAGTGTTAAAACATATGTACTTTGAATGACCTAAAAAAATTTTTTACCTGGAGAAATTTTTCCAAAATATGTGGCCACCCTGATTATGCCACCTTTTGAAAACTTATAAATATTACGGTAGTTATTATAACTTTTAATTTAAGTTGTGTTATTTTTATGTGCTTTGAATATAATTTAGGTATTTTATTGTAATCTATAATTAAAGGATATTAGTTTTATGTCTAAATCCTACAGCTTTTTATTTAAATTTCAACATAGTTTAAAAATAACCAAAAAAGTTTTTGAAAAAACCTAGAATTTGACAGTTTAGGCAAAAAAAAACCTAGAAAAACCTGGAGTTTGAGAAAAATTGAAAAAAAAACTTGAAAAGCTTAGAATTATGAACACAAATTATTTTAATACTTGACATTTTAAACAAATTGTACATTGTGAGTTTTAAAACTTTCATTTGACACAATAAGTCCAGCATTTATATACATTATTTTTGTTATCATCAAAAATTAGTATATTAAAAAAAACACTTAAAGTAGCTTTACAGTATGTTTTTAATGCTTTTATGCTTTTCAACACAATTTTTTATCTTAAACTTAAGTTTAAACTAAAATTAGATTCTTAAACAAGTACTTTAAAAAAACCTGGAAGAATTTTAAAAACCTGGAGAAAATTGCCAAAAGTCTGTGGCAACCCTGTGTTGAACATGTATCTTTTTGTAATGAATACTAACAGTTTTTTTTATTTTTTTTTGTAATACAGTAATTAGTTTTTAAGTTACTTATTAAAAATAAATCATAAACACCTGCTGCTCTGTAGGTAACTACAGTAGAAGTCTTTCTAGAAGATCCACCACCATTAGAGGATTTACTACCTATAGGTGTTTCAAGAACAAAAAAATAAGAAGTATCTGAAATCTTGGGAATCAGTTTTTGAGTTTAAAGGTATGTTTATCAGTACTTAAGTATAGTAATTGTAATCTATAATACAAAGTTAAGTGTTTATTTCTTATAAGTCAGAAGCCAAATATTTTTGATATCTTTTTACACCTATGCAGTACTTAGCCTGTGTTTTTTTAACATTTTATTAGTAAAAAATTCTAAAGCTCTTTTAAAAGCATATTTAAATTGTTTAGTTGTTGCTTTAGTAATTAACTATTTTTACTTTATATTTTGTTTTGATGTTTAATAAATAATTATTTTTAATTAATATTCCTATTTTACTTTGTACTTAAGAAATATTTATTCTGTTGTAGGAATTTAATCTATTTTTTATCTAACAACTACAGTTTAGTTATCTTTTTTTATATCTAATTCAGTTTGGTTATTCAAAAACTTGGTAAAACATCAGTTAAACATTATCAAACACAAATCTGAACACTTTATTGGTTTTGAATAGATTTTTCAAGTATTTAAAAAAATGCACGTAGTTTTTAAATTTATATAAAAGCTTGCTTTAAATACAACATTAGCACTGATGATTTAAGTTATTAAAAAAATTTCCATAAAGGGTAATTCACTTTTACTTAATATTTGATGTTAAATTTTGTATTATTAAATAACCTACCGCTTGTTTATTATGTACTATTTTCTTTTTAAAAAACAAATTACATATCATAAACTAACTATTTTATTTTTGTTTTTTTAAGAGTATATTCTTGTTTATAAAAGAGAAACAATAAATTTAAATAAAAAAAGCGAAAGACAAAACATATGCACTCATTAACAAAAATTAGTTTTAGCAAAATTAAAAACTAACCAAATATTATAGCAAAGTTAAATTTATGACGCAAATACGAGTAATAAAAAACTTGTTCTAATAGCTTAAAAAACATTTCTAATAGTTTGAAACTTCATTCTATAACTTTTTCTAAACTTACTAAAATTCATAAATTAACAAGCACAGTGTACTTTTCAAATTCAGCTAAACGTAAAATAAACTGTACTACTACGTCAAAAATATTGTTAAAAAATTCAAAATTCAAGTTTCTGTTTACATTTGTAAAAAACTTTAGCTTACTGAGGAGTAAATGAAGTTATATATTTCATGTACAAAACAGCTGTCTAATCTATTGTTTTTATATAATTAGAATAATATTCTTTTGTATATATATTCATATATATAAAATTAAAATACACAAAATAAACTTTTGCTTGGGACAGCTGTTTCTGCGTTTAATACGCGTCTTTAGCCAAGTTTTATTCAATGAAAAGCAAACTTGTAAGTAAAGCAATAAAATTATACAAAATTAGGTATTACGTAGTAATAGATAGTTGATTTTAGACAAAATTATTAACCTTTATCACGTTCTACAGAGACCACTTTAAGGGCTTTTATACTATTTATTGGAAGAGTATGATTATTGAAATACTGGTACAATAAAAAAATATATATGTACATATATGCATTTTATCCTTATCAATTTTAACATTTTGTTCATTATTTTTTGTTATGTGTTTAAATATTAGTTCTAAATTTGTATTAATTTTTTCATTTATCTTTGTTTTAATGTTTGAAATTTATTTCAACTATAAATATCTTTAATTTTATTAGTTCAGCGAATCATTTTTTGATGAAGAAGTTAAATAAATGACAGGGTTACACTCAGAGTGTTTAAAATTCTAGAAAATCTCACGGACATTCAGGTTAACTTAGATTATTTTGTCCTTTTTTAAACTTAAGATCATACTTGTCAGAAAAATAAATTTACTAGCTGTAGCTGTTGACTTTATTTAATTTGTTTAATTTTAATTTACAGCTTGTAGCTCACATTTTTCCTAAAAAAGTTAGAATTAAATTGCCTCTGACCGTGCGTTAAGACAACTCTGCTCAGGATAACTCAGGATAGTTTCTAATTTTTTATAAAAATCTAAGAATAATTTAAAGATTTTTTTAATATCAAGGCCGATTTTTTTTTCTTGATTTCACATAAGATTATGTTGATTTAATTTCAATATAAACAATTTTGTTCAAGTACGTGATTTTATCAATTTGGAGATGGTTATTAAAATTTTCTATAGCCTTGCGGGTTATAGAAATGGTTTGTTAGTATTTAAAAATTAAATAAGACAAATTAAAACAAAAATAAAATTTTTATTTTTTTAGGCGTTAATAAATAGGACACCGGATATTGAACGTTTTTTACAACCTGAAAAAATTAAACAGTTATTTGATATTAATGATTGAGAAACGATTATACAACAATATAGAAGTCTGCCTCGAAATAATCAAACACATTTTGGGTAGCTAATAGAAAACACTGTTAATATTACCTATACTTAAGACTCTAGATTAAATTAATTTCAAAAATTCAATAATTATTAAATAGATAGCTTAAGTTAGGTCCTCTATGTAAGGTTTATACTGTACAAAGACTTTTTTCAATACTAACGTCAATAGTATTTTATATTGATTATTTATCATTAAAGGAAAGTGATATGGAATATTATCTTTTTTAGTTTGAAGAAAGTTTCAATACTTGCTTAAGTTTATGCACTCAGTATTTTAAGCAAGAACGTAAGAATGAGCTTCATTTTTTTGCTTAAAATAACGAAATATTCATATCTAGTTATACTTCGGTGGTATGCAAAGCCAACAATGAACAAAATTGAATCTAAAAAGTTTTGTCTCCTTAAACATTACACTTTAGCCAAAACTAAATTTAGATCAAGAATAATTTAACACAAAATTTAACATCCAGGACTTAATTCTCATTTTTGATTTCTAAACAATGTAAATTAAAACAAGTTGTTTGAAGAATAATTAGACTATAGCTCATTTTAGTGTTTATACTTATACTTGTTTTCGTTTCAGATTTTACATTGTTAAAAAATTATCAAACTAAATTGACAAGCAATTATTTTTCATGTAAATTGTAATAACAATCTTAGAAAAGTAAAATCGTTGTAGTAAGGATCCCAATCCGTGGATGCGAGTTTCAGACGCCAGATCTATCCGGTGATGTAGTGAGTAGCCTTCTCAACCTCCACAAAGTGGAGCATCAGCAAGATTCTGGATTATCCAATAATGGAGTAATGCCAAATGCATCTCGATTAATTCGACCAAGGGTTGACCAGGGGATCAGCCAAGAGACATGGCTTGCTTTTATTCGGAGGTGGATGTGGAGGTGGAAACTCAAGATTTGTTCGAATATAAGCAACCAAAATGCAAGCATACAGCTTTTTCAGTGTGCGCAGGACAAGCTTGGCGATCTTATGTTAGCAAGTTATCCTCGACTGATGGCCAAATCAGAAAGTTACGTTGCTAAACTGATGGATTCGATTGCAGTTATTAACGTTGCTATTGGTGTAAAGAGAGCAGAACTTATGGACCTACATCAGGACCATGATGAACCGTTTAGAACGTTTGCCACACGTGTACGAAGCAAAGCAGAAACCTGCAATTTCACTACAGTCAGTGAGTGTGACTGTGGGAAAGGCAATGCGACGAGCTGCACAGAAGAAGCAACAAAAGACGTGATGCTCGCTGGTGTTGGAGACGATGACATAAGAAGAGAAGTTCTCAGTACTGAAGATCACTTATCAAGGTCATCATTTGATATAGTTTTCTTTATTGAAAGTAAATTAATGGGACGCCATACAACTGAGAACTTGCGGACTATATCTGCAGTCTATTTCTTTCAAGTCAGAAGAAGAAACGTTTCAACATAGGAGATAAGTGCCAACATGTTCCTTGCCAGAACTGTAAAAAGCGTTTCTATTTTTTCAACGAAAAAGTTAACCGAAATAAAAAGCCTTTTAGATATTGTCTATCTTGTTGGCGTAGTCGTACAAAAAAGGTTAATTCTGTTCAAATCCAAGCTGATCATTCTTATTTTATGCAACAAGATACCCAAATACTGTCACTACACGCAAGTAAAAAAATCATGTTGAATAACACCAGATTCAGCAAGAACTCCTTGCGTAAAGCCAAGGCAACGACCGATCATCCTCGTGCATCAGTAAAGATTGCTCTACATGGCAAAAACAAGTTTGCATGGGTAAGAACTTTAGCTGATACTTGACCACAGTCGAACCTTTGGGGTCGGAAAAACTTTCAGGAGGCTGGTTTTTGTAAGAAGGATTAAATGCCTGTATCAATCAAAATTCGGGCTGCCAATAAAATTTCTAGTAACATTCTAGAGGCTTTCAAAGCTACTTTTAGCGGAATGTCTCCAAAGAAGGAGGTTATCAGATGCGATGGAATTGTTTATGTAAGCGATTCAGTGACTAGATTCTTTCTCTCTAATGAAACCATGGTTGACTTCCTGATTATTAAAAAGGATTTTCCCACCATTGGATCTCAACTGCCTCATCAAAATTTTTTAGTCGCTGTAAGTTTAAATGAAAATGATCTGAATAGACTGGACTCGCATAAAGATGTGGCATGTGATTGCCCGCCAAGGAGTATCCGAAGCCCACTAAATAAGGACGTTGGTGGGCCAACATCTAAAGCCTCAGTTGGGTCAGGTTGACTAACTGTTGGCAGATAGTCTACCTAACCTTTTCGGTCATACTTTTCCTGCAAGCGGGGTGACCTTCTAACAGGCTTATTTTCAGTACCCGCTGCAGGCAATTTCAGCTTCAAAAAAGACTACAAGAGAAGATGTAATGAATACTTGCATTATTCATTGTTTAAAGTTAAGCTCAGAGAATATTTTGAGTTAGATACGCTTGAATGAACGAGTCAATGAAAATCATATGACGAAATGTTTTAAACTAAATACTGATGCAACAAAACATCAGAAGTTTATATGTAAGCAGTTAGTCAGTTTGTTTTGGTGTGCAGCTGGAAGCAACAACTGATCTTGAATTATTTTGTGAATGCTTATTGTAATTATTGTTTTGTTTTAAAAGTAAATATAACAACTGTGTTTAATTGTTTAAATATTTAAGCCAGGTTTATAGTTTAATAGTTTTTTAAACTTTTTACAGTATGTTGTCTAATTATATAAAGTTGTCTCAATTAGAAATTAGTATTTATTAGATAGTAATTAAATAGGACAGGGTTTAATTCTGATGGGTAGTAATAATAACTTAAGTGGGCCACCAACGTCCGAAGCCCACCTGAGGACGCCATTGTGGGCTTCGGACGTTGGTGGCCCACTTAAGTCTAAATTTTCAGTCAAAAGTTGGTAATGCAGGCATCATTCTAAATCCCAAGAAGTTTTAGTTTTGTCAAAAGTCCGTTGATTTTGCTGGATTTAGGATTTCTGTTGAACTTATAAAAACCTTTGCCCAAATATCTAGATTCCATTCGTAATTTCCCAACCCCAAAGTCTGCCACAGATATACGTATCTGGTTTGGTCTGATAAAGCAAGTTGCAAATCATGCCAAACTTCGTAAAGTCATGGCACCGTTTAGAGATTTTCTCAGTCAAAAATGTAAGTTTATTTGGACAGAGATAATCATTGACGCAATAAGGAGCGGTGAAATTTTTGATCTGTGGAAACTGAGTTGTCTTAGACCAGACTGGTAAAAGCAAGGATTGGGCTACTTCCTTATGCAGAAGCACTAAAAATGCAATAGCCGGTTACCAGATTGCTTCACCAACGGCTGGAAAGTGACGCTTGCAGGTTAAAGGTTTCTGAATGGGGCAGAAAAAAATTATGCTGCCATAGAAGGGGAGTCGCTTCCTATTGCTTGGTCATTAGAACAGACAAAGTATTTCACTAAGGGCTGCAAAGATCTTGTGGTTGTAACGGATCATAAAGCACTGGTAAAAATTTTTGGTAATCGCATCTTAAACAAAATTCACAACACGCGCATTTTCATGCTCAAAGGTCATTGTCATGGCTTTTTAAAGTGCATTACATGCCAGGTAAAACTAATCTAGCGGCAGATGCTGCATCACGTTATCCAAGCTTTATTAATGAAGTGAATTCACATTTGACTGACGAATCACTTCTAATTGCTTCATTGAGTAATGAAGTATGCCATTCAATGGTAATCACTTAGGAGGAAAATGTAGAAGAGACAATAAATGACAAAGTTCTTTCAAGAGTATCCAGGTGTATTGAAGAAGGTCGAAGCTTGAAGCATGATGAATCTTTGTCAGCGTATTTTAGATACGATGATGCATTGTACTTAAGTGATGGAGTTAAACTTTACAAGGACAGTATAGTAATCCCCGTCAGTTTACGATATCGGGTCCTCAACAAGTTACATTCGGCGCACCAAGGAGTCACATCAATGCATAATCGTGCCCAACAGACTATCTTCTGGCCTAGTATTACACAAGAGATTGAAGTAATTTGGGCCAATTGTCAAAGACGCAACCGCAATTCACCTTCTCAACCATCATTGCCAAAAGAAGCATCTGATCCTCCTATAAACCCTTTTGAAAAAATAATCGCGGAATTCTTCCAGTTTACCGGAAATAATTTTTTTTGTATTTGGTGACAGTTTGTCGTGTTGGTCAGAAATATTTATCACACCCACGGAACCTCTCAGGCAGGTTCGTGTGGGTTGATTAAGTGCCTCCCAGTTTTGTTTTCTAGGTTTGGAGTACCCGAGAAAATATCAAGTAATGGTGGACCGGAATTTACGTCCAGTGCAACAAAGGATTTCCTTAAAACCTGGGATGTTACGCATCGAATATCTTCAGCTTACTATCTAAGATCAAACAGTAGAGCGGAAGTAGCCGTCAAACAGGCAAAAAGGTTGCTAAGATCAAAAGTTGACGCTTCAGGAAGTCTGGACAATGACAAGTTTTTAAGTGCGATGATCCATCTGAGAAATACTCCTGATAGCGATTGTCAAGTGTCTCCAGCCGAGATCATATATGGACTTCAGCTGCGAGATAGTTTCTCATTTTTGAACAATATTGACAAACTTCCAATCCTAATGTGCGACCCATGTGGAGAAAAGCATGGAAGTTTAAAGAAGAGGCGTTCCGTACAAGATTTGTTAAGAATTTCGAAGTACTTAACCAGAGAGCCAGGGATTTGCGACCTCTCTATGTTGGCAGTAGGTGTCTACTACAGAACCAGAGTGGCACTCATCCACGTAAATGGGACTGAAGCGGAGTGGTAATGGAAGTGCTTCCACATGATCAGTATGTAGTCAGAGTTGATGGTTCACAGAGACTTACTCGGAGGAACAGTAAGTTTTTAAGGATGTACAACCCAGCCTCAACAAGCATTGAAGCAAAAACTTCCCATGGTTGGAGCAGTAATCTACCAAGCTCACATGAGTGCAATGTTTGTCATCAACGTCCTGATTCTTCTGTAAAGATCACATAGGATTCCAACGGTGCCAATACTGGTAAAACTATTGAGGTTGAAGCGGATCATGAAGAGGTTGAGGAAGAGTACACTCCTGCTCCTATAGTCCTTAAAAAAAAAAAGGTGCCACTTGCTTTTCGTAGGTTGAAAGACTTCAATGTGCCAGGGAAGCTTGAGAGTGGAGTACTCCAAAGTAGAAATCACCTTAAGTGAAGTCTGTTTGTTCCTGTTTATACAAAAGTTGGTGCTGAGTGTTCATTTGCTGCTGTTAGTGATGATTGCCGAGCCAGGAAGGATTCAGCGTGGAATTGCATGAATTTAAATTGTACTGGATTTATTTAGTGCGTTTTGTTGCAGTTTTTTTTTTATTTAAATACATCCCTTGTTTTTGGATTTTTTTTTATTTAAATCAATTGAGCTTTGTTAATGCATAAAATTTAATTTCAATTTATTAAACTATTTTTGTTACTTGTATAGATCCCCTCTTTACGAGTTATGTCATTGCCTTAAACTTGTTATTGTCTTAAATAAACTTGGAGAATGTAGAATAATAAGACTATAGCTCATTTTAGTGTTTATATTTATACCTGTTTTCGTTTCACATTTTACATTGTTAATAATTTATTTAACTAAATTGACAAGGAGTTATTCAAAGAATTTATTTTGTTACTTGTTTATTTTATAAGAATTTTAGCGAAACACTAAAAAATCAAGATAAGGCTGTTTAAAATTTAGAACTCAAATTATCTTCATTACTTTATAAAACAACAACAACTCTGATAAAACTCAAGTATTTTAAGACTAGTATTAAGTTACTGTATGATTTGAGTAAGAAATGTTTTTTTTTTCTAGAAAAGTGCGAAAAAGAGCGTTTGGTTTCGTTTTTTACTTTTATAAAAAAAATAGTTATTGCATACGAAAAAGACTGGTTAAGTAAAACTTTAAACTTAACCACTTATAAAAATTCTCAGATAATAAATAAATTATTTTTCTCTTTGAAGAACAACTATTTATGTCGTTAAAATTAAAATAAGACAAGGTATAAAAAGATAATTTTAATTTTTTGAATACTAATTTAATTATTTAACTTAAAATTCTTACAGTAACTTTTTTTTAAACATAGAAACTGGCCGTTTTTGTGTACATTTTTAAACCGTTTATGTTAAAGAGTTTTAAAACTTGTGCAGTCAAAACTATTATAGGTTCGGGCGACTATTCTTATCGGCGGGCCGAATTTACCAAAGTGATTTCGGGGACTTGTAAACAAAACATTCAACTATCTTATTATTTTCTTTGTTGCAATGATCCTATTTACCAAACATATACTTGGATTACTAATTGGATTACAAAAACTTAGTATTTTATATGTTACTAGAATATTTAGTGATACAATCTAAGAACTGTATAACTAGGCTGTGTTTTATAGTAAATACTGAGAAGATATAAACAATAACTGCTACAAGTATAAAAATTCTTATGTATAGTACAGGTTTTATTCTATTAACTAGTTACTTAATTTTTAAGTAATATAAGTACTTTATAAGATATAATCTAATTTTTATTTAAAATTTTTAATTTTTGTTTTTGATAACTGTTGAGAACATAATTCTATACTTATAAAAAGAAATTCAATTTTTTTTTTACTTTTATTTATAGTTCATAACGTTATTACATGCTCAATAAATATATAAATGATATAACTATTTATATCATTGTTCATAAATAACCAAAATAAAACATAAAAGTTTATTTCATTATTTGATTTACAAAATGTAATCTTAAAAGATATTAAGTAAGTAACAAATAAATAAAGTACTGTAAGATTTTTTGATTTTTCAGTATATGAGGAAAAATAAAATTAATTAAACTGTATGTACCATTAGAAAATTTATAAATTAGTCTGTTATTAATTAATTTAATAAACAAACTGTAATTCTACAAAACTTAATTTTGTAACCGTACAATACTTGCGTATAAAAATGCTTTACTTCCTACTTAAAATCTTAGTGCTATTGCATGTTTGTTGATAACATGTTTTCTAAAACATTTTAAACTAATTAACTTTTTTATCCGGTTTAAATATTTCAATTTTTTTAGATAATAAAATGCATTTTTCTTTAATTAATGTTTTTTAAATAAACCAAGTGAGCAGTTACCTAATCAATTCAATCTAAAATTATTTAAAGTTTTTTTTAATTTTAATTTTAATGTGCGAATTAAACACATTAAAAAAATTATTACTAGGTTCCAACTTAACTAAAAATATATTGAAAAATTAAAAAAAAAATAGAATCATTGTATAGAAATTTGTAAACTTTTACAAATACTTCAGCCTATTTTTAAAATGCAAACCTCTAACAACAATTTTGATATAAATAAAAATTGTTTATATTTTATGCTTCTTTTACTGAATCTTTTAAATTGATATCTTCATTAAAGATACCAATTATGTTTATTAGTTTAGTTCAATCATTCAGCTTAAGCATATTTTTCAACGTTTTGTTCATTTTTTCATATAGTCTTGCTACTATGATTCGATAAGTATAATCGTTCGCATAATATGATTGAATTATTAAATGTATATTCATTTGTTTTGAATATTAGAAGCAAAAATAGTTTTGTCTTTTTATTTTCTATTTTAGTAACTACTTTTAAATGCATCATTTAAAACTTTATTTTATTATCTATTTAATTTCACCGTTGCTTTTTTATTCAAATTTAGTTGTAAAAACTATTTTAAATTTATTTCTACTTGGGATCGACAACCTAAAACTTAAAATCATTAATGAAACATTTTTATTATGTCTTAGGCAAAACTAAAACCTAGGATTTATATTTTTTATTCAACAGATCAAAGGATCCTTTTACTAAATTAAGATTCAGACTTAAATACAGTTTTAAATATAAATATTTTAAGAAATATATTTAAACTTAACAATTTCCTACTGTGAACTAGTTATATATAATAAGAAAATATATTTATAAATAGAGGTATACCAAAAGGAGGTTTTTTCATAAAACATATTTGCTTTGCTTTGCTTAAACTAAATTTAACTTAGTAATAAAAAATACAGTAAATCTGGTTATTTTATTTTATTTTGTATAAACTAGGACAGCAAAATATCATAGTGATAAACTAATTAGGGCACTTAAAAAATAACTAAAAAGTGCGTATGAAGCGTCATCAACAAAATTGTACAACAAGACGTAAACAGCGTAAAATAATATACAAGAGTAAAAACAATCTCTTATGAAGGTTGACAACCAATTCAGAGCAGTCTTGAATATTTTTGCTTCGAAACACGAGCTAAGACTCTTTATGATTTTCTCTGTGTATTCAGCAAACTTCTCATAATAAAACAATGTTCTGAGCCTTTGTGAACAAGGAAACTTAACAATGTATCCTGTGCAACTACAAGCATAGTTAATTGTCCAACAGAAGAAATTTGTGAAGACTGAATAATACAAGTAGAAACAAAATATACATAAAATTGTCAAGCAGATTAATAAAAAACTGGAACAACTTTTCAATGTATATTTTGTTGATTCTTCTGTTGTCTGATGTGAGGTTTCGTCTTCGTTTTCAAGTAAACTTAAGTTTGGCTTTTCTGTATTTTTTTTACCAGGCAAGACACCTTTTAATTTTGAAAATTGAATTGGCACGACATATTTTTCAACTGTGTTTTCTTTGGGAGTTTTAACTTTAGTCTGCGCAACCATTCTTGCATACGTATCATCACTTTTGTACCCTGTTTGTATTTCTGACTCTAAACAGTCACTTTGTTTTGATTGTAAATAAAAACAGTGTTCATAGTACTGCATCTAAAAAATGATGATTTTAAATATCTTCAAGGAAAAACTAAGACAAGTTAATGTTCTACAAAGCAAGCCCGAGAGTTAGTTGAGTGTGATCATTGCTTAAGCGCATGAAAAACTGTGTAAGGTAATAAACAGTAAGACTTTAATTGTCTCAATTTTTTATTAGTTAAATTTTAAAAAGTTTTTTAAAATGATAAATCATGTTTAAAGACAGTTTAGATTTTTAAAATAACAAATAATATAAAAACTCACGTTTTTCACACTTTTGGAAATTTTTTCTTTCTTGTTTTCTACTTCTGTTTTAGTTTCACTTATTTTATGTGAACAACTTTTTGTTTTATTTGAAAACCAACTGCTTTCATAACTTTGCGTCTGTGAAAAAAAAATTGAAACTAACAAAAAATCAAAAAGGTATACTAACTTTATACATGTATATCTAAATAACTAATGTAAATTTATATATCTACTGGTTTTCAAACAATATAAAACCAAGAATAAAATAAAAATGTTTTTTATCAACAAGGCATAATGATATAATATCTAACTTAAAAAGCTATACTTATCGAATTTTTTTTTAATTTAAAGACTCTTTATAAAATATACTCATAGATTTAGTGTATGTTAGCTACTGTAAATGTTTAATATAACACAATTGGAAAACAATTATAAAACACTTATTAAGCTATTCTTATGTAATAGTCTTATGTCTTGTATAAAAGATTAAGTAAAAATATGTACAGTATCAAATAAAAATTAATTTAAAAGTAGGCTTACTTTAGTAATATCTTTACCATCAATTGAATTAAAACTATTTGACTTTCGATGAAGTCTATTTCGTAAGCACTCATTTTGACAATTTTCTTTTCTGATGGAACTTCTGTGTTTGTAGATCATTTTGCTACACGTCATTGGACTGTACTTGTTTTTATTTTCCATCTTTTCTTTGATAATCTGTTTTGTTATAAATAGTTTATTATCACTTATATGTTGTGTTTTCAAAAATTTAGCGTAGACAAAAATCTGCTTATTGTAAGCTTTAACTTGACTTTAAAACTAGTACTAGTTTTATCATACTCATGTATATAGCCTTAATGCTAAATAATAGTAAAATATTTAATATTTATTATTCCATTGATTTTGAAACATGAATAACAATCATAATTTGACAAAAACATAAAAACATTTTTTTTAAATACATTTTAACTTGTCTAATCTGTTAAAAAAAGTAGAGCATCATAAAAAATATTTAAAAATAGATTTCTAACCTTAACATTATCTTTTTTAGTTTCAAAATTTTGTATCTTATTTTGATGTGTACACTTTTGCATATTTTGTTTGCTTTTTTCGACAGGTTGTTTTGAGATTTTAGGCTTTTCAGACATTTTTGAGTGTAAATAAATGACATTGAACGCTTCTAATTAAGTTTCTGAAACATTACAAAAAGGTTTAAAGCTTAAACATACTTGAAGAGACACAAATATTACTAAACAAAGTTGTCTAAAACCATTAACGTAAAAAAACTCAGATTAAACTTTAACTTTTTTTTTCTTGGATATATACGATTTATTCAGAAGACTAAATTTTTACAACAAGATTATTGTAAGCATTTAGAACATTTTTACAAAATGAGTTATAAAATTATTTAAAAAGTTAATAAAATTTGTGTAACTCATAAAAAACTGGAGTAGTTGTAAATTAAAATTTTTATTTATAACGTTTATTTAAAATTTATTAGTAATAACGTTTATATCGGAAAATTAAACAAAAGGTCAGACTGAATTGCATATCAGTTGAGTCAGCAAATTTTTTCACAGCTTTTTTAATTTTTGTTTCTACCCTTATTTTTATTCAAAATTACCCCAACATATTAAAAATTATAAAAAAAATGAAGTTTTAATAGTAAAAAATACATCAAACATTAGCTATCAACAACTAAATTTAATAAAAAAGTTTTATTCAATAACAGAATAAAATCCAAATTTGTTAACCAAACTTTTTCCTTAGAATTATCACATTTAGATAATAATTATAAATAAATTTTAAATTGATCAAAAATTTAAGTATTAAAGGTTTACAAAGTTATCTAAAACAACTTAAAAGTCATTAATTAAGTATAGTTTTATGTTATATTAATGTTAAACTTGTGAATCAAATAAAGCTGTCATTAAAGATTAAAACAAACTGAATTATAAATTTATGAAATTATCTATGTTAGATTTTTATTAGCAGTTACTCCTAGCACTGTTAAGCGTAAATGATCAAATTATTTGCATTGCATATGATAAGTAAAGTTTACACGGTTCATTAGTTGAGCTCAATTATAATCATTCAACATTCAAAAACTAATTATTATAGAGAACGTGAAAAATTCTTTAAATTACATTTTAACTAAAAAGATATTGCAACTATTTCTATTATATAGGTAAATTGATAGAGTAACCTTATATAATTATTTTCAGTAATAGCAAATATTCTAATAGTAAAAGTAAATAAAGTTTTATATAATGTTTAATTAAAGGAACCTTAAAAAATATTTTTACTTTAAATGTTTTAAATAATACTAAAAATGGTATTTTATTGTACCTACTAATCACACAAAAACTAAATCACACGCTAACTATAAAAAAATCAATAAACAAATTTAACTTAACCTAAATTTTAAAACCAAAACCTATAATTTAATTTTTTTTGTTAGAAGTATATTAATTGTAGTTAAAAAAAATAGATTAATTATTTGTAAACTAAAAGTCTTCATCTAAAAAATGTACAATTAAAATTTATTAAAAAATAAATTATTGTTGTGAAAGAATGTTTAATTTTTAATCAAATAAAAGCTGTCTTTTATAATTAAAACAAACTGCTTTATAAATTTTCTAAACTATCTATATTATATCAAGCTGTTACTTCTAGCACAGTTAATTGCAACTGACCAAATTGTATCATTGCATATGATAAGTAAAGTTTGCACGGTTAATTGGTTGAGCTCTATGTGTAAAATTCTACATTCAAAAATAAATTTTTAAATAGAATATGAAAGATCTTTTCTATAACATTTTAACTAAAAAGAAATTTGCAACTATTTCTTTTTTCTTTTAAATTTATAGAGTAACCTTTTTAATTATTTTCAGTAAAAGCAAATATTCTAAAAGTAAATGTAATTAAAGTTTTATATAAAATTTAATTTTTAGTTGTTTAAACTAAAAAACCCTAAATAAATATTTTTACTTTAAATATTTTAAATAGTACTGAAAAAGTTATTTTAGTGTAACTACTAAACACACAAAAAACTACATCACACACTAATTATTAAAAAGAAAATAATAAACATATTAAGTTTAACTTAAATTTTAAAACCAAAACTAAAAAATATTTTTTTTTGTTAGTATAAAAATTGTAGTTAAAAAGAATAAACTAAACATTTGTAAATTAAAAGTCTTCATCTAAAAAATATACAACCATATAAGCAACTTCAAACTTGTTATTAAAATAGATTATTATTCTGAATTAATGTTTAAACAAATTAATAAAGTTGTAATTTATGATTTAAACAAACTGACTTATAAATTTTCTAAATTATCTATGTTTTATCAAGCAGTTACTCCTAGCACTGTTAAACGTAAATGATCAAATTATTTGCATTGCATATGATAAGTAAAGTTTACACGGTTCATTAGTTGAGCTCTATTGTAATTATTCAACATTCAAAAATTAGTTATTAAAAAGAATATGAAAAATTCTTTAAATTAGTTTTAACTAAAAAGATATTGCAAATATTTATATTATATAGGCAAATTGATAGAGTAACCTTATATAATTATTTTCACTAATAGCAAATATTCTATAAGTAAAAGTAATTAAAGTTTTTTATAATGTTTAACTATTAATTTATAAACTAATGGAACCTTAAAAAATATTTTTACTTTAAATGTTTTAAATAATACTAAAAATGGTATTTTATTGTACCTACTAATCACACAAAAACTAAATCACACGCTAACTATAAAAAAAGTCAATAAACAAATTTAACTTAACCTAAATTTTAAAACCAAAACCTATAATTTAAACTTTTTTTGTTAATAGTATATCAATTGTAGTTAAAAAGAATTAATTAATTTTTTGTAAACTAAAAGTGTTCCTCTAAAAAATGTACAACCTTATAAGCAACTTAAAACTAGTTAATTAAATAAATTATTATGGTGAAAGAATGTTTAACTTTTAATCAAATAAAAACTGTCTTTTATGGTTAAAACAAACTGATTCAAAATTTTCTAAACTATCTATGTTTTTTCAAGCTATTACTTCTAGCACAGTTAATTGCAACTGACCAAATTGTATTCATTGCATAAGATAACTAAAGTTTACACGGTTCATTGGTTAGGCTCAATGTGTAAAATTTATTATTGAAAAATAAATTATTCAACAAAATATGAAAGATCTTTTCCAACACATTTTAACTAAAAAAAATATGCAAATATTTCTATTATTTAAAAAAATTGATAGAGTAACTTTTTTAACTATTTTCAGTAAAAGCAAATATTCTAAAGGTAGAAGTAATTAAAGTTTTATATAAAGTTTAATTTTTAGTTGATTAAACTAGAGAAACCCTAAATAAATATTTTTACTTTAAGTGTTATAAATAGTACTGAAAAAGTAATTTTAGTGTACCTACTAAACACACAAAAAATTACATCACACACTAATTAATAAAAAGAAAAATAATAAACATATTTAGTTTAACTTAAATTTTAAAACCAAAACTTAAAAATAATTTTTTTCTGTTAGTAAATCAATTGTAGTTAAAAAGAAAAAACTAAACATTTGTAAATTAAAAGTCTTCATCTAAAAAATATACAACCATATAAGCAACTTCGAACTCGTTATTAAAATAGATTATTATTCTGAATTAATGTTTCACCCAATTAAATAAAAGTTGTAATTTATGATTAAAACAAACTGATTTTCAAATGTATTAAATTATCTATGTTAAAACTTTTTGAGCTGTTACTCACACGACTGTTAAGCGTAACTGATAAAATTTTTAAATTGCATAAGATAACTAAAGTTTACACAGTTCATTGATTGAGCTCAACTTAAAAAATTCTACATTCAAAAATAAATTCTTGAATAGAATATGAAAGATCCTTTCCTTTACATTTTAACTAAAAATGAATTTGCAACTCTATTATTCTATTTTATAAAACAGTGATAGAGTAACCTTAATATTTTTTTAAGTAATAGCAAATATTCTAATAGTAAAAGTAATTAAAGTTTTTTATAATGTTTAACTTTGGTTTGTTTAAACTTAAGAAAATCTAAAAAAATATTTATAATCTAAAGTTATAAATAGTTCTAAAAAGGTTTATTTTATTGTACTTACTCAATACACAAAAAACTACATCTCACACTAACTATGAGAACTAAATAAAAAAAAATTTAACATAAACTTTCAAACCAAAATTTATAAATTAATTTTTTCGCTAAAAGTATATCAATTAAAGTTGTAAATTATAAATTAATTATTTGTAAACATTCATCTGAATAATATACAACCATATAAAAAACCTAAAACTTGTTAATTAAATAGAATAGTATGTTGAAAAATTGTTTAACTTTTTATCAAATATAAGCTATAATTTATGATTAAAATAAACTTATTTCTAAATTTATTAAACTATCAATGGTACAATTTATTAGAATTTATTAGAATTTTTTTAGTAGAAATTATATAGTAGAAATCTATTAAACCTTTAGTTACTAAACATACAAAAACCTGCACATCAAACTATGATAAACAAAATTCATTTAACAATTTTATTTCAACCACAGCTTTATAATCAAAATTTTTATAGAAAACGTTTGTCACTAAAAATATTTTATGTACATGTAATAATCAATAAAAAATATTCTTTTAATAACTGTAAATTAAGATAATGTAAATTTTTCAAAAACAACAAAAAAACTTAACTTTATTAGGTTTTCCAACTTATTTCTACTACTTACAACTGTTTTCGTAAAATGCCTGGTGTAAAATATTTGTACTTCTAAAATATTTCTGATTTAAGTTTCTAATTATTTCCGAAATATGAACAATTAAGAATACTTAACAGCACAAAGAAACTTGTAATGTATTCTGATGTAACCTATAGATGTAGGTTACTTAAATATTAAACTTGACTTATTTGTGTAGTATAGAGTACAACCACAACCATAACTGTATTTTAGATTTAACTTATACTAAATAATACTTAAGGCTAATCTATATTAATTATACAAACTTTAGTTATGACTTTTGGTGGTTATACTATATATTAAAATCAATCACTAAAATTAAAAAACATTATACTTCAGAAAATAAATTGAAATTAAATTTATTATTAAATTTAAATATTTACACAACAATTAATTTCTAAAAAAATTAGCTTTAAGAATTAATAACTGAATTATGAATAAACTACCTGAAATTTAAATCAAAAAACTGCTTATAATTAATAAAATTGTTTAAAAAAGAATTTACAATAAACAAAAAATAATACAAATTTATACATGTTAGCATGAGAAAGATAGTCTACAATGCATGTCACTACCCAGAAAATAAGTATTTATAAATGACTGTAGTATGCAAATGCAAAATTGCACAAGTAAAACACATGACCTTGCGAACTTTCTCTTAAACGCTTGGATGAACAAGAACTTTAACTCAAAACTTTCTATTAAGTTTAAGCAGTTTGAAATCATGTAACACTTCCTCTCCTTTCACTTTTCTGCCTTTTTGTTAAAAGATAATCACTACCTTTCATTAAACAAAAAAATGTAACAAATATAAAAATACAACTTGGTCTAAAAGTTATTGTTAATGTATTTTAAAAATTGTTTTAAGGTTTATTAAAATTAAAAAAGAAACTATTTTGAACAAATGGTCTTTCAATTCTAAAATTTTTTCTTTAACTTTAACAATTCGTTTTATTTTAAAAACAATATTAAATATGTGTTACAACCTAATATAAAAATTGTAGTATTTGAGAAAGTAATAACTAATAAGAACACCAATAAAATATCGCTCAAATTGTATGCCTATCCCCTATGATACAAATTTCTAAAAGTTATGTATATTACTGGTCTTTCTGCCTCGGTAAGTAATAAATATTGTCTTTTTTTTAATTTTTTTTTTACAAATTAAGAGTCATACATAAATTTATAATGACTTACTTGATTTAATGCTGGTCACGACATTTTTGCCTTAATTGTATTCATTTATATATTGTCAATACTCTTGTGAGTAATTTGGACTTATAATTTGTCAGTTCTACAGTAATTGTGTGGACTAAATTTTCCAGTTCTAATTTGACTTTGTGAACATAAATTTTTTGACTTTTATTTTGACATTGTAGACTTGAAATTTGGCAGTTATATTTCGACTTTAAAAATTTGTGAATTATCAGGTCTTACACTTGGACAACATTCTTTGTGACTTATTTGACTTTAACCTTGTCACAAATTGTCTGTGTTTCATTTAGACTAAAATTCTTTTACAACATTTTATTTATTATTAATTCTCCCTATGGTACTTTATTTAATATGACCATCTAATGCCTATTATTTTTAATAAAACATTATTCTTTATGATAGTGGTTAAACTCCAAAAGCTACATAAAGGAGCAGAAAGGAAATGTAAATGTTTCTTCTATTGGATTAAGTGCCAGATTTATTGTAAAAAATTTCTTAATTTGATGTTAGAAAAAATGGACTATGAAACGAAAATGACAAAAATATAAGAGTGTTAGATAAAAATGTGATAAATACTACCTTAAACATAAAAGGTAACATACTTGTAAAATCTATTTTAGTAAAATACTCACTTAGTCTCATTCAACACTTTACTAGAAAACTCAAGATTCTTTATCTGTAGATAGCTAATTGTAATCTACAAAGAAATGTGGGTAACTTAACTTACTAAATAGTTTGGTTACAGCACATATACATACCACACTATATGCTATACTTGTTTTCAAAATTAACTTAGAACATAAAGATACTGTATAGACACTCTATATACTACTTGTAAAAATTCAAGGCATGACAACGAATGAAATTGTTTTATTAAAGAACCATGTACGAAATAATTATATTAAACATCATGCTTTAGAAAAACCTTAAAAGACTTTTAGTTGTTAGGGAATATGTTTAATAATATTTAAAATAATATTAAATTTAACTACTTAGAATCTAAATCAAAAAACTGCTTACAAGATACTATATTGTTTTTAAAAACTTTACATTAAACAACAAATAATACAAATTTCGAATGTTTGCAGCAGCAAGGTTATCTAGAATTCATGTCACTCCCCTGCTTATGACTATTTATCTGTGGTTGTAGTATGCAAATGCATAATTGCATAAGTAAAACTCATGACCCTGCGAGCTTTCTCTTTAACGCTTAGAAGAACAAGAACTTTAGCTAAAAATTTCACATTAAGATTTAAAAAGCTTTTAAAGGCAGTTTGATTTCCTATTACAATGAGTTACTTAACACTATCGAATATTTAAAATTATTAAATATGCAGTTTTAGATATTTTTATTTTTAAAGAAAATATTTTTGTAAATTGTTCATATAGCAGTTTTATTTCCTCATCAAAATTTTAATTCCGTTACTAATTGAAAACATTTATTAGTATTTACTACTATTAAAAGGTTTTATTAAAAGATAAGACTGAAATTTTGTTTTAAATTACTAAATTAATGAATTACTAACTTACTTTTGTAAAATAACTTACTTAATTGTAATTAGCATGTCACAGAAATGAATGTTTTTATACTACCTTGTGATTTAAAAGATCTTTTGTTGTCATTTCTGATGTGTAGTTTTAATATAAAATAAATATATTTAATTAAATTAATTTAGTTTTAATTAATACTAATAGCTTTTTCCTTTTAATTACTTTATGATTACTATTTAACTGCATAAGTTTAAACATCATTTTTTATGTTAGCTTTGTATTTTACTAAGACAACAGCTCGAAATATATTTAATTAATTGAATTGTGTATCTAGAATTTAAAAAAAAAATCTGTTATTATTAAGTCTAACTCCTAGCCTTTTTAGTTAAAACTGGTCACGTAAACTGCCTTCAGCTGGTTTAATACAGTTTTATTTCCTAAATAATTTCAAAAAAATAATATTCCAATATGTCAATAACAAAATCACTAATTAGTACATAGTAACTAATAACACATTAATATGTAACCCAAATATGTAGGTTACTTAAATATTAAAATTCTTTGGTTATAGTGTAGTAAAATACTAAAAACTAAACTGTATTTTAGACTTAACTTCTACTAAATGATACTTCAAGCTATGCAATACAACTTATAAAAACTAAGTATGTCTTCAGTAGTTAAATTAAATTTAAAAACATATCAAACACTAAGTTTAAAAATCATCATACTTTAGTTTAAAACATCTGTTTTCAAGCTAATCAAAACCTGTGTACAATAAATTACTAAAATTAAAATCAGTATACCCTAAGATCTTATTTTGATAAGTGCCGCTAGTGGTGGATCTACGTCTATACTTTTATTAGATCATTTATCTGAAAGCAAAACTTTGATTGCATGACAATTCGAATTCTTCAAAAAACTATATCTAAAGTAGAGACTATATCTTAAAAAGTGATGTACTTTCGAAAAAATATTGGACTAATATAAAAATATAAATGACTATGATAGAACGACTAAAGTATATGATTAATTTTTAATTTTAATTTAGTTTCAGAAAACAACAGATAAAAATGAAATATTTAACCAGATAAAATTAAAATAGGTATGCTGTTAGCCGAATTCAGTCTTAAAGTTATTTACTTCTATCATAAATGAATCTATAAAGGTAGACAATTGTTTTAAGCTTTGAATTATTACTTATTAGTATCGTTATTTTTAATCAAACATGTAAAATAATTGTGTAGTAAAACATCTAGATTAATTTCAAAGTTTCAAGCAATCACTAGCAATAAAATTTCAAGCAACTACAAGTTGAACTATTTGATTTCATTGTTTCCTTCTCATAAAATTGTTTCCAACTGTTATAAATCAACTCTTTTGAACTTAAAGTTTGGTTTGTTGACAATTTCTAAGATTGTATTTTCATATTTTCACACGATTGCTCTATGCCTAAGTAGTTATTTTAAAATCCTCTGTCTTTTTGCTTTAATTATATATGTTTTCTCCTACGAGTAATTTATTAATATTCAACTACAGCTAGTTTGGGCTGTTTAAAGTATTTAATAGTTTATATTAAACATAAGTATGACTTGGTCAATTCTACTTTTGTATGACTATTCATGACAGATAATGGATTGGTTTTAGTCAAGTAGAGTGAAATTTAAAAAATAGTTTATTTGAATGTCAAGTTTCACACAAAATATTTTCAAAATCTTACATGTGGTGGTAGGCATACGTATAAAAAACAATTGAAAACATTTCTGTTTAGTCTAAGCAAATTATGTCAACCAGCTAGCTATTCTTTTGACAGCTTTTTAAATTTCTTTAAAACTACAACTTTAGGAATTAACTGACTGAAAACCGGTACCTGATTAGACTATTTATAACATGAAAATTAATAAAGAAGTCTGTTTTAATGTGTCGTTTAATAATAGTTATGTTTTTAATAAAATCTCTTTTTACTCACTATAAAAATAACTAGAAATTTGTGATTCGGTACATGTATGTTGAGTAGATGTGGAGCTGATTGAAGCAACTATTTCGATTAGACACTCAAATAAAAACTATTGAATAGTTCTTTTTTTCTTAAAGCTAGCATTGTTAATTTTTAAATTTCTGGATTTGATATTTATTTAAAATTATGGGAAATTTCCTTTTGTGCAACTTTAAAATATAGTAAGGGGTAGTAAACCAATTTCAAAATATCGACGCTGGCAGACACCTTCGTTGTTCTTGCTCCGGACTTAGTCGATATTTTGAAATTGGTTCTCAGGGCGTCGTCGTAATACTTACGCCCGTTAAATTAAGTTTTCTCTTTGATACAGGAGCTTAAAATAAGTTTTAATCAAACAAAATATTTTTATGTATTTAATACCGTTATTTAAAAACAACATTTGAGCTTATTTGAAAATCTAAATTTGAAAACAGATAAAAATTTATAAACCATGAAATACAAAAGCAGCTAAAAATAAATTTTTGTAAAACATCAGTAAAGTTTAAAAAATATAAAAACAAAAGTTTTCTTTTTATGAGTATTTATAATTGGTTATGTATTTGTTTTTTTTTTTGAATTTTAAGTTCTTAAACAAAAAAAATTAAGCCAAAACCTTTAAAACTTCTCAATTTTATCATCATGTTATAAATCAGGACAGCTTGCTGTAAGAATTTAATTTTTTAATTTGTTTTGTTTTTCAAATTTTAGCAATATAAATTTCTTCCTGTCTGCAATAACGATTTTCATACAAAACTAAAGACTTTACACGAGGAATCGTCACTTTTATTATACTAGTTTGTAGAACTAAATAAGGACAACCTGCATTAAACAATGTTACATATTTTAACACCTTAACAGCAATCGTAGCAAAAACAAGGCTTCATTATATACAGAAATTCTTTTATTGCAGTTTATAATACTTTAAAGTTACAAACTAAAAAGTAATTTTATGAAGTAGGGTTTTTATCTTTATTTAACTGTATAAAAACTTATTAGTAAAAAATAATGTGCTGCATACTTATAAGAATGAAGTAACTTAATTCCATATTTTACAAACTTATTAAATCTATAATTTTTTTTGAAAAAATATTTCATGATCTAGAACAAACTATCTTATTTAATTTTTAACAAAATTAATTTATTTCAATTTTCTTTTGTAAAGTAACTATTACTTAGAAATTTTTATGATACAGCTCAAAATGTTAATTAAAGTTATAAAATATAAATAAGAAAGACAATATAGTAATTATATATGTTCACTTTGTTTTAAAACTTAGTAGTGCTTACTTTAAGCTATTAAACATTTTCTGGTATAACTGACACCAAGTATAAAGCGAAATCTTTAAAAGCTAAATGAGAATGTTTTACTAAGAAATTTTTCAATATATTTTACCTAGATATAAGTGAAAAACTAATGCTAAAATAAGCAAAATAACTTTAATTAGTAAACAATTATAAAAAACAAAAAGATTGTTAACAAAATTATAATAAGTATAAAATGTAACAATATAACTTCATAAAGAGTCAAAGTAAAACATGAAATTATTACAGTTCAAAGTTAGGTTTAGGTAGTTTTAAAAGGTTTCAAATTAAGTTTAAAGTAAAATTATTAGACTTAAATGCTATAGAATATCAAAAAATATTTTCAAATTTAAATAAATAGTGAACGATTCCAAAAAAATAAACAGCAATAACAACGCACTGAAAAAAAATTTGAGTAATTCACATCTTGTTGGTTAAAGTGATTCAGATCTCAAGCTCTAAAAATATTGATTTAAAGATAAGAAACTGAAAGATTTCTCGCACCAAACCAAATTCTAATTTAGAATGCAGTTTTTAGCTTCTTTTTTTATTAGAATTACTACGGAAATGCTTACGGATGCGTGACTATTATCCCTTACTTGCCATTTAAAGTGTCTTATAAAAAATATAATTAAATTATAAAGTTTTTTATCTTGACTATTAACATATGTTGATCCTAGCTTAACTTAAGTTTAAACTTTTTAATTTAATAAAATATGTAAAGCTATAACTTTAAATAAGAAATAACTCGTTTTTTCCATCTTAATAACTAAGACATTATATGCTGTTAAAAGTGAATGGTTTAACTTGAATTTGATTTAAGTGTTTAACCTATAACGGGTTTATACTAGAAACCAGTAAACTTCTCAAGTGACAATTTTATGTGGTAAAAAAAAAAATTAAAAACAAATAATCAGTTAGATTAGAAGTATTGACTTCGTACAAATTAACTTGATTTCAAAAATAAATTAATTAAACCATTTTTCTGAAAATAACAATTTGTTACAAATTAATAAGATTATAAAACCAATATGTTAAAATAATCTTTTTAAAAATGTTTTTAAATAAATTAACAATGATCAAAAAGTAGTAGTAAACTTAATTTAGATAAAAAAGTGTTTAGATGATTCGCTACAAAAAAAAAACAAAAATCGATTACATAACTATGAATTAGTTAGGATGAAAAATATTAATAAATCGTTTAAACATTTTAACCAGTTTGAGAGCAATTATAGTCAAGCTATTTATTAGTATTTATTAATAATATTAATTTATCCTCTAACTAAGTTTTATTAACTATTTCATTGCTATTAGGTAAAATTTAAGTACAAAGTAAAAACTAAGCAATAGTTTCATGACATTTACAATACTAGCTATAAATAAAAAAATGTACAAAATTTTTATTAAATATTTTAATTTTTCTCCTAATAAACATAAATCACTATAAAAGGAAACAAGTACTTTTACTTATTTTTCAACATAAATAAGTTATATATAAATATTATATATTAAATATTATATAACTTATGTAAATGCAGTTTTTTAAATAATTCTTCGTACTTAGAGTATTAAGTCTGTGTTTACATTCTGTTGTTTTGATAATTTGCAAAAGTCTTCAGATTTGTTTCTTATTCAATACACAGCAATATCAAATTAATCCTGATTGCAATAACGATTTTCATACAAAACTGAAGACTTTACACTAGGAATCATCACTTTTATTTTGCTAGATTTTAAAGATTTTGCTAGATGTTGCTGTTTTGTATTAACTAAACAATTTCATTACACATTTGATTTACTTTTTGCTTTATTAGTATGTTTTAAACAAATATTTTCTGCTTGTAGAAATACATCTTAACTTTGTGATAACTCCTAGTATGAAGAAGAAGTATAACAAAACACGGTGTTAGTGAAGGTTGTTATAATTAAAAACAAATTAAATTTGTAATGTTTTTTTAAACTACTCAATCGTAACGGAAATAGTTATAAGATTTAAATATTGAAATCTTTACAGAAAAATTTTTCATCTTCTCATACTTTTTTAATATTTGTAATAATTTGAGAATCTGCTAAATATTTATAGAAAACCTTTATTCATAAAAAATAAGTTTACCATTACAAATAGTTTATGTTCACTTTTTCTTACGTTCATTTAAAATTTGTAAAATTTAAGTTAAAACCAATAAATGATAAGATTTTTGAATTACTTAAGCTCTTAATTAAAATTTAAAAATATTAAAATCTTGTCGCAAATAAAAAAATATTTTATTTGGTTATAATAATTTTTGGCTTCTTCTTATTATTACTTATTGTTTATACCAATTATTCAAGTCATAAAAAAATTTCAGCTTTGCGGCGAGATTATTTTTAAGTGTTCAAAACTTGTTTCTTATTTCTATTCAAATATGTCCTTTATTTATTTAAGTACCCACTAAATTACCTTTTACGTTTCAGTTTAACTTTTTAATCAACTAAAAACTAATTTGACGTAAATATTAAAAAATGTTAGAATTTTTTGTTTTAAAGCTAAATAGTTACAATAAAAATCTTTCAATTGTTAACTTGTTTTATAAACTAAAATAAAATCGTGATATATTTACACTCAAGCTGTTCCTTGCCATAGTTAAAAAAAAAAAAAGCTACTAAAGTGACTGTACAACAAAAAAAAAAGATATTTAAAAGAATTTTACATTTTATTTATTGTTTTAACCCAGTTTATGAAACAAAAAACATAATTTTATTTATTTTTTCGAAATTTACTATATATTATACGTTTAATTTACTATATATACAAAACTTACTATAAATACAAAACTTACTATATATTTACTTACTATAATTTACTATATATATAAAAAAATTACTATATACTTAGTTTGCAAAATAAAATTTTGAAAGAATAAATATATATTATACAATGTAAAAATAATAATACTTATGACAATTATAACTTTAGATAAAAAACATTAAGGTTTTAAGTTTCATATTTTAAATGCATCTAAATAATAATCCATTGCAAAACATTTAGTTGATAGTTTAACAGTTGCAGACTGTTATAATCTAAACATATTTAAAGTTATCAAAACTTGTAGCAATGTTTTCAATTTAATGAAATTTGAAGCCATTTGCTTCTTACTAAGGAAAAATGTTTTATGTAAGCAAAAATATTTGAACTATACTGTTTCTTTTTGTTCGCAATACTTTATAAATATTATTGTTTTTATATTTTTAAGTTTTTTTGTAGATTATATATAATGTAAATAAGTTTAAATGATAAATTTGTTTCCAAGTGAGTTTATTTTTTATTATTTTTTTTATTAATTAATGATTACTTTGTTACTTTATAATTTGTAAAGTCTTTTCTCTTTTTAACTTTCTACTCTACTGATGAGAATTTCTTGAAATGTATATAGCTTTATTAAGTATTTCTGCCTTTTATATTTTAGTGTGTAATAACTGGTTTCTTATGTTCCAATACAATTAAAAAATAAGTTTGTAAAAAGCTAATAACGTCATCATTAGTTATGTATAAAACGGTCTGTATAAATATTCTAATTTGAAATTAAACAGATCTAAAAAGATATAAAACTAAGTTTTAGAAAAAAAATCTGATTCAAAACTATGAAAATTATTAAAAACAACACGAAACTTTGATAATATAGTTTAAATTTTGCATACTCGTCGATTACATGTTTTTTTCTGAAATCTAAAGATAGTGATTTTACAACTGAGAATTTGTCCTCGCTTCAAACATTTTTTTAACTTACAATGTATCTTCAGCTTCTATATGTAATTAAAATTGTTACTTAGTTGTCATTATATTATTTTTATTTTAGAGATTTTTTTCGTAATAGTTTTGTAAACTAGTAAAAACAGTTTTAACTGACTTTTTACAGCAAAAGTTATTATAGATAAAAATACATTTTTAAAACGTGTAAGAAGGAAAAATGTTATAACTGTTCCCTTACAACTAGATCAGGGGTCGGCAAACTGCGGCTCGCGGGCCAATTGCGGCCCGCGAAGGGTAAATCTGCGGCCCGTGAGCATGTTATTTTTTTGAATGAAATGCGGCCCGCGAAAGAAAATTTTGTGGCCCGCGAGCATGTAAATGTGCCCGCTGAGCAAAATTATATTTCTAGTTAAATTTTTTCATTAATTCGACTTATCTTGATTAGTTTGATTTTAAGTCTCTCTATAACATTTTAAAATAATTTCAAGAAATTACTGCTTTAGTTTAAAAATGTAAAAAAGACAGACTAGCCTTCTAACAGGATATGTTTCTCAGTTTCATAATTACTTCGGTTTTACAACAGTAAGTAATTATCTTTAAAAAGAGTGTCAAGAGTGCTTGGATTTAATAAATTGGTTATATAATACCTATTTATTAAATAAACTAAATGCAAATATTTTCCATTTTGTACAAAAATAATGCACAGAAATTAACTAAACTGTCATTTCTTTATAGCTTAGATACTCGTTTTCAATATTTTTTATACCTCAGTTTCTTTTGTAATTTTTTTATTTGTAAATGTTATATTTTAGTGTGAAAACATTTAAAATAACATAGTAATAAATATAAGGTTCATTTGATTTTTGTTTTGATACATTTTAATTTTTTATAAGTTTTCCATGCACACCAACTTAAAAAAAGGCTCATATTTTAAACCACTTTTTATTTAATACTTTAGTTAGTTTAAGTTTAGTTAATGAATACTTTTCTTACATTGTTATTTATACATGTCATATCTAAAGTTGTACAGACACATTTAAAACAATATATATGACATAAGTTAATATAGTTTTTGGTAGGTATACATTCCATTTTTCAAACATTGTTTTTTTCAAGCTAAGTTAAATTTTATGCCTTGCATATCAATACACACAATTGCTGTTTTTTGGAGCTACCTATTTAATATAAACTAGATATAGGGATGGTAAATTTATAAAGTTTGTACATTGTTAATCAAAATAGTTGAAATTCAAGCAAATAAACAACTAAACATTGACACACACTCAGACTATCACTATTTGAAGACTTCAAATCTCAGGCCAACTAAGCCATTTTTTAAGTTTTTGGCTAGAATTGCTTTTTGTATACAAAATATCAGGAATGTTTTTGTTGACTCAGGCTGGCTTTTTTGCCTGAAAGAGTGGCGAGTTAAACTTATAATGTATGTTTTACTCAATCCACAGTGTTAGTTTGAGTTTTAATATATGTTAAATTTTAAGTCTTGCAGCTGATATAATTCAAATTTATATTATTGTGTACATTAAAGAATGAACAATCAGTGTTGCCCAAAAAGTTGAATCCGAGAAAAGCTTTGAATTTGTGAATTTACGGTTAAAAATTCTAGAAAAAATACTTAAATTTGAGATTTTTTGAAAAAACCTGGAATTTCAAACAATTTTTACATTTAAAGTAATAAAATTTCGATTTGACTAAATTAATTAAATTTGAAAAAAATTACCAAATAAATGTTTTTTTATTAAAAAATATATTATAGTAACCTAACAGTATTTTTTAATATTGATAAATGTTTTAAGACATTTTTTTAAACTTTAGTTAAACTTTATACTAAAAATAAAAGAAGGAATTGTACTTCTAAAAACTTCGTATTGGTACATTGCACCTTTACATGAAAAATTTCACCGGTTTTTGTGTTTTGCGTTGGGACTAAACCAAGCAATTCTACTAAAATGTCAAAGTTAGTAAAAAAAATTTCTAATAAAAATTCTCAGATGAGCAATAGTTTTTCTATCACTGCTCTCATGTTAACAGTTTGATTAAAGTCCTAATTTGATTTATGCGACTTTATAACCTTAATGCATTTCCTAAACACGACTTTATGTTGTCATTGAAGAAATAAACAAAAGTATTTCATTACCGCCAACATCAGTTCTATATAAAAGTTTACAATTATAAACGATATCTCATTTTAGGTAATAAATTTTGCTACTTTATTACTTGTCTTAACAATTTTTTCTGATTATTCTGTAGTTACTGAAGATAATAATGTGCTTTGTCGGAAATGACTTTGGTGATTTTTTTTTAGTTGTTTCTCGCAATAACTCCTAACTAACGCTTTTTTTTTATTCTTGTAGCTCGTCTTCTATTTTAAAATTAATATTTTTAAAAGCAATATTCTTATTGCAAATAAAGAATCGCTATCATGCTTAATAGAAAAAAATTCTACTTTGTTAATGACTCAATAAAATGTTATACATTTGTTTAACTTGTTTAAGAAACTTAATTGTCTATTCCAGCTGAGTTATATATTTTTGGCATGTAACTTATTTACTGTTAATAACCTTTGTTATTTCTTTATGTAGTTAACTTTATTTTAACTGGGTTGCTACACAAACAGGCTATTTTAATAGCTTGAAAACTCAGGTGTGTGTGAAGCTTTTATTTCAAACACTTTAAAGAAGTCTTATAATTCTCAGAATTGTTTTTATGACTGATGTGTAGTTTACTAATTGCATTTTTTTATTGTTTTCTTACACTTTGTGTACTTTTTGATAATGATGATATTTTAACTAGTTATTTAAGATTGATTAACAACTATTTATTAGATTTTTCAAATTTAAATAAATTTAAGCTGGTTTGATACATATCAGACATTATTGCTTTTTAAGTGGCAACCATGTAAAAGTCTAATTACTAATAAAATATTTTATTAAAGTAATTGAGAATTAATTATGTTAAATCATTTGTTTTAGCTTTCTAGAATACAAACAGGTTTTAATTTTATTATGTTAACTAATTACTGAATTTCTTAATAAGTGTAAATTATTTAACTCGCAAAAACTTTTTTCGAAGTAAATATTCTTAGAAATATGAAAAAATGTTGATGATATAACAAATGTATAAAAGTAACCCATAAATTGTCTTTCAAGTTAGGTTTTTATAGAGAGTAGTTTGTAAGTAAAATTAAAAAAGTATTATGTTTAACTTATTAAGTGCTTATGAAAGTACATATTTTATTAACAATATTAGTACATTTTATTAAAGTATATTAGTTAATTTAAATCATAATCTAATGAATATTAATTTGAATAGAAATTCTATGTATAGCTAAAAGTCATTTCAAATAATAAGGTGAATAAAAGTAAAACTTTTCTCTAGTGTGACTAAAACTATAACCATAAGATTATTCAAATGTCACTAAAACTAAAACTGCGGCCATCAAATACTTTGAAAACTTGAAATTTGGCCCGCGACCACCAACTGCCTTCCGACCCCTGAACTAGATAGTTTTTAAAAATGCTTAAACATATAATTTAAATAGCTGATACTTGTCATACTTTTCTTTTAGCCATTAAACTAGTTTAATTTATGTTTGTGAATAAACTATAAAATAATGATTGAACTTTTATTCATTTTATATTGTATTTTTTACAAATTTTTATTTTTTAAATTAAAACATTTTTAAAACTAATGCTATTGAGTAATTTAAAAAAATCTTTAATTTCTTTTTTTAATAATTTAGTTTTAAGGTAAAAATTTCATAAAAAGTCCATGAATTAACAATTAATCCGTTTTATAAAAAGAGGTTCATCTCCTTACGTGCTGCAAAGAAACAGCAATAGTGACGTAACATGCAATTCGCTTGAAATGAAAACTATTTTCTTTTTATATATACTAACTAAAATATTAATAGAATACTTCGTGCAAAAAAACGTGCAATAATCTTTTTAAGTCTTATTCCGAACATAGGACTAATATAAATCATTTATTTTGAATACGGGTGAAAACTACATTTTATAATGTTTTGTTTATGTATTTAAGTTGTAAATTCGCTTGTTTTAGGTATGATTTTCTGTTATTTAGTTTAGAACTAAAAGGTTTATAAACAGTGATTAAAGTGTAAATAACATACAACATTTATAGATTTTTATGTTATAAAAGCTTTTTAAGCTATATAACTAAAAAAAAGATTGAACTTAGATTAAAAAACGGAGAATTCTCTAAATTATGCATGTATACATAATGATAATCTCAATTTTATATCGCACTTTATTTTATCTGTTATTGTTTAAAATATAACATACCAAATATTATGATTACTAGTGTAGGAGTCTTTAGTTTTGCATAAAATTATAAATTAATATCTGTCATAAATGTGTAAAGTACAATTTGTACTTGAAGAAAAAAATTTTTTCTAGGCTTCAGTATGCGTACATAAGTTATTTTCTTACTGTACTTATTTTTTTTAACTTTATCAAACTAATTAGCAATGATTAAAAAATTCAAAAATTAAATTTAAATTTGGTTAAAAAACAAAATTAAACTTATAAATTATTTTTGTTAAGATAAAGTTAAATTTGTGATTTGTTTAAAAAAAAAAGGACACAATTGAAAAGAAGTAAGAAATAAGCAAGCTATAAAAAAAACTTCTATGACTCAATATAAACAATAAGTGATACTTAACAGAAGTCAAACGTTATTAAAAGAAATTGAAAGTATTTTGCTTGCAAAAAAGCTAAAGTAGTTAAAAAAAAAGTGTTGATTGCTTATCACGTAATTTATAGTGAGCTTTTTTTATTTTGTTTATAAAATAGTTTTCTAAACTTATAAAGACATTTTACACTGACTTCTCAAAAATATAAAAGTTTATGTAGTTTAAAGTGTATTCATAAAAACGAACAATGAAAGATGTTATAATTATTTCGTTACAACTAAATAGTCTACAAAAAATGCGAGGCCATGTACTTTAAATTGTTGATAATTGTCATACATATCTTAAAAATATTAAGTTACTTTTGATTTTTTTATTAATATAACTTTAAAATATTAGTTTAATGTTAATGCGTTTCGAATTTTAATTTAATTAGATGTTTTTAGTTTTATTTACTTAAATTTCATTTTTAAAACTAATACGATGCCGTTGATACAACTATAAACTAGTGTGTTTTGTTTATGTATTTAAGCTGTAAATTCGCTAGTTTTAGTTATGTTTAATTTGGGTAGCTATCAAATTTGAGCGAGTGTACAAAATTGCACGAGAGGATAACATTTTATGAAGATACTTTTGCACGAGGTGTCAGTAGTGCGGAGAAGAAAAAAAATTGCACAATGACAACTTTGCACAAGCAGATAGTTTTAAACGGAGACACTTTTGCACGGGTTAATTAATTGTTATTCATTAATTTTTTCTATCACTGTTACCCTTAACCCTTACCCTCAGTCAATAAAATAATTTTTACTTTATATTTATTTTTATCTTTTTTATTTTATTATTACTTTTTTTATTTTATTTAATTTTTGTTTTTATAACTATTATTGTTACCAGTAAACCTTGTTCTCGGTCGGTAGCTTTTTTATTTTTAATAATATTTATTGTTCATTGTTTTGCTTATAATATTTGTTATTATTTTTTTTTGTTTTGATGTTTACTATCACTGTTACCCCTAGCCCTTTCCCTCGTTTAGTAATTTTTTTTTTTTCTTTTTTCAAATACATTTGCTTTTTAATTGTTGTTTTTTCTTATTTTTTTTTCTGTATTTTTACTCGTGAATAATAGTAAATCGTGCAAAACTTTTCTTTGGTGCAATCTAGTTTTCGAGCAATTTCGACACGTTTCCGTTTAATTTTGATTTAGATCATTACCAAAAAGTTCATAAATAATGATTATACTGTAAATAAAATTCAAGTTTTAGATTTATAGGATTCGTAGATTGTAACAGTACAAGTATCACTTAACATTAAAATGTAACATTACAACTAGCACATCACAGTAGATAAAGCATTACAACTATCTAATCATAGTAGATTACAACAATACAACTAGCACATCACAGTAGATTACAAAATTACAACTATCACATCACAGTAGATTACAACATTACAACTATCACATCACAGTAGATTGCAACATTACAACTAGTAGATCACAGTAAATCGCAATAACGTTTTATAACTACAATACTACTACAGGTGTTTTATAAGTAAAATTAAGCTTTTACGCAATTTTAAAATGACGTAGAATTTATTTAAATGTTAACAAGTGTTCTTACAATCTCTAAAATTAAGTTTGAAGTAAATTAAATTTAGTTTTTAAAGAAATTCTAACAGTTAAACAAGTTTTTGACAAATCATAGCTTTTTAAACTAATATGAAACTTTAATTCTAATTTATATTAATTATTTTTGAACTCAAAGTTGATAAAATTTTAGATCAAATAGTATTGAATATATTACAACAACGGAATTATCATAACTTAAAACTTTTTAAAATAGACATGCTATAAGTCTACAAATATTTATAAATGTTGTCTGCAATCTAAAGGAGTCTACTACATTCACACCAAAAATGCCTGTAACACTATGGCGATTTAATTAATATATTTTTGTTGTTTAATTATTTCAAAATCAAACTTTGACGCAACTGTTTTGTCTTAAGTTTACATAAATACTTTTCCTAAATATTTTGGCAAATTCGAAATCACTGTGGGAAAGCAATAACTCAAAATAAAATTTATAAATAAATTTTATCTGCGTATTTGTACTATTACGATCTACTGTGGTGTAACAGTTGTATCATTACGGTTTTTTTTCTATGTGACAGTTGTATCATTACAATCTACTGTAAAGTGATAGTTGTATCATTGCAATCTACTGTGATAGGAAAGTTGTGTTGTTGAGATCTACTGTGATGTGATAGCTGCATAGTTGAGACCTACTGTGATGCGATAGTTGTATCATTACGATCTACTGTGATGTGACAGTTGTATGGTTGAGTTATGCTGTGACGTGTTTGTTTTACTGTTGAGCTCTACTGTGATGTTATATTTGTATCGTTGCAAAAAATGTTAATTTAGAATATATTTAATTAGTGATATATGTATATTATAATAAATAAATTTATAAGCAGAAGTTGGTGACAAGTGGTAAAATGAACATAAAAGAATTAGTTCTTTGTATTTTAATTAGTTTTGTTTTTATTAAAGAATGTTTGTTCATCAAAGTACTCTCTGTATTTACACTTGATTGTTTGCTACTGTTGGTCGATTTGTATTAGTAACGTTATTACGTAGCCACCTTTAGAGAGCCTATTAGTACTTTAAGAAATTGGCTGTGTACTATGTTAGTTCATCAGCCTTTTATTAGGCCTAAGAAAAATTTAAAAAAATTTCAAGTAATTGGTTTGATTATAAAACAAGTTGTTATATTTTTGTGACTACATGATGAAAATTTTGGTATTGAAATGAAGTTTAATTAGAAATATATTTATATGAGATTTATATGCTTAAACAAGGGTTCTTACGATTTAAAATTTATTGTTTTTCAATAGTATAAGATTATATAAAATGGTTAGTTAAATATATAATTTACTTAATTTGGGTAGCTGTCAAATTTGCACGAGCGTACAAAATTGCACGAGGAAATAAAATTGCAAGACGGCACAAAACTGTACAAAGGTACTTTTGAACGAAGACACTTTTTTTAAAAGTTTTTAATTTAATTTTTTTGTCTTACAATCATTGTAATTCCTAAAGCTTACACTCGGTCGGTATCTTATTTGATTGTTTTATTTTTTTTTACAATCATTCTTACCACTAAACCTTATTCAGGTCATTAACTTTTTTTTTCTTTTTTTTATTAATTTATCTTTTAGTTTTTTTTTATTGTTTATATTAAATACTTTTATTTTAAATTTTACTCTTGTGTAAATGTGACCCGTAAAAATTGTAACTCGTGCTAAAATGACCTTTGGTGCAAATTTGTCTTCGTGCATTTTTGTCTTCGTGCAATTTTGACACGTTCCCAATGTATTTACAGCCAAATTTTTTTCATTCTTATAATCAAAAAACATTTATTTAAATCTTGCTACCATTTTTTTAGCTTGAGCAAGTGAGATAGTATGAGTTTAGTGGAACAATATACTACATCTAAGCGAGCGATACAATATTCATTAAAAATTAAGTGTTTTAGTAAATGAAAAATGGCTTTACTTGTTAGAATAATTACTTGTTGATATAACTGAATTTTAAATTTATCCAAATACTCTTTGCCTCTTTTTAATTAAATTGTATTGCTGAAACACTAGAAATACTATATAAAACAGGTTGACGTTATTCAGTTTTACAAACTAGCAAGTCAAAAGTTATGATTCCTAGAGTGAAATCGTCAGTTTTGTATGAAACTCGTTATTGCAATCAGAATGAATTTGATCTTTGTGTTATTAATTCAAGTAACAATTGTACTAATGAAAATGTTACGATAAGTTGTAATGACTTTAAAATTTCTGTGAAACGCATTTATATTCCACCAGCGAGATATTTTAGGAAAACTGTTGTTTTGGGTCGTGATATTTACATGTTTGATAAAATACGCGAGAAAGGAATTCACACAAACATTATTGAGGTTTATTCTAAAAAGGAAAAAGTCTGTAAACAACTTAAGTCTATAGATAATCAACTTCAATTGTTTAGTGTTTGTTTGTTTATGAGTTCTATTTACGTGATTGGAGGTTATTTTAGAGATGATTATACAGAGAATTGTTACAAGTATGATAAAATAGACAAAAAATGGCGACAAATAGCAAGTTTGCACAGTAAAAATCGTACACCAACTTGCTCAGTTTTTGAAGGCAAAATTTTCGTCACTGGAGGTAATAAAGAAGGAATTTTAAAATCAGTAGAATCATTTGATTATCATGAAAATAAATGGAATATTTTATCTGACATGATTAAAACTAGATTAGGGCACTCTTCAGTGACAATTGGTGACAAATTGTTTGTTATTGGTGGATATTACAGAATATGCTCCGAGGTTTATGATAGTATTTCTAGGAAGTTTACTATGTTTAGTCTAAAACTACCATTTAATCCTGATATATGTGTGCATAGCAAAGCGGTATGTTATGATAACAAAATGGTATTTCATAGATATTCTTCCAACCGTTTTAGTCAGTTTTATGTGTATAATGTAGATGAACGGAAGTGGATAACAAAAGAAATTGAAATGAAACTTCCTGGTGTGCGATTGCGAAAAATGCCTAAACAGTAGAAATAAAATAGAGATGCAATTGAATTGTGTACATTTCTCTCTTTAAGATAGTAGTTCGAACATCTTCATTTACATATGTTTCAAATGATTATTTTATTTTATAAATAAGTTAATAATTTGTGTCTTGTTTTTGCTATATTTATTTTGAATAAAAGAACATCTAAATTTCTTATTTTGAGAATTTTTATTTATACAAGTTAATACATATCAGAAATTTCCTGTAGAAAAACGCTTCATAAATCTTAACAAATAGTACTTAACACTATCTAAATCAAGAAAAGCTTATAGTTTAAAGTCTAGCATTTTAAACAACTACACATAGCTAAACTAGTTTAACTCCGATGTAATTTAGGTTTTTAGTTTTTCAGACGAAAAAAAGCTTATTTTAAGCATGAAAAAAATGACATAAAAAAATTTATAAGGAACACTATGATTTCGTTAAGAACTTATTGCTCTTTTTTTTTTTTGCTGGCTCATAAGTGTCAGTGTTGATGTAGTGGTAGTTTGTAAATAAAACTTTTATCTAAATTTGTTTTTTATTCAATATAGGAAATAATATCATTTGAGATATTTTACAGCGGTCTCATTTGAAAAAGAAAAATCCGGTAAAATGATATTAATATTGAGTGACCGTTAATTTAAAAAAGTTTTTTAAAATTATAACAAAACTAATTATATGGCTACTTTTGAGATTTATGTTTTAGTTACTTCAATGATATTAGTAAATTTTTCAGCATTGAATATTTGGAGTTCGTAACAACAAGTTGTAATTGTAGCTGACTAGTAATACAATTGTAAGTTATTTTTATTTAAAATTATAATTACAATAAAATAATTTTTTACTTAAGATTATAACATTGGATTGATAAATTGAAGTTCTACAGTTAAATTCCACTTTTTACTTTGATTACATGTTGAATATGAAATAAGTTGTCGAACTTTTTAAACTATTTAACGTGATAATACTTGTTGAGTCTCATTTGATTTTTTGAGATTTGATTTTTAGTAGCCAAAATGATGTTTTTGTTAGTTAAAAATCAAGAATTATGATTTTGGAAATAGTATCACCTAATTGTTTTTAAAAATGAAAATAATCTAACTAAAATAAATAACTATTGTAAATAAGACAAGTTCTAATTAGTAAAAACAGTTATAAATAAAAAATAGATAGAATAGTTTTATTTGAATGTTGTTTTATATTTGTTCTGTTAGTTAAATTTTTTTTTTTTATTAATTAACATAATATTGCATTTTTTAAGTGTTTAAAAAAATACTTGATGCTTGTACTTTAATTTTCAATACTAATAATGCTTTTTCGTTATGTTGATAATTAAGAAGTTCAGATTTTGTATAAAATTTATTTTAAATCAACTGAACTATTATCAAATACTTTTATTTCTAAACTATTTCTATAACTGTGTTTACTAAATAGTTGTAGGAAGACTACTATTCACAATTAACAACTTTTATTAATTATTTTAAAAATGTATACGTACACTTGACACAAGTAAAGCTTGCTTACTTTTTAGTTGTTTAAAATACTGCTTAATACTCGTCTTAAATTGTTACTAGTTCTTATGGCTATGATGTATTAAAATTAGGAAAAAAGTGTTATCAAATAAAAAAACAATTAAAACGTTTTAACTGAATACTTATTTGTTCATTTTCATAATAATAGTTATAAAAATTTTAAGCATATATTAAAACTAATAATTTATCAAATGTCATAAAACAAAAAATATACTATTTCAAAATGGGTTAAAAAGGTCAAATTTAATTAAGAAATTTGTAAAAATTTATAAACTGTAAAAAAAAACATAAGTTATTTCAAAATTTTTCTGGTTTAAAAATTGATGTACTTAATCTAGATTTCAGAAATATGTTTATCATAACTTTTGAAGTTGTATACAACAATATTCTATTAAGATTAGTTAAAACTTCTAAACTAATTTTTTATCTTATAATTAGTTTTTGAAATAAACTATTTAAATCAAATACAAATCGTTATAAACGAATTTCCTTTAACAAACAAATAATATCTAATCATTACTTAAATTACAATCAAAACTTTTTTCTCTGTAATCAATAAAAAATGTTTAACCTACCAACTTTTTGAAATATCAATAGCAAGTTAAGTAGTAATGTGAATAATGAAACTATCTAACTGATATAAGTGAGCAGAAAATTTTTGCCAAATAGTCTAATAGTTTAATGTATATGAAAGTTGAGCATTAAACTGTTTTATTTTTGTTAAACACTGCAATAAAATACTGATAATAACTGTAAAAGTTCAGGTATAACTATTAGTACAATTATTAGATTATATAATATATATTTTTAATACAATATATAACTATCAAAAAACTTCCAAATTGTTAAAACAATTGAAATATTATTTAATACAGGTTGACGTGAATTAGTTTAAAAACTAACATAACATAAGTGAAGATTCCTAGTGTGAAGTCTTTAGTTTTGTATGAAAATTGATATTGCAATTAGGAAGAATTTGATATTGTAGTTTTTGGAGAGAAAAATAATTGTATAAATGAAATTGTTACAATAATTTGTCCAGATTTTAAAGTTTCTGTCAAACACAGTTAAATACTTTTACAAAGAGATTTTAGGAAAACTGTTGTTATTGGTTGTGAATTTTACATGCTTGAAAGAACTTTAGAAAAAGGAGTGAAAAAAAAATTTTTTTGAAATGCATTTAAAAAAGACTAAGATCTTAGACTGTAAAAAATTGAAGTTCATGGATAATCAACTAACATAACAACAATAAAAACTATATTTAAAATTATACTAAACTTACATTAAATCATGATATAAAATAACATTTCAATCTACTTTGTGAAAAATAGGTATGACAGATAAATGAACATGTTGTAATAAAGAACAATTGCAAACACCGATATATATACTTATAAACCTAAATTTTACAATTTACGTTAAATGTAGTAAAAACTTTTACAAAAGAACTAAATCAAACATGAATATGCTTTAAAAACTTATAGAATAATACTACATTTAACTATAAGAAAATTAAGTCAAAACGCTGCATATTGGAAATAAAAATGTTTAATAAAGAACTTTACAATAAACAAAAATAATACAAATTTGTAAATAAGTTAGTGGCTTCGTAACCGGTGTAAAATATAAAAAATCTGAAACGTGATTATTGTATCGTTGCGATCTACTGTGATGTGGTATTTGTTTTGTTGTAATCTATTGTGATGTGATAGTTGTGATGTTGTAATCTACTGTGATGTGATAGTTGTGTTTATGTAATCTACTGTGATGTGATAGTTGTATCGTTGCGATCTACTGTGATGTGGTATTTGTTTTGTTGTAATCTACTGTGATGTGATAGTTGTTTTGTTGTAATCTACTGTGATGTGATAGTTGTTTTGTTGTAATCTATTGTGATGTGATAGTTGTGATGTTGTAATCTACTGTGATGTGATAGTTGTTTTGTTGTAATCTACTGTGATGTGATAGTTGTGTTGTTGTAATCTACTGTGATGTGATAGTTGTTTTGTTGTAATCTACTGTGATGTGATAGTTGTGTTGTTGTAATCTACTGTGATGTGATAGTTGTATCGTTGCAATCTACTGTGATGTGATAGTTGTGTTGTTACATTTACCATTTGAATCACAACAAAATCATTTACGACATAAAATTGAGCATCCTCCACTCCATAGAGAAAATTAAAAACAAACACAGCTTCTGCAAGACCTGTATTTAGAAAAATAGAGATAGCCAATGCTAACAAAAAGATCATCAATTTGAATAAGGGGTACGAGTTGTTTACAATCTGCCAAAATTTTCAAAAACTCTGCTTTAAAACTTAAACTCGCACTCGTTAATTATTAAGTTAAATTATTTGTAAAAGTTAGGAACTTTTAACGCCTCTAGAGTGTTTGCATTAGAGTATGATCCCAAGTTTAAACTTTTTATTACTTAAACGTTATCAAATAAGACATTATAGCATAATTTTCTTAGTTTATAGCAGAAGCATATCATTTCAATTTAAACACTAATTTAAACAGCAATATATTTACGTCATAAAGCTAAGTTTAAATTATGAACGTTAATTTTCACCAGTCAATGTAAAACCTTACGCATCGCAAGGCTTAAGTTTAGTATTGCATTTATTTTTTTTTTTGAAATAATGTCAATGTAAATTATTTTTATTACTATTTTAACTAATTTTTTTTTGTATAGTGTGTACCTATAAAATCCTTTATAATGTAACATTTGTACTAAATGTTTACTTACGTTTAGCATTAAGTTTTGTTTATCGTTGTTGATAAACCACAAGTTTTTAAACCATAATTACACAACTTCGGTTTTCATTTTGTTTTATTTAATATTTTTACATAACTTCTATCTATTTTGTTCAAAGACTATTTTAATATCTGTTAATAACAACTGAAGATCTCCTCTATCCCAATATAAAAGTGAAACATTGTTTTGTTGATGGTATACTGTAAAAATAATTAAAATAAAAAAAGCTAATTAAGTCGAGAGTTTTTATTAGATTGATTTAAAACAAATTACTGTATTATTTTACATATGATTAATAGTTTATTGTTGAATATGATAATATAATGGTAGCTGTTTAAAAATTTTTTTTTTTTTATTTAAAACTTTTATATTTACGTCTTATCTATTGAAAAACAATTACTATTTTTTTTACAGTGTAATCTTTAGCCTTGAGCATTGTTTCAATTATAAAAAAATTTACTAAAGTATATAATAGAAAATATAGATATTTGTAAGACTCGGTTACTAAAAACTGTGTGGTATTTAAATAGTAAATAATAATTACTTAAGATAATAATAAAAAATGGTATGTAGTTTAAGTAGCTTGGGATATAAAGGCAATTTATTTTTCATATCGTAACTTATCAGTAATAAATGCTGAATTATTTAATTTCCTTTAGTATAATTACCATTTAGTTTTAACAAAACTAATATGAAGCATAAAACTAAGTTATACAAAGACTTTTTACTAGTTGTAAGTTATAAAGTAAGAACAATTTTTAAAAAGAAGAGTTTTTATTTTAGTAAATTTAAACATAGCAAAACTAAAGTGAACATATTGTAAGCTCAGTGCTCAAAATAAAAACGGCAAAAACAAAACCTTCATAACATAGTATTTTTCTGCTAATTTCAATGAAAATGAAATGCACTTTTCAGTTTTTCCAACATACTATTGTTTTGGTATTATTTGACAATTTTGTCCACACAAAATTTTTTCAACTGTAGTTTCTTTTAAAATCGATTTTTCTTTATCTACATTGTACACATATATTTTGCTAGAATTATTAGAAAAGCATCCACAAAAAAATATTATTTTTTTATTTAAACTTACCGTTTTACAATTAATAGATCTGCCAGTATCACACAGTAGCTTGAGACTAAACATAGTAAACTTCTTTGAAATACTATCATAAACCTCACAAGTCGTTTGTTTGTGTCCACCTATAACAAACAACTTATATCCAACTTGAGCTGTTGAATGACAAACCCTACGTTCTATCATATCAGGTAAAGTGTTCCACTTATTTTCATGATGATCATATAATTCTACTGATTTTGAAATCCCGTTGCGATTAAGACCACCACTAGCAACAATATTACCTTCAAAAACTGAGCAAGTTAGTCCAAATCTGCCAATGTGCAAACTTGCCACTTGTCGCCAATGCTTTTTTATTATATCATACTTATAACATTTATCTGTGCGATTACTACCTCTAATAAAACCGCCAATTACATAAACAGAACTCATAAATGAATAAACACTAAAATTTATAAGTTTATTATCAATAAACTTTAGTTCTTTACAAACTTTAGTTTTTATAGAGTACACCTCAACATAATTTTTGTCGACTACCACTGCATAATATCCTTTATTTTGGAATCTATCAAAAATGTAAACATCAGAACCAATCAAAATAGTTTTCTTCAAATTTCTTTGTGGTTTAATTAAACTGCGTTCAACTGTAGTTTTAAAATCAGGACAACTTACTGTTACCATTTCATTTCTACAACCAGATGCATTTTCTACTCCAAAAACATAAATATCAAACTCATCCTGATTGCAATAACGATTTTCATACAAAACTGAAGACTTTACACTAAGAATCATGACTTTTGATTTGCTAGTTTGTAAAACTAAAATACGTCAACCTGTATCAAAGAATATTTAAATTATTTTATCAGTGTGAGCAATTTTTTAATGATTATAGGTAAAAATACGATCATGGTTTTTCTTAATATTATTTTATAGCAGTTTTTACTAAGTTTGAAGTTGTGATTTTTATTTAAAGTGTAAAGCATTATAATGTTTTTTTATATATTTGAACTTATTAGACTATTTAGTATAAGTTTTTTGCCAACACATATTTACTAAATAGTTTTATTAACCATACTACCAACTAACTTGCTCTAGCTCCACCAAAATAAAGTAAGTTTAAAAAGAGAAACTACTGGTTGTAAATTAGTAATTTTCTGGTTAAATTTGTTATCTTATATGAAACTAGTTTAAATAAGTATTAAAATTTATAGCGTATTGTATGCTACATAGAGTTTTATGTTCTCGACGAAACACATTAATTTAATAAATTCGTTTGAAGATTTAAAAAAAACTTTTAAGGTCAATTAAGTTTAATTGAAAATTACTTTTACTCAACATCAAAACCCGAGATTAATCCATTTAAAAAGATCAAGAGTACTTTATTTATGTTTTATATAGGCATAGTTTTGACACTTACCTTACTTAATTTAATTTAAGTTTTTTAATTAATTTGAGCATAAGAAATCTATACAACATTGTTAATAAAAAAGTTAGTCATTAGCAGGTTAAAAGATTAAATAATCAACATCCAAATAAGACAACAAAAACTTAAACACTAGTAGTAAATTACAAATAAGAAGAGTCACTAATTTTTATTTTTCAAATAGTTAAACTTATTTAGTTGAATAAAAAATATTGTCTAATATTTGTTATTTACAACTTGTACCTAGAGAACATTTTTATCATTGGTTTAACGTGCGTACATTGTCAATATCCTTACTGTACATACATTTTTTAAACTTTATCAAACAAGCTAACAGTAGAAAAAAGTGTAGGTTTCGTTACTTTTAAAAAATGAAAAAACTTACTAAAAAAATTTTGTTAAATAACAATTACTACATTAAACACTCAAACTTTAGAAAAGCAAATCAAAACAGACTGTAACGGGGTTTACATTCTACTAGTTTCGTTTTTCTTATTGTGTTGTTAGTGTTAATCGCAGTTTTAGTTTTAGACATTGTTCTTTTGAAATATTGGAAACACTTTTATGGTTGTATAAAAACAGATACAGGATCTAGTATTGTTATGTTAATGACTGGTAGAAGTTTGTGACTCAAAAGGATTTGACAACGTTTAAAATTTTTTTATTACGATGTTAGTTAAAAATATTAAATACATCATGTTTTTATCTTTATTTTTTTTACTACCGGAGTTAAAAGTGCAAACTTAAGTTTATGTTAAGAAATGTATATTTTATTCACAAAGCTATTCTTTTTTTTTCTTTAGACAAGAAGTACAAAGAGTACATTTTTAAACAATTTTTAATAAGCATATAAGCTAAAACAAAATGTGTTATCTTTTAATATAGATTATACTTTACAACGTTTTTAAAATATGTTCGCAGTCTTTCTTTTAATCATAACAAATTGCTGTTTTTATCATATACTTTTTTGTTAATTTATTTTTTTAATTTAATACTTAGTTTAATCATCAAAAATTTTTATGTTTGATGCTCATTAAACTTCAAACAATTCTTTTTCGTAATTTCAAGAGCAGTTTTTTAAACTTTGAAGTTTGAAATAATTTATCATTATATCGTTGATTATGAGTAGGTATAACCTGGAAGAGTTTAGATATTTAAATTAGGTAAAAAAAAATTTTTGAAATTATATTGCTTCCTCTCAAAGTATTTTATTACCAAAATTTTACTAAATAAGTATGTGTTTGCCATAAAGTTATAGCTTTTGTTTAATACAATGTAAAAAAAAACTCAAGTTTACAAGGTTTGATCGTACCAATTCGATATTCAAACTACAAGCTTTTGGTAGACTGAGACCGTTTTCGTGCTTATTAGGAGTCATCAGTCAGTCACAACCAAAATCCGCTGTTGAAATCTAATTTTGCGGGCTTAAGTGCATTAAGCAGTTATTAAGCACTGATGTAAACGTTTGTGGGTAAAACCTAAAAAACTGACACATCCAAATCATCTACAGATAATGTTTTAAGATTCTGGTCTGCACTTATTTGATAAGTTTTGACATCTATTTAATACCTTCATCATCAAACAACTTATCAAACAAGCGCAGATAGAACAACTAGCTGACAATTATTTTGACGTAGGGCTGTGAACGATTTGGCAGCGTTACTTTTTCGGACTTTTACTCACAAACGGTTGCATCAGTTCTTATGCACTTAAGACCGTTTGATTATACTTCATCAGAGGTTTCTAGCGGCTATATCTGCCAGTTGAGTTTTAAAAAGTTCAAAACCAGTCGTAGGTTTTCTCAGATACTGTTGTTGATGGTATTTTAATAATTTTTTTTTATTATTAATGGCGTGAAACATCTTAACTTTGTGGATTATGGCCATAATAAATTCCAGTTAAAAATAAATCTATTAGGATAATTCTTTAAACAACCTTTTGTAGGTTTAAAGTTTATTCTCATTAATAAAGGCTATTAAATACAGTTAAAAACAGCTATTTTTATTTGTTTAAAAACGATAATATTGATAACAAAATGAATAAAATGTTAGATGTCTCCGGCTGATTTGGAACGTGATGTAAGAAAACTTCATGCAAACCTGCAAAACCAGCTTCTAAATATCAGCAGCATTGCTGAGTTAACACGATTCGTACACGACCTGTTTACAAAGTCAGAACGATTTTATGTTAGAAAACGAATGGTGAAGCTGTTAAGAGTTTCGAAACAATGCACTGGTAAAGCTATAGCTGACCACAAGTTGAACGAAGAATATTTGAAAAGTCTACAGCGAAAAAGTTTCGAGAATGACCGAGTCAAACAGCTTGCTATTGAAGATCAGCAAAGAAAAACGGAAGAAAGTAAAGGAAGAAAACGTCAGGCTAAGGCAAAGCTGAATAGTTTACTTCGAACAGAAACGCTGTTTGCTGATATGTTGTGGGAGGTTGTTCATGAAGCAAGTAACACATTTCTCCTGTTGAAAAATCTAGGTTTGTCTCGAAAAACAATTGAGACGTTCAGTCTTTTCACAGCTGATGAAACACATGTTGGTGATCAATGTAGTATTTGTATGGAAGACATATACGTTAGTAGAAGAATGAGACGTCTCACTTGCGAAGGTCAGCATTATTTCTGCCAGGAATGTATAGACGGATGGCTTGCTAAACACAATACATGTCCTTTATGTAGGCATAAGTTTAATTAAAACGTATTTCGCAACAATAAAAAATAGATTGCAAGTAGTTGTTATTTATGTTTAGTGTGTAGACCCCAGTTGAAAAAATAATAGGTATATGTATACAAAATTGTATTTTTGACATTAAACATCTATTCTAAATAGATTTAAGTAAAAAATGTACATAAAAATAATCAGTTGAATAATAAAATTAAATTGTCATTTAGAATTGCTGATTTCATAAATTTGATAAATATATTTCAATTAGGTATTATAGCCTATAGAAGAATAGTTTTTATTCATACATTAAAAAATTTAAAATAAGATTTAAAAACTATCGTTTTTTGATTTAAAAATTATTTTCTCTTAGGTTTATTCAAAACTGACAATACAATTGATATTCTTTTATAGAGTATTAGTTTTGAAATAAGAAATAATTAAGAAGTTTTATATTGTTTTGGATAACCTTTTAAAATAAAAAATTAAATTAAAGCATGTATAATGAGACTAATAACTAATAAATTTTTCTAACTTTTCATCATGATGAGCATCCGAACGTGTTAAACTTTCTTCTGTGCAGCAACTGTATCAATTAGCCTGTATCAATAAGTTGGATTTCAGAATCCCATTCCGTATTTACTATAAATTAATAGAGCATATAACTTATATTGTAACATGGAATTTTAAAATTTTGATTATATATAACAATTTTATATTTATTCAGTTTTACTGAGCTCTTAATATACAATAAAACACTCAATTAGTTATTTTATTACATATGCTACTTCATCACGATAATGGTATATGTATGTGTTTATGAACTTAAAAGCAGTATTTTTTTTGTAAACTAGTTGCAACACAAAAATACTTTTATTTTCGCGTTGAAATATACATATGTCAAAAAATAATTCTAAATTAGAACTTAGCTACAACTAAAATTAGATGTTTAAAAATATAAATTACATCAAGGTTCTGTAAAAATGGCTAAATAGCCATCTTATATACAATTTTAGCTACAAGGGGCTTTAAAATAGGGTAAAATATTAAGTATGTAAATGGCCACTTCAAATATTTATAGTGACTATTGTTTTATGTTTTATCCGAACGAAGAATTGTACTAATAAGCTTTTAAACCCTAGATTTACAATGGTTAAGTAAAAAAAATTTTGTTTTGGTTATTAGAAAAAGATGAAACAATAAATTGATAAAGTATATTTTTGTGAAAATGTAAAAATAACATCAGCATACTAAAAAATCATATGAGAATTAAAATAAATTGCTTTAAGTTCAAAAATGTGGTGTAATGAATAATTAATATTTTTATCTTTTTTTTTTTGCTGTTTCAAACAAAAACTAAATCTTGTTGTTAAAAAACATTTATTTAATTGCTGTCCTTGTTTTCAAACGACACTAGGACACAGTTTTGTTTCACCACTAAAAAATTTAAGATAAACTGTTTCAATTGGTTCTGATGTTTAAATTTTTGATGAAGACTTTAATATAGGAGTTTACATAAATATTTTTGAGGTGTACTCTAAAAAAACAAAAGTTTGTGAGGAACTGAAGTTTATCAAATTTCTTTTAGTGACGAGTTTCAAACATTTACACTGATTAACATACAAATTAATTTAATTTTTGTAAAAATAGTAGTTTAATTTACAAGGTTAATCAAAATAGATTAAACGATAATACTTTTATTTTAATAAAATTTATTGGGTTGTTTGTAGTTTAATCAATTAAAACGGCTTGTAATTTAAAAAATGTCGTCAAAACTTTTTTAAAGGAACATCTAGAGTGGACTAAAGATGTTATTTTCTATATAAGCAAATACTTAAAAACTTTAATGAGTCTCATTGAAACTGCATATAAAGCAAGTTTGAGTTTTGTATACTCAAATTTTTGAAAGTAGAAGCGTTACACGTCTAAAAACATAAAAACAACAAATTGTATTAAAAAATAATAACTTATTTTTTTAATAATAGACTAACCTTAAACTTTTTTCATAAAAATATAGTTATGCAGTATTGTTATTACTAACACAATTCAAACAAAAAATTAATTTTTTAATCATTTATAAAACAAACGAAAGGCTCTAAAATTTTATTTAAATAAACATAACCTAAATTGTAGACTCTTCATAACTATCGTAAATCAAAACACGATATTGATTAATAAGGTTTTCTTATTTGATTTTTAAGTCGATGTGTGTTTAATTTACTTCTTAACTTTTAAATTAAAATATACCATCCACTCAAATAATTAAGATCGTAAATATACCAATATAATGTTTTTAAACAACAATTGTAAAAGTCATAAATACAATCATTTTTCAAACTGAACTTCATATAAAGTTAATAAATATTTTTCAGAAATATTTAATAGTTAGTCAGTGAAATGGTTTTATAGACGTGAAAATTTTATTAGAACGACTATTTCTAGTCAACTATAACATTTGTACTTGTGAATCTGACTTATTTTAATTAGATGAACAATATACATGAAATAATAGTAACTTCTAACTTATAAATTCAAAGTATTTAAAACTAAACACAATTCTAAAATTATAGTTATTTAAAAGAAGGATCAAAAGTAAATGTATAAATTAGTGAGAATTTATTCTAAAATTAAATTTGTTTTAAATGAGCTTCTATAACAGCTTTGAGAAGATTCGTTGGGAGAGATTTTGTTTTTCTATAAAGTGTTTCTATGTTTAAACTCAATATAAAACTTAAAAATATCTATAGACTTGTGTGTTTTTAGACTGCAGTAGTAGAGTTAAGCATAACTTTTGTTTACTATTTGTAGGGATTACATTTGTATGAAATTGAATTTGGACATCTCTAATCAGCTATTCGTATATAAAATTTAACAATTTAAATGAAAATTATAAAAAAATAATTCAAAACATTTCCATTAGAATATTTATATGATATTTATATGCTTAAACAAGGGTTCTTACGATTTAAAATTTATCGTTTTTCAATAGTATAAGATTATATAAAATGGTTAGTTAAATATATAAACTACTCAATTTGGGTAGCTGTCAAATTTGCACGAGCGTACAAAATTGCACGAGGAAATAAAATTGCAAGATGGCACGAAACTGTACGAAGGTAATTTTGCACGAAGACACTTTTACACGAGGATATAAATTGCACGAAAGGTTATTTTTGCATGAAGACAATTTTTTTTTAAGCTTTTTATTTTAATTTTTTCTCTTACAGTCATTTTAATTCCTAAAGCTTACACTCGGTCGGTATCTTATTTATTTGTTTTAATTTTTTTTTTACAATCATTCTTACCTCTAAACCTTATTCAGGTCATTATTTTTTTTTTCTTTTTTTTGTTAATTTATCTTTTGGTTTTTTTATTGCTTATTTTAAATACTTTTATTTTAAATTTTACTCTTGTGTAAATGTGACCCGTAAAAATTGTAACACGTGCTAAAATGACCTTTGGTGCAAATTTGTCTTCGTGCAGTTTTGTCTTCGTGCAATTTTGACACGTTCCCAATATATTTACAGTCAAATTTTTTTCATTCTTATAATCAAAAAACATTTATTTAAATCTTGCTACCGATTTTTAGCTTGAGCAAGTGAGATAGTATGAGTATAGTAAAACTATGTACTTTATCTAAGCGAGCGGTACAAAATTCATTAAAAATGAAGTTCTTGAGTAATTGAAAAATGCCTTTACTTATTAGAATAAATACTTGTTGATATAACAGAATTTTAACTTTATTCAAATACTCTTTGCCTCTTTTTAATTAAATTGTAATGCTGAAACACTAGAAATACTAATTAAAACAGGTTGACGTTATTCAGTTTTACAAACTAGCAAGTCAAAAGTTATGATTCCTAGAGTGAAGTCGTCAGTTTTGTATGAAACTCGTTATTGCAATCAGAATGAATTTGATCTTTGTGTAATTATTTAAAAAAAGAATTCTGCTAATGAAAATGTTACGATAAGTTGTAGTGACTTTAAAATTTCTGTGACACGCAATTGTATTCCACCATCAAGAAATTTTAGGAAAACTGTTGTTTTGGGTCGTGATATTTACATGTTTGATAAAATACGCGAGAAAGGAATTCACACAAACATTTTGAGGTTTATTCTAAAAAGGAAAAAGTCTGTAAACAACTTAAGTTTATAGATAATCAACTTCAATTGTTTAGTGTTTGTTTGTTTATGAGTTCTATTTACGTGATTGGAGGTTATTTTAGAGATGATTATACAGAGAGTTGTTACAAGTATGATAAAATAGACAAAAACTGGCGACAAATAGCAAGTTTGCACAGTAAAAAGCGTACACCAACTTGCTCAGTTTTTGAAGGCAAAATTGTTGTCACTGGAGGTAATAATGGAGGAATGTTAAAATCAGTAGAATCATTTGATTATCATGAAAATAAATGGAATATTTTATCTGACATGATCAAAAGTAGATGTGGCCACTCTTCAGTGACAATTGGTGACAAATTGTTTGTAATTGGTGGATATTACACAATATGCTCTGAGGTTTATGATAGTATTTCTAGGAAGTTTACTATTTTTAGTCTAAAACTACCATTTAATTCTGATATATGTGGTTATAGCAAAGCGGTATAATATGATAACAAAATTTTATTTCATGGATATTCTTCCAACCGTTTTAGTCAATTATATAAGTATAATGTAGATAAACGGAAGTGGATAACAAAAGAAATTTAAATGAAACTTCCTGGTGTGCAATTGCGAAAAATACCTAAACAGTAGAAATAAAATAGAGATGTAATTGCATTGTGAACAATTCTATCTTTATGATAGTAGTTCGAACATCTTCATTTACATATGTTTCAAATGACTATTTTGGTTTTACAAAATAAGTTTATAATCTGTGTCTTGTATTTGCTATATTTATTTTGAATAAAATAATATCTAAAATGAATATTTTCAGAAATTTATTTATACAAGTTATTACATATTAGAAATTTCCTGTAGTAAAACGCTTCATAAACCTTAATAAATAGTACTTAACACTATCTAAATCAAGAAAAGCTTATAGTTTAAAGTCTAGCATTATAAACAACTACACGTAGCTAAACTAGTTTAACTGCCATGTAATTTCAGGTTTCTAGTTTTTAAGAAGACAAAAAGCTTATTATAAGCATGTTATAATTGACATAAAAAGATTCAGAACGAACGTTGGTTTCGTTACGAACTGATTTTTTTGTCCGGCTTATAAGTGATAGTGTTGATGTATGGGTAGTTTGTAAATAAAACCTTTATTTAAAGTTGATTTTATTCAGTATAGGAAATACTTATCATTTGAGATATTTAAAGCGGTCTCGTTTGAAAAAAAATATTTGGTAAAATCGTATTAACTATGACTGCCCGTTAATTTAAAAAAAGTATTTAAAAATCCAAAAAATTAATTATATGGCTACTTTTGAGATTTGTGTTTTAGTTACTTCAATGATATTAGTAAATTTTTCAGCATTGAATATTTGGAGTTCGTAACAACAAGTTGTAATTGTAGCTGACTAGTAATACAATTGTAAGTTATTTTTATTTAAAATTATTATTACAATAAAATAGTTTTTAACTTAAAATTATAACATCGGATTGATAAATCGAAGCTCTACAATAAAATACCACTTTTTTCTTTGATTTCGTGTTGAAAATGAAATAAGTTGTCAAACTTTTTAAATTATTTAACGTGATTTTTCTTGTTGAGTCTCATTTGATTTTTTTAAATTTGATTTTAGTATCAAAAACGATGTTTGTGTAAGTTAATTAAATTGTTAAGCATTATATTTTTAGAGTTAATATCACCTAATTGTCTATAAAGACGAAAATAATCTAACTAAAGTAAATAACTATTATAGATAAGATGAGTTTTAATTATTTATAAAGTCCTATATTAATAAAAAGTAGATAGAATAGTTTTATTTGAATGTTGTTTAACATTTTTTCTGTTACTTCAAAACTTTTATACTTCATCAATTGACGTAATGTAGCATTTTTTAAGTGTTTTAAAAATTATGTTAATGCTTGTACTTTAAATTTCATTACTAATAATGCTTTTTCGTTATGTTGAAAATTAACAAGTTTAGATTTTGTATAATATCAAGTTTAAAAAAATATTAAGTTATATTTTTCCATTTCTGTATTTACGTTTCTCCTAAACTATCTACTAGTTTAAGCCAAATAGAAGTTTTTAAACATTTTAACAACCTTTACTAGCTTTTCTTATAAATATTTTAATTACGATTAATTAAATGCAATATGGTCATTTAAAAAATTTCAGTTACCTAAAATAAATTTGTATCTATCTTACATTTATTAAAAAAATTAAAATATTAGGTATTCTAGTTTATAATAAGTGAAATTTTTTTCAAAAGTGTAAGGTACAATTTGTGAAATCAGACCACACTTTTTCATGGATTTAAGGTGCGTACATTATCTATATACTTAATGACTTAGATTTTATAAAATTATCAAAAAAAGTAACAAATGAAATATTTTTTAATCTAATTTACATAACTTAAAAATATCTCAACAGTACTACTTTTAACAAATCAAAATCGGCAAAAGTCTGTAGAGTAAAAACCTGGATTTTCGTATGCCGCGAGACAAGCTAAAGTTTAACAAAATAGTTGGTCATAATCTTTCGCTCATCAGACCATACTAATTAGTATGAATGATCATGGTAGACTGAGAGATTACTTATTTTGTATTATTTACATCAAATTACTTTTAAATTGATAATATTCTAAAACTAATATGACATAAGTAAGTTTATGTTATAAAAAAATACTAAGATATAATATAATAATATAGGCAATTTCTTTTAATCCTTGCTTGACTAAATATGTGAGAATTTCATTATGTAATTTTAATCAGATAACAAACTTAAATTTCATGAATAAAATAGTTACAAAAAATTTAAAGTTCCTATTAGCGCGAGTTTAAAAAGATTTCTCACTTTTTCTCATCAGTATTAAGCTTTATCTAACTTTTTAAATTCTCCGTAGGGCGGTTTCTTTATTTTTCAAACACGCTCGTTTTTATCTCATCGGTTCTCAAACTCAGTAAATAATTAATTTTATAAATTAGTTTATTTTATACTAAAAATGTAAGTTTATAATCATATTTTGCTAATTTCTTTTACTTAATTAGAGCTTATAAAACCAACTTAAAAAGAGTAAGCTGTTAAAGTCAACAGATTTAACTTGATACTTTTATTTTTAAACTATTTCTATAACTGTGTTTACTAAATAGTTGTAAAAACACTACTATTCACAATTAAAATCTTTTATGAGTTATTTTATAAAATGTATACGTACACTCAACACAAGTAAAACTTGCTCACTTTGTAGCTTTTTAAAATACTGCTTTATACTCGTCTTATATTGATACTAGTTCTTATGGCTATGATGTATTAAAATTAGGAAAAAAATGTTATTAAATAAAAAAATATTTAAAACGTTTTAACTGAATACTTATTTGTTCATTTTAATAGTAATAATTATAAAATTTTTAAGCGTATTACAAAACTAATTATTTATCAAATATCATAGAACATAAAATATACTATATTGAAATGGGTTAAAAAGGTCAAATTTAATTAAGAAATTTATAAACTCATAAACTGTAAACAAAACATGTATATAGATAAGTTACTTCTAATTGTTTCTGGTTTAAAAGTTGATGTACTTATTCTTGCTTTCAGAAATTTATTTATTATAACTTTTGAAGTTATATACAACAATATTCTATTAGAAATAGTTAAAACTTCTAACTATATTTTATCTTATAGTTGGTTCTTAAAACAAACAATTTAAATCAAATACAAATCGTTATAAACGAATTTTTTTTTAAACGATTAACATCTAAACATTTCTTAAATACAATCAAAAACATTTTCTCTGTAATCAATAAAAATTTGTTAACCCACTAACTTTTTGAAATATCTAGTTAAATAGTAATGTGAATAATAAAACTATCAAACTGATATACGTGAGCAAAAAATTTATGTCAAATAGTCTAATAGTTTTATGTATATGAAAGTTGAGCATTAAACTGTTTTATTTTAGTTAAACACTGCAATAAAATACTGATAATAACTGTAAAAGTTCAGGTACAATTATTAGTACAATTATTAGTTTATATAATATATATTTTTAACACAACATATAACTATCAAAAAACTTCCAAATTGTTAAAACAATTAAAATATTATTTAATACAGGTTGACGTGAATTAGTTTAAAAACTAACATAACAAAAGTGATGATTCCTAGTGTGAGGTCCTCAGTTTTGTATGAAAATCGATATTGCAATCAGGAAGAACTTGATATTGTAGTTTTTGGAGAGAAAAATAATTGTATAAATGAAATTTTTACAATAGTTTGTCAAGATTTTAAAGTTTCTGTCAAACACAGTTTAATACTTTTACAAAGAGATTTTAGGAAAACTGTTGTTATTGGTTGTGAATTTTACATGCTTGAAAGAACTTTAGAAAAAGGAGTGGAAAAAATTTTTTTGAAGTGCATTTAAAAAAGACTAAGATCTTAGACTGTAAAAAATTGAAGTTCATGGATAATCAACTAACATAACAACAATAAAAACTATATTTAAAATTATACTAAACTTACATTAAATCATGATATTAAATAACATTTCAATCTACTTTGTGAAAAATAGGTATGACAGATAAATGAACATGTTGTAATAAAGAACAATTGCAAACACCGATATATATACTTATAAACCTAAATTTTACAAATTACTTTGAATGTGGTAAAAACTTTTACATAAGAACTAAATCAAACATGAATATGCTTTAAAAACTTATAGAATAATACTATATTTAACTATAAGAAAATTAAGTCAAGACGCTGCATATTGGAAATAAAAATGTTTAATAAAGAACTTTACAATAAACAAAAATAATACAAATTTGTAAATAAGTTAGTGGCTTCGTAACCGGTGTAAAATATAAAAAATCTGAAATGTGATTATTGTATTGTTACGATCTACTGTTATGTGGTATTTGTTTTGTTGTAATCTACTGTGATGTGATAGTTGTGATGTTGTAATCTACTGTGATGTGATAGTTGTTTTGTTGTAATCTACTGTGATGTGATAGTTGTATCGTTGCGATCTACTGTGATGTGATAGTTGTTTTGTTGTAGTCTACTGTGATGTGATAGTTGTGATGTTGTAATCTACTGTGATGTGATAGTTGTTTTGTTGTAATCTACTGTGATGTGATAGTTGTGTTGTTGTAATCTACTGTGATGTGATAGTTGTATCGTTGCGATCTACTGTGATGTGATAGTTGTGTTGTTACATTTACCATTTGAATCACAACAAAATCATTTACGACATAAAATTGAGCATCCTCCACTACATCGAGAAAATTTAAAACATACACAGCACCTACAAGACCTGTATTTAGAAAAATAGAGATAGCCAATGCTAACAAAAAGATCAACTTGAATAAGGGGTACGAGCTGTATGCAATCTGCCAACATTTTCATAAACTCTGCTTTATAACTTAAACTCACACCCGTTAACTATTAAGTTAAATAGTTTGTAATAGTTAGGAGCTTTTAACGCCTCTAGAGTGTTTGCATTAGAGTATGATCCCAATTTAAACTTTTGATTATATAAACGTTATCAAATAAGAAATTATAGCATAATTTTTAACGCATTAATTAAAGCATATCATTTCAATTTAAACACTAATTTAAACAGCAATATATTTACGTCATAAAGCTAAGTTGAAATTTTGAACTTTAATCTTCACCAGTCTATGTAAAACCTTATGAATCGCAAGGCTTGTATTTAATATTATATTTATTTTTTTTTTTTTTGAAAATAATATCAATGCAAATTATGTTCATGCTATTTTAACTAATTATTTTTTTGTACAGTATGTACCTATAAAATCCTTTATAATGTAACATAAGTACTATATGTTTACTTACGTTTAGCATTAAGCTTTGTGTTTCGTAGTTGATAAACCACAAGTTTTTAAATCATTATTACATAACTTTGGTTTTAATTTTATTTTATTTAATATTTTTACATAACTTCTATCTATTTTGTTCAAAGACTGTTTTAAGATCTGTTAATAACAACTCTAGATCTCCTCTATCCCAATATAGGAGTGAAACAATATTTTGTTGATAGTATATGTAAAAATAACTATAATAAAAAAAAAGCTAATAAATTCGAGAATTATTTTAAAACAAACTACAACATTATTTTAGATATGATTAATAGTTTATTGTTGAATATAATAATAATAATAATAATAATATTAATAACAATAACAATAACAATAACAATAATAATAATAATAATAATAATAATAATAATAATAATAATAATAATAATAATAATAATAATAATAATAATAATAATAATAATAATAATAATAATAATAATAATAATAATAATAATAATAATAATAATAATAATAATAATAATAATAATAATAATAATAATAATAATAATAATAATAATAATAATAATAATAATAATAATAATAATAATAATAATAATAATAATAATAATAATAATAATAATAATAATAATAATAATAATAATAATAATAATAATAATAATAATAATAATAATAATAATAATAATAATAATAATAATGATAATAATAATAATAATAATAATAATAATAATAATAATAATAAAGTAATTTTTTAAGTGTTTTTTGTCTCGTAACTAAAATGTGTACAGTTGCTAAAAGCATTTAATACCCAAATAAAATACTTCCTTACTATTAAGTTCATTTGTACTTTTTTTCAAATTAACATCTACTAATGCTAATAGATTAATACACTAAAACTATTAATTTGATTATCATTACCTTATAAAAACTAAAAATAGACTAAACGAAATATTTTTAAATTAAAAAAAATACTAAAGGTGTTATCAGAATATTACTACTTTGAATCTGTACCTTACCACCTTCAACTTTGATATGAACTGAGTTAATGGTGGCCAAATGATAAAATGGACATTATGGTTTTTTTTAGTATATTTTTAAAGAAACTAGTTTTATACACTAACCAGGGGCTTTGTGTGGATTGGAGCATTAGAGCAAAAACCCCTAAAAAAAATGAAATACGTATTGTAATGTTATATACCACTAAAACTATTCTTTTTCATACACACTTTTGTTTACAATCAGTTTTTTGTAATTATAGTGTTTTAATTTCACTTATTTAATATTTAAAATATATAGAACAAAGGACTTTTTATCTACGTTTAATTTTTCGCATCGCATGGCAAAATACCAACGTCGCTACTAATATAAGCTAACCAAGCATAACTATAAATATTTTTTTAACTAATTTCTCTGTTTCTTTTAATTATTCAAGAGTAGTTTGAAAGTTAAGTTTTTATATAGTTTAAATAAGTTATACGATTTATTGATTTATGATTAATTCGGAATGGGATTGTGAAATAAAACTTATGGGTAATTATACAGTTGCTGCATTAAAAAAAGTTTAACACGTCCGGATGTTCATCAAGATGACAAGTTAAGAAAATCTATTTGTTATTAGTCTTAGTATATTTGCTTCAATTTGGTTTGTATTCAAAAAAGATATCCAAAACAATATAAAACTTCTTAATTGTATCTTATTTTAAAACTAATTCTGTGTTAAAGTTTATAAATTGTGTTGTCAGTTTTTAATTATCCTAAGTAAAAATAAAGTTTAACTTAGAAAATGGTAATTTTGAAATTTCCAAAATTTGAATAAAAAAATTTCTTTTTTAGGCTATAAAACTTAAAAAAATATATTTATCAATTTTATGAAATCAGCAATTTTAAATGATAATTTAAGTTAAAATTTATTTTATAACACTTTTCAAAAATTCAAGTAGATATTTTCATGTACATTTTTCTTAAGTCAATGTATAATAGATGCTTGATATAAAAAAAAATTTACCTATAGTGTTAATACATATACCTAAAGTGTTTCACAAGAACTGGTGTCTCAACACTAAACAAAAATAACAACTACTTGTAATCTATTTCTTTATTGTTGCGAAATACGTTTTAATTAAACTTATGCCTACATAAAGGACATGTGTTGTGTTTGGGAAACCATATGTCTATACATTCCTGGCAGAAATAATGCTGACCATCGCAAGTGAGACGTCTCATTCTTCTACTAACGTATATGTCTTCCATATAAATACTACATTGATCACCAACATGTGTTTCATCAGCTGTGAAAAGACTGAACGTCTCAATTGTTTTCGAGACAAACTTAGATTTTGCAAGTGGAGAAATGTGATACTTGCTTCATGAACAATCTCCAACAACATATCAACAAACAGTGTTTCTGTTTGAAGCAAACTATTCAGCTTTTCCCTAGCCTGACGCTTTCTTCTTTTACTTTCCTCCGTTTTTCTTTGCTGATCTTTAATAGCAAGCTCTTTGATTCGGTCATTCTCGAAACTTATTCGCTGTAGACTTTTCAAACGTTCAACGTTCAGATCGTAATCAGCTATAGCTTTACCAGTGCATTGTTTCGAAAGTTTTAACAGCTTCACCATTAGTCTTATAACATTAAATCGTTCTGACTTTGTATACAAGTCGTGTACGAATCGTCTTAACTCGGCAATGCTGCTGATATTTAGAAGCTGGTTTTGCAAGTCTGCATGAAGTTTTCTTACATCACGTTCGAAATCAGCCGGAGACATCTAAAATTATATTTATTTTTTATCAATATTACCGTTTTTAAACATTGAAAATAGCTATTTTAAAATGTGTTTATTAGCCTTTATTAATAAGTATAAATTTTTCACTTTTTCATACAATAGGTTATTTACAAAATTATTCTTATGGAGTTATTTCTAACTGGAATTTATTACGGCCATAATCTACCAAGTTAAGATGTTTCGCCCCATTAATAATAATAATAGAGTTTACCAAAAGACCATCAACAACAGCATCTTAGAAAACCTACGACTGGTTTTGTACTTTTTTAAACTTAACTGGCAGACATAGCTGCTAGAAACCGCTGATAAAATCTTATCAAGCGGACTTAAGTGCATAAGCAATGATGAGTAAAAGTCCGAAAAAGTGACGATGCCAAATCGTTCACAGCCAAACGTCAAAGTAGTTGTCAACTAGTTGTTAGACTTCTGTCCTCGCTTGTCTGATAAGTTGTTTGATGATGACTGAAATAAATAGTTGTCAAAACTGATCAAAAAAGAGCAGGCTAGAATCTTTAGACACTATCTGTGGATGACTTGGCTGCGTCATTTAGTTTTTGACTTTACCCACAAACTGTTGCATCAGTGCTTACTAACTGTTTTTGCACTTAAGCCCGCTGCACTCAGCAGCGGTGTTTCGGTTGTGACCGACTGATGGGTCCTAATAAGGACGAAAACAGTCTCAATCTACTGATAGCTGGTGGTCTGATGATCCAATTGGTATGATCAAATCTTGTAAACTTGAGCTTGTCACAAAGCATATTTAAGTCCATGCTTCGGTTTTGTAGACTTTCTCCAACGTTTTTTTTTTTTGATTAAGTCTATTCTTTTGTGCTATCTTTTATGTATAAAAACTAGTTATATTTTTTCAATCTTTGTTTTTAGATAGTTTTTAGGTTAATGAAGCTTTAATACTTTGAAAGATTGTCTTCATATAATTAACAAAAAAACTGTAGTGAATTTTTCACCTTTTAAATATTTTCTATTATTTATTCTTTATGTTTAAACTTTAAATAAAAGCTTAAGATCAAACAGTTAACTAGTCTAAAATCTAAAATTTAAATACTTCTCTGTTCGTTAGAACAATATAAACATCTAAACATTAGGTTTTTTTATTACAATTATAAATGATTTATTTTTTAAACAGTTATATTTTTTCAATCTTTGTTTTTAGATAGTTTTTAGGTTAATGAAGCTTTAATACTTTGAAAGATTGTCTTCATATAATTAACAAAAAGTAACTGTAGTGAATTTTTCACCTTTTAAATATTTTCTATTATTTATTCTTTATGTTTAAACTTAAAAAAAAAGCTTAAGATCAAACAGTTGACTAGTCTAAAATCTAAAATTTAAATACTTCTCTGTTCGTTAGAACAATATAAACATCAAAACATTAGGTTTTTTAGTAATCTTATCGGTTATTCTTTTAAAATAGAATTATTCATTTAACTAAAACCACTAATTTTGAAAAGGTTAAAAAAGTAAACACAAATAAATATTAGTATAACCAAGTTTAAATAACGATTTAAAAAATTAGTTTGCTATTGTACTTTATTGAAAATAAACAAGGTCTTTTACTGAACACAAATATATTTCAACAATTTTCATCAGTGTCATTGTTTCTGATTTTTGTTTTTGTTATTCAACAATTGTTACAAAAAAAAGAAAATTTTAAATTTATATAACCTTATAACTGCATTATAAAACACAAAACAAAAAGTAATTAAAATTCTAAATAAACATAAACAAACATAACAAAAGGTGCAATGATTAAGTAAACAATGATAACAAATCTGATTTTGATGATCCTTGTATTGCATTTTAAGTTGCTATACTAGTTGTCTTTGGCGTATTGCTAATAAGACCACTTACACACTTTTAAATGTTTTATTTAACTATAGTTTCAAGGTTCCTAGAGTTTGACCAAATAATTCTTGAGCACATATTTTCTTAGCTCTGTAAATTAATATTTTAACTAAAAAACTACCTTCTACTGCAAAAACCTTATTTCATAGCAATAAGAAAGTATGTTCTTCAGAAGTTTTTAAGATCAAACTTAATTTTATAAAAATGCTAATGAAGAACTGTTATCCTAATCTTTTAGCTGATAAAGTTTTTAAACTTGCAACTATTAGATTAATTTAAACAAAACTATACGGTCTGAGAAGTGTCCAGTTCTTTTAAATTGCCTTGTACTGCCTACCGACGCAGATTGAAGGAATCATAAAAAACTTAACGAAAAAAAATATAGTGCTGCTATACCTAGAATTACTTTTACATCTAATTCCATTATAAGTCCTTTAAGTAAAGACCTCATATCTAATAAACATAAATTTTCCATGGTTTACACGTTTAAATGCTGCTGTTCAAACAGTTATATTGGTCAAACTTCTAGGCACCTTAAAACCAGAACTAAACGGTGTAAGTGTTCATTTGAACAATCATCCAAAAACAGTTAAAAAAGCAACTTCTAATGCAATTAACCAATTTTCAATATCAGGACGTTTAATTAAAATCATATTTGTGGAAAAAGGTATCATGAAATAAAGTTAAGAGTATTAAGAAGTTGTAAAAACACTTTAGAACTGATCAAAATTTAAGTCATATACATTCCATTTTAGTAAACCAAAGTTATGTAAACAGAGAAAAATTGATTTTTCGGTATCCTCGTTTAGTTAATTAGTGCCCTTATGTTATGTTTAATTATGTTTATTTAGAATTTATATGCCAATTTTGTGTTTTGTTTAATTAGCTAATTTCAGATGCAATTGTAACGCTTTTTAAAATTAGTTTCTTTTTAAGTTTTTTAACAACTGTAACACACTGATGAAAATGTTGAAACCGATTTGTGTTTATTATGAAAAAATACTTATTAGAAATAAAGTTTAAATTATGCTTATTCTAGCACATTTTTTTCTTATCATTAATAAACTATTGAAGTACATAAATTTAAAATTTGTTTTATAATGAAATGAGTTTGTACTACGGCGGAAAAGTATACAAAGCAGAGGATATTTTTATCCAGTTAATTTACTGCATAAAAAATATCTAAGCGCAGTATAACTAATACTCGTAAAAAGGTCTTAAATTTATACAAAGTAACTAGAAAAACAATTGTATAAACAAAAGTAAAAATCTTATTACGAAAACATCTTTCATAACAATACAAAAATAAAGTATTTGCGACAACTTATAAAATTTAACAAAAAAAAAAGAAAAAAAAAAGAATATTTATATGTTACAAGTTTAAAAAACACAATTTAGTTTACATTGTATTAAACAAAAGCTATAACATAATAGTAAGCAAATATTTAATTTCTAAAAAAGTTTAGTAATAAAAAACTTCGAGAAGAATCACTCTATTTTCTATAAATTTAAACTTGTTTTACGTTATATAAACATATTAACTGCTTCCGGTTAAACCTACTCATAATCAACTAAATAATGATAAATTAATTTAAACTTCAAAATTTAAAAACTGCTCGTTTAATCAAAAAAAAGATTGTTTGAAGTTAAATAACCATCAATTATATTAACTTTAGTAGAATACTCTACTACACTTAAATACACTTAATCAATTTTTTTTAGTAGTTTTGTATAGATTTTCATCTGACACGGTTATTCAGTTAAAACAATTTTTCATTCTGAATTCCGTCAACTATTGCTTTAGTTTTCGAAAGAAAAACGAGCATGAACTGGTCTCAAATGGCTTTTTTTTTAATAATTTTTTTTTAACTTTAGAATCAATTATTTTCATTTCCTTTCCTTTAATGCTAACTTGGAATGCTTTTTTTATTCTAAAGAACGTACTTTTGTTTAGCTTACCACAATAATTTTTATCGAAGTGGGGTTATAATTTTGTAATGGGACCCCTTTAAAAATTTATTTCCTTTAGCATTTTTTCACTTTGCAACGTTTTCCTCCAAAGATTTTTTTTTCAATTTTTTTATTATTAATATACTTATAAAACTGAGTTTTATGACGTTATTTTTTTATTCAAATTTTTTATTTTTAAACAAAGGTTAATTAAATTTTTCAGAAAAGTTCTAATTTTTTTGCTTTGGTTCTTATTTTACATGGTTTTAAGCAAAAGTAAATTATTATTTTTTAATTTTTATTTTTAACATGCTTATATAATTAAGTTTTATAACAATATTATATTTTTTTTTCCAAATTATTGTTATTTTTCAAATATAAGACCCATAAAAGTTTCACCTAAACTTTTGTTTACGTAATTTGAGGAATTACTTGATCAAATATTAAGAATTTAGGTACAACTTAAATGGTTCATATATTTAAAAAATAATAATTTGGGAAAAAATATTTGACGTTATAAAACTTAATTATATAAGTATGCTAAAATAAAACTTGTTAAAATAGATTTATGCAAATTGTATATTTTATTCGCGACCGGTTTCGGTGGCAAGAGATTGCGACCTTTTCAAGCAAAAAATAAAATTTGAAACTGCATATAACAATGTTAATTATTCATACTGTTATTTAAGAACTTATTCATGCGTGAATAACTTAAAAAAAAACGAAAATGTTGCATACTCGAAAATTCAAACATATCAGAGTGTATTTAGGTAAAATTGGTACTAGATGAAAAAAACGAATTGAATTAATGTTAATATAATTAGTCAAAGAAAAATACTGAATTCCGAGCTTTAAAAAAAAGATAATAGTAAAATATTTATACCTTGAAATTTATATAAATGAAATTAAGAATTGTCTAAAATTGTGATTTTAAGCCGAACAAAACATTAAGTTGCTGAAGTAAAACTCAAAGTTGCTGAAGATTTCAAAATCTAATTTGTGGTTAACATAACAGTCAAAATTTAAACGGATTTAAGAACTATCTAAAAAAATTTAAAAAATTAATCTAAGTTGAACAAAGAACTATCTAAAAGACTTTTTTTTATAATTTAAGCCAAATGTAAACAAAAACCTAATGAAAAAATCAAAAAAAAAACCTATTTTGTATTTTAATTATGATTTAGTTTAACTTTTGTCTGCTTTCCAGTCTATTAAAAAAAATATGTTTCTGTGTCTGCATGAGTTCATTAATTCTGTTCTTTTGTTGATGCAATTTGTACCTGATTCAAGTATTAATAATGCTTCTTTCAAGCACAATCTGCATGTCATAATTCCTGGTTTTGATGTTTTCTCTCTTTGTAATATTTTCCAACTTATTTTGTATTTCTTGTTTTCTTTTTTTTTTAATTTAAGGGTTAATTTTGAGAGTTTAGTTGCTTGTTTATACTGGAGATAGTTTTTGTCATTTTGATTGCTTTTTATTGTTGTGTTGTGTGTAGATATACGTTTTTTTAGTTGATTAGCACTTAAGTTAAATTTAAAACATTAAGTTCTTAAATAACAGTATAATTAACTAACATTGATATATGCAGTTTCATATTTTACTTTTTGCTTGAAAAGGTCGTAATCTCTTGCCACCGAAACCGGTCGCGAATAAAATATACAATTTGCATTAATCTATTAATTAAGCTCTTTACATCCCAGTAAATTGAGCATTCTTTTTTAATTAGGCAAATAACTGTAAAACTTATTAAAGAAATAATTTACTTATGCTATAAAACTATGTAAAAAAGAACTAAAGCCGTGCAAATTTGGAACTTTTCTAAAAAAAATTTTTAAGCATATAATATTAAAAAAAAAATTTAAGTAAAAAAATTAATACTAACATTCTAAGACTCAATTATTTAAGTATGTTAATAATAAAAAGAGTACTTTTGGACAAAAATGTTGCAAAGTGAAAAAATGCAAAAAAAAAAAGCATTAAATTTTTAAAGGGGCCCAACCACAAAAGTAAAACCCCAATTCGATGAAAATTATTAGGAAAAGCTAAGCAAAAGAACGTTATTTAGAAAAAAAGTTTAAGTTAGTATTAAAGAAATTGAAAATAATTGGTTATATAGCTTGGTTAAAAAAAAAAGTTACAAAAAAATCCATTTAAGCCAATTCACGCTCGTTCAAAAAAATATTTATCGATATCTTGCGTAAATAAAAAGATTGAAATTGAAAACGTTTAATACGTAACAAAGTTTAGGACTTTTTTTTGGATTCATGTAAATCAAAGTTTCGTTTTGTAATAATATCATATTGTAAAATACATAAATATCAATTTTACAGTACAGAATTTTAAAAATCTGTGAGAAATAAACATACAGTAACCTCTCGCTTGTTTACGCACATTATGTCTACAAAAAAAAGTCGTAAAGAAACGAGAGATCGTTAAGTTAAGAGAAGTACCAAATATACTTACTATAACGGCTCTTTTTTGATTTTGCTTTTAATTAAATGTAGACTAAGGGTTTTACGAATTTTAAAAATTTGTTTACAATATTCACAAGTGTGAAGACAAAAGTTAAACTATACATTTATTAAAAAAATATTAAAATTCATGTAAAATATTAAAACTTGTAAATAAATTTAACTAAATTTAATAACAAGTAGATTTTATCCTTTTCTATATGTGACTTGTTTGATACTTAATATTTCTATCTGTTCTACTTAGCAAATTAAATTTATAAATAAGCATTAACATAAGCATAATTTATATATTTACAATTAAGAAATTGTGTAGTGTCTATATATAAGTTTGTTTTTATAGCCTTTTACAAAAATATGCATTTAGTGATGTAATGGTTTTCTTCTTTTAAACAAAAATATATAAAGCATAAGAATGTTTAATAAAAAATATTTTTGTTACAATAACTTTTTTAAATTTGACCTTTGCCCTTTATAAGGATAAATCTGTCTTGAATTGTATTAAAGACATTTTAATTGATCTTTTTAGAAGGAATGAAATTTCATGCTATAAGAATTTGAAGAGTTGAAAAAAGTATCACTGCTACTTTTTGCTAGGAGGTTTCATTAGATTTCTTTTTTAGATGTTTATTGATGTATGAGGCAAGATGGCTGTATTATTTAATTGTGTTTTAAACTCTCATTATTTCATTATACTTTCATCATTTAACAAAGACATATTTCTTTAAAGTTAATGAAACTATTATTGTTAACAAAATTTCTAATACAATGATGTATAACTAAATGTTTACCAGTTAGTCAAGGTACATAAAGTTTCTAAAGTCTAAAAATATAGAGAGGTGAGTTAGCATTTGAAAACGTGTTTTTATTTGAAGATATACAATAATTCTAACTTGTGCAAATTTAAAATAAAGCAATGGTTTTTAATATTTTAGAATTTTAAAATGCATAACAAAACGAGAATGCTTTACGTCATAAGTGCGTAAATATGCGATAGGTTACTGTAAATAGTTTTAATCGAAATTTTTTATCAAACAAATAAACTTGTTTCAATAGAGCAAAATAGAATTATTAGATTTTATATCAAGTGTTACAAACAAATAACTACTAGTTTTCATTAAATAAATTAAAAATTTTAAAGGACGACAATCTTCTACAAATCAGTTTTAATATACGTAAATTATCAGTTTACAATCTTTTCACACTATTATCTCAGAACTATATATGATAACAAAACCTACTTAAAAAATTACTATGGTAGATTAAAAAATACCAAAAAACATTTAGATATTTTTTTTCACAAAAATTATCAGTAATTTTTTTTATTTTGCGTCTAGAGATATAAATATTATACTAGGTAATAGGTGTGTATCTATGAAAGATATCAATAAAAGTTCAATTAAGACTAAAAATGTTGTTTATTGAACAATAAAAAAAGCGCTCAACAAGTTTGGTCTATGGTCCTGGTGTACAAAGTAACGTTTCGATTATCGAGTAGTACAACACATTCTTATAAAGTATTTTACGAGCTATTACACATACTTTTTTTTATAATTTAAATTTTCTAATCTTCAGTAAAAAAAAATGAATTAAACAAAACTAATTTTAAGAGAAGAATATTATTTTCACGAAAACTTACATGTTTAACAGAATTTTCAACCAATAAAGAACCACCGTTACCAGGTTTTGGACTATCCATCATATATTTTATTCCTTTTTATTTATTCAAGCTGGAAAACCTTTCAATATTAAAACATTATTTAATTGAAGCAACTATACCCAGAATTAAATGAAAACAACGAAATTAAAATTAAGTGTAAAAGAAAGTAGAAAAATTAAACAATACAACAACTTATTCTTCTTTTTTTTATATGACTTGCTTTAAACAAATAGTTTTGGAGAAAAATTGTATATTTAACTAAAACTAAGCAGCCCAAGCTATAGAATTTGTGATTTGTGGAAAAATTTAATAATTATAAAAGTAATAAGAAAAGAAAATTTAAGGTGTAATGGTTTTAAAAAACATAAAAATTTTGTTTTAAATATATATTATCTGAAGTATTTTATTCCTCAAATATAATAGTTTTAACAGGTATTTATTAACACACAAATAATAACAAGGTTATCACTAATTTTACAAACTTAATTTACAATTTTACAAAGGTATTTAAAAGTTATACATGTTTTAAACTAATATAGGAACTAATCAAGCAATAACCTTGGGCCTTAAAACATATTTAAGCTAGTAGGAACTAGAGCAAAACATTAAACTTAAATTTATTTATGACAAGTATTTTGTAATATTGTTTTTTCAATGAATAAGTAAGTAGTGATGTGCATATTTAATTTAATTTGTTAAAAAAATCTTCAATATTCTAATGGTAAAATTTTTATTAAACATACATGCTAAGCACTTATAATTATTTTTTTTTATATATTCGGCATAAAATAAACTATTAAGTTTAAGTTTTATCTTTGTGTGATAAAGACTGTTTGCATATGAGTGAGCTACTTTATTGGTCTTTATTGGTCTGCAAGCCAAATATACTGATAAAGTATTTTTTGAGCCAAATTTTTATAACAGACTTTTATTGGGCCACTTAATAATGGAAAATCAAACTATATAAAGGATGTTAAAAAGCTAATTGGTATAATACACATCAATTTTGCCTTTATAAATCCAGTATTCTTCCTACTGAGTACGCAGTTTTCAGTATGAAAGTTTGTTTTTAAAACGTAGTTTTCTAATTAGAATGGTAATTGACAGATATACATATCCTATTAAACACTTTTTTAAATATATTTTCATGCAGTTTACAAAAGGCATACACTACAGAGGGATTTTAATACTAAAAGTGATAAATGCACAGTATAAACATAGTTACTGAAATCTCAATTATTTCTAAATTAATAAAATTTTTTCAGAATAAGAACTTTTTGTGGGCTGAAAAGTTTTGTAGAAAATGTCTTTGGTTAATTTTATCTTAGTTAATTTATTAATAATACGTTTAGTTTTCTTATTTTTGCTTTTTCTTTTTTTAATTGTGTTGTAAAAAAAAATAAAATTCATATAAGTAATATCAGTAAAATGCATTTATATAAGGTTTAGTATTTTATCACAATGCCTGTGTCATAAGGATAGTAGTGAGACATAACAGTTTTTATTTATTTTTTCTAATTTCAAATAGTTTAAATACTTACAGTATTAATATGTATTTATGAAAAAAGAAGATACTTAAAATTCCAAGATACTTATTTTGAATGTTTTATTTATTACTTCGCACTATAAAGAAAATAACTGCTTTTATGACAGCATGGTCAGATATTTTTAAACTTAAAATGCATTTCTCAATTGCTATTCTTTTATTTTTAATAAATACCGATTAAATTCACTTTACAGTAAAAAATTTTAAGTCATTTACAAAAAGAAATTAAATAAAAAAAAAAATAAAGTAAAATAACATATAGCCTGTGCTACGCGGTTAACTTACAATCATAAAAATGATATACCTGAATTTTTTTTAAGTTAGCTAAAATTTGTGTTTAAAGTAATATTAGTTTTTATTTTAGAACTAAGTACTTTGCAAGAAATTTGCAAACAGTATTTTTTCAAATTTGGAAATTAGGAACAGTAACTGAAGCGAAAATCCAAAAAAATAAGCCTTATTGCCTTAGAATTAGTTACAATAGTATAAAAAAATTTGTACCAAAAGTACAAAAACGTCTTTAAAAAAATAAATTTAATGCAAATAACAAGGTTAAAGTTTATTAAAAAATCTTAACTCTCCTTAATAAGCAAACAGACTTATACAATTCCAGGGTTGCCACAGACTAAAAAAAAAAATTGGACTTTTCCTGACTTTTCTTAATCAAGCTCTTTATTCAAACCCTTTCTAACTTAAAACTATATTAAACTTTCAGTATTGTTTTCATACCGGTTATAAATAATAGTTTTCATTGCTGAATTCAATAGACTAACTCCCGCTACATCACTTTAACCATCTATGTATGATTGATAAATTTGCAATAAACAGCTCTATCAGCAAAATAATTGTATTTTATAAATTTTAAACACAACTTGTCTGAAAAAAGCTACAATATCTTAGCATTTCCTAACATTAATGTTCCTAAATAAACGAACACATATATAAGTATTCTATAATTAAAACCTAAAAACAATAACGAACTTTTCAAACTAAAACAATAAAAATATGCAGAACTTAATCAAAACTACTACTTACTCACATTTTTTTAAAACAAAAATTATTTAAGTTAAACTACAAAAACATAGTCAACTTAGTATAGCAATTAATATCTCTAAACATTTTTCTCTATGCATTTCCTAGATAATGTTCAATATCTATTTAATATCAAGAAAAAAGAATTTTATTAAACTCAAAACAGCTTATACCAAACTTGTCATGATTTGTTTTTACTGGATTAAAGCTTTTTAAACGAGAGAGTTGTTAAGCACGCGCTCTAGTAAACAAAAGAAAAAAGAAGTTTAAAAGGTGAGTAAATAAGCTTAAGAAGAAGTTTGCAATGTACTTTTTCGCATTTCTAAACTATATTTTCCTTTCTTTTATGGGTTTAAAATGTTTAAATAACTTTTTGTTTATTAAATATTTCTCTGTTGTTATTTGTGGTTGCTTTTATTTAATCAAAACTTTAATAACTTCAATAATAAAATTTACTCAATAATAACTGCAACACTGAAAATGAAATATTTTCTATGGATTAAAATATGTATTATTTTTATGGTAATATTGTTTGTTTTTTAAAAGACTCATAAAGCTTATGCAGTATAGGAGATTATGAGTTTATTTAACAGACGATTAAAAAAAGAAATATAAACAATAATTCTACATTTTAATCCCCAATGAGCTAAATCTAACAATCAAAAATCGATATATTTAAAGCCAGACATCTAATTTGTAATCTAAATTCATTAAAAAGTAGATTTTTAAATAAATTTTGACAAACTAAGCAATTTTAGTGCAATAAAAACTATGTGAATAATCTTCTAATTTAAAATCTAACTGTAAATTTTTACTAAAACATATTTTTGTTTATTGTTACAGAAAAGTTGTTTTTTACTAAAAAAGTACTTTGAGGGCCGTATTTGGCCCGAAAACCTTAGTTAATCTTAACTTGTTTTAGCTTATACCATTGAAATTCAAAAGTTTTTTATCGAAATAAACGGTTTGCTCATACTAATTCAGTAATCAGACCACTAGCCTTCGGTAGACTGAGATTAACACAAAAACTGATGGAAATAAATATTTTAAAAATTAAAACTAATAGAAAAACGAAAACTTTCTGTAATATTTTTATTAAATTACTAACGAAATATAAGCATAATTTTAAAAAATATTATGACGTAAAAATCAAGATGCTGCGTCATTGTCCATTCCCTGCGAACTTCATCGTGTGTATTGCGTATTATTAGGTACTGATCCGCTAGTTTTGGCAACAGGGGTCGATGGGGATTGTAGTTGGTCAGAAATTACCGGATGGCGAGCAGCAATGTGGCGACCGTGTTGCCGGAAACTGGATTGACTTTGAAGGTCATCTTGCCCTTTCTGTTTACTTTTCAGTGGTTCACTCTGACTAGGAAGGTCACTTTTGGCAGCTGGAACGGCTACTTTTTGTGGAAGACAAAGCTCAGTACACAGTTGCTTTCCTGGCTTCCATTGGCTTTGATTTTTTTCACGAAGAACTCTACTTTGAACTAGGCGTGCATAATCATGTTCTTCTTCGATTCTGTTCTTCTTTCTAGAAAATCTTTTAGACCACTTTTTGTATCTCATCACAGCTTTATTTTATTATATTCAAAAAAAACTTAAATACATGAAACAAGCAAAGCATTAACGAACAATTTACCATAATTTTCGTATTTAACACAAAATTTAAACGTGAAATATTTTCAAATACAGAAAAATTTTGAAAACTTATTTTGTTAAGTAAAACGTTTTAAACTTTTACTTTCTTTACTTAAAAATAACTTAGCTAAATTTAGTTATAAAATACTAATAATTAACTTTCAGGTTATACAATAACTAGCTAAACCCCTTTAAGTAGTAAAGTAAAAATTAAATCAAATATCTTTTTTATCAATAGTTGAATTAGTTCATATATTTGTTCAAAAAGTTAATTAAGAAATAGCTAGCTACATTATAAGTTAACAATAAATTATCTAGATTTAATTAATTTTCTAGAAAAAAGTTATCATTATGAATGCTGCTTCATAAGAAAATGCAAAATGAAGTAATGATATGAAGCTATGGAAGTGAAACTCTTAGATATTTAAAGTTCACATTAGTGATTTTTTATTAACTTAACTAGTAAGACATTTGCTAATTTAATCAAAAGTAATTTGCATGTTACTTCACTATTGTTGTTACCATGCAGCACATTAGCAGATTAGATTTTTAAAGGAAAGTTTTAATTTTAATAATAAAATTCTTCAAAATATTATATTAAAGTTAAAAGTATTTTTAAACTACTGCATAGTGTTAGAATTTTTTGAAAGTATATTTAAAATAACTAATGAATATAATCTTAATATTTTAACTACAATATTTTTAACGTTTTTATCAAATAAATAATACTATTTTCTTTAAATAAAACGGCAAATTTAATAAGATAAACAGGTATATACTTTATAAGAATGGTAATGTCCTAAGTAATTTCTTTAAATCTCAACTTTCTATTTAAAACGATTTGTATTCTCGTATGTTAAAACAATGTTTTAATGTCTTTATGTTAGTTTCAAGGCAAAATTCTTTTTTTAGATAAACAACTTACATAAGTTTAATAAAATCGAAAACTTTGATAGGTTTTACGATAATAAAAACAGTTTATAAATTTTTTAAGTTTAATGTATAAAATATCAACTGACCGAAGACTACATATTTTACATCAGAGTTGTTTATTATAAGATCAAAGTTTTAATGGGTTTTAACATGCTTTCAGTAGACTCATTTTCAAATTTCTCAAAAAAAAAGCGTTCAAAGAATTTGGTTTCATTATTTCCCTTTCTCTTAGTTTTTAAAGCAAGCAAAGCTGTTAAAAAAATAAATTCTAGAGTAATTATTTATAGTCATATTTTATAAAAAACATAGTCAAAAATTTTATTTAGAATACATTAATAGTTAGTTTTTGTTCTAAAGTTTTGTTTACAAACAGAAATTAAAATAAGTTTAGTATTTAAAACAGTGTATACTAACATAGTATGTATAATATAGTGAAAGAACGTAAACAAGAGTTTTATTACTAGTAACATTTTTGAATAATCGTCTTTTTATAACTAAGTAATTACTTTTCATTTTTTAACTTTACTTATTTAAATTTTTTTAATAATATATATACTCAATTTAATCAAAGATATTGTAATATAAAAAAAGAAGTTTGTATTTTTTTAATAACTTTTAATGCTGTAGTTATGTATATAAATTATGTTCGGTAAAAAAAGCCTTAATTTCAAAAAGCAACTTGGGTGTATACTATTTATATAAGTTATTTTTTATTTTTTAGCTAAGTAACTGTATATCAATAAGCAATATATGCTTTATGTGTTAGGTTTTTAAAAACATGTATTTTAAAACACTTAATAATTTTAAAAGTATTATAAGGTAGTAACCAGGGGCGTAGCGTGGGGAGGGATACTGGCGCTTGCGTGTCACCCAAAAAAAAAAGAAAGTAAGTAAAAATAAGATAAAATCTTTATCCTTTATTGTTTATTTTTTCTGCTTAATTTGAATTTTTCAAGTTTTATTATTTAGTATTCAAAAAGTTAAACAAAACTTTAAATACCAATTAGGTTAGGGAAATTACCCAATTTTGCTTACCAAAAATTTACAATTTGAAAATCCGCTCTGCGGTGAAACTAAGTAAATGTTTATCTTAAAAATAATAAATTATTAATTATCAATCTCCTATTAGTGGATAGATTACTGTGTCCTATCTATTTGATCTAAACTCTATAGTGAAATTACCCAATATACTGATTCGAAGCGCAAGCAAAAGTGCGCACCGATGTTGATGAAAAACTTCATAAGGAAAAAATTTATAATCTTATAAAAATAATGACTCAAAAAGAACGCAACAAGTTAGTGCACCGCAGAAGTATAACTTTATGTCAGATATTTCTACAAAAAGTTTAAAAAAATACATCACGCTTAAAAAAATATTAAACAATTTTAGAATTTTTTTTTTATGCTACAATAAATGTCAAGATTACTGATAGTTTCTAATTTTTGTTTTTGTAAACGTAAAAGAAACAGCCTGTAGGTCTATGAGGAATAAACTTTGTTTTAGATTTTCATTATAAACAAGTACAATCAGATAAATTAAATTTAAAATGTTAACTTTTAACTATTTTACAAAGTTTAAATAAATTGTAATAACAGTTATAAAGTCGGTCTATTTTAACTTCTGTGTAACTTAATATAAATTATGTGCAATGAGATGCTGTTATCACTGTTGTAATGTATATTAAAGAGATTGATGTTTTTTTCTTAAACTAAACAGATACTTCCGTTTCATTGAATATATTCATTTTTAAAGATATAAAGTTTACTGTAAGTAGTAAAAACCATTTTTGTATATTAAGTTAACATTTGTACAAGTATAAGAAATTCTAATAAAATGCTTTTTTTTTGTTTAATTTTGTAACATAAAAATATTTTTTAAAACAGTTACTTCGAACTTATTATACTTAATAAATTTATTTTAATTGTATTACTTTTAAAAAGATCTTTTTATAGCTAATTACGAAAGTTTTAATTTAGGGGATTTTTATGAGAGAAAAAAATTTCGCACCCCCTGACCAAAATACCACGCTACGCCACTGGTAGTAACTTAATTCAAATTTTTAAAATAAACACAACTATAAAAACTTCATTATAACGTTTACTAAAGTATTTACTCTTTTGCTTTAAATATAGAAAAATAAACACTTTTAAACTAACTTGGTAAAGTTATAAGAAAATATGTACTCTAATTTAAATTTTGTAATAGTTGATATGATATCAAATACTTAAGTACTTCAATAAATTAATTGTTTTCGACGAAATGAATACAAAACGAATACAAATACAATCTAGTTCAAAAGTTTTTTTTTAGTTTTCTATTACAGGAAACTAAATAAATGTCAACTAAGATCTAAAAAAAAAACCAGCTAAGTTTAAAACAAAGTTTTAAAGTTATTCGAGCTTTATATAATATAACCACACTGGCCTGAGTTATTCTCAGTTAAGTTAAACGTTTCAAGCTAACCTGAATTGAACCTACTCTCTCATTGGCTTATCATAATCTTGCAAAATTAATGTATAAAAATCTTCTTAATTTAAACCATGAAATTTGCGCTAATTTATTGCTCTTTTTATTCTCACCTTATATTAAAAATGATTCAAAAAATAAACATCAAGTAAAATCTGAAATACCTACTTTTATATTTCATAAATTACGTTTATCTTTCTGTTTAAAAATTAACGATATTCAGATTATTTTAATTTAAAGTATTCAAAATTGTTTTTGTTTAAAATTATAAAACGTGTATTTATTTAGTTTATTTAAAATAAGATTATAAATATGAATTAATAAATCGCGGTACGTTATTATATTGTTCTACGTAAAACTTCAAATAAAAACTTTTATTAAAAAACTTTACTTAAGCACTGACAAGGTCTTTGACCAAAACTTAGTTTGTAAAATAAATTCTTAAAAGAATAAATTCATAAAAACTTTACATAAAAATCTTAATAAAATCTACCACACTTTTTTTATTCGAAAGATCTTGCGAATTAAAGCAAATTAAAGTTCAAAATTGATTGATTGTTTGAAATTTTGCACTTCATAAGTATATCTGTGAAAATATAACGTCGTGCGAAAGTGACGCTTTGCAAATATGTCGCCATACAATTGTAACGTCGTGCAAAATTTTTGACGTGTAAAAATGTCGCCTTGCAAAAGTGACCATCCGTGCAAAAGAGTCGTCGTGCAAAAGTGACGCTCGTGCAAAAGTGATTCCTCTTGCAAAAGTGACACCCACCCTTTTATGCATTTCTTAACTATATTTTTCTTTATTTTTATGGGTTTGAAATATTTGAATAACTTTTTGTTGATTAAATATTTCTCTATTGTTATTTGTGATTACTTTTATTAAATCAAAAATATATTAATTCAATAATAAAATTTACTGAATAATAATTAAAACATTGAAAATTAAATATTTCCTATGGACTGAAAATTTTTTTATTTCTACTGTAACTTAACATTTTAATTTTATGATGCTTGCTTAAATTGAATAATAACTAATTTGATTTTATTTAAAATTTACCTACTTATAAATAATTCTACTTTACTAAGCACGATTGTTAATAATTATTGACCAACCTCAAACTAAATTTTATTAACTTTATGTAAGATAAGTTCGAAAGGTGCTTAATTGATTTATTTTTACAAAACAGTTTTTTTTAACATGAATAAATAAGTGTTGTCATTTGAATTTTAGTCATAACATTTTATAAACAATATAAAAACCATGATTTTACAAACTAACAAATAAGGGGTAAATGTTTACAACTAAAAAACTTTCATATCTATGAACTTAAAATCAGTGTATTTTTTCAACTTTTTTATTGTAGCTTAAAGAAAAATTCACAATGCACAAAAAGTTTTGAATATAATAAAACTGTAATATTCACATTAAAATTTACAAAAAGATACGTTTTTTTATTAAAGAAACAAAAGAACTGGAAAAACTTTCAAAGAAACAACTTAAAGTATAAACTGGAAACTTTAACAAAATTAATTCATGACTTTTGCTTAAAGAATTGTTTTGTATGATATTAATAAAAAAACTCTAAAACATACTTACTGTTTGTTAATATTTTATATTTAAAGTGTTAACTTTCAACTATGAATAATAAAAAAAAAACATTTTTAAACAATATCTAAAACGTTAAAACTTTAAACAGCTTTGACAAAAAGAAAACATTCGAAAACAAATACTATAATACTTGATATATAGCTTGTTTAAGTGATTTGTAACATTGTTCTACATAAAAATGTGTTAAATTTAAAAACATTGATTTGCACTAAAATCAGTTTTTTTTGCGGATTGAAAAAGCTTGAACTCTGCAACTGACAAATTTTCTTTAACATTATCAATTTATTCCAGGGTTTCCCAAAGTGGGCGATTTTAGTAATTCGGGGGGCAATAATTGGTAAGCAGGCGAAAAGGGGGCGATTTTAAAATTTTATGCTGTCATAAGATTTTTATTTTTTTTTTATTGCTATTTTACTAATTTTAGCTAGCTATTAATTATTTGACCCTGAGGTAAAACTTAAACGAAAACATTCATTTTATTTATGTAAAAAAAGGAATAAAATAATTATGTGCTTATGACTCCTACTTTCAAGTAAATACTATATTTTCATTCATATATTTCCTTATTAAATAATTACATAGATCATAGACTATTGGAATCCCTTTCACTATTTTATAACCTGACATATATGTTATTTGGGATCATAAATAGTTTGTAAAAATCTATGTTATTTATTATTAAACTATTACCTCATGATATTTGTAGTTGTATTTGAAAAGTCACTAAATTAGACTATGAAATAAAACTATACAAGAATGCTAATTTACCTAGAAGCCTGGAAAAACCTGGAATTTGACAATTTAGGCAAAAAAAAAAACTGGGAAAAATCTGGAATTTTTAACAATTTTAATATATTAAGTAGTAAAATTTAGATTTGACACAAAAAAGCTATTATATAGATAAATATATGGATCCCCTCGAGTCAGATACTTTTGAAGTAAACGACTTACAGGAAACCTTCAGGAATTAAAAACTGACCTTGAACTTAAAGTAAATTCTTTCAAAGAACGATTTGAAAGCTTTTGGACTCATTTCAGTTTGGACTCATTCAGTTTTTAGATTTTTAAGTAATTTTAATAGAAACTTATAGTACATCTACATTAAAAAATGATAGGAAAGAATCTGTATGATCTAATTATTTTTACTGCTTTAGCTCAAGTAACGGCTGCCTTTTTAAGTCACGGGCTAACTTTTTAGAAAAAAATTGCTCACATGCCACAGTTTATAGAAAAAAAATCTTCTGCGGGCAGCCGTTATCTAAATTCATTAAAAAATAGGTTTTTAATCACACTTAATAATCTAAGCAATTGTAGTGCAGTAAAAACTATGTAAATAATCTTCTATTTAAAAATCTAACTGTAAATTTTTACAACAACATTTTATTTGTTTATTGTTACAGAATAATTGCTTAAGTACTTGAGGGCCGTATTTAGCCCGAAAACCTTAGTTAATCTACCCTTGTTTTAGCTTATACCCTTGAAATTCAAAGGTTTTATAAACGGTTTGATCATACAAATTCAATAACCAGACCACTAGCCTTCGGTAGACTGAGATTAACACAAAAATGCTGATGAAATAAACGTTTTAAAAATTAAAACTAATATAAAAACGAAAACTTTTAGTAATTTTTTTATTAAGTTACTAACGAAATACAAACATAATTTTTAAAAATATTATGACGTAAAAATCAAGATGCTGCGTCAATGTCCATTCCCTGCGAACTTCATCGTGCGTATTGCGTATTATTAGGTACTGATCGGCTAGTTTTGGCAACAGGGGTCGATGGGGATTGTAGTTGGTCAGAAATTACCGGATGGCGAGCAGCAATGTGGCGACCGTGTTGCCGGAAACTGGATTGACTTTGAAGGTCATCTTGCCCTTTCTGTTTACTTTTCAGTGGTTCACTCTGACTAGGAAGGTCACTTTTGGCAGCTGGAACGGCTACTTTTTGTGGAAGACAAAGCTCAGTACACAGTTGCTTTCCTGGCTTCCATTGGCTTTGATTTTTTTCACGAAGAACTCTACTTTGAACTAGGCGTGCATAATCATGTTCTTCTTCGATTCTGTTCTTCTTTCTAGAAAATCTTTTAGACCACTTTTTGTATCTCATCACAGCTTTATTTTATTATATTCAAAAAAAACTTAATTATATGAAACAAGCAAAGCATTAGCAAACAATTTACCATAATTTTCGTAATTAACACAAAATTTAAAAATGAAACATTTTCAAATTCTAAAAAATTTCAAAACTTATTTTTTTAAGTAAAAAGTTTTAACCTTTTACTTTCTTTACTTAAAAATAACTAAGCTAAATTTAGTTTTAAAAAACTAATAATTAATTTTCAGCTTATACAATAACTAACTAAACCTCTTTATACAGTAAAGTAAAAATTAAATCAATATTTTTTTCTACTAATAGTTGAATAAGTTTACATATAAGTTTCAGAAGTTAATTAAAGAAATAGCTAGCTACATTATAAATTAACAATAAATTATCTAGATTTAATTAATTTTCTAGAAAAAAGTTATCATTATGAATGCTGCTTTATAAGAAAATATAAAATGAAGTTATGATATGAAGCTTTGAAAGTGAAATTCTTAGATATTTAAAGTTCACATTAATGATTTTTTATTAACTTAACTAGTAAGACATTTGCTAATTAAATCAAAAGTAATTTGCATGTTACTTCACTATTGTTGTTTCCATGCAGCACATTAGCAGATTAGATTTAAAAAGGAAAGTTTTAATTTTAATAATAAAATTCTTCAAAATATTATATTAAAAATAAAAGTATTTTTAAACTACTGCATAGTGTTTGAATTTTTTAAAAAGATATTTAAAATGAATAATAATTATAATCTTAAAACTTTAACTACAATTATTTTTTACGTTTTTATTAAATAAATAATACTATTTTCTTTAAATAGTATTAAAAACGGCAAGTTTAATAAGATAAATAGGTATGTACTTTATAAGAATGGTAATGTCCTAAGTAATATCTCAACTTTCTATTTAAAACGATTTGTATTCTTCTATGTTAAAACAATGTTTTAATGTCTTTATGTTAGTTTTAAGGTAAAATTCTTGTTTGAGATAAATAACTCACATAAGTTAAATAAAATCGAAAACTTTGTTAGGTTTTACGATAACAAAAACAGTTTATAAAGTTTTCAAGTTTAATGAATAAAAAATCTACTGACCGAAGACTACATATTTTACATCAGGGTTGTTTTTTATAAGATCAAAGTTTTAATGGGTTTTAACATGCTTTCAGTAGACTCATTTTATAATTTCTCAAAAAAAAAAGCGTTCAAAGAATTTAGTTTCATTATTTCCCTTTTTTTTAGTTGTTAAAGCAAGCAAAGCAGTTAAATAAATAAATTTTCGAGTAACTATTTTTAGTCATATTTTATAAAAAAATAGTAATAAATATTATTTAGAATACATTAATAGTTAGTTTTTGTTCTAAAGTTTCGTTAACAAACAAAAATTAAAATAAGTTTAGTATTTAAAACAGTGTATAATAACATAATATGTATAATATAGTGAAAGAACGTAAACAAGAGTTTTATTAGTAGTAAAATTTTCGAATAATCGTTTTTGTATAACTAAGTTAGTTTTCATTTATTTACTTTACTTATTTTAAATTTTTTTAATAATATACATACTCAATTTAGTCAAAGATATTGTAATATAAAAAAAAGAAGTTTGTATTTTTTTTAATAACTTTTAATGCTGTAGTTATATATATGAAATATTTTCGGTAAAAAAAGCCTTAATTTCAAAAAGCAACTTGGGTCTATACTATTTATAAAAGTTATTTTCTATTTTTTATCTAAGTAACTGTATATCAATAAGCAATATATGCTTTATGTGTTAGATTTTTAAAACATGTATTTTAAAACACTTGATAATTTTAAAAGTATTATAAGGTAGTAACTAGAGGCGTAGCGTGGGGAGGGACACTGGCGCATGCGTGTCACCCAAAAAAAAAAGAAAAGAAGTAAAAATAAGATAAACTCTTTATCCTTTATTTTTTATTTTTTCTGCTTAATTTGAGTTTTTCAAGTTTCTTTATCTAGTATTCAAAATGTTAAACGAAACTTTAAATACAAATTAGGTTAGGGAAATTACCCTTTTTTTTAACCCAAAGTTTACAATTCGAAAATCCGCGCTGGAGTGAAACTGAGTAATTAAAAGTTAATTCTTAAGATATTCTATTTATTAAGAATTTTATTTATTGTTTTACAAGAAGTTTATTCTTAAAATAAGTTTATTCTTAAAAATTATAAATTATTAATAATCACTCTCCTATTAATAGATAGATTACTGTGTCCTATCTATTTGATCTAAACTCTATAGTTAAATTACCCAATATACTGATTCGATGCGAAAACAAGAGCGCGCCGATGTTGATGAAAAACTTCATAAGAAAAAAATTTATAATATTATAAGAATTATGACTCAAAAAGAACGCAAAAAGTTAGTGCACCGCAGTAGTATAACTTTAAGACATTTTTCTACAAAAAGTTTAAAAAAATACGTAACGCTCAAAGAAAAATTAAACAATTTTAGATTTTTTTTTATGCTACAATGAATGTCACGATTACTGATAGTTTCTGATTTTTGTTCTTGTAAACGTAAAAGAAACAGCCTGTAGGTCTATGAGAAAAAAACTTTGTTCGAGATTTTCATTTTAAACAAGTACAATCAGATAAATTAAATTTAAATTGTATACTTTTAACTAATTTACTAAGTTTAAATAAATTGTAATAAAAGTTATAAAGTCAGTCTATTTTAACTTTTGTGTAACTTTAAACAAATTATGTGCAATGAGGTGCTGTTATTACTGTTGTAATGCATATTAAAGAGATTGATGTTTTTTTCTCAAACTAAACAGATATTTCTGTTTCATTGAATGTATTCATTTTTAAAGATATAAAATTTACTGTAAGTAGTATAAACCATTTTTATATAGTAAGTTTACATTTGTGCAAGTATAAGAAATTCTAATAAAATGCATACTTTTTTTTGTTTAATTTTGTATCATAAAAATATTTTTTAAAACAGTTACTTCGAACTTATTATACTTAATAAATTTATTTAAATTGTATTACTTTTAAAATGATCTTTTTATAGCTAATTACGAAAGTTTTAATTTAGGGGATTTTTATGAGAGAAAAAATTTCGCACCACCTGACCAAAATACCACGCTACGCCACTGGTAGTAACTTAATTCAAATTTTTAAAATAAACACAACTATAAAAACTTCATTATAACGTTTACTAAAGTATTTACTCTTTTGCTTTAAATATAGAAAAATAAACACTTTTAAACTAACTTGGTAAAGTTATAAGAAAATATGTACTCTAATTTAAATTTTGTAATAGTTGATATGATATCAAATACTTAAGTACTTCAATAAATTAATTGTTTTCGACGAAATGAATACAAAACGAATACAAATACAATCTAGTTCAAAAGTTTTTTTTTAGTTTTCTATTACAGGAAACTAAATAAATGTCAACTTAGATCTAAAAAAAACCAGCTAAGTTTAAAACAGAGTTTTAAAGTTATTCGAGCTTTATATAATATAACCACACTGGCCTGAGTTATTCTGAGTCTAGTTAAACGTTTCAAGCTAACCTAAATTGAACCTACTCTCTCATTGGCTTATCATGATCTTGCAAAATTAATGTATAAAAATCTTCTTAATTTAAACCATGAAATTTGCGCTAATTTATTGCTCTTTTTATTCTCACCTTATATTAAAAATGATTCAAAAAATAAACATCAAGTAAAATCTGAAATACCTACTTTTATATTTCATAAATTAAGTTTATCTTTCTGTTTAAAAATTAACGATATTCAGATTATTTTAATTTAAAGTATTCAAAATTGTTTTTGTTTAAAATTATAAAACGTGTATTTATTTAGTTTATTTAAATTAAGATTATAAATATAAATTAATAAATCGCGGTACGTTATTATATTGTTCTACGTAAAACTTCAAATAAAAACTTTTATTAAAAAACTTTATTTAAGCACTGACAAGGTCTTTGACCAAAACTTAGTTTGTAAAATAAATTCTTAAAAGAATAAATTCATAAAAACTTTACATAAAAATCTTAATAAAATCTACCACACTTTTTTTATTCGAAAGATCTTGCGAATTAAAGCAAATTAAAGTTCAAAATTGATTGATTGTTGAAATTTTGCACTTCATAAGTATATCTGTGAAAATATAACGTCGTGCGAAAGTGACGCTTCGCAAATATGTCGCAATACAATTGTAACGTCGTGCAAAATTTTTGACGTGTAAAAATGTCGCCTTGCAAAAGTGACCATCCGTGCAAAAGAGTCGTCGTGCAAAAGTGACGCTCGTGCAAAAGTGATTCCTCTTGCAAAAGTGACACCCACCCTTTTATGCATTTCTTAACTACATTTTTCTTTATTTTTATGGGTTTGAAATATTTGAATAACTTTTTGTTGATTAAATATTTCTCTATTGTTATTTGTGATTACTTTTATTAAATCAAAAATGTATTAACTTCAATAATAAAATTTACTGAATAATAATTAAAACATTGAAAATTAAATATTTCCTATGGACTGAAAATTTTTTTATTTCTACTGTAACTTAACATTTTAATTTTATGATGCTTGCTTAAATTGAATAATAACTAATTTGATTTTATTTAAAATTTACCTACTTATAAATAATTATATTTTACTAAGCACGATTGTTAACAATTATTGACAAACCTCAAACTAAATTTTATTAACTTTATGTAAGATAAGTTCGAAGGGTGCTTAATTGATTTATTTTTACAAAACAGTTTTTTTTAACATGAATAAATAAGTGTTGTCATTTAAATTTTAGTCATAACACTTTATAAACAATATAAAAACCATGATTTTACAAACTAACAAATAAGGGGTAAATGTTTACAACTAAAAAACTTTCATATCTATGAACTTAAAATCAGTGTATTTTTTCGACTTTTTTATTGTAGCTTAAAGAAAAATTCACAATGCACAAAAAGTTTTGAATATAATAAAACTGTAATATTCACATTAAAATTTACAAAAAGATACGTTTTTTTTATTAAAGAAACAAAAGAATTGGAAAAACTTTCAAAGAAACAACTTAAAGTATAAACTGTAAACTTTAACAAAATTAATTCATGACTTTTGCTTAAAGAAATGTTTTGTATGATATAAATAAAAAAACTCTAAAACATACTTACTGTTTGTTAATATTTTATATTTAAAGTGTTAATGTTCAACTATGAATGATATAAAAAAAACATTTTTAAACAATATCTAAAACGTTAAAACTTTAAACAGCTTTGACAAAAAGAAAACATTCGAAAACAAATATTATAATACTTGATATATAGCTAGTTTAATTGTTTTGTAACATTGTTCTACATAAAAATGTGTTAAATTTAAACACATTGATTTGCACTAAAATCAGTTTTTTTTGCGGATTGAAAAAGCTTGAACTCTGCAACTGACAAATTTTCTTTAACATTATCAATTTATTCCAGGGTTTCCCAAAGTGGGCGATTTTAGTAATTCGGGGGGCAATAATTGGTAAGGGGGCGATTTTAAAATTTTGGGCTGTCATAAGATTTTTTTTTATTGCTATTTTACTAATATTGGCTAGCTATTAATTATTTGACCCTGAGGTAAAACTTAAACGAAAACATTTATTTTATTTATGTAAAAAAAAGAATAAAAGTGCTTATGACTCCTACTTTCAAGTATATACTATATTTTCATTCATATATTTCCTTATTAAACAATTACATAGATCATAGACTATTGGAATCCCTTTCACTATTTTATAACCTGACATATATGTTATTTGAGACCATAAATAGTTTGTAAAAATCTATGTTATTTATTATTAAACTATTACCTCATGATATTTGTAGTTGTATTTGAAAAGTCACTAAATTAGACTAAGAAATAAAACTATACAAGAATGCTAATTTACCTAGAAACCTGGAAAAACCTGGAATTTGACAATTTAGGCAAAAAATAAACTGGGAAAAATCTGGAATTTTTAACAATTTTAATATAATAAGTAGTAAAATTTAGATTTGACACAAAAAAGCTATTATATAGATAAATATATGGATCCCCTCGAGTCAGATACTTTTGAAGTAAACGACTTACAGGAAACCTTCAGGAATTAAAAACTGACCTTGAACTTAAAGTAAAATCTTTTAAAGAACGATATGAAAGCTTTTGGACTTAACAAAAACTAAGGCAAAAGTACCCAATCATTTGAGAGGAATTTAGATTGTTGTGTATAGCTTTTCCTTCTAGCTATGTTGTTGAGGAAGCTTTCAGTTCAGTTATCAACATTTTAAGCAAAAGATCTAATCTAGATATTCATAAAGGAGGTGACTTAAGGCTCTATTTTACTGATTAAGAATCAGATTAGAAAAACTCGCAAGCAGTCATGAACCTCATCCTTCACATTATATTAGACTTCAGTTGCAGACATTATTTTATAAAAGTTTTTTAATTTTACTTGATTTTTTGAAATATTTATTATTTAAACTGGTTTGTATTGTATTTAAGTAGTCTTTTTATAATAAAAACTTTATTAAGCTATTTATTCTACAACAGGTTTGGATAATGCCTATGAAATATTAGTTACGGTAGACTTCCTCTTGAGTTCGCACTTTTTACCCAAAAAAATGTGCAAATTTATATTTTCTTAGGTTTAACTAAAGTAAAGTCTATTACTAACTAAACATTAATAAAACAAAACATATATAATATTTAATAGATTATAAAGATATTTTTTTTTAATGAAAGTTTGTTTTATGTTGTAGTGGATTTCATGTTTGTTCATAACATTATTGCATAAATCATATTGAAATTTGTCCTTTTTAAAAAAAATATAGTAATAATTTTTTGAGTTTGTACTTTTTGATTTTTTTCAAATTGCAAACTCAAGCGGAAGTCTACTATATTTTTTAAATGGTTTATGTTTTAAAGTTGTTAATAGTTTTATTTTGACCTGGTTAATTTTGTAGTTCATGTTCGTCGTTTTACATTACACTAAAAGATTTTATAGCATAGTGATTAAAATATTTGTTTGAAAGACCTTTATTTGACAGGTTTTTGTTATTACTTGTTTAATCTGTATATAACTTATATCACCATACTATTATCTGATTGTAAAATTATGATAACCATTAAAGTTTTTATTTCTAAAAAGAGTTTTTTGGTTTTAAAAGATTATAAATTTGAGGTCTCTATTTGAAATGACTTCTCTCTTTCATTTAAAAGCTTTTTAAACTCATCTTCATTTTCTAACTTGATTTATTAAAGTTAAAAAATTTATTATTATATGGAAATTTAAACTATTAATACAACTGTTTTTTGTTTTATCTTAATTCAATATATATATATAAGCATTAAGAATATACTTAATTTATTTTAATACTTCAACACTAGCTTTTAGTTTTCCACTATTTTCCTCTGTTAAATTATAATAGGCTAGTAGCTAAAAAAAAAACTTTTAAACAGATTTAAATAAGCCATCAAAGTTTTCAAAACATTAGTTTCAAAACAGTTCATATTTAAACAGGATTGATTACAGATTACACAGGGCTTTGTAATAATTAAGTATTTTAATTTACTTTACTGGGCTTCTAAGAAAATAATTGTAAACTATTTTCTCAAGCCCTGTCAACTACTTTGAATACAAAAGTGCATGCATAAGAAGTACCAAACTAAATTACATTTTGAACACAACTTTTTTTTAGCTCAAAAGTTTGTACCCAAAAGAAAAACTACTTTGTAAAATCGTGGGGGCGATTTTTTTTCTAAGTACTGAAAAGTGGGCGATTCAGTAAATGAGTTTGGGAAACCCTGATTTAGTCTTTAAGAGGCTAGTCTTTCCAACCTCTTTCATCATATTTTAAGTGATGGGAAAGTTTCAGCAACAAAATTCCATGGCTTTGCAAGTTGATCTGAAAATATATTAGTGTTCAATTTTGGGTTATTGCATTTAAATGTGTATAACAGTTTTATTTCATTTTGTTTAAAAATAGAAATTATGTTGGCAATTGTGGTTTAAATGTGTAGAAATACATGTTTAAATGTTTTGAAATTTCTATATAGACTACACAATTCTAGTTTTATAAACAAATCGAGTTTCTTTAATTAAAAATATTCAAGGTCTCCTATTGTTGGTTTATATTCTTTAAATTTACAAGATCAAGCAATTCAATGATAATGATTTCAAATTTCTTAATCTTTATTATTGCATATTCATATTGCAGTAGATAAGTTCTCAAAACATTTACAACTTATAATAATCAGTGAATCTTTAAAACAGATTTTATTAAGACAATCTAAAATTAAAAAATGTAGAACAGCTATAAAATTTATATAATATATCATTTAGATAATAAAGTATTAATTTTATGATAATACAAGCTTTTGCAAATTACTAACATAATAACATAAAAAAATAATATTTTATTATTTTATTCTCAATATGGCTAAAATTAATAAAAGTTAAATTTAATTACACAAAGCTAACGGAAAAAAGGTTTCCTTTAAGACACAGGTTGAAAAAAGTTCAAATACTTTTGAAACACTTGCTTTTTAGGTTGATAATTATCTAAAATATTTTCAACTTAAGATACCCACATAACATTCAAGTACTATTATAATATGTTATATACACAAATTATAGTCATTACAACTTTATTAACAACAATTGAGTCCAAAGCAAAAAATAAATTTATAAATTCTTCCTAAATTTGCTAGTCAAAAACATTTGTGCTTTAATAAGTTTAAATAATATTATTTCAACACAAATATTGCTTATATCATATTTAATATTTAGTACATGAACTAAGTTAAAAAAAAGTGGTAAGTAATGTCATCTAATAGCCATAGAAAATAAGCTAAAAATATAGTATGTATTTCATTTTATTTTTCAAAAGTTTGCACAGTTTATTATAGTTTGCAATTATAAATTGATATTTAAAAAATTATAATAATAATAAAAATTAATTTCAATCAAAACTATTAGAACTTTCAATTAACTATTTAAGTTATATGGGAGTATGAAGGAGTCAGGTTTTTTATTTACAACTTTGGTCTTAATTTGTATAACATTAAATTTGAAAAAGTTAATCTTAGTTTTCCTTTTTTAGATAATAAAAACAAATTTTTAGATTTGATTGATCAATATCAAGTGTTATAGGTTGTTTATAAAAGGAGAAAACTATAATTGTAGTTCTTCACTTATACTTATATATTTCTTTAACTTTTAAGCAATCTTTATCTGAAAATACAAATGTTAAAGGATTTCAAGAAACACATACTTGAAGTTTATATTAAAATATTTTATATTTTATTAAATGAAAACTTTATTTAAATTTGATTTTAATCATACAAGGATCAGTTTTATCATACAAGGATTAAAATTAAGTTCATAAGCTTTAAAAATTGAATCAAGATAGATTTTTATTGATTTCTTTATTTGATATTTTTGTGTGCCCTTTATATAAAATTTCACAGTACTCTTTGATTTTAAAAGCCTAAGTCTCTATATTCAAAACAGATATATTTTCAGTAAACAATTACTTTTATCAGTATCAATGAAATATGTTTAACTCCCCCACCCTTCCATATATTTTATTTCTTTAAATAGTAATATAACTACACTTGTTTTTATTACCTTAGATATGTGGTAAATTCAAAATACTATGAAAAGGTATAACTTTTTAACGTATCTAATAATCTAATGTTATCATATTTTATTTATTATAAATAGACTAAAACCCTTATCCTTCATTTAAATTTGAAAACCAAAATGACAACTACATAATTTAGTTAATAAAAAACAACCATAAGTTTTAAAAAATGTTTGGTGTTATAGGTATATTTCAAAATAATCATAAACTTTGAATATAAAAATAGAAGTAGAATTCAAGTTACTTGAAAAATACTTTTATTTTCAACACTAATAATAAGAAATATATATGATTTCAAGCAAATACAATCAATTCTAAATAGAAAGACAAAACAGCAAAACAAGTTCTGAATTTTATTTAATTTACTAAAATGAAACCATAACTTTACACTAGACTTAAACTACACCAGAACATTTATTTAAAGTACTTTCTAATATTCAAATGTTTTGTTCAATTCTTTAGTAAAGATAACTTACCATTTTTTATTTGTCTTCAAAAACCTTACTATGAAAAACTTACATAGTTGTTTTGATTCATGGTCTCCTTTTTATTTTATTGATTGTTTGGTTTTGTATCCAAGCAAATTTAACTCATAATATTTTTAAAAAATAGGGTATTTCCCTTCAGAAGATTTCATATAGTGTAAAAAATTACTCCTAAAAGACTCATTTGGTAAGTCTGGATCTGGCTTATACTTTTAGTATGTTGCAATGCAACTTTAAAATGTACTATAAATATTTTTTAAACAAAAATGAAAATTCTTTATTATTAAAAATGAAAGTTTTAAAATTTTTGTAGATACGATTAAAAAGCTATTTTTTTTGTTTTAACTTATAAATTTTTAGCTATATTCCAGTATAAAACTGCAAAAACTAGTCTCAAAAAATGAAGAAAATCGGAACTATTAACAAAGTTAAAATAAAAATTTATACCACTTAAACTGCAGTCTTGAGTAATAGCAATATCTAGTGCTTATTTTCATTTTAAGCATTACAACTTCAGATAATATTTCTATCTGAGACATTTTTAGATTTGCAATGTTTTATACAATATTACTTTGCAGATTTTATATAGTAACAGTCTAAAAATTAATAAAGACAAATTTTCCCTTTTTTAAAAAATTTTGCAAGAAAAAAAAAAACAATTAACTTCAAAGATATCAGAATTGCCTTACCACTAATTGAGTCAAAATGACTGAACTGAGCTAGTTTAGAAATGTCATGAGTCAACTTTAAAGTTTTATTTCACTATTAAAAGAAACTAGGCTTTTCAGTTAAATTCAATAGACAACAACAGAAAATGCAACTAAATTAACTAGATCTTATTCAAAATCTATAAAATCTTTCATGAGACCTTTTAAAAAACTTAAACTATCTTGAGTTTATAAAAAAACTAATAGATTTTAAGTCAGCCTGAGCTTAATAAAACTTAAAATATTCTGAGTTATCCTAATCTCTACTGAGTCATACTAAAGTTTCCAAAAATTTCATAAAATCCTTAGTTATCTTGAGTGCGTGGAAAGTGTCAACTGAGAGTTTATGATACAAAACAAAATATTGGAAAGATTAATTTTTAATGGTCAACTTTTGTTTTTCAAAGTTTACAAGAAATTTAACTTTTCCTTTATCTTAAAATCAGTTTTTCTAAGATCTTTAGGAAATAAATTTTTATAATGTTACAAACAGTTGGTAGAGAAAAGAATTTTAAAAATACCTTTTAATTTATAAAATAAAACTGAAGAAATTTAAATTTAAAGTTAATTAAATCTGTCTTTTAAATTAAAAATTAATTGTAAAAGATTTGTTTTTAAAAGTGGCTTAAAATTTGTTTATGATGTGACTAAAGAAATTTTATTATAGTTTGCTAGAAAATTAGATAAAGGCATTTTTAAAACTTACTGCTGATAGAAAAACAAACTTCGATTTGTTTAATATCTTAAAAAAAAAAAATTTAACCCTAAATTTTAAGTTTACTAAAATTTAAACAAAACTTTTTCTATAGTAAGATTAATGTATAATCACAGTATGAACTTGCTATTTTCTATTTGTTTTATTTTAACTATTGTTTTTAAATTTTTTTTGTTGTTATATAATTTAAAAAATTATTTTGTTTATATTTCTTACTTTTATTATGAATTTAATTTTATTTTTGTAGCAGTTACTTATTGCTATTTTTACTAGGATTTGTTTGTTCCTGAATCATTATCACTATAAGTTAGGTTTAGCTTTACGATTTGTTTACAGATTGTTAGCATTTTCCTTGTAGAAAAATATATGATAACTGTTATACTACTGCGGCGCATTACTCTCGTTGTTTTATTTTTATAGTCTAAATTGTTATAAAGTTTATGAATTTATAATTTTTTTCTTTATGGAGTTTTTTTTATCAAAATCGTTGCAGTTTTGCGCTTACGCAGTCTAGTATAAATGGTAATTGGTATTCAAAATTTCTTTAACTTTTCGAGTACTGGTAAACATAGTTGAAAAAATGCAAATTAAACAGAGAATATATAAAATGAAAGATAAAGATACTAAATATTTTTTTTCTTTATTTTTTTTTAGGTGGCACGCATGCGCCAGTGTCCCTCCCCATGCTACGCCCCTGCTTGAGTAGGCTTAGTATTAGTGGCAAGGAGTGGTATGTTTGTTAGGCGGTAGCAGATATTTACAAGTAGTAAAAAAGGTCTTTGTTTTATGTTTTTTAAAGACTAAGTTAGTGAAATAAAAAATATTGATTACAAAAAACAGTTAGTAAACAAAATTTGTTTGTAAAATAATAGTTTTAACAGTTTTAAAACAATATAACTGGTTGTTAGGTTTTTTAGGATTTTTTTGCTCCAATTCTCCTGTGGGTTACGGATGTTGGTGGGCCAACATCTAAAGCCTCAGTTGGGTCAGGTTGACTTTTTGTGTTCAGATAGTCAACCTAACCTTTTTGTGCATGCTTATTATTTATATTGTCTAAGATGGACATAAAAATTTAAACAACATATGACTGCTAACTTGTAAATTATCAGTTGATAATATATATAAATTACTTAATGCTATGATGGGCTAATTTATATAGTCAGACAAGACAGTTAGGAGCGACGATTATATTGTATATGAACAACAAGATACAAGCATACATTGAGAATATAAATTACTATGATTAAAACTTTAAGAAATGGTAGCTATCCAAAAGACTTAAAACAATAAACTAAAAAATAAATTTAACTTTTAGTAAGTAATAAACTTTAAAAGGTTTAATAAACTATTAAGATGTATATCTGGCATTTGATTAAGCAATAAAACACTAGTTGAAATGTTTACTTTAAAACAAAACAGTACTTACAATAAACATTCACAAATAAGTTCAAGATGAGTTGTTGCTTCCAGCTGCACTGAAAAAAAACTGACTAACTCTCACAAATAAATTGTATCGTCATGTTTTAATGTTTTATTGTATCAGTATTTAATTTGAAACATTTCGTCAGTGTACAAATATGGCCGTTTGTTGTCTGGCTCGTTCATTCAACCGTATCAAGCTCTAAATACTCTCTTAATCTCAACGTTTAAACAATGAACAATGCAAGTATAGCAGTAGTTTATTACACTCCACCCACACAACGCCCCTGATAGGTATATAAAATATAGTTTCTTTGAAAATATTTTGAAAAAGTCCAAAAAGATATTTTAAATTTTTAGAAAATAGGATTAAGTTATCATAAAGTTTATGTTGGTAAGGTACAGATTAAAAGTAGTGATAGTCAGGTAACATCATTAGTCAAATATATATTTTTTTGAAACTATTTAGTTTAGTCTATATATATTATTTTCAAGAAAAAATAAATTTTAAGTTTGAAATTTAAGAATAAATCTAATTTATAGTATTGAGTTATTTTCATTTAGTTTTAAATGCTGTTTAGAACTTTACATACTTTAGCTACATGATTAAACTCAACTAAAAACTCTGAAGTGTATGACATAATCCTAAAGATAAGTAAATGTGTTTTTGGTATTTAATTAAGGTTAGACATAGGCTTGTTGACTAGTATAATGCTTATTTTATAAACTTAGTTTTAAGGTTTTACTACTTTTCTGTATTCCGTTTTCTTAGATTAAACAATAAAAAAAGACTTATATCAAAAGAAAAAATATATATGATTATTTTATTTGAAGATATCTTTACAAGTTTATATTTGTTGATTGAATTTTATGAACGGGCAACATTATAACTTAATAAAATTTAATTAAAGTACTATCCCTTACATTTACAGGTATTAGTTCAAATTATCAATGAATAATTTTTAAATGTAACATACTCCATTTAGTATTACTCAATTTAATCACAAAATATGTAAACAATTATTACATACTAATTCTTATGGTTTCTTATTCTAAAATCTTAGTCCATCTAGTAATGATAAGTTACATGGAAAAGGCATAAAGTTAATACTGCTAGGTGTATGAATCCCTAAATTCAAGCCTAAATGGAAAATACATTAGTAGAATAGTTGTAAGATTCTAATTAGCTGAAAGCCACAAACTACACAACCACAAAATTTTAAGTTAAGTACATTTTATTTTGTATTCAGGGTTAACTTATTAATTAGTTTTAATCAGTAATATAAAACATGTTTAAAAATACTACAGAACAACTAGTTTCTTTTAAACATTTTAAATTATTCATTTTAGAACAAACTAACAAATTTATTTATTAATTTTTTGAAAAAAAAGTAAAATATAAAACAGAAGCAATTCAATGTAATTCTAAGAGAGCTAATTGTAACACCATAGTATATTTAATTGAAATTATATATAAGCCAAAATTAATTTCTCAATATTCTGTATATAGATATATATCTAGGTATTCATTAAACTGTAATTTTCTAGGTACTTTAATGAGGAATGTTTTGGAGTTAAACTGTATTTTAGTTTTTGCCCTTCAAAAGTCCACAACTTATTTTATAAGATCACTAATACAAAAATTTTAGGCTGGTACTTTACTTTAAAACAAGGAAATTTGATAAGTGTGAAAAAAAACCTTTTGAACATGCTAAGTATTATAAAATATTTGTTAATAGTAATTGAAATTTACTAGGAGCTTTAGTTAGAATATTTATTAATTAAAAGTATACATTAGTAAAAATGTTCAATAAGTTTAAATAAAGTGAGTTATAGGTAAGAGTGTAAAATAATTTTTTTTTTTTTGCTGAATCAGCAATTATTAGAGTAAACAGCGTCACATTACAATCGGACACCTTTTTCAAAGGCCTACAGCAGCATTAATATTTACCAAAAATTTAAGAAAAATGATAGTTTTGAAACTAGATAGATTAAGTTAAAAGAACATGCATAAAACATTATTGAAGAAAAAGAAATAAAGGATGCAAGCAGGGACGTAGTTTGGTAGGTTTCTTCAAGTCTACAGAAACGTATACTTATATGCGAAAAAACTTGCTTTTATTTCAGCTTGAAAAGACTCTACTGTCTTAGCTTTTAGTATTCATTTATGATTAATTTTGCACTCCTGTGAGATAATTTTGACATATATGTATTCTTTAGCATTTTAAGTGTCGTAAAAAAATTGAACCAATTAAATACATCCAAATTGTAACATAGGGCGTTAAAGCTTTATTTTGTCAAAAAGCTGCAATGCAAAATTGATTCTAAAGGAAGCTGTAGCTTCAAAAATCAAAATCATACAATTTTATGTTACAAAAATTTGCATAACTTGTTGTTACTATTGACTACATTAAATGTTTGATTTTCAAAACAGTATAAGTGTTTTTGAGTTATATGTGATTTTTTATACTTATTTTGAATGAAGGGTGGACATTTTAACTTTTTATGGGTACTTTAAATTGCCTCAATTTGGCAAAAAAAAAAGTACCCAATATTTTGTTGATGTCATTAACTTTACTTTGGATAGTTAATTAAGGTTAAACTTAAAAGTTATCATATTTTATAAAAATTTTATTACTTTACATGTAGAAGTAGTTTAAAAATTACAGATTTTTAATGATTTTTTTTTTAACACTAGATTTTTTCAAATTTTTTAATTTCAAAAGTTCATGGTTTTTCCAGTTTTTGTTTAAACTGTCAAGTTCCTGGATTCCAGGTGTTTTGGCAACCCTGCTCAAATTTCAAGGAAATATTCCTTTCAGTATTTAAAAAATAGTAAAAGATGACAATTAAAACCTACTGTACTCTCCTATTTTTTTGTTTTATATCAAAAATTTGTTTCGGTATAAAAAATCTGTATAAAGATACATGTAGTTTAGATTTAATTTCAAAAATTGACATCTACTTGTAATAAAAGTGATCTACATCCTCCCTGTACCCAAGGTGGCTCTTAAAGTCTTTTTAACACTTCTTTCAATTTTTTAAAATTTAATATTTTTTTTTTAATTCAAGTCTTATTTACTTTTCTAGACAAAATATGTGATTAGAATTTCAAGTCATTCTAGGATTTTATATAACATTCCAAGATTCCCATAAGCATTTAAGTTTGATGGCCACCCTGTTAAATTTATTTCAAACTATAAAAAGGTAGCTTTTATTGAAGTACATAACTCATGTATAATTAGTTCAAAATTGTTTATGAATTAAGTTCATCAATAAACTATAAAAGAAAAAAAAAAAAAAATTATTTTAATTTGTGTTTGAGTTTTAAATTGTAACTTTATTTTAAACAAAAAAATATTTCTATAATTTTGTTAACATAGGGAAATGTTTAGTATAATTCTATTGTTTTGTTTCAGATATGATTATTTACATATTTTAGAATATTAAAAAAGTGAATTTGTCATAGGCTTAGACAGCAATTTCGTTTTTTTTTACAAGTTTAAGCTTCATAACTACCCAAAGAAAGGTTATTGTTGCATCAAAAAGTTTGGTACTTTTTTTTTGTAAATTTGCTGCAATTGAAAGTACCCAATATTTAAAACTACCTATAAAAGTTTCTACCGTTTAACAAATGTTTTCTTAGTTTACAAAAGTGGCAAGACATAAAGAGTCATAGGGGGTGTGGAGCAAATTAAATTGCCTTGTATACAGTTATCACTCGTACCTCAACATTTTATTTTTGATGTATTAACAAAACTGCATTTTTTCAGATTAAATTCAATAACATTAAAGGTAGTTTAAATTGCTGTGTTCCCGCTAGGATGTTATCACGAGTTATTTTAGATGTTTTAATTTTTGCAGATTCGTAACTTTTTTGAGCTAGCTACGTCCCTGGATGCAAGTGAGCGTTGAAAACAAAGAATTTTAATAAAAACCGTAAAAATAATTAAACTTTTATTTCTAACTTAACCTACAAACCGAAATTGATTTTTATCAAGCCTAGATATTCATTCTTAGACACTCATTAACTTTAAATTAAACTCAGACTAATTTTTATAATACTAAAGTAAATTTTTCAGGTTAACTTTTTTTACATCAAAAAAACAATTTATTCTATTGACTTAACCATTTAAAGACTATAAAAATAAGAGTTTGCTGTTGTTAAAATAAGTATAGTTTAAATTAAAATCTTTAACTTTTTTTTTTTGTTAGAATTTATAGCATAAAAATAGTCGCTTACAACCAAGTTTGTTCACACTTAAAAAGACTAATCTTTAGTCCTACTTATTTTGTGGGAAAAAACTTTTAGTGAATTTCTTTAAACAAAAGTAACAGTATCAAGTATAATTCATAGTAAATAAAGTAGGTGTAAGTTTGAATGATTTCAAAAAAATAATAAGTAGTTAATAAGAATTTCTTACAAAGTTGCCTTACTTTGTTACTGTCTTATGATTGCAAATACGAATTATGTAATAACGGAAACAATTTTATTATTACAGAAATAGTTTATTTTAACAAAAGTGTGTATAAATGAAACAACAAAAAATGTCGGAAGTATTCGAAAAACATGGAACAAACTTTTGGGATTCTGAACTAGAATTGAAGTCAATTATAAAAGCTGAAAGTCTGATGATGAGTGACTTTAAGCAAGGTTCTTATAAAAATTGTGGATTGATTGCTCCACTGGCAGTAATTTCTCAACGACCTGAATTTTTAACAGGAACTGCACCCGAGATCCGCCGCACAAAAGATGGGTTAAAATTTCGCTTTCAAATGTTCCTCAGGGGAAAATCAGTTTGTATAACAATACACGAAGAGATTGGAAACGTCGTCGATGCAAGTCTTTTGACCGACAAAAGATCTTTGGGTGAAAACAGACTTCGAATAGCAAAACTGATCGAAAAAGCTTTTGTTAAACTAATTTGCAATGACACTCCTGAGTTTTCAAATGGTACATCCCCAAAAAGTGTGTTCGCAGCCTTCAGCGATTGCATGATCACTGTTATTGATGGCGGTGCTAGAAAAAGATCAAAAGAAAAACTTTTAAACTGCTTATTCGCCGAGATGAAAAATAAAAGTTCAGTCATTCTCGGCGTGACACCTCCGCATTTTTTCGATGAGTCGGAAAAATGCAGAGGTCATTGTTACGTCGTTGTTGACTGTAACAAAAAGTACAATGCTTTGAAACTCTACGACCCGCATTGCGACCCAGAAACTATCGTCATTGACGAAAAGTTACCTCGTTCACTTACAAGTGAAGCCGATCCGAAGAAAGGAGAGTTCTGGTATGCCGTGGACAATCTTCGAAACAGAAAAGTGCTACTCTACTCTTTGCATTCCAAAAACAAATATAAATCAGTTTTGAAAGTCACAAAAAAAATTGAACTGAAGGGCGAAAAATATAAAACGAAGAAAGCGGTTTACAGGGTTACGGTGAAAGAAGCATCGACATTCGTGATGAACTTTTTTTCTTACATAAACGAAACTGATGTTTATTTGACAATCACTACTGTTGGGTTTAATCGACGAGTTGTAAAACCAAAATTTAAGCTACTCGATGAAACACAAGTATTTAATGAAAATCCAAACCAAGTTGGTAGCCCCAAAGCGGAATACTTTCAAGAGTTCGATTTGCAACCGAGTGTTTACAAGTTTACCTTTGAGTTTGTTATTTCACGCAAAAGACTTATGACGAGAAAGGAAAATTGGCTGCTAAAAGTAGCATGCACTTCGGAATGTGTTTTTGAAAAGATAAGGCGCAACTACACTGAACTGCGGAGGAGGGCTTTTAAGTATTGAATCTTAATTCACAGACATAATACTTTTAGATGCTGAGAAAAATACACAATTTTTTAAATAGCTCATTTTCTGAGAATAAATTATAAACAAATACTTTAGTTGTTCTAACATGAGTTCTTTAACTAGAATAGATAAGCTTTATTAGTAAATAAATAACGTTTTGACATAAATTAAATGCTTTTTTATTTTTAGTTCTACTTGTACAACTGTATTTCAACATGAAAAAGAGTAGACAAAAAAAATTGCGCGCGCGTTTGTAAAACTATCAAAGAAAACATCGGAATAAAAACTCATATCGTCAAATGTTCGACTTTAATGAGCCTTAAAACAAATTTCTAAAATGTAAACAACTACTTTTGATTATGTGATCATCAACCAGCGCATCAACAGTCTTCTTGCACAATTGTTGGGCGTTTCTCGCCGATCAAAACGACTTTCGTAACTGATCATACCAGCAAACGATTGCTTCTTTAAAGAATATTATAATATTTTAAAATTAAATGATTACAGCTTTCTCTGGTTACGATTTACTGGCGTGTTTTAATAAGAAAACAATAAAGTTTCAAATTAAAAGTTTTGGTCTAAGGATCGATGCGATATGATCGGAACTTAAAATTTGATTAGCTGTGAATCCAGAACCTTTCTTGAAGTGTATTTTCTGCTTATCCGACGTTAAATTTAGTTGTGACAGTAAAAGAGAAGATATTTAATAAGAGTATGCGTTCGTTACCACTTTAACTTGAAAATTACTAACACTTATAACGTCCATGGAAATTTATTATTTCGTTTCACATAAAAAATATTATATTTTTATAGCTGAGTAAATCTATTATCTAAAAAACTAACAAATTTGATATTCGTAAAATAAACATTTAAACAGTCTTAAACAGTTTAAAATACTTTGTTTCAAACAATTAATAACAAAACTATACTAGTAACCTTTCAAAGCTAAAGCGAACATTTTTAACGATCTTTAACTAAAAAAAACTTCAAAGTGTTAGAAAGTAATGTAACTAACGTCGCTACTTGTAACTCAAAAATTAAGTTGTTTAAAGGATTCTGAAAATTTAAAAGTTTTTATTGGTTACCAAAAATCGCGATAGAAAAGTATTATCATTTTATTTTGGCTCTTGTCACACAGTAAAAATGTTTGCTGAACAAAACGTAATAAAAGTTTCATATTAACTTACGTTTTTAATTAGAAATAGGTGGTTATTCTATACTCAGTATTTTAAAAGTCTAAAAACGTTAAAAGAAACTAAAAATGTAACTGAAAACTAAAATAAATGAAATAATTTATTAGATTTTTTTTTAAATAATGTTCGTTAGGTTAAGAAACTAAGTAAATGCACTTTGAAAGTTTTAGAATTAGAAAATAAAAATAGTTTTTCTTTAAAATTGCCTATAAGACTTGTTAAGGTCCAGAATTTATTTATAAAGGTATAAGAGTTAAAATTTTACAAAATTGGGTTTAAACAAAATTACTAAAACTTATTGATAAGTTTGTGGTACATAAACATGTTTGTGATTTGTTTATATATTTCTTTAAACATATATTTTACTTTAAACATACAGAAAAACAGACGTTATTTTACTGTTTCCTGTAATATTTGTTATTTATTATTTTATGTACGAATTACTTTATTATTATTACTTCAGAGATCACAACAAAAGATTTCGATTTAATAATGTGAGTATATCTTAAAAAAGTTTATTATCTACTGAGGATTAGTTGATTATTCCAAACGAGTTATTCATTGTCCTTAGAATAACATTTAAAAGTTTGAGTTGATTTATTTTTATTGAAAAATAGTTTTAGATTTTAGGACAACGACATATATTTCACGTAAAATAACTGTAAATATTCCGGCTCGAGTAATAAGCATCATTAGTCGTTGCTAACTAAATACTTTATTCTAGACTTAAGGACTTTTAATGTTGTTAATATGACTAGCATAGTGCTTATTCACTTATCTGGACATGTTGAGCAAGATTTATCTGTAAACATGTCTGGATAAGCAATTTTGCGGAATAGTATAAACAAATAGTTTTCTATGAATTAGTATAACTGCTGTTATTTTGCAGTTCATGATAAATATCAAAAGCTTAGCTGCCTTTTTTCTGTTTAAAACTTTTCAAACTTTTCATCACTTTTTGAAATGTCGATCTGCTTATGCTAAACTGTCATTATAAAAAAAAAAATTGGACGTTGTTTTATACCACTTTACAATTTCATAGTTTATTTTCAATGGTAATTGCAAATTTGTTTATTAATTAATTGTTCTTAATAGTAATTGATGTCTTGTTCATCTCAAAAAGCTGGTAAGATAAGTGTGTCAAACTTACATAAAAATCAAAAATAATATCATACTCAACATCTCAAACAAAAAGTGTTTGAATTAACAGCAATTACAATATTGTTTAAATAGTGGTTCAAACATAAAAGAACTATTATACATTCATTTAAAAAAAAAAAGAATTTAATCACCTATCAAATAAACTTTATAAGTTAATAAATTTAAATAACATTAATTATATAAAAATAAAAAAGTACTTACTTTACATATCAAGGATTTCGATAACTAAACAACTTTGATAAAAAGTTTGAAGTGAGCTTTAGTAGTATTATTACGTCAGGAAAATGAACTAAATTGCAGAATTTACAAAAATACTTAAAATTTTCTTACAGCAGGAAAGCTTATTTATATCAAAAAAAGTTTGTTTGATAATAAATTTTATAGACTTAAATAAAGCTATTGGAAACATTACATGTTTTATAAAACAACTGATTAAAATGTATATCCCTTTGTAAAACCATAATATGTAACATAAAAGACATAACAAAGCTATAAATTTCGTTTATTACTTTTTTTTTTATGTTAACTAATAACTTTTATAAATTTACAAAATTTAGTATTTAGTTTTGAATAGAGTCAAAGAAAACGTTAAGTTTTTGTATATTTGTTTTCGTAGTACAAATTTACTTTTTGCAATCTTAAATTAAGTTACAAGACCATAAAAAACTTATTTATCCTAATAATGATGAGATACAATGATAAAGAATTATCTGTAAGAATTCGTAAATTCTCAATAAAATAAGTTTAACGATTTCGAAATACAGTTTAGATTATGCATTTATTATAACTGTTTTTTGGGAATGGGTCAAATATGCACGAACACACTATCTTTATATTGTTTAGCACAGTGGTCGGCACGGTGAACACTGGTGCACACTAGTATACATGAAATTTATTTTAGGGTGTACGAGACTTTTGGAGTGCATGAAACTTATTTTGGGGAACAAGATTTTTTTTTTTCGCGCAGAAACTAAATTAAAGTTTTTTTTTAATCTTCTACATTTAGACTTATTCAACCTTGATATCTAATTGACCATTTTGTTGTTGATAAAACCATTCAATAGAATGTACCAAGACTACTGATTGTTAATTAGGGTAGTGGCAATGTATCAAGTTAATCTAAATAGTATTTTAGACCTGGGTGATACAAATAAAATATTGTCGTACAAATTAGGTCATCGATAATAAAAGTTTATTGAAATGGATAGGGTAAACTGGTAAATATAAAGTTAGCTTGTAAAAATTAACTTAGTGTTACCGAATTATTAGTAAAACAAAACGATTAAAAGTGTTTACATATTCTTAAACACTAGCGGCGCTAAAGGCTACAAATTTGGGTGCACAGAATTTTAATTTTGTGATTCCGGGTTCATGGATTCGAAATAGCGTGCCGACCACTGATTTAGCGTATAATAATTACTTTAAACTAAAAGTTTATAATTTTTTCAAAAAAGCATTTTAGTTATTCTTTCAATAAGCTTAAATTTAGCATTGACAAAGAAAGTACAATTAAAAATTAAATTATCAACACAAAAAGGTTTAAAAATTTAAGTAAATGAAGATAAATTAACCTTTATCTTTAGAATAAATCGTTCTTATTGTAGTTACGACTGTTTAATACAATCTATTGTTTTGGTACTTTTTGTAAATCTACATAACTATACAACTTCTTTTTTATCCCATCTTTTTCATCAATGTTTTATACACATACTTTGCTAGAATTATAACTTTCAAAAAAGCACACACAAAAAAAAATCATTTTGTAATGGAAGCTCACCGTTTTACATGCATTAAAACGTTTAAGACTACACGTTAGCTTACTTAAAGCTTACTTAATCATACTTATAGCATTTATGTATCTAGCTTCATTCTACTGTTTTGGTACTTTATGAATATCTACTCCACAGAAATTATTTTCAAGTAGAACTTCATTTATCATCCACTTTTATTCATCTACATTGTAAAAATGTATTTTGCTAGTAGTATCTGAAGAGCATCTATAAAACACTAATATTTTATTTGTAAAACTCACCGTTTTGCATTCAATAGATCTCTACAAATAACTCTGTAGATTGAAACTATATATAGTAAACTTTCTTAAAACACTATCATAAACTACAGAAGCTCTTTTTTCTCGTCCACCTAAAACAAACAATTTGTTAACAATTGTTACTGAAGAATGATCACATCTACGTTTGATCAAAGCAAATAGAATATTCCAGTTAATTTCGTGATGATCAAAAACTCTTACTTATTTTTAATACCTATTATAATCAAGACCTCCAGTAACTACTATTTGGCCTTCAAAAATTAACAAGTATTTTCACCTCTTCCCTTGTTTTAATTTACTATTTGTCGCCAATCGTCATTGGTTTTATCATACATGTAACATTCTTTTTTAGGTATAATACCTTGATAAGAAAAACCTAGAATAACATAAAAAGAACTTATAAATATACAAACACTAAAATATTTTAGCTGATTATCTAAAAACGACAGTTGTTTACAGACTTAATCTTTTTAAAATACACTTCAAAAATGTTTGTGTGAACTCCTTTTTCGAACACTCTACCAAACATGTAAGTATCATTACCAATAAAAACAGTTTCCCTTAAACTTCTTGATGGTTGATTATAATTCCGTTTCACAGAAATTATATAGTCAGGACAACTAATTGTAACAGTTACATTTGTGTTTTTGTTTGTTCTTTCAAAAATTTACAAATCTAATTAAACCTGATTGCAATAACATAATTTAGGTTTATAAAAGCAGCTTATAAGTTAAAACTTTTAAATATATTATAGTTTATAAAATCGAGTAATAAGACAAATGATTACACTTCATGCTTTTCTGAATACTTTCCAGGAGCCGCATCTTTGAAGACAAATTGAAAAAATTTAAAAAATTTAATTTGGTTTAATTTTTAAACATATGACAATAACAAAAACTAAATAATAGTAATTTGAATACTCATCACAGTAAAGTGAGCCATATAACAGTACTTTTTGAACTTATTTAAGTCATATAACTAAAAAAAGTTTATTAGTTTTAATGAAAAAACACTTTAATTAAAAATAGTTTTATGATAAAGTTACGATTTATTAATGACAAAATTTAATATAAGAAAATTATTAAAACTTGGAGAAATTTTACTATTTTCTCCCTTTAAAAGTTCGAAGGTTGAAATTTACTTGCTTTATTTTTGCATAACTTTTATAAATGAAGAGTAGAATTGAAAAACTTTTATTTTTATTGAAGCAAATCACCTTATTCTAAATGTATCACATTATAATGTTTTTTTAAGTTTTAAATCAGTTAAGATAAGTTAATTTTTTATATGGGTTTTGATCTGTAGTTTTGTATTTGTTGACACTAAATTTTTTTTTCTTGTTTTTGGTAAAGATTTACATTGCAGTTTAATTAATTGTTTCACTAATTAAAAACTTTTAGAAATTCTTACGATGTTTTTTTTTTGTTTACGCTAGCATCAGTATACATAGAAAAGACTAACAACTTACTTGTGTTGTTTTACATTTACAATTGTATTAGGTAAAAACGGTCGATGTTGGCCAACTTAACGGTATCATTGTAAAGCCAATAGTTTTAGTAAAATTTCACACATATTTATATTTTTCTACGATTAGAAATACCAAACTTATGTATACTCGAACATTTTCTGCTAAAATTTTAATTAAACACTAGACATTATTCTAACAATCTTTTATATAAAATCAAACAAAAAAATTTTACATATTTAAGAAGTTCAATCAAACTGTTCAATTACTTTTGACCTGTCGTAATTTTTTAATATTCGATCAAAAATCTAATTATAATTAAACTTCATTTCATTGTCAAAATTTTCTTCATACAGTCTCGAACATAAAACAACATACTGTATAATCAAAATCTAACACTAGAAAATTTTCAAATATTTTCTAGGCCTAATAAATGCCGATGATTGTAGCATAGTACACGGCCTATTTCTTAAAGTACTATTAGGCTCACTAATAGTGGCTAAGTAATAACGTTACTAGTGCAAATCAACTAACAGTGGCAAACAAACAAGTGTTGATAGAGAGAAGTTAGCTAAACAAACATTCTTTAAGTAACGTATTCTAATAAAGAATACGAAACACAACTCCTTAATTATCATTTTATCACTGGTCACTGACATCTGTTTATAAATTTGTTTATTATAATAAATGCATGTATATCACTGATTAGATATATTCTAAATTATAAATTAGAACAATAATACAACTATCACATCACAGTAGATGTAAACAACAAAATTTTTACATAACAGTAAATCGCAACAATACAACTATCACATCACAGTAGACCTCAAGAATACAACTATCACATAACAGTAGATAGCAACGATACAACTATCACATCACAGTAGACAACAATAGTACAAGTATCACGTCACAGTAGTCAACAATGATACAACTATCACATCACAGTAGATAGCAACAATGCAGCTAACACATCACAATAGATGTCAACAACAAAACTATCACGTCACAGTAGATCGCAACAATACAACTATCACATCACAGTAGACCTCAAGAATACAACTGTCACATCACAGTAGCCAACAATGATACAACTATCACATTACAGTAAACACCAATGTTACAACGACCACACTACAGTAAATAGCAACAGTACAAATACGTAGATAAAAACTATTTGAAAAATCTATTTGCAGTGATAGCTTTCCCGCAGTCACTTTTAATTGGCCAAAAGATCAGGAAAAAACTTTATGTAAACGTAAGACAAAATGGTTGCGTAAAAGTTTCGTTTTTAAATAATTAAATAACAGAAATTTGATAATAGTAGTTCCATAGTGTTGCGGACAGCGGTTTGTGATTGTAGTAGATTCCATTGTGTTGCAGGCAGCAATTATAAATATTTGTAGACTAATAGGTATTTGTAGGTGCTTTTTGATAACTTTCAAGTTTTCGGTTATGATTATACGGTTTGTTGTAATATGTTCAATACTACATGATCTAAAATATAATTTTTTGAGTAGTTTTGAATTTAAAACAATTAATATTAATGTTTTATCTCATTTTAATAAGCTATGATTTGTCAAAAACTAAATTGATTATTAAATTTACTTTATACTAAATTTTGGTGTTTTAAGAACATTTGTTAGCATTAAAATAAATTCTACGTCTTTATAGAAATGCATAAAAGCTTGAATCTAATTATAAAACACTTGTGATGTGATACAGTAGACTACGGCTTAAGTACGCGATTTTTTTGGTACGCTCCTCGCCTTAAGTACGCACTTATCCAGAAAGACAACAGAGAATTCTAAAATTTTTAAATAATTTTTGTAAATTATTTATATATTTATATCAAATTTAGATAAACAAATGACCTAAATAATTGCTTTCACAGATTTTTTTGCGAGAATCCATTCTCATTTAAGCATTAAAAATCCTAAAAAGTTTCCTCATATTATCACGGGAGACATAAGAAATTTTATAAAGTCAAAAAAAACATATAGAAAGAAACAACAACAACAAAAAACTAAAGTTTAAAAAAAAATAATGAGTATCTTATCATTGTGCAATTGTATTATAAATGTTTCTACTGGTATAAACTTTCTTACAAAAAATTCTTAAACGTTTTTCTTTCAAATGAAAAAAATATCAAACACTTTTTAGCTAATGCAAAATTATAATAAATGTATTACTTTCTAAATTAAATTTTTAATAAAAATCTCAGCTATAAAAAACAAAAATAGGTTTATTCTAAACCGAAACAATTTAGCAAATTACAGAAAAATGGTTTGAAGTAATAAACATAAGTTAACTTATTTAGACTAGTAATCTATTCAGAATAAGAAATAAAAACCTTTGCTTTATTTCATCATGTCAAAACAAACAACTAAATTTCATATTATACTATGTTGTCAAAAAGTACGCATTACCCGTGCTAAGTACGCACTTTTTGGTCGGGTTCAATTTGCGTACTTAAGCGGTAGTCTACTGTAGTTGTTTTGTTAAAATCTACTTTTATGTTAAGGTTGTAATTTTATAACTTACTGTGCTGTTATTGTTGTAACTTTACAATCTACTTTGATGTAATAGTTAAATTATTGCACTCTAATTTGATTTGATAGTAGTATTTTTGCAATCTTCTGTGATGTGAAAGGTGCATTGTTGTAATCGACTGTGATGTGATAGTTAAATAAATAGAGGTGTTTAAATAAAATATTTTATTTACGACTTGGTTTCGGTGACAAAAAATTGCGACCTCTTCAAGGGAAATAAATAGAGGTATGCAAACTAAATATTTTTTTTACAACCCGGTTTCGGTAACAAAAAAAATGTGAATTCTTCAAGTGAAATAAATAGAGGTATGCAAACTAAATTTTTTATCTACATACGGTTTAGGTAACAAAAAAAAATTGCAACCTCTTTAAGTAAATTAATAGAGGTGTGCAAATTAAATATCTTATTTACAACTAAGTATCGGTGACAAAAAAGTGCGACCTCTTGAAGTAAAATATAGAGGTGTACAAATTAAATATTTTATTCACAACTCGGTTTCGGGGACAAAAACATTGTAACATAAAGTGAGTCGGTTTCGTCAAAATAAGGTATAGATAGTGATAAAAGAGATTTATTTATGTTTTAAGTTATTTTCGGATGTCATTTCCAACAAATTTATTTTACGATCTTATTTATTTGCAATTAACCTATTAGTAATTTGTTTTGAAGGACAACCATGAAATTTCAAAACTACTAGTGAATAACACCTGACTTACAAATATCAGTAGTTTAATTTTGATTATCTTTATTAAGTTTTCTAAAAATTAAAAATTAAAACGTTAGTCAAAAGTTTGTAAGAAATAAGCTTGTTTTAATTAAGGTTTATTAAAAAGAGACTGATAACGATTTTCAAATATTACCTTTGAAATATTTATATTAGTCAGTTTTAAAGTTTTAGTTCTAAAAGTTCATTATTGTTTTTAGGTTTTAATTGTAAAAACAATTATATGTGCGTTCGTTTATTTAGGTACATCAAATTTTATGAAATGCTAAGATTTTGTTTCTGTTTTCAGACAAGTTGTGTTTATAAGTTATAAAATACAATTATTTTGATAATAGAGCTGTTTATTGCAAATACATTAATCACACCTAAATGGTTAATGTGATCTAATGGAAGTTTGATGATTGAATTCAGCAATAAAAACTATTATTTTAACCTGTATAAAAATAAGAGTTACAAAGGGTTTAAATAAAGAGCTTGATTAAGAAAAGTCAGGAATGGTCCCAAAATGTATCTAAGCTAGGTCTGTGGCAACCCTGGACTTGCTGTTGTCGATAGTCTTTTGTTTAATTAACTATTTATTAATTTATAAATATATTAGGATAATTTTGTAAATAACCTATTGTATGTATATGTGTAAAAATTATACTTAATAATAGAGGCTAATAAATACATTTTAAAATAGCTAATTTCAATGCTTAAAAAAAAAGTTAAAACAGTATTGATAAAAAATAAATACAATTTTAGATATCACCGGCTGATTTGGAACGTGATATAAGAAAACTTCATGCAAGCTTGCAAAACCAACTTCTAAATATCAGCAGCATTGCCGAGTTAAGACGATTCGTACACGACCTTTATGCAAAATCAGAACGATTTTATGTTAGAAGACGAATGGTGAAGCTGTTAAGAGTTTCGAAACAATGCACTGGTAAAGCTATAGCTGATTACGATCTGAACGTCTACAAGTCTTGATAAAAAGTCTACAGCGAATAAGTTTCGAGAATGACCGAATCAAGCAGCTTGCTATTAAAGATCAGCAAAGAAAAACGGAAGAAAGTGAAGGAAGAAAACGTCAGGCTAAGGCAAAGCTGAATAGTTTACTTCGAACAGAAACACTGTTTGTTGATATGTTGTTGGAGGTTGTTCATGAAGCAAATAACACATTTCTCCAGTTGCAAAATCTAGGTTTGTCTCGAAAAACAATTAAGACGTTCAGTCTTTTCACAGCTGACGAAACACATGTTGGTGATCAGTGTAGTATTTGTATGGAAGACATACACGTTATTAGAAGAATGAGACGTCTCACTGGCGATGGTCAGCATTATTTCTGCCAGGAATGTATAGACGGATGGCTTGCTAAACACAATACATGTCCTTTATGTAGGCATAAGTTTAATTAAAACGTATTTCGCAACAATAAAGAAATAGATTATAAGTAGTTGTTATTTATGTTTAGTGTTGAGACATTACTTGTTGTGAAACATTTTATGTGTACGTTTACAAAATTGTATTTTTGACACTAAACATCTATTATAAATTGATTTAAGTAAAAAATGTACATAAAAATAACCAGTTGAATTTGTGCAAAGTGTTATCGAATAAGTAATAAACTTTAATTATCATTTAGAACTGTAGATTAAAAAATTTTATAAATATATTTTTTAATTAGATATCATAACCTATAGAAGAATAGTTTTCAATTAAACATAGGAAATTTAAAGTAACATCTAAAAACTATCGTTTTTTTAATTAAACTTTATTTTCCCCTTAGGTTTATTTAAAACTGACACTACAATTGATATTCTTTTATGGAGAATTAGTTTTGAAATAAGAAATAATTAAAAAATTTTATATTGTTTTGGATAACATTTTAGATTAAAAACCAAACTAAAGCAAATATACTAAAACTAATAACTTTAACATTTTCCTAACTAGTCATCATTTAAATTTCAATTTAAAAATCAGAAATTTTATTTAATAAGAAAGTGCGTTAAAAAAAAAATTGTAAACGATATCTTCATATCGTGATCCGAGATGGAAATTAAGACTGTTTATTGTTTACTTAATACATCATTATACACATGTAGATTAAAACCTATTATTGAATTAACTAAATTGACAATAAACTTAACATTTAATACACTATTTTTAAAAATAACTAATTTTGATTTATTAGGACTCAAGTTGTATAACCTCAAGTGCTTAATTTTCTTAAAAGTGATTAATATATAAATGCGCATGAATGGTTGCATCAGACTCTTAATATTCTCTCAACTGTTCATAATACTATTCTTAACTTTTTCAAAAATTTAGGCTCCAGGACCGTTTATATTAATTATTTGCTTTTAAACAAGTTTATTATACATTTTCAATACAGAGTTTTCACTAAACATTCTAACTTATTAATATTTGTTGAATATGTTTTTGTATGTTTTTGGAAATTTAGGACTTAACATTAAAAACAATATTTTTAACTGCTCGTAATAGATTGTTAAAGCATGTGATTTACGACTCGATAACTGAAATGTTCTTTGGTATAACTTTTCGAGCGATAACCTTTTGTCGTTTCAAAAACAGTAATAAAAAAACGTTTATGTTTAAACAAACTACTAGGTTAAAATATTAAACATATTTAATACAACTGGCTAGATACTACAAAAGCACATAAACTCTGTATTTTTAAAAACTAGAGTTAAAACATGCATGACTTATTCTTACAACAAAATAACTCTGTATTAAACGGAATCTTAGTTATTTTTTATAACAATTCCTGATAATAATTAATTAAACGTTTAACAAAAGGTACTTAATTTTATTCATTACATAAATATGAAAAGTCGTGAAAAGTAAAAAATAGAACTTAAGAATGTTTTTGTTTTTATACTATGACTTAAATTTTAAAGCATTGTATCATATATATTTTCAAATGTATCAAGCTACTATAGTTTGGAAAAAATATAATGAATCCTTAGTTAAACTAATTACTATTAAAATTTTATAATTAAAAGTTATATTACTGAAGAAGTTTAGTTTTGCTTATAAGTTTGTTAATCCATGCTATAGTGACGAACCGTGTCATTTTGTCGCTGTGCCAAAGTGACCCTCTGTGCCAAAGTGACGCACCGTGTCGTTTTGTCGCTGTGCCAAAGTGACGCACCGTGTCATTTTGTCGCCGTGCCAAAGTGACCCTCCGTGCCAAAATGACGCACCGTGCCAAGGTGACGCACCGTGTCATTTTGTCGCTGTGCAAAAGTGACGCACCGTGTCATTTTGTCGCCGTGCCAAAGTGACCCTCCGTGCCAAAATGACCCACCGTGCCAGATTGACCCACCGTGTCATTTTGTTCGCTGTCCCAAAGTGACGCACCGTGTCATTTTGTCACCATGCCAAAGTGACCCTCCGTGTCAAAGTGAAGCACCGTGCCAAAGTGACATTTTATCGCTGTGTCATTCTGATACCCACCCAATTAATAATTTATAGAGTGTATATACTTATATAAGTTTCTAATAGTAATCAAGTGTATTAATCATGAACATAATTATTATTATAACCGAACAACAGTACAGCAAACCTATAAAAATATAATAAATAGTTTTTAAATTTTTTATTATTTGTTGTATAAAGTTATCTTTGAAAATTGTTATTAAATAATAAAATATCGAGTAAAATGGTTTTATAAGCAATAATGCTTTGTTGAAACGAGTATTTCTAGTGAGATATACATATGTTTTTAAAATGCTATAATATTTGAATTGTAATGAAAACAAACATTAAATATTAATTCCTTCAAAAAAAAGTTCAAAGCCTTAAAAGCCCACATTCTTAAAGTTTCGTTTTTTTTTAAACAAGGATCAAAAAGTGACTGTACATTAGCGTGCATCTGTTGCCCGATTAAAAATAAAAATTCTGTAGTAGAGCAAAGTTTAACTTCTTGTGCGTGGCAAATCAAATAAATATACAGCAAAAAAATAGTTTCCTACTATTTACTACCGTAAAGCTATTTAAATTTTTCTAAAAAACAGCCCTATGTAAATTGTATGGGACCTTCGAGTTTTTGGCTGAATTTTTTTTTACATAAAGTAATTTTTTCAAAAATTAGTGTTATGAGTTTTCAGACAACTTAACAAAAGTTTTTTGGAGGAATTTCTTTGTTTCTTTCATAAAACTTTGAATAACGAAAAATGATAAAAAGACACAGAAAGTCTAAAAATACCTCAATGAAACGTTCTTCTAATGGTTTGAAAACGCGTAGAATGTGAATGTAGAATTTGTGATGGTTACTGAGGTAAAAACAGTCAGCCAAAAACTTGAAAGTCTACACTTTAAGGTCCCATACAGTTTACATAGGTTGTTTTCAAAAAAATGTAAATAGCGTGACGGTAGTAAACGGTAGTAAGCATTTTTTTTGTCCTGTCTATTAATGTGATTTCCCGCTCACACAAAAAACGACTAAGCGAAATTAAAATTTCGTAACAGCAGATGCACCCTACTGTACACAATATAATATATTTAAGTGCAAGTTTTTCTACATTTATATATGTTAGATAACTTCTTAAATAATAGATCAATTTTGATCAATTAAGTTATTTTTTCATAGATCAATTAAGTTATTTTTATGTTTCAGCCATTTTGGATCTTGCAACATACAAATGGAAAGTTTTCAAAACTGCTATTAGAACCCTTGAGCCTTTAGTCTACTCAATGAAATAGAAGTAAACTTATTTATGTTTTTATTTTTAAAATATGTTTCATGAAACAACTAAACATTATCCGAGATCAAGTAAAAAGACTGGACTAAGTTTTTCAAAAACTTTTTAAACTAACTTGAGTTTTTTTTAGTAACAAAATTATCGGTTTTAGTCAACCTGAGTTGTAAAATAGTATAGATACTTCGCATTAGACTTATGGTTAATTTTAGATGTGTAAAGTATATCTTATTCAGTGATATTGTTTGTACAAATATTTTAATTTATAACTAATTAAGAAAAAAAAAAATGTTTTATTAATTTCTAAAACAAAAATTATAATATTTTATGTATAGAAATTTAATTTGAATTTTTCCATTTGTTTTGGTTTCTGCTAAAACTTAGTATAAAAAACATAAAAAAAAAGAATTAAAAACTATTTTTTTAATCTAAAACAAAAGTACTTTTTTGAGAATAAATCTTATGTTAAAAAAAATATTTTAAGTTTTTAAACATAAAATTCATACTTTTAATATACACATGCCAATATGCACTAAACTATTTTGTACTACATATGTATTTCATTAAGTAATCAAAATATTTAATACTTAGTGTTAGTTACTTTAAGCTGTGTTTCAATAAAAAAGTATATTCACAATTAAATACTCTAACTAATCAGTGAAATCGTTATTGTGTTCATTGTTTTGTAAATGAACGCAGTTTGAGCTAAAAACCTTCAAATAAAATATATTTTACGAATATTAACTTGCTCCTAGATTGTAGAGCCGAGCTAAAAACAGTTTGAATTCAAAAGTTTAAAGTTAATTTAATTAAGGAAATTAAAAAATGTTTTTAATTTTTAACTGTGAGATTTTTAGATATAAACTGAACTCTACTTTTATTTTAAATGCTACTTCAAGGTTTAAATACTTTTGATTTTTTTTACATTGGTTTAGTAATACATGAAAAACCTTAAAATTTATTTCAATGAATATTTAGTAAAAGAGAAGTTTATGAGAGATTTTTATAATACGAATTTGCACTTTGTACAAAATATTGTTTGATTAAAAAGTGCAAACTCAAGAAAATTATTACTGTATAGATATAATACAACTAATTACTGTATGTCAATTTATTTTCAAAAATTTTACTAAATAGGTAAAATAACCTAATAAAAACAGTTCAAGTTATTAGTAGAGTAACTATTAGTTATAAAGTTTTAAAATCACGATTTAAGTGGTATTAAATCCTTAAAATTTTTAGAGAATTGTTTAATATATTAAATTTTTATTTTTAATTAAAATCATACTTGTTCCTTTACTAATATAAAAGTAAATTAACGCAAATCTATTTTAAAATAAAAAAAAAGATAACTTATAAGTATTATGAAATTAACATTACTTTTTTATTAATAACTGTATTTTATTTTTAATTGTACCTAAAATTCTATTTGAGGTATAAGAGCACAATCAAAAAAGCTTCTATCTTTACATTCTCCAATTGATTTTTCATACCACTTTTCTTTTTCTACGTCATAACATAATGCTGTTTTTGATCTGTTGCGAAAAATAATAATCTCGCTTCCAATGGAAACGATATAAGCGGCATAAAATAAGTTAAACTTAATTGCCTCTGGTTTTCTTTTAAGTAAAACAAAATGTTTACTTGTAGAATCGAAAACTTCACATTTTTCTTGCTCCATATCGTCCATATCTAAGCCACCGAAAACAAACATTTTTTTTTTTATAGCAACTGAACAGTGATCAGATCTTCTTTTTATCATATTAGGCATAGATGACCATGTATCGTCGAAATGGTCATATGCCTCAACTAGGTTCATATCTTCGAACAGATCATTCCATCCGCCAGTTACAACAACTCTTCCTTCGAAAACTACAGATGATGCTCCAGTTCTTGCATTGCTCATCTTTAAAACTTTTTTCCAACTTTTATCTCTTGTGTTAAGCCTTACACACGAGTCTAAAGTTTCTTCGTCAAGATATCCGCGATTTCTATCAACGTAATAAATTCCACCAATAATATATATCTGATCCATAAAAGCACAGACGCTAAACTCGTCTCGGTTATCAAACATTTCGTCTACATATTCCCAAGTGTTAGTCGAAATGGAGTACTTTTCAATAAATTTTACTCGTTTTTTCACCTCCCCAAATCTAACTATTTCATTTTTACTATCCCAGCCACCAAATACGTACACCTCACCTCTACAATAAACTGATTTGTGTCTTTCTCGGCAAGCTTTCATTGAAGCAAGTTTCTTTGTATTGTTTAAGTTACTAACTTTCAACTTGTGCATGCTAGGGAGTATTATTCTTAGTCTATGATGCATGCCGCCGCTAATAGTTATATCAAACATTTTTTGACTACAATACCTACTTAGAGTCGAATAATTTTTTTTGTTGTGTCTTAATATCTTACCATTTTTTTAAACATCTGAAAGTATGGACGTTAATCCATTACTTTTCCCAAAACACAGTTTACTATTTAGTATAGCGTCGATAGCATGATCGGACAACAAATTTAGTCGGACTTTTGACAAAACGTCGTATCCATATTTGCTTGTATTTTCAAGGTCGTAGCTTAGCCAAGTACAAGCTGCGTTTAGAACTTCGATTTCTGAATTAACTATTAACTCAGAACTAGATAAAATTTTTATAAGCAAGTTGAAGTTAAGGTGTAATAAATTATTATTTTCGTAAAGTTTTGTAAAAAAGCGTTCTATATAGCGAATAGATAACTTAACGAACTCGTTGAAATTAAAATATTTGGCTACTTGGTAAAATGTAAACACATTTTCAAAATTGACTTTTTCTCTTGTTTTCATTAAGCTTTCGTTTCTAAATTCTTCACTTATTAATGTACTGTTAGCCTGCAATATGGTAATGAAATTCTTTTCGTCTAACTTCTTAGTTCCTTAAGTTGAATTTTAAAGACTTTAGTAGTTTTATATTAATACTTATTTTCAGTTGTTTATTTAATAGTTTCGCTGAAATAAATGATATATTTATATAGGTTTAGTATAACAAGTTATAATAAATACTTTAAATAAAATGTAATTCTACTATGTTTAAACGTCAATACAATTTAAGTTAATTTTTTATATTCATAATTAAGTAGCAAGAAAATACTAACTAGTTTAGTTTTTAAATGAATCTCGAAATACGCATAAACTAATAAACTACAGAGATAAAACTAAACAAAATAAAACTAACTTAATTTTTTATTATGGATAAAGAACTTTTTACACTTTTTTTGGTAATATTATGATAAAATCAAATAATTACAGTAATCTAAAACTTAAACCAAATTGTCATTAAAAGTTCCAAATTAATAAAAAACTTATTTAAACAGCTTAAAATTAAAATATACTATTTAGTATAGACAAATTAATCTACATAAAACTGCTGGTTTTTCATTTTTGTATTTTTTTTCCTAAAAGACAATTAAAGACTTATCTACTAAAAAATATGTGGTGTTTCGAAAAATAGTTTGTTGTTTTATTTTGTCGTATGTCTCACTGTACATAATTAGATTTTTTTAATAACTTAATATTCTCATTTATTTCCGTCTTACTGAGTGGAATTACATTTTTATAACTGGAAATTAGTTCTTAGAATATTTATATGGTTTTTTGAATTTTTAACAGTTCACTAAAATTAAAAATATATTTTTTATAAATTTTATATAAATGTTTATGCAACTCATTTATTTTAGTTGTAAATTTTTATCAGTTATGTAAAACTGTATAAATATTTTTTGTCTTAAATATTTCAAGACATTAAGTTTAAATTATACCTTAAAATAACAATTCATATTAAAATATAAAACAAAAGACAATACATGTGTATATTGATTAATTTTTAAATAAAACATAAAATAGTCTTACCAGTTGCAACTTCATTGTAATTCTTTAAAACACTTTCATCGTTTATTGCATTCGTTTTGTTTAATATGACAAACTTATTATATTTATTTAATATTGTGTCATTTAAAGTGAATTTTTTCATATTTATATCCTAAGTTGCTGTAAATTGTTTTAATTTTTGCCTTACTTTCTATTTAAAAATAGTTAATCATTGAAGTCTATTCTTAAGTTTTAAAAAGATTAATTTTAAAGTATAGTATTGTTTTCAAGAGCATTTAAATTTGTCCTGGACATGACATTAAACTTTATCCTGAAGAATAACTCGATAACTGAAAGTTTTTTTGTGCACCAGGTCTTTAGACAAAACTTTTGACCGCTTAGATAAATAGTCAATATACACGAATAATAAATTTTTATTATTAGCACGAGTCATGTTTTAAGCTTTAAAAAATTTTGTGGTAGTCAAAAAAGTAAGAAAAAGTTCACTAAGTATGCAATTGTAGGCCATGAATGTAGGTTACTTATACATTTAATGTCGTTGTTATAGTATATGTTACAACAACACTATAAACCATAACCAAGTTAAACCTAACTAATATACTAATAAAACAATACTAAATGCTACTACTAGGCATGACATATATAAACATATTCTATTAAAGAAGCATTCAAACAACAATAACAATATAAATTTATTTTTTGAGAATGTTTTAAATACAGAGAGTTAAACCTTTAAACACTTTTAAATTCAAGATACTTTAAAATATGTATAAATAATATTATATTCAACTATGTAGAATTTCAATAAAATGATGAAGATTAATTTAAATTTAAATAAAATACAATACTACAAGTTAAATAATTACTTTTCAATAAACAACAAATAAAACAAATGTCCATTTTCAATGTTGGCATCATTTTGATGGTTTAGAATTAATTGCTGATCCAACTCTTGAGTACTTATATATGGCTGTAACAAATTAATGTAAAATTACATTAGTTTGACCTTGCATACTTTCTCTAAACGCTTGGATGAACAATAACTTTAACTAAAAACCTTCCATTAGAACTAAAAAGTTATCAAATTCAGTTTAATATCCTGTTGCACTTCTTCTGAGTCACTTTAAAATTAGAATCTTTACTATAACTTTCCTCTGCCTTTTTGTTGGATAATAAACATGACCCTTTCTAAATAAAAAATAAAATAAAAAATAAAACATATTTAAAAGTAACTTGGTCGCAATACTGTTATAAACGCTATCCAAAGAAAGATTTAAGGTATGTTAGAAAATAAATTTACTAAACAATTTTTAAGAAATGGTCTTTTAATTCTGAAAGGTTTTATGTATCTAAAATGATGAAAAAAGGCTTTTATCAGACCTTTAACTATATATTTATTCTTAACTCGGACAACGCAATTATGAACATAGTGGTTTATTGAACAAAAACAAAAATTGCTTAAAAGTTCTTTGGTTCAAGGACCTGGATACTCAGACCTTTCGGTCATCGAGTTGCATTCGAAATTTAATCAAATTTGTAATGAGCTACGAATGAAAAAAAAAATACAGTCAAAATTTGAACTTCAAAACGAAAAATTCAATGAAAAATAATACTATTAAATTCACAACAATAAATATTTTTCTTAAAAATAAAACAATTTTTCGATACACATATATCTAACATTATTAGGACCCCGATCCGGACTTTTTTTTAATTAGGATCCGGCCGGATCCGAATCCGGATTTTTTATCAAATTAGAATCCGGCCGGAACCGGAACCGGAAATTTTTTTCTAAATTAAAATCCGGCTGGATCCTGAACCAGATTTTTAATACTTTAACTTATTTGTAATGTAAGTAGTATAAAAACTACTATGTACGATAATGCAATTTTATATAACTAACTACTAACTAAGTATAATTGTGTGAAGTTTATCTTTTATGTGTTATATTTAACTATATACTTTTGAATTTTGAAAAATTATAGTTTTAAAAAAATTTAAACTAAGAAAATATTAATGTGCTGGTAAAATAATTAAATAATAAGAAAGTTTATGATATGTTATTAAGGTCTAGTTAAGAATAAAAGTTAAAAATAGTAGCTGGTATGTTTGCTAACTTTCTGAACAATATTTACATTTAAGTTTTATTAAAATTGAAAGAACAAAAGAAAACTTGAAATTGAAAGAACACTAAAATAACTTAAAATTGAAAGAACAATAAAAACATTTAAATATCTTTTTTGCTAAACTTGTAAACTTTCCATAATTTTTGGCAACAAGAATATCACCTAATTTTAGCTAATATCAGGGTTGCCACTCATTGATTCAAAAAAACTAACCTGAGTGATTATAAACTTTCCTGAGTCAGAATGAGCTTTGGAAAATCAAAAAAATATTACTTTAAGATAATAATCCGTAGAACAGCTAGCCACAAGGTTGAACATTTTAAGTATGTTTACAATTAAGGCTATAGGGAGGTAAACACTTTTTATACGAATTGATCTTTTTTAATAGAATACTATCTTAGCTACCAGATGTTTTTAATAGCTTTACAAAATTAAAAGTATTTTTTGAGATATAAGCGGTTAAAACCGGAAAGTCCCATAGGAACTTAATGGAAGGCGCAAGCTAAAAACGCGGAAATATCCATTTTACTAAAAATCTTTTTCCTCCTAGGATTTTTAAGCTAGGTACCTCAAATTTTCAAAAATATATTCCTTACACAGTTTAAAAGCTTTTGAGTGTTGGAATTTCAAATAATTGAAATTTACAAACTTAAGGTCTAAAAATCAAAAAAAAAACTATTTTTGAAAAAGGGGACTTTTTCTCAAAATAAAAAAATTTCCTACACTCAAATGATTTAAAATTTAGTAAAGAGTAAACTGTGAAAGTTCGAATAAGATTGATTAAAAACTGTAGGAGGAGATAGATTTTCAATGAAATGGTTTTTTTTCGCCTTTTTAGTTTGCACCTTTAGTAAGGAAGCTATTGAGCTGGCCGGCTCTGACCCCTTGTATCTCGAAAACTACTTTTAATTTTCTTCAGTTGTAAAAAGTATCTGGTAGCTAAGATTAATATCTATTAAATAAGATCAACTTGTAAAAATTAAGGTGGACTCCCCTATAGCCTTACCAATCTAAAATCAATTAAAATCAAGTTCTTGAACAAAACTAACTAGAAAATCTAAAAATACTGAAAACTGGATCATCTCAAACTCATTCAAAATCTAAAAAAAACTAGCCTGATTTTTTTTTTTAATCTTTAAACTAGCCTGAGTTTTTATAAAAAACTAAACTAGCCTAAGGTAGCCTTAGATTGTCAAAAATTTTCAAACTAGCAGGGTTGCCACTGTTTAAGTCAAAAAAAAAACTAGCTAGCGTGATTATAAACTAGCCTGAGTCTAAAATTACTTAAATCTAATAATCAGTAGAACAGCTAGCCATAAGGTTGACAATTTGGTAGTAAAGTTTTTAATTTTACAACATAGGAAAAGAGTTGTATTTCTAAAATCTTTAATAAAAATAAGAAATTAAAGGACAGACAAAAAATAAATTCAATTTTGTAATAAGGAAAGAAAAGGAGATTGTAGAAATAAACCCAAATCAGCTTTTAATAAACAGACGTGGCTTTTCAGTGACTTTCAAAATTTTCTAGCTGTAATTTTAATTATTTTTAAACGATACCGGTTACACTTTTTTTTAGCAAATTTAGAGTGTTTTATTTTTGAACTGATTAACTTGAAGACGTAACATTCCTTAAACTTTTAGCTTAAAGTTATTTGAACTTTAACTTATGTTAGTTGTTAAACTGTCTGATGAACCATTATGTCTACTAGATAGAGATAAATTTTATCAAAAAAAAAGCCTTAATAATAATGAAAATTGATACAACTCCTTTAAATAATCGCTATATTTCATATTTAGCTAACAACAGCAGTATTTATTTATACACGCACAAGGCCCATATGTATATAAACTTTTGTCTTTTGTAAAGTCCGTGGATGGTAAGAGACAGTGTGGAAAGACAGATGTTGCTAAATCTTGTTTAAAAATTACTACTTATGCTGTTGTTATCTGATATCTAATTTTATATAATTTGGTTTTCACATTAACAAGAATGCAAAAAATCTAACAGACTGAAGCCCTAAATCGTTAAAATAACAAAAGTTATGCTAAAGTTAATTGTTTATACATATACAGATGGATAAATAATATAATTATATATTTATGTATATACAGATGGATGAGCAATTTATTTTTACAGATTGAAACACATTCCTGGATACAGTTCAGTCTATAATATTACTGAATGTCTGAAAATGGTTTATAGTAAGAGTTTTGACAATATTTAAATATAAGCAATTTCAAAACATACATAACTTACTACAAAACACAAACACCATGCATTTATTGCGAACTCTATGTGATAACTAAATAAAACGGAAGACTAGCACAAATGCACGACTTTTCTTAGTTATCTCTTAAATGTAGGTTCCATAAGAATTATCGAGCACATAAATAAAGAAAAAGTTTATTAAGAAACCTCTAAAATAAAAGTAAGACATTATCAAACAAAGTCGCAAATTATACTAAAGTAAAAGTAATAAAGTTATTAACAAAAAGTAACATGCATCAACTCAATTAGTTGTAAGTCTTATAACACAATAAATCAATTTTTTGAACTTATTTGATAAAAAGTAAAATAAAAGACTAGTCAGTTTTGCTATTCCATCAGTATTTATTCTGTCTAGCTGGAAGAAGCCTCATAAAATTTCTTCTACTTTGAAGTTATGATAATATCTAATGATATTTGATAATTGATTTGACAGAAATATATGTGGTTTTAACTGTAATTATAGCTATGAAAGGTACTTCACAGATTTAAGCAACAATTTTTTTTAAACATTTGAAGAACATATTCAAGTATTTGATTTTGAATTGCAGCTTTTCTGAACTTAGGTGCTGTGCTTATTAATACTCTCCTTGTAGCTTTGACTTAAAAAGTTTTAAATAGTATTTTTTATATAAGTTGAATTAGACAATGCTGCTTATATAGCTCAGTTAGTTAACATTTGAATCTTGCAGATATGTTAGAAATGTTCGTGAAATCAGTTTTAATCAGAGCTACATCCTTCCCAAAGAGCAAGCATAGAAAAAAATTAAGCTTTTCTTTCTAATCAACCACAAAGCCATTGGTGCTTTGGTGCTTAGAGTAATAAGTTTTGTTAAACTTTTTTTTTAATGTTTATACCTTGTAACAATCATATTAACAAAATTAGATCACTTCAACAGTTTTAAAAGACTCAACATGTTTTAGATTAAAAGATATGAAATCTAATTGATACAGACCAAATTTGATTTCTAATAAATTTGCTTTTCCTAAGGACATGGTTTCCTAAGCTGAGCCAAGTTGCCCAGCCAAGTTGGAGCGACTATATAAGTTTAGGCATCTATGAGGTCATAGTTTAAAACTTACACTAGATATTCTGGTAACTAGCAAAAAAAGTCTTTTGCAGTTTAAATAGTAGCTTTTTTAGAGATCTTGTTGGAAGGGGCTAGAGATTTAAATTTCTTTAAAGAGGGCCTTATTAAAACATATATTATAAAACATATTTGAGAAACCCTACTCTATGATATAAGTATATCTGAATATTTAAAGGTTACAAAAGGTTACCGTGACAATAATAATTTGAAACTAACTTTACTAAATAAACGAATAAAAATAGTTAATTTTGTCTTAAATTAATGTTTATTTAAACCCTTTGGTCTTTTATGATGTTACAGCAATTAGGGCTGAGTTAAACAGTGATAACTTTTAATATATTTACCACCTTTATCCTGACTTCTATTCAAGTAAGAAATTTATTCAAAGATTTTTAACTACACCATTACACAACTTTTTAGGTATTGATTTGGCTTAGTAATTCACAACATAAAAATATAAATCTGGATTAGATTATTTTAAATAAACATTTCTAGTTATTGTAAAGCTTTAAAAGTATTTGCACTGCATATTAACAAAGCTGAAACAAAACTAACTATATCTTAGAAGTTTAAAGTCTGCAGTGTTTGAAATTTTGAGTGAACATCTTTAATTAAATATAAAAGACCTCTTAAAATGAACTTATGCTCATTTGAAAGATCTTTAGGTTGTCTACTCTGTCTTAACTTTAGCTTTGCAGCTTCTATTATTTTTATATCTGGTAGGTTTTAAGTTTATATGCTCTCTAATTTACTTGAATATTATTTTACAGCATTTCACTAAATATGAAATTTATAACAAGTACCTATCACTTTGCTCATCAAAAATATGTTTTATATGTTCAGGGTAAACGGTTACGTGACAATTCAAATTCGGACAACTGCAATTCCGACAATTCAAACTCTTAAAAAATAAATAAATTACTATATTTCAATAAGTAATATAAATTTGAGGAAAATAAAAACTTCATATGTAGACCTTATTAATATCTACAAACAATTTTTTTCTTTTTTTCAAAATCTAACATACTTTTCAAGATATTTTAAAATTACTAATGATAACTATGTTTTTTACTTTATTTAAGCCATATCTCTAAAAAAATTTAATGTTTTGCAAAATAAAAAAATAGCTTGTAGATATTAATATGACTTACATATGTATTTTTTATATTTGACAAATATACATTACTTTTTTATTTATGGCTGTTTAAATTTCTTTACAAGAACTTGAATTGCCGGAATTTGAATTGTCTGAATTTGAATAGTCGTGCACCCAGGGTAAACAAATAAATAATTTTAATACAAAAAGTATAAAATAAAAATAGCATAATAATTAAGCATATGTGTAAAAGTAACACTTAACAAAATTGATAATGTACACGGTAGCCATAACTCGAGTCAAAAATACTGTCCTGAATCACCTTAAACTACCTGAGTCACCCTGATAATTTTATATTCCCTAAGAAAAAATTAAAATTTTTAGAAATAAATAAAATTAAGTTTCTAAACAAAATTGGTTTTAAACTAACAATATATTGTATCTAAACCATATAAATGTCATTCAGAATCCATAAACAAAATGTCCTAAAGTTTTGAAAATACCTTGAGATTTTAACCTGAGATTTTAAAAAATAACTAAAACTGCCGGATTCACCCTGCGTTCTTAAAAAAATTCAAAATACCCTGAGTTTTCTTGAGATCTTTTTTTTACAACTAATTTAGTGCCTTGAGTATATGGCAATCTTGAATACAGCTTTAATTTTTTTTTTGCCAAAACAGAGAATTTTATTTGTTCAAGGGTTTTAAGATGTTTTTATTAAAAATATATATTTACAATAAAGTTTAAAAGCATGTAAACTTTTGCTACACCTAAAGATTAAAGTTTGCTTTTAAGAATTATTTTGCTAAACTTATTTTACATAGTTTTAATTTAGCTACCAGTTTTGTTTTACAAAATAAATAAATTTATATTATTTTTAACAAAATCTTTTTTTTATATAAAAATATATATTTATCTTTGAAATCATAAACTTCCTTCTAATAAACTATAAAAAAATTTGTAGATTAGGCTGTAAAAAGTTGGCAACAATTAATTTGAAAATAAATGTAGGTTTTAAGTAAATTTTTATTTTTTGCTGTTTTAGCTACCTTCTTCTATTATAAGCCTATTAAACCCTCTAAATTAGACAGATTGTATCAAAAAAATTGACAATTTTTAAGTTTATTCAAAATTAACAATGAACTTTGATAAGATATTTAAAACAAGAAAAATATTAAAATGTGCTATATCCAACCTTTGACTGTCACTTTTTTTGTTGACAAAATGTTTTGAATTGAGATTTGTTTTCTAAGTTTAATGTTTTTTGTTGGAGTTTCAAATTCAATAGGTTTCTCAGGGTTATAAATATCAAAAGTATTATTAAAAGATTTTTTATGAGTGTGAAGATAGCTTAAATAAATTTTCAAAAACTTTCCGAACTATAAAATTTAACTATTTTCCTTATCTTAATAGCTGATTAAAACCTTTTTTTATTCTAGAGTTAATAAAAACTTTTATAATTTTTTCTATGAGTTTGAGAAAAAAATGATAAAGATTTTTTTTTATACTATTTGTATAAATGGCTATAATTTTTAATTCACTGACTGTCAATATTTTGCACAATTTGGCCGTAATTGTTTTATTCATGTATTTATGAATTATAAACTTAAACGCAAAAAAAAATAAAAAAACATAAAAAAAACTCTATAAAGTCAAAGTTGTTCAAAATATTGACAATTAGTAAAATAAAAATATAGCCGTTTACACACATATTATAAAGAAGATTTAAAAAAAAAATTGTAATTTTTTACTAAAACTCCTAAAAAAATATTTAAAAACCTAACTTTTTCTAAGATCCCTTTTCAAAAAACTATACCCCAATCAAAAGAATTTTTTTAATTAAAGACTAAGGACAGTTTTCTAGAATAACAAAAAAAAAGTTTCTATTAGCTATTAAGATAAGGAAATTAATTATATCCAAAGTTTGGACAATTAAAAATAAATTTTTCTAGCTAACTTTACACTGGTGTTTTCTTTTATGACAGTCATTTTTAGGAACTTAACTTTATTTTAAGTTATTTGGTAAAACTTTTTAACTTTTAAATAAATAGACAAATGATTTATAAATATGACTTGTGAAATATGTTCCTAAAAAATTATACATTCTATTTTATTTGATTTACCTGTTTTTTACTTTTAAATTCAAATTAAAATGAATTTGGAAAATTAGTAAACTTTTAAACTAAATTTTTAAAAAGGTATGAAAGTAATTTACAAGTCTATCTCTGAACTTAGTTTAATACCAAATGCACATTAAATAATCTTTAAGTTTATATAATCTACTCCACATTTTTTTATCTACATTAAATCACGTAGCTTAAAAGAGAGGTTCCTAAAAGCATTCAATAATTAAACGAAAATATCTCCTTACAATCAACTTCATTTACAGCTTTTATTTAAAAAAACATCTACTAATGCTAACATATTTACTAAAACTAAAAATTTTAATATTATTAGCTTCTTGAAACTATACTTAAAGTAAACTAAATATTTTCAAAGTTTATTAAACTAAACAGTTTGACTAATAATGTTATCTGACTATTAATACTTCTAATCTGCACCTTACCATTTTCAACTTTGAGACAAACTAAACTAATGGTTGCCCAACAATAAAATAGACATTATGGCTTTTATTAATATATATCCAAAGAAACTATTACGCCAACCAGGGGTTTTGTGTGGGTTGGAGCATTGGAGCAAAAACCCCCAAAAAGCTGTAACACCTATTATAATGTTATAAACTAATAAAACTATTATTTTTTATAAACAATTTTGTTTATAATCATTTTTAATAAGTATAGTACTTTTATTTAGCAAAATATGTATATAGTTTTAAGTAAAGTATGTAGAAACACAAGTCCAGAAATGGATGTAAACTGACAGGATAATTATTTGGTTCAAGTGGAAATAATAAAAATTTGAAGTTTGCTTGATTAGATAAAATAGTTTAAGGTGTAAGTGAAAGATTTTATATTAAAAATAATTTTTATTTTGTAAAAATATCATAGTTATGTACCTAATCTGTTACTCCAAGCTATCCTAGATAGAGATTTATTAAAAAAAGGCATTTTGCTAATCTATTCTTTTATTTCATAATAATTATAACTAAAACTTTTTGTTGGTTTCGATTAACAGAATTTTATAAAACTTGTCATTTTAAAAAACTTAAATTCCGAAAAAAAAATTGTATACTTGAATATTATAAAAAAATGATATTATAAAAAGGAGAAACATTTAATTTAGGAAATCAATCAAAAACGATATTTAATTTATAAAATGTCCTATTTAGACTTTAAGTTGTACAAAAAGTCTAAGCTAGATATATTTTAAAATTTACTTAAATAAAATCATAAAACTTCATTCTAAGATGCGTGAGTTAATTTGCACGTTACTAAAATTCAAAGAAGCTTTTTCGTGGTATATTTTGTTAAAGTTATTTTTCTATGATTTTCCATAGAGCAGAGACTTGGAACTTTTTTATATTTAATATTAAATATTTAACTTACATTTTTCTCAGACATTTTCTTGTTTTTGTTTTACATCTTTTTTAATTCTTTTATTCAAAGAAAAGTTTTTGATATCTTTTTGAAAAGTCTTTTCTATTAAACTTGATCTGAAAAGAACCTCCGAGAATTTCGTTGTTTCTACTGTCGTACCTGCTCGGCGGAGCTTTAAAATTCTCGTTTTCGTCTATATCGAACTCGTGCAAACCTGGTTTGTTTTTGAGATACTCCTCAAACGTTACTTGCTTTGAAAAATCGCTCGAATGTTTTGATGCTCTGACACTCCTTACTTGGTTAACAAACAAGTACGTCAAATTTTCGAGGCTAGAATTTACCCAACCGTAACATCTTCCATACCTGGAAGCCACATCCACGTTGTTAGACATGTACACTCCAGGGCCAAAAGAACCTTTGGAGGATGGTCTGAAACCCTCCTTCAAAATGCTTTCAAAGTGTTGCCCTTTAGTGCCGTGGAGCAGTAATACAGGCGGATCGCAACTTTCAAGTTTTTGTTTTGAGCTTTCGGTAGGGACAACTCTGTAGATGTTGTAGAATTTAAGCTTTATATTAGGGTAATGTTGTTGGCATCTTGTTGCTTTAAACATACTGTTTATAGCGCTACGGTACTCATTGCTTAAACCAAGAGAATCTCCTAGTAACTTACAATCATAATCGTTTGACTTCAAAAGTTCTAGGTTATATTTAAAATCCGAAAATGGTTCTTGTGAAATTTTCGTTTCGAACAACATCTCATTGATCTTTGCAATTAGTTTTTCCTTTTTTGCGTTTAAATTCCGAGTTTCATAATTTATTTTTTGGTTATTTAATTCTTTTTCTTGGTTGTACAAACTAATCAGTTCATTTTTATAAATAGGGTACTCATCAAATTCCATGTTTATGTTGTCAAAGTATAATTTTACCTTAATAAGTGTTTTATTTAAGTTTCTGCAAAATGAAAAGTTTTTACAAGCTTCAATACTTCACAAAGTTATCGAAATGTGTATCACATACATATCAAATAAATGAGAACGGGTTTTAATTACACATAGAAAAATTTTTAGGAGTTTACTAAATTTCATGATTGCACAAAATTGCGAAAGCCAAATCATCACAAATAGAAATCTGCACCACGGCACAAAGTTACACGAGGGAAGAAAATTGCACGAAGACGATTTTGCACCAAGTATCAATTTTGTATAAGTTACATTTTGCAAGAAAGAAAAAAACACAGAAAAAAAAGGAATAATTTAATGTAAAATTAGAAAAATTAAGTTACTGTCCTGGCGTAAATATATATAAGTAAGATAAATAAATAAATAAATAAATTCGATGGTAAGAATTAGGAAAAACGGTGATAGTAAAAACCAAAATATAACTAAAGAAACTTATTATAAGAAAAAAAAACTGATAAAAAAAAGCTACCGACCAAGGGTATAGGTTAGGGTTATTAGTGGTAGTAAAAAAACAAAGTTAATAAAAATACTAAAAAAAAAAAAGAACCCGTGCAAAAATGTCTACTTGTGCAAAAGTGACGTTTTGTACAAAATTATCTTCGTTCAATTTTATTCCCTCGTGCAAAAGTATCTTCGTGCAAATTTGTGCACATGTGGAATTTCGTCCCCTCGTGCAATTTTGACAGCTACCCGTAATAAATGACTAATTCACCACTCAACTTACAGCAACAGAAATTAAATTAATGGAAATAGTATATCTTATACGATAATAAACTGGTTGAATAAAAACTAACAAAAGCAGAGTATGATTGAGCTTAATTTAAATGACTTCTATTCGAGTATTTCTAGCAATACGCTGCGGAAAAACTCACATTAATTTTAACAGTTTTTATAAACTTATAACAACGCTTTAAAAATACTTAGGGTCTTAGAAGATAGAAACTAAGATTTTAATAAAAATAGGAAACAAAAGGACAGACAAAAAATAAATTCAATTTTGTAATAAGGAAAGAAAAGGAGATTGTAGAAATAAACCCAAATCAGCTTTTAATAAACAGACGTGGCTTTTCAGTGACTTTCAAAATTTTCTAGCTGTAATTTTAATTATTATTAAACGATACCGGTTACACTTTTTTTTAGCAAATTTAGAGTGTTTTATTTTTGAACTGATTAACTTGAAAACGTAACATTCCTTAAACTTTTAGCTTAAAGTTATTTGAACTTTAACTTATGTTAGTTGTTAAATTGTCCGATGAACCATTATGTCTACTGGAAAGAGATTAATTTTATCATAAAAAAGCTTTAATAAAAATGAAAATTGATACAACTCCTATAAATTAACGCTATATTTCATATTAAGCTAACAACAGCATTAACAAGAATGCAAAAAATCTAACAGACTGAAGCCCTAAATCGTTAAAAGAGCAAAAGTTATGCTAAAGTTAAATTTTTAAACGTATACAGATGGATAAATAAAGTAATTATATATTTATGTATATACAGATGGATGAGCAATTTATTTTTACAGATTGAAACACATTCCTGGATACAGTTCAGACTATAATATTACTGAATGTCTGAAAATGGTTTATAGAAAGCGTTTCGACAAAATTTAAATAAAAGCAATTTCAAAACATACATAACTTACTGCAAAACACAAACACCACGCATTTAATGCGAACTCTATGTTATAAATAAATAAAACAAAAGACTAGCACAAATGCACGAGTTTTCTTAGTTATCTCTTAAATGTAGGTTCCATAATAATTATCGAGCACATAAATAAAGAAAAGTTTATTAACAAACCCCTAAAATCAAAGTAAGACATTATCAAACAAAGTAGCAAACTATAGTAAAGTAAAAGTAATAAAGTTATTAACAAAAAAGTTACATGCATCAACTCAATTAGTTGTAAGTCTTATAACAAAATAAATCAATTTTTTGAACTTATTTGATAAAAAGTAAAATAAAAGACTAGTCAGTCTTGCTCTTCCATCAGTATTTATTCTCTCTAGCTGGAAGAAGCCAATACCAAAGTTCAGAAAAGCTGCAATTAAAAATCGAATACATCAATGTGTTCTTCAAATGTTTAAAAAAAATTATTGCTTAAATCTGTGAAGTACCTTTCATAGCTATAATTACAATTAAAACCAAAATATGTTTCTGTCATATGTCGATTTTGAATTGCAGTTTTTCTGAACTTTGGTATTGTGCTTATGAATACTCTCCTTGTAGCTTTGACTTAAAAAGTTATAAGTGGTATTTTTCATATAAGTTGAATTAGACCATGCTGCTTATATAACTCAGTTAGTTAACATTTGAATCTTGCAGATATGTTAGAAATGTTCTTGTAATCAGTTTTAATCCAAGCTACTTCCTTCCCAAAAAGCAAGCATAGGAAACAAAATTAGGATTTTCTTTCTGATCAACTGCAAAGCCATTGGTGCTTTGGTGCTTAGAGTAATAAGTTTTGTTAAACTTTTTTTTTAATTTTTGTACCTTGTAACAATCATATTAACAAAATTGGATCACTTCAACAGTTTTAAAAGACTCAACATGTTTTAGATTAAAAGATATGAAATCTAATTGATTTAGATCAAGTTTGATTTCTAATAAATTTGCTTTCCCTAGGACATGGTTTCCTAAGCTGAGTCAAGTTGCCCAAACAAAGTTGGAGCGACTATATAAATTCAGGGATCTATGAGGTCATAATTTAAAATTTACACTAGATATTTTGGTAACTAGCAAAAAAGTATTTTGCAGTTTTAATGGTAGTTTTTTGTGAGATCTTGTTGGAGGGGGCTAGAGATTTTAATTTCTTTAAGAGGGCCTTATTGAAACATATTTTATAAAACATATTTCAGAAACCCTGCTCTACTATATAAGTATATATGAATATTTAAAGGTTACAAAAGATTACTGTGACAACAATAATTTAAAATTAACTTTACTAAATATACGAATAAAAATAGTTAATTTTATCATAAATTAATGTTTATATCAACCCTTTAGTCTTTTGTGATGTTACAGCAATTTGTGCTGAAGTTAAATAGTGATAATTTCTTATTTACAATCTTTATTCTGACTCCTATTCAAGTAAGAAATTTATTCGAAGACTTTTTATTACACCATTACACAACTTTTTAACTTTTGAACGTGCTAGTAACTAACTACATATAAATATAAATCTGGATTAGATTTTTTAAAGTAAATATTATTGAGAAATATAAATCTTTAAAAGTTTTGGCACTGCATATTAACAAAGCTGTAACAAAACAAACTATAACTTAGTAGTTTAAAGTCTGCAGAGTTTTAAATTTTGAGTGAACATCTTTTATTAAATATAAAAGACCTCTTAAAATGAAATCATGCTCATTTTAAAGATCTGGGGGTTGTCTACTCTGTCTTAACTTTTGGTTTTCAACTTCTGTTAGCTTTGATATCTGACAGGTTTTAAGTTTAGAAGCTATCTAATTTACTTGACTATTACTTTAGTACTATTATATCTAAATATTAAATCTATAACAAGTACCTATTATGTGCTCATCAATAATATTTTTTTTACCTGTACAGGGTAAACAAATAAAAAACTTTAATACTAAAAAAATATAATAAAAATAACATAATGACTAAGCATATGTGTAAAAGTAACGCTTGAAAATTGATATAGTAACCGGTTGCCACAACTCGAGTAAAACAAATTGTCCTGGGTCACCTTAAACTACCTGAGTCACCCTGGTAACTTTATATTCCTTACAAAAAACTAATAATTTATAAATAAATAAAATTAACTTCCTAAATAAAATTTGTTATAAAATAACAACATAATATAACTAAATCATATAAATCTCATTAAGAATCAATAAAAAAATGAATTAAAGTTTTGAAAATACCTTAAAGCTGCCCTGAGATTTTAATAAAAACCTAAAACTGCCGTAGTCACCCTGCATTCTTTAAAAAAATCAAAACACTCTGAGTTTTCTTGAGATATATTTAACAACTAACTTAGCACCCTGTGTATGTGGCAATCTTGAATATAGCTTAAAAAAATTTAACTTTTTTTTCAAAACAGAGAATTTTATTTGATCTAGGGCTTCAAGGGTATTAAGATGTTTATATAAATAGTATATATTTACAATAAAGTTTAAAAACATGTAAATTTATGCCACACATAAAGATAAAAGTTTGTTTTTCAGAATTAACTTGCTAAAATTATTTTACACAGTTTTTATTTAGCTGCCAGTTTTGTTTTACCAAATTAATAAATTTATATTATTCTCAAGAAAACATTTTTTTTTATATATATAAATATATTTAACTTTGAAATTTAAAACTTCCTTCTAAAAAAAAACGTTTTTAAAGATTAGGCTTTAAAAATTTAACAACATTTACTTTAAAAATGAATGAGAATGTAGGTTTTTAGTATTTTTTTGCTGTTTTAGCTTCCTTCTTCTATAATAGGCCTATTACACCCTCTGACTTAGACAGATTTTATCTAAAAAATTGACAATTTTTAAGTTTATTCAAAATTAACAATAAACTTTGATAAAATATTTAAAACAAGAAAAATATGAAAATGTGCCGTATCTATTCCTTGCCTTTCAGTATTTTTTCACAAAATGTTTTGAAAAACTTAAGATTTTTTTTTAAGTTTAATATTTTTTGTTGGAGTTTCAAATTCAAAAGGTTTATTAGGGTTAAAAATATCAAAAGTATTATTAAAAGTTTTTTTACCAGTGTGAAGTTAGCTTGAAAAAATTTACAAAAAATTTCCCAACTTTAAAATTTAACTATTTTATATATTATTTTTAAAATAAATTCATTGGATTGGGGTTCGGTTTTTTGAGTGGAACCTTAAAAAAAATTAGTTATTTTTATAACTTTTTCTATCAGTTTGAATAAAAAAATGATAATAATTTTTGTTTTATTTTTATTATACTATGTGTATAAAAGGCTATAATTTTTTATACTAACTGTCAATATTTTGCACAATTTGGCCTTTATTAGTTTTTTCATGAATTTTATGAATTATGAACTTAAACGCATAAAATATAAAAACAACATAACAAAAACTCTAATAAGGCAAAATTGTTCAAAATATTGACAGTTAGTAAAATAAAAATATAGCCATTTATACACATATTTAAAAAAAAATTTTAAAAAAGAATTGTAATTTTTTTACTCAAACTCATAAATAAAAATATTTATAATCTATTTTTTTTTTAAGGGGCCCCACTCAAAAAACTAAACCCCAATCCAATGAGTTTTTTTTATCTAAAGATTACGGACAGTTCTCTAGAATAACAAAAAAAGGTTTAATTATTTAATTAGCTATTAAGATAAAAAAAAATAATTATATCCAAATTTTGGACATTTAAAAATAAATTTTTCTAGCTAACTTCACAATGGTGTTTTCTTTTATGACAGTCATTTTTAGAAACTTAATTTTATTTTAAGTTATTTGGTTAAACTGTTTAACTTTTAAATGAATAGACAAATGATTTATAAATATGACTTGTGAAGATATCTTCCTTAAAAATCATATATTCTATTTTACTTGATTTACCTGTGTTTTACTTTTTAATTCAAAGTAAAATGAATTTGGAAAAGTAGTTAAACTTTTAAACTAAATTTTTAAACAGGTATAAAAGTAATTTACAAGTCTATCTCCGAACTTAGTTTAATAACAAAAGCACATTAAATATTCTTTAAGTTTATATAATCTACTCTACATATTTTTATCTACATTAAATCACGTAGCTTAAAAGTTTAAAGCTCCTAAATGCATTTAATAATTTTACGAAAATATCTCCTTACAATAAATTTTATTTACACCTTTTATTTAAAAAAACATCTACTAATGCTAACATATTTACTGAAATTATAAATATGAAATTGTTAGCTTCTTGAAAGTATACTTAGAGTAAAATAAATAATTTTAAAGTTTATTGAACTAAACAGTCTGACTAATAATGTTATTAATACTTCTAATCTGAACCTTACCATCTTCAACCTTGAGAAAAGATAAACTAATGGTTGCCAAACAATAAAATAAACATTATGGCTTTTATTAGTATATTTCCGAAGGAATTTTCAATTTTTTTTTTTATATTATTCCACAAATTAGGTTCATTATAATTTTTTTTTAATATGTTTTTAAATGCTAACTCACCTCTCTATATCTTTAGACTTTGTAAACTTTGTAAAAAAGGTTAGTAACATAAACAATTTTTATTAAACACTTTTCTTATATTTTAAATATTTATGTTTAAAATAAGAAACCCATTACAGCACTAAATGCACATTTTTGTAAAAGACTATAAAAACTAATTTTAATATAGACACGACACCATTTTTTAGTACTTTTTGGTACCATACTTAATTGTTAAAAAAATTTACTAATTAGAATACAATATAAATGTTAAGTATTAAATATGTCAAATATAAATTAAGATAAAGTCAAAATCTACTTATTATTAAAATTAGTAAAATTTTTATATATGTGTTATTATTTTATATAAATTTAAATTTTTTTTTTATGTATGTATAATTTTTTCGTTTGTTTTCATATTTATAACTAAAGTGAGCGAATTGTAAAAAGTGGGAAAGTCCGCAGTCCGATTGTAATTAGAATCAATATAAAAAACAGCCATTATAAAAAGTATATTTGGTACTCTCGTATCTTAGCGCATTTTTTCTGTGGCCACAATGTGCGTAAATAAGCGAGAGGTTACTGTATCATTACCAATAAAAAAGGTTTTTATACAAAAAAATATACCTTACACTATCTTAAATTATTTAAGACTGCAATAAAACACTATTTAACTGTGTCATAATCGTATCTACTTACTATGTTTATAAAAACGTTTTTAGAACTGTTAGATAATTAAATTATAATTTGATACAGGTTGACATTATTTAATTTTATAAATCTAGCAAGTCAAAAATGATGACCTCTAGTGTTTAGTGTTCAGTTTTGTATGTAAACCATTATTGCAATCAGGTTGAAAATGATTTTGCTGTTTTTGCAACAAGAAATAAATCTGATTGTAAAAATGAAATTGTTACAATAACCTGTCCTGATTTTAAAACTACAGCTGAACGCAGTTTTATTGCACCACCAATAAATTTAAGGAAAACTGTTTTAGTTGGTTTTGATAATTACATTTTTGATGAAGACTTCAATAAAGGAGTTTATTAAAATATTTTTGAGGTGTATTCTAAAAAGACAAAAATTGTCAAAGAACTGAAGTTCATAAATGATCGAGTAATGTGTTTCAGCGTTTGTTCATTTATGAATTCTATTTATGTAATTGGAGGTAATTTCAGAAGTTGTAATCTTACAGATAGTTGCTTTGAGTATGATAAAATAAACAAAAATTGGTATAAACTAGCAAGTTTGTATGTTAAAAGGTTTAAAACAACAAGTTTAGTTTTTGAAGGTAAAGTTGTGGTTACTGGAGGTTTTGGTTATAATGATTGTTTAAAATCAGTAGAAGCATATGATCACCATGAAGATAAATGGATTATCTTACCTGATATGAATCAACGTAGATACGATCACTCTTCAGTTACAATTGGTAACAAATTGTTTGTTATAGGTGGACGAAGAAAAAGAACCTCCTAGGATTATGATAGTGTTTCAAGAAAGTTTACTATGTTTAGTCTCAATCTACCGTGTTATCCCTACAGACGTATTCAATGCAAAACGTTGAATTTTAATGACAAAATTAAAGTTTTTTGTAGATGCACTTGTGACAACACTAGCAAAATATATGAGTATAATGTAGATGAACAGAAGTGGGTTGGAAGAGTAAAAGTGCTTAAATACAACTTATATAAAGCAGATATGCATAAAATACCAAAACAGTAGAATGTAACAAAATATTTATGCTAAGAATGTTATTAGAATTCTACTTAAACAATTAAAACTTTCTGAAACATAACGTTATTTTAGTTTATTATCACCTTTTCTTACGTTTATAGTTATGAGAACTTTTTTATTTATGTTTCAATTGTGCTTGATTTTTGAGAAACTGAATAAAAATTACTTCTTATACAATGAGTATCGGGGTTATGTTTATATGGTTTATAGAACAAAAACAAAAAATTGCTCAAACATTTTTTGTTCATGGATCTGGATACGCAAAAAGACCTCTCTATCATCAAGTTGCATATTCAACTTCAACAAAATTATAATGAGCTACAAAAAAAAACTTTACAATCAAAATGTAAACTCTAAAACGAAAAACTCAATGTAAGATAAAACTATTAAAATTTACAACAATAAATATTTTTCTCTAAAAATAAAATAGTTTTTTTTACACATATATCTAATATTTCATAGCTTAATATATATTGAATTTTACGTCATACGGTAACGTTTCAATCTGAAATGTCTTTTATTTTAAAATTTATCTAGTTTTAGAAAATAATTTAACTTTTTATATGATTTTATAGATATAAAATAAAAAAATTTCTTCAAAGTTTGTTCCAGAATTTAGATTTTACTGTCAACTTATTTCTACTTATCAAAAAATAACCAAAAATTTATAATATATCAAAAGTAAAACATAAAAAAAAATATTTATATACAAAAAAAAAAAAAAAATAAATAAAAACATTTTAATTCAATTAGATAAAAAGTATAAAATAAATATATCCTTTTATTTAAAATTATTAGTTTTACAAACTTGAATAAAAGTTTAAATAAGGAGTTTAACTATACCGAAATAATAACGTAAACAACCGAAAAAAGACTTAATAAAGTAAATAAGATTCTTTTAAGAAAAAATAAATACGATAAAAAACACTAATAGTCACAAAATAAGTTAACCTTTTACTAGGTTTAAATTTTATTAGTGATTTCAGCTCATGATTTTAATATTTAACTTTCTTGTTTTCTAGCAAAAATATGGTATACTATCAAAATCAACCCGATCAAAATCTACCGGCGTTCAAAATCAACCCGATTTTATTTAACATTTTCTTTATTTACTAGTTTTTTTATATATTTTTTGATTTTTTTATTTATTTTTTCGTTTGTTTGTTTTTCATTATCACTGTTGCCCCTAATCAATACCCTCGTTCTGTAAGCAGTTCTCATATTTGACTGGTTGGATTTTGTACGGGGATGGATTTTGATCGCGGGTGGATTTTGAACGTGTCCCGAAAAGTAATATATTTAGAGACTTATCATTTTATTTACACAGTGTTTTAGATAATAATCTGTAATAAATCTTTGTATATAATTATATTAAAACAATCTTAAACTCAATTTTGCTAACAGTTTACCATATTTTTTACTCTACATGTTTGTTAAATCTATTAATGTTCATTTATACAGTTGCTTTAATAAGATTTTTTAATGGTTTAAATTAAAAAAAAAACGATGATAAGGTATGTTATATCATTTACGAGTTCTTTTTCATATACTAACTTTACCTTTTTTTGTTGAGAAGACAGTTTGAAAACATTTTTACTTTGATATATAATCTTTAATGAAAAATATAATAAATTTAGTTTTAATAGAAAAAATAGTTTATTTAAAAAACAAGTCTAAATTTACTAGAAAATACTAAACCACAAAAGCTATCTTATTTTGTTTTGAACGCAATTTTCGGCAAATGACGCTTTTTTTGACTCAAAAAACTACTGTTTTCATTTGTTTATAATAAACCTTTAAAATACTTGTGTAAACTTATTAACTGTAATCTTTTAGTTTTTTTTTTATAATATTTTTGTAGTAAATGTATAATTATACATATTTTTATAGTTAAGATAATTACTGTAATCAACAATAGCTTTAAAATAATAGCTGTAATAATAAAATTTAAAAAAAAAATCTTAAACTAATTATTCTGTTCGTAGTAATTGTTAAATAACTGTTCTTAATTGGAATACATTACAATACAACAAATCATTATTATGTTTTTGATTTAAACAATTCACAACATTTGAATTGTTATAAGAACTAAAATTATTATTTTAGTTTTTATTTGAATCAAAGTATCTATTTTTTATATATTTGCACTACACACACTTGATTAGAGAGTTAATTAACTGTAAAAGTAACACTTAACAAACAAAACTACCTAAAAGTAACAATACTGATCTGTCATGGAATTTATGACAACTAGATTTTTAATGTTTTGTTTAATAATTCAGTATATGACGAAATCAAAAATCTAAATGATGCTTTTTTAGTAGTTAATAGAAAGTTATTTATAGACTAAGAATCATATTAGATGATAAAAGATAAACATTTTAATATCTCTATTGTTATGCTTGCTTTTTTCAACTATGTCTATCAAATTAAAGGTTAAACTGGTTTGCTATCAGAAGTTTTCTTAGTTTTACAAATAAGTTATCATAGTAGTTTACTTATATTGACTTCAAAAAATAATGATAAAATCAATAAGTTTATAAAGCAAAAAGGTAAATACGGAAATATTTTTAATAATCTTATCAAACTAAATAATATAAATAAGATAAGTTATAATATACTAGAAATATATACGATTCAACTAACTAAAGAGCTGTAAACTTTAAGCTTCTAGGCTTTTTTGGTTTAGTTGAAACTTGAAGTAATATTTAGGTTAAGTTTTAAGATGAAGTTTTCTACCAAAAATAAAATAATTCGATAAATAACAAAAAAATAACTTTGTTTTTTTTCTAATAATTGTTAAATCAGCATTTAAAAGATACAGATTGTCAATTAATTTTTCAAAAACAAAAATACTACAAAGCTTATATAAACGAGTTATATAAAAAATGTGTCTCAAAACATTAATATGTCTGTTTTTATTCTATTTTTTCGTACTATATAAATGTATGCTCCAAACAAAATATTTTCTATTTTAAATTCTTATGTTATTATTCACTTATGTTTATCTACACTGTACAGACACATTTTTATAGAAAAACTTGAGGACTATCTACAAAAATTTAATATTTTGTTATTAAAACCCTCCGGTTTGCACTGGATATACTAAAAGGTAATTGCGGAAGTTGAGATTAAACATAATAAGCTTATTCGAAACTCTATCACAAACCTCAGAGCATGTTCCGGTATTTCCACTGATCATAAACAACTTGTTACCAATTGCAAGTGAAACATGCATTTTTCTACTTTAATTCTATCAGGTACTATATTCTATTTGATATCAACATGATCAAATGCTTCTACTGTTTTTAAATACCCGTTGTTATCTTTACTACAGTATTTAAAAATTTGCTATCAACCAACAAGTTGTATCACACCTTTTAGCATTCAACTTTGCAAATTGCCGCTATCTGATTGGTTATATTCTTTAAAACAATCACCAGTTACATAAACAGAACTCTTGAATAACCACACAAAAAAGTATTTTAGTTGATTGCCAAAAACTTTCAGATAATTTGACTTTTGTCCTTTTAAAATTCTTATTTAAAAGAGTTGAGTCAGTCCTTTTCTTAAACATTCTATCAAAAATATAAATATTACCACCAATAACAGCAGTTTTTAAATTGCAGTCCGCAGAAATTTTAAAACTAGAATAACTTATATAAACTATTAAATGCATAGATTTGTTTATTTTTCCGAAAACAGCAATATAAATTTCACCATGGTTGTGATAGTGATTTTCATACAAAACTGAACACTTAACACTAGGAATCATAATTTTGATTCGCTAGTTTGTAATAGATTGTAAAACTAAATTAATACTGTCACCCTGTATTAAATAATTTTTCATCTACTTTAGATGTTTGAATACCTTTTAAGTAGTTAGAGCAGGGGTCGGCAAACTGTGGCCCGCGGGCCAATTGCGGCCCGCGAAGGGTAAATCTGCGGCCCGCGAGCACGTTATTTTTTTGAATGGAATGCGGCCCGCGAAAGAAAATTTTGTGGCCCGCGAGCATGTAAAACTGGCCCGCTGAGCAAAAATATATTTCAAGTAAATTTTTTTTGGTAATTCGATTTAATTTGTTTAGTTTGGTTTAAAATAACATTTAAAAATAATTAGAAGAAGTTGCTACATTAATTTAAAAATGTGAAAAACATAGATTAGCATTCTAACAGGATATTTTTCTGAGTTTCATAATAACTTCTATTTTACAACAGCAAGTAATTATTTGAAAAAAAAGTGCTTAAATTTAATAAGTTAGTTATATTATACCTATTTATCAAATAAACTAAATGCAAATATTTTCCATTTTGTACAAAAGTAATGCACAGTAATTAACTAAAGTGTCATTTCTTTATAGCTTAGATATTCTTTCCAATATTTTTTTACCTAAGTTTCTTTTATATATTCTTTACTTGTAAATGTTATGTTTTAGTGTAAAAACAATTAAAATAACATAGTAATAAGAAAAAAAGGTTCATTTAAGTTTTGTTTTGACACATTTTAATTTTTTAGAAGTTTTCTTTGCACTTAAACTAACTTATATGCACACCAACTTAATAAAGTGCTCATATTTTAAACCACTTTTTCTAAAATATTTTAGTTAGTTTAAGTTTAGTTTATACATAATTTTCTAAGTTTGTTTTTTCTACATGTAATATCTAAATTTGTACAGACACAATTAAAACAATATATATGACATAAACTAATATAGTTTTTGTTAGGTATACATTTTCATTTTTCAAACATTAATTTTGTCAAACTAAGTTAACTTTTATGCTTTGCATATCAATACACACATTTGCTGTTTTTTTGAGCTACCTATTTAATATAAACTAGACTTAGGGATAGTTTATAAACATTGACACACACTCAGACTATCACTATTTGAAGACTTCAAATCTCAGGCCAACTAAGTCATTTTATAAGTTTTTGGCTAGAATTGTTTTTGTATACAAAAATATCAAGAATGTTTTTGTTAATTCAGGCTGGCTTTTTGCTGAAAAGAGTGGCAAATTAAACTTATGATGTAGGTTTTGCTCCACCCAAAGTGTTAGTTTTATTTATAATATATGTTATAATATATAAAGTTCAAGCTTTGAACTTGAAAATTTATGCTTAAAAATTTTGGAAAAAAACTTGAATTTGAGAATTTTTGAAAAAGCCTGGAGTTTCAAACAATTTTTACATGTAAAATAGTGAAATTTCGATTTGACACAAAAAATTTAGCAAATAAACATTTTTTTTTATTAAAAAATATACTAAAGTAACTTAACAGAGTTTTTTAATATTGATATACTTTATAAGACACTTTTTAAACTTTAATTAAACTTTATACTAAAAATAAAAGAAGGAATTGTACTTCTAAAAACTTTTGGTGCATTGCACCTTTACTTGTAAAATTTCACCGATTGTTGTGCTTCGTGTTTGAACTAAATCAAGAAATTATACTTAAATGTCAAAGTTAAAAAAACATCTCTAAAAAAAATTCTCAGATGAGCAATAGTTTTTCTATCAGTGGTCTCATCTTAACATACTGATTAAAGTCATAATTTGGTTTATGCGACTTAATAACCTTAATGCATTTCCTAAATAGGACTTTTTGTTGTCATTGAAGAAATAAACAAAAGTTTTTCATTACTGCCAACAAAAATTCTTTAAAAAAGTTTTCAATTATAAACGGTATCTCATTATTATTAATTAATTTTACTACTTTATAAATTGCCTTAATAACTTTTTTCTGATAATTCTGTAGTTACTGAAGATAATCATGTGTTTTGTTGGAACTGACTTTGGTGATTTATTTTTTCATCGTTTCTCGCAATAACTCCTAACTAACGTTTTTTTTGTTGCTCGTCTTTTATTTTACAACTAATATATTTAATTCTTATTGCAGATAAAGAATTGCTGTAATGCTTAATAAAAAATAAGTTTTTCTCTTCGCTAATGACTCAATAGATTTTATACTTTTGTCAAAAATGTTTAAGAAAGTTAATTTTCCATTCCAGTTGACTTATATTTTTTTGGCATGTAATTTGTTTACTGTTAATAAGTTTCGTTATTTCTTTATGTTGTGAACTTTGTTTTTACTGGGTTGCTACACAAACAGGCTATTTTAAAAGCTTGAAAACTCAGATGTGTGTGAAACTTTTATTTCAAACACTTTAAATAAATCTTAGAATTCCCAGAATAGTTTTTATGACTGTAGTGTAGTTTACTAATTGTAGTTTTTTCTTGTTTTTTTACACTTTGTGTACTTTTTAATAATGATGATATTTTTACTAGGTACTTGAGCTTGATTTACAACGATTTACTAGCTTTTTAAACTTTTAATGAACTTAGGCTGGTTTGATACAACTCAGACATTTTTGTTTTTTAAGTGACAACCATGTAAAAGACTAGTTACTAATAAGATATTTTATTTAAGTATTCGAGAATTAATTATGTTAAAGAATTTGTTCTAGCTTTCTATAATACAATAAGTTATTTTATTAAATTAACTAATTACTAAATTCTTTAATGAATGTAAACCATTTAAAACGTAAAAACTTTTTTTGGAAGTTAATATTCTTAGAAATATGAAAAAAGGGGTTGATAATATAAAAAATATATAAAAGTAACTAATAAATTGTCTTTCAAGTTTGGTTTTTATAGAGAGTTAAATTGTATGTAAAAATACAAAAGTATTAAATATAACTTAGTAAGTTCTTATGAAAGTACATAGTTTATTAACACTTAAGTATATTAGTCAATGTAAATTTTATTCTAATTTTATTCAATATAATTTAAATAGTCACTCTATGTATAGCTAAAAGTTATTTAAAATGATAAGGTGAAAAAAAGTAAAACTTTTCTCTAGTTTGACTATAACTAAAACCAAAATATTATTCAAATGTCACTAAAACTAAAACTGCGGCCCGCGAAGACTTTGTAAACTTAAAATTTGGCCCGCAACCACCAACTGCCTGCCGACCCCTGAGTTAGAGGGAAGAAAAAAATATTGATGAAATATTATATCAATATTATATCGCAACTTTGTAAAAATTTTAAATGGTAAAAGGCTTGGTTTTCTGATTATTTAAAAATTTAGCTATTCAAACTAAGTTTTGTGTTTACTTGTATAAACTAGATGTTTTTGAATCACATTACTAGCTAACTTGCTCGAAAAAGACTAAAAAGAACGTATGTTAAAAACAAAAAAGAAAATTTTTAGTTTTATTTTAGTAATTTCTAAGTGTAAATGATTGTTTATATGGAATTGTTGATGAGTGTTTTAAAGTTTATGACTCATTGTATGTTTGTTTAAATGTTATGTTTTCTAAATTACGCTTTTATTTCTTAAATTCATTTGATTGATCAAATAAAGTTTATAAGGTAATTCAACCTGTATTAAAAATTACTTGTATTCAAATTCAAAACCTTAGATAAATTTAAAGTTTACAAAAAAATAACTTCATTTGTATTTTCTAAGTGCACAGTTTAGGTTAAAACATAGTAGATTTGATTTAAACAAAAAAATTGTAAAATATTGTAAACGAAAAAGTTACTACATTAGCAGGTAAAAGTATTGAATAAATTTCATTCGAACTAAGTTAAAAAGACTTTAAAACTACTAGTTAAACAGACCAAGAAAAGTTACCTTTTATACTTAATTAAGTAATTAAAACAATTTAGTCGGAAAAAAATAATGCCAATGTGTAAGGTACAATTTGTACCTATAGAACACACTTTTTCATGGACTAAATATTTGTAAGTTATTGATCTTTTTACTGTACTAACCTTTTTTAAAACTTCATCAACAACTTTATTAAAAAGAAAAAGTTCTAGATAACATAGATTTGAAAAAAAAAAACTAGAATTAAATATTTTCTAATATTTTCAAGTGAAACTATTCTTAAATTAATGAGATGATTGTAAATTAAAAAGTTGTTGAACAAATAATGCATATAATTAAATAGAACTTAAAATCAGAGAGTTAAAAAAAATAAACTGGCTGTAAAACCGAAAATAATTTCATCACTTAATAAAAATAATAAGTAATAAATGAAAAAAAGTCAAAAATATAAAGTTTAAGTAATTAATGAATAAATTACAAGTTAAAAGCATTTTAATTTACAAAAGAGCTGAATGAATTTGAAACATATGTATTAATTAACTTAGTTAAAATCTTATTTAATAAATAGTTAATAGTTAATAAACTTAGTTAAATTTACTTAAAATCAGTAAGTTAAAAAAAAATAAACTAGCTGTAAAACCGAAAATAATTTCATCACTTAATAAAAATTTTAAGTAATAATTAAAAAAAAGTCAATAATATAAAGTTTAAGTAATTAATGAATAAATTACAAATTAAAAGCATTTTAATATACAAAAGAGCTTAATGAATTTGAAACATGTGTATTAATTGCTTTTTACTTAGTTTTTGCAAAAAAAAAGAACTTTAAAATGCTAATAAATAAACAAGTTAATATATGGTAATTAATCTTAAAATTTATATCTTTAAAATATTATTTTGTAAAAAGATCAACTGTTATAAAAGATCGTAGATGGCTTAGTTGTTAGAATAATGTTAAAGATAAAATTTAATAAATTCTAAGAAAGTAGCAATGCTTTGTCAGATGTACTGTAAACAACGTCACAATAAAATTATTTTGAAAGTATATTTAGCTCCATAAAAGTTCTTAATATGATAGTTTTAAGTTAAATAAGTCACATATTTTTAAATTTTAAACAAAAAATTACTTTATAGAAAACAAACTTTTTTTTCTAATTAAATATGTTTAAATACTTGTATGTCATACAAATATAATATTTTACAGACTATCAATATTTGTTTCCAATGTTTGTTATGAATCGTAAAGCTAGAGCAAGTTGGCCGGAGAAGACAGAATAATAAGCAAATGCAGAAGGAAACATTTTTTGGATAAGCATTTATTTAAGTAAAGTATAGTGTTTAATGTATATGTTGCTACACTAAAACGTTACTTTATAAACACTTTGCAAAAGAACAGTATTCATACATTGCTTAATTAAAGCTTGCTTAATACAAAAGATAGTAAGATTAACACAGCGTTTATAACAAAAGAGCTATGTAAATATGTTTTTGTATTTAATTTTCGTTACTATTATATGAATGTAGTTTGAATAGTTATTTCTATAATAACAAAAAGTTATAAAAATGTGAAGCGCATCTATTGCTAGATATTAAAAGTGTAGCACAAAAGTTTTAAAGTTAAACTAGTATTTGAAACAAAAGTGTTTGTATTGATATATGAATTGTGAAAAAGTATATAAGAAAATGTATAAATTTGTTTCTATTATCTTTTTTATAGTTACCAATTCAGTTTTTATAAGTTAATTTTTAAAAACAGACTACTTTATGTATAATAAGTATAGCATAACTAAAATAAATTTTACAGTTGAAATTCAGAGTATAATAATAGAATTTCAAATATATATGACTTAAATAATTAGAAGTAAAAACAAAAATAACTTAGTTATTTATAGCATAAAATTTTATGTTTTTACCAGCATTTTCTTTATTTAGGATTAGTTTCAAAAAATTATTTTACAACAACTCTACATTTAAAAAACTAATCACCAACGTATAAAATACGTTATGTAAACTATGTTTGATACAAAGTTGTAAACTGTTAAAAAAATTAATATTATTGAAAACTTTTAGGCTTTTTAAATTTTCTTGAATTGATAATTATATATCGAAAAATACTTACTTTCAAAACTTTAATCTCAGATTTTTAAGATTTATTTATTGCAAATATGTATAAGAATGGAAGATTTTCTGTTTTGTTTTTTCTTGGCTCAATTATGATAATTCTTTTGGTTGCAAACAAAAACGGAGTTGAAGCTAAAAGAGGAATTAAGTTTTTAATTTATATATATATATTTGTTTTACTTTTTAGTTAATGTACTACTATAGTTTTAATACCATAAAATTTTTAACAACAACTAAAGTTTACTAAAAAGAACTTTTACTAAATGTCTTTTTATGTGACATGCTAACCAGTAAATTAAAAAGATCAACTGGTAAGTTACTTGGTCGAAAAAAAAAAAAATACTTCACATCTAAAAGTGATAAAGTTAAACAAAACACAAAAACAACATAAAGTTATAAATTAAAAGAGCTGCAGATCTTCTACCAACTACTAATTCATACATGCATGTGCACCCAGAAAATATTTAATTATATTAAAACAAAAATTGTAGGGAGTTTAAGAGGAAAGCCAGGATCTTGCCAATTAAATGGACTTTAGAAGCCCTGGACTGTAGGAGAGCGTTCAGGAAAAGGTGCGACCGTCTTCAAGATCCTTGCAAACCTTATACAATTGAAATTCTTAAAAGAGTATGGGTTGTTGATAAAACACGTGATCAAAGATCTTTGTACGGTAACATAAGATGTTAGTTTTGTAGTTATGTTCTTTTGTATATATTTTTCAAGTTCAAAATATGTTAATGTACAAAACTTAAATAAAATAACATAATGTTAATATTGTCAAACGTCGAGGTATTAATCAACTTATTATCACTGTTAAACATTTGTTAAACCAAGCTTCTACAAATGATAAAAAGGAAATAAGTTTTTATGGAGACAAAAATAAAATAAACGAGTCAAAGTAGTATTATTATATACATTATTAACATTTAATTTTAACAGTAAGCTTTTTTAGTCATGAACAACGAAAAGATCGACTGGTGTAATTTTTGCAACATAGTCTGTTGGAAAAAGAAGACTTACAGCCAGAATGTAGCCGAAAAAAGCGATTAAGTACATAAATAATAAAAAAGTTTCAATACAAGCATTTGCTTTAAATATTGATAATGCTTTCAACGCTTCTAGTTTAAATTTAAACTGAATATGTTCTTTATAGTTCTAATTCTTTAAATGTTATCAACAACAGTTAGTTATGTATATAATCAATCCTGTGTTTTTATCTTCTTTGTTATTAGTTTTTATAGTTTTAAATTTTAACTCTTTAACTTGTTTAGTTGTTGTGAATAATAGTGTTTATAAACTTTAATGTATATGTTATAATTTAGTATTTTAAATATTTTTTTTTTTACATGTCCTTTTGTTTATAGTTTAAGAATTTTTGTTATTACTTAGTAATACACGTATCAGCAGCTGAATTTTTTTATTTTTTAATAAATAAACAGTTTAACGACAAGAAAAAGAATCACGTATTTTAAGTTGAAACTTTTAAACGGTTAATTAGTAGAGTTTTTATTATTAAATCTAAAATATTAAAAAAGAACTAAAAAATGTAACTAGATTAAACAGTTTATGCGTTTATAGTTAAGTGAATAGAATTGTAGTACATCTTAGAAGTTTTTTTTATAATAATGTAGTAATTTGTATACTAGCTTTTTCTTCAACAAAAATACTAAGTTTAATCTTTAATTAACAATATGCTTATACACTGTTAAATTTAACGTTGTTAGCTTGTAATCTTTTATTGTTTGTACAAAAATTCAAGTAACAATAATGAAAGATTATATTTACTATTAATGAAAGATTATATTTACTAATGTAATTAACTTATGAGCTATTATACTATCAAAAAAAAAGCTATTATTATAGATTTAATATACAAAAAGTTTTATACATTGATTTATCAAAAACAAAACAAGTAATGAAACTGAATATTATTACCAAATGTAAATAGTATATTTATGCAAACGTTTAAGAGTATCATCTTATAAATCTATAAAAAATACTCTTTAAAACTTGATTAAGTCCTAAATAAGATACCTAAATTTTTAATCTAAATTAAAACTTCTTTGCCAAAATCTAAATGTGACGACCTTTAACCATATAATAATTGAAATATTTGATTATATTATCAACTCTATTGCTAAACTAAAAAAAGTTTCGAGACATTGTTGCTGATTATAATAGATTATTTATTGATATTATGAGATTTTTATACAAGAAATACTGTGAAACGCCAAATCAAAAAAAATATGGATAAGTGTTTTAAATTATACAAAAAAGTTACATAAACAACTGCAGAAATTCTTTATTGCGTCACTAATCTACATTAAAAGATTAATTTATTGGCTAAGCTGCATGATAGTAGATATTTTTGTTAAATAAAACTGCAGAATACTTTAGGTTGATTGATAGGTTTATTTAAATTAAAAAATTTTAAAAATTTTGATGAAACAGTTTAAACTTTTTAAATTCGAGCATGTTTAATTAAAACCGTTTTACACATGAATTTATATAAAAAGTCCTACATATACAAACAATAAATTAAAGCAACGGAAACTTCACAGTTTTTATAAAGTTATCACAGTTTTTGTAACGTTATCAACCAGAAAAAAAAAACTAACAACAAGATTATAAAAATCTTTAATTAAACTAACATTACTAACTTGATTTTTCGTGTTAACCCTAACATATTCACTTTCAGTTGACAATACCACTGAAACTAAGTAAGTGTCCTTAACTTCTTCTATAATATGGTATTGTGTACATTATTAAGTTATTTGAACGGCTAACTAAAGTATCACAACAACTTTCACTCCCACTCTGCACTATTCTGTAAATTAATCACTTAAAACTTATTAGCTAACATAATATGAGTCCAATTACAAAAACTAAACAAGAGGACAATTTTTGTGACTGCAATGCGGACATAGTTACAGCCGAAGTTGTATTAAGCCATGATTTAAAGAAAGTAAAAATTGATCAGAGTGCTGATTTGACGTAGACCTGTACAAAACTAACAATGAAGTATGTAAATAGGCTTTGTTATAAACCTTAGAATCACCCAAGTTTCTCGATGCTATGCAAATGAAGTTTTTGATATTTTTTAAAATTTGCTTTTGGTTATTTTATGACTTTACTCTTCAAGGTCTAATATTTTTGTTCACAAGTACTTTTACTATATTTACATTACTTTAACAAACATTTTTTTAAACTATTTTTATACTTACAGTAATAATTGGATTCTCACTTAAATGTTTTTTCGAGTCTCTTTGTTTTAACAAAAAATATATTTAAATTATTATACCCATATACTTAGCTTTTACTTAATTACTGATTTAAGTCTATTTATGGTCAAATAATGGTTTTAGCTGCATATAATTTGTTTTAAATTGTGCATCTTAAATATATTTCTCTGTTTATCAATAAGATGTTTAAATTTTTTTTTTTTGGTGCTAGAATTTTAGACTCTGTTTTTTTTTAATACTTGTTTATGAAAAACAATAATGATTTTTTGCTATCAAAGTATGATTAGTTTATTTAAATATATACTTTTAAAATTTTAAAAGTATAAGTTTGGTGGTTATCTTGTTGTAAACAAGCTATAACTGTTCATAAAGTTATATTTCGATAAAAACTGTTTCTAGTTACTTCTGGTCATTTTACTTTCATTAATAGTTTAGCGGAAATGAAAAGAAACTACACATAACTTTAATTTATTTTATTTCTCAAGATACTAATTATTTAAAAAAAAATCCAAAACATATGTTAGTAAATCTTAATAAAAACTTTTAAGTAAAGAAAATCCAACAAACAAATATAGCTAGCTACTGACTTAAATATTAATAAACTAAAATAAATTTAGTACAATAATAAGATTGAATGTATTGATTACTATATAAATAAGTTCCAAACACTTTTTTTTTATTTATAAGTGTGTAGCAATTGCGAAGCGTAGTATTTTTGTTAGGAGCTACGGAAAAGTTACTTTTTAAAATATGGTTTAATTAAAATCTTAGTTTAGCGCTTCGTATTCTTAAAATATTTGCTTCGTATTAGTTAAGTCCTTTTGTTGCCTCACTTGTAGCTTCAAACGCTAGCGTAGCCTCTCTACGCGCGTGATTACTAGCTATCTCTCTTCACTTACTAGCTAACACGCTTCAACTATTGTGTTGTTTCACTACTGGCCTGCTCCTGTTCCTTTGCTTGCTGGCTTAACCCGCTCGTGTGACCTGCGCATCTTCTTGCAACAAAATTTTGATTTTATCGTATCTTATTAGTAGTTTGTATACTCAGAATTTTTTAACGTAAATTCTTCAAAAACTTTTTTTTTGATTTGCATGGTGCTGAAGTTCAATTAGCTCCATCATTCATCTATTCAAAATCTATTTTATTGAAAGTTTGAATACATTTAAGATGTAGATGACAGAGATTGAGTTTTTTACTCCAATGTTACGAAAACTTTAAACATCGAATATAAAACTTCGGAAAAGAATTTTAATAGGAAAATTAATGACTGTAAGTACTATAGTTGTATTTTAAGTACAATTTGATGACTACATAATTTGTTAATTTTTTAAGGTAATATGATAGATGTTTTGATATTTCAAACTTCATTTCCTTAGCTTTACAATTAAGTTATTTATATTTTTTTAAAGTAAATAAATAAGAAAAAATGTTTGGATTTGTGCAGAGTGGGAATAGATCACAGTTTAGATGGATAAGTATTATCTATCCTAGTAACTATAATTTAATTATCATAAAGCTATGAAATGTGTATTATTATGTATATTAGCAAGTATAAAATCATTGAAATTTAAGTTCATGCCATTTTATTTTGTTAGATATAAAAGAAAATAAGTTCTTTATAGATAGATACAGAATTTTAACTTTGACTTAAACTTTTATTATATAAACTCAACGTAAACTTATTTTGCATATAGCAATTGTTTTAACTTAAGAACTAAAAACTTTACAACTATGTTATAAAATGTATAATGAATGCCATTATAACCATCTGACCTAGTAGTAATATATTATTGATCTGATCTAAGGTCATTATAAACGAGAGGTTTATTATTGTTACGAGAGGTAAAGGACATATTAGGGGAGAATAATAGGGAGCTTAAACCTTATAATATCATTAATTCAGTACGATAACTGAGTAATTGTATAAATGCACTGAGCACAAAACTTGTATCTTAACTTATAATAAAATAATATAAGGTCTTCGTGGTAAAATCGAATTAAGTTAAAGTACCCTAAGAGTAAGTAGTTAATAACTTTAGTAGTATTAGAAAACTCGAAAACTAATAAGTTAATTAGTTAATAAAAAAAATAGTTTTAACTCAAACAAATAAATATTAAGATAAATTTCAAATAACAAAATATTTCTTACTATTTAAAACTGTTTATATTAACATATTTTAAATACTTACTTAGAGTAAAGTTTAAACAAGTAACCCACACTACAATTTATTTCTACTTTTCAAAATTACGAAAATAAGATAGAATTATACTATAGTAACTTTTAAAATGATTAAACAACATACACAATAAGTAAATACTACTATTTAAGCAGCTAAGTAAAAATACAAGAAAATTCAATTTTGACAACTACTTGAAGTGAATGAAACTCACGATGAGTTTGAAACTGGACACAAAATTGAGATTATGAATGCCGAATGTATATATTTGCTGCTAAGTCAAGCAAGAATTGTGCTTCGACTGAAAATGATTAGGCGACGAACGATGACGTGATAATTAAAAATACAATATTAGCTACTTAGCCCGACGAATTATTGGAACGCGCTAAAAAAGACAAAACTCGTGTTTTTTATGGAACTACATTCGAGAGATTATGCTTTTTTTCTGGGAAAATTTCCATTTGCGCAGACATTTCTTATACTTTAGCTAAGTGCTTTTGTAACACACTTTATGAGGCTGGAAAATCTCATTTTAAATATGATGGTAAGTACACGAAAGAATATGAGCTTATCGAATGGACAGGTGGGTACAATGTCCTTACATCATGAAGTACAGAAAGTAGTTGCTTATCATCACCATGAAATAGTCATAAAAACAACTTAAAAATTATAGCTAGTATTGCTTGTAACCCTTAACCTAGAGAATAATTCAAGTTTTTACGACTGGAAACTGGAAAGAACATATTTATGCTAATCATGCTAATTTATTTAGGTTTCCAAAAAGTTAAAGGTTTTCCATCTTAATTTACTTTTGAAGAAAATACTTAAGTTGTGTGTTAATATTTTATTCACAGTTCCTATTCAATTGGCTTGAAAAATTCTTTTTCTTAGTTACTTGCTTTTATTTTAACAAACTTTATTCATTTGTTTTAAATTTTAACTTGTAAAAGGATGGATTAAAAATGATTAAATATTAATTTTTATATTACTACATTTTAGAACCTAAAACAATTTATTAGTATTCTCATATGATATTTAAGTATTCTAATGTTATTTTTACATTTTCACAAAAATATTTTTGATCGGTTTATTGTTTTATATTTTTGTTATATCCAAACATTTTATTCAATAACTTAATTATTGTAAATCTAGCGTTTGAAAACTCATTAAAACAATTCTTCTTTTGAAAGATACATAAAACAATAGTCTTTTAAACATTCGAGGTGGCCATTTACTTATTTAATATTCTACCCTATTACAAAGCCCCTTGTAGTTAAAATCGTATATAAGGTGGCTATTCAGCAATTTTTACAAAACTCTGATGTAGTTTCTATTTCAAACACCTACTTCTATTTAAAGTAAAATTCTACTTTTGAGTTATTTTTTGAGATACTTTTACTTTTCCAGATTATAATAAAAGTATTTTCGTTTTTCAACTAAGTTACGAAAAAAAATTACTCTAAGTTTCTAAACATACCATAACCGTGATGAAGTAGAAGTTGTAATAAAATATTTAATGGATTGTTTTATTGTAGATTTAAACTCAGTAAAACTGAAGTTATGGAAAAAATAGTACAAATAAAATTGTTTTATATAACCACATTATTTATCTTTTTACAATATAAGTTATATGCTTTATTGTTACATGGTTAACTAGGAATAGAATTGTGAAATCCAACTTAAGGCTAATTTATACAGTTGCTGCATACAAGAAAGTTTAACACGTCCGAATGCTCATCATAATGACAAGTTAGGAAAATTTATTTGTTATTAGTCTTAGTACATTTGCTTTAATATGATTTTTTATCTAAAATGTTATTTAAAACAATATAAAACTTTTTAATTATTTCTTATTTTAAAACTAATTCTCTATAAAAGAATATCAAACGTAGTGTCAGTTTTGAATAAACCTGAGAGAAAATTAAGTTTAATTCAAAAAACGACAGTTTTGAAATGTTATCATAAATTTTCCGATGTTTATATAAAAACTATTATTCTATAGGCTATTATACCTAATTGAAAAATATTTATCAAATTTATGAAATCAGCAATTCTAAATGATAATTAAAGTTTATTATTTATTCCTTAACACTTTGCACAAATTCAATTGTTATTTTTATGTACATTTTTTACTTAAACCAATTTATAATAGATGTTTAATGTCAAAAATACAATTTTGTAAACGTTTACCTAAAATGTTTCAAAAGGACTGGTGTCTACACACTAAACATAAATAACAACTACTTGTTTTCTATTTTTTTATTGTTGCGAAATACGCTTTAATCAAACTTATGCCTACATAAAGGACATGTGTTGTGTTTAGCAAGCCATTCGTCTATACATTCCTGGCAGAAATAATGCTGACCATCGCAAGTGAGACGTCTCATTCTTCTACTAACGTATATGTCTTCCATACAAATACTACATTGATCACCAACATGTGTTTCATCAGCTGTGAAAAGACTGAACGCCTCAATAGTTTCCCGAGACAAACCTGGATTTTGCAACTGGAGAAATGTGTAACTTGCTTCATGAACAACCTCCCACAACATATCAACAAACAGTGTTTCTGTTCGAAGTAAACTATTCTGCTTTGCCTTAGCCTGACGTTTTCTTCCTCTACTTTCTTCCGTTTTTCTTTGCTGATCTTTAATAGCAAGCTGTTTGATTTGGTCATTCTCGAAACTTTTTCGCTGTAGGCTTTTCAAACGTTCTACGTTCAACTTGTAATCAGCTATAGCTTTACCAGTGCATTGTCTCGAAACTCTTAACAGCTTCACCATTCGTCTTCTAACACAAAATCGTTTTGACTTTGTAAACAGGTCGTGTACGAATCGTGTTAACTCAGCAATGCTGCTGATATTTAGAAGTTGGTTTTGCAGGTTTGCATGAAGTTTTCTTACATCACGTTCCAAATCAGCCGGAGATATCTAAAATATTATTTATTTTTCATCAATATTACCGTTTTTAAAATTTGAAAATAGCTATTTTAGAATGAACTTATTAGCCTTTATTAATATGTAAAAATTTTACACCTTTTCATACAATAGGTTATTTTCAAAATTATTCTTATAGAGATGTTTCTAACCGGAATTTTTTACGGCCATAATTCACAAAGTTAAGATGTTTCGCCCCATTAATAATAAATATAGAGTTTACAAAAAGACAACCAACAGCAGCATCTGAGATAACCTACGACTAGTTTTGTACTTTTTAGAACTCAACTGGCAGACATAGCCGCTAGAAACCTTTGATGAAGTATAACCAAGTGGTCTTAAGTGCATAAGCACAGATGCAACAGTTTGTGTGTAAAAGTCCGAAAAAGTTACGCTGCCAATTTGTTCATAGCCCAACGTCAAAGTAATTGTCAGCTAGTTTTTAGAATTCTGTCTGCGCTCGTTGATAAACTGTTTTACGATGATCGAAATAAATAGTTGTCGAAACTGATTAAATTAGCGCAGACTAGAATCTTCAGACATTATATGTGATTGACTTGGCTGATTATTTTTTGACTTTACCCACAAACGTTTGCATCAGTGCTCAATAACTGCTTATGCACTTAAACCCGCTTGATTAGATCTCAACAGCAGTTTTTCGGTTGTGAGTGACTAATGACTCCTAATAAGGACCAAAAAGGTCTCAGTCTACCGAAAGATTGTGGTCTGATGATCGAATTGGTATGATCAAACCTTGTAAACTTGAGTTTTTCACACGGCTTATTAAAGTCCACGTTTTTATTCTGTAGGCTATAGCCAACGTTTTTGTTGACGAAGTCTAGTCATTTGTGCTTTTTTTATAAATAAACTAGTCATACTTTTTTCAATCCTAATTTTTGGATAGTTTTTAATATGGTGAATAAAAAACACTTTAAAAGGTTGTCTTCATATAATTAACCTTAAAAAAAATGTAGTGAAGTTCTCACTTCTTAAATATTTTCTTTTATAATTGCCTTTTGTTTATGGTTATTGAAAAGATTAAAAAAGTAAACACAAAAAAATATCAATATTATCAAGTTTAGGTAATGATTTTGAAAAATAGTTAGCTATTGTACTTGATTGTAAATAATCAATGTCTTTTACTAAACACAAATATATTTCAACAATTTTCATCAGTGTTGTATTTTTTGATTTTCGCATTTGTTTCTCAACAATTGTTACAAAAAAAAAGAAAAATTTAAACTTATATAGCCTTAAAACTGAATTAGAAATAAGTCAATCAAACAAAACACAAAACAAAAATAGCTAAAATTCTAAATAAACATAGTTAAACAAAATAAAAGGTGCACTGATTAATTAAACAAGGATAACAAATTTGATATTGAAATTTTTTCATTGCATTTAAAGTTGCTATACTAGTTGTCTATGGATTTTAAACAGAACTTTTAATTAAAATCATATTTGTGGAAAAAGGTACATTGAAATGAAATTAGAAATATTAAGAAGTTGTAAAAATATTTTTGAACTAATCGAAATTGAAGCCAAATAAATTCATTAAAATAAACCAAAGTTATGTAAGCAGAGAGAATTTGATTATTCAGTAAATTTTTTTATGTGCCCTTATTTTATTTTTAATTAAGTTTATTTAAAAATTGAATTACTTTTTGCTTTGTGTTTTGTTTGGATGACTAATTTCTAATGTAGTTATAAGTCTATATAAGTTTAAAAATTTTTAAGTTTTATAACAATTATAACACACTGATGATAGTGTTGATACATATTTGTGTTAAGTAAAGTACCTTGTTTATCATGAAAAACATAAATTAAAAATAAAGTCAAAATTTATGCTTATCCTATCACAATTTATCATGTCATTAATGAATGATTAAAGTACATAAAATTTAAATTTGTTTTATAATAAAGTTAATTTGTTCAATGGCGGAAAAGTATTAAAAAAAAGGATGTTTTTATTCAGTTATTTTACTACATAAAAAGTATCTAAGCGCAGTATAATTGATACTCGTAAAGATCATGGTCTTAAACTTATACAAAGTAACCAGAAAAAAAAGACATTTTACAAAAACATCTTTCATAAAAATACCAAATAAAATATTTGGGACTACATACTTTCAAAATTTAACTAAAAGAAAGAAGAAACATGAATATATGTTACAAGTTTTTAACAAATAGTTTATATTTTACATTGTATTAAATAAATGCTATACATAATAGTTAGCACAAATCTACTTTTTAACAGTTTTGTAGTAAAAAACTTCATGAGGAAAGACTTTATTTTAAAAAATTAAAAATTGTTTTACCTTATTTAATTATTTAAACTCCTTCAGATTATACTTACTCATTATAAACTATATAATAACAAAATTGTTCAAACATCAAATTTAAAAAACTGATCATTTCGTTAGTTTAATGACCATCAAACCTAAAAGTTTTCGTTGAATACTTTACTACACGTAATACACTTAATCATATTTTTTCAAATGTTTGTATTGGTTTTGTTTTTCGATACAGCTATTCAGTTGAAACAGTTTATCACTCTAAATTATGCCAACTATTGCTTTAGTTATCGAAAAATGAGTGATCGAAATCTTACGTAGTTCAAAAGATTGCACTTTAAAACGTTTAATAAGTAAGTTTAGAATTTATTTAAAATTCATGTCAATCAAAGTTTTGCTTTGCAAAAATATCGTATTGTAACATACATAAAGATCAGTTTTGTATGTACAGACGTTTAAAACACTGTGAAAAATAAGCATAATTAATTTTAACTGCAATTTTTAATTAAAAAATTACACTAGTTTTAATAAAATAAAATAGAATTCATAGGTAATATATTAAATGTTATAAACAAAACAAAATTATGTCATTAACTAAATTAAGAATTTTATAGGACGACAAACTTCTGCAAATCAGTTTTAGTATAGGTAAAATATCAGTTTATAATCTTTTCAAAAAATAATCTCTCAGACTATGTGTGATAATAAAACCTATTTAAAAGATTACTAAAGTATATTAAGAATATAAAAATTCATTTAAATAAACTTTTTTATTACAAAAAAAATTACTAATAGTTTTTTTTTTGGTATAAAGATATAAATATTCTACAAGGTAATATGTGTGTAACTATAAAATATATCAATAAAAGTCAAATTAAGCATTAGAACTATTGTTTAATGAACAATAAAAAAAACGCTAAACAAGTTTTCTATATGGACCTGGTGTACAAAGGAAAGTTTAGATTATCGAGTCGTACACCACATGCTTATAACGTTTCTTAGGAGCTATTACACATAATTTGTTTTAATATTTATATATTTTAGTCTTTAGTAATAAAACCGTCAATTGAATAAAAACAATTTTGAAAATAAAATTTTACTTTCACGAAAACTTACTCGTTTAACAGGATTTTCTACCAATAAAGAACCAGCGTTACCAGGTTTTGGACTATCCATCATTTATTTTATTCCTTTTTAATTATTCAAGCTGGAAAAACCTTTAATTTGTAAAACATTATTTAGTTTAAAGCAACTTTACCAAGAATTAAATAAAAGCAACAAAGTTAAAGTTAAGTTTAAAAGAAAGTAGACAAACTAAACAATCCAACAACTTATTCTCCTTTATTTTTTATATGTCATGTAATCCAGTATTCTTCCTACTTGGTAAGCAGTTTTAAGTATGAAAATTTGTTTATAAGACATAGTTTTCTAATTAGAATGGTATGTAATAGGTATGTATATCCTATTAAACACTTTATAAAATAGATTTTTTGGGAAGTGTTAAAAACCATACTCTAGAAAAAGATTACAATACTGAAAGTGATAAGAGAACTGTAGAAACGTAGTTAGTAAAGTCTCAGTTACATCTTAACAAAAAAAAAATTTCAGACTTAAAATTTCTTGTAAGCTAGAAATTTTTGTAGAAAGTGTCTAAAGGTCATTTTATCATTTTAATTTATTGATAAGACGTTAAGTTTCATTATTTTTACTGTTTTTGTTTTTAAATTGTACTTTATAAAACTTTTAAAAACTAAAATTCATTTAAGTTATCTCAGCAAAAAGCACTTATTTATAGTTTAGTATTTTATCACAAAGTCTGTATCATAAGGATAGCAGTAAGACATGATAGTTATAATTGTATTTTTTTAATTCGGTTTAATTTTAATACTTCCAGTTTTTATATGTATTTATGAAAAAATAAGATACTTAAAATTCCACAGAGACCCATTTTGAATATTTTACTTCAAACTATAATTAAAATAACTGTTTTTATGACATCATGATAAGACATCTTTAAACTTAAAATGTGTTTCTCAATTGCTACTCTTTTATTTATAAACAACATCGGTTAATTTTCCTTTACAGTAAAAATATTACGTCATAGGTTTATAGAAATAAAATTAAAAACAAAAGATAAAGGTTGAGTAAAATAACAAATAGCTTGTACTACACAGTTAACTTACAGTTTAGAAATTACATACTTGTAATTTAATTAAACTATTTTAAACTTGTTTTTAAAGTAATTTTAGTTTAGAATAGGGGTGGGCAACGTTTTTCAATCAACAGGCCGGATCCGGAATATTTAAGTCTTTTGCAGGCCGGAGCATTTTGAATTAGTGATTTACCTGGTCCATTATCTAGATCCAATCGAAAAATGACTTTTTAGATTCTAATCTGACTTGATAATAGTTTTAAGTCGAGATCCGGATCCGGTTGAATTTTAATTTAAATAAAAGTTTTGTAATTTGACCGGAATCTAATTTTATGTATATAGTTGATCACTTTCGCTTATCCATACTCACAAAACTTTCTTAAGTCTGACAACTTAAGATGTAGATTGAGACGTGTCGGATCTTTAAATAATGTCTATAAATAGAATTGACATCATAATTGATAAAGATATGTAAAATATCGTACTTAAAAAAACACATAGCTTAGGGTAATTTGGCATAAACATATTCAAACTAAGTTTTTAAAGTCTATTTTAACTTGTTTTTAAAGTCAAATCTATACAGTTTTGTTTTGTAAAAATATTATGAAAAGTTTCATAAAAGTTGTGTAATATTGACCTTTCGCAGGCCAGTAATGTTTACTTGCAGGCCGGATCCCATTCAAGTTTTAAAAACAGTCGGGGCCGGTCATTTTAACTCTGCGCACCGGATCCGGCCCGTGGGCCGTTTGTTGCACACCCTAGTTTAGAAGTTAGTATTTTGCAAAAAAATTTGCAGACAGATTTTTTAACTTCGGAAATTAAGAACAGTAACAGAAGATAAAATCAAAAAGTTGACCAAAACAAGTTTTATTGCCATAAAATTAGTTGCAATAGTTAAAAGAAATTATATTAGAGAAACTAAAATAATATTTAAAAGAAAAATCAATTTTTTCGCAGAAAACAAGGTCGAAGTTTATGAAAATCCTAACTCTCCTTAATAAGCAAACAGATTTTTACAAGTCCAGGGTTGCCACAGACATAGCTGAGAAAAATTTCCGGACTTTTCCTGACTTTTTTTAATCAAGCTCTTTATTTAAACCCTTTTCTAACTTAAACTATATAAAACTTTCAATCTTATTTTTATACAGGTTAAAATAATAGTTTTTATTTGTGAATACAATAAACTAACTTCCGTTACATCAATTGAACCATCTATTAATGATTGATGTACTTGCTATAAACAGCTCTATCAGCAAAATAATTGTATTTTATAACTTATAGATACAACTAGTCTGAAAAAAGAAACTAAATTTTAGCATTTCTTAACATTAATGTACCTAAATGAACGAAAAGACGTATAATTAATTTTACAACTAAAATTTAAATTCAATAACGAGCTTTTGAAGCTAAACTTTTAAAACAATAAAGAACATAATCAAACAATTTTTTTTTTACTGTTGTACCAAAATTTATTTTCTTCGGTTCTTATTAGTACTTCAACCTCTTTATCTAATGGAGATATTGTTTTCTTTATATTGTCTGCATCCTGCTCGATTTCCTTGCTTGAAACCATTTGCCTCATTTTACTATATTCGTTATCATCTGCTGCTTACACTTGTCGAAGTGAATCTTTTTTACTTAATCTAGCCACAGCTTGTGGACTTCTTTTCTTTTCTTTTTTGTTCTTATTTTACTACTTTTTACCAGATAAAGGCATAGAAAATTAATTAGTTTTGTAAAATTTTAGACTTTGAATTTTTATTGACTCTTTACTATCTAAAGACTTTGAAAAAAAAAATTATTGTAGAAAAACATCAGATTTACTATTCTCTCTGGAACTATTAACGGTTCTAAAGGTAAAACAAGCAATTTGTCATCACTTGTAACACTGGGTCCCCTTAAAAGTTAAAACTAAACTAAACAAAAGCTTAAAATAAAAATCTATCTTTTTAATTGAAAAAAAGAATCCTTAATGATACGTCATTTAGCAAATAATCAAAAGCTTAAAATCTTAACACAAAAAGCACAAAGTATAGGAAAATCATTAAACTTAAATCCTCTAGTAAGTATCCGCCGATGCTACTACAAAAAAACCTAAACAATCCAACCACACTGCTACCAATGTTTATTCTCAATCAGCAGTTGCATACTCAAAAAAAAACAATATCTATTTGAAAGTACTAAGTTCTATGAAAAAAATAGATTAAAGATTATGTTTTATAAGTAAAAAAAATAAATTTTATTTGTGTTTATATACATATATATATATATCAATACTTAATCATTAAATAAAGGTTAATACTTTCAAATATATATATTTTTTAGTATTTACTTGACCTAAGACTCAAAAAATTATAAAAAACAATCTTTTTTAATTTCATTTTTTTATAAATATAATTTAAGTAACTAACAAGAACCATTTAAATCTAAGAAAGATAATAACAATAAGAAAGATACTAATAATATATTTTTTTTACAATAATTTATAACAACCACTTGTTCATTACCAGGACATTCATTAATGAAAAGACCCGCACATCACAATCTGATACCCATGTAACATAAATAAAATTTCAATACAAACTAAGTATACATACAGAAGCACTCTAGATCAACTTCGTGTAGTTATTTAACAAACAGTTTTTATAACTTAATTTAAAAGAAGCTTTTTTTAGTTTTTAACAGTTTCAGGGAAACTAGACCAAAACTTGGGACCAAAATAACTAAAGCAGTTTAGGCTAAGTCTTGTTCTAAGTGTTTCTCTTTTTTTTTTTTTTTTGAAAACCCTGTATTGTGTAAGTAAACAGAGCTAGCAAATGTAAATATATTATGCTCTACATCGAACCTTGTTATGGTATTACGCATTAACTTACAAATTTACAATTTTTACACACCATTTGATTTAAGCACACTAGTTTTTTTTTAATACAGAGGGTTTGTTTTGGTCAAGGCAGGCACACGACAAACATACCTGATTACTCTTTTTTGCATATAAGGAGTTGGTTTTATGCCAAAGCTAGTAGCATCACCCAAAGCAGATATATAGTATTGGATGTGCAGATAAAACAAACAATAATATACCATTTAAAATGTAAATCTGTCGAAACAGTATCTAAATTTTGAAGAAACATAACAATTACAATACAATTTTAATTTCAGAGAACTTAAATATTTCTTGCAGTTCAGTGTATCATCCAAAACCACACCAAAGTAATTTATACTATTTTTCTTCTCAATAGGAAAACCTTTAGTCTTAACACTAAATCAGGGTTTCCCAAAGTGGGCGATATCGCCCCCCTGGGGGCGATTTTAGTAATTCGGGGGTGAATTTTAGTAAAGGGGCGAAAGGGGGGGCGATAACTTGTAAGGGGGCGAATGGGGGGAGATTTTATAATTTTGGGCAGTCATAAAGTTTTTACTTTCTATCTTGTTATTTTACTAATTTTAGCTTGCCATTTAATACTGACTCTGAGGTAAAACTTTACTTACAAAACAGTGTAAAATCACAAACATGTTCAAGAAATCTACACAAAGTATTGAAAATTGACAATTACCTTCTTATTATCTATCTTTTATAGTTGCTAAACAAGAACTGCCTCACAGCATTGGGGAAAAAAACGTTTATTCCTGTCTTTAAAACAGTTCTGGAAAAAGTCATACATTATAAAAACATTAGTAATGCTTTACGTTCTATTCCTTTAAGCAGCAACACTATAGAAAGACTTATAAATTAAATGTCAGAATGTGTTGAACAAAAATTAGTTCGAATAATGTGCAATATTTTTTTTGATCCAGGTTTACGAGTCCATTTTTCCGGAAAATAAATGTCTTTTTCTTGTATGCGTGCGTTTAATAGTTGATGATACAACATATAAAGAACTAGCGTTCTACCAACTAGTGGAAATGCACAGCACAGGAAAATTTGTGTTTAACAAATTGAAAATAATTTGAAATAAATAAAAAACCTACAAAACATCTGAGCGTCCCTTTAAATAACTCATTAAACTTTGAGATAAAAGCTGTGAACAAAACAAAAAGGCATGCTTTACAAAGTAGTCTGTTTAACCAGCTGTGCAATGACAATGATGAGGTTTTTGATAAGTTTATAATGTATACAGAAGTGAAGTGGTTATCAAAAGAAAACTGTTTAGAAAAATTTTGGCTGTTTTTAATTCAGTTATTGATTTTTTCTCTGAAAAGGATAAGGTATTGACAGATAATCTTTTTAAAAGAGAAGATAGACATTGCTTACATGCCAGACTTATATGGTAAGATCAACAATATGAACATAACTTTACAAAGTAAAAACTTGAATCTTGTAAAGTCAAAAGTAAGATAACCCGTTTCAGAAACCAACTAGAACTGTATGGAAAAATTTTCAAAAATAAATAGTTTTCACAGTTTGCAAGTTTGGAAAACTTCAAATAACTGAAGGTGAAATAGAAGTATTTTCATCTTATCTGAAACAGCTTAATAGTAATATTGATAAACGGTTTATTGACGGTCTTCAATTAAGCGTCCCGAAGTGGATTGTTGATACCTTCGAAGCAGATCTTTTTGAAGTAAACATTGACTTACAGGAAACTTTCTCAGACTTACAAAATGACCTTGAACTTAAAGTGAATTTTTCTAAAGAACGATATGAAAGCTTTTGAACTCAATAAAAACTAAGGCAAAAGTATTCAATTATTTGGGAGGAAGTTAGATTATTGCTTATAGCTTTTCTTTTTAGCTATGCCGTTGAGAAAGCTTTAAGTTCAAATATAATTTAGATATTTGTAAAGGAGCTGACTTGAGGCTTTATTTGACTGATTTAGAACCAGAAATAGAAAAACTCGCAAGCAGTCATGAAGCTCATCCTTGACATTAGATAAGACTTCAGTTGAAGACATTATGTTCTGTAAGGCTTAAATTTTAGATTATTTTAAGAATGTTTCTTATTTAAGCTGGTTTGTATTGTATTTAAGTAGTATTTTTATAATAACAATTTTATTAAATTACTTAATATAATTACTTAATATAATTACTTACTTAATACTCTGAAATACGCTTTCATATTTGGTTTTCAGTTCACAATAGTACTTTCTAGATCGAAATAAGAGTATATCAATTTATTACAATTGTGCTCAAGTTTTTTAAGTTTCTTATATGTTAGTTTTTTAAATTATGCAGCCCACAAGTACATTTTTTTAACAAGTCTACAATAGAAAGAAGTTTTAGTAAAAATGACTTGCTGACTACAAAAGTTGTCGACAACTAAGCTAAAGGTTTCATTAGTTTCAAAACAATTCATATTTAAACAGAAAGGATTACAGATTACAAAAGGCTTTTAAATATTAAAGTATTTATAACACTTTACTGGGCTTATAAGAAAGTAACTGTAAATTATTTTTTCAAGCCTTGTAAATTTCTTTGAACACAGCTAAAAAGTTCGTGCATAAAAAGTTCCAGACTAAAATATATTTCGAATACAACTTTTTTGGCTTAAAAGTTCGTACTCAACAAGATAAAATACTTTATAAAATCATGGGGGGGGGGGCGAATTTTTTTCAGTTTTCTGAAAAGGGGGCGATTTAGTAAATGAGTTTGGGAAACCCTGCACTAAATTCACAACTTTTTGAAGTTTTATTGAATGCAAACTAACAAGACCTAGTGATTTTTTTATTTTTTTTCAAAATATCTGACTTTCCTGTTTTCTCATGGCTTTTGTCATTTCCTTAGGTTTTCCTGACTTTTTTCTAAATTTCCTGACCTTATGGCAACTCTGAGTCAACTTAAGTTTCTTTGTTTAGTATATAAATAATAAACTAATTGTGAACTTTTAATACTTTAAAACAAACCAAAGTTAACAAGAAATTATCTCTTCTATAATAGAAAGTAATCTGCTTATGGCTTAAACATAAACTGTTGCTAAACCCTGTGGTGACTAAAACAATAAAGTTTTAGGTAATAAAAAAAAATTTACCAAGTTTTACATTTAAACTACTTTTTTCTTTTGTTTAGAACTACTTTGACTAGTAATTAACTTATCTGTTTTTTTAAGATTATGTATATACATAAACAAGTTTTTCAAAAACTTTTAAATAAATAAGTTTTATTAAATTTGTGAGTAAGTGAAGTCGTACAGTTTGTTTAGTTACATTAAAAAAAATTATTAATAAAAGGAATACAAAAAATTAAAACTAAGACTAAAAATAAAACTAAAGGATGATTAAGTATAATTTTATCTAAGCATAACAAAAAAGATTCAAATATTTTTCTTTTTTGAAAAGTATTGTTGCAAACAAAGCAACTTATCTATTTATAAATTATAATATAAACTAAAAAATTATTTTTAATATATTTATGAGAACTAATGCATAACAGCTATTTTTAAATGGGCTGCTTTAATAACTTTAAATATAAGAGCACAGCCTAGCGGATATTTAATAAAATAATAAAAAACATATTTTGATTAAGTAAGAAGATTAACAATTTTTACATCGTTTCTTAAAAATCTAAAATACTTATAATATCTCACTACAAATTTATTTAAAACGTGTAAATCATTTTGATGCTTACTTTACTACTTACAAGCGAAAATTTAAAATTAAAAACCTATGTCACAATAATGTTTCGAAAAAGTTCTTACATTGCTTTAGTTTAAAATAGACATGTATATGTGTAATATAACTAGTATTAAAGTTATTATGATTAGTTAAGTGTTTGACAATCCTGTTTTTTATAGAATTATTTTTCATTACCTGCTTTTTATCTAAAAACATTTAAAAATATTTAGATCAAGTTTGGCTAAATTTTAATTAATCTTTAAAATTTGCATTAAAAATATAAATACCTACATTTAAAGTTAGAAGTAATTTTGGATAGTATTATACATTAAAATTGAGAACGAGTCTAAGTTACACGAAAATCAAATTGCACGAGGGGACAAAATTCCACGAGAAAAAAATTGCAAGAAGCCAAACTTGCACGAGGGTACAAAATTGCACAAAAACGATTATGCATAAAAGTCAATTTTGCACGAGAGTAAATAAATACAAAAAACTAAATAAAAAACAAAAAATAAGATTAAAAAAAACTAAAACAAATTAAAATAAAAAGGTACCGATTGTGGGTAAGGGTAGGGGTAACAGAGAAAGTAAAAAAAATAAAATAACGTTTAAAACAAAATTACTACAAGTATTAAAAAAAATATATATAACCCGTGCAAAATAGTCTGCACATGCAAAAGTATCTTCGAGTAATTTTGTCCTCTCTTGCAAATAAGACAGCTACCTACTAAAATTAAACATAATTCTGTAATTGTTTGAAGCTAGTTACTGCTTATAAATATTTTGAAATTGTTGCATAATAAAAGAAATTAAGTAAAATAAAATTCTAGTTGCAAAATAATTTAAGTAAAAATGACATTTCAATAATTTGCAACAAAAAGTAAGTTATTTTGTAACAATATTAGGAATGATACTTTTCGAGACAATTTACCCTTTTTCTAAAATAGTAGTAAGGGCCTCGTAGTAAAATACTGAAAAAAGACATTATTGTTTTAGATCAAACATCTAAAATATAATAGAATTATAAGAGACATCATATAAACAAATTCAAACATTATTTTTAAGGCAAAAAAGGCTTTCATTTCAAAAATTTAGGCTTGAAGTAAAGAAAAAAAGTCTGAACTTGATCAGACTAATATATAATCCTTTTACAGTTTGAATTTTATATAAAATCTCAAAATACCTCAAACTAACTTATATTATTCAAATTACAGAATAGAAATTTACATAAATTTTTGAAATGAATAACAATTTTCAATTTTTTGTTTTAAATATTTAGGTTAAGTAAAAATTTGAAGACATATTTGGATTAATTTAATTTAAAATTAAAATTTAATCGTTTTAAAATAAACTTTAAAAAAGCACAAACAATTAATTTTATATTTTACAGGATATTGAATTTTTAATACATATTTTCTAAATTACATATCATTATAGTACAAAACACAAAAAAGAAAATTTTTAAGTAGATTTCAAGAATTTTCTCAAAATAGGAAGATTAAATTTTTTATTTATTTATAAATATTCTGATGAAACTAATGATATTGAAACATTATAACCATGAAGAATAAAAACTAAGATTGCTAGTTGATAGTTTAAGTAAAATTCGAAATAATTCATGATTTGTTATAAGGAGTATTAATATAAGTTGTGGCTTTCTTGAGTCCAAAACAAAGTGATTCTGAAAAACCGATAATAATTTTTGAGGTATAGCCCGTCAAAGTTGGAGGCAACAATAGGTTTCTTATGGGAGGCTATTTCTCAAAAATTAATTTGAATTTTAAAATCTGTAAACACTGATCTGATCAAAAACCAAAAAAGGGTGTTTTCCCCCCTATGCCCTTAATTGCTTTTTTTTTTGACAATATTAAGCAATTATATTGTTTACAATATTGTAAAATTAAGTTAAATTATATAGATATAGATTTTTTAAGAGTATTTTTTTAGATTAAACATACTAGGCTAAAAACTTTGATTTTTAAATAATAATTAAGTTTTAAAAACATGGAAAATATTATTTTTCAGTTAGATATTGGCTGCAAAGTTGAAGGCAATAATAGGTTCTTTATTGGAGGATATTTCTCAAAAATTAATTTGAATTTTTTAAATCTGTAATCCCTGATCTGATCAAAAAACAAAAAAAAAGGTGTTTTCCCCCATTTGCCCTTAATTGCTTATTTTTGACAATATAAAGCAATTATGTCATTACAGTAATTTATATTGTTTACAATATTGTAAAATAAAGTCAAATTATATAGATATTGATTGTTTTAGAGTATTTTTTTTGGATTTTACATATTAGGCTTAAAACATTGATTTTTAAATTATAATTATGTTTTAAAAACATGGAAAATAATATTTCTTCAGTTAACTATTGGTGCAACATTACCTTAAGTAAATACCAAAATGTTTATAATAATATCATTGCCACTCTTTGAATCTAAAAATTGTTCTACATTTGGCAAAAAAATGTTTTGAGTCATCTTTATTTTTTTCTAATCTAAAAGAAAGTTTTTTTTACTCTTTAAAACAAAAAAAATTACAAAAAAAACAAGTTATAAAGATAATAGGTTATAATAATTGTAAACCCTATGGAAAGCATACATTTTTGCAGAGGGGAAAGTGAATTCAGATGTTTTTCTATTTTTACAAAATATCAAATGACACTAAATAAACTAAATCACATTCAAAATATAGAAAAAAAGTGTTCTAAAATTATAATAAATACTTGAAATGTTTTGTGTTTTTCTTATAAAAACAAAACATCCTGAGTTACCCTAGGTTTAAAAATAAAATTTTTATACCCTGAGAAGTCCTAATTAATACTGAGATTTCAAAAACTTCAATATATCCTCAATTATCATACTAATATTTCAAAATTGTATGGTTATATTTAATTACTGGTTCAATAAAAATTAAACACATATTTAACTTTGATACATAGATTATCATACATGAATTTAGTTTTTTTATTAACTTATTAATATACTTGAATATATTATTATCTAGCTTGTAAAATTTCCCAGTAAATTGTGTAATTATGTTTGATTTTTCAACAAAACTAAAATGGCTTCTGTAGGTTAATTTTTTGTTTAAGGGATTTTATCAATGTAATATTGACAAAAATAAGGGACAAATATTTTTATGAATTAATTAAAAGAAAAGCTTTAAAGTCTTTCAAAAACATAAAGCCAAGTTTTGAAACCACAAAAAAAGTTGATTTTAAGTAAATAAGCTAGTGTATACCACTTTATTAATTAATACGTTTTACATTTAAAAAAAAATTAGTGCTGGTTCTGTTTAGCAAAGATAATCTTTTATGAAAGTCTACAAAACTAAAATATAATAGGAATCTTTCTGAAATTTTTTCTGAAATTTTCTTAAGTTTTTTTTCGACAATATTTGTGGTGTAAGATACTGAAAGAAGAAATTTTTATTTAAGATCAAACATCTAAAATATAATAGAATTATAAGAGACATCATATAAACAAATTCAAACATTATTTTTAAGGCAAAAAAGGCTTTTATTTCAAAAATCTAGGCTTGAAGTTAAGAAAAAAAGTCTGAACTTGATCAGACTAATATATAATCCTTTTACAGTCTGAATTTTAATTAAAATCTTAAAATACCTCAAACTAACTTATATCATTCAAATTACAGAATAGAAATTTACATAAATTTTTGAAATGAATAACAATTATCAATTTTTTGTTTTAAATATTTAGGTTAAGTAAAAATTTGAAGACATATTTGGATTAATTTAATTTAAAATTAAAATTTAATCGTTTTAAAATAAACTTTAAAAAAGCACAAACAATTAATTTTATATTTTACAGGATATTGAATTTTTAATACATATTTTCTAAATTACATATCATTATAGTACAAAACACAGAAAGAAAATTTTTAAGTAGATTTCAAGAATTTTCTCAAAATAGGAACATTAAATTTTTTATTTATTTATAAATATTCTGATGAAACTAATGATATTGAAACATTATAACCATGAAGAATAAAAACTAAGATTGCTAATTGATAGTTTAAGTAAATATCGAAATAATTCATGATTTGTTATAAGGAGTATTAATATAAGTTGTGGCTTTCTTGAATCCAAAACAAAGTGATTCTGAAAAATCAATAACAATTTTTGAGGTATAGCCCGTCAAAGTTGGAGGCAACAATAGGTTTCTTATGGGAGGCTATTTCCCAAAAATTAATTTGAATTTTAAAATCTGTAAACACTGATCTGATCAAAAACCAAAAAAGGGTGTTTTCCCCCCTATGCCCTTAATTGCTTCTTTTTTTGACAATATTAAGCAATTATATTGTTTACAATATTGTAAGTTAAAGTCAAATTATATAGATTGTTTAAGAGTATTTTTTCAGATTAAACATACTAGGCTAAAAACATTGATTTTGAAATTATAATTAAGTTTTAAAAACATGGAAAATATTATTTTTCAGTTAGATATTGGTTGCAAAGTTGAAGGCAATAATAGGTTCCTTATGGAAGGATATTTCTCCAAAATTAATTTGAATTTTTTAAATCTGTAATGCCTGATTTGATCAAAAATTAAAAAAGGGTGTTTTCCCCGCTATGCCCTTAATTGCTTTTTTTTTGACAATATTAAGCAATTATATTGTTTACAATACTGTAAAATTAAGTTAAGTTATATAGATATAGATTTTTTTAGAGTATTTTTTAGATTAAACATACTAGGCTAAAAACATTGATTTTGAAGTTATAATTAAGTTTTATAAACATGTAAAATAATATTTTTCAGTTAGATATTGGTTGCAAAGTTGAAGGCAATAATAGGTTCTTTATTGGAGGATATTTCTCAAAAATTAATTTGAACTTTTTAAATCTGTAATTCCTGATCTGATCAAAAATTAAAAAAAAAAGGTGTTTTCCCCCATTTGCCCTTAATTGCTTATTTTTGACAATATAAAGCAATTATGTCATTACAGTAATTTATATTGTTTACAATATTGTAAAATAAAGTCAAATTATATAGATATTGATTGTTTTAGAGTATTTTTTTGGATTTTACATATTAGGCTTAAAACATTGATTTTTAAATTATAATTATGTTTTTAAAACATGGAAAATAATATTTTTTCAGTTAACTATTGGTGCAACATCACCTTAAGTAAATACCAAAATGTTTATAATAATATCATTGCCACTCTTTGAATCTAAAAATTGTTCTACATTTGGCAAAAAAATGTCTTGAGTCATCTTTATTTTTTTCAAATCTAAAAGAAAGTTTTTTTTACTCTTTAAGACATTAAAAATTACAAAAAAACAAGTTATAAAAATAATAGGTTATAATAATTGTAAACCCTATAGAAAGCATACATTTTTGCAGAGGGGAGAGTGAATTCAGATGTTTTTCTATTTTTACAAAATATCAAATGACACTAAATAAACTAAATCACATTCAAAATACAGAAAAAAAGTGTTCTAAAATTATAATAAATATTTGAAATGTTTTGTGTTTTTCTTATAAAAACAAAACATCCTGAGTTACCCTAGGTTTAAAAATAAAATTTTTATACCCTGAGAAGTCCTAATTAATACTGAGATTTCAAAAACTTCAATATATCCTCAATTATCATACTAATATTTCAAAATTGTATGGTTATATTTCATTACTGGTTCAATAAAAATTAAACACATATTTAACTTTGATACATAGATTATCATACATGAATTTAGTTTTTTTATTAACTTATTAATATACTTGAATATATTAATATCTAGCTTGTAAAATTTCCCAGTAAATTGTGTAATTATGTTTGATTTTTCAACAAAACTAAAATGGCTTCTGTAGGTTCATTTTTTGCTTAAGGGATTTTATCAATGTAATATTGACAAAAATAAGGGACAAATATTTTTATGAATTTATTAAAAGAAAAGCTTTAAAGTCTTTCAAAAACATAAAGCCAAGTTTTGAAACCACAAAAATTATTTTAAGTAAATAAGCTAGTGTATACCACTTTATTAATTAATACGTTTTACATTTAAAAAAAAATTAGTGCTGGTTCTGTTTAGCAAAGATACTCTTTTATGAAAGTCTACAAAACTAAAATATAATAAGAATCTTTCTGAATTTATTTCTGAAATTTTCTTAAGTTTTTTTTCGACAATATTTGTGGTGTAAGATACTGAAAGAAGACATTGTTATTTAAGATCAAACATCTAAAATATAATAGAATTATAAGAAACATCATATAAACAAATTCAAACATTATTTTTAAGGCAAAAAGGCTTTCATTTTAAAAATCTAGGCTTGAAGTAAAGAAAAAAGTCTGAACTTGATCAGACTAATATATAATCCTTTTACAGTCTAAATTTTAATTAAAATCTCAAAATACCTCAAACTAACTTATATCATTCAAATTACAGAATAGAAATTTATATAAATTTTTGAAATGAATAACAATTATCAATTTTTTGTTTTAAATATTTAGGTTAAGTAAAAATTTGAAGACATATTTGGATTAATTTAATTTAAAATTAAAATTTAATCGTTTTAAAATAAACTTTAAAAAAGCACAAACAATTAATTTTATATTTTACAGGATATTGAATTTTTAATACATATTTTCTAAATTACATATCATTATAGTACAAAACACAAAAAAGAAAATTTTTAAGTAGATTTCAAGAATTTTCTTAAAATAGGAACATTAAATTTTTTATTTATTTATAAATATTCTGATGAAACTAATGATATTGAAACATTATAACCATGAAGAATAAAAACTGAGATTGCTAGTTGATAGTTTAAGTAAAATTCGAAATAATTCATGATTTGTTATAAGGAGTATTAATATAAGTTGTGGCTTTCTTGAGTCCAAAACAAAGTGATTCTGAAAAACCAATAACAATTTTTGAGGTATAACCCGTCAAAGTTGGAGGCAACAATAGGTTTCTTATGGGAGGCTATTTCTCAAAAATTAATTTGAATTTTAAAATCTGTAAACCTTGATCTGATCAAAAACCAAAAAAGGGTGTTTTCCCCGCTATGCCCTTAATTGCTTCTTTTTTTGAAAATATTAAGCAATTATATTGTTTACAATACTGTAAAATTAAGTTAAATTATATAGTTATAGATTTTTTTAGAATATTTTTTAGATTAAACATACTAGGCTAAAAACATTGATTTTGAAATTATAATTAAGTTTTAAAAACATGTAAAATAATATTTTTCAGTTAGATATTGGTTGCAAAGTTGAAGGCAATAATAGGTTCTTTATTGGAGGATATTTCTCAAAAATTAATTTGAACTTTTTAAATCTGTAATTCCTGATCTGATCAAAAATTAAAAAAAAGTGTTTTCCCCCATTTGCCCTTAATTGCTTATTTTTGACAATATAAAGCAATTATGTCATTAAAGTAATTTATATTGTTTACAATATTGTAAAATAAAGTCAAATTATATAGATATTGATTGTTTTAGAGTATTTTTTTTGGATTTTACATATTAGGCTTAAAACATTGATTTTTAAATTATAATTATGTTTTAAAAACATGGAAAATAATATTTCTTCAGTTAACTATTGGTGCAACATCACCTTAAGTAAATACCAAAATGTTTATAATAATATCATTGCCACTCTTTGAATCTAAAAATTGTTCTACATTTGGCAAAAAAATGTCTTGAGTCATCTTTATTTTTTTCAAATCTAAAAGAAAGTTTTTTTTACTCTTTAAGACATTAAAAATTACAAAAAAACAACTTATAAAGATAATAGGTTATAATAATTGTAAACCCTATGGAAAGCATACATTTTTGCAGAGGGGAAAGTGAATTCAGATGTTTTTCTATTTTTACAAAATATCAAATGACACTAAATAAACTAAATCACATTCAAAATATAGAAAAAAAGTGTTCTAAAATTATAATAAATACTTGAAATGTTTTGTGTTTTTCTTATAAAAACAAAACATCCTGAGTTACCCTAGGTTTAAAAATAAAATTTTTATACCCTATGAAGTCCTAATTAATACTGAGATTTCAAAAACTTCAATATATCCTCAATTATCATACTAATATTTCAAAATTGTATGGTTATATTTAATTACTGGTTCAATAAAAATTAAACACATATTTAACTTTGATACAAAGATTATCATACATGAATTTAGTTTTTTTATTAACTTATTAATATACTTGAATATATTAATATCTAGCTTGTAAAATTTCCCAGTAAATTGTGTAATTATGTTTGATTTTTCAACAAAACTAAAATGGCTTTTGTAGGTTCATTTTTTGTTAAAGGGATTTTATCAATGTAATATTGACAAAAATAAGGGACAAATATTTTTATGAATTAATTAAAAGAAAAGCTTTAAAGTCTTTCAAAAACATAAAGCCAAGTTTCGAAACCACAAAAAAAGTTTATTTTAAGTAAATAAGCTAGTGTATACCACTTTATTAATTAATACGTTTTACATTTAAAAAAAAATTAGTGCTGGTTCTGTTTAGCAAAGATACTCTTTTATGAAAGTCTACAAAACTAAAATATAATAAGAATCTTTCTGAAACTTTTTTCGACAAAATTTGTGGTGCAAAGGATTTTATTAACTTAGGTCTGTCGCATTTAAATGTTTTTTATAAAATAATTATTGTTTAGGCGTTTTTATAAAAATTCTAGTTTTAAGTTATATATATATCAAAAACTATGACAAACTTTTTTAAATAGATTAATTATATGTAATTTTTCCATAGTGAAGAGTGAAGACTATTTTTTAAATATATCTAATAACTAATAAACATAATTACAATAAGTGATACGACAAAACTCTACAAATAGGTTAGCTTAAACCTAAATATTAAAAAAAATAATTTTTTGGTCACAAAATTTGCCCTTTATAAATAAAGCAAACAAAAGAATATCTAAGCGCTAAACTTAATCGAAACAAGCACGAATATTTAAACTCTAAGATTTTTATAAAACAATAAAATAATAAAAGAAAGACAATAAAATATAAATAATTATTAAAGCTTACGTGACGAACCGAAATAATAGCTTTAAGTTTTAGCGTAAACAATATTATTTGTTTGTATGACTTTAATTAAAGTTGTTTGACAATTATGCAAAATCTTATTTTCCTTTAAGTGTCCAAAATTTTCATAGTTATAGAAATTGATATTTTCACTTAATACTATGTTTTTCCCTTTAAAATTACAACAACTAAATAAATAAAACTAGTTTCCAAAATAAATGCTAAGTTAAAATGGTTTCTGTTTCTTATTTCTTGAATGAACAGGAAACAACTTGTTTGCAGGTGTTGGCAAGTATGAGAGATCGCGTGATCTAAAGTTCAATGTCCATCGTAAATTTAAGAAAAAGAATCGAAAAACTATAAATACGCCTAAATAAATATATCTTTCTTGGTTGCATTTATTTACAAACTAGATAGGTAAATACCTATACATCTTCCCCAGATTTTATCTACGAAGGAGATAACACGATTAACTTACCTAGCGAAACAAAATTATTTTAAATTAATTTGTTACAATTTAAACCCATTTTCAGGTCTAAAATTCAACGAAATTAAACTCAAAAAGACAGAAATATTTAAAAAATTACGATTAACTTAGTTTACTAACTAATGATTTATTAAAAAAAAACTACAACTTAAACAAACAAACTGTAACAAAAAGTTTGAAACTTAATTTTTACTTTTCTTTACTCAGTTGCTGAATACAAGCATTCAAAAACTTGATTGCTTCACCGATTTGAATTTTTTAGCTTTGAAGAACGAAACCACACGCCATTCATCTAAGTACCTTGAAACTTCACTTATATGCCATCAACAACTTTCAATTAAAACATCTTTATAATATTTTCGACTTCAAACAAAGTAGAAGGTGTTTTACTGATAGCATTAAACACTAAGGAAATACTGCTACACTTATTTTCCAAATACTATATACCAATCAACAGTTCAAATTTTTGAAAGTCAATCTCTGCGTCCTTATCCAAGATTAGTTTGAACAGATGGCTACAGTCTGCTACAAAGTCAACTACAAACTTTATGACGTCACCATTAGACTGAAACTCATTCATTAGTTAGACCATAAAACATTAATTTACAGTGAACATTCCAACTTGTCAATAAATGAATATCAGCAACATCGGTGTCACAAAGCTTTTGAAAAGCATCATAAAGTTTTGCACAGAAACGCTGCAAATAATCCGATAATTTCACACACTCATCCCGGAAACAATGTTGCTCACAAACAAACTTTGGCGGTCTGTTTGCTTTTCTGTAGAAAATATAAGTCAAGAAAATATAGATCAAAGCAATTATGGTTCAAAATCAACTTTAAAGAAAGCCATTAGTACAGAGGGAAATTACACAATGCTTATTCAAAAAGAACCTTCCTTCTGTAAATACAGAACATCAAAACTTTTCTTGACATTTTTTTTTCGCAATTTTACCAGAAAAGACAAACTTTTACAGTGGTATGAATGGTTTTCTCAGATAAGGGATACTACTTAGAGATTTGTAAACTGGAGGGGTAAATCTTCTTAGAAACTTACGATTTTGAACATTTAAGCGACCTGATCCATCAACCTTGACAACACGTTGATGGCAGTCCTTCACTTCCACCACCACTCCACTTTTCCCCCACTTGCTAGGAAAGTTGCCTGTTTTATTTAGTATCACGACATGATTACCGCAATTCAAATGTGGCAACGATTTTGTGTTTTCACTTAAATTTTCAAGAGACTTAACAAAACGAATACTGTGAGTTTCTTTCTTTTTATTCCAAACGTCACACCACATATTTGAGATCTGCGGGTTATTGTAAGTCATAACACTCTTTCTGACGTAAGGTAATGACTTCTTATCATTTGGTGGTAGGTGAAGATTGCTTTGGGATTTGTGCGGGTTTCGTCGCCATTCATTGTGTTGAAATACATTTATCTGTCCCTGTACCTCCTTTTTCTTTTTTACGTTTTTAAGCTCGAACAAATTTTTCCTACGACCTCGGCTGCCAAAGCCATCAAAGTTTTGTGTATACAATCCACAAACTTAAAGTGATTTTGACTAATCAGAATAATTTTGGTGACTTTGATAAACTTTTTTACGGGACTTTATCCAGCATTGTTTACAGGCAGAACACTCAATATGCCTCATATTTTTACTGCTCCAAAAACATTTATCAGTTTATTTATTATATATGCCACAAGTTATTTTACCACTTGGTTTTTGTGTGGTTTTCTTTGAGGATTTGTCTGAGCAAACTGAGGCTGTAACAGCGGGTTTTGACATTGCATCACGTGCTATCTCTTTTCCTTCAATAAGACCGATTATCTCATTGATATTTCTATCATCTAGATTTTCCCATCCTACCACCTCTTTACGGATATCCTCATCGGCTAAACCTGTTACCATGACATATTTTAAGATTATGTCTGTAAAATCTATCATTTGATAACTGCCATCCTTTGGGCATTTACATGTGTACGAGCATGTACTGGCTTTTTCCTTTTAACGGGCAGCAAATGATCTAGTATTTTCAGTCAAATTCTGTTTGCACTATGAAAGTCTGATCGTCGTACAACAACTGAAACAGGAATAACTGCAAGCTGCTTGATCATCCTTAAAAGCTCTTGCTCACTTAAATTTACTACATCTTCATGTCCTTTCAGAAAAGCATCGCCTAGATCTACTTTACATCACTGGTACAGTTGACGGCGTTTTTCTACATCTGTCATCTCCATGCTAGCTTTAAAGATAGTCCACTTTTGTACAAACTCTTCATTGGAGTCTGTCCCTATTCGAGGACGGTCCATCTTTGGAGGCTTTGGTTTTGAAGAATTTGCATTAATGTGAATATTGTTGTGAATGATAAGCAAAGAGGCAACTACTGAAGCATCGACGTCTGGTGTTTCATATGTGCAACTCTCAAGAGGGCATTTAATCACAGGCATTGTTGATTCAATATAGCAAGACTTTATCATAAATAATTATATCTTTTTTGGTTGAATTTATTTACAAACTAATTACAAGAATGATAAAGTCTGTAATACAAAACATTTTAAAAACTAAGAAAACACTTTTACAACGCCTAATCAGAGCTTGAAGCAGGCATTCCGCCTCGAAACAAGCACGAAGCAAACATTCTGCTACACAGAAGAAATAGCAACCGCCGCTATCTTTGATAGAAAACATATACCGCCAATCTTCAAGCAAGAAGATTTCAACAACCACCTAATCGAAGAAGCCTAGTCATTCAGTGGCATCGAGAATCTAAGTACTGCAAGTACTCTTTCATCAAATAATTCTATACTGAATTCCACAATCGAGTCCACAGCGTTCAGAGAAACAAACTTGAACATTCATATTATCAAGTAAGCCCAAAAAAACTGTGGCGTAACCTTAGGTATACTTCTACTAACAAGTTTTTTCTTATATTTAATCAATTCCGTCGTGATATTTACACATATTTATATTAACGTATCAACTTAATACTGAACTTTTTTTGAAATATTTATATATATTTACATCATCGTGCCTACTTAATATTGTATTCAATCGCCACGCTCCGATTACGGAAAGGAACCGAAAGAAAACCAAGCAAACGTTAATCAAGAATCTGTACACGAGACGTATACTCTTTTTATTATATAATTTAAATTGAATTTTTTTTAGTGAAAAACATTATTATTTATTGTCAAGTACTTTGAAAATAATATAAATAAAGTCTTTAGAATAGACCAGCACTTTTTTTTAGTCTAAGTCCAGTTTTTTTAGTAAAAGTTTCTTCTTAGTCGCAATGTTTATATAAAAAATTATTTAGCATGCTGCAGCTAATTAAAATAGTTGTACTTAATGAAATTAAAAAAAAAATCTTTACAAATAAAAGTAAACTTAAAAATATGATAAAATAGCATCAGTAATTTATTAAGGCAAAAGCCTAAATGTATGTTTACACAAAGTAAAAGTTTGTTTTATTGTCAATAGGAAAAGAAAACATTTTTGGTTGAAAAACTATTTGCAAACGGCAAAATTTTGCCCTGTAGCCTACGTGCCGAAATTTGTTGATCCTAGACTTTAACACATACTTTTACTTTAACTAGTGGAGAACTTTTAGATATTAAGTTTGGTAGCATTTTCCAACTGATTGGTAAACGATACTTTGTTATTGATTTTAAGACTGAAGTGTTGGCTATTGTCGGATTAAATTCCTAGAGTAATTTTCGATATTTTTAACTAAAAACCTGGTCAGAAAAAGATTTACTCAAAGAACTTATATAAACAATTTTTCTAATTAAATTTATCTGGTAGCTGAAAATGTTTTACACTAAAAATAAAAAAAAATAAAAACAAAAAACTGTTGCTTGATTCTTTTTCAAACTAATAAAACAACTTGTAGACATTATGATAAAAATGATAAAACTAATGATACTTTATTAGGCGAATAAAATCACAAAAATATTCATGCAAATTGTCATAATCTAGCAAAAACATTTTATAAATATATTTCATCACGAAATAAAGCCTTTTTTACTGACGACTTAACGCTACAGTTCTTTACATTTCTATAAGTTTCTGCATACAGCAAGTTTTATATAAATGTATCATATAAAAAACAATGGTGTTAAAACATCGTACATAAGAGTTTCGCAAGGTGGATGAAATTGAAAAGGATGGTGGAAAACCTTGATGTGTATAGTTGCCTTAATTTAGAACTATTTTGTTGATGTAATTCACATAAGCACAAACATAAAGGCTCTAAACTGTGGCATCCATGTTGATGTAACTATTATTGCCTCAGGTGTTTCGGGATGGCGATTTTCGTCTCAATATTGTCGCATCCCAGCATTTGTGTGCCGTTAGTTCCTCTAACAGCTTCATTTGCCTCTTCCTTGGTGGCAAACTGAACGTAGCCATGACCTCTGGACATTCCGTCAGGATGAAAACATACCTAGGCATATTTTTAATGTTTACTGGGTTGTTTTTTAAGTTTTTCTTTATATTATTTTTTTTACTGATAAAACTAAGGTAGTTTAACTAGATAACTAAAGAATAATAACGTAGGATAGTAGTTTGATAAAAATGGGGTAGCTAAATTAGACAGTTACAAAATACTTATTTGTTTCCATATATCGCTACTACTATATAAAGAATATGTTAATTGTATAATAAATATTCAACATAAACAATACTTGGAAATATTTCAAAACAGTTCGTCATAAAACAAACATTAAATTAAATTGCAAAACAGTTATATTAAAAACAAAAATAACCTTGGCCTCCACGATTCTTCCATATTGTTGAAATTCTCTTCTCAGCTTAGCATGACCTAGGTAATCAGCCAAGCCTCTAACGTATACACTGGTTCCCGGTTCATGACGTATTGGTGCGTTACGTGGAGCGAAAGTAGGCATAGGAGCCGGTGGAGCGAAATTAGGCACAGCAGCCGATGAATCGAAATCAGGCATAGGAGCCGATGGAGCGAAAGGTGGCATAGGAGCCGATGGAATAATAGGTGGCATAAGAGCCAATGGAAATAAAGCAGGCCTGGGAGCCGACGGATCGATAGGTTGCCTTGAGGCTAGGGTTCGCATGAAAGCCAATGAATCGATATAACTAGGAAGCATGATAATTTGAGGTGAATAATACACGGTGGGATCTGATGGCTTTTTCGCTTTTACGCCATAAGTTCTCTTAATTTCCAGTTCTAGAAATATTAGTAAAGTTTAAAATTTGTAGGTAGAATTTATAGGTCAATAAAAGTTGGTAATACTTTAAAAAAATTAAGAGACAACACAACTACTTGACTTTGTTAAGAATATATTACACTACATAAATATTACAGGAACGACTGAACTAAGATTTAAGTTGTTGAAAAACCTTTGGTTTACAGTCGAATTGAATGTATTTCTTAGAAAATAATGAGTTTCTAAAACTTAATGTAAAAAATATATAAAAATTAAAAAAAAACTTCACGTGAAAACTCTTAATAACTTTCCATTTTTAAAGTTCTTATTAACAAAATTACAACAACAAACCTTTCAAATTGTCATCTATCAATATTCTGCTGAACACAACATCAACTGATGATTTTTCTGCAAACTGAATCATCACTTTGTCCACGTTCCTCACCATTTCACATTTTTTAATCTCACCGTATACCTAAAAAAAATAGATAACTTAAATGTCTAACTATGATAAACACTTTAAACTAAAAACTATGAAATGTAACTATTGATTCTACAATTTGATGGCATAAGAACTTTAACAGCTTTTTGACCAATACAAAATATATTTTATGCTTACCTTGAAAATTTCTTTAAAATATTTTTCAGTTTTGTCTCCTAATGCAACATAAATCCTCTTTTCTTTATCCATTTGCAGTTCTTCTTTTGTTCTGTACTTACATACAGTAACCTGTATAACATGTATATTTTAATTAAGTTTATTTTAAACGGCAATTTAGTTGCAAGCAAGAGTGCTAAAAAATACTTAAACTTGATATTTAAATTTAACATTTAAAATGGGAGAATGAAACCATCAATTAAACTTTTAGTTAGAACTACTTATTAACTTGGATTGTCCTTTAGTCAAATAGCAATATAAATTACTTATAAATTCATATCAAGAGCCTAAATTCTAACTTGTTCTTATTTAAAATAAACTTACCAATCTTTCGTAAAGAATAGTGTTGTGATATTTTTTAACACACATGTCTGCTTCACTTATAGATTGAAATTCCACGATAGCATATCCTTTTGAAACTTCATTCCTATTTTTTGCTATCTGTTATAATATTAATATGCATAAAATCATTGAAAGTGAATAACATCAAAACGATTTCAAAGTTATCAATTTACTTGTTATTAAAAAAACATTTGTTGATATATACACACATTTTATGTTTTATAATTAGGTTTAAGTCTTGTTTGTTTTATCTGATTGCTACTAAGTTTTCTAGCACGTGAAACAAAGTTAATCAATATAAAACGTTACAGAAAATTGAGGAAAACAAACTTAGAAGTTATCAGTCATGAATACCAATAAAATTTACCTTGCAACTCTTCACATTTCCAATGGATGAATTCAAAAATTCCTCAATGTCACTTGCGCTGATGTTTTTGTCAATGTTGTTGATGTACACTTGGTTTTCCATTTTATAAAGTTTTATTAGTTTTTCTACGCTGAATTTTATTCAATTACACAAGTTAGACATTAGCAAAATACCAAAAAAAAAATTCATTTAAAATTGTAAATGTAGAAAGAATAGTTAAAAATTAAAAGTTTCAACAATGTAGAAACACAAATGCAAAAATGTATAAAACAGTCATAGGAAATATTTTTTAATTGAGTAAGTATAAAAATTTTGCAATCTAGATGAGCAATAAAAAGGTCAGAGGTATAAGTGAAGGTAAACATTCCTAATTAACCTTTCTACTTTGTTCTTGATAATGTACATTTTGTCATTAAAAAAAGGTATTATTCTATAGTATTTTTATTATGATTTTGAAGATTAGCACAAACAATTACCTGCCTGACGTTATAATCTTAAATTTAAAGGTCTTAAAACTAAAAAAGTTAAAATATAAAACAATAATTTCATAAACTTTTTTTTATCTATGTACATGCTTTATGCTTAGGGAAATAATGGCAATTATAGCAATTATGGTAGTGAGCACATTTTTCAAATAATAACATTGCTATACGTGCTAAACACTAAATACTAAATAAAGTGTCGATTTTATTAGTCTAAAATTTTGTGCTAGAGTCATTTGTGGCTGTCAATTGATTGAATTCTTACAACTATTCTACTAATGTAATTGCCATTTAGGCTTGAATTTAGAGTTATAACTTAAGGAAGAAAAATACCTAATTGAAAATTAAAAGCAACAATTATAAACTTGTGTTGCATTCTTGAAATGAAACACAAAAATATGTTTTTTGTTTAAAATATTTTTTCCAATATTAATTTATCCTTCTGTTTAATTCGAAGAAAATTTGATACAGAAAATTAGTAAAATTTTAAACTAAATTAAAAAAGACTTAAGGTTAGTTTACAAGTCTGTGTCCAAATTTAGTTTAACACCAAAAGCATATTAACTATTCTTTATGTTTGTAGCATATGAACTCCATAGTTTTTAGTTAAGTTTGATAACGTAACTTAAAAATTTAAAGTTCTAAACAGTATTAGTTTAAGTAAAATCAAATTAATTTCTTACCATTAGTTAGATTTATTTCTATTTTTCAATTAACATCTACTAATGCTAGTAGCTTAATAAACTAAAATTATTAATTTGGTTATTATTAGCTTCTTAAAATTATATATAGACTAAATTAAATAGTTTCAACAATTGTAATAAATACTCCTGTCTGACTAAAGGTGTTATCTAACTATCACTAGTACTAATCTGTACCTTACCATCTTAAACTCTAAAACAAACTAAACTAATGCTTTTGAAAATTGAAATTGGACATTATGGCTTTTTTTAGTATATTTTCAAAGGAACTGATTTTATACAACAACCAGGGGCATTGTCTGGGTTGGAGCATTAAAGTAAAAATTCTAAAAAATTTGAAATACATACTATAATGTAATAAGCTAATAAAATAGGTATTTTATCTAAATACTTTTGTTTACAATCTTTTTTTTGTGGAAGTATAGTATATAGTTATAAGTAAAGTAGGTAGAAACACAAATGCAGAAATGGTTGTAAACTGACAGGATAAATTTTTGGTATTGGAGGAAATAAAAAAAATTATAAGTTCTGCAATGATTAATATAAAGGTCTGCGGTGTAAGTGACATATTTTAAACAAAAACGAACTTTATTTTATAAAAGTGTTTCAGTTTTATACCTAATATCTTACTCCAAGCTATCCTTGATACAAATACATTAAAATAGGCATTCTGCTAATATATACTTTTATATAATAATAATTATAACTAAAACTCATTAGTTGTAACTATGTAATTAACTTCATAGTTTCAATTAACAACTAGTTAAAAATGTTATATACTATTTTGAATTAAAAAAAAAAAATATTTTTATCCACCTTCCATTTAAAAAAAATTACCAGCAAAAAATGTTTGTACTTGTAATTTTTGTTCTAAATTTTAACAATAAACTGTATGCTTAAATAAATTCTATTAACCTTTAGGTTTATATAATCTACTCTACAGTTTTCTATTTTAGTTAAATCATGTAACAAAAAGTAATTGCAATTTAAAATCATTTTGAAATATTTCCTTACCAATAATTTGATTTATACCTACTTTTCAAACTCACATTTACTAATGCTAATAGCTTAATACACTAAAATTATTAATTTGATTGTTATTAGCTTCTTAAAATTATAGATAGATTAAACTGGTAGTTAAAAAACTAAAAAAAGAATACTATCTAAATAATGATGATTACTGACTATCACTACTTTTGATCTGTACCTCACCACCTAAAGTTAAGGATAACCTAAATTAATGGATGGTAAAAAATGAAATGGACATTATGGCTTTTTTTTAGTATATTTTTAAAGAAACTAGTTTTATACACCAACCAGGGGCGTACTTTGGGTTAGAGAATTGGATCTAAACCCCCTAAAAAAGGTGAAATGCCTATTATATTGTAATATAACTCTTAAAACTATTATTTTATCTAAATAATTTTGTTCAGAATCAGGTTTTATAAGTATAGTACTTTTATTGAGTAAAATAAATATATAGTCTTAAGTAAATTAGGTAGAAACACAAATGCATAAAATAATTGTAAACTGACAGGAGAAATATTTTATAACAGAAGAAATACTAAACATATATAGGTCAGTAATAAATTATAAAATAGTCTGATGTGTAATGACAGATTTAAAATAAAACTGAACTTCATTTCATAAAATTTTTTAAGTTTTATACCTATTCTGTTACTCTAAAATATCTTATATAAAAAAATATTAAAAATTAGTGATGTACCAGATCCGGATACAGATTTTTTTTTCAAATTAAAATTTGGCCGGACCCGGATTCGGACTTTTTTTTAAATTCGAATCCGGCCGGAACCGGAAGCAGATCCGGATTTTTTTTTTCAAATTAAGATCCGGCCGGAACCGGACCCAGATATTTATTCAAATTAAAATCCAGACGGATACGGAACCGGATTCTTAATACTCTAAGTTCTTTGTAATGTAAGTAGTATAAAAACTACTATGGACGATAATGCAATTTTATATAACTATTTAAGTATAATTGTGTGAAGTTTATCTTTTATGTGTTTTATCTAACTATATACTTTTTATTTAGAAAAGTTATTGTTTAAAAATAATTTAGACTAAAAAACATTATGTGCTGCTAAAAATTAAATGATAAGAAAGTTTATGATATGTTATTAAGGTATAGTTAAGATTAACAGTTAAAAATAGTAGCTGGTATGTTTGCTAGTTTTCTGAACAAAATTTACATTCACATTTTATTAAAAAGTGAAAGAACAAAAGAAAACTTAAAATTGAAAGAACAGTAAAAAAACTTCAAATTGAAAGAACAAAATAAAACACTAAAGTATATTTTTTGCTAAACTTATAAACTTTCCAGGATTTTTGGCAACCAGAATATCACCTAATTTTAGCTAATAAAAGGGCTGCCACTCTTTAATTTAAAAAAACTAACCTAAGTGATTAGAAACTTTCCTGAGTCAGAATGAGTTTTTGGAAAACCAAAAAAAAATTACTTTAAGCTAATAATCAGTAGAACAGCTAGCCACAAGGTTGAACATTTTAAATAATTTTTACAATAAAGGCTATAGGGGGTTAAAGATTTTTTTTTTACAAGTTGATCTTATTTAATAGAATATTATATTAGCTAGCAAATGCTTTTTATAGCTATAAATAAAAAGTTTTTTTTGAGATATAAGCGGTTAAAACCGGAAAGTTCCATAGGGACCTAATGGAAGGCGCAAGCTTAAAACGCGGAAATATCCTTTTCACTAAAAATATATTTCCTACTAGGTTTTTAAAGCTAGGTACCTCAATTTTTCAAGTATATTCCTTACACAGTATAAAAGCTTTTGAGCGTTGGAATTTCAAATAATTGAAATTAACAAATTTCAGGTCTAAAATTCAAAAAATCATAAATTTAGAATGAAGGAGACTTTTTCTCAAAAAAATAAATCTTACAGTCAAATGATTTAAAATTTAGTAAAGAGTAAACTGTGAAAATTTGAATAAGATTGCATAAAACTGTAGGAGGAGATATGTTTTTAATAAAATGGCTTTTATTACGCCTTTTTATTTTGCACCTTCTATAAGGAAGCTATTAAGCTGGCCGGCTTTGACCCCTTGTATCTCAAAAACTACTTTAAATTTTGTTAAGCTGTAAAAAGTATCTGGTAGCTAAGTTTAAAATCTATCAAATAAGATCAGCTTGTAAAAATCATGGTGGACTCTCCTATAGCCTTACCAATCTGAAATTAAATAAAATCAAGTTCTTGAACAAAACTAACTAAAAAATCACAAAATATCGAAAACTGGATTATCTCAAACTCATTCAAAATCTATAAGAAAACTTAAAACTAGCCTGAGTTTTTATAAGAAACTAAACTAGCCAGAGGTAGCCTTAGATTTTCAAAAGTTCCGAAAAGTTTTTTAACTAGCAGGGTTGCCACTGTTTAAGTCAACAAAAAAACTAGCAAGAGTGAGTATAAACTAGCCTTAGTCTAAAATTTACTTTAACCTAAAAATCAGTAGAACAGCTAGCCATAAGGTTGACAATTTGGTAGTAAAGTTTTTAATTTTAAAACATAGGTTAAGAGTTGCATTTCTGAAATTTTTGTTTCATAGTTTAAATGAAAACAAATGTAAATAAGTCACGTGTACAAAATGAGCCAATCACGTTAGCTGTTTAATTTTCGAAATTGTTTTTTTTTACAAAAATGACTCTTTTTAATTTACACAAGGTTTGTTTTTGAAAAATATATTTTTCTGTATGCTCTTTTTTACTAACTAGATCCGAATCGGCCGGACCCGGACTTTTTTTTCAAATTAGACTCCGGCCGGAACCGGATCCGGATTTTTTTTTTTTCATATCAAGATCCGGCCGGATCCGGATATCCAACAAAAATGGCAATATCCGGCCGTATCCGGACCCGGATAGTGAGTCCGGTACATTACTATCAAAAATAGGCATTTTGCTAATCTATACTTTTAATTAATAATAATTATAACTAAAACTTAGTTAAAATTAGTTATTTAATAATAAATTTAAAATATTTCATAAAACTTAGAATTAAATTTTTTTTTAATACTTATCAAATTTCCACTTTTAAAATTGAGTGCCAGCCTAAGTTGTTTGTACTTGTAATTTTTAGTACCAATTCCAAAAAATTAGCTGCACACTTGAATATTAAAGATATTATAAGCAGAAGAAAAACTAAGATAATGAAATTAATTTTAAACGAAATAAAATTTATAAAGTGTCCTGTTTAGCCTTTAAGTTACATAAAAACTCCAAGCAAGCTAGATTTAAAAATTGACCTAAAAAATCATAAAACTTTATTTCAATATGCGTGAGATAACTTGCAAATTTACAAAATTAAAAGAAGGTTTTTGTGTTACATTTCGTAAAACTACTTTTTCTATGATTTTCTATAGAGCAGAGACTTGGAATTATTATTTATTCAATATTAAATACATAACATGCAGTTTTTGTCAAACAGGAAATTGTCAGCATACCAACACAACACAAACAGCATGTTTCACTTTAAAAAAATTAAGGGATATTTTTAACTAATACTTTTAAATATTAGGGAAATAAGTTGTATAAAAATGAAAGTAAAATGTTGCCTACCAAAAAGACAAAAATTAACAAGTAAAAACTCGTGAAGATATCTTAATAAAGCATTATCTTAATTAAATTATTAAAGTTATATTTCTAAATAAGGACATGGAATTTATTTACTAGTCTATTTCTAAACGTAGTTTAATGCCAAAAGTACATTAATTAATCTTTAGGTTTATATTATCTACTCTCTAGTTTTTTATTTAAGTTAAATCATGTTCTAAAATGTGTAAAGTACCCAAAAGCGTTTAATAATGTAATGAAAATATTTTATTATTATTATTTTATTTATACCTTTTTAAATAAACATTTACTAATGCTTATAGCTTAATACACTAAAATTATTAACTTTATTATTATAAGTTTCTTGAAACTATACTTAAACTAAGTTAAATAGTTCCAACATTTATTAAAAAAAGCAATGTCTGTCTTTAAATGTTATCTGACTATCACTAGTTCTAATATGTACTAACCTCAACTTTGAGATAAACTAAATTAATGGTTGCTATATAATAAAATGGAAATTATTGCTTTTTTAGTATATTTATAAAGGAACTTGTTTTTAACAGGATTGTTGTGTGGGTGGAGCTTTGGAGCAAAAACCCCTATAAAAAGCTAAATAATGTATTATAATGTTTTATACTAATAAATTATTATTTTTCATACACACTTTTGTTTACTATCAGTTTTTTATAAGTATAGTACTTTTATTTAGTAAAATAAGTATATGATTTTAATTAGTGTAGGTAGAACACAAATGCAGAAATAATTGTAAACTGGAGGAGAAATAGTTCTTAATGGAGGAAATGATAAGAATTTTTCAGTTTTAAATAAGCAATAAAAAGGTCTGAGGTGTAAATTACAGAATTAAAGCAAAAAACTGAACTTCATTCCGTAAAAGTTTTCAGTTTTATACCTAATCTGTTGCTTCTAGCGTTCCTAAATACAATTTTATTAAAAATAAAATTGCTGCTAATTCATACTTTTATTTCTTAAATAATAAAAGCTCCTCACTACTTTCTATTAACAACTAGCATTTTTCTAAAAGCATTTTATATTACTTGGCATTTTGAAAAACAGATTTCATACTTATCAAATTTCTACATTTCTACATAAAAGTGCCCGTATAAATTGTATGTAATTGTATGTTATGTTTAAATTTAAAAATAAAGATGTTATAAATAGATAAAAGTAAGTTTAAAAAAAAAAATTAAAACGACAAGAGATTTACAAAGTGTCCTATTTAGCCTTTAAGTTTCACAAAAACTCAAAGTAAGCTAGATTTCTAAAATGACCTGTAAAAAAATGATGTTAAAATGTGTGAATTAACTTGTAAATTATTTAATATAAAAAAGTTTTTTGTGTTTTATTTTGTAAAAGTACTTTTTCTATGGTTTTCTTTAGAGTAGGAGATTGGAAGTATTCTGTATTTATAATTAAATATTTAACAAGGAACTTAAAAATATTGAACTTAAAAATTTTTTAGTATTTTTTAGTTTAGAAGGATAGTTTTCAGCTCTGTACGTTAAAACGAAGTTTTTAGGTGGCTAATGCAAAAACACAGTTTTGCTATCTATTTTGATAATGTACTAACTAGTTACAGCTTAATAAACAACTAGATATATTAAAACAGCTTATCGCGAAACTTAATATATCGAATGTCTTCTGCTAAAATACAGTTTTATTCGCAAAATATTTCCCATTAAATTTTATAGTTTATTCCTAATAATAAATAATTGAATAGAACTTTAAAATAGTAAGTTATTCTATAGTATTTTTTTCATTTTTTAAGGAAGTTACCAGAAATAAATACTAGCCTGATATTTTTTAGAAAATGCTTAAAACTTAATAAGATATTGTTATTCATCATGACTAATTAAATAATATTGTAAAGCAAAATGTTAATTTATTCAGAGGAACTTATTTTAGAAAATGCTTCAAACTTAACAACACACGGTAATTTTGATTTTTTGTAAAAATTTAAGGGAACTTTTAAAATTTTTAAAACGTCAGAATAATTTCAAATAGTCTATTAAAAGTACTTAAGGATTTGAAAAAAACTCTGGAAAGTTTGAGGTTATTCACGGAAGATTTTATGATTCAAAGAGTGGCAAACAGGTACATTCTAGGATTTGGTTTATGTTATTTTCAAGGCCAGTTTTAGATTTTAAAGAAAAGGTCACTAATAATATTTTATCTCATTATTTTAAAGCAATTTATTAAAATTTTTCAGAGTTTTTTTTAATATTACAACAACTTGTAAATAGTATATATATAAAAAAATTAGTTTAAAAAAATTATGATAAAAAATTGGTCAACACACTTTGTATCAAGCTCATAATTAGTTTCATTAGTTAATGTCATTAGTGTCTTAATTAAGAGTAAGATTGCAAATTATCTTTAAGTTAAGACATTTTTTAAATCATACTTTCTACGACCTGGAAGAAATTCTGTTATATCTTTTAAAAATACTATGAACATAATTCTAAGTACAATCAATTGTAAAGGTTGAGTTAACTTTTGGTTAGTTAAAGGTCAGTTATTCTTTTAGGTAAAGTATTTTTTGATATATTAGCTTATAATATTTACGGTTATAGTTAATTTTAATTAAGTTCGGATTAAGTGTATAAAATAAAAATCACAGGGTAATTCCGGCCTCTTATTGTTTTTGTAACTTCGTTTTAGAACTAAAGCATTGTTTGTACAACAGATTTCTGTTTTGCCACAAGATATTTTTTAAGGGTATAGGGGGGAGGTTCAAAGCCAATCACTTCCATATTTTTATTTATATAACTATGATACTTCCATTACTAAGTAAAAGGGAAATACTTTTAATAATATACTTCAAAAAGATAAAAGGAAATTACATTCTAGGCCAGGAGGTTACATCCATGTAAAGTACGCACCAGCACAAGGTACGCACTAATTTTTTAAAATATATATGTTTTATATTTGAAGGGTATCTTTAAGGAGTACGCATCCGTTTAAGGTACGCACAAATTTTCAAAATTTTTATCTATTAAATTCAAAGAGTATCTTTAAGAAGTACGCATCCGTGTAAGGTAAGAATAAATTTAAGGGCATGGAGGTTTTTTTTTACAATGTGATCTCGTATTATATAGTTTCTAATAGGCTGCAAGATTTATTTTAAGATTATAAAATTCAAAATAATTTTTGAGATATAGCCGGTAAAAGTCGCAGGCAACAATAGGCTCATTATGGGAGGTGCAAACTAAATCAACGAATAACTAGAAATCACTAAGGCTATATCTCCTCCTAGCATTTTTAACATTACTACCACAAATTTTTAAGAAATGTTCTTTGCAATGTTTAGAAATTTTGTCGTAAGGAATTAAAAAAAAATCATAAAAAAATAATAAAAATGAAACGTTATAATATATTAGATAGATTTTTTTGCACTTTTTTTTTGTATAATTACAGTAGGAAACTTTGATGTATTATCATTATGTATTATAAAGTTAGGTATCAAAACATTTATTCGATTACAAAATTTTATTGTATGATTAGCAAGTTATATGAGAAACAAATATACTTAAGTTTTAAACTATTTAGATACATAATATTAAGTAATTAAATATTAAATTCTAAGTCAATATGGTGTTAATTTTTAACTACTTTTCTAACAATCATGTATCTAATTTGATACCTACAAAACTTTTAAACTATAAAGCAGGAGTCGAAGAAATTTTTATATTTTAAATCTATGCTCTTTTTATTTTACTTTATGACGTATTGCTTCTTGCACTTCATAGTTTAAATCAATCTCTTTCTGTTATATCTTTAGCGCTTAATTTAGTCTCAGATGAAAACGTGTTATTTATCTTCAAATAGTTATTTTAATCATAACTTACATTGTTCAGTATAGACCGGTACCTTTTTTCAAATCTAAGGCCAATGTTGTTTAGTAAACATCGTCTTTGGTCGCAAAGTTTAATTATAAAAAAGTCTTATGTAGTATATGAAATTCAGAAAATGCTATGCTCAACAAAAGATTATCCAAAAACTTTAAAAACATAGCATCAGTATATTAAAGTAAAAGTCAAAATGTATGTTTTAAACAATTTTTTTTTTTTTTAAATAATAGTTTTCGGTGAAAAGTAATTTAAAAACCGCAAAAGTTTGCTTTGTGGCATACAGGCATAAAGTTTTTCAATCCTTGTCACACTAACAAACACTGTTACTCAAAATAGTGGATATTTTTTAAGTCTAAAATTTGTTAGCATTTTGCAATCTATTGGTAAATCATAATTGTTAATCTATTTATCAAGACTGAAATGTTAGCTATTTTCCGTATAAACTATTTAAATTATTACTGCTAACCAAAGCATAACACTTATGCAAAAAAAAAAAAAAAAAGACAAACTCAAAGGACTCATAAAAGAAATATTCTGACCAATTTAATTTATCTGGTACCTGGATATTTGGTACACTAAAAAAGTATGACATTTAAAAACAAAACTGCTATTTGATTCTTTTTTCAAACTATTAAAATGGCTTTTATTATGTTGATTAAAATAATAACTGAATAAAATCACATTTCTTTAGACCAACAAAATCATTAAAAAAATCATGCGATTTGTTATGTTCAAGTAAAAACATTTCATGTACATATTTCTAAAACGAAATGAAGCCTAAATCCTAATCATCTAAAAAATCAGAGGCCGTTTATTAATAAAAAAAATGTTTATTGTAAACAAACCTTTCTGTATTGACTAACGATTAAACACTTCTTTGAAACTTCTAGTCTGTATATAGCATGTTATATTCTATTACTAGCGAAACGTCGTCAAACAATAAAAAAAAATTGTTTATAAATTTTAGTTTGCCATTTAAGTAATTTAATCTTATATTTTACTAGCTTATTTGATCTATAAATTGTTTTGAGAAAATATTTAGTAGTTCTAGAATAGACTCTATTAGTTGATATCTACAAACAAAACTACTTTTTTCATTTCTTTTGTACAGAAACTATAACTACAAGTATTGTTCATAGATTTTAAAAATTTAATTATTGTACTAAGATATCAGTAAGAAAAACTTTATGGCAAGTAGCAAATTTAAGTTATCTAAATATACTTTATAAAATGTCATTTCCAAATAAATTTGGACTAAATTGTTTAGTTTTTGTAATGTATGAATTAGGTTAGTTATGTCAAACCATTTGATTTTTTTTTAATGTTTTTATATTTGAGAAATACTTATTAAACGAGAAAAATGTTTGTTATTTTTTATATTTCAAAGAAAACTAAAATAATTGAATATAATGTTTTTTATTTATAACAAAGTAGTTTTTTTTTTAAGCTTTAATACGAAAGTATAAAAAGTATATTTTATTTTAAACAGCTGTGAAAGCTTTATGACGACAGGATAATCGATGCATAAATAAGAAATAAATAAACTTTTTTTGATTTTTTTTTAAAGATTTGTTACATAAAATCTTCTAAGTTTAGGTTAAAAAGATATATTTATTTAAAAGAAATGATTATTGTTTTTATTGCTATATTTAATTTTATAAAATAAGGAAGATGTTAATATTTTTCAACCTTTTAAATATCATTAAAAAAAATTAAGTTAAATTTAAAACTTTTTTATTAGTTGAATCTAAACAAATTTCATAACAACTGTAAATTTAATAAAATTAATTTACTTTAATTTAAAAGGAGTGTACAAAAAACTATTAACTTTAAGCAAAAGTTCTTTTAAGGATTGGTATTTTAATATTATTGTTATAGGTTTTATTATCTAATGAAGTAATGATTCCTAGTGCAAAGTTCAAAGTTTTGTATGAAAATCGTTATTGCAATCAAGATGAATTCGATATTGCTGTTTTTAAAAAAATTAACAAGCTTAAAAATAGAGTTGTTTCAATAAGCTGTTCTGATTTTAAATTTACTCTCGAACACAGTTTAATACCATTACAAACAAATTTGAATAAAGCTGTTTTTATTGGTTCTGAAGTATACATTTTTGAAAGAGAAATCACGAAAGAAGTTTACACAAAAAGCTTCAAATTGCATTCTAAAACGACCAATGTTTGTAAAGAACTGAAGTTTGTGTATAAGCGACTAAAATATTTCAGCGTTTGTTCATTTATGAGTTCTGTTTATGTAATTGGTGGTTATTTTGATAAGTATCAGTGGTTATCGTTCTATTCAAATAAATGTTATAAATATGATAAACTAAATAACGATTGGTTCAAAATTGCAAACTTGAATGTTAAGAAGTCCGATACAACTTGTTCAGTTTTTGAAGGCAAAATTGTGGTTACAGGAGGAGATAGTAATAGTGGGTATTAAAAATCAGTAGAAGCATTTGATCACCATGATAACAAATGGAATATTTTACCTGATATGATTGAAAATAGACTTAATCATTTTTCAGTTACAATTGGTAACAAATTGTTTGTGATAGGTGGAAATAGGAAATTAAGTTCTGAGGTTTACGATAGTGTATCAAGAAAGTTTACTATGTTTAATTTCAAATTACCGTGTTTTTCGAATGTATGTGAAATGGTGAGTTTCAATAACAAAATAGTAGTTTTTTGTGGATGCTTTTTTAAAAGGTGTTGCAGAATGTTTGTTTACAATGTACATGTACACAAATCGATATTTAATCAAGTTGTAACTGAAGAGAATTTGCATGTAGTAGAGATTCACAAAGTACCAAAACAATAAATTTTAAGGCAGACGTAAATGAATGAAGTAAAATTACTTACTTATAAAAGTTATTTACTTATTTCATTTATATAAGTTTTTTATGACTTTCTTCTGTTGAGGATTAAGTTAACAATTGATACTTTTTTGTTTAAAGTAACGTTTTGATTATTAGAAGTAAATAAATAAGCTAATTTAGCAATGATTTTATGATTTATATCTAGTTAATATACGGCAAATTACTTCTTAGTTAAACAATCTCATTTAACTCCTCCTTAACTTTTGTTTTATACTTGATGTAACTAGCTAAAATTTAGTAATACCTAGTTAAAAGAAAGTAAATATTGCTAAGTAGTTTGACTATCTTAGCTCCCAAATTAATTGAAATATTAAAAATAAAGTTAAAATAATGAATTCCCATCTAACTTTTTATAGTTTGATAATCCATCTGAAAATTTTAGTAATGAATTACTTATAAATAAGTTTGACAGACTTTACATACCAATTTAAGAAATAGACAAGACATAAAAGAACAATAAAACAAGTTGTACTAACCATTTAAAATATACTGAAGTTTGTAAGATGGTAAAAAAACTATGTAGCAAAGTCTTCAATAGTTGAGCAGTTTAGCCTCGGCAGGTCGACTTAGTACAACATTTTGATAAGTAAAAAAAGAAGTTAAAAATTTTGAAACAGTGTAAATAAAATCTTTTTGCTTACATAAAACAGGCTTACTTAGTAAGAAACAAATGGCTTCCAATTTACTTAAATCGAAAATATTACTGCAAGTTTTAATAACTTTAAATCTGTTTAGATTATAACAGTCTGCAACTGTTAATCAAATGTTTTGCAATGGATTAATATTTAGATGCATTTAAAACCTTAACGCTTCTTATCTGATACTATAACTGTCATAAATCTTATCATTTTTACAACATATTATATATAGTTAATTAAAAAAAAATAGTATTAAATAGTAAACTATTGAATATTTATGAATATTTATATGAAAATGAACATTTATTTAAAAACTTGATGAAAATAAAACAAGATTAGTTTTAACGTAAGTTTTAAATACGGATGGATAAAAATCTTCAAAGTCAAGTATTAAAAAGCTAATTAAAACAGGTGAGTGTAATGACAATTTTTTATTAAATGAAATCAAACAATACAATTTTTCATTTTACACTTTAAATTAGTACGAAACTACAATGAAAACTATAGATAAGCAAAACTTTAAATGTTTACGTTTGTCTATATATTTTCTGAAGTTATAACAAATAACCGCTGAAACTGTGTAAATTAAAATGATGTTATAAAAAATAACAAAGGAATTACCAAATTTTTCGACAACTACTAAAGTACAAAAAACATCATTACTTTTCAAAATATTATTATAGAATAACTAAAAATTATCAATAATATTTTTAAAATGACTTGTTTTAAACAAAAAAAAAAACAGAAATATTCTAAATGGTATAAACTTTTCTACGTTTGTTTTTTTCTTTATTTAAACATCTTATAACTTATCATAGTGTTTTTGATTTCAACATATAGCTCAAGTTAAACGTAGAATTTGATATTAAAAAAAGAAATTGATGTATCTTGATACTTAAAAAATCAACTGTCAGAAATTTATTATTTACTTAATAAACTAAACTTTTTTTAAGAAACACTTTAGTTTATATTGGGTCTACTATAAGATTTTCGATAAAATAGATTTTGATATAAAGTTTTAAATATTCAGTGTTTTACGAAATCTCTAAATCTATCAATGGTATATATATTAAATATTAAATAATAATACTCACATTTTGTGATAATAAAGTTTAAGTATTAAAATCTATATCTGTATATTCGTGATTGCAGTTGTTTTATTTTAATAGATTAGAGTTTCAATAGAGGTTCAACTAATAAGATATCAAAATTGTCTTGGTTTTAGAACAAAATTTACTTTACCTTAAGAATTATCTTATAGTAACCGGAATTCTTTTAAAAAATAATAACATTAGGTAAATAATCTTTTTTTAAAAACTATTAAGTAATCAAGGAAACTTAATTTAATAGTAATAAAAAACCACTGATTTTAGAAAAAAGATGTTTAAAAAACATAATATACTTTTATTGATAGTGCGCCGTTAAAATTTCAAATAATTTATAACATAACTATTATATGAAATGATGATGTTTGGATGAGATTCATTTGATATCCTAACTTATTAGTATTTAGTTAAGAACTGAAGTTATTTTTTAAGTTAGTTATAATATAAAGCAACAAGTGTGGCTTAAGTTTTATAATGAAGTTTTATAAAGACATTATTTCCTATAAACTATTTAGATCAAAAATAAAAATTTTGCGTTTTTTATTTGTCTTATAGTTAACATAATATCAACATTAACGAAGAAAAAAAAAACGGTAAATTAATTTTGTAACATCAAAAATTCTCTAAAAATAATTGTGTAAATAAAGTTTTTTAATCTACTTCCAAAAAGAAATCATACTTAAAGTTTTTATATATCTGTTTTCAAACTATTTTTTTTGTACTTTATGAACATCTGCTCTACGGAAATTCTTTTTAAACATTAAATTTATCATCTACTTTTTTACATTAATATTGTACTCGTATATTTTGTTTGAAGTGTTTGAAGAGAATTCTCAAAAATAACTAATTTGATATTTATGATCAATGTTTTGCAATGATTTAATCTACATGGCTCAAACGATAGCTTAACTACTGTTACAAGCAAACTTTATTTTAAAGTGAAAACAAAATAAAATATTTTAATTGAAAAGTAAATTTTCACAGTAGACTTCGTGAAATTTTATCATTTAAGATGAGATTTAATTTTCAACAAGCAGTATTTATATTTGTTATGTAACCTATTTAAAATTCCAAAAAAGTCACAAGTAGTTTTGCAAAGATATAATTCCGAAAAGTCACAGTCTACTAACTAAATATTAGTTTAACTAATCATTTCAATTATATGTAATATTATGGAGTCTATAATTATCACATCTTAGTAGACCGCAGCAATACAACAATAACATCACAGTAGATCGCAATGGTACAATTATCACATCAAAATATATCGATATGATATCATTATCACATCACAGTTTATCGCAAAGTTAAAGTATATTGCAAAGGTGCATCTATCACATCAGAGTAGATCGTAAAGATACAACTAACACATCACAGAATACCACAATGATATAACCTTAACATCACAACAGAATATAACTTGAACACTAGATATTATTCTAACAATATCCTTCAAAAAAATTAATAAAAATAGTTAACATATTACAAAATTTTAAATCAAACTGTTTTAATACTTTTTATTAACAGTTTTTCAATATTACATTAAAAATCTAAAATTTTAATACAATTAAATTTCAATACACAATTTTATTCATGTAGTCTCAAACGTATAATAATTGCTGTATAAACTAAACCTAAAACTTATTTTTTTTTAATTTTGCATAGGCCTGATAAAAGGCCGATAATCTAGCAAAGTAGACGGCTTATTTCTTGAAGTTCAATTAAGCTCACTAGTGTTGGCTAAGTAATAATGTTACTAATACAAATCAACCAGCGGTAGCAAACAAACAAGTGTTAATACAGAAATTAGTTAGCTGAACAAACATTCTTTAAGAAAGTAACACGAAAAAAAAACAACAAAAAAGTAATTCCTTTATTATAATTTACCACTGGTCACCAACTTCTGCTTACAAATTTGTTTGTTAGAACATATATATCACTGATTAGAAATATTCTAAGTTATAAATTTCAGCAATGAAACAACTATCACATTTCATTTGATGTCAACAATATAATTATGACATCAAAGTAGACAACGATGTTACAATTATCACATAACAGTAGACAACAATGTTACAACTATCACAGCACAGTAGACAACAATGTTACAACTACCACATCACAGTACACAACAATGTTACAACTATCACATCACAGTGGAAGACAATGCTAGAACTATCACATCACAGTAGATCTTAACAGTACCATTACGTAGATAACACCTACTTGAAAATGCTACTGAGAGTGATGGTTTTCCCACAGTCAATTTTTTTTGCCAAGATATTTAGGAAAAACATTAGATGCGTTGACGATTGTTTAGTTATATCCAAAACCCAAGTAAAAATGAAGCTTTATTTTTAAAATTAAACACTTTACATGAAAACATATTTTTCACTTGAGAAATAGAAAAGAACAACCAACTGCCATTTTTAGATATATTAATAGAAAAAAATAAACAAGCATTTTAACAAATTTCTATAGAAAAACAACTTTCACAGGGCAATACTTGCACTACCAATCTATTTGTAGCAAAAAACGAAAAGTAAACTTAATCAAAACACCTTATCATGTAACAAAATATGCATTTTGTTGTATTTTAAATGACCGCCAGGGGCGTTAGACGATTTTATATCAAATTACACTATAAAACTTTAAAAATGTTTGTGATAATGCTCATTAGGCCCTAGCTTGCGCACTACGCGCAGATCGATATGTTGTTCGTTATTTTTGTTTTTGGCTCAGTTAGCCATAAGATCGTGCAAAAAGCACACTAATTTTAAGAACTTAAGACACTGATTGAATTTAAGAACTTTGTTATGATTGTCATTTTATAAGAACTTTATCTTTATTTGTATAACTGTATTGTAATGTGCTCAGTTAGGCCATAAGACCGTGCGAGATGCACATTAACTGATTATAAGAACTGTTATATTATTTTATAAGATCTTGATGTTTATTTGCATGATTGTATTATATTGAGCTTAGTTTAGCCATCGTTGTGCATGAAGCAGGACATATATTAAGACTCTGTATTATTAGTAGTATTTTTAGTAAGACCTATTTTGTGCTTAAGATTGTGTCATTAAGACACTTTAAGAACATTATTAAGACATTTTAGTTTGTAGAATTTGGTGTTTACTTGTTGTGTTTATATTCGCAGTTTTATTCTACTGATAAATTGGCTGCTTTATTATTTCTACTTCCTAATTTTCACATTAACATCACGTTTTCAATAAACTCACTTAATTAAAGAAATTGTATATATTAAGTTTGTTACATACTTATTAATTATTAAGTTAAACCTAATGAGTAAGGTAAATTCAGTAAAAACCTTTAGAGCTAAACGCGCTAAGCGTTTAGCACAAAAAAGGGGACTTCCTCCAATTAAAGGTAGTTTCTACCTCAGGCCCTTTAGGACTACAATCATAGATCATACAAAATCTGTTCTATAGAATTACTTCATTTTAAGGTTACTAGTGTAAAAGAAATTTTAATAAAAAACGGATACTCACCAGATTTGATTAAGAGGGGTATAATGTCACACCACAATAGCCTAAAACAACCTAAGATTTACATACTGGAAAAGTTTCCAGCAATTTTAAAACTACCTTATATTGGAGAAAATCACGTGTATTTAAAAGCAAAGTAAAATACTTAACGAAAACATCTTACAATTCAGTGTGTCCAGGAGTTATAATTCTTTAAAAACCTTTATAAAACTTGCAGTTGAAGGATCCGATACCAGACCAAGACAAAATTTGTATAGCGTCCAAGTTTAATTGCTCTTGCGAAAAGAGCTATATCGGTCAGACTTCTAGGCACTTAAAAACCAGTGTAAAAGAACACCTATCTGCTTGTGTATTGAAATTCATTGAAAAACAACCTTAATTTAAGTCAACGGCGACAAAAAACGCAGCAAAAAGATCTTTAGTTACAGAACATTTAATAAATAATAGAGATAGTGCTAGGAATTATGACATTTCCAGGTTTAGAATAATCCGTCATTGCAATAGTGTATTTGATTTCGTGACGTTAGAGGCTATATTCATATTTTTAGAGAAACTAGATTTGTTCCAACAAAAGAAATTCGATTACAAAGTGCCTTTATATAGTTAAATTATCCATTCTTTTTGTTAGTAGTGTTTGAGTTTGATTATTTCTTACTTTACTGTGATCATTTATTGCGCTTATTACTTTGTTAGTTTTAACTTTTTATGCTTTTATTTAAAAACTATTCATGATTTACAATTTTTCTGCAGTTAGGTTCTGACGAAAATTAGTGAAACAAGTATAAACTATCACAAAAAAACTTTGGTGAGTGTTTTATATATATTTATGCATTTAAATAAATAAGCTAATAATGTTTGAAGTTTAAAAAAAATATTTACGTACACGTAAAACAAAAGAGTTGCATATAAGTTTATTTCTTAATGACTAAAGAACACTAATGTAAAAAATTGTAGTTCCATAGTGTTGCGGAAAAATTCGGTGTGATTATGTAAGACTTCATTGAGATGCAGACAACAGTTATAAATATTTGTAGACAAGTAGAAGTTTGCTTTGAAAAGCTTTAAGTTTTAGGTTATTATTATACCAGTTGTCGTAATATGTTCGATATTACATAATCTAAAACCCGATTTGTGACTTTTTTTGAAATTTAAATGATTAATATTGATTACAATCAAAGTTTAACCTAATTTTTAAAAGCTATGACTTGTCAACACTAATTAAAATTAAAGATTCACTTTAGATTTAATTTTGCAGACTATAAGAACGTTTGTTGAGATTTAAATAAATTCTACGTCACTTAAAAAATGCATTAAAGCTTGAATATGATTATAAAACACTTTTGATGACATTGTAGTATCGTTGCAATCTAATGTCATGCTATAGTTGTATTGTTGCAATCTAAAGTGATGTGATAGTTGCGTAATTGCAATCTACTGTGATGTAATAGTTGTATCTTTGCAATCTACTGTGATGTTTAGTTGTATAGTTGCAACCTGTTGTGATGTGGTAGTTGTAATAATGCAATCGACTGTAATATGATACTTGGATCATTGCGGTCTACTAAATGGAATAACTGTATTTTTGCAATCTACTGTGAGGTGAAATTTGTAAATTTTCAATCTACTTTGACGTAAAAGTTGGATTATTGCGGTCTAATGTAATGTAATAGTTGTATTGTTGCAATCTTTTGTCTTAAGATAATTGTATCATTGCAACCTATTGTGATGTCATAGTTGTATTATTGCTATCTATTGTGATGTTAAAGTTGTGTCATTGCAGTCTACTAGATAGATCATTTCTATAGTCGCAATCTTATGTGATGTGCTATATTTATTAGTACTAATAATTACTTTCCTAAAAAATGTGAAAGCTGTATAATTTGTTTCTCTAAAATATTAGTTGTCAAAAAAACGACAAGTTTTATTCGAATTTTTATCATTACTAGTTTTACAATTTAGAACTCAGATTATCTTTAATACTTTATAAAACAACAACAACTGTGATTAAATTTAACTATTTTAAAACTAGTAATAAGTAACTGTATAATTTGAGTAAGAAATACTTTTTTTTTTTTCTAAAAAAGTGCGAAAAAAAGCGTTAGGTTTTTTTTTTACTTTTATAAAAAAAATAGTCATTGCATACGAGAAAGATTGTATAAGTAAAACTTTAAACTTAACCACTTATAAAAATTCTCAGATTAAAAATAAAACATTTTGCTCTTTGAAGAAAAACTATTTATATCGTTAAAATTAAAATAAGACAACGTATAAAAAGATAATTTTAATTTTTTTAACACTATTTTAATTATTTAACTTAAAGTTTTTATACTAATTATTTTTTAAATATAGAAACTGGCCGTTTTTGTGTACGTTTTTAAACCGTTTAGGTTGAAGAGTTTTAAAACTTGTGCAGTCAAAATTAATATAGGTCTGGCCTATTATTCTCATCGACGGGCCGAGTTTACCACAGTGATTTCGGAGACTTGTAAACAAAACATTCAACTGTCTTATTATTTTTTTTGTTGCAATGATCTTATTTACCAAACATATACTTAAGATACTAATTGGATTACAAAAACTTAGTACTTTATATGTTACTAGAATATTTAGTGATACAATCTAAGAACTGTATAACTAAGCTGTGTTTTATAGTAAATACTGAGAAAGTAAAAACAATAACTGCTACAACTAATAATAATTCTAAAGCGTAGTACAAATTTCATTCTATTAGCTATTTACTTAATTTTTAAGTACCATAAGTACTTGTTTAGATATTATCTACATTTTTGTATATAACTTCTAACTTTTCTTTTTGATAACTGTTGAGAACATTATTACATACTTAAAAAATTTAAATTTTAATTTTTAGCTTTTATTTATAATTCATAACCTTATTACATGCTCAATAAATATATAAATAATTTAACTAGTTATACCATTGTTCATTAATAACCTAATTAAAATATTTTTTTATAAAAGTAAATTAAAATAATTAACATAAACGTTTATTTCATTATTTGTTTTACAAAATGTTATCTTAAAAGATATTAAGTAAGTAACAAATAAAAAAGTAGTGCAAGATTTTTTAATTTTTCAGTATATAAGGAAAACTAAAATTAATTAAACTGTATGTACCATTAAAAATTTAATAATTTAGTCTGTTATTAATTAAATTAATAGTAAACTGTAACTCTCAAAACTTAATTTTGTTACCGTACAATATTTGCATATAAAAATGCTTGACTTTCTACTAAGATTTTTATATTTTTCAGTATATAAGGAAAACTAAAATTAATTAAACTGTATGTACTGTTAAGAAATTAATAAATTAGTCTGTTATTAATTAAATTAATAAACAAACTGTAATTCTAAAAAACTTAATTTTGAAACCGTACAATATTTGCGTATAAAAATGCTTTACTTCTACTTAAAACCTTAGTGTTGATAACATGTTTTCTAGAACATTTTAACCTAATTAACTTTTTTATTCATTTAAACAAATTTAATTTTTTTAGAAAACAAAATGCATTTTTCATTATTAATGTTTTTTAAATAAATAAAGTGAGCAGATACCTAGTTAATTCAACCTAAAATGATTAAAAGTTATTTTTAAATTTAAATATCATTGTGCACATTAAAAACAATAAAAAAAATTGTACTAGCTACCTATTTTACAAAAAATATATTAAATTCAGTTTTAAGAATAGAATCATTGTATAGAAATTTGTATATTTTGAAAAATACTTCAGCCTATTTTTGAAATGCAAGCCTCTAACAACAAATTTGATATAAATAAAACTAATTTATATTTCATGCTTCTTTTACTGAATCTTTTAAATTGATATCTTCATTAAAGATACCAACTATCTTTTATAAGTTTAGTTCAGTGATTCAGCTTAAGCAACTTTTTCAGCGTTTTGTTTACTTTTTTATATAGTCTTGCTACTATGATTTGATAAGTATAATCGTTAACATAATATGATTGAATGATTAATAGTATATTCATTTGTTTTGAATATTACAAGGAAAAATAGTTTTGTCTATTTATTTAATAATTTAGTAACTACTTTCAAATGCACCATTTAAAACTTTATTTTATTATCTATTTAATTTTACCGTTGCTTTTTTATTGAAATTTAGTTGTAAAAACTGTTTTAAATTTATTTCTACATGGGATCGACAAACTAAAACTTAAAATGTTTAATTAAACAGTTTTATGATGTCTTTGGCAAAACTTAAACCTACGATTTATATTATTTTATTTAACAGATCAAAGGATCCTTTTATTAAATAAAGATTCAGACTTAAATACAGTTTTGAATAAAAATACTTAAATAAATATATTAAAACTTTCCTACTGTGAAACTAGTTATGTATATTAAGAAAATATATTTATAAATAGAGGTATACCAAAAGGAGGTTTCTTCATAAAACGTATTTTCTTTGCTTAAACTAAATTTAACTTAGTAATAAAAAAAAACAGTAAGTCTCTTTATTTTATTTAATTTTGTATAAACTAGGACAGCAAAATATCATAGTGATAAACTAATTAAGGCACTTATAAAACAACTAAAAAGTGCGTGTGAAGCGTCATCAACAAAATTGTACAACAAGAAGTAAATAGCGTGAAAAAATATACAAGAGAAAACACAATCTCTTATAAAGGTTGACAACCAATTCAGAGCAGTCTTGAATATTTTTGCTTCGAAACACGAGCTAAGACTCTTTATGGTTTTCTCTGTGTATTCAGCAAACTTTTCATAAGAAAACAATGTTCTGAGCCTTTGTGAATAAGGAAACTTAACAATGTATCCTGTGCAACTACAAGCATAGTTAATTGTCCAATGGAAGAAATTTGTGAAGACTGAATAATATAAGTAGAAACAAATTATACATAAAATTGTCAAGCAGATTAATAAAAAACTTGTACAACTTTTCAATGTATATTTTGTTGATTCTTCTGTTTTCTGATGAGAAGTTTCGTCTTCGTTTTCAAGTAAACTTAAGTTTGGCTTTTCTGTATTTTTTTTACCAGACAAGACACCTTTTAATTTTGAAAATTGAATTGGCACGACATATTTTTCAACTGTTTTTTCTTTTGGAGTTTTAACTTTAGTCTGCGCAACCATTCTTGCATACGTATTATCACTTTTGTATTCTGTTTGTATTTCTGACTCTAAACAGTCGCTTCGTTTTGATTGTGAATAAAAACAGTGTTCATAGTCCTGCATCTAAAAAATTAATGATTTTAAATATTTACAATGAAAAACTAAGACAAGTTAATGTTCTACAAACAAAGCCCGAGAGTTAGTTGAGTGTGATCATTGCTTAAGCGCATGAAACACTGTGTAAGGTAATAAACAGCAAGACTTTAATTGTCCCATTTTTTTCTAGTTAAATTAAAAAAAAATTATTAATTTATTTAAATTATAAAAACTCACGTGTTTCACACTTTTGGAAATTTTTTCTTTCTCGTTTTCTACTTCTGTTTTAGTTTCCCTTATTTTATGTGAACAACTTTTTGTTTTATTTGAAAACCAACTGTTTTCATAACTTTGCGTCTGTAAAAAAAAATTGAAACTAACAAAAAATCAAAAAGGTATACTAACTTTTCACATGTATATCTAAATAACTAATGTAAACTTATACATCTATTGGTTTTCAAAAATATCAAAACCAAGAATAAAATAAAAATGTATTATATCAATAAGGCATAATGATATAATGTCTAACTTAAAAAGCTAGAATTATCAGATTTTTTTTTAATTTAAAGATTCTAAATAAAATATACTCATAGATTTAGAGTAGTATTTAGCTACTTTAAATGTTTATATAAAGCAAGTAGCAAACAATTATAAAAAACTTATTAAGCTATTCTTATGTATAACTTATGTCTTGTTTAAAAGATTAAGTAAACATATGTACAGTACCGAATAAAAATTAATTGAAAAGTGGGCTTACTTTAGTAATTTCTTTAGCACCAATTGAATTAAAACTTTTTGACTTTCGATGAAGTCTCTTTCGTAAGCACTCATTCTGATAATTTTTATTTCTGATGAAATCTCTATGATTGTAGATCATTTTGCTACACGTCATTGGACTGTAGTTGTTTTTATTTTCCATCTTTTCCTTGATAATCTGTTTTGTTATAAATAATCTATTATCACTTAGATGTTTTGTTTTCAAAAATTTTGCGTAGACAAAAATCTGCTTATTGTAAGCTTTGTCTTGACTTTAAAACTAGTACTAGTTTTATCATACTCATGTATATAGTCTTAATGCTAAATATTAGTAGAGTATTAAATATTTAATATCTTTATTGACTTTGAAGCATGAATAACCATCATAATTTGACAAAAACATAAAAAAAAAATTTTAAATACATTTTAACTTGTCTAATCTGTTAAAAAAAGTAGAGCAACATAAAAAAAATATTTAAAAAGAGATTTCTAACCTTAACATCATCTTTTTTAGTTTCAAAATTTTGTATCTTATTTTGATGTGTACACTTTTGCATATTTTGTTTGCTTTTTTCGACAGGTTGTTTTGAGATTTTAGGCTTTTCAGACATTTTTGAGTGTAAATAAATGACATTGAACGCTTTTAATTAAGTTTCTGAAAAATTACAAAAAGGTTTAAAGCTTAAATATACTTGAAGAGACAAAAATATTACTAAACAAAGTTGTTTAAAACCATTAACGTAAAAAACTCAAATTAAACTTTAATTTTTTTTTCTTGGACTTATACGATTTATTCAGACGACTAAATTTTTACAACAAGATTATTGTAAGCATTTAGAAAATTTCTACAAAATTAGTTATAAAATTTTTTAAAATGTTAGTAAAATTTGTGCAACTTATAGAAATGGAGTAGTTGTAAATTAAAATTTCTATTTTCAACGAGTATTTAAATTTATTAGTAATAACGTTTATATCGGAAAATTAACCAAAAGGTCAGACTTAATTGCATTTTAGTTGAGTCAGCAATATTTTTCACAGGTTTTTCAAATTTTATTTTTTGTTTATCCTTTATTTTTAATTAAAAATACTCAAAAAAATTAAAAATAATGAAAAATATGAAGTTTAAATAGTAAAAACTACATCAAACATTAGCTATGAAGAATTAAATTTTATAAACAAGTTTACTCAATAACAGTTTAAAATCCAAATTTGTAAACCATACTTTTTCCTTAGAATTATCATATATAGATAATAATTATAAATAATTTTTCAGTAGATTAAAAATCTCAGTATTAAAAGTTTACAAACTTTTCTAAAACAACTAAAAGTAATTAATTAAATTAGTAAAAAATTAATGTATAGTTTTATGTTGAATTAATGTTTAACTTGTAAATCAAATAAAGCTGTCATTTAAGATAAGAAAAAAATGAATTATCAATTTATTAAATTATCTATGTTAGCTTTTTTAACAGTTACTCCTAGCACTGTTAAGCATAAATGATCAAATTATTTGCATTGCATATGATAAGTAAAGTTTACACGATTCATTAGTTGAGCTCATTTGTAATTACTCAACATTCAAAAATTAATTATTAAAAAGAATGTGAAAAATTCTTTAAATTACATTTTAATTAAAAAGATATTGCAACTATTTTTATTATATAGGTAAATTGATAGAGTAACCTTATATAATTATTTTCAGTGATAGCAAATATTCTAATAGAAATAGAAATTAAAGTTTTTTATAATGTTTAACTATTAATTTATAAACTAAAGGAACCCTAAAAAATATTTTTACTTTAAATGTCATAAATAATACTAAAAATGGTATTTAATTGTACCTACTAAACAAACAAAAACTAAATCACACATAACTATAAAAAAATCAATAAACAAATTTAACTTAACCAAAATTTTAAAACCAAATCTTTAATTTAAATTTTTTCTGTTAGAAGTATATTAATTGTAGTTAAAAAAAATTGATTAATTATTTGTAAACTAAAAGTGTTCATTTAAAAAATTTACAACCTTATAAGCAACTTAAAACTAGTTAATTAAAAAAGTTATTATGGTGAAAGAATGTTTAACTTTTAATCAAATAAAAGCTGTCTTTTATGATTAAAACAAACTGATTTATAAATTTTCTAAACTATCTAAGTTTTTTCAAGCTGTTACTTCTAGCACAGTTAATTGCAACTGACCAAATTGTATTCATTGCACATGATAAGTAAAGTTTACACGGTTCATTGGTTGAGCTTAATTTGTAAAATTCTACATTCAAAAATATATTATTAAACAGAATATGAAAGATCTTTTCCTTTACATTTAAACTAAAAATGAATTTGCAACTTTTTCTATTATTAAAAAAATTGATAGAGTAACATTTTTAATTATTTTCAGTAGAAGCAAATATTATAAATGTTTTATATAAAGTTTAATTTTTAGTTGTTTAAACTAAAGAAACCCTAAATAAATATTTTTACTTAAAATATTATAAATAGTACTGAAAAAGTTATTTTAGTGTACCTACTAAACACACAAAAAACTACATCACACTTTTATTATTTAAAAGAAAAATAATAAACATATCTAGTTTAACTTAAATTTTAAAACCAAAACTTAAATTTTTTTGTTAGTATATCAATTGGAGTTAAAAAGAATAAACTAAACATTTGTAAATTATAAGTCTTCATCTAAAAAAAATACAACCTTATAAGCAACTTAAAACTAGTTAATAAAAAAAAACTTTATGGTGAAAGAATGTTTTACTTTTAATCAAATAAAAGCTGTCGTTTATGAATAAAACAAACTTATTTATAAATTTTCTAAACTATCTATGTTTTTTCAAGCTGTTACTTCTAGCACAATTAATTGCAACTGACCAAATTGTATTCATTGCATATGATAAGTGAAGTTTACACGGTTCATTGGTTGAGCTCAACTTGTAAAATTCAACATTCAAAAATAAATTATTAAACAGAATATGAAGGAGTTTTTCCATTACATTTTAACTAAAAAGAAATTTGCAAATATTTCTATTATTTATAAAACTAATAGAGTAACCTTTTTAATTTATTTCAGTAAAAGCAACTGTTCTAAAAGTAGAAGTTATTAAAGTTTTATATAAAGTTTAATTGTTAGTTGTTTAAACTAAAGAAACCCTAAATAAATATATTTACTTTAAATGTTATAAATAATACTAAAAAAGTTATTTTAGTGTACCTACTAAACTCACAAAAAACTACATCACACACTAACTATGAAAAATAAATTTAGTAAACAAATTAAACTTAACTTATATTTTAAAATCAAAACTAAAAAACTTTTTTTTTGTTAGTATATCAATTGTAGTCAGAAAGAATAAACTAAACATTTGTAAATTAAAAGTCTTCATCTAAAAAATATACAACCATATAAGCAACTTCAAACTCCTTATTTAAATAGATTATTATTCTGAATTAATGTTTCACCCAATTAAATAAAAGTTGTAACTTATGATTAAAACAAACTGATTTTCAAATGTATTAAATTATCTATGTTAAAACTTTTTAAGCTGTTACTCATACGACTGTTAAGCATAACTGATAAAATTTTTAAATTGCATAAGATAACTTAAGTTTACACAGTTCATTGATTGAGCTCAATTTGAAAACTCTACATTCAAAAATAAATTCTTAAATAGAATATGAAAGATCCTTTCCTTTACATTTTAACTAAAAATGAATTTGCAACTCTATTATTCTATTTTATAAAACAGTGATAGAGTAACCTTAAATATTTTTTTCAGTAATAGCAAATATTCTAATAGTAAAAGTAATTAAAGCTTTTTATAATGTTTAACTTTGGTTTGTTTAAACTTAAGAAAATCTAAAAAAATATTTATAATCTAAAGTTATAAATAGTTCTAAAAAGGTTTATTTTATTGTACTTACTCAATACACAAAAAACTACATCTCACACTAACTATGAGAACTAAATAAAAAAAAACTTAACATAAACTTTCAAACCAAAATTTATAAATTAATTTTTTTCGCTAAAAGTATATCAATTAAAGTTGTAAATTATAAATTAATTATTTGTAAACATTCATCTGAATAATATACAACCATATAAAAAACCTAAAACTTGTTAATTAAATAGGATAGTATGTTGAAAAATTGTTTAACTTTTTATCAAATATAAGCTATAATTTATGATTAAAATAAACTTATTTCTAAATTTATTAAACTATCAATGGTACAATTTATTAGAATTTATTAGAATGTTTTTAGTAGAAATCTATTAAACCTTTAGTTACCAAACATACAAAAACCTGCACATCAAACTATGATAAACAAAATTCATTTAACAATTTTATCTCAACCACAGCTTTATAATCAAAATTTTTATAGAAAACGTTTGTCACTAAAAATATTTTATGTACATGTAATAATCAATAAAAAATATTCTTTTAATAACTGTAAATTAAGATAATGTAAATTTTTCAAAAACAACAAAAAAACTTAACTTTATTTGGTTTTCCAACTTATTTCTACTACTTACAACTGTTTTCGTAAAATGCCTGGTGTAAAATATTTGTACTTCTAAAATATTTCTGATTTAAGTTTCTAATTATTTCCGAAATATGAACAATTAAGAATACTTAACAGCACAAAGAAACTTGTAATGTATTCTGATGTAACCTATAGATGTAGGTTACTTAAATATTAAACTTGACTTATTTGTGTAGTATACAGTACAACCACAACCATAACTGTATTTTAGATTTAACTTATACTAAATAATACTTAAGGCTAATCTATGTTTATTATACAAACTTTAGTTATGACTTTTGGTGGTTATACTTTATATTAAAATCAATCACTAAAATTAAAAAACATTATACTTCAGAAAATAAATTGAAATTAATTTTGTTATTAAATTTAAATATTTACACAACAATTAATTTCTAAAAAAATTAACTTTAAGAATGAATAACTGAGTTATGAAAAAACTACATGAAATTTAAATCAAAAAACTGCTTATAATTAATAAAATTGTTTAAAAAAGAATTTACAATAAACAAAAAATAATACAAATTTATACATGTTAGCATGAGAAAGATAGTCTACAATGCATGTCACTGCCCTGTTGATAAGTTATTATATATGACTGTAGTATGCAAATGCAAAATTGCATAAGTAAAACACGTGACCTTGCAAGCTTTCTCTTAAACGCTTGGATGAGCAAGAACTTTAACTCAAAACTTTCTATTAAGTTAAAGCAGTTTGAAATCATGTAACACTTCCTCTTCTTACACTTTTCTTACTTTTTGTTAAAAGATAATCACTACCTTTCATTAAACAAAAAAATGTAACAAATATAAAAATACAACTTGGTCTAAAAGTTATTGTTAGAGTATTTTAAAAATTTATTTAAGGTTTATAAAAAAAAAACGAAACTATTTTGAACAAATGGTCTTTCAGTTCTAAGTTTTTTTGTTTAACTTTAACAATTCATTTTATTTTAAAAACAATATTAAATTATGTTACAACCTAATATAAAAATTGTAGTATTTGAAAAAGAGATAACTAATAAGAACACTTATAAAGCATCGCTCAAATTGTATGCCTATCCCCCATGGTACAAATTTCTAAAAGTCAAGTATATTACTGGTCTTTCTGTCTTAGTTACTAATAAATATTGTCTTATTTCTTCAACTTTTTTACAATTTAAGAGCATTACATAATTTTATAGTGACTCACTTGATTTAAAGCTGGTCACGACTTTTTTGCACTTATATTTTGTCAGTTCTACAGTAATTATTCGGACTAAATTTTTCAGTTCTAATTTGACTTTATGAACATAAATTTTGTCAGTTTTATTTTGACACAGTAGACTTTCAATTTGGCAGTTATATTTCGACTTTAAAAATTTTGTGACTTGTTGGGTCTTACACTGGGACAATTTGTGACTTATTTGACTTAAACCTTGTCACAAATTATCTGTGATTCATTAAGATTAAAATTCTTTTAAAACATTTATATTTATTATCGAATCTCCCTATGGTACTTTATTTAATATGACCCTCTAATGCCTGTTAATTTTAATAACACATTATTCTTTATGATAGTGGTTAAACTCCAAAAGCTACATAAAGGAGCAGAAAGCAAAACTGTGAAACGAAAATGACAAAAATATAAGAGTGTTAAATAAAAATGTGATAAATACTACCTTAAACATATAAGGTAACATACTTGTAAAATATATTTGAGTAAAATACTCACTTAGTCTCATTCAACACTTACCTAGAAAAATCAAGATTCTTTATCTGTAGATCGCTAATTGTAATCTACAAAGAAATGTGGATAACTTAACCTTAACTAAATAGTTTGGTTACAGCACATATACATACCACACTATGTGCTATACTTGTTTTCAAAATTAACTTAGAACATAAAGATACTGAATAGACACTCTATATGCTACTTATAAAACTTAAAGGCATGACAACCAATAAAATTATTTTATTAAAGAACCATGTAGGAAATAATTAAAAAAAAACATTATGCTTTAGAAAAACCTTAAAAGACTTTTAGTTGTTAGGGAATATGTTTAATATTATATAAAATAATATTAAATTAAACTACTTAGAGTCTAATTCAAAAAACTGCTTACAAGATACTATATTGTTTTCAAAAACTTTACATTAAAAAACAAATAATACAAATTTCAAATGTTTGCAGCAGCAAGGTTATCTAGAATTCATGTCGCTGCCCAACTAATGACTATTTATCTGTGGTTGTAGTATGAAAATGCATAATTGCATAAGAAAAACTCATGACCCTGCGAGCTTTCTCTTTAACGCTTGGGAGAACAAGAACATTAGCTAAAAATTTCACATTAAGTTAAAAAAGCTTTTAAAGGCAGTTTGATTTCCTATTACAATGAGTTACTTAACACTATCGAATATTTGAAATTATTAAATATGCAGTTTTAGATATTTTTATTTTTAAAGAAAATATTTTTGTAAATTGTTCATATAGCAGTTTTATTTCCTCATCAAAATTTTAATTCCGTTACTAATTGAAAACATTTATTAGTATTTACTACTATTAAAAGGTTTTATTAAAAGATAAGACTGAAATTTTGTTTTAAATTACTAAATTAATGAATTACTAACTTACTTTTGTAAAACAACTTACTTAATTGTAATTAGCATGTCACAGAAATGAATGTTTTTATACTACCTTGTGATTTAAAAGATCTTTTGTTGTCATTTCTGATGTGTAGTTTTAATATAAGTTAAATATATTTAATTAAATTAATTTAGTTTTAATTAATACTAATAGCTTTTTCCTTTTAATTACTTTATGATTACTATTTAACTGCATAAGTTTAAACATCATTTTTTATGTTAGCTTTGTATTTTACTAAGACAACAGCTCGAAATATATTTAATTAATTGAATTGTGTATCCAGAATTAAAAAAAAAATCTGTTATTATTAAGTCTAACTCCTAGCCCTTTTAGTTAAAACTGGTCACGTAAACTGCCTTCAGCTGGTTTAATACAGTTTTATTTCCTAAATAATTTCAAAAAAATAATATTCCAATATGTCAATAACAAAATCACTAATTAGTACATAGTAACTAATAACACATTAATATGTAACCCAAATATGTAGGTTACTTAAATATTAAAATTCTTTGGTTATAGTGTAGTAAAATACTAAAAACTAAACTGTATTTTAGACTTAACTTCTACTAAATGATACTTCAAGCTATGCATTACAACTTATAAAAACTAAGTATGTCTTCAGTAGTTAAATTAAATTTAAAAACATATCAAACACTAAGTTTAAAGATCATCATACTTTAGTTTAAAACATCTGTTTTCAAGCTAATCAAAACCTGTGTACAATAAATTACTAAAATTAAAATCAGTATACCCTAAGATCTTTTTTTGATAAGTGCCGCTAGTGGTGGATCTACGTCTATACTTTTATTAGATCATTTATCTGAAAGCAAAATTTTGATTGCATGACAATTCGAATTCTTCAAAAAACTATATCTAAAGTAGAGACTATATCTTAAAAAGTGATGTACTTTCGAAAAAATATTGGACTAATTCAAAAATATAAATGACTATGATAGAACGACTAAAGTATATGAATAATTTTTAATTTTAATTTAGTTTCAGAAAATAAAAGATAAAAATGAAATATTTAACCAGATAAAAATAAAATAGGTATGTTGTTAGCCGAATTCAGTCTTAAAGTTATTTACTTCTATCATAAATGAATCTATAAAGGTAGACAATTGTTTTAAGCTTTGAATTATTACTTATTAGTATCATTATTTTTAATCAAACATGTAAAATAATTGTGTAGTAAAACATCTAGATTAATTTCAAAGTTTCAAGCAATCACTAGCAATAAAATTTCAAGCAACTACAAGTTGAACTATTTGAATTCATTGTTTCCTTCTCATAAAACTGTTTCCAACTGTTATAAATCAACTCTTTTGAACTTAAAGTTTGGTTTGTTGACAATTTCTAAGATTGTATTTTCGTATTTTCACACGATTGCTCTATGCCTAAGTAGTTATTTTAAAATCCTCTGTCTTTTTGCTTTAATTATATATGTTTTCTCCTACGAGTAATTTATTAATATTCAACTTCAGCTAGTTTGGGCTGTTTAAAGTATTTAATAGTTTATATTAAACATAAGTATGACTTGGTCAATTCTACTTTTGTATTACTATTCATGACAGATAATGGATTGGTTTTAGTCAAGTAGAGTTAAATTTAAAAAATAGTTTATTTGAATGTCAAGTTTCACACAAAATATTTTCAAAATCTTACATGTGGTGGTAGGCAACGTATAAAAAACAATTGAAAACATTTCTGTTTAGTCTAAGCAAATTATGTCAACCAGTTAGCTATTCTTTTGACAGCTTTTTAAATTTCTTTAAAACTACAACTTTAGGAATTAACTGACTGAAAACCGGTACCTGATTAGACTATTTATAACATGAAAATTAATAAAGAAGTCTGTTTTAATGTGTCGTTTAATAATAGTTATGTTTTTAATAAAATCTCTTTTTACTCACTATAAAAATAACTAGAAATTTGTGATTCGGTACATGTATGTTGAGTACATGTGGAGCTGATTGAAACAACTATTTCGGTTAGACAATCAAATAAGACCAATTGAATAGTTCTTTTTTTCTTAAAGCTAGTATTGTTAATTTTGAAATTTCTGGAGTTGATATTTATTTAAAATTTTGGGAAATTTCCTATTGTGCAACTTTAAAATATAGTAAGGGGTAGTAAACCAATTTCAAAATATCGACGCTGGCGGACACCTTCAGTGTTCTTGCTCCGGACTTAGTCGATATTTTGAAATTGGTTCTTAGGGCGTCGCCGTAATACTTACGCCCGTTGAACTAAGTTTTCTCTTTGATACAGGAGCTTAAAATAACTTTTAATCAAACAATATTATTTTTATGTATTTAATACCGTTATTTAAAAGACAACATTTAAGCTTATTTGAAACAGATAAAAATTTATAAACCATGAAATACAAAAGCAGCTAAAAATAAATTTTTGTAAAACATCAGTAAAGTTTAAAATAAATAAAAGTTTTCTTTTATGAGTATTTATAATAGGTTATGTATTTGTTTTTTTTTTTGAATTTTAAGTTCTTAAACAAAAAAAATTAAGCTAAAAACTTTAAAACTTCTTAAGTTTATCATCATATTATAAATCTGGACAGCTTGCTGTAAGAATTTAATTTTTTAACTTGTTTTGTTTTTAAAATTTTAGCAATATCAATTTCTTCCTGTCTGCAATAACGATTTTCATACAAAACTAAAGACTTTACACGAGGAATCATCACTTTTATTATACTAGTTTGTAGAACTAAATAAGGACAACCTGTATTAAACAATGTTACATATTTTAACACCTTAACAGCAATCGTAGCAAAAACAAGACTTACATTATATACAGAAATTCTTTTATTGCAGTTTATATTACTTTAAAGTTATAATATGATTTTATTTATATGTTATTTTAATTATATGAAGTAGGGTTATTATCTTTATTTAACAGTATAAAAACTTATTAGTAAAAAATAATCTACTGCATACTTATAAGAATGAAGTAACTTAATTTTATATTTTACTAACTTATTAAATCTATAAACTTTTTTGAAAAAATATTTAATGATCTAGAACAAACTATTTTATTTAATTTTTTAACAAAATCAATCTATTTAAATTTTCTTTTGTAAAGTAACTATTACTTAGAAATTTTTATGATACAGCTCAAAATGTTAATTAAAACTCTAAAATATAAATAATAAGGACTTTATAGTAATTATATATGTTCACTTTATTTTAAAACTTAGTAGTGCTTACTTTAAGCTATTAAGCATTTTCTGGTATAACTGACACCAAGTATAAAGCGAAAACTTTAAGAGCTAAATGAGAATGTTTTACTAAGAAATTTTCTAATATATTTTACCTAGATATAAGTGAAAAACTAATGTTAAAATAAGCAAATTAATTTTTATTAGTAAACAATTAACTTAAACGGTATAGAATATCGAAAATTATTTTCAAATTTAAATAAATAGTGAACGATTACAAAAAAATAAACAGCAATAACAACGCACTGAAAATAAAATTTAAGTTATTCACATCTCGTTGTTTAAAGTTATTCGGCTCTCAAGCTCTAAAAATATTGATTTAAAGATAAGAAACTGAGAGATTTCTTGCACCAAACCAAATTCTATTTTAGAATGCAGTTTTTAGCTTCTTTATTTAATTAGAATTATTAAGGAAATGCATACGGATGCGTGACTATTATCCTTAACTTGCCATTTAAAGTGTCTTAATAAAAAATATAATTAGTTTATAATGTTCATCATCTTGACTATTAATATATGTTGATCCTAGCTTAATTTAAGTTTAAACTTTGTAATTAAATAAAATAGGTATAGCTATATCTTTAAATAAGAAATAACTCTTGTTTCTGTCTGAATAACTAAGATGCTATTATGCTGTTAAAAGTTTATGGTTTAACTTGAATTTATTTTAAGTCTTTAAGCCATAATGGGTTTAAACTAGAAACCAGTAAACTTCTCAAGTGACAATTTTATGTGGTAAATAAAAAAAAAAAAAAAATTAATAATCAGTTAGATTAGATGTATTGACTTCGTACAAATTAACTTAATTTCAAAAATAAATTAATTAAACCATTTTTCTGATATTTGCAATTTGTTACAAATTAATAAGATTATAAAACGAATATGTTAAAAAATCTTTTTTTAAATGTTTCTAAATAAATTAACAATGATCACAAAGTAGTAGTAAACTTAATTTACACAAAAAAAAGTGTTTAGATGATTCGCTACAAAAAAATTACAAAAATCGATTACATAAATATTAATTAGTTAGGATGAAAATTATTAATAAATCGTTTAAACATTACAACCAGTTTGAGAGCTATTGTAGTCAAGCTATATATTAATATTCATTATTAATATTAATTTATCTTCTAACTAAGTGGTATTAACTATTTTATTGCTATTAGGTAAAATTTAAGTACAAAGTAAAACCTAAGGTCTATAGTTTCATGATGTTTACAATACTAGCTTTTAATAGAAAAATGAACAAAATTTTTATTATATATTTTTATTTTTCTCCTAATAAACATAAATTACCATAAAAAAAAACAAATACTTTTACTTATTTTAAACATAAATAAATTATTATATAACTTATGTAAATGCAGTTTTTTTAAAATAATTCATCGTACTTAGAGTATTAAGTCTGTGTTTACATTCTATTGTTTTGGTAATTTGCAAAAGTCTACTCCATGCAGCTCCTTTTTAATCAAAATATGGTTAATTATGCACTTCTGTTCATTTAAAAACTGTACACATGTACGTTTCTATCTTTAGTACAATGGCACGTACAAAAATTACTATTTTGTTATTAAAACCCACTGTTTTGCATTGAATAGCTCTGAACACATAACACAGTAGAATGATACTAAACACAGTAAACTTTCTTGAAACACTGTCATAAGCTTCATAACATACTTTGTTAAATCCACCACTAACAAGCAACTTGTTACTAATTGTAAATAAAGAATGACTACATCTACGTTTATTCATATTAGGTAGAACTATCAATTTGTTTTCATGATGTTCATATGCTTCTACTGATTTTAATAATTACTGATATTAGAACGGTTATAACCAACAGTAACCACCATTTTACCTAGAAAAACTGAACATGTTGTATTGGACCTTTCAACATTCAAATTTACTATTTTAAACCAAACATTTTTAATTTTATCACACTTTTCTGAATATTTTTTACATCCAAAAGAAGCGCCAGTCACATAACAGAATTCATAAACGAACAAACACTAAAAGAAATTATTTGATTATTCATAAACTCTAATTATTTATAAACTTTAGTTTTTTTCAGAATACGCTTCAAAAGTATTCTTATAAACCTTCTTTTCGAGTATGCTATCAAACATGAAAACATCATGACCAATAAAAACAATTTTCCTTAATTTTTTTTGGGGTGGGATTAAGCTGCTTTCAACAGATATTTTGAAATCTGAACGACTTATTTTAACAAATTGAATTGTAGAACCAAGTTTACAACCAGATTTGTTTCTTATTCCATAACCATCAATATCAAATTCATCCTGATTGCAATAACGATTTTCATACAAAACTGAAGACGTTACAATAGGAATTATCACTTTTAATATGCTAGTTTGTAAAACTAAATAACGTCGACCTGTATCAAATACTAGTTCACATAATCTTAAATGTTTAACAACCTTAAGAATAAATATAGCAAAAATAAAACTACATATTACAAAATAAAAAGTTTTAAAGCGGTTGTTACTAATTTAAAGTAACAACTTCATTAGTTAGTATATGACCTAAACTTAGTTTGTTCATTTTAAATACAAAACTACTGCTATTTTGTATTAATTAAAGAATTTCATTATACATTTGACTTACTTTGACCTTTGTTAGTATGTTTTAAACAAATATTTTGTGCCAGTAAAAATACATGATTACTTTTTGATTTTTGATTACTCGTACTATGGAGAAGAAGTATAAGAAAACACGGTGCTGTTGAAGGTTGTTATAATTAACATAGAATATAATTTGTAACTTTTTTTCAACAACTCAATCGTAACGAAAATAATTATAACACTTAAATATTGAAATCTTTATGAAAGTAATTTTTAACTTCACTTACTTTTTTAATGTTTGTGTTAATTTGAGAGTCTGCTAAATATTTATACAAAATCTTAATCATGAAAATGAAAATTACTATATTAAATAGTTTATGTTAAACTTTTCTTACGTTTATTTAAATTTTGCAAAAGTTAAGTTGAAACCAATAAATGTTAAAATTTTTTAATTACTTTAGTTCTATTGCAAGTAAAAACTCTTTTAATTTGATATGAAAACGTTTGGCTTCTTTAAATTCTTACTTATTGTTTATATCAAGTCATATATTCAGCTTTGCAACGAGATTATTTTTAAGTGTATAAAACTTATTTCTTACTTTTATTCAATTATGTCCTTTATTTATTTCAAAACCCGCCTAATTTACCTTTTACGCATCAGTTTAACTTTTTAATCAAGTTAAAACTAAATTGACGTAAATATTATAAAAATAATTAATTTTTTTTTAAATCTACGTAGTTACAATAAAAATCTTTCAATTGTAAACTTGCATAATAAACTAAAGTAAAATCTTTATGTATTTATACTCAAGCTGTTCCTCGTCATAGTTAAAAAAAAAATTACTTAATTGACTGTATAACAAAAAAAAAAACAAAATTAAAAAGTGTTGCGTTTTGTTTATTTTTACTACTAAAACTTCATATTTTTCATAATTTTCAATGTTTTTGAGTAAGTTTGATTAAAAATAAGGGTGTAAACAAAATTAAAATTAAGAAAGCTGTGTAAAAGTTTGCTAAATTAACTAATATGCAATTCAGCCTAACCTTTTGGTTTATTTTTCGATGTAAACGTTATTGTACTAATAAATTCTAATTACTTGTTTTAATTAGAAAATTTAGCTTACAACTACTCCATTTTTTATAACTTATACAAATTTTACTAACTTTTTAAATAAGTTTCTAACTCATTTTGTAAAATTGATCTAAATGCTTACTACTTCCTGTTATATACAGTCCATAATCTTCTCGTAAAACTTCTGTGTTCTGAACAAATAGTATAAATCCAAGAAAAAAATTTTTTTAAGTTTAATTTCAGTTTTTTTTACGTTAATGGCATAAAAACAACCTGCCGAAAAAAGCAAACAAAATTTTCAAAAGTGTACACATCAAAATAATATACAAGTTGCTGAAACTAAGAAAGATAATGTTAAGGTAAGAAGTATTTTTTTAAATATTTCTTATGTTGCTCTACTTTTTTTTAACAGATTAGACATGCTAAAATGTATTTTTAAAACAAGGTGTTTTTATGTTTTTGTAAAATTATGATGGTTATTCATAATTCAAAACCTATAAAAATAATAAATATTCAATACTTTATTAATATTAAGCATTAAGACTATACAAAAGAATATGATAAAACTATTGCTAGTCTTAAATTGAAGTTAAAGCTTACAATATGCACACTTTTGTCTACGCGAAATTTTTAAAACTAAACAATCTAAATAATAAATTAATTATAACAAAACATAATATCAAAGAAAAGATGGAAAATAAAAACAAGTACAGTCCAATGACGTTTAGCAAAATTATCTACGATCACAGAAATTTCATTAGAAAAGAAAATTATCAAAATAAATGTTTACAAAAAAGACTTCATCGAAAGTCAAAAGGTTTTGATTCAATTGATGCTAAAGATGTTTCTAAAGTAAGCCCACTTTTAGTTAAGTTTTTATTCGATACTGTACATAATTTTACTTAACAGTTTAACCTTATTAATCAAACCTGCTCGTTATCTATTTTTTATTAAATATTCTTTTACTCATTTAACCTCTAAATGAAGTAATTATTTAAAAAATATTTTGTATGCTCTATGGTAAAATTTTTTGATTATGTTTAATTTTCGTTTCTTACTACAAACAGGTTGGTAGTGTTAGTATTGCTAATTTAAAGTTGTTTTGCTACAGACATCCGTTTAGAAGCTTGTTTTATTTTTTATTATCAAATTTCTAAAAATGGTAGTTAAATGTTTTCTTCTACTTCTCTAGTAAAACAAATATTTTCATGTAAGGAGTTTAATTTTTGAAAAAAAGCTACATTTTCACTTTATGTTTTGGATATAACTAAAATCGTCAACGTATCGAATGTTTTTACTAAATATTTTGACCAATTAAAAGTGACTGTGAGAAAGCATTACTCCCAGTAGCATTTTCAAATAATTTTTCTCTACGTAGTCGTTCTGTTGCTATCTAGTGTGATGTGATAGTTGTTACATTGTTATCCACTGTGATGTGATAGTTGTAACATCGTTGTCTACTGTGATGTGATAGTTGTAACATTGTTGTCTATTGTGATTAGATAGTTGTAGCATTGTTGTCTACTTTGATGTGATAGTTGTAACATCGTTGTCTACTGTGATGTTAGTTGTAACACTGTTTTCTACTGTGATGTGATAGTTGTTACATTGTTGTCTATTGTGATTAGATAGTTGTAACATTTTTGTCTACTGTGCAGTGTTAGTTGTTACATTGTTATCCACTGTTATGTGATAGTTGTAACATCGTTGTCTACTGTGATGTGATAGTTGTAACATTGTTGTCTATTGTGATTAGATAGTTGTAGCATTGTTGTCTACTTTGATGTGATAGTTGTAACATCGTTGTCTACTGTGATGTTAGTTGTAACACTGTTTTCTACTGTGATGTGATAGTTGTTACATTGTTGTCTATTGTGATTAGATAGTTGTAACATTTTTGTCTACTGTGCAGTGATAGTTGTAACATCGTTGTCTACTGTGATGTGATAGTTGTTATATTGTTGTCTACTGTGATGTGATAGTTCTTACATTGTTGTCTATTGTGATTAGATAGTTGTAGCGTTGTTGTCTACTTTGATGTGATAGTTGTAACATCGTTGTCTACTGTGATGTTAGTTGTTACATTGTTGTCTATTGTGATTAGATAGTTGTAACATTTTTGTCTACTGTGCAGTGATAGTTGTAACATCGTTGTCTACTGTGATGTGATAGTTGTTACATTGTTATCCACTGTGATGTGATAGTTGTAACAACGTTGTCTACTGTAAAGTGATAGTTGTAACATTGTTGTCTACTGTGATGTGATAGTTGTTACAGTGTTGTCTATTGTGATTAGATAGTTTCAACATTTTTGTCTACTGTGATGTGATAGTTGTAACATCGTTGTCTACTGTGATGTGATAGTTGTTACATTGTTGTCTACTGTGATGTGATAGTTGTAACATTGTTGTCTACTGTGATGTGATAGTTGTTACAGTGTTTTCTATTGTGATTAAATAGTTGTAGCGTTGTTGTTTACTGTGATGTGATAGTTGTAACATTGTTGTCTACTGTGATGTTATAGTTCTTACATTGTTGTCTATTGTGATGTGATAGTTGTAGCGTCGTTGTCTACTTTGATGTGATAGTTTTAACATTGTTTTCTACTTCGAAGTGATAGTTGTTACATTGTTGTCTATTGTGATTAGATAGTTGTAACATTGTTGTCTACTGTGATGTGATAGCTGTTACATTGGTTTCTATTGTGATGTGATAGTTGTTACATTGTTGTCTACTGTGATGCGATAGTTGTGACATTGTTGTCTACTGTGATGTGAAAGTTTTAACATTGCTTTCTACTGTGAAGTGATAGTTATTATATTGTTGTATATTGTGATTAGATAGTTGTAGCGTTGTTGTCTACTTTGATGTGATAGTTGTAAGATCGTTGTCTTCTGTGATGTGATAGTTGTGACATTGTTGTCTACTGTGATGTGATAGTTTTAACATTGTTTTCTACTGTGAAGTGATAGTTGTTACATTGTTGTCTATTGTGATTAGTTAGTTGTAGCGTTGTTGTCTACTGTGATGTGATAGTTGTAACATTGTTGTCTAGTGTTATGTGATAGTTGTTATATTGTTGTCTACTGTGATGTGATAGTTCTTATATTGTTGTCTACTGTGATGTGATAGTTGTTACATTGTTGTCTACTGTGATGTGATAGTTGTAACACCGTTGTCTACTGTGATGTGATAGTTGTTACATTGTTGTCTACTGTGATGCGATAGTTGTGACATTGTTGTCTACTGTGATGTGAAAGTTTTAACATTGCTTTCTACTGTGGAGTGATAGTTATTATATTGTTGTCTATTGTGATTAGATAGTTGTAGCGTTGTTGTCTACTTCGATGTGATAGTTGTAAGATCGTTGTTTTTTGTGATGTGATAGTTGTGACATTGTTGTCTACTGTGATGTGATAGTTATAACATTGTTTTCTACTGTGAAGTGATAGTTGTTACATTGTTGTCTCTTGTGATTAGGTAGTTGTAGCGTTATTGTCTACGGTGATGCGATAGTTGTTACATTGTTGTCTACTGTGATGTGATAGTTGTTACATTGTTGTCTACTGTGATGTGATAGTTGTAACATTGTTGTCTAGTGTGATGTGATAGTTGTAACATCGTTGTCTACTGTGATGTTATAGTTGTTTCATTGTTGTCTACTGTGATGTGATAGTTGTGACATTGTTGTCTACTGTGATGTGATAGTTGTAACATCGTTGTCTACTGTGATTTTTATAATTTAGAACATAAGTTATCAGTGATATATATTATAAAAATCAAATTTATAAGCAGAAGTTGGTAACCAATGGTAAAGTGATAACAAAGGAATTGTATTATTTTATTCCTCGATTTATTTATTTTTCTTAAAGAGTGTTTGTTCAGCTCTATTCTCTTTTAACTACTCTCTCACTATTCTCTATTAACACTTGTTTGTTTGCCACCGTTGGTTGGTTTGTTTTAGTAACGGTAATACTTAGCTACCATTAGTGAACCTAATAGTTCTTCAAGAAATATGTCATGTACTATGCTAGATCATCAGCCTTTTATTAGGCTTATGAAAATATATAAAAATTCTCATGTAATAGGTTTTGCTTATACAGGAAGTTGTTATATGTTTAAGACCACATGAAAGTAATGTATTAAAGGTATTGGTATTAAAGTGTACATTAGACTACCGCTTAAGTACGCAAATTGAACCCGACCAAAAAGACGGAAATTGAACCCGACGGAAACTTATTGTTAAAATTCCGTTTGTAGTGCATAACTTGTTTCTTACTCCAACATCATCAATATCAATTTCATACTGATTGCAATAACGATTTTCATACATAACTAAATGTTTTATATTAGGAATCATCACTGTCGATTTGTTAGTATGTAAAACAAATTACGTCAACCTGTTTTGAAAATTATTTCACTTATTACAGCATTACTATATCATTAAGAAGAGTCAAAGATAATTTGAATAATTATAAGGTTTTCTTATACTTCACCAGCATTTAATTTTATAAGTATAGACGTTTTTTTATTCGCACTCAAGTTGATTTTTAAATTAATAGTTTATTGCTTGCTTTTACAAAATAGATATTTTTACTAAATTCATAGCTATTTTACCTGCTAAAACTAGTAAAATCAATTATGCCAGCTTTGAACACTTTTTTTTAAATGTAAGAAAAAAAGACTTTAAGTCGTAAATTTAATAGTTTATTTTTTAAGTAAATAAATTGATAGAGTCTTATATGATTTAGGTGAGATATATCTATAATATATGCATCCTTACTTAAATGCATACTTATTTAAGTACCACATTTAAACTGCTAAATTTTATTAACGACAAATTATTTAGAAATGTTCAACTGCAAATTCATCTAAATTTAGTTCACTGAAAATAGTTAAAAAATTTGGTAAATCTATACACCAGTATATAGTTTATTTTTTTTTATAGTGATTTTGAACACGCAGACTCTATATAGAAAAGAAAAATTTCTCCGAACAAATATAGTTGTGGAAGAAGTTCTAACTAACTTAATATTAGAAAAGTATTCACTCGACTATACATGTACTTTGAAGTTACAACTTTCAAATTTTTTTTTTAATGAAATTATTTTATACAATGTTGTACTGTTCTTCAGTTATAATAAAGATTTTACATGTGACTTTGACAATAACTCACTAATAAAATTTATACAGGTAAACATATATGTATATATATTATACTAAGCATCGAAGTGGGTGGTAACTTTAAGATATAAATTTAAACATTTATAAAGATTTAAGTAGATAATTAATAATACATCTACTTGTTAAACAAATAAAAAAATCATTATAATGAAAATACTGTTTCAATTTACGATTAATATTAAAAATCTACATTTTTGGTTATGTTTCTTTGGAACATTGCGTTTGTTTTAATATTGTTTCATAAATTACTTAATTACTTTAGTTGTGTTATTAATAATTGTTCTGCAGAACTATTTTCTAAATAAAAAAAGTTTTCAGGTTATTTTTTCATAAAATCAAAATCCCAAAAAAAATAATCTGCTTGTTTATTTTTATATTTTAGACGTTTAAGGGTAAAATTTTAAAAATTTAACAATACAAATAAACAGACTTGTTAAATCTGCAGTTAAAATAAGAATCTTATCAAGTTTTTTGAGCATTTATATATCTATAAAAACTTCTTCAGTGAACCTAGATGTTTTTTCAAAAAGTTTTTGACATCATTTTCAATTTTTTAATCCGAATGATACGATTAAACTATAAACAATCAATAAACAATAAATAAAAAATATTAGAAAATGTATTTTTATTTTTATTAAGTTATTAAAAGAAACTGCAAAGTTTTTTGCCTTGTAGCGTTCAATACATTGTCCACTAGGTAAAACATCTAACAGTTTTTTTGGTTGTGACTGACTGGTGAGTCCTTATCTGGACTATCATGTCTATGTTATTATATAACGGTATCAGTCTACCTAAAGCATGTTTTCTGATGATCGAATTGGTATGATCAAACCTTGTAAACTTGCGCTTGTTTCACGGCCTATAAAAGTCTAGGCTTCGGTTATGTAGACTTTTGCCAATGTTTTTGTTGACTTTTATATATTAGTGAATTTTGTTGATTTAAACGTCTTTACCATATCGATGTTCATACTTTATATAAAGAATTTTAACTGTTGATAAAAAGTTGTTTTGTTTTTTTTTTATTTATTAAAGAGTAAACATATACAAATATAATTTTCATTTATTGAGCTGCAAAATATTGTTTTTCAATAAAAACGAAGACTACTATCAATGCTTTTCTTGCTAAAAATATTTATTTTAAAATTACATATATTACACAAGTTTATAAAAACTTAAAAAGTCAATATAAAGTCCTTTAAGATGCTAATAATATAGAAGTGGCTTACATCTAAGTGAAATATAGAAAAAATTTAAGTTTGTTAAAATTATAAACGATATAAAGAGTCAAAATTAAAACAATACTGTGTTAAGACTTTATTTAGAAAATAAAACTGTTCTTTACAGACTTAAAGTAAAAATTAAATTGGAATTATTTAACTAAAAGCATTTAAGATTATGTAAGACTTTTTGAAAAATGTACTAAAAAGTAAACGATTACAAAAAAACTTAAAAAACAATAACAACACACTAAAAATATATTTTCAGTTATTCAAATCTTGATTTGTAAAGACCTTTAATTGTCAAGCTAAGAAATATAGTGATTCAAAATGTGATTGATTGCTCGCTCCAAACAGAAATTTTAATATTTGTTTTAGTTCTCAGCTCTTTAAACAATTGTTTAAGATATGCAATTAGATGTGCGTCTGTAATCATTTACTTCATTTTTCAACAACACGATTATTACACCACAGTAGATCGCAACACTACAACTATCACGTTGCAGTAGATTACAAAGATACAACTATCTCATCACAGTTGATAGCAACAACACAACTATCACATCACAGTAGATAGTGACAACACAACTATCACATCACAGTAGATTGCAACAATACAAGTATCACATCATAGTAGATAGTAACAACACAACTATCACATCACAGTAGATTGCAACAATACAACTATCACATCATAGTAGATCGCAACAACACACCTAACACATCACAGTAGATCGTAAAGATAATACTATCACATCACAATAGATAGTATCGATACAACTATAACATCACAGTAGATCGTAACAAAACAACTATTACATCAAAGGTGTTTTATAATTTAAATCAATTCTTGACACAGTTCTATAAAAAGACGTAGCATTAATTAAAAAATGTTCTTATAATCTCAAAAATAAGATTTAAAGTAAATTTAATTTAGTGCAAAAAGAAAAATCTAATATTTAAGTTAGTGGTTGACAAATCATGGCTTTTTAATATAACATAAAACTATAATTTGAATTAATTTTGATTAACTTCGATTTCATAATTTATAAAAAAAAACAACGAGTATTTCTTCATGTAGTGAAGATTCAACATGATTCAACAATCGGTATTAACATTTTAAAAAAAAATTCTTATAGTTTCAAAATTAAAATTTAAAGTAAACTAAATTTATTGCTAAAAGAAAAGTCTAAAACTCCAGTTAGCGTTTGACAAATCATGGCTTTTTAATATAATATGAAGACTATAATTTTATTTTAATTTTATTATTTTATATTTGTTGTGTTAAACATACTTTAACAGTCGGTATTATCATGACCTTTACCTTGAAAAAATTTAAAAAATATGCATAGACTAAATAGAGTAAATATAATTTTACAATATTTATAACGGGTGAGCGTCAAATAAATACGAAAAAAAAACTATTGCACGAGGGTTCAATTTCGCACAAAGACAATTATGCACAAAGGGTCACTTTTGCACGAAGACATTTTTCACAGGTTGAAATTTTTTTTTAATTTAGTTTTCTCTTTTTTTATGATTTAATTATTTTTTTTTTACTACTGCTGTTACCTCTAACCCTCACCGTTATTAGGTATTTTTTTTCTTCTTCTTAAAGGTTTTATGCTATTTTATTTTAAATTGTTTTGTTTTTTTAAATTGTTTTAACAATTTATTGTTTTTTCTTTACTTTTACTATCACTGTTATCTATAATATTTACCCTCGGGCAGTAACTTGTTTTTATTTTTAATTTTAGTTTTTTATTTATATATCCCTTAGTTTTTTTTTGCTTTTTGTTTTAATAACTTATTTTTAATTATTAATTTATTTACAAAAACTACCCTTGGTACAAAAGTGTCTTCGTGCAAAAATGATCTTTAATGCATAATTGTCCGTTCGTTCAAAAGTGTCTTCAAACATATTTAACCTGTTACCATTTTTAAATATTGTCCGCACACTATGGAGTCTACAACTATCACAACTTTGTTTTTACTATTTAAGAAATTAACCTTTGACGCAACTTTTTAAAAGAATCAGATTTAAAAAAATTCATAATTTTTAAGTTTTCTTATATTCCATAAGTGTTTTTCCTAAATTTCTTTGACATTTTGTCTCGGCCGTTTGAAAGCCATCACTCTAAGTAACATTTACGAATAATTATTATATACGTATTCGTATTGCTGCGTTCTACTGTGATGTGATAGTTGTAATAATGCAATCTACTGTGATGTGATAGTTGCATTATTTCAATCTACTGTGATGTGATAGTTGCATTATTGCAATCTACTGTGATGTGATAGTTGCATTATTGAAATTTACTGTGATGTGATAGTTGCATTGTTGCTATCTACTGTGATGTGATAACTGTAACACTGCGTTCTACTGTGATGTGATAGTTGCATTGTTGCAATCTACCGTGATGTGATAGTTATAACACTGCTGTCTACTGTGATGTAATAATTGTATTGTTAAATCCTTAACAAGACGTTAAAAGATATCTGAGCTGTGTGCGACTCGGTAACCAAAATATTTATTTGTGCAATAGGTCCTATAACTAAATAATTTGAATACTTTTTTCGTTAAATAAATAATATACTGAATGAAAAATATTCTGTGATATTATAGTTATTTTAGTTGCTATTTATTGTAACTTGATAGTTATAATACTGCTGAAATTTATATTTTAGAATATAAATAATCAGTAATATACATAGATTATATAATATAACTTTTTTAGCAGAAAATGGTGACTATTGATGAAATGATATAAAATGATTACTATCTTGTAATTTTTATTAACTTAAATTTTCTTAAAGAATGTTAGTTTAGCTAACTACTCTATTTATTAATACTTGTTTATTTTCTACAGCTGTTTGATTTTTATTAATGTTGTTATTATTTAACCACCACTAATGAGAATAATAGTACTCTAAGAAACAGACCATGTAATAGGCGAAATAGCTGCTCTTTATTAGGCCTATGAAAATTTTAAAAGAATTTCAAGCATTAGCTTGCTATGAGAACTACACGAAGAAAATTTTGATGTTTTGAATAAAAGTAATTTTCTTGTTTATTTCCTAAGCGGGTTAAATTTTGAACTGTTTAAAATTTTAGTAATCGATTCGTGGTAATCTTTGAAACAGACTATCAATATATGTATTATATGTCATTTAAAAACATTTTTTGTCGCTTTTTAGTGGTTTATGACTACCAATATTTTGTATCTTTAGAATTATTTAAATATAAGTTTATAAAAAGTAAGATTTACCTTTTGTTTTTATAATCGTGTTATTTACAACAAAACTAAGCTTAATATCAGACTGCTAATTAATTTTTTTTAACCAAATTAATTTGATAACATCATTAATGATGACCCCTAATTCCTTACATGAGTTTGAAAAAAGGCAAGCATAACTGTAAAGATAATACATATTATTCCTTTATTATAAAATGTAAGTGTTAATTTTATACTCAATACTCGATAGTTGAACAGAATCCGATACAAAAGTTTTAAAAAGGCAAGTATAACAATAAAGATTATTACGTGTTTTGGTTTTAAGAAAACAAATAAAGAGATCTCAACTACTGGAGGAGAATTAATATATTTTTTCTTTCGGAAATTTATTTTTATTTATTATGGTAATACCTATTATAAGGTTTACGACAGTTTAGCTTTTGCTTATAGTAATTTTAAATAAAGTGAATGACTAAATACTTAAAACTATTTGATATTTTAGTTTTACAAAAAGGTAATAAAGATAATAAGACTCTCATTTTCTAATAAATCTATTATTTAAGCACTGACGAGGTCTTTGGCAAAAACTTAGTTTGTAAAATAAATTCTCGAAAGAATGAATACTATCCCTTTATTATAAAATGTACTTCTTTTTTGTATTCAAATATATACTTGTATGCTAAACTATAGAAATCTGTTAAAACATAAAACACTAAGACAAGTTAAAAAGTGTTGAATAAAAAAAAAAAAAAATGTAGATAACTTGATATTAATATTTTATTTTCCCTTAAAATTCTTTTTTAAATCGATCATTTTGAAGCTGTTATTGATAATTTTGTGTGCTTTATTACGGTATTTAAAAAAGTAATGATGATTTTTGGTATTAAAGTAGATGTCTAAACATAACCATTTTGGTAATATTTATGTTTTTATCACACTAAAACATCTTAGGATGTCTGCTTGGTTTATATATGTATATAATATGTTTTTTAAGCTAATATATGTAAGAATCCTAAGTCAGTTCTTAAGCTAGTGTTTAAATTTATTTATCTAATTAATATAGTATGTTTATAATGTGTTTATAAAACTTATACTACTATTTTAATAGATTTATAAAACGTTTATTGAAGTTGTACTAATTTTAAGTATAATAGAGTCTGTGAGTTAAAGTGTTTTTTAACAATTACACATGTTATTTTATAAATTCAGTAAAATAGCTCAACAATAACTACAGTTTTGTTATTAAAAATCACCGTTTTGCATTTAATAGATCTAGACAGATGACACGGCAGCTTAAGACTTAAAAAAGTATACTTTTTCGAAATACTGTCATAAACCTTAGAGCATTTCCAATGTATCACAAACAATTTTTACCGATTGTTATTAAAGAATGGCCAATTCTATGTTCAACCATATTAGGTAAGATACTTTATTTGTTTCCATGGTGATCAAATAACTCTACTAATTTCAAATTCATTTAGTTACTAGATTCTCCTGTAACTAAAATTCAGCCTTCAAAAACTGTACAGATTGTATCGTACCTTCCCATCCGCAAACTTGCTATTTGTCACCAATTATTACATATTTTTTGATACTTTGTAAAATTTTTTTGTACTTTTACAGATATTTTTTTTCCGTATTTATTTGACGCTCACCCGTTATAAATATTATAAAATTTTATTTACTCTATTTAGTCTATGCATATTTTTGAAATTTTTTCAAGGTTTAAGTCATGATAATACCGACTGAAAAAGTATGTTTAATACTACAAATATAAAACAATAAAGTTAAAATAAAATTATAGTCTTCCTATTATACTAAAAAGCCATGATTTGTCAAACACTAACTGGAGTTTTAGACTTTTCTTTTAATCATCAAGAAAACATCCTCCAATCACTTATGAATGAACAAACACTAAAAAAATACCAATTGACTATTAATAAACTTTAGTTCTTTAAAAACTTTTATGTTTTGAGATTACACCCCAAAGATGGTTGTGTAAACTTCTTTGCCGATTGTTCTACCAAATATATAAGTAAAATTACCAATAACAACAGCTATCCTTAAATTTCTTTGCGGTGATGGGATAAAACTGCGTTCAACAGATACTTTAAAATCAGAACAACTTATTGTAACAATTTCATTTTTACGATTATTTCTTTTACCACAAACAGCAAAATCAAATTTATCCTGATTACAATAACGATTTTCATACGAAACAGAAGACTATATAATAAGAACCAACACCTTTGGTTTGTTTGTTTGTAAAGGAAAATAAATCAACCTGTAATAAAAATAATTTTAAATAAATTTAAATCTTTTGCAACCTTAAGATAGCAATAGTAAACTGACTTATTTAAATCAAAAGTGTTTTAGTGTGGTTGTTATCAATTTAAAGTAATTTAGTTAACAAGTGTATGACACAAATTTGTTATTTTGTTTATTTTTAAATACAAAAAACTGCTGCTATTTTTTATTAAGTAAACGTCCTCATTATACATTATATTGACTTTGTGTTTTGGTAATATTTTTCAAACAAGAACTTTTCTGTTTTTGAAGCAAAATAAACTTTTTTGGTTCATTTTAATTACTCTTAGTATTAATAAGAATTATTACAAAATAAAGTGAAGTGTTGTTAATTGTTGTTAAAATAGATATATAATGTAATTTTTTCATTATTTCATGACTGTTTAGGCTTTGTGAAAATAATTATAACATATTTATACATTCAATTCTTCATGAAACTCATTTTTAACATAATTTACACTTTTATTATGTGAATATTGTTAAAGTGGGTGATGACCAACATTTTTGTTGAATGTCGAGTTGGTCATTAGCAATCGCTACCGAAGTCGTCCAAAACTACGCTAGGGACGTATGTAAGCGCAAATTAAATAGCTTGATTATAAAAACTGATGAGTTGGAGTTGTTTGCTATTTACCGCTGTAATGATTTGCTGCATATTATTTGCACTATTCATTGTTGAACGCTGAATACAAAGAGAATATTTAGAGGTCGTTGCAATAATGAGAAAATGGGCTTAAAATCAGTGATGCAACATTTCATCAAAATATAACAGTTACATTTTGATGTGAACAGTCAGTGTGTTGTTTGTGCAGCTGTGTGAAAGACCTTCTGGTAGAAATCTTATCTTAAATTTATTTATGAATGTTTATGGTAAGTATTGTTTTAATACAAAGTACAGGGACAGAAAACGTACTTCTACACGCTGGATGGCGACGGAAACCACAAAAATCCCAAAACAATCTTCGCCTACCTCAAAATGAACTATTGATTTTAAAAGTTTCCTTTGATTTATTTGTTCGTGGTTTTTTAATTAAGAGGGTGGTATTATTTTGTAGCCGCAGACAGACTTATAAGTTGGACAGATTAACAAAGATTGAAATTAGGTACAAATGCGTCTGGTTCAAATGGACTTTGTAAAGCTTTGCGTCGTAATTTTGTTATTTTTAATGTTCCAGTTGAAACTGATATCGTCAGATGGTGTTCCAGAGTTTTCAGCAAAAGTTACCAAGGGTTTTCTAAAACTATAGGGTATACACAATCGTAAGTCATCTACATATCATCATATGTCAAACGGTAGAGCAGAACAAGCAGTAAATGCCACTAGGCGATTGTTAATGGAAAACGTTGGTCTAAATGGTGAACTTAATAACGAAAAAATGGCACAAGCTTTACTTTCGCAGATGAATATGCCTGATCCAAGATCAAACTCTCCCATTCACAGATCCTTTCTGGACGAAACTTAAAGAAGTCATTACCTTACGTCAGAAAGAGTGTTATGAATTACAATAACCCGCAGATCTCAAAAATTTGACGTGACGTATGGAGTAAAAAGAAAGAATCTCTTAGTATTTGTTATGTTAAGTCTCTGGAAATTATAAGTAAGAACGAAAAATTGTTGCCACAACTGAATTGCGGTGATCATTTCGTGATACTAAATCAAACAAGTAAACTGTCACTAGCAATTAGAGAAAAAATGGAGTGGTGGTGGAAGTGAAGGACTGTCATCAATGTGTTGTCAAGGTTGATGGATCAGATCGCTAAACTGTTCGAATTCGTAAGTTTCTGAGAAGATCTACCCCTCCTGTTTGCAAGTCTTTAAGTAGTATCCCTTATCTGAGAAAACCAAACATACAACTGTAGAAGTTTGTCTTTTCTGGTATAGTTGAGGAAAAAGATTTAGAAAAGTTTTGATGTTTTGTGCTCCTAGAAGAAAAATTCTTTTTGAATCAGCATTGTGTAACTTCCCTCTGTACTCATGGATTTCTTCAAAATTGATGGTGAACTGGAATGGCTTGGATTTGTTTTGATCTATACTTTCTTGACTTACATTTTCTACAGAAAAGCAAACTGATCACCAAAGTTTTTTGGCGAACAACAACGTGTCCGGGATGAGTGTGTGAAACTATCCGGTTTTTTCCAGTGTTTTCGAGTAAGACTTAATGATGACTTTATGACACCGATGTTGCTGATATTTATTAAACTTTAAGTTGGAATGCATCACTGTGAAATAATGTTTTTTGGTCTAATTGATGAATTTCAGTCTAATGGTGACTACAAAAAATTTGTAGTTGACTTTGCAGCACACTTGTCTGCTGTCTGTTCAAAGTAATCGTTGATAAGGACGACGATTTTGACTTGAAAGTCGAACTTTTGGTTAATATAGAGTATTTGAAAAGTTTGTATGGTAGTATTTCCTCAGTGTTTACTGCTATCAGTAATTTACCTTCTACATGGTAAGAAGTTGAAAGTATTGTAGATATGATTAACAGCGAATTAAATGAAGTTTCAAGTGGTTAGATCAGGGGTCGGCAAACTGCGGCCCGCGGGCCAAATGCAGGCCGCGAAGGTTAAATCTGCGGCCCGCGAGCACGTTGATTTTTTTAATGGAATGCGGCCCGCGAAAAAAAAATTTGCGGCCCGCTGAGCAAAAATATGTTTTAAGTCAAATTTTTTTAATAAATTTAGTTTTAAGTTCCTGCATAAAATTTTAAAACAATAAAAAGACTTTAATGATTTAGCTTAAAAATGTGATAAGACAGGTTAGCATTCTACTAGGTCTTTTTTTTCTCAATTTTATAATAACTTTCTTCTTACAACAGCAAATTATTTTCTGAAAAAAGAGTTTAAAAAGTCCTTAGAGTTAGTAAGATATATAATACCTGTTTAGTAAAAACTACATTCAAATATTTTCCGTTTTGTACAAAAGTAATGCATAGTATTGAACTAAAAGGTCATTTCTTTACATTTTTTTTCACACGTTTCTTATACCTAAGTTTCTGTTACAGATGTTTTATTTTTAAATATTACATTCTAGTTTAAACGAAAATATTTTAAATAACATAATAATAATAAAAAAAAATAAAATAATAATAATAATAGTAATAACAATAATAAAAATATCAATAATAATAATAATAATACTAAAAAAAATAATAAAAATAATAACAATAATAACAATAATAACAATAATAATAAGAAGAAGAAGAAGAAGAAGAACAAATAAGGTTAACTTGTTTTAGTTATGACACTTTTGATTTTTTAGAAGTTTTCTTTGCATTATAAATTAATTCCTATGCACACCAATGAACATAGATGCTCATATTTTAAACCAATTTTTATTAAATACTTAACGACATAAAATTTAGTTTATGCATAGTTTTATAACATTATTGTTTCTACATGTAATATCTAGGTGTGTACAGACACATTTAAAACAATACATATGACATAAATTATTTTTTTTGTTATGTATACTTTTTGATTTTCCAAACTATGTTTTTTGGTAAAATAAGTTAATTTTTATGCGTTGCATACTAATATAAACAGTTGCTATTTTTGTTACTACCTTTTTTAATACAAACTAAATTGAGAAATGATAATTTATTAAGTTTGTACTTTTTTTATCAAAATAGTTCAAATTCGATCAAATAAACAAATAAAAATTGCCACACACTCAGACTATGATCATTTGAAGACTTGAAGTCTTAGCCAATTTATTCATTTTTCAGTGTTTGACTTGGATTGTTTTTTGTATTCTAAAATATCATGCTAGTTTTGGTCACTCTGATTGACTTTTTTGCTTTAAAGAGTGGTAGAATAAATTTATGATGTATGTTTTGTTCAACGGTGTTGGTTTGAATTAAAATATATTTTAAATTTTAAGTCTTTTAGCTGATATATTTTGAATTATTATATATGCTAATTGTATACATATAAGTGTGAACAATTAGTGTTGACAAAAAATGCCGGAAAAGATTGGAATTTGACAATTTATACTTAAAAAATCTGAAAAGGCCTTGAATTTGAGAACTATCGAAAAAACCTAGAATTTCAAACAATTTTTACATGAAAAGAAAGGAAAGTTCGATTTGACACAAAAAATCTACCATATAAATATTTTTTATTAAAAAACACATTTTAAGAATCTTTTTAATTATTCTATTTAAAACAGTTTTTATTTACCTTTAACTTAATTGTATACTAAAAATAGAAGCAAAAAATTGTACTTTTAAAAACTTTATATTGGTGCATTGTACCTTTGCTTTTAAAATGTCTTTACCTTTTGTTGTGCTTTGTATTGGAACTAAACCTAGAAATTCTTCTAAAATGTCAAAATTAGTAAAAACACCTGTAGTAAAAATTCTGAATTTAGCAATATCTATTGTATAAGTTCTCGCATCTTAAAAGAATGATTTAAGTCCTAATTCGAAAAATGCGGCTTTATAATCTTCAGAAATTTCCTAAACACGACTTCTTTTTGATATTTCTAAAACAAACAAAAATATTTTGCTAACGCAAACACAAGTTATCTAAATAAGTTTTCAACTCTTAACGGTATCTTTTTTTATTTTTCTTATTTTAATTACTTTTGCTACTTTATAACATGCGTAAACAGTTTTTTCTGATCAGTCTGTAGTTAGTGAAAATAGTTATGTGCGTTTTTGAAACTGACTTAAGCGATTTGTTTTTTTTTGTTTTTCGCAATAACTCAAAACTAACGTATTATAGTTCTTATAGCTTGTCATGTAGTTCACATTTGCTCTTTTTAAATGCAATATTTTTATTTCAGATAAAGAAATGCTATAATGTTCAGTGAAAAATAGGTTTTTGTAATACATTAGTAGCTTAATAAATTTTTATACATTTGTTAAAAATGTTTAAAAACCTAATTGTCTATCCGAGCTGAATTACAATAATTGTTTTATTTATATAATTAATTCACTATTAATAAATTTCGGTATTTCTGTATTTTGCAAACTTAATTTCTAACAGGGTTGCAAAACTAATTTAAATTTTTTTTTTTAATTTAGACTAGGTTAAAGCTGTTTAAGAATGTTTATAAAAGTCAGGGTATTTGAAACTTTTATTTCAAACACTTTGATAAAAAATCTTCGAATTCTTAGAATATTTTTTATGACTGTAATATAATTTACTAATTGTAATTTTTTGTCTGTTTACTTATTGTGCTTTTTTATAATAATGATAATTTAGTTATGTATTTAAGCTTAATTAACGCATAGATTTTAGCTATTTCAACTCTAAGTATATTTTTAATATAATTCAGAAATTTTTGCTTTTAAAGTGGCAACCTTTAATTTTCGTTTCTTACTACAAACAGGTTGGTAGTGTTAGTATTGCTAATTTAAAGTTGTTTTGCTACAGACATCCGTTTAGAAGCTTGTTTTATTTTTTATTATCAAATTTCTAAAAATGGTAGTTAAATGTTTTCTTCTACTTCTCTAGTAAAACAAATATTTTCATGTAAGGAGTTTAATTTTTGAAAAAAAGCTACATTTTCACTTTATGTTTTGGATATAACTAAAATCGTCAACGTATCGAATGTTTTTACTAAATATTTTGACCAATTAAAAGTGACTGTGAGAAAGCATTACTCCCAGTAGCATTTTCAAATAATTTTTCTCTACGTAGTCGTTCTGTTGCTATCTAGTGTGATGTGATAGTTGTTACATTGTTATCCACTGTGATGTGATAGTTGTAACATCGTTGTCTACTGTGATGTGATAGTTGTAACATTGTTGTCTATTGTGATTAGATAGTTGTAGCATTGTTGTCTACTTTGATGTGATAGTTGTAACATCGTTGTCTACTGTGATGTTAGTTGTAACACTGTTTTCTACTGTGATGTGATAGTTGTTACATTGTTGTCTATTGTGATTAGATAGTTGTAACATTTTTGTCTACTGTGCAGTGTTAGTTGTTACATTGTTATCCACTGTTATGTGATAGTTGTAACATCGTTGTCTACTGTGATGTGATAGTTGTAACATTGTTGTCTATTGTGATTAGATAGTTGTAGCATTGTTGTCTACTTTGATGTGATAGTTGTAACATCGTTGTCTACTGTGATGTTAGTTGTAACACTGTTTTCTACTGTGATGTGATAGTTGTTACATTGTTGTCTATTGTGATTAGATAGTTGTAACATTTTTGTCTACTGTGCAGTGATAGTTGTAACATCGTTGTCTACTGTGATGTGATAGTTGTTATATTGTTGTCTACTGTGATGTGATAGTTCTTACATTGTTGTCTATTGTGATTAGATAGTTGTAGCGTTGTTGTCTACTTTGATGTGATAGTTGTAACATCGTTGTCTACTGTGATGTTAGTTGTTACATTGTTGTCTATTGTGATTAGATAGTTGTAACATTTTTGTCTACTGTGCAGTGATAGTTGTAACATCGTTGTCTACTGTGATGTGATAGTTGTTACATTGTTATCCACTGTGATGTGATAGTTGTAACAACGTTGTCTACTGTAAAGTGATAGTTGTAACATTGTTGTCTACTGTGATGTGATAGTTGTTACAGTGTTGTCTATTGTGATTAGATAGTTTCAACATTTTTGTCTACTGTGATGTGATAGTTGTAACATCGTTGTCTACTGTGATGTGATAGTTGTTACATTGTTGTCTACTGTGATGTGATAGTTGTAACATTGTTGTCTACTGTGATGTGATAGTTGTTACAGTGTTTTCTATTGTGATTAAATAGTTGTAGCGTTGTTGTTTACTGTGATGTGATAGTTGTAACATTGTTGTCTACTGTGATGTTATAGTTCTTACATTGTTGTCTATTGTGATGTGATAGTTGTAGCGTCGTTGTCTACTTTGATGTGATAGTTTTAACATTGTTTTCTACTTCGAAGTGATAGTTGTTACATTGTTGTCTATTGTGATTAGATAGTTGTAACATTGTTGTCTACTGTGATGTGATAGCTGTTACATTGGTTTCTATTGTGATGTGATAGTTGTTACATTGTTGTCTACTGTGATGCGATAGTTGTGACATTGTTGTCTACTGTGATGTGAAAGTTTTAACATTGCTTTCTACTGTGAAGTGATAGTTATTATATTGTTGTATATTGTGATTAGATAGTTGTAGCGTTGTTGTCTACTTTGATGTGATAGTTGTAAGATCGTTGTCTTCTGTGATGTGATAGTTGTGACATTGTTGTCTACTGTGATGTGATAGTTTTAACATTGTTTTCTACTGTGAAGTGATAGTTGTTACATTGTTGTCTATTGTGATTAGTTAGTTGTAGCGTTGTTGTCTACTGTGATGTGATAGTTGTAACATTGTTGTCTAGTGTTATGTGATAGTTGTTATATTGTTGTCTACTGTGATGTGATAGTTCTTATATTGTTGTCTACTGTGATGTGATAGTTGTTACATTGTTGTCTACTGTGATGTGATAGTTGTAACACCGTTGTCTACTGTGATGTGATAGTTGTTACATTGTTGTCTACTGTGATGCGATAGTTGTGACATTGTTGTCTACTGTGATGTGAAAGTTTTAACATTGCTTTCTACTGTGGAGTGATAGTTATTATATTGTTGTCTATTGTGATTAGATAGTTGTAGCGTTGTTGTCTACTTCGATGTGATAGTTGTAAGATCGTTGTTTTTTGTGATGTGATAGTTGTGACATTGTTGTCTACTGTGATGTGATAGTTATAACATTGTTTTCTACTGTGAAGTGATAGTTGTTACATTGTTGTCTCTTGTGATTAGGTAGTTGTAGCGTTATTGTCTACGGTGATGCGATAGTTGTTACATTGTTGTCTACTGTGATGTGATAGTTGTTACATTGTTGTCTACTGTGATGTGATAGTTGTAACATTGTTGTCTAGTGTGATGTGATAGTTGTAACATCGTTGTCTACTGTGATGTTATAGTTGTTTCATTGTTGTCTACTGTGATGTGATAGTTGTGACATTGTTGTCTACTGTGATGTGATAGTTGTAACATCGTTGTCTACTGTGATTTTTATAATTTAGAACATAAGTTATCAGTGATATATATTATAAAAATCAAATTTATAAGCAGAAGTTGGTAACCAATGGTAAAGTGATAACAAAGGAATTGTATTATTTTATTCCTCGATTTATTTATTTTTCTTAAAGAGTGTTTGTTCAGCTCTATTCTCTTTTAACTACTCTCTCACTATTCTCTATTAACACTTGTTTGTTTGCCACCGTTGGTTGGTTTGTTTTAGTAACGGTAATACTTAGCTACCATTAGTGAACCTAATAGTTCTTCAAGAAATATGTCATGTACTATGCTAGATCATCAGCCTTTTATTAGGCTTATGAAAATATATAAAAATTCTCATGTAATAGGTTTTGCTTATACAGGAAGTTGTTATATGTTTAAGACCACATGAAAGTAATGTATTAAAGGTATTGGTATTAAAGTGTACATTAGACTACCGCTTAAGTACGCAAATTGAACCCGACCAAAAAGACGGAAATTGAACCCGACGGAAACTTATTGTTAAAATTCCGTTTGTAGTGCATAACTTGTTTCTTACTCCAACATCATCAATATCAATTTCATACTGATTGCAATAACGATTTTCATACATAACTAAATGTTTTATATTAGGAATCATCACTGTCGATTTGTTAGTATGTAAAACAAATTACGTCAACCTGTTTTGAAAATTATTTCACTTATTACAGCATTACTATATCATTAAGAAGAGTCAAAGATAATTTGAATAATTATAAGGTTTTCTTATACTTCACCAGCATTTAATTTTATAAGTATAGACGTTTTTTTATTCGCACTCAAGTTGATTTTTAAATTAATAGTTTATTGCTTGCTTTTACAAAATAGATATTTTTACTAAATTCATAGCTATTTTACCTGCTAAAACTAGTAAAATCAATTATGCCAGCTTTGAACACTTTTTTTTAAATGTAAGAAAAAAAGACTTTAAGTCGTAAATTTAATAGTTTATTTTTTAAGTAAATAAATTGATAGAGTCTTATATGATTTAGGTGAGATATATCTATAATATATGCATCCTTACTTAAATGCATACTTATTTAAGTACCACATTTAAACTGCTAAATTTTATTAACGACAAATTATTTAGAAATGTTCAACTGCAAATTCATCTAAATTTAGTTCACTGAAAATAGTTAAAAAATTTGGTAAATCTATACACCAGTATATAGTTTATTTTTTTTTATAGTGATTTTGAACACGCAGACTCTATATAGAAAAGAAAAATTTCTCCGAACAAATATAGTTGTGGAAGAAGTTCTAACTAACTTAATATTAGAAAAGTATTCACTCGACTATACATGTACTTTGAAGTTACAACTTTCAAATTTTTTTTTTAATGAAATTATTTTATACAATGTTGTACTGTTCTTCAGTTATAATAAAGATTTTACATGTGACTTTGACAATAACTCACTAATAAAATTTATACAGGTAAACATATATGTATATATATTATACTAAGCATCGAAGTGGGTGGTAACTTTAAGATATAAATTTAAACATTTATAAAGATTTAAGTAGATAATTAATAATACATCTACTTGTTAAACAAATAAAAAAATCATTATAATGAAAATACTGTTTCAATTTACGATTAATATTAAAAATCTACATTTTTGGTTATGTTTCTTTGGAACATTGCGTTTGTTTTAATATTGTTTCATAAATTACTTAATTACTTTAGTTGTGTTATTAATAATTGTTCTGCAGAACTATTTTCTAAATAAAAAAAGTTTTCAGGTTATTTTTTCATAAAATCAAAATCCCAAAAAAAATAATCTGCTTGTTTATTTTTATATTTTAGACGTTTAAGGGTAAAATTTTAAAAATTTAACAATACAAATAAACAGACTTGTTAAATCTGCAGTTAAAATAAGAATCTTATCAAGTTTTTTGAGCATTTATATATCTATAAAAACTTCTTCAGTGAACCTAGATGTTTTTTCAAAAAGTTTTTGACATCATTTTCAATTTTTTAATCCGAATGATACGATTAAACTATAAACAATCAATAAACAATAAATAAAAAATATTAGAAAATGTATTTTTATTTTTATTAAGTTATTAAAAGAAACTGCAAAGTTTTTTGCCTTGTAGCGTTCAATACATTGTCCACTAGGTAAAACATCTAACAGTTTTTTTGGTTGTGACTGACTGGTGAGTCCTTATCTGGACTATCATGTCTATGTTATTATATAACGGTATCAGTCTACCTAAAGCATGTTTTCTGATGATCGAATTGGTATGATCAAACCTTGTAAACTTGCGCTTGTTTCACGGCCTATAAAAGTCTAGGCTTCGGTTATGTAGACTTTTGCCAATGTTTTTGTTGACTTTTATATATTAGTGAATTTTGTTGATTTAAACGTCTTTACCATATCGATGTTCATACTTTATATAAAGAATTTTAACTGTTGATAAAAAGTTGTTTTGTTTTTTTTTTATTTATTAAAGAGTAAACATATACAAATATAATTTTCATTTATTGAGCTGCAAAATATTGTTTTTCAATAAAAACGAAGACTACTATCAATGCTTTTCTTGCTAAAAATATTTATTTTAAAATTACATATATTACACAAGTTTATAAAAACTTAAAAAGTCAATATAAAGTCCTTTAAGATGCTAATAATATAGAAGTGGCTTACATCTAAGTGAAATATAGAAAAAATTTAAGTTTGTTAAAATTATAAACGATATAAAGAGTCAAAATTAAAACAATACTGTGTTAAGACTTTATTTAGAAAATAAAACTGTTCTTTACAGACTTAAAGTAAAAATTAAATTGGAATTATTTAACTAAAAGCATTTAAGATTATGTAAGACTTTTTGAAAAATGTACTAAAAAGTAAACGATTACAAAAAAACTTAAAAAACAATAACAACACACTAAAAATATATTTTCAGTTATTCAAATCTTGATTTGTAAAGACCTTTAATTGTCAAGCTAAGAAATATAGTGATTCAAAATGTGATTGATTGCTCGCTCCAAACAGAAATTTTAATATTTGTTTTAGTTCTCAGCTCTTTAAACAATTGTTTAAGATATGCAATTAGATGTGCGTCTGTAATCATTTACTTCATTTTTCAACAACACGATTATTACACCACAGTAGATCGCAACACTACAACTATCACGTTGCAGTAGATTACAAAGATACAACTATCTCATCACAGTTGATAGCAACAACACAACTATCACATCACAGTAGATAGTGACAACACAACTATCACATCACAGTAGATTGCAACAATACAAGTATCACATCATAGTAGATAGTAACAACACAACTATCACATCACAGTAGATTGCAACAATACAACTATCACATCATAGTAGATCGCAACAACACACCTAACACATCACAGTAGATCGTAAAGATAATACTATCACATCACAATAGATAGTATCGATACAACTATAACATCACAGTAGATCGTAACAAAACAACTATTACATCAAAGGTGTTTTATAATTTAAATCAATTCTTGACACAGTTCTATAAAAAGACGTAGCATTAATTAAAAAATGTTCTTATAATCTCAAAAATAAGATTTAAAGTAAATTTAATTTAGTGCAAAAAGAAAAATCTAATATTTAAGTTAGTGGTTGACAAATCATGGCTTTTTAATATAACATAAAACTATAATTTGAATTAATTTTGATTAACTTCGATTTCATAATTTATAAAAAAAAACAACGAGTATTTCTTCATGTAGTGAAGATTCAACATGATTCAACAATCGGTATTAACATTTTAAAAAAAAATTCTTATAGTTTCAAAATTAAAATTTAAAGTAAACTAAATTTATTGCTAAAAGAAAAGTCTAAAACTCCAGTTAGCGTTTGACAAATCATGGCTTTTTAATATAATATGAAGACTATAATTTTATTTTAATTTTATTATTTTATATTTGTTGTGTTAAACATACTTTAACAGTCGGTATTATCATGACCTTTACCTTGAAAAAATTTAAAAAATATGCATAGACTAAATAGAGTAAATATAATTTTACAATATTTATAACGGGTGAGCGTCAAATAAATACGAAAAAAAAACTATTGCACGAGGGTTCAATTTCGCACAAAGACAATTATGCACAAAGGGTCACTTTTGCACGAAGACATTTTTCACAGGTTGAAATTTTTTTTTAATTTAGTTTTCTCTTTTTTTATGATTTAATTATTTTTTTTTTACTACTGCTGTTACCTCTAACCCTCACCGTTATTAGGTATTTTTTTTCTTCTTCTTAAAGGTTTTATGCTATTTTATTTTAAATTGTTTTGTTTTTTTAAATTGTTTTAACAATTTATTGTTTTTTCTTTACTTTTACTATCACTGTTATCTATAATATTTACCCTCGGGCAGTAACTTGTTTTTATTTTTAATTTTAGTTTTTTATTTATATATCCCTTAGTTTTTTTTTGCTTTTTGTTTTAATAACTTATTTTTAATTATTAATTTATTTACAAAAACTACCCTTGGTACAAAAGTGTCTTCGTGCAAAAATGATCTTTAATGCATAATTGTCCGTTCGTTCAAAAGTGTCTTCAAACATATTTAACCTGTTACCATTTTTAAATATTGTCCGCACACTATGGAGTCTACAACTATCACAACTTTGTTTTTACTATTTAAGAAATTAACCTTTGACGCAACTTTTTAAAAGAATCAGATTTAAAAAAATTCATAATTTTTAAGTTTTCTTATATTCCATAAGTGTTTTTCCTAAATTTCTTTGACATTTTGTCTCGGCCGTTTGAAAGCCATCACTCTAAGTAACATTTACGAATAATTATTATATACGTATTCGTATTGCTGCGTTCTACTGTGATGTGATAGTTGTAATAATGCAATCTACTGTGATGTGATAGTTGCATTATTTCAATCTACTGTGATGTGATAGTTGCATTATTGCAATCTACTGTGATGTGATAGTTGCATTATTGAAATTTACTGTGATGTGATAGTTGCATTGTTGCTATCTACTGTGATGTGATAACTGTAACACTGCGTTCTACTGTGATGTGATAGTTGCATTGTTGCAATCTACCGTGATGTGATAGTTATAACACTGCTGTCTACTGTGATGTAATAATTGTATTGTTAAATCCTTAACAAGACGTTAAAAGATATCTGAGCTGTGTGCGACTCGGTAACCAAAATATTTATTTGTGCAATAGGTCCTATAACTAAATAATTTGAATACTTTTTTCGTTAAATAAATAATATACTGAATGAAAAATATTCTGTGATATTATAGTTATTTTAGTTGCTATTTATTGTAACTTGATAGTTATAATACTGCTGAAATTTATATTTTAGAATATAAATAATCAGTAATATACATAGATTATATAATATAACTTTTTTAGCAGAAAATGGTGACTATTGATGAAATGATATAAAATGATTACTATCTTGTAATTTTTATTAACTTAAATTTTCTTAAAGAATGTTAGTTTAGCTAACTACTCTATTTATTAATACTTGTTTATTTTCTACAGCTGTTTGATTTTTATTAATGTTGTTATTATTTAACCACCACTAATGAGAATAATAGTACTCTAAGAAACAGACCATGTAATAGGCGAAATAGCTGCTCTTTATTAGGCCTATGAAAATTTTAAAAGAATTTCAAGCATTAGCTTGCTATGAGAACTACACGAAGAAAATTTTGATGTTTTGAATAAAAGTAATTTTCTTGTTTATTTCCTAAGCGGGTTAAATTTTGAACTGTTTAAAATTTTAGTAATCGATTCGTGGTAATCTTTGAAACAGACTATCAATATATGTATTATATGTCATTTAAAAACATTTTTTGTCGCTTTTTAGTGGTTTATGACTACCAATATTTTGTATCTTTAGAATTATTTAAATATAAGTTTATAAAAAGTAAGATTTACCTTTTGTTTTTATAATCGTGTTATTTACAACAAAACTAAGCTTAATATCAGACTGCTAATTAATTTTTTTTAACCAAATTAATTTGATAACATCATTAATGATGACCCCTAATTCCTTACATGAGTTTGAAAAAAGGCAAGCATAACTGTAAAGATAATACATATTATTCCTTTATTATAAAATGTAAGTGTTAATTTTATACTCAATACTCGATAGTTGAACAGAATCCGATACAAAAGTTTTAAAAAGGCAAGTATAACAATAAAGATTATTACGTGTTTTGGTTTTAAGAAAACAAATAAAGAGATCTCAACTACTGGAGGAGAATTAATATATTTTTTCTTTCGGAAATTTATTTTTATTTATTATGGTAATACCTATTATAAGGTTTACGACAGTTTAGCTTTTGCTTATAGTAATTTTAAATAAAGTGAATGACTAAATACTTAAAACTATTTGATATTTTAGTTTTACAAAAAGGTAATAAAGATAATAAGACTCTCATTTTCTAATAAATCTATTATTTAAGCACTGACGAGGTCTTTGGCAAAAACTTAGTTTGTAAAATAAATTCTCGAAAGAATGAATACTATCCCTTTATTATAAAATGTACTTCTTTTTTGTATTCAAATATATACTTGTATGCTAAACTATAGAAATCTGTTAAAACATAAAACACTAAGACAAGTTAAAAAGTGTTGAATAAAAAAAAAAAAAAATGTAGATAACTTGATATTAATATTTTATTTTCCCTTAAAATTCTTTTTTAAATCGATCATTTTGAAGCTGTTATTGATAATTTTGTGTGCTTTATTACGGTATTTAAAAAAGTAATGATGATTTTTGGTATTAAAGTAGATGTCTAAACATAACCATTTTGGTAATATTTATGTTTTTATCACACTAAAACATCTTAGGATGTCTGCTTGGTTTATATATGTATATAATATGTTTTTTAAGCTAATATATGTAAGAATCCTAAGTCAGTTCTTAAGCTAGTGTTTAAATTTATTTATCTAATTAATATAGTATGTTTATAATGTGTTTATAAAACTTATACTACTATTTTAATAGATTTATAAAACGTTTATTGAAGTTGTACTAATTTTAAGTATAATAGAGTCTGTGAGTTAAAGTGTTTTTTAACAATTACACATGTTATTTTATAAATTCAGTAAAATAGCTCAACAATAACTACAGTTTTGTTATTAAAAATCACCGTTTTGCATTTAATAGATCTAGACAGATGACACGGCAGCTTAAGACTTAAAAAAGTATACTTTTTCGAAATACTGTCATAAACCTTAGAGCATTTCCAATGTATCACAAACAATTTTTACCGATTGTTATTAAAGAATGGCCAATTCTATGTTCAACCATATTAGGTAAGATACTTTATTTGTTTCCATGGTGATCAAATAACTCTACTAATTTCAAATTCATTTAGTTACTAGATTCTCCTGTAACTAAAATTCAGCCTTCAAAAACTGTACAGATTGTATCGTACCTTCCCATCCGCAAACTTGCTATTTGTCACCAATTATTACATATTTTTTGATACTTTGTAAAATTTTTTTGTACTTTTACAGATATTTTTTTTCCGTATTTATTTGACGCTCACCCGTTATAAATATTATAAAATTTTATTTACTCTATTTAGTCTATGCATATTTTTGAAATTTTTTCAAGGTTTAAGTCATGATAATACCGACTGAAAAAGTATGTTTAATACTACAAATATAAAACAATAAAGTTAAAATAAAATTATAGTCTTCCTATTATACTAAAAAGCCATGATTTGTCAAACACTAACTGGAGTTTTAGACTTTTCTTTTAATCATCAAGAAAACATCCTCCAATCACTTATGAATGAACAAACACTAAAAAAATACCAATTGACTATTAATAAACTTTAGTTCTTTAAAAACTTTTATGTTTTGAGATTACACCCCAAAGATGGTTGTGTAAACTTCTTTGCCGATTGTTCTACCAAATATATAAGTAAAATTACCAATAACAACAGCTATCCTTAAATTTCTTTGCGGTGATGGGATAAAACTGCGTTCAACAGATACTTTAAAATCAGAACAACTTATTGTAACAATTTCATTTTTACGATTATTTCTTTTACCACAAACAGCAAAATCAAATTTATCCTGATTACAATAACGATTTTCATACGAAACAGAAGACTATATAATAAGAACCAACACCTTTGGTTTGTTTGTTTGTAAAGGAAAATAAATCAACCTGTAATAAAAATAATTTTAAATAAATTTAAATCTTTTGCAACCTTAAGATAGCAATAGTAAACTGACTTATTTAAATCAAAAGTGTTTTAGTGTGGTTGTTATCAATTTAAAGTAATTTAGTTAACAAGTGTATGACACAAATTTGTTATTTTGTTTATTTTTAAATACAAAAAACTGCTGCTATTTTTTATTAAGTAAACGTCCTCATTATACATTATATTGACTTTGTGTTTTGGTAATATTTTTCAAACAAGAACTTTTCTGTTTTTGAAGCAAAATAAACTTTTTTGGTTCATTTTAATTACTCTTAGTATTAATAAGAATTATTACAAAATAAAGTGAAGTGTTGTTAATTGTTGTTAAAATAGATATATAATGTAATTTTTTCATTATTTCATGACTGTTTAGGCTTTGTGAAAATAATTATAACATATTTATACATTCAATTCTTCATGAAACTCATTTTTAACATAATTTACACTTTTATTATGTGAATATTGTTAAAGTGGGTGATGACCAACATTTTTGTTGAATGTCGAGTTGGTCATTAGCAATCGCTACCGAAGTCGTCCAAAACTACGCTAGGGACGTATGTAAGCGCAAATTAAATAGCTTGATTATAAAAACTGATGAGTTGGAGTTGTTTGCTATTTACCGCTGTAATGATTTGCTGCATATTATTTGCACTATTCATTGTTGAACGCTGAATACAAAGAGAATATTTAGAGGTCGTTGCAATAATGAGAAAATGGGCTTAAAATCAGTGATGCAACATTTCATCAAAATATAACAGTTACATTTTGATGTGAACAGTCAGTGTGTTGTTTGTGCAGCTGTGTGAAAGACCTTCTGGTAGAAATCTTATCTTAAATTTATTTATGAATGTTTATGGTAAGTATTGTTTTAATACAAAGTACAGGGACAGAAAACGTACTTCTACACGCTGGATGGCGACGGAAACCACAAAAATCCCAAAACAATCTTCGCCTACCTCAAAATGAACTATTGATTTAAAAAGTTTCCTTTGATTTATTTGTTCGTGGTTTTTTAATTAAGAGGGTGGTATTATTTTGTAGCCGCAGACAGACTTATAAGTTGGACAGATTAACAAAGATTGAAATTAGGTACAAATGCGTCTGGTTCAAATGGACTTTGTAAAGCTTTGCGTCGTAATTTTGTTATTTTTAATGTTCCAGTTGAAACTGATATCGTCAGATGGTGTTCCAGAGTTTTCAGCAAAAGTTACCAAGGGTTTTCTAAAACTATAGGGTATACACAATCGTAAGTCATCTACATATCATCATATGTCAAACGGTAGAGCAGAACAAGCAGTAAATGCCACTAGGCGATTGTTAATGGAAAACGTTGGTCTAAATGGTGAACTTAATAACGAAAAATGGCACAAGCTTTACTTTCGCAGATGAATATGCCTGATCCAAGATCAAACTCTCCCATTCACAGATCCTTTCTGGACGAAACTTAAAGAAGTCATTACCTTACGTCAGAAAGAGTGTTATGAATTACAATAACCCGCAGATCTCAAAAATTTGACGTGACGTATGGAGTAAAAAGAAAGAATCTCTTAGTATTTGTTATGTTAAGTCTCTGGAAATTATAAGTAAGAACGAAAAATTGTTGCCACAACTGAATTGCGGTGATCATTTCGTGATACTAAATCAAACAAGTAAACTGTCACTAGCAATTAGAGAAAAAATGGAGTGGTGGTGGAAGTGAAGGACTGTCATCAATGTGTTGTCAAGGTTGATGGATCAGATCGCTAAACTGTTCGAATTCGTAAGTTTCTGAGAAGATCTACCCCTCCTGTTTGCAAGTCTTTAAGTAGTATCCCTTATCTGAGAAAACCAAACATACAACTGTAGAAGTTTGTCTTTTCTGGTATAGTTGAGGAAAAAGATTTAGAAAAGTTTTGATGTTTTGTGCTCCTAGAAGAAAAATTCTTTTTGAATCAGCATTGTGTAACTTCCCTCTGTACTCATGGATTTCTTCAAAATTGATGGTGAACTGGAATGGCTTGGATTTGTTTTGATCTATACTTTCTTGACTTACATTTTCTACAGAAAAGCAAACTGATCACCAAAGTTTTTTGGCGAACAACAACGTGTCCGGGATGAGTGTGTGAAACTATCCGGTTTTTTCCAGTGTTTTCGAGTAAGACTTAATGATGACTTTATGACACCGATGTTGCTGATATTTATTAAACTTTAAGTTGGAATGCATCACTGTGAAATAATGTTTTTTGGTCTAATTGATGAATTTCAGTCTAATGGTGACTACAAAAAATTTGTAGTTGACTTTGCAGCACACTTGTCTGCTGTCTGTTCAAAGTAATCGTTGATAAGGACGACGATTTTGACTTGAAAGTCGAACTTTTGGTTAATATAGAGTATTTGAAAAGTTTGTATGGTAGTATTTCCTCAGTGTTTACTGCTATCAGTAATTTACCTTCTACATGGTAAGAAGTTGAAAGTATTGTAGATATGATTAACAGCGAATTAAATGAAGTTTCAAGTGGTTAGATCAGGGGTCGGCAAACTGCGGCCCGCGGGCCAAATGCAGGCCGCGAAGGTTAAATCTGCGGCCCGCGAGCACGTTGATTTTTTTAATGGAATGCGGCCCGCGAAAAAAAAATTTGCGGCCCGCTGAGCAAAAATATGTTTTAAGTCAAATTTTTTTAATAAATTTAGTTTTAAGTTCCTGCATAAAATTTTAAAACAATAAAAAGACTTTAATGATTTAGCTTAAAAATGTGATAAGACAGGTTAGCATTCTACTAGGTCTTTTTTTTCTCAATTTTATAATAACTTTCTTCTTACAACAGCAAATTATTTTCTGAAAAAAGAGTTTAAAAAGTCCTTAGAGTTAGTAAGATATATAATACCTGTTTAGTAAAAACTACATTCAAATATTTTCCGTTTTGTACAAAAGTAATGCATAGTATTGAACTAAAAGGTCATTTCTTTACATTTTTTTTCACACGTTTCTTATACCTAAGTTTCTGTTACAGATGTTTTATTTTTAAATATTACATTCTAGTTTAAACGAAAATATTTTAAATAACATAATAATAATAAAAAAAAATAAAATAATAATAATAATAGTAATAACAATAATAAAAATATCAATAATAATAATAATAATACTAAAAAAAATAATAAAAATAATAACAATAATAACAATAATAATAAGAAGAAGAAGAAGAAGAAGAACAAATAAGGTTAACTTGTTTTAGTTATGACACTTTTGATTTTTTAGAAGTTTTCTTTGCATTATAAATTAATTCCTATGCACACCAATGAACATAGATGCTCATATTTTAAACCAATTTTTATTAAATACTTAACGACATAAAATTTAGTTTATGCATAGTTTTATAACATTATTGTTTCTACATGTAATATCTAGGTGTGTACAGACACATTTAAAACAATACATATGACATAAATTATTTTTTTTGTTATGTATACTTTTTGATTTTCCAAACTATGTTTTTTGGTAAAATAAGTTAATTTTTATGCGTTGCATACTAATATAAACAGTTGCTATTTTTGTTACTACCTTTTTTAATACAAACTAAATTGAGAAATGATAATTTATTAAGTTTGTACTTTTTTTATCAAAATAGTTCAAATTCGATCAAATAAACAAATAAAAATTGCCACACACTCAGACTATGATCATTTGAAGACTTGAAGTCTTAGCCAATTTATTCATTTTTCAGTGTTTGACTTGGATTGTTTTTTGTATTCTAAAATATCATGCTAGTTTTGGTCACTCTGATTGACTTTTTTGCTTTAAAGAGTGGTAGAATAAATTTATGATGTATGTTTTGTTCAACGGTGTTGGTTTGAATTAAAATATATTTTAAATTTTAAGTCTTTTAGCTGATATATTTTGAATTATTATATATGCTAATTGTATACATATAAGTGTGAACAATTAGTGTTGACAAAAAATGCCGGAAAAGATTGGAATTTGACAATTTATACTTAAAAAATCTGAAAAGGCCTTGAATTTGAGAACTATCGAAAAAACCTAGAATTTCAAACAATTTTTACATGAAAAGAAAGGAAAGTTCGATTTGACACAAAAAATCTACCATATAAATATTTTTTATTAAAAAACACATTTTAAGAATCTTTTTAATTATTCTATTTAAAACAGTTTTTATTTACCTTTAACTTAATTGTATACTAAAAATAGAAGCAAAAAATTGTACTTTTAAAAACTTTATATTGGTGCATTGTACCTTTGCTTTTAAAATGTCTTTACCTTTTGTTGTGCTTTGTATTGGAACTAAACCTAGAAATTCTTCTAAAATGTCAAAATTAGTAAAAACACCTGTAGTAAAAATTCTGAATTTAGCAATATCTATTGTATAAGTTCTCGCATCTTAAAAGAATGATTTAAGTCCTAATTCGAAAAATGCGGCTTTATAATCTTCAGAAATTTCCTAAACACGACTTCTTTTTGATATTTCTAAAACAAACAAAAATATTTTGCTAACGCAAACACAAGTTATCTAAATAAGTTTTCAACTCTTAACGGTATCTTTTTTTATTTTTCTTATTTTAATTACTTTTGCTACTTTATAACATGCGTAAACAGTTTTTTCTGATCAGTCTGTAGTTAGTGAAAATAGTTATGTGCGTTTTTGAAACTGACTTAAGCGATTTGTTTTTTTTTGTTTTTCGCAATAACTCAAAACTAACGTATTATAGTTCTTATAGCTTGTCATGTAGTTCACATTTGCTCTTTTTAAATGCAATATTTTTATTTCAGATAAAGAAATGCTATAATGTTCAGTGAAAAATAGGTTTTTGTAATACATTAGTAGCTTAATAAATTTTTATACATTTGTTAAAAATGTTTAAAAACCTAATTGTCTATCCGAGCTGAATTACAATAATTGTTTTATTTATATAATTAATTCACTATTAATAAATTTCGGTATTTCTGTATTTTGCAAACTTAATTTCTAACAGGGTTGCAAAACTAATTTAAATTTTTTTTTTTAATTTAGACTAGGTTAAAGCTGTTTAAGAATGTTTATAAAAGTCAGGGTATTTGAAACTTTTATTTCAAACACTTTGATAAAAAATCTTCGAATTCTTAGAATATTTTTTATGACTGTAATATAATTTACTAATTGTAATTTTTTGTCTGTTTACTTATTGTGCTTTTTTATAATAATGATAATTTAGTTATGTATTTAAGCTTAATTAACGCATAGATTTTAGCTATTTCAACTCTAAGTATATTTTTAATATAATTCAGAAATTTTTGCTTTTAAAGTGGCAACCGTTTAAAAGACTAATTAATTACTAATAAAATGTTTTATTAAAGTATTCCAGCATCAATTATGCTAAAAAAATTGATTTAGCTTATCCACAGTATAAATAGGTATTAATTTTATTTAAGTAACTAATTACTGAAGTTTCTAAAGAGTGAAAAACGTAATATAAAACTATTTAAGACGCAAAAACTATTTTCATAAGTTAACATTTTTTAATATGAAAAGATGGTTCGTAACATAAAAAATGTATAAAAGTGACCCATAAACGTTTTTCAAGCTCGGTTTTTATAGAAAGTTAGGTTGTAAGTAAAACTTAATATTATACTATTAAAGCTTAAGTATATTAAACAATGTAAATTCTATTACAACAGATATTTATATATTAAAAAGGCATCCTATGTGTAGCTAAAAGTCATCTAAAGTAATTAAGTGAATAAAAGTAAAACTATCTCTGGTGTGACTAAAACAAAAGCCCAAAGATTATTTAAATATCACTAAAACTGAAACTGTGGCCCACAAAGATTTTAAAACTTGAAGTTTGGCCCGCGAGCACCTACTGCCTGCCGACCCCTGGGTTAGATGAATGTCGTGTAGTTTCGTTTTAAAGCTGAAAATTTCAAAATCGGTTAGATAACTGAGTTTTTGAATACTTTTATTCAGCAGACAAGTAAAGAAACGTAAATATGAATTATCAAAGTTTTTTGTTACATTTTGATCGTTTATTTAAACTGGAGTTTGTAATAATAATTTTGTTTATTAGTAAACTAAGTAAGTTGTAACTTTTCAACGTTTTTTTTGTATTTTTGAGTTTTATTTTGTTCATTTTTAGACCTGAAACTGTGTTTAAGTTTACAAGTTGTTTAACAATTTTAATTTGCTTTGTAAATGCATCGTTTTATCTCATTTGTAGATATAATCTAAGGAGGGATGTGCCTAGTTTTAACTATATTTTGTATTATAGATTTCATCGTTCTTGTGATTATTTTGTGAATAAACTTAACCAAGAAAGATATATTTATTTACTTTACTGTAGTCGTTTAGTTTTTCTTTTTATAGATTTTAGTAAATGTATAGTAAATATATATATCTGCATAGTATAGTATTTTAAAATAATCAAAAGTAGCTATAAAGTTAAAAAAAGTTAATCTTTAACTAAAATTTAAAAAATGACTTTATTAGTTTAAATTTATAAAAACTGTTTTACATTAGAAAAAACTATTAACTTATCATTGTGTTTGTAATTTTAACAAATTTATTAAAGTAATATTTTAAGCTTACATTTGAATAAAAATCATCTACTTTTAATATAATTACACTACAAATAGCTGATTGGAGTATTTAATTCAACTGTAAAAGATACATTATACACTTAACAAAAAAATTATTAAAAAACAACAGTACAGACCTACCGTATGATTTATGACAAACTTTATGTTTAAATATTCAGTATATTACAAAACATCAAAAACTAAATAATCCTGTTGTATTAAGCAAAAAAATCTTATTTTTAGACTTTAAGACTCACATTAGATGATAAACAAATATTCTTTAATATCTCTATTGTTTTTCCAGTTTTTTTTTAACTTTATCTATCAGATTAAAGGTTAAAATAATGGGGTAGCTGTCTAAAATGCGCGAGCGTACAAAATTGCACGAGGGGACAAAATTGCACGATTTTAAAAAATTAGACGAACATTATTTTGCAGTAAGACACTTTTGCACGAGGTGATAAAATTGCACAAGGATAAAATTGCACGAAGATATTCTTGCACTAAGGGTCACTTTTGCACGAAGACAATTTTGCACGAGCAAACAATTTTGCACGGGTTAATTTTATTTTATCTGTTTATATATATATATTTTTTTTTTATCAATTATTATTTTTTATTTATCTTAATTTTTTTTTACTACCACTGTTGCCCCTAACCCTTACCCTCAGTCAGTAGCTTTTTTTTTTTTAATTGTTTATTATAAATTTTATTAATTCAATTTTTTTTTTTAATATCACTATTACCCCTAACCCTTACCCTCGGTCGGTAGCTTTTTTTTTAATTAATATTTTTATTATTATTCTATTTTATTTTTATAGATATTGTTTTTATTAGCTATTTATTTATTTTTATTTTTACTATCACTATCACCCCTAACCCTTACCCTCGGTAAGTAACTTGTTTTATTTTATTAACAAATTTTCTTTATTTTTTATCTCCCGAGCAAAAATTTAACTCGTGCAAAAGTGACCCTTCGTGCAATTTTGTTCACTCGTGCAGTTTTGGCTTTGTGCAAATTAGGCTTCGTGCAATTCTCTACACTCGTGCAACTTTGTTCTCGCGCAATTTAGTAACCTCGTGCATTTTTGTCTCCGTGCAATTTAGAACCGTTACCAAATTAATGAGCTTTTCAGAAATTTTCTTAATTTTATAAACAAATTAATACAGTAGTTTACTAATATTAACTACAATGATAATTATAAAAATGGTTAGACTACAAAAGAAAAAAGTAAAAAGTATTTTTTAATTAATCTTATCAAACAGTTAAAAAGAGGTAACTTTATAGGAGCTAACAACCACTGACGTTAGGCAAAAAATGTGCTAAATTGACATATTATACTATTATCTATAGATTTCTACATAAATGTTTCATAATTTCATTACTTCTAAATAAATAAATAAAAAGAAATATAAACGATTCAACCAACTAAGGAGCTGTAAATATTAGAATATTAGTTTTTTTTAGATTAGTTCAAACTTAAAGCTAACTATACAGAAGTTTTTTTTTTACTTAAATGAAACAAATCAATAATAAATAAATAAAATATTGTTGTTTTTTTTAATAAATATAAAATCTGCATAAAAAAGAAACAGCTTGTCAAATAATTTTTCCAAAAATTATTACAAAACTTATATAAATTTGGTTTATAAACAAAAAATCTCAAAGCATAATTTGTCTGTTTTCATTATATTGTTTTGGTACTATATGATATTTGCTCCACACAAATTGTTTTCTATCAAAAATTATTTTGTTCATATCCAATTTTTTTATCTACACTGTACGCATACATTTTTCTAGAATTATTTGATGAGTATCCACATAAAACTACTATTTTGTTATCAAAACCCACCGGTTTGCATTGAATATAACTTGAAGGTAAATACGATATCGTGAGATTGAATACATTATTTTTTTGAACTACTATTATAAACCTCAGAGTTTATCGTATTACAAACTACCATATCAAAAAGTAATGATTTCTTGTGTAAAGTTGATGTTGCTGTTTTTGGAAAATAAGAAATAAATTTACAAATGAAACTGTTACAATAAGTCGTCGTAATTTTAAATTTTCTGTTGAGTTTAGTTTAGTTATACCACAAAAGCATTTAACAATAGCTGCTTTAATGGGCTTATTTATTTCTTCAAAAACAGAAATATCAAATTCACCTTGGTTGCAACAACGATTTTTATACAAAACTGTAGACTTTGCACTTGGAATCATTTCTTTTAGTATGCTAGATTTTAAATGTTAAAAGATAACAAAACTTAAAATATAACAATTAAAATTACTATACCTAAAAGAATTTTTGCTTTAAGTAAAAAATATTGCACACTCCGTTTTTAAATAAAGTACTTTTATTTATCAATATTACAGTTTTTATAAAGTTTAAATATATCAACTAGCTTAAAAATTTTGAATTTACCTTAAAACTTGTTTTCCTATATAAAAAGGTTAAAAATATTATTAACTTCCTCATCTTATAGAAACAAATAAGTTAGTATAAATAAATGTTATTTTTATTTAGTATTACATTCCTTTTTAACCTAAACTTAGAAGATATTCGTTAACAAATTTTCCAACAAAAACTTAGAAACAACGTATATTTGTTTTTGTTTATGCATTGATTATCGTGTTTTTTTTAAAGCTATCTCAGGTGATTAAATAAAATACAACTTTAAAAGTTTCTTAATTATAGTTTTTTTGAAATAAAGATTTAAATTAATAATATAAATGAAAAACAGTACATTCAATAATTATAGTTATTAAAAATAAAAAAGAAATATAAAAACGTCTTTTAACGTATAAAAGCATAACTGAAATATTATAAACTTAAACAGAATAATTTACAAATATTTTGTTTTAAAAAACCTAATTTATACTATCACGAAATATGATCGTCTGACTATTCGAAAAACTAAACACTAATCAGTCTAATTTTAACTTAAATGACTTTTTGTTAAGAATTATTTTCTAAATTATATTTGCTACTTACCATAAAGTCCTTCTTATTGATATTTTAGCATTAGAACTAACTTTTTGGGCTGTGTTGTAAACATTACTAATTAAATTTTAGTTAAGTTTCTGTAAAAATAAAAATTTAAATAATTTAATTTATTTGTTAAAATCAACTAACAGAATTTATTCTATATCATTAAATATTTGTCTAAAACTATTTATAGATTAAATAGGTTATTAAAATATATGATTAAATTACCTAGTTGATATAAGTTAGCAGCACATTTTTATTAAGTTAAAAAAAAAGATAAAAACTTTAGTTCATACATTTTCCTATAAAACAAGTAATATAAACTGCAACATTTCTGTATTTAATTATGCCTTGTTTTTGCTACGATTGCTGTTAAGGTTTAAAAAGTGTTAAGATATATGTTGCATACTTATTACTGTTTACTTTATTCTGACTAAGTAATATTAATTTCAAGCTATTAAGCTTTATTTTATCTACTTAAAGTGTCAAGCTTGACTTAAAGTGTCAAGCAAAAGTTAAGGTAGATAATTATAAGAATCTTTTACTGAAAAGTTATTATCTATTTAATAACTAGCTGAAAAAAATTTTATATCGTTATTATATGCATTTTTATTTATCCTCTTACAAACATAAAATTACAACAAACAAAGGTAACATATATTCAAGAAAACTCCTAACATAAAACAAGTTATCACAAAACTTATGTAAACGGAGATTTTTATAGATTTCCGAAAAAAAAACTGAGTATTACTTTTAACAATCACGTATTTGTTTTCATTCTAATCTTTCGGTAGTTTATGAATATCTGCTCCACGCACCTTCATTTCAAGCTCAACATTTCTTATGATCCACTTGTGTTCATCTACACTGTAAACGAATATTTGGGTACAAGTATTACGCAAGCATCCACAAAAAACTATCATTTTGTTATTGAAACTCACAGTCTTACATTGGTAATTTTTAAACGGTTCACACGGCAGCTCGAGACTGAACATGGTAAACTTTCGTGATACACTGTCATAAACCTCAGAACATGTTTTATCATCTCCCCCTATCACAAATAATTTGTTACCAGTTGTAACTGAAGAGTGACCACGTCTATATTGATTCATGTCAGGTAAAGTTTTCCAAATATTTTCGTGATGATCAAATGATTCTACGGAATCTAACCACTCTGTTAATCCACTTCCTCCAGTAACAACAATTTTGCCTTCAAAAACTGAACAGGATGTTTTGAATCTTTCTTCGTTTAAGTTTGTTATTCGTTGCCAATTATTATTTGTTTTGTCAAATTTGTAACATTCGTTCGTACATTCTGCCCAACTAAGATATCCACCAATAACATAAACAGACTTCTTGAATGAACAAACACTTAAATGTTTTAAGTTTATATTTAATGATTTTAGCCTACAGATATTTGTATTCTTAGAATACACCTCAAATGTGTTTTCATAGCCTTTACTAATAAGGTAAATATCAGAGCCAATTAAAGTAGTTTTCTTAAAATGCTTTTGTGGTACAACTAAGCTACACTCGACGGAAATTTTGAAATTAGGACAACTTATTGTACAAGTTTTATTTGTAAATTTACTTCTTCTTCTTTTTCCAAAAACAGCAATTTCAAATTCATCCTGAATGCAATAACGATTTTCATACAAAACTGAAGAATTTACACTAGAAATCATCACTTTTGATATGTTAGTCAGTAAAAATAAACAGAAAAACCTGCTATAAATAATATTTTACACAATTTTAACAATTTTAAAATATTTTTAACAAAGTTAAAGCAGATATAAAAAGAACTTTTTTTTTTTCATTTTTTTTTACCAAGTTATAAAAATAATTTCATAAATAAATAAATGTCATTATTTTTTGTCTTTGTTAATTTATCTTAAAGTTATTTTTAAATAAAAGCATGATACTTTTTTGTAAAAGACAAACAATTTCTTTGTACATTTTGAAAACTTTTTAGCTCTGCTAGTACGTTTTAAATAAATGTAATTTGATTGAAAAAGATTAAATAAGTAAAATATAACTTCTTTAATTTATTTAAGATACTTCTAATATGATGAAAAAGCACGTCATTTTAAGGTGTTAGTTATTATAGTTTGTTACAGTTAAAATAGCATAAAATATGTTAAACTTTTAAAAACTATTTAGTCTATACATAAACAATTATAATATATTTACAAACCAATTTCTTTATGAAGTTCATTTTTAACATTATGAAAATTTATATCTTATTTTTTGAATTGAAATCTTTTATTAATAAGAATTTAACTCAAGAATATGTTTAATAATTATCAAAGTTTTTGATCTTTATAACAAAACTAAATAAACTTTTAAAGTAATTTACCATATATTAACCAGTTTAATTTATACCTTTTAAACTTTTTTTTGTTCTTTTGCAAAAACTTGGTAAAAAACAATAAATACTAGTATTTTTAAATTTTTTAGCTCTTTTGTAATTTTAATTGCTTTTAATTTGTAAGTTACATATTAGTTACCACAAATTTACAAGTTGACTGACGCATATTAGAATAAAGTTTTTTGATTTTATTCAAGTGAATTTTAAAATTTAACTAGCTTTGACTTTTTGTACAGCATAAAGGCTAAATAGGACATTTAATAATTTTCATATAGTTTTTAATTGATTTCCTTAACTAATTTTTTCTTCTTTTTATAATATCATTTTTTTATAATATTTAAGTATATAATTTATTTTGGGAAAATAGTAATAAAAATTACAATAACAAACAATTTTGGCTTGCACTTTGTTTTTAAACTGGAAATTTGATAAGTATATTTATAAGATAAAAAAAATCAAATGCCATATCTTATAAACATTTTTAATCAATTATAAAAAAAATAAACTTTAACTAGTTGTTAACTAAATTTTAGTTATGATTATTATGAAATAAAATGCCTTTATTTAATATATTTGTATCTAGTATAGCTTGAAGTAACAAATGTGGTATATAACTATATAATTTTCAATAAAAGAAGTTCAGTTTTAATTCAAAATCTGTCACATACACCTCAAACTATTTTATAATTCATTTATAACCTAAAAAATTAAGTATTTCCTCCATTACCAAATATTTCTGTTGTCAGTTTACAACCATTTCTGCATTTGTGTTTTTACCTACTTTACTAAAAACTATATTCTTATTTTTCTAACTAAAAGTAGTATAGTGATAAAAAACATTGCAAACAAATCTATTTATGAATAATGGTAGTTTTATTAGTATATAACATAATAATATGTATTTCAGCTTTTTTTAGAGATTTCTGCACCAATGCTCCAACCCACACAACCCCTCTGGTTGTCATATGAAACTAGTTCCTTTGAAAATATACTAAAAATTTTCCAAAATGTCCATTTTATTATTTTCAACCGAAATTTAGTTTATCTGAATGTCAAAGATGGTAAGGTTCAGGGGCGTCGCGTGGGGTGGCACACTGGAGCTGCAGTCCCACCTATTCAAAAAAAAAAGAAGAAAAAAGAAATTTTCTCTTTACTTCAGTTTTTCTGCTTTTTTTCATTGAACGTGACGATAAATTTGTTAGTTTTTCAAATTTTACATTCAATCTTCAAATATTCGGTTCAATGGCTGGCGCTGCAAGCTAAAACTGTGGGTGCTGCATTTTAAACATATACAAATTTCCTATACAATTTTTAGAGCTGCATCCAATGCAGCGCTATGTGAATTAAACTGAATATAATGAATATAGTGAATATGAATATACTGCTAATAAGTTTTTGAACATTATACATTGACAAAGCTACTAAATGTAAACACACTGAGTACAGTGAAAGTAAAGTTTAGTTTTTGAAGTGAATGTTGCAAGATCAAAACCCAGTGGTCAACACATCTACAAAAAAAACTTTTTAAGCCAAAAGTTTTAACAAGATTTTAAAGGACATTATTAAAAATGTTACAAAACTTAATAGTTGTTTGTGTGTTTTATTGATAATTCTCTAACGAAATGGTCATTAAAAATTTTTTTTTCAAATATCAAAATTTTTTATTCCAGATTACCTTAAAGTAAAATAAAATAAAGGCTACCTATCTTATTTACATATAATAATTGAATTTCTTTTAAATATAAGTATATTTGTTTTTTGATAATTTTTAATATTGAAATAAGCAATATGTAGCTAACAAGTTACATGCAAGTTTTAAATGTAGCTGCCTTATATTGATAATAAAACTTGTGTAAAAAATAAAATTTTCAAGTTGAGATCTACAACCCAAAGTTTTCTTGACTTAATGTGAAAATATTTAGAAAAAAGATTATCATAAAAGATATAAAAAACTTTATTTTAAACTATAAAAGTACTCAAAAGTTAAAAACTCTGTTCTTACAAAATTTTAAAAATCTTAAATAATTTGCTAAAAACTTTTTTAACAGTTGCTGAAAATAAAAGAAAAGGTAAGATAAAGTAAAATAGGTTTTTTATCTGTAAAATTCTTACTTACACAACAAATACAATTCTCATAGTTAAACTTATATCAACCTGTATTTAAACTAAAAATTTTCAAGCATTTATTTTAAATGAAAAAGTCATTTAATATTAAGTACATATATAGAAAGTTTGTTAAGGACATAGGGGGCTATCATTTTTTATAACAAAAATTAGCATTAGAAATTATATGAAAGCATTACTTATATACTACAAGATACTTATCAAAGAGAAAAATAAATAATTAGCATTGAAATATCAGTACTGTGTAAAAGTTTTCACAAATAGTTGAACTGAGCATAAATAATTTTTTAGGTTGTTTTAAAAAATTACAACATGCAAACCACAAATTATAGTGAATGGACTGTGGATCAGCTTAAACGCCTTGATATAAATGCTTTATCTGAAGTTGAGAAGCTCAAGTTAAAAAACAGCAGACCAACACCAGATATTTCAATTACCCAAGAGTGTACATCAAGAGGTTTGAAGTTTATTTTATGACTAAGCTAAAATTTTGAACTATATGAAAAAATTTAATTTTAATTTATATATGTGTTTGTTACTTTAAAAAGAAAATATATTATGAGGAAAAAGTTATGATGTTTACAAAGATTATTGCAGTTTTAGTTTAACTAAAATATTAGCTATATAAATTAAAGTCTTAGAGCTAGCGTATATTTGAAACATTGTTTCATCCTAATATTTTTTAGCTGAGATTTCACCAAAGGAGAAATTTTTAGAGGTTTTATATATATATACTTTTCAGGTATTTATAGTTTTATCAATGTCAGTTTTTGTAACAACTTTAGCACTCAAATAATGATAATGAAGAGTTTTTTTATTAATAGAGTGTGTATATTTATTTTAATTTTCTAAAAAAAAGATAAAATTTTGTTTTTTTTTTATGGTTTTACAGTCATGTTTTTTGTCAATGTCAGATTTTTGTGTTAAAAAGGTAAGCCTTTCAAGAGAAAGTTCAGCAATGAATATTACAACAAGCACCAATGGCTTTGCGCATGTAAACAGTCCATGGCCCTATACTGTTTTCCGTGTATTCTGTTTGGAGGTGAAGATGCTTGGACAAAAACTGGTTTTAGAAACTTGTCCAAAATTGCTGCAAGATCTCTATCTCATGCCAAATCTTCCAAGCATTTGGACAACATTGTGTCTTTCAACTTACTAGGTAAAAGTTGCATCCAAATTTATCTAAGTAAAAGTTACCAGGATAGTATTGAAAAACATAATGAAGAAGTGAGAAAAAACAGAAAAGTACTCAATATTTTAATTGACAGTGTACTTTTTTGTGGCCAACAAGAAATTGCGTTAAGAGGCCACAATGAAACTGAAAATTCCTTAAATCCTGGTGGCTTTAGGTCTTTGCTTAGATATGCCAGTAAACTAGATAAAGACCTTCAAAGTCATTTAGAAAAAAGCAAAGCATTTTTAGGAGTGTCTGCCACATTCCAAAATGAGATTCTAGAATGTGCTTTGAAAGTCTATAAAAAAGAAGTTGTCTCACAAGTAGAACAAGCACATTTTATAGCAGTCATTGCAGACGAGACAACTGATATAAGTGTCCAAAATCAGCTTTCAATTGTTGTTAGATACACACACCAAGGAAACGTTGTGGAAAGATTTTGGGGTTTTTTTAGACCTAAAAGAGCTAATGCTGATGGTATTTCTGAAGTAATTTTGACTGAGCTAGCCAAAATTTTACAAGGAAATAAAAAGAAATTAATTGCCCAGACGTATGATGGTGCATCAGTGATGAAGGGACGAATTGGAGGAGTTCATGTCAAGGTGAAAGAAGTATACCCCAACGCACATTATGTACATTGTGCTGCTCACCAAGTAAATTTGGTTTTATCAAGAGCTGGCAGTTGCAACAATGAAGCAAGGCTCTTCTTTGCAAAACTTGATCAATTTCCAAACTTTTTTTCAAAATCGCCAGAGAGAAAACAAGCCTTTGAAGTCTCTGTTCCTTCAGGCTCCAGAACACGATGGAATTATAGCTCAAGAACAGTATGCAAAGTTGCCATGAACTTAGATGAATTACTCAATGGATTTAAATCAATTGTTAATTCTTCAGATTGCTATGGTTTGCCAACAATTTCTGCTGCTTCAAACTGCATCAAAACTTTAGAAGACAATAAATTTCTTTTTTGGCTTAATGTATTTGCTGCATTAATGCCTGAAGTAGAAATTTTATACAAGGTAATGCAGAGCACCAGTTTGACAGTTAAAAAGGCAGAGGACCATATTCGCAATTTTAAAAATTCAGTTGCTAGAATTCGGAACTCAACTATAACAGATCATGAGTCTGTAAACCTCTCTGCTGCTGCAAAAGAGGTTTGCGACAGTGTAAATCTAAATGTGGCAGAAAGGTTCAAGTTTTCTGGCCACTTGCGAATTGCTCAGTTATTTGACGAAAAAAAGTTCAACGCGTACATATCTACATTTCCATCAAATTTGGTTGAAGAAGTGAAAACATACTATCCAGAAGTAGAGTCTAAAACATTAGTTAATGAGTTAAATACTTTTTATAAAAGAAAAGAAATGCACAAGTGCGGTCTTGTTAAAATTTTAGCTGACTTGAAAGAAAACAACTTGGATAAATCTTTCACTGAAATCACAAAGCTGTTGAACATACTGATAGCAATACCAATGTGTTCAACAGAGGCAGAAAGATCATTTTCAGCTCTAAAAAGAATTAAGACTTACCTAAGAAACACTATGGGCCAGACAAGACTTAATTCTTTAAGTGTATTGTCAATTGGTCGAGATTTAGTTAGTGATTGTGATGGTTTTAATTCGAAGGTAATAGAAATGTTTGTTGAGAAAAAAGAAAGAAGGATGCATTTTACTTATAAAGGTAAAAAATAATTTTCTGATTATCATTAACAGAGAGTACATAATTAAGCTTATTATGTTTTGTGTTTTTAACTTTTAATATTTTTAGTTTGCAAATAGTAAACTACTAAAAATATTTTACTTTATTTTTAATTCTCTGTACTGAATGCTACTTTTGACTAAACTTTATATTTTATTTCTTTTCAGATACATTATATGTTTTTAGTTAGTATTTCATTAATAAGATGTTAATGTTTATAGGTTATTTTACAAACTTTAGTTTTGTTAGTCAACAAATTGTGAACTATTACTCAGATTTTGCTTTGTTTGTTAATTTTGTATGATAAAAATGATTCCGACTTAACTTCAATTATGTTTTAGTAAAAGTTAGTTATTTTAGGTAATTATTTTTTGACCCTAGATATAATTTTTTAAGGTTATTTTACAACTTGTAGTTGTTTAGTTTTCAAACATAGACCTTTTAAACAAATTTTGCTTTATTTGTTTATTATCTATATTGAAAGCTAATAATGACTAAGTTGTGCTTTTTAGTTTTTAAAAGTTATATTAAAGTTATATATGTTTCAAAACGTAGGTAGAATTTTGTTTAATTTTTTTCCTGTGTAAAACTATTTAAAGAAAAAAGTCAATTTTTTTTTGCTGCTGTGATATCTATAACTTTTTAAAGACCTTTGTGTTTAAATTGTAAAAGTTTTAAAAGAAAATTCCTTCTAGTGTGGTTTTTTTTTCAATTTTAATGTTATTCTTACTGGTGAAAATAAAGTAACTAACTCAAAAGAGACAAAGTTACTGTTTAAAGCAATCTGTTTTTAATTGCTTTAAAAGTTACTTTACTTTTTGAGTTAATTTTATAATCTACAAAATGTTTATTAATGATATCTTTTGATTCTTAATTTTATTTTGCTAAACATAATTCCTTTTTTTTTTGTTTATAAGAGCATTGATGCTTAAATAGTTAAATACGTACTTTTCAAATGTTTTTTAAAGTTGTATTGTAAGAAGTTATTTAAACATGTAAAATAATTAATTCATAAATCCCAAAAAAAAAACTTCTTTTGCTCTTATAATTAGATTATGTTAATATATACAAACTTTTTATCAATGTATGATATATTGTAAATTTATGTACTGTATTATAATAAAAATTTTTAGGAACATGGTAATCTATTTCCTTCATTACGTACTTATAATCAAATTTCTCGTATTTTTAAATTAAATATAAAATATCTGTTTTTAAGTATATCAAGTTTTTTTATATTCATATTAAGAAGCATTTAAGCTAATATCTTAAAGACTTTTAGCTTAAATTTCCCTATTTCTTTCTAATTCCTTGAGTTTTATTTTTTTGTTTCAATTTAGGGGATTTTTTAACTTGACAACTCAATCTGCAGCACCCCCTAACAAAAATACCACGCGACGCCACTGGTAAGGTTTATAAAATAGTAATGACAGTCAGATAACATCTTTTGTCAGACAGTACTTTTTTAGTGTTTCAGACAGTCGCTAATAATATTCATTTTAATAATTTTAATGTATTAATATATAAACACTAGTAGATTTTAGTTTGAAAAAAGTAAATGAAATTAGTGGCAGGGAGATACTTTTATTTAATTATTAAATGCTTTTAGAAATTTTACACTTATTAAAACATGATTTAACTTTATAATAATTTGTAGAATAGATTTTATAAACCTAAATGTTAATTTATGTGCTTTTGGTATTAAACTATTTTCAGACATACACTTGTGAATTACTTTCATGCCTTTTTTAGAAATTTACTTTAAAATTTTTACTAATTTTTGACAATTATTTTTCTTTAAATTAAAAAGTAAAAATCAAAAAGGTTAATCAAATAAAATATAACATATAATTTATTAAGAAAATATTTTCACGAGTTTTTACTTGTTAATTTTTATCTTTTTGCTAGGCAAAATTTTATCTTTATTTTTATACAACTTATTTCCCTCACATTACAATAATTATTTAAAAATATCCATCAATTAATTTAAAGTGAATTATGATGTGCGTGTTGTTTTAGTATACTGACAATTTTCTGTTTGACACAAACTGTATGATATCTTTTTAATATCAAATATTTTTAAATTTTAATTCTTTTTTCCAAAAAAAAATCATTGAAATAGTACTATTACGAAATGTAGCACGAAAAACCTTTTTTGATTTTGAATAATTTGCAAGTTAACTCACGCATATTAGAACAAAGTTACATTAATTTTTCTAGGTCAATTTTTAAATCTAACTTGCTTGGAGGTTTTGTACAACTTAAAGGATATAATGGACAATTTATAAATCTCCTGTTATTTAAAAATTAATATCTTAAACTTATTTTTACTTCTATGTATAATATCACTTTTTATAATACTCTTTTAAATATCAAGTATACAATTTATTTTTGGGAAATAGTGCTATAAATTACAATTACAAATAAATTAGGCTGGCACTTTTTTTAAAAGTAGAAAATTGAAAACTATGTTAAAATTTTTTTTATAAATGCCAAGTTTTATAAAATGTTTTTGATTAATTGTTAACTTAACTTTTACTTCATGCTAACTTGTTAAAAAACTAACAAAAAGTTTTAGTTATATTTACTATGAAATAAAAGTATGGATTAGAAAAATGCTTGTTTTTAAATATTTTTGTAATAAGGATATCTTGGAGTAACAGATTAGGTATAAAACTTGAACATTTTTATGAAATGAAGTATGATTTTAGTGTTAAATCCTACACGTCAAACCTTTTTAATATTCGTTGCAAACTGCATTATTTTTTTTATTTCTCTTTTTTATATGTTTTTCCTGTCAGTTTACAACCGTTTCTGCATTTGTTTTCTACCTACTTTACTTAAAACTATACACCTACTTTACTAAATAAAAGTACTATACTAAAACACAACTGATTGTAAACAAAATTATTTATAGAAAATAATATTTTTTTTTAGATTACAACATTATAGTATGTATTTCAGATTTTTTAGGGGTTTTTGCTCCAACGCTTCAACCCACACAACGCCCTTGGTTGGTGTAAAAAAAGTAATACCTTTGAAAATATACTAAAAAAAGCCACTTTGTCCTAATTGGATTTTTGAAAGCATTAATTTAGTTTGTTTAAGAGTTTAAGATGGTAAGTTACGGATAAAAGAAGTGATATTCAGATAACACCTTTAGTCAGAGAGTAATTATATTTTTAAACTATTTAGCTTAGTATATATCTTATTCTTAATAGCTAATAATAATCTAGTTGATAACTTAGTGTATTTAGCTATTAGCATTAGTAGATGTTAGTTTGAAAAGTAGAAATTAATCTTAATATTGATAGAGAAATATTTTCATTAGATTTTAAAATGCTGTTTAAAACTTTAAACTTTTTAGCTACATGATTTAACTTTAAAAAACTGTAGTGTAGAATTTATAAACCTAAAAGTCAATCTATATGTTTTTAGTAAAACTAAGTTCAAACACATACTTGTAAACTAATTTAATGACTTTCTTTAAATTTTAATTAAAATAATTACTACTTTTCTGTATCCATTTTTATTTGAATTTAAAAGCAAAAAGAGATGTAAATTGATAACTTTATCACATAGCAATTGAATTTAAGTTGTAGCAAATTATTATACTTTTAATCTACACTATGATATTTTAATTACAAGTTTTGAATTTTGATATTTTGATTAACTAACTGTGACATTGGTCATTTAAAAAAAAAGTATTAGTACGGTTTCAATTTTGAACTTTCTACGAAACTTACTTTTATTTACTACTTATATTTTTGAGTCAATTTCATAAGTAGTTATTAGATTACCAATTTAAGTTAATAAAAGTTTTATTTTTATTGTTTATTCAGTAGGGTTGCCACTCTCTTGAAACAACTCAAAATGTTTTAAAATCTCAGGAATACTCAGGATAACTCAAATTGACTCACGGTATTATGACCTCGTTTAAAGTTCGAATGACAGTTTATAGTCGCTAGTTACAGTTGTTGGTCACTTAAAAAAGTTTTTTAAATTTAAAGAGTTACAGCCCTGCTTCAACTTCAGTCTACTTTAATTTTATCTGACATATTATCAAAATTCAAAACAGGGTTAATTAATTGCTTTATAAAACTTGAATAATGTCTGGAAAAGATTTAAAGCGTGAATCAAACTTGATGAGGAAAACAAAGGAGAAAGTAGACAACGTTAAAAAACGTAAATTACAAGGTCTACATACAACTAAGCACCCCAGTCAACATAAAAATAAACTTAAAATTTGTAGTTTTGTTGAAAAATGTGTTCGGAAAACAGAAAAAAAGTTAATAGTGGTGAATGCTTTTAGAAATACAGCAGCAAGCAAGGAATATTCCTATCCAGGTTTGTTAAGTAAATTTCAAGTTGTTATCTACTTACAACGTTTTTGAAAAATATTTATTTAAATTGTTAAAGTTTGACAACAAGTAATTTGTATTTTAAAAACTAAAATCTAGGCAGAAATTAAAATTAGTATTTGTTTTCAAACCAATTTTTTTAAAATTATTTAACAAAACAAAACTTTAAAACCTAAAAAAGTGATAAATAAGCTCTTTTTAATTCATAAATACAAACACTTAAAGTCGAAATTAATTTAAACAATATACAAAAGACACTCAGTGAGTGCGATATTTCACGTTATTTTCATCAATAGATACATAGCAATAAGTGAAATATAATTTTAATTTAGATTCTAACAGAAGTAATCATCATAAATAAGTTTTAATTACAAACAAAAAAAATTACATAAAGCGTTTTAATATACTAGTAATAAGAGCTGATAAAATATATACATATAAACAAAAAAAAAGAGCATTAAATAAATAAAGCAACACTTGAGTCAAATTATTTTTGCCTACAAAGGATAGGTTTTCTATTTAAAATACGTACAGTTTAAATTTTGACAAACACGCCATAACAACTTTTAATTACCTTAAATATATTAAAATTCGTAATATCAGCATAACTTTAATTCTTGACAAAATATTTTAAAATATCAGGTCTTTTCACTGCATTCATATTTTCTTTATAATTCTTTTCTTTTTCTCTTTTTTTATTTGCAAGTTTCATTGGTTAATAATACAGTATGTATATGTTCTTTGACCCTTTTTTCAGCTGTCTCTAATTCTAAGAGTGGTATAGCTATTGTCGCAATAGTATTTAGTTTGGTATATCACAATGATTTTATTACATGTGGGTATCTGGTACTTTCAACATAGGACTTGAGATGAAAACTACAATGGGTCTTGCAGCTGCAAAATGAAAAAAAAAAGTGAAGTCTAATAAATTTATGAATACAAGAAAAGAAATCTGCTATTGTGTAACATTTGGTGAAGAATAAAAGTTGTGCTGAAATTTTCAATTTGAAAGATAATTGAAAGTTTTTGTAACGTTTTTGGTTTAGTCAAAATGAGAGTTTTGTGTATTTTAAATAGAAAACCCATCCGTTGTAGGCTAAAAAAGTTTTCTAGAGTGTTGGTTTATTTACCTAATATTTTTTTAGTATTTATGTGTTTATTTATAATCAGCTATAATAATTATTATTATAATTAGTTTATTATAATTGATTTTGTATATTTTTAGTTATGCTTATTACTACATATAAATTAAATTTATCTTTTATATATTGCTGTTTACTCATTGATGAAAATATTCTGAAATATATTTGGATTTCGCACCTGGTTTCTTGTGTAAATTGTTGAAAATTAATTACGGCTTCAAATGTTTGCATTGTTAAAAATTATTTCAAACCCACTTTTTTAAGGTAAAATAACACTACAAGGCCATCTCATCACCAAAGCCATGCAGCTTAATAAGGTAGTTATAGACGACAAAGAAGAGCAAAGACTATTTAAATGTTTCAAAGATAAAATGAATCTTGAAAACTTTCACATGCATCTAATTATTTAAAATATGTTTTTTTCTTCAACCAAATACGCTTTAAAATACATAGATAGCTGGTTTTTGATGATTTCAGAGACAGATAACTTTTTGCAATTGGAAGTAGACCTGCTCGAGGATATTATTTCTAGATCAAGTTTGTTAGTTACTTCTGAGATTGAAGTTTACCAAGCCTTTGATAAATGGATCAATTACAATTTAACTAAAAGAGAAATTTTTTCAAAAAGGCTGCTACACAAACTACGTTTTCCACTGTTAGCAGAGAAAACCTTGAAAACGATCCTAACTGAAAAGAGTTTTTTCAGAAAGAACAAAGATTTCCTAACGGTTGTAAATGATATTTTAAAAAACAACTTTGATTTTTACAGAAATAAACCAAGTAAGTTTTTCACAGCAAGATGCTGCAGTCACGATTCTTTGGACATTTTGTATTTTGGGGTAAGGAAAAAGCTAAAAAAAAATTGTTGAATATAAAATATTGCAAATGAAGAATTCTGACCACTTTAACAGTTCAAAAATAGTTTCTTCATTAGTGAAAACCCGTTATTGCTCTATAACAGTTTATCTCAGAGGAAACGTTTACATATTTAGTGGGATATGATGGTATTATGATAAAAGAAGTAGAAATGTACAGTCATCTTACAAAAACGTGCAAAGTAGTTGCCAATATAGAAGATATAAATGACGATAAAGGCTATGAAATTTATTATGCTTTTTGCGGTTTCGTGGACAAAATATATGTTATTGGAGGACGGAACGAGTTTTATTATGACAGAGATTTGTGTGTAGAGTTTGACACGAAAGATTACTCTTGGAAGCACAAATATGCATTGATCGAAAGAAGAAAAAATCCTGCTGCATGCGTTTTCGAAGAGAACATAATAGTATCCGGTGAGTTCCAATACGCAAATGAAGATTTTATTAACTTTATTAATTATTACGATCAGAAATCGCCGAGCTTTAAAAACAGTTGAGGTAAACGACCCGATTGATGACACTTCGACAAAACTTCCAACCATGAACTATTCAAGATGTCTCCACGAGTCAGTTGTAGTAAAGAATAAATTGTATGTTATAGCAGGAGGAACTAGTATCAATGAAGTTTATAATTCTACTTCTAAAAAGTTCGCTATTCTTAAACCATTTTTAGATCTGTACGACATACGTCATAACTATCCATTTGCAGCCTTTAAGGTCAGTCAAAACATATTCGTTTATTTCTGTCGTTCGTCAAGTATTTTCTGCATGACACAACGAAAGCCGAATGGTATGAAAAATCTAGCAAACCAACTGAAAATCTAACTTATTTTCCGCTTACCAAGTACCTCAACTATAAAGTGTATATAACTAAAAAAAATTCTTTTATCAACTTTTAGGAGCATTTTTAAAAATGAACTAGTTGTACAGCAGGTGTTAAAGTTTAAAAGACAATAAAAAATTCCTCAAATGTAGTTTAAAACTTAATTAAGCTGATAAGCTCCGCCTAGTTTGTATCGCGTTTTACGGTTTTAAGTCTTTTGTAATTTTTAGTTACAATTGCGTTTAGATTATACTAAAAATATTTTTAACAGAGCTAACATAAATGCTTTTTTTTTTAATTTTACAGTAGAGTTAATAACTTGTATTCACTATCTAAGCAAAAAGCTTTTTTTTTTAAAAACAATTTCTTTATGGTCTAAATATTTTAATCAAAACTAGGCTCTGGAATTAAATTCTTCTCTGTTAAACAGATTAAAACTTGTAATTTATTTTTTTTTATTTAGAGATGCAGTTTAAATCGTTTCATTTCTATTTTTATTTTGTTTTTTAAATTAAAATGTTCATAATCAGAGTAAAGTTATGACATATTTTTCTAAACCTAGAGTATAATACTTAAAAACTCCTAATAGATTTATCATAAACAAGATAATAAATTTCGACTCAATTTGTAGAAAAATGTTTTTTTATTTAAAAAAATTAATGATTTAAATTACTATTGTAAGGTTACTTGATATTAAGAGGAAAATGTTTTCCTTGTTTAAATAGTTATCACTGCAACTTAACTTGAAATTAACATTTCATACCATTTTTGATTTATCATTACCACTTAAAATACGCATAGGTGTCAGAAATGAACAAACGTACACCATTGCACGGCGTCAGTTTTGCACCGGTTTAAACTTTTACCTTATTCTAATTTTCTTTATATATTATTTTTTATACATTATGTTTAGCATCACTATTACCTTAAACTTAACCTTACTTTTTTCATATACTTAACCATTTATTTTTTTCTCTTTTTATTTGGTTGGTAATATTCTTCTTCATATAACAGTGAGAAAAATATTTGTAATTTTTTTTAAATTGCAGTGAAACCCCGAAGGCGCATTTAAAAGCAAAGTTAAAACTGAGAATACTATTCTATTTCTTTAAGCAGCCCTCTCTTCATATACGTTTACTGTGGAGTTCTCCGGGTAAAGAACTGCCTGTCTTTAAGGTTCAGTTAATGAGACAAAGACAGTAAATTCCCTGCATACAATTTACTAGTGTACTACTTTTTATTGAAATAGCGGTATTTGTTGCACTTTCAACTCTCTTTCACTAGTTTATATAATTGAACTCTCGTTCAATAATATAAACAAGTTTAATAAAAAATGTACATTCTTGAAAACTTAATAATTAAACTTAATATTATCATTATTTCACTTACAACTAAACTCTCTATAAAAACCGAGTTTGGAAAACATTTATGGGTCACTTTTATAATTTTTTATATTTCGAAGTATCTATTATTATTATAAAAATATATTAAATTTTGAAAACAATTTTTGTGTATTAAATAGTTTGCACTCTTTAGAAAATTCAATAATTATTTGACTAAATAAAATGATTTTCTTTTGTACTGTAGATAAGCTAAATCAAATTTTTGAACTTAGTTAATGCTTGAATACTTTAGTAACACCTTATCACTAATTAACTAGTTTTTACATGGTTGCCACTTTAAAAGCAAAAATGTGTGAGTTAGATCAAACTAGCCTAAGTTTATTATGAGTTGAAGAACCAAAAACTTTATGTTAACCAAGCTTAAATACATAACAAAATATCATTATTATAAAAAAGCACAATATGTAAGTAGAAAAAAAATGCAATTAGTAAACTACACTTCAATCATAAAAAGGATTACGAGAATTCGAAGATTTATTCAAAGTTTCTAGAATAAAAGTCTAACACACAAATAAATTTTTTTAAATGTCTTAAACAGGTTTGACGTAGTCTGATCTTCTGAAATTCTTTTGAAACTACTCTGTTTGTTTGGCAATTCTGTTTGAAATAAAGTTCACAAAATAAAGAAATATTGAACTTCATTAACAGTTAATTAATTATATATCTATAAAAATTATTATTAGTCAGCTTGAAAGGTTAATTAAGATTTTTTATATATTTTTAACAAATTTTTAAAAATTCATTAAGTCCTCAATGAAGTAGAAAAAATTCTTTTTATTGAGCACTATAGCAATTCTATATCTGCAGTAAAAATCCTGAATTTAAAAAGAGTAAATGTGAAATATAAGACGAGCTACAAAGCACATGATTATTTTTATTAATTACAGACTGATCAGAAATAATTGTTAAGGCAAGTTATTAAGTAGCAAAATTAATTACTAAAAAAAAATACAGTTTAGAATTAAAAACTTGTTTAAAGAATTTGTGTTGGTGAAAGTAAAATATGTTTGATTATGTTTCAATGACAACAAGAAGTCGTGTTTAGGAAATGTCTGAAAATTATAGTAAATTAAAAAGATCATAGATTTAAAATATAAAAATTCTTCGACTCCTGCTTTATAGTTTAAAAGCTTTGTAAGTATTAAATTAAATACACGATTGTTAAAAAGTAATTGAAAAGTTAACACAATATTGACATAAAATTTAATATAAAATTACTTAATCTTGTGTATCTAAATAGTTTAAGACTTAAATATATTTGTTTCTCATATAACTTGCTAATCACGATACAATAAAAACTTATCATCTAAAAAGCTATTCAAGTATACTCAAAACTAAATTTATCAATGAAATCCCTTGCTCACGTTCAAATCACGAGGGTTCAGCACAACCCCAACTCCGTTCCTTTTATCTTCGAACGTCTAAAGTATCATTCGAAGCTCTCTCCTGTCATGTGAGTACTGCTGCCTGATCTGTATGTTTTTTGTTTAGTAAAATTTGAATTTAATTTCTATAGAGCAGGGTTATTAATATTTTATAAACATACTAATTTTTATTTTAACTTAAACATATAAGCTTCAAGATGTTTTAAAAGAACAGAAAAGCTTTGTTATGTTACAAACTTTCAAATGTTACTCTTGCATTGGCTTATCATGATCATGCAACATTATATTAATGAAAAAATTCAAGCTTTAATCATGGAAAATGCGGTAATTATTGCTCTTTTTATTTTCGTGCTAATTTAAATAAGAAATAAAAAATAAACACCAAATAAAATCTGAAATACCTATATAATTAAAAGTTAACTACACATTTTTTTAATTAAACAAATGTTTAAAATTAAAATAAATTCAAAATATTTCTTTAACAACTTTATAATGCTAGTTTTAACATCAAGAGAATATAAGTAAAAAATAAGTCTAAAATATTGTGATTTGAAGCCCTACTTTATTAAGTTTATCTTTTTGTTTAGAAATTAATGAATTTCAGTTTATTTTTATTTAAAGTATTCAAAATTGTTTTAATTAAAAATTTAAAAAACCTCTATTCTCTAGTTTATTTAAATTAAGATTATAAATATGAATTGATGAATTGTGGTACGTTATTATATTTAACTAGTGAGTTTAAAACAGATAATTAAGACACAGTAATCTATCCACAAGGGAGATTGATAATTACTATCAGTAAGTTATAATATTGTTCTACGTGAAACTTCAAATAAAAACTTTACATTAAAATTTCATTTTAGAAAATTCCAAATTTTATTTATTTAAAACAACTAGCGTTTAAAAGCGAATACTAATTAAATTGACCAAAAAAATTAAATTATATAATTCTTATTTGAGAAATTAAAAATTAGAAGCTTGCTAAAGTGAAGCTCCGTAGAAAAATAACTGACTGTTTATCATTTTTGCAGTTCATAAGTATATCCGTGAAAATATGACGCCATGTAAAAGTGAAGCTTTTCAAAAATGTAGCTCATAAGTATTTCAGACCGGTAAAAGTAAGTTGTCTCATGGAAATTTGTAACTTGGTTTTTAAAGCATTCACGATAAAAAAAAGTTTCTGTGGTAATGGTTTCTAATAGTAAACATTTTTATTGTGCATCTTATAAAAAAAGGATGTTTAGTGTTAAAACTGATTTTAAATGGTAAATAATTGTTAGTAGACACGCATCCAAGAAAATTCCCTCAACAACTCTATTAATTAAAGAAGCTAAAAACTACATTGTAAATTAAAATATTTGTTTGGAGCAAGAAATACTATCAGCCGGGTTAAACTTAGTGTTACTTAGTACTTTAATTAGAACTAAATCTCTATTTCATAAATCAGAATTAAAATGTAGTATTTGAATTTAACTGACAATAAGAAAAAATTAAATTGAGAATTGAGTTTAAAAATGTTTTAAAATATCTTTAAAATAAATAATGAAAAAAATAAGCCATTTACGGTAATTTTTAAGTACCATTTTGCAATTAAATTTTTCTAGTCGTTTTATAGTAAAATGTTTAAAAATGTTTCCACAAACTTTTTCATTAACACCTCTTTGGCAGAAGTTAAAAATGTGATCGCCCAATATATAAAAGTTTTCCTTTTTAACAACTAAATACTCATTTACTATTTTATGTCCTTACTTATTAACAGCCACTATTAGCCAAATTGCTTCTAATGGGGCGATAGGTTTGGGAATAAATGTCAATAAACTGCCTAATAACAACAACACAAGAAGTAATGGTAGCTTAAATAGTAGTAAACTTAGTTTAGTTGGTAGTGTACCATCCACTACCAATAAATGAGCCCCTGTGTGCCCTAAATTGTTCTCTGTTGAATCGGAATTGTTTGAATTAATTAACTGCAAAGTGTGATTCTTACTTTTTTTTTAAATTGGTTCTGTAAACTAATAAAAACTAAATTTTTAGAATAAAAGTTTATGTAGTTAAAAGTACGTTATATAAAAATGTATCAAGGAAAAGTGTTATATATACTTTTTTAAATAGTTTTCTAAAAATGTTAAGTCATATATTTAAAATACATTATACTTATCATAAACTTGTTTAAACTATTAAACTAGATTTAATTACCGTTCGTAAATAATAAAAAAGTCTTTAGAATAATGACACAATATTAAATGCATTTTGAATTGTGAGCATAAATATTTTTTTTTTGAAAACATGAACAAAAATAATTAAACCTAAATTAAGTTATTTTACAGCTATATTGCTTCAAAAACTAAGAGAAGGTAAGAAACAAAACATAATTTTTGAAACATTTTAATGCCTTGTGAAATTTGGAAAAGAGTCTAATTAAAGTATGTTAAAACCCATTTAAACTTAGATCTTAAAAAAACGACATGGAAAATATGTAGTCGTCGATCAGTTGATTTTTTTTTTACTTTTAATTTTAATTTTTTTGAAACTGTTTTTGTTATCTTGAAACTTTATAAAGTTTTTAGTTCTCTATCAGCTTAAATAATTTTCCATTAAAAATAAGAACTATTTTTTGACTTATTATGTTTTATGTTTTTATTCAAATATTGAATAAGGTTTTGTAATATAAAAAAGTAAATGTCTATTGAAGCTGAAATTAAAGCATTAGTTGAGTCCTCCAAAATTGGGAAACAGCTGAAAGAAAAACTGATTGCCATTGGAAGCAAGAAGGACAATGAATTTAGTTGTTTTCAAGCTGAGATGCTTAAATTGAAGAAAGATTATAATGAAAAAAGTAGAATTATTGAAAATAACATTGATCAGATTCAAAAAGATGAATCCAGCAGTAAGAGAATAGACAATATAGAAAATAGAATTACAGAATTACAAAAAAGTTTCTCAGAATTTAAGTCTGATTTTACTTCTAAATTTAACAAGTTTAAAGCTAAATTCTCCAAATATGCTGATGCTATGCAGAAAAGTGAACCAACAGAATTTATCACAAACATTAGTACCAAATTAAATTTAGTAGCAGAAAAAATAGATGCTGAAAATGAACAAAAACTGAAAGAAAAGAAGGCTTTAAATGTAATAATATTTAACATTCCAGAAAGTAAAAATCCAACTCATAATGCACTAGAAAGTTGCAAAAATGATCTAAAAATAATTCAACAAGTATTAGGAGAAAATAAAATGAAAAAAGAAGAATTTAAGTCACTTTATCGAGTTGGTAAAATTGCAGCTAACAAAATCAGACCAATTATACTCAAATTAAATAATTTAGCATCCAAACACAGACTGCTAAGACTGAGAGATTTGAAAATGTTTAATGGTGAAATTGAATCAAAAGTCTACATCAACCCTGACAGAACTCTCTTGGAAATTGAAGCTTTCAGAAAATTGAGAAAAGAAGTTAAAATAAAGCAAGCCATCGCTGATGAGAATAAATTGGACATAAAATATGTTATAAGGAACAACAAGATAGTTGAACTGACAAAACAGCCCTTTCGTTACCGCTCCCAGGACATCTGGGATTAGTGGAGGAAATCGTGAGTCAACGGGTATAAACTTATTAAGTGACAGGATTAATTTTAACACTAACAAGTTTTCCTATATAAATTGTAACAACAACTATTTAAAAGTTTGTTACACTAATATAAGATCTGTTTTAAATAAATTTTATATTTTAGAGAACTATATAAATTTGAATAACATTGATTTATTTTTTTTGACTGAAACATGGTTGACTAATAAGGTCAACGATGCCACAGTGTGTCCTTTTAACTATAACATTTACCGAAGTGATAGGTCTAGTAGGGGTGGAGGTGTTGCTATCCTTTTCAAAAATTCGCTTAAAGTTATTAAAGTTAAAAACGATTCTATCTCTACTAGCAACATCAATTTTGAATACCTATGTGTAGATGTAATTTTTAAAAAGATGAAATTAAGATTTTGTTGTGTCTACCTTCCTCCACTGTCTGCTAGATGCGCACTGACTGTTCAAAATGTAATCAAAATGATTAAAATGGTTTTTCCAAAAGAGTGTTCTTTTTATGTTCTTGGTGATTTTAATATGCCAAATATAGATTGGAGGATTCCTAGCACAGATTTCAATAAACCCCATGAGTGTTTTCTTAATTTTTGTACAGACAATTTTTTAACACAAGTAATTGAAAATCCAACCCATAAGAATGGTAACATTCTTGATCTCATAATTTGCAATCATTTTGGTCTAGATAGAATCATATCACACTCAACTAATTTTCCATTAACAAACACTTGTGACCATAACTTGCTTTCACTAAAAATTAAAATTGAAAATAAAAAAGTACCTATTGCTAAAGAAGTCTCATATGACTATAAAAAAGCAGATTTTGAAAGCATCAATGATTTCCTGTCAAAAATTAATTGGACCTCTTTATTTAAAAATTCAGAAAATCTCCAGCATTTCTACGATCAATTCATCAGCTCAATCCAAATCTCAATCAAACGTTTTGTTCCAATTTTTTCTAAAAATAACAAAAGTAAAAAATATCCATCTCATATTAAAAAGTTATTAAAAGAAAAAGCGAATCTATACAAAAAAAGTAAGACAAATAAATCACTTTTGATAAAATACAAAAACAAGTCTAAAGAATATCAATTAGCTGTTAAAAAATACAACTTTGAATATGAAAACAAATTCTGCAAAAACCCAAATTTAAAAAAGTTTTATAGCTACGTGAAATCTAAACTTAAGTTAAATAATTCCATACATCTCTTATATGATAATGATAAAAACAAAACAGTAACCTCAGATTTTGAAATAGCAACACTTTTTAACATAAATTTTCAAAAAGTTTTTAAAAAAGACAAGAGTTACCAGTCTTTTAAGCTACCCCAAAAGAATTGTAGTCAGATGCAAAATTTTTTCATAACCTATGAAGACATTATAAGTTCAATTAACCACTTAAAAGATAAAATCATAAGACCGCAAGAAAACATTCCACCCTATTATATCAAGCATGTTATCCAATCAATAATATTTCCACTTTCATTAATATTTAATTGCTCTCTAGAACTATCTGATGTTCCTAAACAATGGAAAACATCTTTTATTATTCCTGTGCACAAGAAAGGTAATATACACGATGCATTAAATTACAGACCAATATCTCTAACAAGTGGCTTTTCAAGAATTTATGAACATATTGTATCTGTAAAAATTCTCAATCACCTCTTTGATAACAAATTATTAACTAACAAACAGTTTGGTTTTGTTCCAAACCGCTCATCAACCATTCAACTGTTAACATGCTTACATTCTTGGTTAGTTCCTTATCTCAAAAATGAATTTACTAAAGTAGTTTATACGGATATTCAAAAAGCCTTTGATTCAGTATCACACAAAAGATTATTAAAAATTTTAAATCAGTATGGGCTACATGAAAGCTTAATTGATTGGTTTGATAACTTTTTAAATAATAGATCACAAAGAGTACTCATCAATAATACGCTTTCTGACTCTTTAACAATCTACAGTGGAGTACCACAAGGTGGTGTAGTTGGTCCCCTTCTCTTTTTAATTTATATTAATGATATTTGTTCAAACATTGATATTAAAAGTGAGTTAAGCTTATTTGCAGATGATGCCAAAATCTTTAGTCAGTCGAATACTTCATTACAACTATCTTTAGATAATATTTACATATGGTTAAAAACAAGAAAACTAAACTTAAATCCTAGCAAATGTAAAATTCTAACCATTAACAAAAAAGAATCTTCTCCAACTGACCTCTTAATCAATAACATCAAGTTACCAGAAATTAAAGTTTTTAAAGACTTAGGAATTTATATTTCCAAAGATTTGAAATGGAATAAACATATCAACTATTTATATAAGATTGCAAAAACTACATGTTATCAAATATTGAAAAGTTTTAAAACTAATTCTGCTTCAATTCTGACAAAACTATTTAAAACATACGTTCGCCCTAAACTTGAGTTTAGTACCCAAATTTGGTCACCCCATTTTAAAAAGGATATTAACAAAATTGAATCTGTGCAAAGGAGTTATACCCGTCATATTTGTAATCGTTGCAACATATCTTACACGTCATATAATGATAGAATGATTAAATTTGGATTGAAATCACTGGAATATAGAAGATGGGAATTTGATTTATTAATTCTTTACAAAATTATCAATGGCAAATATAAAAGTTTTTTTGACCAGTTTTTTAATTTTTCCCAAAATAAATATCAACTAAGAGGAAATAATTTGAAAATAAAATGTAAACATGATTTTCAAAACAGTCAGTGGCAAGGCGCATTTTTTCACAGAGCAAAAGCTATGTGGAACAGACTACCTCAGGATATAGTATCTTGTGAGAGGGTAGAACAATTTCGTTTAAAGCTAAAAAGATTTGACTTAAATACGATAAATACCAGTAAAATTAACTAATTTTCCACTGTAACAAAAGGAAAAATATTCGTTTCCCTACGCCTCCCCCCTACAAACTATTAGTTTTATTATATATTTTGTAGTTATGAATATTGTTTTATAAGCCATGATTTTAGACAAATTTCTTTACTGTGTGTACTAAGTAAAATATAAGTTTGAATTTTTTGAACTGAACTTTCAATTTAGTTCATTTGTTTATCATATTGTGTTTAACTTTGTGTTTCCATTTAAATTATGTTTGTATATATATATATATATATATGTATAATTTATCTTAAAGTTTTAAATATAAGTTTATTTTCTTTTTCTCTTTTTGTGTGTCCTGTTTAAGTGGCTCAGGTTTTGATGCCTGAGTCCAACATTGCACAATAAACAATATAATAATAATAATAACAATATAATAACATAAGGAAATACGAAGCAATTTTAATAAAAAGTATTTTAAGGTTAGATACGTGCTGCATGAAAAGAACAATAGTGACGTTAAATGCAAAAAGCTTTAAACTAAAAAAGGTACTTTATATAGATATTAATTAAAAATTAAAGCTATACTTCGTGAATAAACTTTTTAAGTCCTATTCCTAAAATAGAACCAATATGAATAATGGTATTTAGATACGGGTGACAACTATATACTAGTGTGTTTTGTTTATGTATCTAAGCTGTATATTCGCTAATTTTAGTTATGTTTAATTTGGGTAGCTATCAAATTTCAGCGAGCGTACAAATTTGCACGAGTGGATAAAATTTCATGAAGATACTTTTGCACGACGTTTAAAAATTGCACAAGCAGACAGTTTTAAACGGAGACACTTTTGCACGGGTTTATTTATTATTATTTATTATTTTTTTCTTATTACTTTTAATTTTTTTTTATATCACTTTTACCCTTAACCCTTACCCTCGGTCAACAAAATAATTTTTGATTTTTAATTTAAGTTTATTTTTATCATTTTTATTTTATTGTTACTTTTTTTTGTTGATTTAATTTTTGTTTTTTACTAACATTGTTACCATTAAGCCTAGTTATCGGTCGGTAGCTTTTTTATTTCTAATAATATTTGTTGTTCTTTGTTTTGCTTATAATAATTGTTTACATTAGATCGCAACAATAAAACTATCACTTTACAGTAGACAACAATCTTATAACTATCACATATTAGTAGACAACAATGTTACAACTATCACTCACAGTAGATAACAATGTTGCAACTATCACATGACAGTAGACAACAATGTTACAACTATCACATTACAGTAGATAACAATGTTACAATATTCACATCACAGTAGATAACAATGTTGCAACTATCACATCACAGTAGACAACAATGTTACAACTATCACATGACAGTAGACAACAATGTTACAACTATCACATCACAGTAGACAACGATGTTACAACTATCACATCACAGTAGACAAAAATGTTACAACTATCACATAACAGTAGATAACAATTTTGCAACTATTACTTCACAGTAGACAACAATAATACAACTATCACATCACAGTAGATAACAATGTTGCAACTGTCACATCACAGTAGACAAAAATGTTACAACTATCACATCACAGTAGACAACAATGCTACAACTATCACATCACAGTAGATCGTAACAGTACAACCGTCACATCACAGTAGATTGCAAAAGTACAAATACGTACATAAAAAATATTTAAAAATGCTACTTGTAGTAATTGCTTTCCCACAGTCAATTTTAATAGGCTAAAATATTCAGAAAACACATCAGATACGTTGACGATTGATTAGTTATACCAAAAACAGAAAGTGAAAAGGAAGCTTATTTTTAAAATTTAGAGTCCTTACTTGAAAAGACTTCTTTCACAAAAGATTCAGAAGAGAATAACCAACTGCCACTTTTAAATATATTGATTATAAAAGATAAAACAAGCTTCTTAAGAATGTCTATAGAAAAACAAGTTTCACTTGCAATACTTACACTACCAATTTATTTGTAGTAAGAATCAAAAAGTAAACCTCATCAAAGCACTTTACAATTGAGCATACAAGTCTGTTCTAAGAAATTAATTTATTTAGAGGTTGAGATAATAAATACAATTTTAATAAAAAATGGATACCCACCGGAGTTGAATTGATTAAAAGTACTGATTATAAACAAATACAAAAATTTATAATTATTTATATTTATTTAATTTCAACACAGATTATAGTAAAATACAAATAAAACGTACTTTATTTTTAAACAGCTCGTACAAAAATAACTTAATTTTTAAACAATTTTTTTTTGAAAATGTTTTCAATATTAATTAAATATTGCAGTTTATTTTTTATCTATAACTGTTTATAATCTAAATTGTTACTTTAGAATAATTTATTTAACTAAATACAAAACATTAATATACTTATATTAATAATAAAAAGGAAAACATTTACCTTTTTCATATTGTCATGATCGTAGCTGAATGACAGCTTCTCCCCGAATCAGTCAATGGAGTTCGCAAGAGCTTTGGACATTCTCTCTATTTTTCAGGTGCAGACCGTTTTTTCAGTGATAATGTGATTTTTAATACCAAAATAGTTCATGAGAGTAAAATGGCTAATAAACTAAAAGTACACTTTAACAGTAGACTTCGTGAAATTTTATCATTGAAGTTGAGATTTTTCCTTTTAAAAGCAGTATTTACATTTGTTATGTAACCTAATTGAAATTGCCAAAAAGTCACAAAAATTTTTGAAAATAAATAAGTCCGATAATTCACAGTCTACTAACTAAATATGAGTTTAAGTAACCATTACAGTTATCTGTAAATTTGTGGAGTCTATAATTTTCACATCTTAGTAGATCGCAGCAATACAACTATCAAATCACAGCAGATCGCAATGATACAATTATCACATCACAGTATATCGCAAAGTCACAGTATATTGCAAAGGTGCATCTATCACATCAGAGTAGATCGCAATGATACGACTAACACAACACAGTAGATTGCATAGGTACAACTATGACATCAAAGTAGATTGAAACAATACAACTATCACATCACAGTATACTGCAATGATACAACTATCACATAACAAAAGAATGTTACTTGAACGCTAGATATTATTCTAACAATATACTAATAACATATAAAATAACAGTAATATCCTACAAAAAAAATTACTAATTAATTTACACATCGCAAAAACTAAAATCAATCTGTTTGATTACTTTTGACTAACAGTTTTTCAATACACATTCAAAATCTAATTTTATCTCAATTCAATTTTAATGATCAATTTTATACATCTAGTCACAAAAGTATGATAACTTGCTGTATAAACTAAACCTAAAACTTTTTTTTAAATTTGAATAAGCCTAATAAAAGGCCGATAATCTAGCACTGATTAGATATATTTTAAATTATAATTTTCAGCAATTATACAACTATCACATCTCAGTTGATGTCAACAATACAACTATGAAATCACAGTAGACTACAATGTTACAACTATCACATCACATTATACTGCAATGATACAACTATCACATCACAGTATACTGCAATGATACAATTATCACATCACAGTATATCGCAATGATACAACTATCACATCACAACAGAATGTTACTTGAACACTAGATATTATTCTAACAATATCCTACAAAAAAAAATTATTAAACAATTTACACATCGCAAAAACTTAAATCAATCTGTTTGATTACAATAGTCAACAATGTTACAACTATCACATCACAGTAGATAGCAGTAATGCAACTATCACATCACAGTAGATAGCTACAATGCAACTATCACATAGCAGTAGATCTTAACAGTATCATTTCGTAGATAAAAACTACTTGAAAGTGTTACTTTTAATCAGTCAAAATATTTAGGAAAACATTAAATACGTTGACGATTGTTGAGTTATTTCAAAAACAGATAGTAAAAATGAAGCTTTTTTAAAAAATTAAACTCCTAACATGAAAAATTTATTTTCACTAGAGAAATTAAAGAGAACAACTAACTGCTATTTTTAGATATTTTTATAATAAAAGATAAACAAGCTTCTTAACAAATTTCTTTTGAAAAACAACTTTCACTAGGCACTACTAATCAATTTTAGTAAAAAACAAAATGTAAACTTAATTAAAACACTTTACCATAGAGCATATAAAATCTTTTCTAAAGATTTATTTCATTTAGAGGTTAGAGAAAAATATAAATTTTAATTAAAAATGGATAATCACCAGATTTAATTAAGAGGGGTATAAAAACACATCACAATAACCTTAATAAACCTAAAATATACCGACCGGAGAAGTTCCAAGCAATTTTAAAACTACCTTATATTGGAGAATAAACACGTGTACATAAAAGCAAAGTAAACGACTTAACAAAAACATCTTACAATTAAGTTGTGCTCAAAAGTTATTATTTTTTCAAAATCGTTAATAAAAGTGCAGATGAAGGATCCGATTTCAGACCAATTAAAAGTTGTATAGTGTCCAAGTTTAGTTGCTCTGGCGAAAACAGCTATATCGGTCACACTTCGAGGCACTTAGAAAGCAGGATAAAAGAACACATACCTACTTGTGTGCTGAAATTCATTGAAAAAGAATCTGAAATTAAGACAACGGCAACAAAAAACGCAGCGAAAAGATCTTCAGTTGCAGAACATCTAATAAATAATAGAGATTGTTCTAGGAATTATGACATATCCAGGTTTAGAATAATCCATCATTGCAATAGTGTATTTGATCTCGTGAAGTTCGAGGCTATCTCCATACTTTTAACGAAACCATATTTGTACAAAAAAAAAAAAACGAATTCGACCACAAAGTGTCTTTATTTTCATCATTAAAATTGATAAAGCAAGCACCTTAAACTTTCGAAATCTTAAAGTAGAGTTATTCTAGAAGTGATAGTATTAGCAGGTATAGTTTGTTCTTACAAAAACTTTTATCTAAAATTTGTTGGCATATATATTATTGTTGTAGAAACTGTTATATATCTATAAAACATATACTAACACCAATGGTGAAAATTATTCAGTAAATTATAAACTGTATTTTATAGTTTGTAACAGACTTGATAATCAATTTCTCGAATCTAAACAACCATTTTACTGAATCATTACATAGAGTATTGGTAAGCTGTCTTTATTATATTAATTTTTTATACAAATTATAGAAAAAATTCTTCTATTATAATTAACAAAAGAATGCTTTAGTTTTTCTGAAAACTCTTTCTTCTTTAGTTTTTCTTTTAGTAGCACTATAAATTGCTACAAGACTTTTAAAAACTAGTCGAACTTCTAAAAATATCACTTAAAGATGTTACAACTATCACATCGCAGTAGACAACAATTTTACAACTATCACATCACAGTAGACAACAATGTAACAACTATCACATCAGAGTAGAGAACGATGTTACAACTATCACATCACAGTTGACAACAATTTTACAACTATCACATCACAGTAGACAATGTTACAACTATCACATCACAGTAGACAACAATGTTACAACTATCACATCACAGTAGACAACGATGTTACAACTATCACATCACAGTAGACGACAATGTTACAACTATCACATCACAGTTGACAACAATTTTACAACTATCTCAACAAGTAGACGTCAATCTTACAACTATCTCATCAAAGTAGACAACGATGTTACAACTATCACATCACAGTAGACAACAATGTTACAACTATCACATAACAGTTGACAACAATTTTACAACTATCACAACAGAGTAGCCGTCAATCTTACAACTATCACATCACAGTAGACAACAATGTTACAAATATCACATCACAGTAGATAAGTATGTTACAACTATCACATCACAGTAGATTGAAACGATAAAACTTTCACATCACAGTAGATTACAATGATACAACTATCACATCACAGTAGATAACAATGTTACAATTATCACATCACAGTAGATCGCAACGATACAACTATCACATCACATGAATCTTACAACTATCACATGACAGTAGACAATGGTGTTACAACTATCACATCACAGTAGACAACAATGATACAACTATCGTATCACAGTAGACAACGATGTTACAACTATCACATCACAGTAGATAACAATGTTGCAACTATCACATCACAGTAGACAACAATGTTACAACTATCACATCAAAGTAGACAACAATGTTACAACTATCACATCACAGTAGACAACGATGTTACAATTATCACATCACAGTAGACAACAATGTTACAACTATCACATCACAGTAGACAACAATGTTACAACTATCACATCACAGTAGACAACAATGTTACAACTATCACATCACAGTAGATCGCAACAGTACAACCGTCACATCACAGTAGATTGCAACAGTACAAATACGTACATAAAAATATTTAAAAATGCTATTTCGAGTGATTGCTTTTACACAGTCAATTTTATTAGGCTAAAATATTTAGAAAACAGTTTAGATACACTGACGATTGTTTAGTTATACCAAAAACAGAAAGTGAAAATGATTTTATTGGCATATTTGTCCCATAGATCATCCAGTCTCTTAAGGCGTTGGCATTGTGTTGGTCCCTTTTTATGTGGAATCGTTGCGAAGTTCTCCCAATATACTCACTATCACAGTAGCATTTGTACTTGTAGCATAGATTATATTGCATTTTTCTAGATCAGGAGTGAGATCTTTAACAATCCCGTTAATGGGTTTTCTGGTGGAATGAGACATTCTTAAATTTACTGCCCAAAAAGTTTTATCTACGGTTTCTAGAACTTGGTTTTCAAAAAGCTTAGCTTCCTTTCCTAAACATGGAAGTCTTAAATATACTGCACATTTATTTGGGCCGTGTTTTGTAGGGCTGACAAGTTTTGCTGTAGTCCTATTAATTTATTTTTCAATAACTTCTAAAGGGTAACCTAAATAGCCAAAAATGTTGTTAATGTTAGTGATTTCTTCATTTAGTTTAACCTTAGAACATATTTTATGTGCTCAAAAAACTAAGCACGATATTAAGTTGGTTTTTTGTGAGGTTGGAAAAAAAGACTGCGAAGGAATATAATGGCCTACGAAAGTTGGTTTTCTATAAATGGATGTGTTTAAAGAGGTTGGTGTTCGTTGAAATAAGACATCAAGGAAATGTAAAGAGCCATCAGCTTAATGCTCACGAGTGAACTTAAGTGAAGTATGTAAGTTAGAGATTTAATCAAACAAACAATCCACATTGTAGTCTGTCTTGTAAGAAATAAAAATATCGTCAACATATCTAAAGTAGTTTAGAGGTTTTTCTATATTCGTAAATAAAATGGACTCAAAATAGCAAACAAATATGTTTGCTAACACAGGACCCAAGGGACTTACATATTAATGTTGAAAAAAATTAAATCACACAGTTTAACTACTTTTGACAAATAGTGATTTTTTAATATAATATTGAAAGTATAATTCTAATTAAACTTCATTTCAATACCAAAATTTTCTTCATGTAGTCACAAACATATAACAACTTGTTGTATAATCAAACCAATTACTTGAAATTTTTATAAATTTTTCTTAGGCCTAATAAAAGGCTGATGAACTATCATAGTACACATCCTATTTCTTAGAGTACTAATAGGCTCTCTAAAGGTGGCTAAGTAATAACGTTACTAATACAAATCGACCAACAGTAGTAAGTACAGAGAGTACTTAGATGAACAAACATTCTTTAAGAAAAACAAAACTAATTAAAATACGAAGAACTAATTCTTTTATGTTCATATACCACTGGTCCATCTTCTGCTTATAAATTTATTCATTATAATTTACATATATCCCTGATTAAATATATTCTAAATTAACGGTTTTTGTAACGATACAAATATAACATCACAATGGGGCTCAACAATTAAACTGTCACATCACAGTAGAACGTAATGATACAACTATCACATCAAAGTAGATCTCAACATAACAACTTCCCCATCACAGTAGATCGCATTGATACAACTATCACATAACAGAAGACCGTAATGATTCAACTGTTACACCACAATAGATCGCAATAGTACAAATACGCAGATAAAATTTATTTATAAATGCTATTTTGAGTTATTGCTTTCCCACAGTCATTTCAAACTGGCCAAAATATTCATGAAAAGTATTTATGTAAACTTAAGACAAAACAGTTGCGTCAAATTTTGATTTTTAAATAATTAAACAACAGAAATTAAACAACAGAAAATTTTTGGTGTGGTTGTAGTAGACTCCTTTAAATTGCAGACAACAGTTATAAATATTTGTAGACTTATAGCATGTCTTTTTTGAAAAGTTTCAAGTTTTTTTATGATAATTCCGTTGTTGTAATATGTTCAATACTAATTGATCTAAATTTTGATCATTTGATTAACTTTAAATTCAAAAATAATTAATATAAATTAGAATTAGAGTTTCATTTTAGTGAAAAAAGCTATGACTTGTCAAAAACTTATTTAACTGTTAGATTTTCTTTAAGAACTAAATTTTATTTACTTTAGACTTAATTTTAGAGATTGTAAGAACATTTGTTAACATTTAAATAAATTCTTCGTCATATTAAAATGGCGTAAAAGCTTAATTTTACTTATAAAACACCTGTAGTAGTATTGTAGTTGTAAAACGTTTTTGCGATTTACTGTGATCTACTAGTTGTAATGTTGCAATCTACTGTGATGTGATAGTTGTAATGTTGTAATCTACTGTGATGTGCTAGTTGTATAGTTGTAATCTACTGTAATTAGATAGTTGTAATGCTTTTATCTACTGTGATGTGCTAGTTGTAATGTTACATTCTACTCTTAAGTGATACTTGTACTGTTATCATCTAGAAATCCTATAAATCTAAAACTTGCATTTAATTTACAATATAATCATTATTTATGAACTTTTTGGTAATGAACTAAATCAAAATTAAACGGAAACGTGTCGAAATTTCTCGAAAACTAGATTGCACCAATAGAAAGTTTTGCACGATTTACATTTATTCAGGAGAAAAAATATTGAAAAAAAAAAATTACAATTAAAAAGCAAATGTATTTAAAAAATGAAAAAAAAATGTTACTAAACTAGGGCAAGAGCTAGGGTTAACAGTGATAGTAAACATCAAAACAAAAAATAAATAAAAACAATTAATTACTATAACAAAAACAATGAATAACAAATATTATTAAAAATAAAAAAGCTACCGACCGAGAACAAGGCTTAATGGTAACAATAATAGTAAAAAACAAAAATTATATCGAACAAAAAAAGGAACAATAAAAAAAAAAGATAAAAATAAATATAAAGTAAAAATCAAAAATTATTTTATTGACCGAGGATAAGGGTTAAGGGTAACAGTGGTAGAAAAAAAAACTAATAAGAAAAAATAATAAATAACAACTAATTAACCAGTGCAAAAGTGTCTCCGTTTAAAACTGTCTGCTTGTGCAAAGTTGTCATTGTGCATTTTTTTTTCTTCTCCGCACTACTGAAACCTCGTTCAAAAATATCTTCATGGAATTTTATCCCCTCGTGCAATTTTGTACGCTCGCTCAAATTTGATAGCTACCCAAATTAAACATAACTAAAACTAGCGAATTTACAGCTTAAATACATAAAAAAAACACACTAGTATATAGTTGTCACCCGTATCTAAATACCATTATTCATATTGGTCCTATTTTAGGAATATGACTTAGAAAGTTTATGCACGAAGCTGCTTTAAGTTTTAATTAACATATATACAAAGTACCTTTTTTCGTTTAAAGCTTTTTGCATTTCACGTAACTATTGTTTTTTTCATGCACCACGTATCTAACCTTAAAATACTTTCTATTAAAACTGCTTCGTATTTCCTTATGTTGAAACATAAAACATAATAAATCCAAAAATAGTTCTTATTTTTTATTAAAAAATTATTTAAGCTGATAGCGAACTAAAAACTTTGTAAAGTTTAAAGATAATAAAAACAGTTTAAATAAAAAAAAGATTAAAAGTATAAAAAAATCAACTGATCGACGACTACATATTTTCCATGTCTTTTTTTATAAGATCAAAGTTTAAATGAGTTTTAACATACTTTCATTAGAATCTTTTCCAATTTTCTCAAGGTATAAAATGTTTCAAAAATTATGTTTTGTTTCTTTACCTTCTGATAGTTTTTGAAGCAATAAAATAATTTAATTTAGTTTAATAATTTTTGTTCATGTTTTCCAAAAAAAAATAGTTATGCTCACAATTCAAAATTCATTTAATATTGAGTCATTATTCTAAAGATTTTTTTATTTTTTACGAACGGTAATCAAATCTAGTTTAATAGTCTAAACAAGTTTATGATAAGTATAGAATATTTAAATATGTGACTTATCATTCTTAGAAAACTATTTTAGAAAAAAATATAACACTTTTCCTTGATACATTTTTATATAACATACTTTTAACTACATGAACTTTTATTCTAAAAATTCAGTTTTTATTAGTTTACAATACCAATTTTTGAAAAAAAAAGTAAGAATCACATGCTTATAGAATAATTTTTCTATCGAAATCAGCAAATTTTTAATACATAGAAGCACAGTTTTAAAAATTTAAAAGGTTTTCTTTGGTGATATAAGGATAGAATTCAACTATATAAAAACTGACAAAACGCTTATTGATCGAACCGATGGCGGTTCTTACATCATTAACAATGCTTGCTAAAATAACTTTAGATAATTTACTGATGTTTGTTTTACTTGTATTAATAAGTCTACAATTTATAGTTGCTGGAAAAATATCTTCATGATCTTTTATAGTAATATACGATTTTGAATCAGTTTACTTACGGATACGTTTACCCGATATGTTAATCTTTGTTAATATTTCTTTAGAAAAAGAGTTTATTTGTTCAACGGAGTTTTTATCTTTTTTTTTTTGTAATCTTTTGTAATAGAATAGTTTAATAAAATGTAATAGTTTTCAGGTCTGATTTTATATAAATTGTTTTTTTTGTCTGCAAAAAACATAAGTTTGTTATATTTCTTCATAGAATTAATTTGATTGCGTAGATTTCTTTGAAAACTGTTAAGTTTGTGTGTAATGCTAGTGCAGTTAATTAGTTCAAACCATTCCGATTCAACAGACAACAATTTAGGGCACACAGTAGTGAATGGTACACTACCAACTAAACTAAGTTTACTACTATTTAAGCTATCATTACTTCTAGTGTTGTTGTTATTAGGCAGTATATTGACATTTATTCCCAAACTTATCGCCCCATCAAAAGCAATTTGGCTAATAGTGTCTGTTAATTATCAAGGACATAAGATATTAAATGGGTACTTAGTTAATAAAAAGGAAAACTTTTATAAATTGGGCGATCACATTTTTAACTTCTGCCAAAGAGGTGTTAATGAAAAAGTTTGTGGAAACATCTTTAAAAATTTTACTATAAACGACTAGAAAAATTTAATTGTAAAATGGTATTTAAAAATTACCGTAAATGGCTTATTTTTTTTATAATTTTTTTTTTTTATATTTTAAAAGATTTTTAATCTCAATTCAATTTTTTTTTATTGCCAGTTAAATTCAAATATAACATTTTAATTTTGATTTATGAAATAGAGATTTAGTTCTAATTAAAATACTAAATAACCCTAAGTTTAACCCGGCTGGTAGTATTTCTTGCTCCAAACAAATATTTTAATTTACAATGTAGTTTTTAGCTTCTTTAATTAATAAAGTTGTTGAGGGAATTTTCATGGATGCGTGTCTATTAACCATTTTTTACCATTTAAAATCAGTTTTAACACTAAACATTCTTTACTTATAAGGTACATAATAAAAATGTTTACTATTAGAAACCATTACCACAGAAACTTTTTTTCTCGTGAATGCACTAAAAACCAAGTTACAATGTTTTATGAGACAAATTACTTTTACCGGTCTGAAATACTTATGAGCTACATTTTTGCAAAGCTTCACTTTCGCATGGCGTTATATTTTCACGGATATACTTATGAACTGCAAAAAATGTTAAACAATCAGTCATTTTTCAACGGAGCTTCACTTTAGCAAGCTTCTAATTTTTAATTTCTTAAATAAGAATTAGATGATTTAATTTTTTTGGTCAATTTAAATAGTATTCGCTTTTAAACGCTAGTTGTTTTGAATTAATAAAATTTGGAATTTTCTAAAATGAAATATTTAATGTAAAGTTTTTATTTGAAGTTTCACGTAGAACAATATTATAACTTATTAATGTTAATTATCAATCTCCCTTGTGGATAGATTACTTATTTATTTTTTTTGAACTCACTAGTTAAATATAATAACGTACCACAATTCATCAATTCATATTTATAATCTTAATTTAAATAAACTAGATGAATATAGGTTTTTTTAATTAATAATTAAAACAATTTTGAATACTTTAAATAAAAATAAACTGAAATTCATTAATTTCTAAACAAAAAGATAAACTTAATTAAGTAGGGCTTCAAATCTCAATACTTTAGACTTATTTTTTACTTATATTCTCTTGATGTTAAAACTAGCATTATAAAGTTGTTAAAGAATTATTTTGAATTTATTATAATTTTAAACAATTGTTTAATTAAAAAAAATGTGTAGTTAATTTTTAAATATAAAGTATTTCAGATTTAATTTGGTGTTTATTTTTTATTTCTTTTTTAAATTAGCACGAAAATAAAAAGAGCAATAATAACCGCGTTTTTCATAATTAAAGCTCAGATTGTTTCATTAATATAATGTTGCATGATCATGATAAGCCAATGCAAGAGTAACAATTGAAAGTTTGTAACATAACAAAGCTTTTCTGTTCTTTTAAAACATCTTGCAGCTTATATGTTTAAGTTAAAATAAAAATTGGTATGATTTTATAAATTATTAATATCCCTGCTCTATAGAAATTAAATTAAAATTTTACTAAACAAAAAACATACAGATTAAGCAGCAATACACGCATGACAGGAGAGAGTTGCGAATGATACTTTAGACGTTCGAAGATAGAAGGAACGAAGTTGGGGTTGTGCTGAACCCTCGTGATTTGAACGTGATCAAAGGTTTTCATTGATAAATATAGTTTTAAAAATACTTGAATAGCTTTTTATTTACCCTTATATAACTTTCTAAAAATAGACTAATAAATTCTGAATTAAATAAAATCTGTGTATGTTACTAGTAATTCTTTGTTTTTGCCTAATAATTATTTTGTCCCTCAACAGTTGTCAAAGGTTGAAGAACCTGATTTTTTAAAGCAACGTTTGTGTTGTATACGTGTTAAACTTGCTTGTTTTAAGGGGTTATTCCTCTTTAGTCTAACTTCAACACAAGGAGAACGGAGAAGACAGAAAAGATTTAGAACTATTTTATGGAGAACTCTTTTATGGATTATTAAATTGTATAATGATGTAGGAAATTTTGAATTAGTACCATAGCTTTGTGAAACTATACTGATTAAAATTAAGGATATTACCATTATTGTCAGTATACATTAAAAAAATTTTAGTATAAAACCAAGAAGTATTTAAAAGTTTTATAACTGTTTTTAGGGTAGGACGTATTACTTTTTTTTCTGTTTAAAGTTTTAATATATTAGACAGAATCTTTTGCAGTATTTTATTGTAAAATTACACTAGCTAACTTTGATGTTTTACCATTGTATATTATAAAGCTAGGTATCAAAACATTTATTAGATGATAAACTTTTATTGTATCATGATTAGCAAGTGATATGTAAAACAAATATATTTAATTCTTAAACTATTAAGATACACAGGATTAAGTAATTAAATATTAAATTTTAAGTCAATATCGTGTCAAGTTTTAACTATTTTTCTAACAATCATGTATCTAATTTGATACTTACAAAGCTTTTAAATTATAAAGCAAGAGTCGGTTTATTTTTACATTTTAAATATATGCTCTTTTTAATTTACATTATGAAGTTTTGTTTTTTGCGCTCCATAGTTTGAATCAATCTTATTCTATTATATCTTTAGCGCTGAAATTTAGTCTCACTTGAAAACGTGTTATTTATCTTCAAGTATGTTTTTAATCATAATTTATATTGTTCGGTATATACCGGTACCTTATTTCAAATTTAAGGCCAATATTGTTTAGTGAAAGTCGTCTTTGGTCGCTAAGTTTAAATATAAAAAAGCATTTTGTAGCATATGAAATTCAGAAAATGCTATGCTCAACAAAAGATTATCCAAAAACTATAATAACATAGCATTAGTATATTAAAATAAAAGTCAAAATGCATGTTTTAAACAATTTTTTTATATATTTTTTTATTTTATGAAATAATAATTTTCGGTGAAAATTAATTCAAAAACCGCAAGATTTTGCTTTGTGGCATACAGGTCAATGTTTTCCAATCCTTATCACACTAACATACGCTGTTACTCTAAATAGTGGATATATTTTGTTAATCTAATTTTCAAAATTGAAATATTATCTATTGTCCGTATTAACTCTTTGAATTCCCTTGCTAACCAAAACATAACACTTATGCAAAAAAAAAAGAAAAACTCAAAGAAATCATGAAAATAATATTCCGACTAATTTAATTTATCTGGTACCTGGACATTTTGTATACTAAAATAGTATGAATTTTAAAAACAAAACTACTATTTGATTCTTTTTTTCAAACTATTAAAATGGCTTTTATTATTTAGATGTAAATAATAACTGACTAAAATAACATTTTATTAGGCCAAGAAAATCATAATAAAATCATGCAATTTGATATGTTCAACAAATCATTTCATGTACATATATCAAAACGAAATGAAGCTTTAAACCCTAACTATCTAAACAATCACAGGCCGTTTATTATATAAAAAATGTTTATTGTAAACAAACCTTTCTGTATTGACTAACGATTAACACTTCTTTGAAACTTCTAGTCTGTATATAGCATGTTATATTATATTAGTAGCGAAACGTTGTCAAACAATAAAGAATTTACTTATAAAAATCAGTTTGCCGTTTAAGTAATATAATCTTATATTTTACTAGCTTTTTTGATCTACCATTTGTTTTGAGCAAATATTTAGTAGATCTATAATAAACTATGTTAGTTGATATCTACAAACAAAACTACCATTTTAGTTTCTTTTTTAGAGAAACTATAACTACAATTTAACTAGAAGTATTGATCATACAATTAAAAAAGTTAATTATTGTACTAAGATATCAGTAATAAGAACTTTATGGTAAGTAGCAAATATAAGTTATCTAAAATCATATTTCATGTAATGTCATTTAAAAATAAATTTAGACTAAGTAGTTTTGTTTTTGTAATGATATGTATTAGGTTTGTTATATCAAAACATTTGAATTTTTTTATTGTTTTTATATTTGAGAAATAATTATTATACTGCAAAATTTGTTTGATATTTTTTATATTTCAAAAAAAAATTAATTGAATTTAATTTTTTTTTATTTATATTAAAATAAATTTTTTTAATAAGAGATTATTAAAATAACATTTCATTTTAAACAGCTGTGAAAGCTTTATGACAACAAGATAATCAATGCATAAACAAAAATTTACTAAACGTTTTTTAAATTTTTTATAAAGATTTGTTAACTAATATCTTCTATGTATAGGTTAAAAAGAAATGATTATTATTTCTATTGCTATATTTGATTCTATTAAAAAAGGAAGATGTTAATTTTTTCAACCTTTTTAAATAAGATAAAAAAATTAAGATGAATCTAAAACTTTTTAATTTGTTGAATACATTCAACTTTAATAAAAACTGTGAATTTAATAAGAGAAATTTACTTTTTTTATTAATTTAAAAGGAGTGCACTAAAAACTTTTAACTTTAAGCAACAATTCTTCTAAGGAATGGTAATTATTATATTAATATTATAGGTTTTATTATTTAATAAAGTAATGATTCCTAGTGCGAAGTCGACAGTTTTGTATGAAAATCGTTGTTGCAATCAAGATGAATTTGATATTGCTGTTTTTGAAAAAACGATCAAGCTAACAAATAAAGTTGTTACAATAAGCTGTTCTGATTTTAAAATTTCTGACAAACGCAGTTTAATACCATCACAAACAAAATTGGATAAAACTGTTTTAATTGGTTCTGAAGTATACATTTTCGATAGAGACAACAAGAAAGAAGTTTACACAAATAGCTTTAAAGTGTATTCTAAAACGACCAATGTTTGTAAAGAACTGAAGTTCATGGAAAGTCATCTAAAATATTTTAGCGTTTGTTCATTTATGAGTTCTGTTTATGTAAGTGGTGGTTATTTTGATAATTGTCAGTGGTTATCTTTTTATTCAAATAAGTGTTACAAATATGAAAAATTAAACAAAATTTGGTGTGAAATAGCAAACTTAAATGTTAAGAAGTGCAACACAACTTGTTTAGTTTTTGAAGGCAAAATTGTGGTTACAGGAGGAGATAGTAATAGTGGGTATTTAAAATCAGTAGAAGCGTTTGATCACTATGAAAATAAATGGAATATTTTACCTGATATGATTTAACGTAGGGTTGACCATTCTTCAGTTACAATTGTTAACAAATTGTTTGTGATAGGTGGAGATGAAAAAGTTTCTTCTGAGGTTTACGATAGTGTATCAAGAAAGTTTACTATGTTTAGTCTCAAACTACCGAGTAGATCGACTATATGTAAAATGGTAAGTTTCAATAACAAAATTGCAGTTTTTTGCAGATGCTTTTCTAGTAGATCTTACAGAATATGTGTGTACAATGTCAATGTACACAAGTGGGTATTTAATCAAGTTATAGTTGAAGATATTTTGCGTGTAGTACAGATTTACAAAGTACCAAAACAATAAAGTTTTAAGGGAGACATTAGTTCTAAAGTAGAATTATCTTTTTTAGTAATTAAACAAAAAATTTCATTTTCATAAGTTTTTTTTATAACTTATTTGTTGAGAATTTAGTTCCTAGTTATTTTTTTGTTTATAGTGACTTTTTGTTTATAAGAAGAAAAATAAATATGCTAATTTTAGCAATGATTTTGTTATTTATACCTGATTGATATATGGTTATTAACTTCTTAGTAAGGCAATCTTAATTTACTTTTCCATAGCTTTTGTTTTATACTTGAAGGTATTTAAACTAAACAAAGTCAAAAGCTAAAACAAGTACTACTAAGTTAGAAAAATGTAAATGTTAGTAAGTTGCAGACTTTTTAATTCCATAAGTTATTGAAACATATAAAAAAAGTTTAAAAACTAGTCCTTAAACCTAAATCTAAATGAATTTAATTAGTAAACTATCTAAAAATAAGTAATATATCCATTTAACTTATTATATATGACTTTGTGTCATTCAATTGTTAAGTCATCTTTCAGTTTATTTTAACAAAATTAAAATAAAATAAATTTAAAACATAATTTTTATAAAATATCTTCATAAAAATTTGGTTTTATAACTGTTTCTGTTATAACGACAATAGAAAATAATAAGCCAGCTATCAGCTGGGATCGGCTATTTGTAACTGCACTAAAAATAAATCATAACTATAATTTTAAAGCACAGTGATGAAATATAGAAAAACATTCATTCGGTTCCAAAGCAATCCTTTTTCTTTTCTTTCAGTTTTTTTTAACAATAGATATCTATTTAGCGTGGTCATTTGCAAACAACTCAAACTCATCAGTATTTATAATCAAGCTCTTGAGGTTACGCTTACTTACGTTCTTAAAACATTGTTTTGGACGATCGCAGTTGCGTTTGCCAACAACAAACCTGACAAACGACTAAGATTTGCTCATCACCAATTCTCAGAACATAACCGAGCCACCGAAGCATGCAATAAATGAGAGTTAAGTACATAGTGATAAGACTAGTACGTTTTGACGCTAACTCGTTTGTGATCGAAGTTTCAAAACACGACGCTTTAGTTCTTTTAAGTACTTTAACAACGTGTAAAAACTTTATAATGAATTTATTTCTCATATGATGGTGATTAATTGAATGACTTTATATGTAACTAGATCCAAGTTTTAAAAGAAATAAAAAAAGATATTTATCCAATATACACAAACAACTAAGAATCAAAGAGAATTTAATTAATAGATAAGCTCAGACGAGGTATTAACCTGGTTCAGAAATGTAGAAAAAGGTAAATATAAACTGCTTAAATTTGTCATCGTCAATTTTTGTTCTAGGGTTAGTCAAAGCCTATTAAGAAAAGCAACTAGCTTTGAAAAACTATATGAAAAGATAAAAAACCACGATATTAAAATAATAACGAATACAACGATATCCGTCATTAACTATCAGCAGCAAGTTTGGATCAAAACATACATTAACAACAGCAGTAACCTGTTTGCAATAACCATGGAGAAAGCACGGTGCGGAGACTTAAGAATTAGTAGGCTTGTATTTTTGAATGACATTAAAAATAAAAATCAAAACTTGGTTATTAAGAGACGATAGGCTTATATCCATTGATAAAAACATAAGTGGACCATATATAACAAAAGTCAAGAAGAAAGTGCACGAATATGCAAACGAAATAGGGGTCAAAATTAAATTAGAAAACCAAGCATTAGAAAGTAGTTACATATATCTCAACCTAAACTCCAGAATTGGAACATTCCTTCCATACAGAAAACCAAACAGCGAAATCAAATACATTGATGTAAATGCAAACCACCCCCACACTATCATAAAAAAACAATAAGTATAAATGAAATACGACCAAACAATATTTAAGTAATAAAGAATTATTTAATTCATCAAAATACATACACAATGAATCCTTAAAAAGAAGTGAATACACAACTAAAAAAGGTAAAAATTAAAAAAAGAGAACGAAAAGTATTGTGGTTTAACCCACCATATGACATGGCATTAAAAAACATAGGTAGAAATTTCATAACCATAACAAATAAACATTTTGGCGAAAAGATTAAAATGAATAAGTTCATCAACAAAAGTAGTGTAAGAGTCAACTTCTCCTATATCATGAACATTGAAACATCATAAAATGTTACAACTCCAAGATACTCCAAACTAATAAAAAAGTTTAAAAATGTGAAGTTGCAGAAAAAACACGAATGTCCATTAAAAGATAATGAATGTAGAAAAAAATGTCATATACGAGGCAAAATAGAGCTTAACAACGGCCGCATAGTAAATATAGGACTAACATAAAACGAAATAAATAAAAAACAACGTTTAAGATAGACACAAACAAGAAGAACCATCTAAAATATAAGATCTCAACTGAACTAAATAAGGAAATTCATAAAATAAAAGAAAAAAACCAAGATTATTAAGTTCTTTGGAAAATAATTAAACAAAAACGAGAAACCAATAAGCTACATGTTTTTGTAAGTTTAGAGGATTTATTAATTTTATATGCAACTCTTTTGCATGCTGCTAGAAAAAAAAAAAATTAAAAGTATACAATTTGTATACCAAGTATTAAAACAAGCAATTGATTTTAACTAAAAAGGACTTTTTTAAATTAAGACTATAATTCAACTAAACAAACTTATAAAAAATATACAGTTTTTTGCATGCTTTGAAAACTTGTAGATGAAATTAATTTTATTAGAAAATTTTCATCGTTTGCAAGTAAGTTCTTTTCGATATCATCGCCAAGAAATCAAGCTAACATTTTTATTTCACTAGGAAGAATTAAAAACCACTGTCAAATATTTTTAGTCATATTAAAACACACAACTTCTCATAGTTGGTTTTCATATTCTCGTAAAATACAAAATAAACATTTTTGTAACGCCAATTTTCACTATATAAATTTGGAACATTTTAAAAGTTATCTCAATAAGCTATTTTTCTATCAATCAATAGTTCATAAAAGTCATTTAAACTGGCCATACTTTCAGTTGTAGTTTTTGTCAAAACCGACTATGTGATAGTAATATCAAACAGCAATATCTTTAGAATGTCGTGTTTTATATAGAAAGAAAACATAATTGTATTTGTGCACAAATATTAATCTTATAAAAAGATTAATCTAAAACACTTTTGAAGTATATGTTACTAATTGGTAAAAACGGTTATAAAAAAAGTTTAGTTTTTGATATTTTTTAGTTTTTTAATATTAATTTTCTTTTTGAACTTATTACTTAAGGTTTTTTTTTTTAATACTTTTCCTAATAAGTCTTATTTCTTAGTATATTACAAAATTGGAAAAATTCGAACTTTTTAGTTAGAGTTTTCATTATGTAAATAATAATTTATTTATTGAAATCGTTAAATTATTTTAACTGAGTAACTTTTAAGTATCATATCCATTGATAAAAAATTAAAAAAAAAACCTTTAAAAAATACTTAATTTAAGAAAGGTCTATTTATTAACCTCAGTTAAAAATTTATATAATTTCGTTTGTTATATAGCTTAAAAATTTTTCATGATTTAAATTAAAAAGTACAAAATTTAAGTTTTTAAACAAAAAATCTATAAATCTTGTGTTTATTTACTCTATAAAAACTGTTTATTAGCCTTATTTATATGAACTAAATCACAATAAAACATATCTAAAACAAATTAATTTACAGCTCAACCACATAAAAAAATATTATAGTATGTAGTTGTCGTTTGTATAGAATATAAACGATTAATATTAGTTCTATTTTGGGAATAGGACTTAAAAATATTTTTGCACGTTTTTTGCACGAAGTTATTTATTAGTTGTTCAGTTAGTATTTCACAAAGTAAATAATATTTATTTCAAGTATTTTGCATGTTACGTCACTATTGTTGTTTCAATGCAGCACGTAAGTAGATTAGCCTTTATTTAGGAAATTTTGAATATATTTTTTAGTAAAGGTTTTATTTAAAAAGCAAACTTCGTCAAAATAAGATAGTAAGGATAAAAGTATTTTTAAACTACGGCATCGTTTTAGTTTTAAAACGTATTTTAATTAAAAAAAAAACAAAAACATCTATTAAAATTAAAATTAAAATACATTAATATTAAGTTAATTTTTTAAACGGATATTAAAAAACAGAAATAAAAAGTAAATTAATATTTTAAAGATATGTATGACAAGTATCAACTATTTAAAGTATATGATTTAGCTTTTTTTTGTATACTATTTAGTTGTAACGAAATAATTATAACATTTTTTATTGTTACAACTTTATTAATGCACTTTTTACTACATAAACTTATATATTTTTGAGAAGACAGTTAAAAGATATCTTTATTAGTTTAAAAAACTATTTTATAAAAAAAAAATCTCACTAAAAGTTACGTGATAAGCAATCAATACTTTTGTTTTTAAACTACTTTAGCTCTTTTGCAAGTGAAAATACTTATAAATTTCCTTTAAGTATTACTTATTGTTTATGTCGAATCATAGAAGCTTTTTTATAGTTTACTCATTTCTTACTTCTTTTCAATTATGTCCTTATTTTTTTAATAAACCAAAAATTTAATTTCATCTTATCAAGTTAAGGCAAATATGACCTAAATATTACAAAAATAATTTATAAGTCTAATTTTGCTTTTTTAAGATATACATTTTTAAATTTTTTAATCACTTCCAATTTGTTTGATTAAGTTAAAAAATTTCAGTACAGTAAGAAAATAACTAATGTACGCATATTGAAGCCTAGAAAAAGTATTTTCCTCAAGTACAAATTGTAATTTACACATTTGAGACAGATTTTAATTTTTTTATATTTTAAAAACCAGCAAAAACGATTTTTATGCAAAACTAAAGACTTTACACTAATAATAATATTTTTTGGTATGTTGTACTTTTAACAATAAAAGATAAAATAAAACTGCATCAAAAAATTAGGATTAAAATAATGTTTAATAGTATTCTGTTAACAAATAAACTACATTTTATTTGCATATTACATCAATCATTATTAAACTTGAGTATATTAAATTAATTATAATTTTTTTTTATTTATCTATAACGAGTAGTTATTATCAAAATTCAATAGATTTAAAATTAGAAAGTCTAACTTTAAAACACATTATGATTTTTAAACACATTATGATATTTTATATTCACTACTTAATTTAATGTTCTTTTTATTTGTTTTTATTATTTCATTTAGTTTTTTAGCAGTATAATAAATATTCTGAATAACGTAATTATTTTTTTATAATATGAAAGTTTTAATTGAGTTTTTTCTCTGACAAATTGACTAACAGAGTTTATTTAGCCTCACTATTTATCTAGAATTTTATATAAATATAAAGTTTTGTAAAAGAAAGAAAAAGAGTAAAAAACAAGTTTTTTTTTCAAAAAATAAAAAATAATAGTTATGAAATCAACTTGTTTTAATATACAGCGTTCAGAGGTAGTTTTAGTTTTATACCTATACTTTTCAAAAATTAACTATTCTATTTTTAATATTTGTGCTTCCGCTATCTAGTTATTCTCATTATTTAATGAGTAACTTCTAACACTTATTGAAAAAGTGTTGTCTCTGTTACACTTGACATACTTTGTTTTTAGTTATTCGTTAGTTTTTTTTAATTATGTTTACTGACAACCGAATTAAGAGTCCATAAGTAATAAATAATAACTAGAAATTTTTAAACTATTTCATTTTTACCGAGCTGCTTAAATTTTATCAGGCTTAAATTTTTATCTTAAATTTGAATAGCTTGTTCACAATTGCTTTAGACCTTTTACCTAATTAGAAGGCTGTTTCACATATGGTTAATACTTTTTGCAGTAAACGTTGAAAACTATTATTACATAATATGGAAAGAAAAGAGAGGCATGTTATTTGATCTGATAGAAATAATTGTACAAAATGTACAGTTTTGTTTTTTATTAAATAAATTTGCTAAGTTAACTTTTGTTTTTATACATTAAAAAAAAAAAGTTTACTAAACTATAAACAAAAAAAGGATTTTAAGACAAAGTTTTAGCTTATTCCAAAAAATTATTCGAAAAAAAAGATTTAAAATTTTTTTGAAAAATAAATTAGAAAACATATAAAAATATATAAAATATTAAATACAAAAGCAGCTAAATGAAAAATTTTGTAGGATATCAGTCAGGATTAAAATATATAAATAAAAAGCGTGTATTTTTTATAAGCTATGTATTTGTTAATGTTTTAATGTTAGTTTTCTTAAATAAAAATAAAATAAATCTAAGCTAAAAATTTTAAAACTTCTGAAATTTATCATGATATTATAAAACAGGACAACGTGTTGTAAGAATTTAATTTGTAAAATTATTTTCTTTTCTAAAAACAGCAATATCAAATTTTTCCTGACTGCAATAACGATTTTTATAAAATACTGAAATATTTACATGCATATCCATCATTTTCAATATACTCATTAGTAGAACTAAATAAAGATAACCTGTATCAAATAATGTTTAAAATATATTTTAAAACTTTTTAAACCAAAACAGCATTCGTAGCAAAAACAAGCTAACTGTAATGTAACGACTTTATAAGTAAATATATTAAACAAAGCTTTTAACTTAATATAACTGATAAAAAATTATTTCTAAATAAAAATGTGTTACTAACTTATACCAATTAAGTAATTTATTCTTATTTTACACTAACATATTTGATCTATAAATTATTTTGAACAAATATTTAGTAGATCTAAAACAAACTCTGTTAGTTGATTTCTACAAACAAAACTACCATTTCAAATTCTTTTGTATATGAACTATTACTACATTTTAACCAGAAATATTGATATTACAGCTAAAAAACTTAATTTTCATTCTAAGATATCAATAAGTAGAACTTTATGGTAAGTAGCAAATATAAGTTATCTAAATGTTTTTATAAAAAGTCATTTCAAACTAGATTTCGACTTAATTGTTTAGTTTTGTAATGAAATGAATTAGATTTTTAAAAAAAATTTGAATTTTTTTAAATTTTACAATATTTGAGAAATACTTATTATATGGCAAAAGATGTTTGATAATTATTATTTTTCAAAAAAATTATAATAACTGAATTTAATGTTTTTTATTTATATCAAATTAGTTTTTTTTATAGCTATTATAAGAAAGTATAAAAAGTATATTTCATTTTAAACAGCTGTGAAAGCTTTATGACGACATGATAATCAAAGCATAAACAAAAATTAAATGAAAATTGTTTAGATTTTTTTTAAAAGATTTGTTAACTAATATCTTTTAAGTTTAGGTTAAAAAGCAATGTTATATTAAAGAGAAATTATTATTTTTTCTATTGCTATAATTGATTCTATAAAAAAAGGAAGATGTTAATTTTTTCTAACCTTTTAAATAAGATTTAAAAAATTAAAGATAAATTTAAAACTTTTAAAATTGTAGAATATGTTCAAGTTTTAAAAAACTGTAAAATTGATAAGAAAAATTTACTTTTATTTAAAAGGAGTGTACAAAAAAGTTTTGACTTTAAGTAAAAATTCTTTAAAGGAATGGTGTTTTTAATATTATTATTATAGGTTTTATTATCTAATAAAGCAATGATTCCAAGTGCAAAGTCTACAGTTTTGTATGAAAATCGTTGTTGTAATCAGGATGAATTTGATATTGTTGTTTTTGAAGAAAAGAAAAAGCTAACAATTAGAGTTGTTACAATAAGCTGTTCTGATTTTAAACTTTCTGTTGAACGCAGTTTAATACCACTACAAACACAATTTGATAAAACTGTTTTAATTGGTTCTGAAGTATACATCTTTGATAGAGACATCAAGAAAGGAGTTTACACAAATACCTTCAAAATGTATTCTAAAACGACTAATGTTTGTAAAGAACTGAAGTTCAAGGAAAGTCATCTAAAATAATTTAGTGTTTGTTCATTTATGAGTTCTGTTTATGTTGTTGGTGGTTATCTTGATAATTATCAGTGGTTATCTTTCTATTCAAACAATTGTTACAAAAATGATAAACTAAAAAAAAATTGGTGTGAAATAGCAAACTTGAATGTTAAAAAATCCTATACATCTTGTTCAGTTTTTGAAGGCAAAATTGTGGTTACAGGAGGATATAATAATAGTGCGTATTTAAAATCAGTAGAAGCATTTGATCACCATGAAAACAAATGGAATATTTTACCTGACATGATTGAACGTAGGTACAAACATTTTTCAGTTACAATTGGTAATAAATTGTTTGTGATAGGTGGAGATGAAAAAGTTTCTTCTGAGGTTTACGATAGTGTTTCAAGAAAGTTTACTATGTTAAGTTTCAAACTACCGTGTAGATCGACTATATGTAAAATGGTGAGTTTCAATAACAAAATGGCAGTTTTTTGTGTATGTTTTTATAATAGTTATTACAGAATATGTGTGTATAATGTCAATGTACACAAGTGGATATTTGATCAAGTTATAACTAAAGAGAATTTGCATGTAGTAGAGCTTCACAAAATACCAAAACAATAAAGTTTTAAGAGAGAAATTAATGCTTAAAGTACAATTATCTTTTTTTTGGAAGTATCTAAAAAGACATTCATTTACTGAGGTTTTTCTAAACTTTTTTTGTTGAGATTTTAGTTAACAATTGTTTTTTTATTTTTGTTTATACTGATATTCTGTATATAGCAAGAAAAATAAACATGCATACTTTAGCAATTAATTTATTATTTAAATTTAGTTGATATAAAGTTATTAACTTCTTAAAAAAACAATCTTATTTAACTTTACCATACCTTTTGCTTTATACATAAAGTAAGTTAAACCAAAGAGAGCCAATAGGTAAATTAAGTACTACAAAGTTAGAAGAAAGTGAATATTAGAAAGTAGCTTGACTTGTTTTATTCCCAAATTTGTTGATTTATTAAAAAAAATTGAAATAAGTCACTATCCTAAATATATAATAGTTTAAATTATCTTTGGAAACTTTTATAATAAATTATTTATAAATGTGTATCACTTAAACTCGTTATTAATAACTTTTGTGTTATATGACTTTTAAGTCATCTTTCTGTTTATTTTAACAAAATTAATAAAAAGTTAATTAATAATATAACTTAATAACACTTAGGTTTTGTTACTGTATCAGTTATAATAACAACAAAAAATCGAAAGTCCGCTAACAGCTGGGATCGGATATGTGTTATTGTACATAAAGAATAAATTTTAACTCATAACTATAATTTCAAAGCATAGTGATGCAATATTTAAAAATATTTGGTTTCTTTAAGCAATCCTTTTTTTCTTGTTATTCAAGTCTATTGAACAGTAGATCTTCATTTAGCGCGGTCATTTGCAAACAACTTCCACTCATCATTTTTTATACTCAAGCTCTTGAGGTTGCGCTTGCATACGTTCTTAAAACGTGGTTTTGGACGATCGCAGTTGCGTTTTGCCAATAACAAACTCGACAAACGACTAAGATTTGGTCATCACCCATTCTCTGAACATAACCGAGCCACCGAAGCATGCAGTGAATAAGAGTAAAGTACATGGTTATAAGACTAGTACGTTTTTACGATTCGTCGTTTGTGATCAAAGTTTATATACAGTTCTTTTAGGTTCTTTAATTTATAATAGAAAATTTATTACAACGTGTAAAAACTTTGTAATGAATTTTATATCTTGTTAGAAGGTGAAAAGTTAAAAGATATTCTATGTAAACTAGATCTAAGTTTAAAATAAACAAAAAAGTCATTTATCCAATATAAACAAATAAATAAAAAGCAAAAAGTAATTAAATCAATAGATAAGCTCTGACGAGGTTTTAACCTGGTTCAGAAGTTTAGAAAAAGGAAAATATAAACTGCTTAAATTTGACATCGCTAATTTTTATCCTAGTATCAGTTAAAGCCTATTTAGAAAACCATTAACCTTTTGAAAATTATATGAAACGATAGAAAACAAAGATATCAGAAATAATAATAAGTGCAATAAAATCCGAATTTTACCATTATCAGCAAGTTTTATCAAAACAAACAATAACAACAGCAGTAAACTATTTGACATAACCATAGGGGTAAAGCACGGTGCAGAGATTTGCGGTTTAGTTGGCTTATACATATTGAATAGTATAAAAAGTAAACTGAATGAAATAAAAGTCGGTATTCTTAGGTTCGATGGGCTTACAGCGATAAATAAAAATATAAGTGAACCAGATATTAAAATAGTCAAATGAAAATGCACGAATATGCAAACAAAATAAGTATCAAAATTTAATAAGAAAACATACGCAATTAGTTACCTAGATCTTAACCTAAATTCCAGAATTGAACCATTCCACCCATACAGAAAGTCAAACAACGAAATCAAGTCTATTGATGAAAATTCAAACCACCCTAACACTATTATAAATTAAAAGAAATTAACCAAGGATATGAAACTCTTTTGAAAATAATCAAACAAATTTGAAAAACTAGACAAGGAAAAGACATCCGCAAACTATGTTTTACATAAGCCCTAGCAATTCTAGGAAAGAAAAGAATTAACAGAAGTAACGAACTCATGAACACATGTTTACATCAAGCAAAATACCTACTAAAAAGCGGGAAAAACAAAAGTAAAGTGCTCTTTATAATTTAATATATTTTGTACTTGTTTTCAAGTTTTTGTACCGAACATTTCTTTTTATTTTATTTATTAAAATTTACTTCCGTCAAAGTTTTATGTTATTTTTTAAATGCATAAAGTTTAAGTTTTTTTGCTCTAACTTTTAACCGTGTACTTTGGTTATGTAATCTGCTAATCTCTTTTGCTTATATTAAACACAAAAAGCTAGTTGTTTAAGTTTATATAAAAATAATCAACATGATTCATTAGCTTTTATCATATCTATATAGCAATACGTAGCAATTTTGCAAGTTTATTTTGACTGATTAGCACTGGTAGCAATACCACTGCAAAACTGTAGTTTTAGAATAAACTTAGAATTACTAAATCTTTTATTTGATTCTCTTTAAAGTTTATTAAACCGAGCAGAGTTATTTTAGCTTATTTTAACGTAAATGAATTAAATTAGATCTAAAAATCAGATTAAACCTAGATTTAAGTATCTAAAACAAATCACTTCATAAAGGGACTTAAAGCTTAATATAAACTTATTTTGTAATAAAAAATTTCATATTTTGTTCTAATTATTTAAACGTAACTAGTTACTAACTATTTTTTATAAAATAAATCAAATTTAAGCTATTAACATTAATTTTAAGCTGTTAACATAAAAAGAAGTTGAAATTACTTTAAAACAATAAAAAGTCATTATAAAGCATAAGTGTATAGAAAAAGTAATTCTAAAAAAGTTCTTAGCAATGCAGATTTGTCAAGTATCCAGAAGATATTATCTACTGAAAACTAACTTCAGTTTTAAATATAAAACAGAAATAGTATACTTTTAACTATAGATCGATAGATACAAAACGACATAGTTACAAAAAACCAGAAAAGAAACTAAAAAGTAACTAAAACAAAAATTAATTTTATATTAAAATAGAAAAGTCATTATAAAGCATAAGTGTATAGAAAATGTAATTCTAAAAAAGTTCTTAGCAATGCAGATTTGTCAAGTATCCAGAAGATATTATCTACTGAAAACTAACTTCAGTTTTAAATATAAAACAGAAATAGTATACTTTTAACTATAGATCGATAGATACAAAACGACATAGTTACAAAAAACCAGAAAAGAAACTAAAAAGTAACTAAAACAAAAAAAATAAATTTTAATATTTTTCATATTTTGTTCTAATTATTTAAACCTAACTAGTTACTAACTATTTTTTATAAAATAAATCAAATTTAAGCTATTAACATTAATTTTAAGCTGTTAACATAAAAAGAAGTTGAAATGACTTTAAAAAAATAAAAAGTCATTATAAAGCATAAGTGTATAGAAAATGTAATTCTAAAAAAGTTCTTAGCAATGCAGATTTGTCAAGTATCCAGAAGATATTATCTACTGAAAACTAACTTCAGTTTTAAATATAAAACAGAAATAGTATACTTTTAACTATAGATCGATAGATACAAAACGACATAGTTACAAAAAACCAGAAAAGAAACTAAAAAGTAACTAAAACAAAAATGTGTCTAAAATATACGAAAAGATAGTTTCGCACAAATAAACTTTCGCAAGAAGAAACTTTTGCACGAGACACTTTTGCACAGAGGATCATTTTTTCACGGGATTAGAAAAAACATCAAATAATAAATAATAAAATAAAATATATATTTAATAAAAAATAAATTAATGGAAAAATAGAATTACCGACTGAGGAGAAGAGTTAGGGGTAATAATGATACGAAAACAAAAAAAAAAGATAAAAATTGTTATTAAAAAAAGACAAGAAAGTGAACAAACAAATAAAAACTAATTGATAAAATTACCGACCGAGAGTAAGGGTTAGGGATAACAGTTATAGTAAAAATAATAAATTTATTAAAAAGTATATAAATGAAAGTACTAAAAAATAAAATTTATTTAAAATTTTTTCGACTTGTACAAAACTGTCTTTTTGCAATAAAGTCCCTTCGTGCATAATGAGCCTTTTGTACAAAAGTGTCTTCGTGTAAAAGTTTCTTCGTGCGAAAGTATCCCTTCGTACATTTTAGACACATTCTAGTTTAAGATACTTTTTTAGTTATTTGTTTTTTGATTTTTTGTAACTTTATGACGTTTTGTTTCTTGCGATCCATAGTTTCATAGTTACTCTTTTTATTATATGTTTAGAATTGAATTTTTTTAGTGAAAATCCATTATTTATTGCAAGTACTTTGAAACAAACTATAAATAAATTGTTTAGAATAGACCAGCACTTTTGTTAGTCTAAGTCCAGTTGTTTTTAGTAAAAATTGCTTCTTGGTCGCAATTTTTATATAATTAAAATAATTTAGCATGCTGCGGCTAAATAAAACAGTTGTATTACATAAAATTTGAGAAAAAATTCTTAACAAAAAAAAGTAAACTTAATAATATAATAACATAGCATCAGTAATTTAGTAATTTAGTAAGGTATAAGCCTAAATGTATGTTTTACACCAAGTAAAAGTTTATTTTTTTGTTTCTAGAAAAAGAAAACATTTTTGGCTGAAAAACAACTTGCGAACGGCAAAATTTTGCCCTGTAGCCTACTAGCCGATATTTGTTGATCCTCAATACTTTAACAGATACTTGTACTCTTAACTAGTGGAGAAATTTAAGATCTAAAGTTTATTAGCACTTTCCAACTGATTGGTAAACAATATTTTGTTATTGAATTTTAAGACTGAAGTGTTGGCTATTGTCGGATTAAATTCCTAAAGTAATTTTCGATATTCTTAACTAAATACCAGGTCAGAAAAAGATTTACTCAAAGAACTTATATAAACAATTTTTTCAATTAAATTTATCTGGTAGCTGAAAATTTTTTACACTAAAAATAAAAAAAACAAAAAAACTGTTGCTTGATTCTTTTTCAAACTACTAAAACTACTTGTAGACATTAAGATAAAATAGTAAAACTAATAATACTTTATTTGGCGAATAAAGTCACGAAAAAGTTCATGCAAATTGTTATAATCTAGCAAAAACATTTCATAAATACATTTCATCACGAAATAAAGCCTTTTCTACTGACGACTTAACGCTACAATTCTTTACTTTTCTATAACTTCCTACATACAGCAAGTTTTATATAAATGTATCATATAAAAAACAATGGTTTTGTGACATCGTACATCAGAGTTTCCCAAAGTGGACGAAATTGAAAATGATGGTGGGAAACCTTGATGTGTAAAGTTGACTTAATTTAGAATTTTTTTGTTTATGTAGTTCACATAAGCACAAACGAAAAAGCTCTAAACTGTGGCAGCTATGCAGATGTGTTTATTTTTGCCTCAGATGTTTCGGGATGGCGATTTTCGTCTCAATATTGTCGCATCCCAGCATATGTGTGTCGTTAGTTCCTCTTACAGCTTCATTTGCCTCCTCCTTGGTGGCAAACTGAACATAGCCATGACCTCTGGACATTCCGTCAGGATGGATACATACCTAGGCGGATTTTTAATGTTTACTGGGTTGTTTTTTAAGATTTTCTTTATATTTTATTTCTTACTGATAAAACTAAGGTAGTTTAACAAGATAACTAAAGAATAATAACGTAGGATAGTAGTTTGATAGGAATGGGGTAGCTAAATTAGACAGTTATAAAACATTTATTTATTTGCATATACCGCTACTACTATATATATAATATGTTAATTGTATAATAAATATTCAACATAAAAAATACTTAGAAGTATTACAAAACAGTAATTCATAAAACAAATATTAAATTAGTTTTCAAAACAGTTATTTTAAAAACAAAAATAACCTTGGCCTCCACGATTCTTCCATACTGTTGAAAATCTTCTCTCAGCTTAGCATGACCTACGTAATCAGCCAGGCCTCTGACGTATACACTGGTTCCCGGTTCATGACGTACTGGTGCGTGACGTGGAACGAAAGGTGGCATACGAGCCGACGGAACGAAATTAGGCATAGGAGCCGATGAAGCGAAATTAGGCATAGGAGCCGATGAAGCGAACGTAGGCTTAAGAGCAGATGGAGCAAAAGTAGGCTCAAGAGCAGATGGAGCGAAAGGTGGCATAGGAGCCGATAAAGCGAAAGTTGGCATAGGAGCCGATGGAACGAAAGGTGGAATAGGAGCCGATGGAGAGAAAGGTTGCATAGGAGCCGATGGAGCGAAAGGTGGCATAGGAGCCGATGGAACGAAAGGTGGCATAGGAGCCAATGGAGCGATAGGTTGCCTTGAGGCTAAGGTTCGCATGAAAGCCAATGATCGATATCAGAAGAAAGCATGATAATTTGAGGTGGATAAAACACGGTGGGATCTGATGGCTTTTTCGCTTTTACGCCATAAGTTCTGTTAATTTCCAGTTCTAGAAATATTAGCCAAGTTTAAAATTTCTAGGTAGAATTTATAGGTCAAAAAAAGTAGGTTATACTTTAAAAAATTTAAGAGACAACACAACTACTTGACTTTGATAAGAAAATATTACACTACATAAATATTAAAGGAACGACTGAACTAAGATTTGAGTTGTTAAAAAACCTTTGGTTTACAGTCGATTTAAATATTATTTTCATAAAATAGCGGTTTTCTAAAATTTAATGTGAAAAATGTATAAAAACTCTAATAAATAAAAGTTCTTATTAACAAAATTTCAACAAAAAACCTTTCAAATTGTCATCTATCAATATTCTGCTGAACACAACATCAACTGATGATTTTTCTGCAAACTGAATCATCACTTTGTCCATGTTCCTCACCAATTCACATTTTTCAACCTCACCGTATACCTAAAAAAGAAAGAGGTCACTTAAATATTTTACTATAGTAAACAATTTAAACTAAAAACTATGAAATGTAACTATTGATTCTACAATTTGATGGCATGACAACTTTAACAGCTTTTTGACTAATACAAAATATATTTTATGCTTACCTTGAAAATTTCTTTAAAACAATTTTTAGTTTTGTCACCTAATGCAACATAAATCCTCTTTTCTTTATCCAATTGCAGTTCTTCTTTTGTCCTTTACTTACATACAGTAACCTGTATAACATGTATATTTTAATTTAGCTTCTTTAAACTGCAATTCAGTGGCAAGCAACAGTGCTAAAAAATACTTAAACCTGATTTTTAATTTAAACATTTAAAATAGGAAAATGAAACAATCAATTAAACTTCTAGTTAGAACTACTTATTAACTTAGATTGTTCTTTAGTCTAATAGCAGTATAAATTACTTAGAAATTCATATCAACAGCCTAAATTCTAACTTGTTCTTATTAAAAAAAACTTACCAATCTTTCATAAAGAATAGTGTTGTGATATTTTTCAACGCACTTGTCTGATTCACTTATAGATTGAAATTCCACGATAGCATATCCTTTTGAAACTTCATTCCTACTTTTTGCTATCTGTTATAATATTAATAAAAATGAAATCATTGAAAGTGAATAACATCAAAACGATTTCAAAGTTATCAATTTACTTGTTATTAAAAAAAAAACATTTGTTGATATATACATACATTTTATGTTTACTTACTAGGTTTAAGTCTTGTCTGTTTTATCTGATCGCTACTAAATTTTCTAGCACTTTGAAACAAAGTTAATCAATATAAAACTTTACAGACAATTCAGGAAAACAAACTTATAAGTTTTCAGTAATTAATATCAAAAACATTTACCTTGCAACTTTTCACATTTCCAATGGATGAATTCAAAAAATCCTCGATGTCACTTGCGCTGATGTTTTTGTCAATGTTGTTGATGTATACTTTGTTTTCCATTTTATAAAGTTTTATTAGTTTTTCTACGCTGAAGTTTATTCAATTACACAAGTTAGACATTAACAAAACACCAAAAAAAATTTCATTTAAAATTGTATATGTAGAAAGAATAGTCAGCAATTAATAGTTTTAAGTGAAATAAATATTAACATAAATGTAGAAATTGTAGTATACTGACATTGGAAATATTTTGTAATTGAGTAAATATTAAAATTTTGCAATTTTAGATGAGCAATAAAAAGGTCTGAGGTATAAATGAAGGTAAACATTCCTAATTAAACTTTTTAGTTTGTTCCTAATAATGAACATTTAAGACATTATAAAAAATAATTCATTTTATAGTACTTTTATTAAATAACTTACCACAAACAATTACCTGCCTGATGTGTTAAACTTAAATTCAAAGGTTTAAACAGATAAAAACATAAAACAATAATTTAAAAATGTAAACTTATTCTTTAACAGTCCAAAAAACAATTCGCCATATTTAAAAAACTTAACTTGTACAAGATTCATAAATAGCTTCATGCTTAGGGCAATAATGGCAATTATGGTAGTGAGCACATTTCCCAGATGCTAACATTGCTAAGATTGCTAACAATGCTAAAACAAACAACTAAACACTGAATACTAAATAAAATAATGATTTTTTTAATTTAAAATTTTGTGACAGAGTAGGTTGTGGCTTTCAATTGATTGAAGTCTTACAACTATGTTACTATGCGTATTTGGAATTTAAGCATGAATTCTAGAATTTATAAATCTAGTTGCATTTAATTTTAGGCATTGTATAATTATTCCTAATGAAAGAAAAATGCCTACTTGAAAAATAAAAGCAACAATTAAACTCGTGAAGATATCTTTAATTGAAACATAAACATATGTTCTAATTTTTTTGTATTAAGTTTTCCGACTGTTTAATTATAAGAAAACTTGATACAGAAAAGTAGTAAAATTTCTTAACTAAATTTCAAAAAAAAAAAAACTAGAAATTAGTTTACAAGTTTATGACTAAACTTAGTTTAATATATATTTATTCCTTAGGATTACAAAATATCAACTCCAAGGTTTTTATTAGGTTTGATAACTTAGGTAAAAAAAGGAAAAGTTCTAAACAGCAATTAAAAGTAAAATCAAAACAACTCCTTACCATTAATTTATTCTTACTTTTCTTGCTAAACTCTTCTAAAGTTATTAACTTATTACACTATAATTAACAAATTAATTATTATTAGCTTCTTGAAATTATACATAGACAGCTTCAAAATATATTAAAACAAAAACTGTCTGACTAAAAATGTTATGTGACTATCCTTCTCTTAATCTAAACCTTACCATATTATAAACTAAGAAATAGTTGTTAAACAAGAAAATGAACATTGTGGCTTTTTTAGTATATTTTCAAAGGAACTTATTTTAAATCAAACCAGGGGCGTTGTTTGGATTAGCATTAGAGCATTATAGCAGAAACCCCTAAAAAAGCTGAAATACCTATTATAATGTTATAAACAAACAAAACTAATTATTTTCATAAACACTTTTTATTGGAGTAAATAATTTATTATTTATTATTATACATTTGGAGAAATATTTAGTAACGGAGTAAATAGTAAACATTTTAAGGTCTGCACTGATTTATAAATAGTCTGCGACTTTAAACTATACATAGACTCAACTAAATAGTTTCAAAGTATATTAATAAACTACTGTCTGACTAAAGATATTATCTGACTATCACTAGTTGGTCTGTATCTTACCATCTTCAACTTTGAGACAAACTAAATAAATGGTTGCCCAATAATAAAGTGGACATTTTGGATTTTTTTAGTATATTTTCAAAGGAACTTATTTTAAGTACCAACCAGGGGCGTTGTGTGGGTTGGAGCATTGGAGCAAAAATCCCTAAAAAAGAGGGGTTGTAATTTAAGGTGTTGTTATTTAAGCATAAATAATGAAAATAACCTTTGATGAAGCTAAATGGTAATGTATTCAGAGAAAAACAGTTAATGTATTTAAATAACTGCTTTTATAAAATGTTTAAAACTTAGTAAAAAAAACTGTTATTCAAGCATGAATAATGAGAATAATAAAGCTAAAGGCGAAATTATTTAGAGAACAATAGTTAATGTTTTAAGAAGAATTTTTTAAGAAAATGATTAAAAATTAATAAGATATTCTTATTCAAGCATGAATTAGTATTAGAATAAAAATTAATTACATGTACTGTACGTTTAAACATTGCAATAATTTTAAACCTTTTGTTTGTACTAGTTTAGCTTTATACTGTGCTTAAGTTTTCAAAATTAAAAATGTTCTAAACATATTTAAACTATTGGTAATCAATTGATAATTTTTTTTTAATAAGTCAGAAATGCTTATAATTTCTTTGTTGTCTACTAATGTATGAGCTTAATAAAACTAAAGTTATTGTTTATGTATTATATCTAATAATACTTGTTTTGAATTTATTAACACTGCACAGAAAAATAATATTGCATGATTATCATAAGGAATGTAATCTAACAGCAAACATTTATTGTATTTTCCTAAAATAATAAAAGGACTTCAATACTAAATTATCATAAATTAAAAAATGAAATTAATATTAGTAGTTTTTGTATAACTAGAAATTATTACTAGGTTTTCTACATTTCTAAAAGAAATGAGAGTATTTGATTAATGTTAAATAGTTATAAAACTAACTTAAACAGACGTCTATTTAGAAAACTTTGAGTTTTCTTATTAGTTTACGAATTAGCGCAAAACTAAAATCAGCGTACTTTTCAAATTTTACTTACTGCACAAAAACGGGTAGGTCTTTTTATGTGTATTATTTTATGGGCACTATTTTATGTGTAGAATTGCTGCATTCAGTTATGCCCATAATTTGATGTGATGTCATCAAAATTATATGTAGTATTTAGATGTTGCTGCAACTAAGTGAAATAAATTTTTGTACTTTTCTTTTGTAAACAAACAAAAACTGTATAGGCCTCTATAATGCTGAACTTAAATTTATATTTATGCCATGTAAACAATACTGACTAAAACAAAACATTGAAAATTTACATTAGTGTTTTAAGTGTTAAAAATTTGCTTATAGTTAAGTTTATGAATGCTTGTTTTTTTTAAATAGCCAAATCACTTGAAAAGTTAGTGTGTAACTTTTAATTTTGTCATAAAATTTGATTAATTTTTTTTTTGTTTTTGTTTTTCATACTGGAAACTTATATTTCAAACTATAAAAGTAATAAATAATATATTACAAAATATATTTTTTTCAAGAAAATATAATTTTAACATTTTATATATTTTGTATTGTTTGAAATATATTGTATTTTTTTACAAGATTTAAAATTTCAAAAGAAGTAAAAGTGTCAGCAGCAAAATAGAAGACTATATAACAGAATTAATTTTAACTTTTTATTGTAAAATATAGAAAATAAATATATAAGTAGTAAAACAGTTGTTAAGTTGGTCTTTTTAGGTTAAAGTATTTGTTATAATGCTCATTAAATGTTTTTTTTAGTAATAGTAATGTTATTTCCAAGGTTGCCACTTTACCTGGAAACATGGAAAAATCTGGAGTTTGTAAATTTAGGGAAAAAAAACCTGAAAAACCTTTAGTTTAAGAAATTTTGAAAAAAACCTGGAAAAACATTGAATTTTAAACATGAAACCTGGAAAAACCTTTAATTTTATACATTTTGAACATGTTCAGTAGTAAAATTTAAATTTGATACAAAAAATCTATTTCACAGAGAGAATTTTTTTTTTCATCATCAAAAAAAAAAAAAAAAAGATTTAAAGTAGCTCTACAGGATTTGTTTTATTTTTTTATATTCTTTAACATAGTTATCTTACCGTAAATTTAACTTTAAACAAAAATAAACCCAAAAATATGTACTTATAAAGATCTGGAAGAAATTTGGAAAATTATTAGAAACATCAAATTATGGGCTTAATTGATTGAAGCAATTCTACACATAAAATAGTGCCCATAAAATAGTACACATGAGACCAAACTACTACTTCTATAAGTTTACTAAATATAAATTACATCTATACAACTATAAATCAATCAATTGGTTTGTGTGTGTTCAATTTTTATCTTTTAATATTGTTATTAAAATCTTAAATAGAAAAAATAGAAAAAATATTTATAAAATGCCAAGCCATTACTTCTGTTAATATAAAAAACTAAATTACATATATATATTTATAATTCAAATAATTTTTTTCTTTATTAAATATGACATAAAAAAAAACTCTTCATATTATTTTAGTAAGTCTAGCCACTACTTCTGTTAGTTTACAAAATATTATTTAAGTAATCGTAAAAATAAATCAAACTATTGGTTTATGTGTATTCAAGTTATTTTGTTTTTGTTTGTTTATAAATTTAAAAATACAAAAACTATCCATAATATTTATATAAGATCTAGACAGTATTTTATTTTTCATTTAATTTTAGCTACTTAATTGCAGCAACATCTCAATACTACCCATAATTTGAATGAAAAAACATTAAATAAATTAAAAAAACAATAAAATAGTGCCCATAAAGTAGTACACATAAGGCCAAACCTCTACTCTATAAGTTTACTAAATAAAAATTACGTATATACAACTATAAATCAAACAATTTTAGATTTAAATCAAACAGTTTATGTGTGTTCAAGTTTAATTTACAAACTTTGTTTATAAAATCTTAATAAAAAAATATCAAAATTACTTATTATACGACTAGCCATTAATTCTGTTAGTATAAAAACAATAAATTACATAAATTTACATATAAATCAAACAATTTGTTTAAGTGTATTTAAGTTTTTTTTTTCTTTATTAAATATTACATAAAAAAACTATCCATAATCTTTTAATAAGTCTAACCACTACTTCTGTCAGTTTACAAAATATAAGTCAAATAAATGTAAAAATAAATCATACTATTGGTTTATGTTTATTCAAGTTATACTCTATTTGTTTGTTTATAAAATTAAAACTACAAAAACTATCCATAATATTTATATAAGGCCTGGACAGTACACATAATTTTGATGACATCACATCAAATTATGGGCATAATTGAATGCAGCAATTCTACACATAAAGTGCCCATAAAATAGTACACATAAAAAGTCCTACCGCAGAAAAACCTTCATTATTACTACGTCACAATATTTATAAAGTTTTAAATTCTAAATTTTGTAAAACATGTTTAAAAAACTAAAGCTTTACTAAAGATTTTTTAAGATAGAAATATCTTATATATAAAACAGCTATAGAAAACTGTAGTTTGTAATACAATGAAATGTTTAGCTCCATTTTAACGTGTCGAGCACTACGACCGAAACTTTGATAAAAAGTATAAATAAATTTACATATGTATAAATTTCAATAAACAAATTTTTCTATATTCTTTAGTTTTTTTAATACAGTTTAAGCATAAAACTTAAAAAACATTTTTAGAAAAAAAAGGATTAGTTTTAAGTAGTTTAACTCTGTAAATTTGTTGCAACCATAGTTGTCAGGTTTTTATGCAGAAAATTTTAAAGCGTGAAATTATAAGTTAAAACAAACAAAATATTTAATTAGTGTTTAGAACAATTTTTATTTAGAATTCTGACAACTTTGCTTCAAATAAACTTCCTTGCTAGTAGGGACGACGCATATTGACGCTATATACATAACCTATGTCATTCGATACGAATTCATTAAAAAATATCAAGAATTTATAGGTATTTGAGAAATCAAATGTAGACTTATTGATGTAAATAACCCTTATGACGTAATCACATTTTTTTTTAGTTTCTAAGAACATAAAAAATTATGTTAATAGCCAATAGCAACCATATCTTAATTTCTAAGGCCTTTGTTTCCATTATAAAATAAGTTATACTAGCGAGAAGAAAAAGCAAAAGCAAAAAGCTGATAAACTTACATTTTTAAGCACTTAAAATCGCCTTAGTACGCGAGGCAGATTGGTCGAGGTGTTAAGACGCCGGCTGCTTAGCGCGATGAGCGCGAGTGTCGCGAGTTCGAATCCCAGCAGAGTCACATTTTGACAAACTGCATACAGACCCAGGTGACGCTGGGTGTTAAACTGTTAATGGGTTTATGACTTTGAATATGTGGAACTGGTTTCTACGCACATGGTGATATTCTATGCATATAGTTGTAAACATGGTGTATTAATCAGTTAACTAATCAGTGACGCTTCCACATTACTGTCAACATTGCGACAGCTCATCGTTTTTATTTAGTAACATGTTTTCATAAATTGAAAAAAAAAAAAATTAAACAAAAATATTTTAACACTTTATGTAAATGTTTATTAATAAATTGGAGTACTCTCAGTTTAAATCAAGGTAGAGGCAGATTATATTTTACAGTAGTCAACTTACGTATTATTAAGCTAGTACTGGAATTGCTCCTGCTGAAGTTGCCTCTACTCTTCTAAGGATTTTTTCATTTTTTGTTTTTAATAGTTTGTAGAATGGTATTTAAGCCCTACTATTTTAGGGGAGCCGATCATTTCTAACCCGCTATCATTTCTAACCCGATCACTTCTAACCCGATCACTTCTAACCCGATCACTTCTAACCCAATCACTTCTAACCCGATGACTTCTAACCCGATCACTTCTTACCCGATAATTTCTAACCCGATCACTTCTAACCCGATCATTTCTAACAAGATCATTTCTAACCCAATCACTTCTAACCTAATTAAACCTGATCATTTCTAACCCGATCATTTCTAACCTGATCACTTCTAACCCGATCAATTCTAACCCGATCGTTTCTAACCCATTTTACTTATGTTACGTTTTAATGTTTTATCTTGATTTTATGCAAAAACAAACTAGTCATAACGAAGTTCTTAAAATAATAAAAAAAACTTAAACTTTTAGTTATTTTAAAACATAATGATTTTAATAAGTTACGTAAATTTAGTATAAATTTTAATTTTAGTATTAACTTAACATAATCTTAATGTTTTTTTTTCTACCTCGTTTTTTTATTTTTTTACCTACACATAACTTTAGTTTTTTTCTATTATTTTTTTTTGTTTTTTCAATACACTGTAAGAGACGCTTTTCGTTAATCATATACAATTTACTAAATTGTTTACTTTAAAGTATTTTGAACTCTTCTTTGTATGATTTTAAAATAAGCATTGATAATTATATTTTAATTGGATCTTATTGTAATTAACGTGACAACATTTTGTTAAAATTTAATTGTTGATATTAATTGGATTATTCATTGTTTTTACAATAAGGTTTAAAATTGGATTATTAATTTAGTGTAGTTAATTAGTTTTAAAAAGCATTAGGAAAAGTATAAGTATTTTGTATTCTAAGGATTAAATACTAAGTTTTGATAGTCGTCAATGTAAGAAATACAATGAGTATCGCAGTGGTTAAAGTCTTTTCTGTACTTTCTTTTGAAATGATTCTATATGGTTAATATATATTTTTAAGTGTAGAAACCAGATTACCAATTTGCTTCCAAATTCAGGGAGAATTTATATGATTTACAACTTTATAAAAATTTTAATATCAGCGTTTATGAAAATTTAAATAATACAGTTAATAAAATTTAGTAATTGTAATTATAATGGTGGTTTCATTTAAAGTTAGTATCATTAAATTCTCAGTTCTTTAAACAAAAGTGTATACTGTTTAATACAAAGCCAAAAGTAGAGGTAGAAGGTTTTTTAAACATTTAGAACTTGTCATTTACTCCAACTTTGATTTAATTTTAATTCTTAAATCACCTGGTAAATTGTATAGAGATTAACTGTAATAAAATTATAATTAATTATAATAAACTTAAATATGAAAGTTTAGTGTCGAAAACTTATTATTACGCATTTTTCTTTTTCTTTTAAAATAAATTTGTGTAGGGCAAAACAAATTTACATTTTTCATAAAAATTTAAAAGTTTTCAAAATTTAAAATTGCAAAAACAGGACCATTTTCACGATTATATTTTCTAAAATGATTTGATGATAGTAAACCCTATTTTAGATCACTTAGATTACTTACCGCAAGATATTGATTTTGCGGTAATTGTTCCAGAAATTTTGCTTATTTGAGTTCACTTGCAGCAGGCAGCTAAGAGTTTGCGGCAGTGTAGTGAGCAAAGCGGGTCGTTGTCTAAATTGAGTTTATAAAATATTTTATCAAAATAATAAATAAAATAAAAAAATTCTACAAAATTTAAGATTGTGGAATTGCGGCAGTGCAACACCTGACGCGACAGCCCTGGTATATAGTTATTAAACAATATTTAAAAATATAATTTAAGTTTTATTTTGTTCTAAGTAAAAGTCTGTTTAAATAAACAAGTTGTAGGCCTAGTTAAAGTAAAGCTTTTATAATAAGAACTTTTATGAAGACAAATTTACTTTCAAAATATTTATTTTGACGTAGTTATTGTATATATGACAAAGCGTTAATACTTTTTTAGAGCTTGATAACTTTTTTTAATTTACAGTATCTATCAGTTAAGCCAGTGGTCGGCACGTTGATCAAAATCTGTGTACACTAAAATAAAAAAAAAATCCGTGCACCCTAAGATCTTATTTTGATAAGCGCCTCTAATGATGGGACTACGTAAACTTTTACTTCACGAACACTTCTTTTAAAACAAAATTCTGGTTACATGACAATTCGAAATTCTTTGTAAAATAATTAAAAAACTATATCTTAAAATTTTTTAGTTTTTTCGAAAAAAAAAAAACGCTTGTTGGTCTTATTAATATCTACAGGCAATTTTTTTCGAAGTTTTTATTTAGTTAGAAGTATTCAAAAACTGTTAAAAACAACCTTTTTTTGTAAGCTTTTTTCATCCATATCTCAAAAACATTTAACATTCTGCAAAAGTAAAAAAGCCGTGTAAATATTATAAAGACTTACATACGTGTATACTTTTTTTTGTTCAAAATATACACTACTTTTGAACTTAAGGTCCTTTGAATATCTTTTAAGTACTATAATCGTCCGAAATTAATTTGTAATGAACCGGAAATTATTTAGGGTTTTATGTAATAATATATACTTTCATAGAACCTAATAAGTTTTAACTCCTATTTTAAAAATCCTTAACTCAGTTTATACTTACATGCAAACCTTTTAAAAACTGGAGCTGGAATTTACTGTTTGAAACTAATTTTAATGAACCCTTTTATTTAGTGTACCTTACTTACACAATGGTATTTTAATTATACAGCCCTGTCTTACATAATTATTAATTGAACACATCTCCGCATTCACTACAAAATCCCTACTCTCAAAATATTTTATTTAGTATTATCTACATACATGATTTTAAACAAACAGACAAACGACAAAAAAAAAGCTAAACTAAAAATAATGTATTGTATATCTTGTTGCTCTCCCTGTAGCTGGTGGAGTTTCTTTCATAGACTGATTTTTTGCACTTCACGAATTTCAGGGTTGTATCTGATTGCCACGTCGTTCTATTAAAAAAGTAAAAAATTAAAATTTTACTATGTTTTGTTATACAAATTATTACATATAACTACTATATTTTTGGTTTTTAACTAGGCTTAGTAATTTGATTGAATTTGTCAATCTTTCAATTAAAAACTCTTGATTTGCCATAATACAGCTTGAAATTATTTAATCTATTTTAAGTTACGAAATAAATATTTATTTATCCAAAACTAATAATGTATAGTTATTTGCCTTAACTAAAATTTACTGGGATGTAAAGAGCTTATTTAAATAGATTTATGCAAATTGTATATTTTATTCGCGCATGAATAAGTTTTCAAACAACAGTATAATTAACTAACATTGCTATATGCAGTTTCATATTCTATTTTTTGCTTGAAAAGATCGCAATGTCTTGCCACCGAAACTGGTCGCGAATAAAATATACAATTTGCATAAATCTATTTTAGCCAAAACTAATTACAAATTAATAAAGCTTAAATAAATAAAATATCAATTAATTAACAAATAGTCAGTTGAAATTATAGCCAAATGTGTCAGCATAAGTTTTTCAAAAAAATTACTTTGCTAAAGTTTTACAAACATTTTAAAACAGAACAAGAGTTATCCAGAGTAGTTATCTGGCTTTTTAAACAACTAAGGCCATAACTGATTACTAATCTAGTTTAATCGATATAAAAAAAATAATATTTAGCATAAAAAAATTGTACTGATTTTAACTTTTTGTTTCTATAAAAAATTTAATAAACAACATTTAAATAAAATAAATCGTTTAAGATTGGTATTTTAAAGTAAATTAGATATCTTACTGTAAATATCTAAAATTTTTATTGTGTTATATTTTTTAATTTAGCTTAGCTCAATAAAGAAGTTAGATTAAAATGAGAATTCTAGTAGGTGAAAGATGTAAAATGCAAAAAAAAAAGTTTAAAAGGATAATCAATAATTTGCAATAAAAATGAATTTAATTATTTTAAGACCAGGGTTGCTTCTCTTTGAAACATAACTGAAACAGAAAAAAAATAACTTAGTATTTTACAGTGTAAAAATTTTTAATTTTTAATATAAAACTATACATTATTAAAATTCAATACAAACTTTTTAGTCTATATTAAGTATGTTTGTTAAACATAAAGTAAGATTTACATCTTAAAAACACAATCTAAAACTCTTCTAATCAAATTATTAAAATTTTGCCTTAACATATTTCATAAATAAAAGAATTGAGATTCCTAACTGTTAAGTTCGCTTTTCTTCATACCATAACAAAGTCAGCCTGAGTAACAAGCATTAGCAGGGTTTGTTACTTCTCGAGTAAAAAAGTTATCCTGACCCATATGTTATAGTTTTTGAAATATTTCAAAACATCATATAGTAATATTCAAAATAAATAAATTTTAAAATAAAAGTTCACGTTATTCAACAAAATTGGAATTTTAAAAAATACAGATAATTGAAGCTACAACAAATAATTTTCATTTAATAAAATAAAAACATTTGAATAATTATCAAAAAAAAAAAATTTGAGAATTTTAAAAGATTTATACTGTTCTGATTTGTACAAAGTGTGTGGGACTCTGCATGAGTACAAACAATTAGCCTTGGTCATCTTGAATTTAAAAAAGAATGAGAAAGCCAAAGCTCAAAAGTAGTAGTATAGTTAAAGTAACATTTGATAAAAAAGAATTAAGACCTAAAAAAAACATTCAAATTTTCAAAACAAAAATTACTCATTCAGATACTTTACACAAATATCAAAAATAGACTACCTTTTGCAAGAAAAAAACATGCTTACTAAGAGTGTATTTCTAGAAAAGTTTTTTAGGTGTGTGGCAACCTTGAATCATACCAAAACCTAAAACTAGTTATTAAAAGGGATGCATCTTTTTAGAGCAAAATCTTTAATAAGTGTTAACAACATCTATCCTGAGTTACATCAAACTAGTGAAGTAATCTTAAATTGTAAAAAAAACTAAAAAAACATTGGAAGAAAAAATAAAATTCAAAAATTAATAGTTATCTTTTTTTTGTTAAAATAAAAGATCAAAAAAGTTAGAAAATAAAGATAGTCTTAAAGAATAAATTTTTCAAAACTTTTAAGTTGACAATTTTAAGTGACAAGTAATTTATTAATAAATATACCTAACTAGCCTGAGATTTACAAGAGAACCCCAAAAAAATATTAGCCAGCATGAGATTTTCAAAATACTTTTATAAAATTCAAACTATTCTCTGTGTGTGGCAACTTAATGTTAATTTACGCCTATAATTTCCGTAAATTTTTCAATGTTTTTATATGTACTATTCAATTATGGATAAAAGTATAATAACTATTTAATTAAAGTTATTTAAAACTTAAAATTGTTACTTAAAATGTATTCTATTCTACTGGTATGCATATCTTTGAAGAGAATTGTAAATATACTTTAAATATTTTTATCTTAATTGAAGTATTTTTTATTAAACATAAACTCTTAAATTTTGCTGTAAACATAAAAATTAGCTTAAACTTTTATTATTATGGAACTTATAATATCATTATTAGGTAAATATTTTTATAGGGGAAATTGTTTAGTTTAAAAAGTAGGTTATATAGAAAATTTTAGTTTAAAAAAGGGAACTTTTTTCATTAACTAAAGTATTGTAATTTACTAATATTAATAGTAAAAAGGAAAACACTAACCTTTTACATATTGTCATGATCGTAGCTGGATGACAGCTTCCTCCCGTATTAGTCAATGGAGTTCACAAGAGCTTCAGACATTCTCTCTATTTCTTCAGGTGCAGGCTGTTTCCTCAGTGTTTATATAAAGAATGATATGTGATTTTTAATACCAAAATAGATCATGAAAGTAAAATGGCTAATAAACTAAAAGTACATTTTAACAGTAGACTTCGTCAATTTTATCATTGAAGTTTAGATTTTTCTTTCTATAAGCAGTATTTACATTTGTTATGTAATCCAATTAAAATTCCCAAAAAGTCACAAATACTTTTGAAAATAAATAAGTTCGATAAGTCACAATTTACTTACTAAAAATGAGTTCAAATAACCATTATAATTATCTTTAAAGTTGTAAAGTCTATAATTATCACATACCAGTAGACCGCAGCAATACATCTATAACATCAGAGTAGATCGCAAACTAACACACCGCAGAAGATTACATAGATAAAACTATGACATCAAAGTAGATTGAAACAAAACAACTATCACATCACAGTATACCGCAATGATACAACTATTACATTAACAACAGAATGTTACTTGAACACTAGATATCATTCTAACAATATCTTTTATAAAAATTAACAAAAATTACTTACATATTGCAAAATTTTAAATCAAACTGTTTTGTTACTTTTTATTAACAGTTTTTAAATATTACATTAAAAATCTAATATTTTAATTTAATTTAATTTCAATACCCAATTTTATTCATGTAGTCTCAAACGTATGATAAATTGCTGTATAATCTTAACCTAACACTTTTTTTTTAAGTTTGGCATAAGCCTAATAAAAGGACGAAAATCTAGCATAGTAGACGGCTTTATTCTTAGAATTCAACTAGGCACACTAGTGGTGGCTAAGTAATAATGTTACTAATACAAATCAACCAGCGGTAGCAAACAAACAAGTGTTAATACAGAAAGTAGTTAGTTGAATAAACATTCTTTATGAAAATAAAACAAACAAAAACAACAAAAAAGTAATTCCTTTATTGTAATTAACCACTGGTCACCAACTTCTGCTTACAAATTTAATTGTTATAACATATATATCACTGATTAGAAATGTTATAAGTTATAAATTTCAGAAATGATACAACTATCACATTTCAGTTGATGTCAAAAATAAAACTATGACATCAAAGTAGACAACGATGTTACAATTATCACATAACAGTAGATAACAATGTTACAACTTTCACATCACAGTACACAACAATGTTACAACTATCACATCACAGTAGAAAACAATGCTACAACTATCACATCACAGTAGATCTTAACAGTACGATTACGTAGATAAAACCTATTTGAAAATGCTACTGAGAGTGATTACTTTCCCACAGTCACTTTTAATTGGCAAGATATTTAGGAAAAACATTAGATGCGTTGAAGATTGTTTAGTTATATCAAAATTAGAAGTAAACATGAGGTATATTTCAAAATTAAACTCCTTACATGAAAACATTGTTTTCACTTCAGATTTAGAAGAGAACAACCAACTGCCGTTCTTAGATTTATTAATAGAAAAAAATAAACAAGCATTTTAACAAATGTCTATAGAAAAACAACTTTTACTGTGCAATACTTGAACTACCAATCTATTTGTAGCAAAAAACGAAAAGTAAACTTAATCAAAACACTTTACCATAGAGCATACAAAATCTGTTCTATAGAATTACTTCATTTTAAGCGGGGGTCGGCAGGCAGTTGGAGCTCGCGGGCCAAAATTCAAGTTCTCGAAATCTTTGCGGGTCGCAGTTTTAGTTTAAGTGACATTTGAATATTATTTTGATTTTAGTTTTAGTCACTCTATAGAAAGTCTTTACTTTTTTTAATTACTTTATTATTTATAACTGACTTTTAGCTAGATATAGTTGAATTTCAAATAAAAAATAATTATTGAAATAAATTTACATTGACTAATGTACTTAAGCTTTAATAAAATACTAAATTTATTAAACACTTAATAAGCTAAACTTAATGTTTTTATTATTGTACTTATAACCTAATTATCTGCAATAACCGAGCTTGAAAAACGTTTTCAGGACACTTTTATGCATTTTTTATACTATGAACGTTTTTTTCATACTTTAAAAATATTAAAATTTGAAAACAATTTTTTGCGTCTAAAATTTTTTGTTATTAGTTTTTTAAAAAATCAGTAGTCTGTTAATTAAATAAAACTAGTACCTATTGTGTTATAGATAAGCTTATACAAATTATTTAACATAATTAACGATCAAATACTTTAATAAAATACATTAATAGTAATAAATTAGTTTTTTTCATGGTTGCCACTTTAAAAGCAAAAAAATGTCTGAGTTATATCAAACCAGCTTAAACTTATTTAAATTAAAAAAAATAATTAGCAATTAATCTAGTTAAGATACCTAACTAAAGTATCATCGTTAAAAATAAACACAATATTTAAGAAGTCAAAAAAAAATTAGTGAGCTACACTACAGACGTAGAAATATTCGAGATTTTGAAGATTTATTCAAAGTGTTTGAAATAGATGCTTAACATACACCTGAGTTGTTAAAAAGTATATCTAATATGTTCAAAATAGTCTGATTTAAAAAAAAATTTAAACTAATTTCTGTGTTTCGCAACGCTGTTTAAAATAAAACTCAGAAAATAAATAAATAACAAAGTTTATTAGCAATAAGTTAAAAAATTAACTTGAATGGACAATTAAGTTACTTAAATATCTTTAACAAAAATATAAAACTTATTAAGCCATTAATGGAGTAGAAATAATTTATTAAGCATTATAGCATTTTTTGTCTGCAATAAAAATATTGCATTTAAAAAGAGTAAATGTGAAATATAAGAGGAGCTACAATAATAAAAAACGTTAGTTAGCAGTTTTCGGAGAAAGAAAAAAATTAAAAATTGCTTAAGTCAGTTCCAACAAAGCACATGATTATTTTCAGTAACTACAGACTGATCAGTAAAATTTTTTTGAGGCAAATTATAAAGTAGCAAAGTTAACAACTAAAATAAAGTTATCCTTTAGAACCTTAAATTGTTTTACAGAACTTGTGTTTGCGGTAGCAAAATAATTTTATTAATTTTTTCAATGACAACCAGAAGTCGTGTTTAGGAAATGTCTTAAGATTAAAAAGCCGCTTATAAGAAACTAGAACTTTAATAAATCTGTTAAGATGAGGGTATTGATACAACAAAAAATTTTCATTTAAATCTAGATTCTACTAAAGTACCTAAGTTCTACTAGTTGTGTTTTTACTAACTTTGACATTTTAAAAAATTTACTAGGTTTAGTACAAATCAAAGCACAACAATAGGCATAGACATTTTAAAAGCAAAGGTGCGATACACCAATAAAAAGCTTTTAAAAAAACAATTTTTCGCTTATATTATCAGTATAAAATAAACTTAAATAATATAACAGTATTAAAAAATACTGTTAAATTATTTTAGATGTGTTTTTTAATAAATAAATATTTTTATGGTAGATTTTTTGTGTAAAAACGAAAATTCACTACTTTACATGTATAAAACGTTTAAAATTCAAGGTTATTTTAAAGAATTCTCAAATTCGAGGTTTTTCTAGATTTTTTAAAGCATAAATTGTCAAATTCAAAACTTTTCCGGTTTTGAAGTATTTTAGCAACACTGATTGTTCACACCTATGTGTATACAATTAATTAAATAATATTTCAAATTATATTAGCTGTAAGATTTCAAAATTAACATCTAACAAGTTTTGTTTTCTTAAACATTTTATTTTAGCCAAAACTGAAATTAGAATAGAATAATTTAACACAAGTTTTACCATTCAGGACTTAGTTCTCATTTTTAATTTCTAAACAATGTAAATTAAAACATATTTTCAATTTATTTTTTGTTACTTGTTTATTATTATAAGAATTTCAGCAAAATACTAAAAAATCAGGACAAGGCTGTTTAAAATTTAGAACTTAGATTATCTTCATTACTTTATAAAACAAAACAACTCTGATAAAACTTGAGTATTTTAAGACTAGTATTAAGTTTATGTATAATTTGAGTAAGAAATTTTTTTTTTCTAGAAAACTGCGAAAAAAAGCGTAAGGTTTTTTTTTACTTTTATAACAAAAATAGTCATTGCATACGAGTAAGATTGTATAAGTAAAACCTTAAACTTAGCAACTTATAAAAATTCTCAGATTGAAAATAAATTATTTTTTTCTTTGAAAAACAACTATTTATGTCGTTAAAATTAAAATAAGACAAAGTATAAAAAGATAATTTTAATTTTCTAAATACTAATTTAATTATTTAACTTAAAATTCTTATAGTAACTATTTTTTAAACATAGAAACTGGCCGTTTTTTTATACGTTTTTAAACCGTTTATGTTAAATAGTTTTAAAACTTGTGCAGTCAAAACTAATATAGGTTCGGGCAACTATTCTCATCGGCGGGCCGAATTTACCAAAGCGATTTCAGGGACTTGTAAACAAAACATTCAACTTTCTTATTATTTACTTTGTTGCAATGATCCTATTTACCAAACATATACTTAGATTACTAATTTGATTACAAAAACTTAGTACTTTATATGTTACTAGAATATTTAGTGAAACAATCTAAGAACTGTATAACTAAGCTGTGTTTTATAGTAAATACTGATAAGATAAAAACAATAACTGCTACAAATATTAAAATTCTTAAGTATAGTACAGGTTTTATTCTATTAATTAATTACTTAATTTTCAAGAAACATAAGTACTTGATTAGATATAATCTAAATTTTTTTTTATAACTTCTAGTTTTTGGTTAAGGATAACTGTTGAGAGCATAATTACATACTTATGAAGAGTAACTTGAATTTTTTTAAATTTTATTTATAGTTCATTACGTTATTAAATATATATATAAATAATATAACTAGTTATATCGTTCTTCATAAATAACCAAAATAAAACATAAAGGTTTATTTCATTACTTGATTTACAAAATAAAATCTTTAAAGATATTAAGTAAGTAACAAATAAAAAAAGTAGTGTAAGATTTTTTAATTTTTTCAGTTTATAAGGAAAACTAAAATTAATTAAACTGTATGTAGCATTAAAAAATAATAAATTAGTCTGTTATTAATTAAATTAATAAGTAAACTGTAATTCTACAAAACTTAATTTTGTAACCGTACAATACTTGCGTATAAAAATGCTTTACTTCCTACTTAAAACCTTAGTGTTGATAACATGTTTTCTAGAACATTTTAACCTATTAACTTTTTTTTTCAATTTAAAAATTTCAATATTTTTTAGATAATAAAATGCTTTTTTCATTATTAATGTTTTTTAAATAAATCAAGTGAGCAGTTACTTAGTTAATTCAACCTAAAGTGATTAAAAGTTTTTTAAATTTAAATTTTATTGTACACATTAAAAACAATAAAAAAAAATTATACTAGGTACCATTTAACAAAAAATATATTGAATATTTTTTTAAGAACAGAATCATTGTATAGAAATTTGTAAACTTTTAAAAATACTTCAGCCTATTTTTAAAATGCAAGCCTCTATCAACAAATTTGATGTAAATAACAGTTATTTATATTTCATGCTTCTTTTACTGAATCTTTTAAATTGATATCTTCATTAAAGATATCAATTATGTATTGTAAGTTTAGTTCAGTCATTCAGTTTAAGCAACTTTTTCAGCGTTTTGTTCATTTTTTTATATAGTCTTGCTACTATGATTCGATAAAAATAATCGTTCGCATAATATGATTGAATGATTAATAGTATTTTCATTTGTTTTTAATATTACAAGGAAAAATAGTTTTGTCATTTTATTATCTATTTTGGTAACTACTTTTAAATGCACCATTTAAAACTTTATTTTATTATCTATTTAATTTTATCGTTGCTATTTTATTTAAATTTAGTTTTAAAAACTATTTTAAATTTATTTCTACTTGGGATCGACAACCTAAAACTTAAAATATTTAATGAAACATTTTTATCATGTCTTTGGCAAAAATAAAACCTAGGATTTATATTTTTTATTCAACAGATCAAAGAATCCTTTTATTAAATAAAGATTCAGACTTAAATAAAGTTTTCAATAAAAGTATTTTAAGAAATATACTAAAACTTAACAATTTTCTACTGTGAAACTAGTTATATATATTAAGAAAATATATTTATAAATAGAAGTATACAAAAAGGAGATTTTTTCATAAAACATTTTTGCTTCGCTTAAACTAAATTTAACTTAGTAATAAAAAACACAGTAAATCTGGTTATTTTTTTTTATTTTGTGTAAATTGGTACAGTAAAATATCATAGTGATGAACTAATTAAGGCATTTATAAAACAACTAAAAAGTGCGTATGAAGCGTCATCAACAAAATTGTACAACAAGAAGTAAATAGCGTGAAAAAATATAAAGGAGAAAACACAATCTCTTATAAAGGATGACAACCAACTCAGAGCAGTCTTGAATATTTTTGCTTCGAAACACGAGCTAAGACTCTTTATGGTTTTCTCTGTGTATTCAGAAAACTTCTCATAAGAAAACAATGTTCTAAGCCTTTGTGAACAAGGAAACTTAACAATGTATCCTGTGCAACTACAAGCATAGTTAATTGTCCAATAGAAGAAATTTGTGAAGACTGAATAATATAAGTAGAAACAAACTATACACAAAATTGTCAAGCAGATTAATAAAAAACTTAAACAACTTTTCAAAGTATAGATTGTTGATTCTTCTGTTGACTGATGAGAAGTATCGTCTTCGTTTTCAAGTAAACTTAAGTTTGGCTTTTCTGTATTTTTTTTACCAGGCAAGACACCTTTTAATTTTGAAAATTGAATTGGCACGACATATTTTTCAACTGTTTTTTCTTTGGGAGTTTTAACTTTAGTCTGCACAACCATTTTTGCATAAGTATCATCACTTTTGTATTCTGTTTGTATTTCTGACTCCAAACAATCACTTCGTTTTGATTGTGAATAAAAACAGTGTTCATAGTACTGCATCTAAAAAATTATGATTTTAAATATTTTCAAACAAACCTAAGACAAATTAGTGTTCTATAAAGCAAGCCCGAGAGTTAGTTGAGTGTGATCATTGCTTAAGCGCATGAAACACTGTGTAAGGTAATAAACAGCAAGACTTTAATTGTCCCATTTTTTTCTAGTTAAATTGAAAAAAAATTATTAATTAATTTAAATTATAAAAACTCACGTGTTTCACACTTTTGGAAACTTTTTCTTTCTCGTTATCTACTTTTGTTTTAGTTTCACTTATTTTATGTGAACAACTTTTTGTTTTATTTGAAAACCAACTGCTTTCATAACTTTGCGTCTGTGAAAAAAAAAAGAAACTCACATAAAATCAAAAAGGTATACTAACTTTATACGTGTATATCTAACTAACTAATGTAGATTTATACATCTACTGGTTTTCAAAAGTATCAAAACCAATAATAAAATAAAAATGTTTTTTATCAATAAGGCATAATGATATAATGTCTAGCTTAAAAAGCTAGACTTATAAGATTTTTTTTTTAATTTAAATATTCTATATAAAATATACTCATAGATTTAGAGTATGTTAGCTACTTTAAATGTTTAATATAAAGCAAGTAGCAAACAATTATAAAACACTTTTTAAGCTATTCTTATGTATAACTTATGTCTTGTTTAAAAAATTAAGTAAAAATATGTACAGTACCGAATAAAAATTAATTTAAAAATGGGCTTACTTTAGTAATATCTTTAGCACCAATTGATTTGAAACTTTTTGACTTTAGATGAAGTCTCTTTTGTAAGCACTCGTTCTGATAATTTTCTTTTCTGATGAAGTTTCTATGATTGTAGATCATTTTGCTACACGTCATTGGACTGTACTTGTTTTTATTTTCCATCTTTTCTTTGATAATCTGTTATGTTATAAATAATCTATTATCACTTAAATGTTTTGTTTTCAAAAATTTTGCGTAGACAAAAATCTGATTATTGTAAGCTTTATCTTGACTTTAAAACTAGCAATAGTTTTATCATACTCATGTATATAGTCTTAATGCTAAATATTAGTAAAATATTAAATATTTTTTATTTTTATTGATTTTAAAACATGAATAACCATCATTATTTGACAAAAACATAAAAACATATTTTTAAAATACATTTTAACTTGTCTTATCTGTTAAAAAAAGTAGAGCAACATTAAAAAATATTTAAAAAGAGATTTTTAACCTTAACATTATCTTTTTTAGTTTCGAAATTTTGTATCTTATTTTGATGTGTACACTTTTGCATATTTTGTTTGCTTTTTTCGACAGGTTGTTTTGAGATTTTAGGCTTTTCAGACATTTTTGAGTGTAAATAAATGACATTGAACGCTTTTAATTAAGTTTCTGAAAAATTACAAAAAGGTTTAAAGCTTAAATATACTTGAAGAGACAAAAATATTACTAAACTAAGTTGTTTAAAACAATTAATGTAAAAAACTCAAATTAAACTTTTAATTTTTTTTTCTTGGACTTATACGATTTATTCAGAAAACTAAATTTTTACAACAAGATTATTGTAAGCATTTAGAAAATTTTTACAAAATGAGTTATAAAATTATTTAAAAAGTTAGTAAAATTTGTGTAACTTATAAAAATTGAGTAGTTGTAAATTAAAATTTCTATTTATAACTAGTATTTGAATTTATTAGTATTAACGTTTATATCAGAAAATTAACTAAAAGGTCAGACTTAATTGCATTTTAGTTGAGTCAGCAAATTTTTTCACAGATTTTTAAAATTTTATTTTTTGTTTATCTTTTATTTTTAATTAAAATTACTCAAAAACATTAAAAATTATGAAAAATATGAAGTTTTAATAGTGAAAACTACATCAAACATTAGCTATGATGAATTAAATTTTGTTTATTCAACAACAGTTTAAAATCCAAATTTGTAACCAAACTTTTTCCTTAGAATAATCACATATAGATAGTAATTATAAATAAACTTTAAGTAGATATTATTTTGAATTAATGTTTAACTTGTGAATCAAATAAAGCTGTCATTAAAGAATAAAACAAACTGAATTATCAATTTATTAAATTATCTATGTTAGATTTTTTTAGCAGTTACTCCTAGCACTGTTAAGCCTATATGATCAAAATATTTGCATTGCATATGATAAGTAAAGTTTACAAGGTTCATTAGTTGAGCTCAATTATAATTATACAACATTCAAAAATTAATTATTAAAAAGAATGTGAGAAATTCTTTAAATTACATTTTAACTAAAAAGATATTGCAACTATTTCTATTATATAGGTAAATTGATAAAGTAATCTTATATAATTATTTTCACTAATAGCAAATATTCTAATAGTAAATGAAATTAAAGTTTTTTTATAATGTTTAACTAATAATTTATAAACTAAAGGAACCCTAAAAAATATTTTTACTTTAAATGTAATAAATAATACTAAAAATGGTATTTTATTGTTCCTACTAAACACACAAAAATCTATATCACACACTAAATATTAAAAAGAAAAATTATAAACACATTAAGTTTAAGTTAAATTTTAAAACCAAAACTAACAAATAAATTTTTTTTGTTATTATATCAATTGTAGCTAAAAAGAATAAGCTAAATATTTGTATAATAAAAAGTGTAACTTCTAAAAAATGTACAACTTTATAAGCAACTTAAAACTTGTTAATTAAATAAATTAAAATTATTATGGTGAAAGAATGTTTAACTTTTAATCAAAAAAAGCTGTCTTTTATGATTAAAACAAACTGATTTATAATTATTCTAAACTATCTATGTTTTAATAAGTTGTTACTTCTAGCACAGTTAATTGCAACTGACCAAATTGTATTCATTGCATATGATAACTAAAGTTTACACGGTCCATTGGTTGAGCTCTATGTGTAAAATTCTACATTCAAAAATAAATTATTAAATAGAATATGAAAGATCTTTTCCATTACATTTTTACTAAGAAATTTGCAACTATTTCTATTATTTAAAAAATTTATAGAGTAACCTTATATAATTAATTTCAGTATAAGGAAATATTCTGAAAGTAGAAGTAATTAAAGTTTAATATAAAGTTTAATTTTTAGTTGTTTAAACTTAGGAAATCCTAAATAAATATTTTTACTTTAAATGTTATAAATAGTACTGAAAAAGTTATTTTAGTGTAACACACAAAAATCTACATCACATACTAACTATTAAGAAAAAAAAAAAATAAACATATTTAGTTTAACTTAAATTTTAAAACTAAAGCTTATAATATTTTTTTTGTTAATATATCAATCGTAAATAAAAATAATACACTAAACATTTGTAAATTAAAAGTCTTCATCTAAAAAATATACAACCATATAAGCAACTTAAAACAGGTAAATTAAATAGATTATTATGTTTAAAAAAATTTTTAATTTTAATAAAATAAAAGCTTTCATTTATGATTAAATCAAATTGATTTATAAATTTATTAAATTATCTTTTCTACAATTTTAAGTTGTTATTACTAACACTGTTAATCACAACTGATTAAATAATAGGCATTGCATATGATAAGTAAAAGTTTACACAGTTCATTTGTTGAGCTCAATTTGAAAAATTCATTATTCAAAAATAAATTATTAAAAAGAATTTGAAAGATTCTTTCAATTACATTTTAATTAAAAATATATTTCAAGATTTCTATTGAATAAAAAATTGTTAGATTAACCTTATATAATTATTTTCATAAAAGCAATTATTCTAATTATAAAAGTAAATAAATTTTTTATGATGTTTAACTTCTAATAGTATAAACTAAAGGAACCATAAAAAATATTTTTACTTTAAATGTTTTAAATAATACTAAAAATGGTAATTTATTGTACCTACTAAACACACAAAAACTAAATCACAAACTAACTATAAAAAATTAAATAAAAAAACAAATTTAACTTGACCTAAATTTTAAAACCAAAACCTATAATTTAATTTTTTTTTTGTAAGAAGTATATCAATTGTTGTTAAAAAAAATAGATTAATTATTTGTAAACTAAAATTGTACATCTAAAAAATGTACAACCTTAGAAGTAACTTAAAACTTGTTAACTAAATAAATTATTATGTTAAAAGAATGTTTACTTTTTAATAAAAAAAAAAGCTGTTTTTTATGATTAAAACAAAATGATTTATAATTTTTCTAAACTATCTATATTTTTTTAAGTTGTTACTCCTAGCACAGTTAATTGCAACTGACCAAATTGTATTCATTGCATATGATAAGCAAGGTTTACACGGTTCATTGGTTGAGCTCTATGTGTAAAATTTTACATTCATAAATAAATTATTAAATATAATATGAAAGATCTTTTCCATTACAATGTAACTAAAAAGAAATTTGCAATTATTTCTATTATTTAAAAAATTGACAGAGAAATCTTTTATAATTGATTTCAGTAATAGCAGATATGCTAATAGTGAAAGTTGTAAAAGTTTTTAATAATGTTTGATTTTTTACTGTTTAAACTTAAGAAACTCTAAAAAAATAATCTTAATTTCAATATTTAAAAATTTAAGAAATAGTTTGAACTCATTAAGAACTTTTTATTCAACCTTGAATAATAAAAATAGTCTTATACAAAGCTAAAGGGTAAATAGAATGTACTTTGAGTATTTTTTTTTAGAAAACGCTTACAACTTAATAAGATATTGTTATTCAAACATAACTATTGAAAAATATCTTAAATAATGAAAAAGGGTAATGTATTTAGAAAAAAAAAGTTAGTTTTAATTTTTCTTAATTACTCCCCCATTTACTTTAAACATTCATGAAAATTTTGAAATTTTAAGTTTTAATATTTCTTTTACCTGATCTACTTAAATTTAAAGGTGTTAAAAGTAAATAAAATAATTTAGTATGTAAATTTTTTTACCATTACAAAAATAATTCACAATATTTAATAAATTTTAGTTGTACAAGATTCATAAATAGCTTTATACTTAAGGCAATAATGGCAATACTGTTAGTGAGCACATTTCCCAGATGCTAACATTGATGTATTTACTAAACACTGAATACTAAACAAAATGATGTTTGTAACATTTTAAACTTTTGTGCAAAAGTAACTTGTGGCTTTCAATTGATTGAAATCTTATAACTATGCTACTTAGCGTGTTTACAAATTAAGGTAGAATTTTAGGGTTAAAAATTTTAGTTGCACTTAATTTTATGCTTTTTACATTTGAATAATCAATACTAGGTGAACTAAGGTTTTATGATCGAAAACTATAGCATAATTTTGTACATATTTTGTAATTTAATAACATCAAACACACAGTATGTTTTACTTTAATGTTTTTATTGGTTATTTTCAACTAATTAGTGTAAATTTGAGTTAAAATTTGATACAGAAAAGTTTTAAGAATTTAAAATGAATTTCAAAAAAAGCTAGAAATTAGTTTACAAGTCTATGTCTAAACTTAGTTTAACACCTACAGACATTAATTATTTTTTATGTTTGTAGCATATCAACTCCTTAGTTTTCAGTTAAGTTTGATAACGTAGGTAAAAAATGTAAAGTTCTTAACAGCATTTAAAAGTAAAATCAAAATAACTCCTCACTATCAATTAAATTTATTACTATTTTAACTAAAATTTACTCTTGCTAATAGCTAAATACACTTAAATAATTAACTTGATTGTTAATAGCTTCTTAAAATTATACATAGACTAAACTGAACAGTTTAAAAATTTTAAAAAAATGTACTGCCTGACTAAAGATGTTATCTGACTATCTTTACTTTTAATCTGTACCTTACCATCCTAAATTAAAACAAACTAAATTAATGCTTTTAAAATACAAAATGGACACTGTGGCTTTTTTTTTGGTACATTTTAAAAGGAACTAGTTTTATACACCAATTAAGGGTGTTGTGTGGGTTAGAGCATTAGATCAAAAACCCCTAAAAACGCCTAAAATACATATTGTAATGGTATTTACTAATAAAATTATTGTTTTTTTATAAAAATTTTTGTTTACAATCTTTTTTAAGTGTAGTACTTTTAATCTGTAAACTAAGTATATAGTTTTAAGGCAAGTAGGTAGAAACACAAATGCAGAAATTTTTCTAAACTGACTGAAGAAATATTTGGTAATGGAGCAAATGATAAGAATTTTCCAGTTTCAAATGAACAATAATAAGGTCTGAGGTGTAAGTGACAGATTTAAAACTCAAACTGAACTTCATTACGTAAAAATATTTCAGTTTTATAACTAATCTGTTACATTAAGCTATCATAGATACAAATATATTAAAACAGGCATTCTGCTAACCTTCACTTTTATTTTTTATTAACTGTAATTAAAGCTCTTAATTAATTCAATTAACAACTAGTTAAAAATATTTTATATTACTTTGAATTTTCGAAATTTTTTTTTTGAAATTATCAAATTTCCACTTTTAAAATAAAGTACTAGCAAAAACTGTTTGTAATTGTAATTTTTTATTCTAAATCTAAACAAAAAATTGTATGCTATTGTATAAAAATTTATAAAATGTCAATTTAGCCTTTTAGTTGTACAAAAATTCCAAGAAAGATAAATTTTAAAATTGGTCTAAAAAATATATCATAAAACTTTAGTCTAATATGCGTGAGCTAGCTTGCATATTATTCAAATTCAAAAATATTTTTGTGTTAGACTTTGTAAAATTTATATTTAATTTTTATAGAGCAGAGATTTGGTATTTTTTTATATTTAATATTGAATATTTTTCATACATTTTTGTTAAACAGGAAATTGTCAGTATACCAACACAACACAAAAGTATGTTTCACTTTAAAAAAACTGATGACTATTTTTAACTAATAATTTTAAAGTGAGGAAAATAGGTTGAATGTAAATCAAAATAAAATGTTGCCTACTAAACAAAAAAAATTAAAAAATAAAGACTTGTGAAAATATCTTTTTTAATATAGCACACATTCTGTTTATTTCTTGATTTATCCCTTTTTTTTAAATCTAATTCAAAGAAAAATGGATATAGAAAATTAGTAATTTAATTTTGTAAAAAGGGCATGAAAGTAATTTACAAGTCTAAGTCTAAACTTAGTTTAATACTATTACACATTAATTTACCTTTAGGTTTAGATTATCTACTCTACAAATTTTTGTTTTAGTTAAATAGCGTAGCTTAAAATGTAAAGTTCCTAAAAATTTTTAATTAATTTGTAATATTTTCTTACCATTAATTTGATTTATACATAATTTTAAAACTCACATCTCTAATGCTTATAGCTTAATACACTTAAGTTATTAGTTTTATTTTTATTAGCTTTTTGAAATTATAGATAGACTAAGCTGGTAGTTAGAAAACTAAAAAAAGAAAACTGTCTGACTAAAGATGATTACTGACTACCACTACTTTTGATCTGTACCTCACCGACCTAAAGTTTAGGATTAACTAAATTGTTGATGCTCAATAATAAAATGGACATTGTGGCTTTTTTTAGTATATTTCTAAAGACACTAGTTTTATATACAAATCAGGGGCGTAATTTAGTTTAGAGAATAGGAGCTAAAGCCCCTAAAAAAGCTGAAATATATACTATATAGTTATATAACCCTTAAAACTATTAATATTTACAAATACTTTTGTTTAGAATCAGTTATTTTTAAATATAATAGCTGTAACCAGGGACGTAGCTAGCTCAAAAAAGTTACGTATCTGCAAAAATTAAAACATCTGAAATAGCTCGTGATAACGTCCTAGCGGGAAGACAGCAATTTAAACTACCTCTAATTTTATTGAATTTTATCTAAAAAATGCAGTTATTTTAATACATCAAAAATGGAATGTTGAGGTACGAGTGATAACTGTATACAAGGCAATTTATTTTGCTCAACACCCTCTATGACTCTTAATGTCTTGCCACTTGTGTAAACCAAGAAAACATTTATTAAACGGTAGGAATTTTTATAGGTAGTTTTAAATATTGGGTAATTTCAATTGCAGCAAATTTGCAAAAAAAAAAACAAATATTTTGATGACGTCATTAACTTTACTTTGGGTAGTTTTGAAGCTTAAACTTGTAAAAAAAAAATTCTGTCTAAGTCTATGACAAATTCACGTTTTTAATTTTCTAAAATATTAAAATAATCATATCTGAAATAAAACAATAGAATAATACTAAACATTTCCAAAAGTTTTTGTTAACAAATTTTTTTTGTTAATATAAAGTTACAATTTTAAATTCAAACACAAATCAAAAAAATTGATTTAAAAAATTTTTCTTTTTTAGTTTATTGATGAAATTAATTCATAGAAAAATTTAAACTAGCTATACATAATTTATGTACTTCAATAAAAGCTACCTTTTTACAGTTTGAAATAAAGTTAACAGGGTTGCCATCAAATTTAAACTTTTATGGGAATCTTGGAATGTAATATAAAATCATAGAATGACTTGAAATTCTGATTACTTATTTTGTCTAGAAAAGTAAATAAGACTTGAATTTAAAAAAATATATCAAACTTTTAAAAATTGAAAGAAGTTTCAAAAAAAACTTTAGGAGCTACCTTGGGTACAGGGAGGGTGTAGATCACTTTTATTAAAAGTTAATGTCTCTTTATGAAAGTTAATCTAAACTACAAGTATCTTTAGACAGATTTTTTATACCAAAACAAATTTTTGATATAAAACATTAAAATAGGAGAGTACAGTAGGATTTAATTGTCATCTTTAACTATTTTTTTTAATATTGAGGAATACTTCCTTAAAATTTGAGCAGGGTTGCCAAAACACCTGGAATCCAGGAACTTGACAGTTTAAACAAAAACTGGAAAAACCTTGAACTTTTGAAATTAAAAATTTGAAAATCAACTGTTTAAAAATAAAAATTATCAAAAAATTAGTAATTTTTAAACTACTTCTACATGTAAAATAATGAAATTTTTATAAAATATGAAAACTTAAAGTCATTAATAATCTATAAAAGAAAAATTTTTAAATTCAATAGCTTAATTTCTGGTTGAATTTAAATTTGTAACTTACACAAAAAAATCTAGGTTAAAAAAAATATTTCTTTAATTTTTTTAACATAGTGAAATGTTTTGTATTGTTTTATTTCAGATACAATTATTTTTATATTTAGAAAAATAAACAAATATGTATCATAGGCCTAGGCAGCAAATTTATTATTTTACAAAGTTTAACCTTAATAACTACCCAAAGTAAAGTTAATGACATCATCAAAATATTGGGTACTTTTTTTTGCAAAATTGAGACAATTAAAAGTACCCAATACTTAAAACTACCTATAAAAAGTCCTACCCTTCATTAAAAATAGCTATAAAAAATCACCAGTTAACTCAAAAACACTTATACTGTTTTAAAATCAAACATTTAACGTAGTCAATAGTAACAACAAGTTATACAAATTTTTGTAACATAAAATTATATGATTTTGATTTTTGAAGCTCCAGCTTCCTTTAGAATCAATTTTGCATTGCAGCTTTTTGACAAAATGAAGCTTTAACGCCCTAAATGTCACAATTTGGATGTATTTAATTCGTTCAATTTTTTTACGACACTAAAAATGCTAAAGAGTACTTATATGTCAAAATTATCTCTCAGGAGTGCAAATTAAGCATAAATAAATAATAAAAGCTAAGACAGCAGAGTCTTTTCAAGCTGAAATAAAAGCAAGTTTTTCGCACATGAGTATACGTTTCTGTAGATTTGCAAAAAATCATTAACAAATCTGTAATTTTCAAACTACTTCTACATGTAAAATAATAAAATTTTTATAAAATATGAAAACTTAAAGTCATCAATAATCTAAAAAAGAAAAATTTTCAAAGTCAATAGCTTAATTTGTGGTTGAACTTAAAATTTTTACTTACACAAAAAATATCAATTATATTTCCTTAATTTTAAACATAGTGAAATGCTTAGTATTGTTTTATTTCAGATACAATTATTTTTATATCTTAGAAAAATAAACAAATATGTATCGTAGGCCTAGACAGCATTTTCACATGTCAATATTATCTCACAGGAGTGCAAAATTAATCATAAATGAATACTAAAAGCTAAGACAGTAGAGTTTTTTCAAGCTGAAATAAAAGCAAGTATTTTTCGCACATAAGTATACGTTTCTGTAGATTTGCAGAAACCTACCAAGCTACGTCCCTGGCTGTAACTAAAACTTCTTGTTAGTTTCAATTAACAATAAATTAAAAACATTTTATAAAACTTGGCATTTAGAAAAATTTTCTTTTTCATACTTATTAATTTTCCATTTTTAAAATAAAGTGCCAGCCTAAGTTGTTTGTAAAAGTATTTTTTAGTACTAGTTCCCCAAAATTAATTGTATACTTGAATGAAAAAATGCCAATATTATCAACAAAAGAGGAATTAAGTTAAAGAAGATAAATATAAACGACAAGATATTTGTAAAGAGTCCTATTAAGCATTTAAGTTGTACAAAAACTAGCAAAGTAGATTTTAAAATTGACATATAAAAATCAAAAAACTTTATTCTAGTATGCAACAGTTATCTTGCAAATTATCCAAATTCAAAAGAGATTTTTTGTGATACATTTTTGTAAAAGTACTTTTTTTATGATTTTCTATAGAGCAGACACTCGGAACTGTTTAGTATTTAATATTAACTATTTAACATACAGTTTTTGTCAAACAGGTAATTGCCAGTATACCAACACAACACGAACAGCATGTTTCACTTTAAAATAATTGATGGATATTTTTAACTAATACTTTTAAATGTGAGAGAAATAAGTTGTATAAAAATTAAAATAAAATTTTGCTAAGTAAAAAGATAAAAATAATTAAGAAGTAAAAATTTGTGAAGATATCTTCTTAATAAATCATATGTTATACTTTATTTGATTACCTCTTTTTTTACTTTTTAATTTAAAAAAAATGGATATTAAAAATTAGTAAAAATTTTAAATTAAATTTCTAAAAAAGGCATGAAAGTAATTTACAAGTCTATGTCTGAACTTAGTTTGATACCAAAAGCACATCAAATAATCTTTAGGTTTATATAATCTACCTACAAATTTTTATTCAAGTTAAATCATGTTCTAAAAATTGTAAAGTTCCTAAAAGCATTGAATAAATAAGTAAAAGTATATCCCTACCATTAATTTCATTTCTTTTTTTTTTAAACTAACATATACTAATGCTAACATATTAGTACACTAAATTAATAACTTGATTATTATTATCTTCTCAAAACTATACTTTATAGCTTGAAAATTTATTAATAAAAGTACTGTCTGACTAAAGATATTATCTGACTAACACTACTTCTATTATGCACCTTAACATCTCAACTTTGAGACAAACTAAATTAATGGTAGTCAAAATGTAAAATGGACATTGTGGCTTTTTTTAGTATATTTTCAAAGTTACTAATTTAAAATACCAACCAAGGTCGTTCTGTGGTTTGAAACATTGGAGCAAAGACCCTAAAAAGCTAAATACATATTATAATGTTACATATTAATAAAACTATTATTATTCATAAATACTTTTGCTTACAACCTTTTTTTAAAGTATACTACTTTCATTACGTAAAATAAGTATAAAATTTTGATCAAAGTAGGTAGAAACACAAATGCAGAAATGGTTGTAAACTGACATGAGAGATTTTTGGTAACGGATGAAATACTAAAAACTATGCAGGTTCAAATGAGCAATAAAAAGGTCGGCGATGTATGTTACAGACTTAACACTTAAACTAAATTTCATTTTATAATAATGTTTTAGTTTTATACCTAATCTGTTACTCCAAGCTATCCTAGATGCAAATATATTAAAACGAAGCACTCTGCTAATCTATACTTCTATTTCTTAGTAACTGTAACTAAAACTCCTATATAGTTTCAATTAACAATCAGTTAAAAATAATCTATATTACTTGGCATTTGGAACAAATTTTTTTATATTTATCAAATTTCCACTTTTAAAATATAGTACAAGCCTAAATTGTTTGTCATTGTATATTTTTTGTAAATCACAACAATAAATTGTATATATAAATATAAAAAGAAAAGATTTATAAATAGATATAAAATGAGTTTAAAAGAAAATTTCTATAAACGACAAAAGATTTACAAAGTGTCTTATTTAGCTTCTAAGTTGAAAAAAACTTAAAGCAAGCTAGATTTTAAAATTGATCTAAAAAAAGTCGTAAAAATTTTTTCTAATATGCGTAAATAGTTGAAAATTATTCAATTTCAAAAAAATTTTTTTTGTAAAATTTTTACTTACTATTTGTTACGTAAAAGTACTTTTCTATGGTTATCTATAGAGTAGGAGATTGGAGTTATTCTATATTTAAGATTGAATATTTAACAAGGATTTTTTTTAAAAACTTAACGAGACAAGAATAAGAAACGTTTACAAGAATAATAAGTCTGAAAACAAAATAGAATTAAAACTAGATAATTACTTATACATCTCCCCCCCAGACTTTATCTAAAAAGGAGATAAAACGATACATTTACCAAACGAAACAAAATTATTTCAAATCAACTTGTAACAACTTAAACACAGCTTTCAGTTCTAATAATCAATGAAGTTAAAATCAAAAAGGCTAAAACATAGAAAAATTGCAATTAACTTAGATTACCATTAAATAAAAATGTTTAAACAAACTACAGTTTAAATAAACAAACTAAAACAAAAATTTTGAGACTTTATTTTTACTTTACTTCACTCAACTACTGAATACGAGCATCTAAAAACTTGAATAACAGCTTTGAAGAACGAAACCACACGCTATTCTTCTAACAACCTTGAAATTTCACACAATTCGCTGATAATTATCTCTAACATAATTTTAATTGAAACAAAGTAAAAGGTGCATTACTGATAGAAAAAACACAGAGGAAGTACTGCTACAGACATTTTCCAAATAATCGATACTAACTAACAGTTCTACTTTTTGAAAATCAATCTCTGCTTCCTCATCATAGTTCACTTTAAAAAGACGGCTGTTAGACAAGTCTGCTGCGAAGTCAACTACAACTTTATGATAGAAAAAGATCATTAAATAAGTTTTTTATCTATAAATTGCATATGCTTAGCTTTAAAACAAGTTTTTATTATTATTTGATTGTTATTAATTTTTTTAAAAACATATTTTTTTAATGTTTACTTACGTTTTTTTATCAAACTTACAAAGACTTTTAGTCAAACTAAAAAACTTTAATAACCAGCATTTTTATAAAAAATAAATTACAAAATAAGGAAATTTACAAAATAAAAAAAATTTCAAATAATTTTGTAAATTCAAAGCTTAAATTTTTAATATTTACTAATTACAAAATACAGTTGCTTTATTTTTCTTATTGGTAATATTATTTTGTTATGCAACTGTTATTTTTATTGTTTAACTTTTGTCTACTAAACACTTGTTGTTAATTTATAAATTAATAATTTTAAATATTTTACTTTGTTTCTTCTTACTAATAAAATTTCCACATATAGTTTATTATACTATTATTTATTTAGGATAAGGATTTATTTTCAAACTTATTTATATATTTCAACACATTTGGGAACAAAAATAGTCAAGCTACTTATTGATGTTGACTTTCTTCTAAATTAGTATAACTTTAATTAGCTTTTGACTTTCTTTGGTTTAACTTACTTTAATTATAAAGCAAAATCTATGGTAGAGTTATATAAGATTGTTTTACTGAGAAGTTAATAACCAAATATCAGCTAGATATAACTAATAAAATTATTTCTAAAATTATTATATTTATTTTTCTTCCTATAAAAAAAACATCACTATAAACAAAAAAAAAAACAATTATTAACTATACTCTCAACAAAAAAGGGTTATTTAAAAACTTATGTAATGAAGGTTTTTTATTTAATTCAAAAAAAAGATAATTCTTTTTTAAGCATTAATGTCTCCCTTCAAACATTATTGTTTTGGTACTTTGTGAAGCTTTAATCTACGCAAACTCTCATTATTTATAACTTGATTTAATACCCACTTTTGAACATGTACATTGTACATACATATTCTGCAATATCTACTAAAAAAGCATCCTCAAAAAACTACTATTTTGTTATTGAAACTCACCATTTTACATCCATTTGAGTAATACGGTAGTTTGAAGCTAAACATAGTAAACTTTCTCGAAACACTATCGTAAATCTCAGAACTTAATGTCATATTTCCACCTATCACAAACAATTTGTTACTAATTGTAACTGAAGAATGTTTGTACCTACTTTCAATCATATGGTTAAAACTATCCATTTATTCTCATGGTGATCATATGCTTCTACTGATTTTAAATAATTAGCGTTATAAGAACGGTTTTATCCTCCTGTAACCACAATTTTGCCTTCAAAAACTGAACATGTTGTATCTGACTTTTTATCATTCAAGTTTGCTATTTCACACCAAATTTTGTTTAATTTATCATACTTATAACATTTATTTAAATAGTACGATAACCACCGATTATTATCAAGATAACCACCAACTACATAAAGAGAACTCATAAATAAACAAATACTATAATATTTTAGATAACTTTCCATAAACTTCAGTTCTTTACAGACTTTAGTCGTTTCAGAATATACTTTAAAGATATTCGTTTTAACTCCTTTCTTGATGTCTCTATGAAAAATGTATACTTCAGAACCAATTAAAACAGTTTTATCAAATTTTGTTTGTAGTGGTATTAAACTGCGTTCGACAGAAAGTTCAAAATCAGTACAGCTTATTTTAACAACTTTATTTTTAAGCTTATCCGTTTCTTCAAAAACAACAATATCAAATTCATCTTGATTGCAACAACGATTTTCATACAAAACTGTCGACTTCGCACTAGGAATCATTTCTTTATTAGATAATAAAACCTATAAATATAATGTTTAAATTACCATTCCTTATAAGTATTTTTGCTTAAAGTTAAAATTTTTTGTTCAATCCTTTTAAATTAAAGTAAATTTTTCTAAGTAAATTTACAGTTTTTATAAAATTTGACTATATTGAACAATTAAAAAGTTTTCAATTCATCTTTATTTTTTTTTAATCATATTTAAAAGATTGAAAAAAAATTACCAAAGTTCTTATTTTATAGAATCAAATATAGCAATAGAAGTATAAATCATTTCTTTTTGATATAACATTGCTTTTTAACCTAAACTTAGAAGATATTAGTTAACAAATCTTTAAAAAAAAAACAAAAAATGTTTATTTAATTTTGTTTTTGCATTATTCGTCGTCATAAAGCTTTCACAGCTGTTTAAAAAAAATAAACTTTTAATACTTTGTTATTCAAGCTTCAAAAAAAAACTATTTTGATATAAATAAAAAACAATATATTCAATTATTATAATTTTCTTTGAAATATAAGAAATAACAATCATCTTTTGCCGTATAATAAGTATTTCTTAAATATAAAAAACTTAAAAAAAAAATTCAAATGGTTTGATATAACGATCTTAATTCATACATTACAAAAACTAAACAGTTTAGTCCAAATTTGTTTTGAAATGACCTTTTATAAAATATATTTAGATAACTTAAATTTGCTACTTGCCATAAAGTTTTTCTGACTGATATCTTAGTATAATGATTAAATTTTTTAAATCTATAAACAATACTTCTAGTTAAAATGTAGTTAAAGTTTCTGTACAAAAGAAATGAAAATGGTAGTTTTATTTGTAGATATCAACTAACAGAGTTTATTTTAGATCTACTAAATATTTGCTCAAAACAATTTATAGATCAAACAAGCTAGTAAAATATAAAATTAAATTACTTAAATGGCAACCTGATTTTTTATAAACATTTTTTTTATTGTTTGACGACGTTTCGCTACTAATAGAATATAACATGCTATAAACAGACTAAAAGTTTTAAAGAAGCGTTTAATTGTTAGTCAATACAGAAAAGTTTGTTTACAATAAACATTTTTTTTAATAATAAACGGCTTCTGATTGTTTAGATACTTTGGATTTAGGCTTCATTTCGTGTTAGAAATATGTACATGAAATGTTTTTACTTGAACATATCAAATAACATGATTTTTTATGATTTTGTTGGCCTATAAAACAAAATTTTATTCAGCTATTTATTTCATCTACATAATAAAAGCTATTCTAATAGTTTGAATAAAGTATCAAATAGCAGTTTTGATTTTAAATTTCATACTAATTTAGTGTACAAGATGTTTAAGTACCAATTGGTCAGAATATTATTTTTATGAGTCCTTTGAGCTTGTCTTTGTTTTGCATAAATGTTATGTTTTAGTTAGCAGAAAGAATTCGAAGAGTTTAAACGGACAATAGCTAACATACCAGTCTTGAAAATTAAGTTGAAATTATGATTTACCAATCAGTTGCAAAATTCTACCAAATTCTAGACTTTAAAAGTATCCACTATTTAGAGTAACAGTGTGTGTTAGTGTGACAAGGATCGGAAAACATCGGCCCCTATGCCACAAAGCAAAATATATAGTTATGTAATCGATTTGTGTAATTTATTCGTAGCTAATCATCTAAAAAACATTATAAAATTAAGTTTTCTACTACTTAGAGACCTCTGTTAATTTTCATTAGTAACATTAAAAAAAAAATTGTTTAACATTTTTGTTTTATATCTTATTGTTTTGTAACAAAAGGTAAATTTCTAAAAAATAGTTTAATTTATTTTCAAAATCAAGTTAATTTTTACAAAGTTAGAACTTCTAATCTTATTAATCATAGTGTTCAAAATTAATTAGATTGGAATATTACTAAATTTTACTAATTAGTAATATATTTTTACTTTTTACTATTGATTTATTTTTTCACTAGTCCACATAAAATTGTCACTTAAGAAGCTTACTGGTTTCTAGCTTAATCCCATTATAGGTTAGACAACCAAAAAACAAATTCAAGTTAAATTATTCACTTTGCACAGAAATAATATACTAGTTATTCAGACAGGAAAAAAAAATCTCATTTGAAATTATACCTTTACCTATTTTATTTAATTCCGAAATGGTATAAACTTAAATTAAGTCAAGGTCAACGTATGTTTACAGTCAAGATGATAAACTTTGTAAATTAGCTATATTTTATATTCAGACACTTTGAATGACAACTTAAGGATAATAGGCACGCATCTGTAAGCATTTCCTTAATAATTTTACTTAAATAAAGAAGCTAAAATTTACATAATAAATAAAACTTTGTTTGGAGCGAGAAACGATTCAGTTTCTAACTTAAAAATCAATATTTTTAGAACTCGAGAGCTAAATATCTTTAAACAACGATATGTGAATAAGTTAAGTTTCATTTTCAGTGCGTTTTTATTGTTGTGTATTTTTTTGTACCATTTGCTATTTATTTAAATTCGAAAATAATTTTCGATAAACTTTAATATTTAAGTCTACTAATTGTACTTTGAACTTAACTTGACATTTTCAAACCTCTAAACTCCACTTAAATTTGTAATAATTTCATGTTTTATACTTGATTCTTTATGACGTTAATTTGTTACATGTTGTATATATTATAAATTTGTTAACAATCTTTGTTTTTTATGGTAGTTTACTAGAGAAAAATATGTTTGCTTATTTTAGCAATAGTTTTTGACTTATGTTTAGGTAATATATGGTAAATAACTTCTTAGTAAAACATTCTCATTAAATCTTTAATATTTGATTTATACTTGGTGTCAATTATACCAAAAATGCAAAATAGCTTAAAGTAAGCACTATTAAGTTTGAAGATAAAAAAAAAACATTTATAAATAACCTGTTTTTTTTAGTTACTAAGTTGGTTAAATGGTTAAAAAAAAATATATAGGACTAATATTTATTTCTAACTATTTAACAAACTATATATGAAGTTTATGTCGTTTAAATACATGTTGTCTAAGTTAAATTGTTGTAAACTACTATTAAGTTATGCCTTTTTGATAATTTTATAAAATAAAATTTAATTACCATGAATTATTATAAACTTATCATTTTATAACAACACTAAGGTCAACTTAATAATACGAGTAATTGTTCTTCTAACCTAGTTAATTTTGTCAACCTTAATAGTTGAACCTGTAATGCGATATCTTAAGTTGAAAAAGGGAAGTATAACAATAAAGACAATAAAGTCTATTTTTTTGTCTTATAAATTGAGTTTTGTTATCTTGAAAAACAACTTTTTGATTAACTATAACAAAATAGCTAATTAGTTTTAAAGATTTAATCATACACTAACTATATAAAATTATTAAAACCAAAGGCTAATTTGTAGTGAATCTCATGATAGAGCCATCAGGATTGCAAGTTTTTCAGTTTTGACTGACTGACGAGTCCTAATAAGAGCGAAATCGGTCTCAGGCTACCGAGAACTTGTGGTCTAGTGATTGAATTGGTCTGATTAAACTACTTATTTTATTAAACTTTAGTACAAATGAATTAACTAAAATAATATAGGTTAAGTGCGGCCCGCAGGCCAAACACAGTTAAATTTGTGTAGTATACTATTTTACTAATGTAACCTATTTAGACCTATTGTATAGATTTTTTAACTTTAAACTTAGTTAAGTTATTTTTTGTAGTACTATAAAATGAAAATGTGATACTATACTAGTCTTGTCGATATTACAAGTAGAAACAATAATGTTAGAAAATTATGCATTAACTAAATTTTATGTTGTAAGTATTAGATAAAAAGTGGTTTAAAATATGAGTCTCTTTGTTCAATTAATTAAAAATGCAAAGAAAACTTATAAAAAATAAAAGATTTCAAAACTAAAATAAAAATTAAATTTTTATTATTATAATGTTATTTTAAATGTTTTTGTGTAAACTAGAATATAACATTAGAAATAAAACATCTGTTATAATATAATATAATATATTTTATTTAATTACCATGCATTACGTTTTTACAAAACAGAAAACATTTGCATTTAGTTTTTACTAAATAAAGATAATATAACTATTTTACTAATTCAAAGCACTTTTTACACTCATTTTTCAGAAAATAATTTGCTGTTGTAAGAAGAAAGTTATTATGAAATTGATTATAAAAACCTGGTAGAATGCTAACCTGTCTTTTTCACATTTTTAAGCTAAATCTTTAAAGTCATTAATTGTTTTAAAATGTTATACAGAAACTCAAAACTAAATTTATCAAACAAAATTAACTTTAAATATAATTTTGCTTGGCGGGCCACATTTACATGCTCGCGGGCCGCAAAATTTTCTTTCGCGGGCCGCATCCCATTCAAAAAAATAACATGCTCGCGGACCGCAGATTTACCCTTTGCGGGCCGCATTTGGCCCGCGGGCCGCAGTTTGCCGACACTTGATCTAATGTGAGTCTTAAAGTCTAAAAATAAGTTTTCTTTTAATTTAAACAACAAGATTATTTAGTTTTTGGTGTTTTGTAATATACTGAATATTTAAACATAAAATTAAAATTTCTAGTTTGTCATAAATCATACGGTAGGTCTGTATTGTTGCTTTTGAATAATTTTTTTGTAAAGTGTATAATGTATCTTTTACAGTTGAATTAAATACTCCAATCAGCTATTTGTAGTGCAATTATATTAAAAGTAGATATTTTTTATTCAAATATAAGCTTAAAATATTACTTTAATAAATTTGTTAAAATCATAGACATAATGATAAGTTAAAAGTATTTTCTAATGTAAAACAGTTATTAAAAATTTAAACTAGTATAGTCTTTTTTTAAATTTTAGTTTAAGATTAACTTTTTTTATTTTCATATCTACTTTTAATTATTTTAAAATACTACACTATGCAGATAAATAGATTTACTATACATTTACTAAAATATATAAAAAGAAAAACTAAACGACTACAGTAAAGTAAATAAATATATCTTTCTTGGTTAAATTTATTCACAAAATAATCACAAGAATGATAAAGTCTATAAAACAAAATATTGTTAAAACTAGGCAAATACTTATACATCCCCCCTTAGATTTTATCTACAAATGAGATAAAACGATGCATTTACAAAGCAAAATAAGATTGTTAAACAACTTGTAAACTTAAACACAGTTTCAGGTCTAAAAATGAACGTAATAAAACTCAAAAATAAAAATAAACGTTGAAAAGTTACAACTTACTTAGTTTACTAATAAACTAAATTATTAATACAAACTTCAGTTTAAATAAGCAACCAAAATGTAACAAAAAACTTTGATTATTCATGTTTACGTTTCTTCACATGTTTGCTGAATAAAAGTATTCAAAAATTCAGTTACTTAACCGATTTTGAAATTTTCAGCTTTAAAACGAAACCACTTGAAACTTCATTTAATTCGCTGTTAATCATATCTACAATACTTTCAACTTCTTACCATGTAGAAAGTACATCACTGATAGCAGTAAACACTAAGGAAATACTACCATACACACTTTTCAAATATTCTATATTAACCACAAGTTCGACTTTTAAGTCAAAATCTTCGTCCTCATCAAAGATTACTTTAAACAGACAGCAGACAAGTGAGCTGCGAAGTCAACTACAAACTTTATGTAGTCACCATTGGACTGAAATTCATCAATTAGACCAAAAACTTTATTTTACAGTGACGCATTCCAACTTAAAGTTTAATGAATACCAGCAACATCGGTGTCATAAAGTCATCATTAAGTCTTACTCGGAAACACTGGAAAAAACCGGATAGTTTCACACACTCATCCCGGACACGTTGTTGTTCGCAAAAAAACTTTAGTGGTCAGTTTGCTTTTCTGTAAAAAATGTGAGTCAAGAAAGTATAGATCAAAACAAATCCGAGCCGTTCCAGTTCACCATCAATTTTGAAGAAATCCATGAGTACAGAGGGAAGTTACACAATGCTAATTCAAATAGAATCTTTCTTTTAGGAGCACAAAACATCAAAACTTTTTTAAATCTTTTTCCTCAACTATACCAGAAAAGACAAACTTTTACAGTTGTATGTTTGGTTTTCTCAGATAAGGGATACTACTTAAAGACTTGCAAACAGGAGGGTCAGATCTTCTCAGAAACTTACGAATTCGAACAGTATAGCGATCTGATCCATCAACCTTGACAACACATTGATGACAGTCCTTCACTTCCACCACCACTCCACTTTTCCCCAATTGCTAGTGACAGTTTACTTGTTTGATTTAGTATCACGAAATGATCACCTCAATTCAGTTGTGGCAACAATTTTACGTTCTTACTTATAATTTCCAGAGACTTAACATAACAAATACTAAGAAATTCTTTCTTTTTACTCCATACGTCACGTCACATTTTTGAGATCTGCGGGTTATTTTAATTTATAAAACTCTTTCTGACGTAAGGTAATGACTTCTTTAAGTTTCGTCCAGAAAGGATCTGTGCATGGGATAGTTTGATCTTAGATCAGGCATATTTATCTGCGAAAGTAAAGCTTGTACCTTTTTGTCGTTATTAAGTTCACCATTTAGACCAATGTTTTCCATTAACAATCGCCTAGTGGCCTTTACTGCTTGTTCTGCTCTACCGTTTGACATATGATGATATGTAGATGACTTACGATTGTGTATACCCTATTGTTTTAGAAAACCATTGGTAACTTTTGCTGAAAACTCCGGAACACCATCTGACGAGTTTCAACTGGAACACCAAAAATAACAAAATTACGACGCAAAGCTTTACAAAGACCTTTTGAACCAGACGCATTTTTACCTAATTATAATCTTTGTTGTTCTGTCCAAGTTGTAAGTCTGTCTGCGGCTACAAAATAGTACCACCCTCTTAATTGAAAAACCAAAAACAATTAATTTGAAGGAAACTTTTAAAATCAATAGTTCATTTTGAGGTAGGCGAAGATTGTTTTGGGATTTGTGTGGTTTTCGTTGCCATCCAGCGTGTAGAAGTACGTTTTCTGTCCCTGTACTCTATATTCAAACAATACTTACAATAAACATTCATAAATCAATTTAAGATAAGATTTCTACCAGAAGGTCTTTCACACAGCTGCACAAACAACACACTGACTGTTCACATCAAAATGTAACTGTTATGTTTTGATGAAATGTTGCATCATTGATTTTAACTATAATGTTGCATCATTGATTTTGAGCCGCTTTTCTCATAATTGCAACGACCTCTAAATATTCTTTTAATATTCAGCGTTCAACAATGAATAGTGCAAATAGTATGCAGCAAATCATTCCAGCGGTAAATAGCAAACAATTCCAACTCATCAGTTTTTATAATCAAGCTATTTACATACGTCCTTAACGTAGTTTTGGACGACTTCGGTTGCGTTTGCTAATGACCAACTCAACATACAACAAAAATGTTGGTCATCACCCATTTTAACAATATTCACATAATAAAAATGTAAATTATGTTAAAAATGATACATTGAACTGGACGAAATATTTAAGTTCTCTGAAATTAAAATTTTATTGGAGTTGTTAAGTTTCTTCAAAATTGAGATATTGTTTCGTCAGAATTACATTAAATGGTATATTATAGTTTGTTTTATCTCACATCTAATATTGTATATCTGCTTGGGGAGGTGCTGCTGACTTTGACATAAAACGAATTGTTTGTATGCATAAAAGAGTAACCAGTTTTGTTTTTCGTGTGCCGGCTTTGTCCACAACAAACCCTCTGTTTAAAAAGTGTGTGCTTAACTTAAACGGTGTGTAAAAATTGCAAATTTGTAAGTTAATGCGTAATACTATAACAGAATTCGATGTACAGCAAATAGAATTACATTTGCTAGCTCTGATTACTCACACAACACAAGATTTTCAAAGAAAAATAATTTTATAACTAAAACACTTAAAACAAGACTTGGCATTAACTGCTTTTGGTATTTGGGTTTAAAGTTTTGGTCTATTTTCCCTAAAACTTTTAAAAACCAAAAAAAAGCTTGTTTTAAAAAAAGTTATAAAATTGTTTTGTTAAATAACTACAAAGAGTGCTTCTGTATTTATGTTTTGTTTGTATTAAAGTTTGGTTTATCATAAATTTTCATAAGATTGTAGTGTTTCGGTCTTTAATTTTATGAATGTCCTGGTAATGAAAAAGTGGTTGTTATAACTTATTGAAATAAATTGTATTTATTGTTAATCTATTGTTTTTATATGCAATTTATTTTCTAAATGCAAGCAAAAAAAACTTTAATAAGGTATGAAGTTTTTTAAGCAAATAGTTCAACTACACTTATAAGTAAGTTTTGAAGTCAATAAAACATTTTAAATAAAAAAACTAACAAAAGCTTAACTTTCTTTGCATACTTTGAATACTTATAGCTGAAATGAATTTTTTAGAAGTTCTTTTTGATATCATCGCCAAGAAATCGAGCTTACATTTTTATTTTACTACAAAAATTTAAAAACTACTGTCAAATATTTTAAGTCATGTTTAGTTATCTAACTTCTCGTAATTGGTAATCATATTCTCGTAAAAAAACAAAATATAAGCGTATTTACAATACTGACTTTAACTACATAAATATGGAACAACTTTTAAGTAATCCAAATAAGGTATATTTCATTCAATAAATAGTTCATGAAAGTCATTTAAGCTGGCCATACTTTCAGTTGTAGCTTTTGTCAAAACCGACTATGTGATAGTTATGTTAAACAGCAACGTCTTTAGCATGTCTTGTTGTATCAAGTAAGAAAACATAATTGTATTTGTCCACTAATTTTCATCTTATAAAAAGGTTAATCTCAAAATCGTTTGATGTATATGTTGTTAGTTGGTGAAATCGGTTATAAATAAGGTTAGTTTGTTATCTTTTTTAGTTCCTGAATATTAATTTTCTTTATGGATTTGTTAATAAGGATGTTTTATTTATTTTTATACTTTTATAAATCTTATTTCTTAGTATTATACAAATATTAAAAAGATCTACTATTTAGTTTGAGTTTTGACTATGAAAATATGAATACATTTATTGAAATTGTTTTATTGTTATAACTGAGTTTAATAGATTTTAATTATCATATCCATTGATAATTAAATAAAAGAATAATCTTTGAAAAATACATAATTTGGAGAAAGCTCTGTTTTTTAACCTCATTAAAAAAGTTATATATATTTCTTTGTTATATAGCTTAAAAAACTTTTATGATATAAATTAAAAAGTACAGAACTAAAGTTTTGAAACATATAATTTTTTTTATATACACTTAATCGCTATTTATTACCCTTTTAGTTATTAACTAAATCACTTAAACATATCTAAAACAAGCTAATTTACAGCTTAAATACATAAACAAAACATTATAAAATGTAATTGTCAACCGTATTTATAAAAAATTGTAAATATTAGTCTTATATTGCTAATAAGACTTAAAATGAATTTTGGACATTTTATTGCATCAATTATACCATTCAGTTTTCAGTTAGTATTTATACAAAGTAAATAGTTTTAATTTCAAGTAATTTGCGTGTTACGTCATTGTTGTTATTTCCATGCAGCACGTAAGTAGATAAGCCTCAATTTAAAAAAAATTAAATAATTTTTTTAGAGAAAATTTTATTTGAAAAACAAACTTCGTAAAAATAAATAGTCAGGATAAAAATATGTTTAAACTACAGCATCATATTAGGTTTAAAAGGTATTTCAAACAAATATAAACAAAAAACTTCTAATAAAATAACAATTCAATATGCATAAATATTAAGTTACTATTTTAAAGGTATATTAAAAAACAGAACTTAAAAGTAATTTAATACTTTAAAGATATGTATAAAAAATATTAATTATTTAAAGTATATGGTTTTGCATCATTGTAAACTATTGAGTTGTAACAAAACAATTATAACATCTTTCATTGTTACATTTTTATGAATGCACTTTTTACTACATGAACTTTTTTTCAGAGAAGTCAATTAAAAATATCTTTGTTAGATTAGAAAACTATTTGATAAAAAAAATCTTTCTAAAAGTTACGTAATAAGCAATAAATACTTTTGTTTTTTAACTACTTTTGCTCTTTTGCAAGTAAAAATACTTTCAAATTCTTATTATAAGTTTTGACTTCTTTTAAGTATTACTTATTGTTTATATCGAGTCATAGAAGTTTTTTTTATAGTTTACTTATTTCTTACTTCTTTTCAATTATGTCCTAATTGTTTTTAACAAACCACTTGTTTAAATTTTTAATAATAAATTTATTTAATAAAAAAATAAATTAAGCTAAAAACGATAATACTTCTTAAGTTTATCATTATATTATAAAACAGGAGAGCTTGTTCTAAGAATGTCATCTGTAAACTTATTTTATTTCTAAAAACATCAATATTAAATTGTTCCTGACTGCAACAATGAATTTCAAACAATACTGAAATCTTTACACGAAGAATTATTAATTTTAATTTACTAGTTTGTAAAAGTAAATAAAGACAAATTGTATCAAACAATGTTAATATATTGTAATAATTTAAAAACCTAAACAGCAATTAAAGCAAAAACTATTTGTATATTAAATAGAAAAAGTGTTTTATTGTAGTTTATAAAACTTTAAAAGTAACGATTCCATAAGTAAGTATCAAATAGATTTTTTACTTTATTTAACTGAATGAAAAATTATTTCTTAATAAAAATGTGCTACTAACTTATATAAACTAGCGATTTTAGTCATATACTTTACTAACTTATTAGATTTGTAATTTGTTTTGTACAAATATTTAGTTGATCAAGAATCAAACTCTATTAATTGATTTTTATTAACAAAACAACTTGTTTCAATTTTCTATTGTATATAAACTAGAACTAACATTTAATTAAAAATGTTTATGTAAAACTCACAATGTCAATTATAATTCTAAGATATTATTAAGAAGATCTTGGTGCTAAGTAGTAAAGATAATTTAGAAAAAAAAATATTTACACAGTATCATTTTAAAATAAAATTAGACTAAATAGTTTTTAGTTTTTGGAAAAGTCGTATAATTGTACTAACTTTATGGTGAGTTATAACTCCACAATAAAATTCAACATACATTTAATTGGCCGATAAGTATTTTTCAATTTTTTTCTTAATTTAACAGACTCATTTAATTTAATCAGCTTTAATTAGGATATAATTAGTGCTAATTGTTAGCACTTAATAGTATTATATAAAGTTTTGCCTGTCTTACTTTATAGAGTTTTCAAATTGTAATCATTGCGTTTGCATGAAACACTGTGTAGAATAAAAATTTCCAATTTGAAATTGTTTAATCAATGAACATATAAACAGATATTTTTATTATATAAATTAGGGTCTCAAAACAAAAATATTAAAGTTATTCTGTTTAACTCTATTATATTTGAGTAATACTGATATACGGTAAATAACGATATTTCTTTTTTTTTCAAAAATAACAATATCAGCTGAATGAATTGTTTTTTTTTATTATTAAAATTCTTAAAAAAAAAATAAAAACAAGAAAGTTTTAAAATTTTAATCTATTTAAACATCTCTGACAGCTTTAAAACAACATGATAATCAATGCATAAACAAAATTTAAGTAAACGTTTTTTTTCAAAATTTTTGTTGAAAGATTTGTTAACGAATATCCTCTAAGTTTAAAAGGAAAGGTATATGATAATTCTTTCTATTAATAAATTTTGTATATAAAATGAAGAAGTTGGTAGTTTTTTAATTATTTTAAATGATAAATAAAAAAGCTAATTTCAAAACTTTTAAGCTAGTTGAATATATTTAAACTTTATTAAAACTGTAATATTGATAAATAAAAGTACTTTATTTTAAAACGGAGTGTGCAATATTTTTTACTTTAAGCAAAAACTCTTCTAGAAATGGTAATTTTAATTGTTTTAGTTTAAGTTTTGTTATCTTTTAACATTTAAAATCTAGCATATTAAAAGTAATGATTCCAAGTGCAAAGTCTACAGTTTTGTATAAAAATCGTTGTTGCAACCAAGGTGAATTAATATTTCTGTTTTTGAAGAAATAAATAAGCCTATTAAAGCAGCTATTGTTAAATGCTTTTGTGGTACAACTAAACGAAACTCAACAGAAAATTTAAAATTACGACGACTTATTGTAACAGTTTCATTTGTAAAATTATTTCTTATTTTCCAAAAACAGCAACATCAACTTTACACAAGGAATCATCACTTTTGATATGGTAGTTTGTAATACGATATTTTTTGAAGTTTATAATAGTAGTTCAAAAAAGTATGCTGTAGGCAATCTCACGATATCGTATTTACCTTTAAGGTTATAATCAATGCAAACCGGTGGGTTTTGATAACAAAATAATAGTTTTATGTGGATACTCATCAAATAATTCTAGTAAAATGTATGCGTACAATGTAGATATAAAAATTGGATATGAACAAAATAATTTTTGATAGAAAACAATTTGTGTGGAGCAAACATCATATAGTACCAAAACAATATAATGAAAACAGACAAATTATGCTTTGAGATTTTTTGTTTATAAACCAAATTTTTATAAGTTTTGTAATGATTTTCGGAACAATTATTTGACAAGCTGTTTCTTTTTTATGCAGATTTTATATTTATTAAAAAAAAAAACAACAATATTTTATTTATTTATTATTGATCTGTTTTGTTTTAGTAAAAAAACTTCTGTATTAAACATCCCATAAATTTTTAAGTTAGCTTTAAGTTTAAACTAATCTAAAAAAAACTATTATATTAATATTTGCAGCTCGTTAGTTGGTTGAATCCTTTATATTTATTTTTATTTATTTAGAAGTAATGAAATTATGAAACATTTATGCAGAAAACTATAGATAATAGTATAATCTGTCAATTAAGCACATTTTTTGCCTAACATCAGTGGTTGTTAGCTCCTATAAAGATACCTCTTTTTAACTGTTTGAAAAGATTAATTAAAAAATACTTTTTACTTTTTTATTTTATAATCTAACCATTTTTATAATTATCATTGTAGTTAATATTAGTAAACTACTGTATTAATTTGTTTATAAATTTAAGAAAATTTCTGAAAAGCTCATTAATTTGATAACGGTTCTAAATTGCACAAAGACTATAATGCACGTGATTACTAAATTGCACTAGAATAAAGTTGCACAAGTGTAGAGAATTGCACGAAGCCTAATTTGCACAAAGCAAAACTGCACGAATGAACAAAATTGCACGAGGAAACAAAATTGCACGAAGGGTCCTTTTTGCACGAGTTACATTTTTGTAAGTGAGATAAAAAATAAAGAATATTTGTTAATAAAACAAAACAAGTTACTTACCGATGGTAAGGGTTAGGGGTAATAGTGATAGTAAAAATAAAAATAAATAAATAGCTAATAAAAATAATATTTATAAAAATAAAATAAAATAATAATAAAAATATTAACTAAAAAAAAAGCTACCGACCGAGGGAAGGAGTTAGGGGTAATAGTGATATTAAAATAAAAATTGAACAAATAAAATTTATAATAAACAAAAAAAAAATAAAGCTATCGACTGAGGGTAAGGGTTGAGGGTAACAGTGATAGTTAAAAAAATAAGTAAGATAAATAAAAAATAGTAATTGAAAAAAAACAAAATTAAAAAAAAAAAATATATATAAAAAGATTAAAAAAATTAACCCGTGCAACACTGTCTCCGTGCAAAATTGTCTGCTCGTGCAAAAGTGACCCTTAGTGCAAGAGTTTCTTGGTGCAACTTTATCTTTGTGCAATTTTATCACCTCGTGCAAAAGTGTCTCAGTGCAAAAGTATCTTGGTCTAATTTTGTAAAATCGTGCAATTTTGTCCCCTCGTGCAATTTTGTACGCTCGCGCATTTTAGACAGCTACCCCATTATTTTAACCTCTAATCTAATAGATAAAGTTTAACAAAGCCGGCAAAACAATAGAGATATTAAAAAATATTTGTTTATCATCTAATGTGAGTCTTAAAGTCTAAAAATAAGTTTTCTTTTAATTAATACAACAGGATTATTTAGTTTTTGGTGTTTTGTAATATACTGAATATTTAAACATAACATTGAAAACTCTAGTTTGTCATAAATCATACGGTAGGTCTGTATTGTTGCTTTTTAATAATTTATTGTTAAGTGTATAATGTATCTTTTACACTTGAATTAAATACTCCAATCAGCTATTTGTAGTGCAATTATATCAAAAGTAGATGTTTTTTATTCAAATATAAGCTTAAAATATTACTTTAATAAATTTGTTAGAATTATAAACACAATAATAAGTAAATAATTTTTTCTATTGTAAAACAGTTATTAAAAATTTAAACTAATATAGTCATTTTTTAAACTTTAGTTTAAGATAAACTTTTTTTTAACTTTATAGCTACTTTTGATTATTTTAAAATACTATACTATGCAGATATATATATATTTACTATACATTTACTAAAATATATAAAAAGAAAAACTAAACGACTACAATAAAGTAAATAAGCATATCTTTCATGGTTAAGTTTATTTACAAAATAATCACAAGAATGATAAAGTCTATAATACAAAATATAGTTAAAACTAGGCAGATACTTATACATCTCCCCTTAGATTTTATCTACAAATGAGATAAAACGATGCATTTACTAAGTAAAATAAAATTGTTAAACAATTTGTAAACTTAAACACAGTTTCAGGTCTAAAAATGAACGAAATAAAACTCAAAAATACAAAAAAAAACGTTGAAAGGTTACAACTTACTTAGTTTACTAATAAACAAAATTATTAATACAAACTCCAGTTTAAATAAACAATCAAAATTTAACAAAAAACTTTGATAATTCATATTTACGTTTCTTTACTTGTCTGCTGAATAAAAGTATTCAAAAACTCAGTTATCTAACCGATTTTGAAATTTTTAGCTTTAAAACGAAACCACACGCCATTCATCTAACCACTTGAAACTTCAATTAATTCGCTGTTAATCATATCTACAATATTTTCAACTTCTTACCATGTAGAAAGTATAATTACTGATAGCAGTAAACACTGAGGAAATACTACCACACAAACATATCAAATACTCTATATTAACCACAAGTTCGACTTTTAAGTCAAAATCTACGTCCTCATCAAAGATTACTTTGAACAGACAGCAGACAAGTGTGCTGCGAAGTCAACAAACTTTATGTAGTCACCATTGGACTGAAATTCATCAATTAGACCAAAAAACATTATTTCACAGTGACGCATTCTAACTTAAAGTTTAATAAATACCAGCAACATCGGTGTCATAAAGTCATCATTAAGCCTTACTCGGAAACACTGGAAAAAATCGGATAGTTTCACACACTCATCCCGGACATGTTGTTGTTCGCAAAAAAACTTTGGTGGTCAGTTTGCTTTTCTGTAGAAAATGTAAGTCAAGAAAGTATAGATCAAAACAAATCCGAGCCATTCCAGTTCACCATCAATTTTGAAGAAATCCATGAGTACAGAGAGAAGTCACACAATGCTAATTCAAATAGAATTTTTCTTCTAGGAGCACAAAACATCAAAACTTTTATAAATCTTTTTCCTCAACTATACCAGAAAAGACAAACTTCTACAGTTGTATGTTTAGTTTTCTCATCTAAGGGATACTACTTAAATACTTGCAAACAGGAGGGGTAGATCTTCTCAGAAACTTACGAACTCGAACAGTTTAGCGATCTGATCCATCAACCTTGACAACACATTGATGACAGTCCTTCACTTCCAACACCACTCCACTTTTTCCCCAATTGCTAGTTACAGTTTACTTGTTTGATTTAGTATCACGAAATGATCACCGCAATTCAGTTGTGGCAACAATTTTTCGTTCTTACTTATAATTTTCAGAGACTTAACATAACAATTACTAAGATATTCTTTCTTTTTACTCCATACGTCACGTCACATTTTTGAGATCTGCGGGTTATTGTAATTCATAACACTCTTTCTGACGTAAGGTAATGACTTCTTTAAGTTTCGTCCAGAAAGGAATTGTGCATGGGATAGTTTGATCTTGGATCAGGCATATTTATCTGCGAAAGTAAAGCTTGTACCATTTTTTCGTTATTAAGTTCACCATTTAGACCAACGTTTTCCATTAACAATCGCCTAGTAGCATTTACTGCTTGTTCTGCTTTGACGTTTGACATATGATGATATGTAGATGACTTACGATTGTGTATACCCTATTGTTTTAGAAAACCCTTGGTAATTTTTGCTGAAAACTCTGGAACACCATCTGACGATATCAGTTTCAACTGGAACATCAAAAATAACAAAATTACGACGCAAAGCTTTACAAAGTCCTTTTGAACCAGACGCATTTGTACCTAATTTTAATCTTTGTTGTTCTGTCCAACTTGTAAGTCTGTCTGCGGCTACAAAATAATACCACCCTCATAATTGAAAAACCACAAACAATTAATTCAAAGGAAACTTTTTAAACCAATAGTTCATTTTGAGGTAGGCGAAGATTGTTTTGGGATTAGTGTGGTTTTCGTCGCCATTCAGTGGGTAAAAGTACGTTTTTCTGTCCCTGTACCTCCTTTTTTTCTTCGCTTTTTTCTACTCGAACATATTTTTCCTACAATCTAGGCTGCAAAAACTATCAAACTTATGTATACACAATCCACAAAGTAGAGGTGCATTTAACTCATCAGAATTAATGACTTTGGTAAACTTTTTTACGGGACTTTATCCAGCATTGTTTACAGGCAAAACACACAATATACTTAATAATTTTACTGCTCCAAACAAATTTATCAGTTGATTTATTACGTATTATAGTTATTTTACCTGTTGGATTTTGTGTGGTTTTATAGCTATTGTTATTGTTAATTATACTTACATGTTTTGTAGAACAATCGGCAAAGAAGTTTACACAACCATCTTTGGGGTGTAATCTCAAAACATAAAAGTTTTTAAAGAACTAAAGTTTATTAATAGTCAATTAGTATTTTTTGGTGTTTGTTCATTCACGAGTTCTGTTTTAGTGATTGGAGAATTAATTCTTGATGATTGTAAAAGTACCGAAAATTTCTACAAAGTATGAACAAATATGTAATAATTGGCGACAAATAGCAAGTTTGTGGATGTGAAGGTACGCTACAATCTGTACAGTTTTTGAAGGCAAAATTTTAGTTACAGGAGAATTTAGTGATTAAATAAAATATTTTGAATAAGTTTGAAATCGGTAGAGTTACTTGATCACCATGAAAGCAAATGAAATATTTTATTTAATATGGTTGAACATAGATTTAGCCATTCTTCAATAACAATCGATAACAAACTGTTTGTGATAAGTAGAAATGCTCTAAGGTTTATGATAGTATTTCGAAAAAGTTTACTTTTTTAAGTCTTAAGCTGCCGTGTCATCTGTATAGATGTATTAAATGTAAAACGGTGATTTTTAATAACAAAATTGTAGTTATTGTAGAGCTATTTTAATAAATTTATAAAATAACATGTGTAAATGTAAAATACAATTTAACTCACAGACTATTTTTTACTTAAAATTAGTATAAGTTCGATAAACGTTTATAAATCTATTAGAATAGTAGTATAAGTTTAATAAACACATCATAAACCTACTATTTTAATAAGATAAATCAATTTAAACACTAGCTTAAGAATTAATTTGAGATTTCACATATTTTAGCGCAGTATAGTCAGTTATAACTAGGCCAATACAAATATATAAACCAAGCAGACATCCTAAGATGGTTTAGTGTAAAAAAATAAAAAAAATATTACCAAAATGGTTATGTTCAGACATCTATTTTAATACCAAAAATCATAATAACTTTTAATATACCGTAATATAACACACAAAATTAATAATAACAGCTTCAAAATGATCGATTTTAAACAAACTTTTAAGGGAAAATAATAAATTAGTATAAAGTTGTCTACATTTTTATTTTTTAATTCAACACTTTTTTTTAACTAATCTTAGTGTTTTATATTTCATCAGATTTATATAGTTAAGCATGAAAGTATAAATTTAAATATAAAAAAAGAACTAAATTTATTTATGTATATACTTACTCGTTTGAGTTTTTAAAATCAACTGTTCGTATTAATAGTAAATTTATTTAAGCGCTGACGAGGAATTTGACCGAAACATAGTTTGTAAAATAAATTTATGAAAGACTAAATTCATATCATTAAAAATAAAAAAAACTATCCCTTTATTATAAAATGTATGTCTTATTATCTTTTTTAGTTTTTTGAAAATCTAAAACATCAATTAGTTTTAAATACTTAGTCATTCCTTATATTTAAAGTTACTGTAAGCAAAAGCCAAACAGTCGTAAACCTTATGGTAGATAGTACTATCCTAAATAATAAGAAATTCCTGAAAGTATAAATACATTACTTCTCCTCCAGTAGTTGAGACCCTTTATTTGTTTTATTAAAACCAAAAATATAATAATCTTTTTTGTTATGCTTGCATTTTTTAAACTTTTGTATTGGATTCTGTTTAACTATCGAGTATTGAGTATAGAATTAAGACTCACATTTTATAATAAAGTAATATTATTTTTTATCTTTGTTGTTATGCTTGCCTTTTTTTCAACCTCATGTAACGAATTAGGGGTCATCATTATTGATGTTATCAATTTTTTTTGGTTAAAAAAAAATAACTAGCAATTTGATATTAAGCTTAATTTTGTTATAAATAACACGATTATAAAACAAAAAGGTATTCTTACTTTTTATAAAGTTATATTTAAATAATTTAAAATATATAAATTATTGATAGTCATAAACCACTAAATAGAGACAATAAATGTATTTAAATGACATATAATACATATATAGATAGTCTGTTTCAAAGATTTCCACGAATTGATTACTAAATTTTTAAACAGATCAAAATTTAACCAAATTAGGAAATAAACAGGAAAAGTACTTTTCTTCAAAATATGAAAATTTTTTCACGTAGTTCTCGTAGCAAATAACAACTTGCTGTATAACCAAAAGCTATTGCCTGAAAAAAAAAATTGCAAAGGTCTTATAAAAGGGCAGCTATCTCGTTTACTATATGGCCTGTTTCTTCGAGTACTATTATTCTCAATAGTGGTGGATAAATAATAATGTCACTAATAAAAATCAAACAGCTGTAGAAAATAAACAAATATTAATACATAGAGTAGTTAGCCGAACAAACATTCTTTAAGAAAAATATTAAGTTAATAAAAATTCCAAAAAGAGTAATCATTTTATAAAATTTCATCAATAGTTACTGTTTTCTGCTAATAAAGTTATATTATATGATCTATGTATAACACTGATTAGTTATATTCTAAATTAGAAACTTCAGCAATATCACAACTATTAAATTACAATAGATAGCAACATAAGTATAATTTCACACTATATTATTTATTTAATGACAAAAAGTATTCAAACTATTTAGTTATAGGACTTATTGCACGAATAAACATTTAGTTACCGAGTCGCACACAGATCAGATATTTTTAAACGTTTTGTCAAAGATTTATTAATACAACTATTACATCACAGTAGACAGCAATGTTACAACTATCACATCACAGTATATCGCAACAATACAACTATCACATCACAGTAGACAGCAACAATGCAACTATAACATCACAGTAGGTTGCAATAATGCAACTATCACATCACACTAGATTGCAACAATGCAATCATCATATCACAGTAACTGATCTAGTAAAACTGAATTTCATAACTGAAGGTCAGTAAAAATCGAGATGTGCATAACTGAAAATATATTTTTAGTATGTTGTTATTGATTTGTTTTCAGTTGCAATCGTTTACTTTTTAATTTAGTTTCTAAAAAGTTTTACGTGTTCTTAAAGCTTTTAGTTAAACAATTCCAATTTAGTTATAATTTTAAGTCGGTAAATAACAATTTTTTTTTAAAGTCTAAACACAGTATTTTTTTTACTTTTGACCCTTTATATCGTTTATGATTTTTAACAAACTTAAATTTTTTTGATACTCTACTTAGATGTAAGCCATCTTTATATTATGAGCAGCTTAAAGGACTTGCTTTGGACTTTTTAAATTTTCATAAATTAGCGTTATATGTGTAAATTTATAATAAATAATATTACCAAGAAAAATATCAATAGTTGTTTTCGTTTTTACCAAAAAATAATATTTTGCAGCTAAATTTAAAAGTTTTATATTTGTATATGTTTACTCATTAGTAAATTAAACAAAAAATAGAACAAATGTTTACCACCTGTTTAAATTTTTATATAAAACATGAACAATGATACGGTAAAGACGTTTAAGTCGACAAAAATCATTAATATACAAAAGTCAACAAAAACATTGGAGAAAGTCTACAGAAACGAAGCCTAGACTTTTATACTCCGTGAGACAAACTCAAGTTAAGAAAGTTCGATCATACCAATTCGATCATCAGACAACAAGCTTTCGGTAGACTGGTACCAGTTTAGTCCAAATTATGACTCACCAGGACTCACGCTGCAAGGCAAAAAAAAAAACAATATTGACGTCACTGATCAATGTCAGCAAACTGTTGTTTATTCTTGCACGTATAAGTCATTTCTACATTGAAGAATGCAAGTTTTTCTGATGAGTCCTAATCAAGACGAAACCGGTTGCAATCTACCGAAAGTGGTCTTGTGATCAAATTGGTGTAATCAAACCTTTTATATAAAAGTGTGTAGTTTACAGTTTTGTAAAAAGTTACAAACTTATTCAATGATTAACATGAAAATTTAACTATTTTTTTTAATAAAAATATACAATACTAATATACACCTTGTATTTTCTTTTAATAACTTAATCAAATTAATAAAATAATATTAAATGTTTTATATTTTTTATTGGTTGTTTATAGTTTAATAATTTCAAGCGGATTATAGAATAAAAAATGCTATCAAAATAACTTTGAAAAACAGCTAAGTTGACTGAAAAAGTTTTTATAGATATATAAATACTCAAAAAACTTAATAAGTTTCTTATTTTAACTGCAGATATAACAAATTTGTTTATTTGTATAGCCTAATATTAAAATATAAAACCTTAAATATCTAAAATATAAAAACAAAAGAGCAGATATAATTTTTTACCTCAAAATTTTTGTTTTATTCTAAAATAGTTCTACAATATTTCTAACGGATGAGAGTCAAAAGAAAACGAAAACAAAACTATTGTACGAGGTTTCAATTTGTGACAAAAACAATTACGCACAAAGGGTCACTTTTGCACGAAGACCTTTTATCACAGGTGAATATTTTTTTTAACTTACTTTTCTTTTTTTTATCATTTTTATTTTTTTTTACTACTGCTGTTACCTCTAACCCTCAACTTGAGTAGGTAATTTTTTTTCTTCTTTTTAGTTTTATACTCTTTTATTTTCAATTGTTTTTTTTTACTTATCTTAACAATTTTTACTAGATAATGTTTCTTTTTTAGTTTTACTATCACTTTTACCATTAGCTTTTACCCTCGGACAGTATTTTTTTCTTCATTTTAGTTTTAAATTATATATCCCTTAGTTTTTTTTTTCTTTTTGTTTTAATAACTTTATTTTTATTTATTTTTTTATTATCTTACAAAAACTACCCTTAAAATAAAAGTGTCTTCGTGCAAAATTGATCTTTAGTGCATAATTGACCGTCCGTTTAAAAGTTTCTTCAAGCATATTTAACTTGTTCCCATTTATAAATGTTATCCGCACACTATGGAGTCTACAACTATCACATCTCTATTCTTTGATTACTTAAGAAACTAACCTTTGACGCGACTTTTCAAAAGTCTCATTTTTGCAAAATGTCATTATTCTTAAGTTGTCTTATATTCTATTAGTGTTTTTTTAAATGTATTCGACAATCTGTCTCAACCGTTTGAAAGCCATCACTCTAAGTAGCATTTACTAATAAATATTATATAAGTGTTCGTATTGCTGCGTTCTACTGTGATGTGATAGTTGCTGTGTTGCAATCTACTGTGATGTGATAGTTGCTGTGTTGCAATCTACTGTGATGTGATAGTTGCATTATTGCAACCTACTGTGATGTGGTAGTTGCATTGTTGCTAACTACTGTGATGTTATAGTTGCATTGTTGCTATCTACTGTGATGTGATAGTTGTAACATTGATGTCTACTGTGATGTAATAGTTGTATTTCTAAATCTTTGACAAGACGTTAAAAGATATCTAAGCTGTGTGCGACTAGGTAACCAAAATGTTTATTCGTGCAATAGGTCCTATAACTAAAAATTTTGAATACTATTTGTTTTTAAAAAAATAACATACTGAATAAATATATACATAGATTATATAATAAAATTTTATTAGCAGAAAAGGGTGACTGTTGATGAAATTTTACAAAATGATTACTCTCTTATAATTTTTATTAACTTTTTTTTTCTTAAAGAATGTTTGTTCGGCTAACTACTCTATTTATTAATATTTGTTTATTTTCTATAGATGATTAATTTTTATAAGTGACCTTATTATTTAGCCACTACTAGTGGGAATAATAGTACTTTAAGAAACAGACCATATAGTAGACGAGATAGCTGCCCTTTTATTAGACCTTTGCAAAATTAGATTTTTTTTCAGGCATTAGCTTTTGGTTATACAGCAAGATGTTACTTGCTACGAGAACTACGTGAAGAATATTTTGATATTTTAAAGAAAAGTACTTTTCCTGTTTATTTCCTAGTTGGCTAAATTTTGAACTGTTTAAAATTTTAGTAACCGACTTGGCGAAATCTTTGAAACAGACTATCAATATATGTATTATATGTCATTTAAAAACATTTATTGTCTCTATTTAGTGGTTTATGACTACCGATAATTTATGTCTTTTAAGTTATTTAAATATAACTTTATAAAAATTAAGATTTACCACGACTGAACTTTAGTTATTTAAATGAACGTAAAAATATATTTACTGTTAAATTTATCCTTCAAATAAGAAATCAAAAAAAAAAAAAGAAATAATAACAATAATGATATTAACCAAAAAAAATTCCCTTCGGTTTAAAAATTTTGTTTTTTATATTTTGAGTACTTGTCTAAGTCTAAAATTGTAATACTACAAGGCCGAAATTATTTCTTATCCTGAAAAAGAAGTTTTTTATTCGTTTAGAATTTCTTAAAAAAAGAGATTTTTAATATAAGTGTGCTTGAAACAATTATCTCAGCGTACTTTTTAATACTTTAATTTCTGTAAAACTTTATATATCTATAGCCATATTTTTACATTGGCATGCTAAAAAACTCAAAACTTACATTTTCTTCGTAATAAAAATGATTATATATTGTAAATGCGCTTTTTTATACAACTAATGTAGCTAAAATTTTTCTTAATTTTTAGTATATGAGATTAAACAAGCTTTAAGAAGACAAACTTTCATCTTAGGTGATGTATTTACACAATGTAAACAAATAACAGAAATTTTAAGGTTATTAACGCTTAGTGGATTAAACAACAAAAACAGATTGTTCAGTTTTTTAGATTTAAATTTAGTTACACATATTTAATGAAAACATTAAACAACGTATTTATTTTTATAACACAATTGTTCACAAAAAACTAAATAAAACTTTTAATATATTTTTAGTATGGTTTTGTATATATGTTTTCTTTGATAAGTTTTAGAATAACTTTATTATAGTATGTATGTGCTTCAAAAATCTAATAACAGATCAAGTTAGTAAATACTTATATCTAAAATTTTGAGAATTTTTTTAAAGTATTAAATTAAAGATAAAATAAACAAAAAAGTATATGATAAAAACAGCAATATGTAATAATTAAAAGAAAGACTGCGAACATATTTTAAAAATGTTGTAAAATATAATTTTTATTAAAAGATATCACATTTTGTATTAGCTTATATGCTTATTAAAAACTATTTAAAAATGTTCTTTTTCTACTTCTTGTCTACAGAAAAAAAAAAAGAATAGCTTTGTGAATACAATATACAATTCTTAACATAAACTTAAGTTTGTACCTTTAATTACGGTAATAATAAAATTATTAAAGATTAAAAGGTGATGTATATAATATTTTTAACTAATATCATAATAAAAAAATTTCAAACGTTGTTAAATCCTTTTGAGTCACAAACTTCTACCAGTCATTAACATAACAATACTAGATATTATATTTGTTTTTATACAACCATAAAAGTGTTTCCAATATATCAAAAGAACAATGTTTAAAACTAAAACTGCGATTAACACAAACAAAAAAATAAGAACAACGAAACTAGTAGAATGTAAACCCCGTTACATTCTATTTTGATTTTCTTTTCTAAAGTTTAAGTGTTTAATGTAGTAATTGTTATTTTACAAAATTTGTTTAGTAAGGTTTTCATTTTTTAAAAATAACGTAACCTACATTTTTTTCTACTGTTAGCTTGTTTGATAAAGTTTAAAAAAATGAAGTACGTTAAGGATATTGACAATGTACGCACGTTAAACGATGATAAAAAATGTCTTCTAGGTACAAGTTGTAATTTACAAATATTAGACAATTTTTTTATTCAACTAAATAAGTTTAACTATTTGTAAAATAATAATTAATGACTCTTCTTAGTTGTAATTTACTACTAGTGTTTAAGTTTTTTTTGTCTTATTTAGATGTTGATTATTTAATCTTTTAACCTGCTAATGAACTAACTTTTTTGTTAACAATGTTGTATAGATTTCATATGCTCAAATTAATTAAAAAACTTAAATTAAATTTAGTAAGGTAAGTTTCAAAACTATGCCTATATAAAACATAAATAAAGTACTCTTGCTTTTTTTAAATAGATTTATCTTAGGTTTTAATGTTGAGTAAAAGTAATTTTCAATTAAACTTAATTGACCTTAAAAGCTTTTTTTTAATCTTCAAACGAACTTATTAATTTAATGTGTTTCGTCGAAAACATAAAACTCTATGTAGCATACAATACGCTATAGATTTTAAAACTAATTTAATCTAGTTTTATATAAGATAATCAATTTAACCTAAAAATTATTAGTTTACAACTAGTAGTTTCCTTTTTTAAACTTACTTTATTTTTCGTGGAGCTAGAGCAAGTTGGTTGGTAGTATGGTTAATAAGACTATTTAGTAAATTTGAGTGAGCAAACAACTTATATTAAACAGTCTAATAAGTTCAAGTATATAAAAAAACATTATAATGCCTTATACTTTAAACGAAAATCACAACTTTAAACTTAGTTAAAACTGCTATAAAATACTATCAAGAAAAGTCTTAGTCGTAGTTTAACCTATAATCATTAAAAATTTTCTCACACTAATAAAATAATTAAAATCTCATTTAATACAGGTTGACGTACTTTAATTTTACAAATTAGCAAATCAAAAGTGATGATTCTTAGTGTAAAGTCTTCAGTTCTGTATGAAAATCGTTATTGCAATCAGGATGAGTTTGATATTTATGTTTTTGGAGGCTGTAGAAATGAAATTGTTACAACAAGTTGTCCTGATTTTAAAACTACAGTTGAACGCAGTTTGCCTAAACCACAAAGAAGTTTGAAGAAAACTATTCTGAATGGTTCTGATGTTTACATTTTTGATAGATTCCAAAATAAAGGATCTCATACAGTAGTAGTCGACAAAAATTATGTTGAGGTGTACTCTATAAAAACTAAAGTTTGTAAAGAACTAAATTTTATTGATAATAAACTTATAAATTTTAGTGTTTATTCATTTATGAGTTCTGTTTATGTAATTGGCGGTTTTATTAGAGGTAGTAATCGCACAGATAAATTTTATAAGTATGATATAATAAAAAAGCATTGGCGACAAGTGGCACGTTTGCACATTGGCAGATTTGGATTAACTTGCTCAGTTTTTGAAGGTAAAATTGTTGCTAGTGGTGGTCTTAATCGCAACGGGCTTTCAAAATCAGTAGAACTATATGATCATCATGAAAATAAGTGGAACACTTTACCTGATATGGTAGAACGTAGGATTTGTCATTCAACAGCTCAAGTTGGATATAAGCTGTTTGTTATAGGTGGACACAAGCAAACGACTTGTGAGGTTTATGATAGTATTTAAAAAAGTTTACTATGTTTAGTCTCAAGCTACCGTGTGATACTGAAAAACCTATTATATGTAAATCAGTAAGTTTTAATATGAAAATAGTATTTTATTGCGGATGCACTTCTAATAATTCTAGCAAAATATATGTGTACAATGTAAATGAAGAAAAATCGATTTTAAAAGAGAATACGATTGAAAAAAAATTGTGTCGACAAAATTTTCAAATAATACCAAAACAATAGTATATTGGAAAAACTTAAAAGTGCATTTCATTTTTATTGACATTTGCTGAAAAAAACTTTGTTATGCAGGTTTTGTTTTTACCGTTTTTATTTGAGCTCTGAGCTTACAATATGTTCACTAATATTATGCTACGTTTAAATTTACTAAAATAAAAACTCTTCATCCTAAAAACTTGTTCTTACTTTACAACTTAGAAATAGTAAAAACTCTTTGTATAGCTCAGTTTTATGCTTTATCTTAGTTTTTGTCAAAACTAAATGTCAACTATACTACAGGAAATTAAATAATTTAGCATTTATTACTAATTAGTTACGATAATGAAAAATAAATTGCTTCTAGATCCCAAGCTACTTAAGCTACATAAAATTTTGTTATTTTTATAGTTTAAGTAATAATCATTTACTATTTGAATACCACACAGTTTTTAGTAACCGAGTCTTACAAATATCTAGATATTTTCTACTTTATACCCTAGTAAATCTTTTTATATTTGAAACAAAGCTCAAGGCTAACGATTAAACTATAACAAAAACTAATAATTGTTTTTCAATAGATAAGACGTAAATATAAAAGTTTTAAAAAAAATAGTTTTAATTTTTAAAACCAGTTAGCATTTTATTATGAAATTTAACAATAAACTTTTAATCATACCTAAAATAATATTTTAGTTTGATTTAAATCAAACTAATAAAAATTCTCGACTTAATTAGCTTTTTTTATTTTAACTATTTTTACAGTATACTATCAACAAAACAATGTTTCACTTTTATATTGGGATAGAGGAGATCTTCAATTGTTATTAACAGATCTTAAAAAAGTCTTTGAACAAAATAGATAGAGTTATGTAAAAATATTAAATAAAACAAAATGAAAACCGAAGTTGTGTAATTATGGTTTAAAACCTTGTGGTTTATCAAACGAAAAACAAAACTTAATGCTAAACGTAAGTAAACATATAGTACTTATGATACATTATAAACGATTTTATCGGTACATACTATGAAAAAAATAAATAACCTAAAATAGTAATAAACATAATTTAAATAGATATTATTTCCAAAAAAAAAGAAATATAGTATTGAACACAAGCCTTGCGATTCGTAAGGTTTTACATAGACTGGTGAAGATTAAAGTTCAAAATTTCAACTTAGCTTTATGAAGTAAATATATTTTTGTTTAAATTAGCGTTCAAATTAAAATAATACGTTTTTATTATAAACTTATAAAATTTTGCAGTTCTTATTGGATAACGTTTATGTAATCAAAAGTCTAAAATTGGCATCATACTCTAGTGCAAAAACTTTGAGGCGTAAAAATTTCCTTAGTATTACATATAATTTAACTTGATAGTTAACGGGTAGGAGTTTAAGTTTTAAAGCAGAGTTTTCGAAAATGTCGGCAGATTGTAAACAACTCGTACCCCTTATTCAAGTTGGTGATCTCTTGTTAGCATTGGCTATCTCTATTTTTTCTAAATACAGGTCTTGCAGATGCTGTGTATGTTTTTAATTTCCCCGATGTAGTGGAGGATGCTCAATTTTATGTCGTAAATGATTTTGTTGTGATTCAAATGCTAAATGTATTTTGCTAGTTCGGTCCCGTTGTCTTTATAATTTTTAAAGCTATGACTTTTTAAAGCTATAAAGTTGTTATTGTGACTGCACCATCTACTTTTAATTTTTTTTCCGGTCAAACCTGTTTTTTTTTTTATTTCCTTCGCAGATGATATCGTAGCTTTACAAATTCAGTTTTCATAAAACAGTTGTTATCCAGGGGCATATTTTTATTGATCGGCAGTTACAGGATGGGTTATTAGTGGTGTTAATTTGTTTTCGGTTTTGTTAGTTTTACTTAAAGTTTTCGTGTTATTTTTTTGTATAATTACCTTAACATCGCTAATACAACTAAAAGACAATTTAATACATTTTTGTTACTATTTTACTTATTTCTTTTTGTTTGCAGTATTTATTTAGAATTTGAAAAAAAGCTTTGCTGATATTAGTTTAAAAATAAAGAAAAAATTAAAATCGGTACAGATAGAAAAAGAACATAAACAAATTAAAATTTTATTTTTAAGGCAAAAAAGGTTTTTAATTCAAAAACTAGGCTTTAAGTTTTTAAAAAATCTGAACTTGATCTGATTAATAAAAAATCCTTAACAGTCTGAGTTTTAATTCAAATCTCATAATACCTCAAACTTAATTAAATTACTCAAATTACAGAATAAAACTTCACATAAGTTCTTGAATTGTATAATAATTAACAATTTTTTTTTTCAAATATTTAGGTTAAGTAAAAATTTGAAGATTATAAAGTATTTTGGATACATTTGAAGCAGAAAATAAATTTTGATTGTTTTAAAACAAACTTAATAAAAAATTAACAGTTAATTTCATATTTTACAGGGTATTAAATTTTTACTTAATTTTTACTACAAAAATCATTACTACAAACAAGCATTTAAAGTAATTTATGATTTTTTATAAGGATTATAAATAAAAGTTGTGCAATTTTTGAATCCAAAACAAAGTCATTCTGAGTAACCAATAACAGCTTTAGCAGGGTTGCCACTTGTCATATAGAAGAAAACTTAATGACATAAGTGTCCTGAGCCATCTTGAGTTTTTAAAATCATTTGATAAAGTCTTAACTATGTATTTTTTTATGTAGATAAGGTTTGAAAATTCAGATATAAACAAAACTGACTATAAAATATCAGAATATTAAAACTAAAACAAACAAATCTCATTCAAGATTTAGAACAGCGATTCTTAACCTGGGGTAAATTTCCTTGTTATAGGGTAAATTTCACAAGTTATGTAAGTTAGTATTTCTAATCGTTGTTTTAATTTATAAATAAGTATTTAACTGTTGATGTTTTTTAGTTAAATAAACTAATTAAGTTTTACCATTTTAATATCTAATAAGCCTAAACATCAAAATTTTAAGACTTTTCTCCTCAAAATAAAACACTATTTTGTACATTACGGGTAAATTTGGTAACTACTTTCAAAAAGAGGTAATTCTGGCAATAGCCTTCTAAAAAGGAATAACACATGATAAATGATAAGAACCACTGTACTCTTTAGATAAAATACTGGTATTTTTTTTTTAAACTAGTTAAAGTTAGCCTGAAATATACCAGCATTATATTTCATCATGAACATTTTTTAGAACTCTTGTTGGCCTTAATTATTCTGTGTGTATGGCAATCAAGCATAAATTACATCAAACTAGCCTCGGTCATCTAAAGTTTTATAAAATAAATAAAGAAAAAGTCAAAAGCTGAAAAGTTATAAAGCTAATCAACGATGACCACTAAAAATTATCATTTCTACAATAAGTTAGATTAAATATTAAAAAATATTCAAAAGAAAAATATGAGTCATAAATGCATCCGGAATTTAACAAAAATATTAAAACTGGCTCAAGTTTTGCAAAAAAAAGACATCTTTAGTCAAGTTGTTTTTTTAAGGAAAGTTTTACTGGTATGAAATTTTGGCAGCCCTGATCATACTACAACCTAGAACTGAATATTGACTGAGTTGTCACTTTTTAGAGTAAAAACGTTAGTCTGAGTAAAAAAAATAGCAGTAGTTTCATTAAACTAGCTCTAGACCAGGGGTCAGCAAACTGCGGCCCGCGGGCCAAATGCGGCTCGCGAGCACGCTATTTTTTTGAATGGGATGCGGCCCGCGAAAGAAAATTTTGCGGCCCGCGAGCATGTAGATGTGGCCCGCTGAGCAAAATTGTAATTTAAGTTAAATTTTTTTGATTAAATTAGTTTTAAGTTACTGTATAACATTTTTAAACAATTAAAAGACTTTACTGATTTTGCTTAAAAATATGAAAAAGACAGGTTAGCATTCAACCAGGTTTTATTTCTCAATTTTATAATAACTTTCTTAATACAACAGCAAATTATTTTCTGAAAAAAGAGTGTAAAAATTGCTTTGAATTATTAAGATAATTATATAGCACCTATTTCGGAAAAACTTAATGCAAATGTTTTCCGTTTTGTACAAAAGTAATGCACATTAATTAACTAAAATGTCATTTCTCTACAGTTTAGTTTTTTTGTCACACGTATTTTATACCTAAGTTTCTATTAGAGATGTTCTATTACTAACTGTTATATTCTAGTTTGCACAAAAAAATTATAAATATCATAATAATAATAATAAAATAATGTTAATAAAGATAATAATAATAAAAAAAAAACAATAACAATGATAAAAATAATAATAATAATAATAGTAATAATAACAATATTAATAATAACAATAATAATGATAATTAGAAGAAGAAGAAGAAATAAGGTTAATTTTATTTTGGTTTTGACACTTTTATGTTTTAGAAGTTTTCTTTGCGTTTTAAATTAATTCATATGCACACCAATGAACAAAGATGCTCATTTTTTAAACCACTTTTCATTTACTACTTAACGAGATAAAATTTAGTTTATGCATAATTTTCTAACATTATTGTTTCTACATATAGTATCTAAGTGTGTACAGGCACATTTAAAACAGTATATATGACAGAAATTAAAAAAAGTTTTTGTTAGGTATACTTTTTGATTCTTCAAACAATGTTTTTTGGCAAAATAAGTTAATTTTTATGCGTTGCAAACTAGTATAAACAGTTGCTGTTTTTTGGAACTACCTATTTAATACAAACTAGATTAGAAAATGATAATTTATTAAGTTTGTACATTTTTAATTAAAATAGTTCAAATTTGACCAAATAAACAAATAAAAATTCCTACACTTAGACTAAGACTATTTGTAGACTTCAAATCTCAGGCCAATTTAGTCATTTTTTAGTTTTTGGCTTGAAATGCTTTTTGTATGCTAAAATATTAGGCTAGCTTTGGTCACTCGGATTTACTTTTTTGCTTTAAAGAGTGGTAAATTAAATTTATGATGAATGTTTTGTTTAATGCTCAGTGCTGGTTTAAAATAAAATATATTTTAGATTTTAAGTCTTGCAACTGATATAATTTAAATTATTATTTGTAGTAAATGTATACATATAAGTGCGAACAATTAGTATTGCCAAAAAACTTGAATCCCGGTAAAGCTTTGAATTTTATTTTATGTTAAAATTTAAATTACATTTTATGCTTAAAAAATCTGTAAAATCCTTGAATTTGAGAATTATCGAAAAAACCTGGAATTTTAATTAATTTTTACATGTAAAGTAATGAACTTTCGATTTGACACCAAAAATCTACCATATATACATTCTTAATTTAAAAACACATTTAAAGTAGCTTAACAATATCTTTTGAATTTTTTAATATTGTTTATGACAGTTTTTTTACCTTAACTTTATTAAATACTGAAAATAAAAGCAAAAATTTGTACTTTTAAAAACTTTATATTGGTGCTTTGCACTTTTGCATTAAAAATGTATTTACTTATTGTTGTGCTTTGTAATGGAACTAAACCTAGAAATTCTTCAAAATGTCAAAATTAGTAATATCACCTGTAATAAAAATTCTAAAATGAGCAATATCTGTCCTATCAGTTTTCACATTTAACAAATTAATTTAAGTTCTAATTTGGTTGAGTCAGCTTTATAATCTTCAGAAATTTCTTAAACACGACTTCTTGTTGATATTGAAGAAACAAACAAAAATTTTTTACTAACCCAAACACAGATTATTTAAATAAGTTTTCTATTCTAAACGGTACATTTTTTAGTAATTACTTTTGCTACTTTATAACTTGCCTTAACAGTTTTTTCTGATCACTCTGTAGTTACTGAAAATAATCATAAGCGTTGTTGAAACTGACTTAAGCAATTTGTTTTTCTTTTTTGTTTCTTTCAATGACGCCAAACTAATGTATTATAGTTTTTATTGATCCTCTTATAATTCTGCTCTTTTTAGATGCAATATTTTTATTGCAGATAAAGAAATACTATAATGCTCAATGAAAAATAGGATTTTCTAATTCATTTATAGCTTAATTTCTGAACAGTTGTTAAAAAAGTTTATAAACTTAATTGTCCATTCAAGCTGAAGTATAGTAACTTTTTTAGTTATATAATTAATTCACTGTTTATAAACTTCGATATGAACTTTATTTTAAACAGGGTTGCAAAACAAACAGGCTAGTTTGAACTTTTTTAATTCGGACTAGATTAAAGCTATTTAGGACTTTTTATAAAACTCCGGTGTTTCTAAAACTTTTATTTCAAAAATTTGAAGAAATCTTCGAATTTTTAGAATAGTTTGACTGTAGTGTAGTTTACTAATTGTGAGTTTTTTGTCTATTTACATATAGCGTTTTTTTATAATAATGATATTTTAGTTATGTATTTAATCTTGATTAAGAGAAAGTTTTTAGCTATTCTAACTTTTAATAAACTTAAAATATAATTCAAACATTTTTGCTTTTAAAGTGGCACTTTATAAAAGACTAATATATTAGTGATAATGTATTTTATTAAAGTATTACAGCATTAAAAAAAAATTATTTAGCTTATCTACAGTATAAATAGGTATTTATTTTATTTTATTAACTAATTACTGAATTTTTTAAAGAATGCAAACTAATTTAGATGCAAAAACTTTTTTCAAAAGTTAAAATTTTATTAATATGAAAAGGTGATTCTTAATATAAAAAATATATAAAAGTGGCCCATAAATATTTTTCAAGTTCGGTTTTTATAGCAAGTTATGTTGTAAGTAATTTAATAAAAAATATTTTATTAAGTTTAACTTACTAAGTGTTTAATAAAGTACATAATGTATATTAAACAATTTAAATTCAATTCCAATAGATACTTATATTTTATATATGAATTCTATGTGTAGCTAAAAGTTGTTTAAAGTTATAAAGTGAATAAAAGTAAAACTATCTCTGGTGTGACCAAAACTAAAGCCAAAAGATTCCTAAAATATCACTAAAACTAAAACTGTGGCCCGCAAAGATTTTGAATACTTGAAATTTGACCTGCGAGCACCAACTGCCTGCCGAACCCTGCTCTAGACTAATCCTGACCTCTAGAAAAAATAAAACAGTAAACATAACAACTGAAAATATACAGTTAATCAACAACAATTTCCTTATATTTTTCTTTAAAAACAAAAGAAATTAAGAGATAGAAAGTTGTACATAACTTTAAAAAAATTTTTTCAAAATCAGAAACTAGTAAATTTGACTAGCTTATATATTTTATTATAAAAAAGGTACAAATAGCATGATAGTTCTAAAAAAAAAATCAGAAAAACCCAAGCCAACCTAAATTTTTCGCAAATTCTTTAAAAAGTTTAAAGAACTTTAAGTGTGTGGCAACTCTATATTAATCTAAGCCTATACTTTCTATAACTTTATACGTACTATTCAAATTCTATATAAAAACATAAAAATATTAAAAACATTTAATAATTAATAATTTGAACTGCTTAAAATTAAGATTTGTTACTTTGAATTTAGCTGTTATTAAGATGTATTTGTAGATACGAGTTTATATAATTTGCAAATTTCTAAAACATTTTTCAAAATTTTAAATAGTTTGTTAAACTTTGATGTAAGTATAATACTTAATACTAAATTAAGGGCATAAGGGGGTGCGACTTTTTTTACTAAAAATAACAATAAAAATAACTCTAGATCTTATATAAAAGCTTGAAGTACAAACTACAAGCTAGTTTTTTTAGAACTAAAAGATCTTATTTTAGTTTTGACAAGTTGTAATTTTTATAAAACATTTTCGTACAAACATATAGAGTAAAAATTTTTCGGGGTCAATTTTCTCGGAAATTAAAAAAAACACTAAAATTTTATCTTCTCCTTAGTTTTTTGAGCTAGAGACCTCAAACTTTTAGGAAACGTTTCATTAATAGTTTAAAAGACTTTAAATGTTGGAATTTTAAAAATATAAGAAATTAAAAAAATTAGATTAATAAAACAAAAAAAGGGTACTTTATTTTTATAAAAATTTTATTTTTCAACAAAAAAAAAATTCCTTCATTCAATAGTTTTCAAATTTGATAACAAACTTTCTATAAAAATATAAAGAAGTTTGCTTAAAAATGAAGGAGGAGATAGATTTTTAATTAAATAGTCTTTTTTCGCGTTTTTAGTTTGCGCCTTCTATTAGGAACCTATTGAGGTCACCGACTTTGATTGCTCATATCATAATAATTCCTTTGAATTTTTTCAAGCAGTTAAAAATATCTGATAGCTCAGATAAAACTCTATAGTATAAGATTAATTAAAAAAAAATAAGGTGGACCCCCTCTGCCCTTAAATTATCAAAGTAACTATTTTTAGTATCATGTAAGAATAGTTATTTAGTGTAAAAAGTATAAAATACTAATTAATTTAACTAAAAAAGAGTAAAATTTATTTATCAAACATAATATTATAATTTGAAAAATTTGCTAACAACAAGAAAATATTTAGCTTTAAAGTTTAATACTTTTGACTCCCCTTCATGATTGTAGCTTGTTGAAGGACATAGCTTTCTCCATACTCAACCATGGACAATAAATGTGATCAACTAATTTTTATTTTTACTTAAAGATGTTTTTTTCGCAACATTGTTAACTTAAAATATGACAATTGAGTTTTAGACTCAGATAGTCTTATTATTTAAATGGGCAATTTATAAAAAGCCAAATTAAACACGGGGGAAAACGTCACTTTGTTGAGATATGGTAAAATTTTATGGTAAAAGTAAAATATTTTACAGCTGTAAAACTTATTTGTTTTAAATATAAAATTAAAGTTTAGGTAAAACTAGGAGTTTCACATGGTTCTCATTACCTATAAGTAAAAAAAAAATTAAGGAACTACTGATCATAATACATTTTCAGTTTTTATATCAATACACGTAAATTTTAATAGGTATAATTGAAATTGTGCTGTTTAACTTCTGAAACTTAACAACCTTAAAACATCACTTGTTCTTTTAATAAACTAAAGTTCGAAGATTACATTGTAAAATTTTGTTATCTTCTAAAAGAATTTAAAACATGTTAACTAATTTGATCTACTAGTATCAACATCAACAAAAATTTTAAAACTATACCAAACCTATCTATTATAAATCAGCTTACATTTTACCCTGAGCGCCAACTTTCTACAAGAATTCAACATAAAATTTGCCAACATGTTATATATAGTAAACCGACTAGTGAAACATATAACTTTGATAAACAACAAACAACTTTTATTGCAAATAAAGAATTCAACTGCATAAACAAGCTGTAATGCTGTTGGCATTTTCGAGAAAGCATATTTGTAAAAAAAAAAGTAACGCTACGCTCGAACTAGGCTTATAGTTTTGCTGTGTAGCTGTCTGTTAGCTTTAAGCCATTTCTTCTTTTCGCTGCAATTAATTGTGAATGGTTTTGATCCTTTTAAACGAATTTAGTTTGCTTTTGTATTGCTTTATGGGTTTAGTTTAAACGAGCACTTAGTTTTAAGTTTCTTTGATTCATGTATTTTAGACTTTTAAAAGAATTATTAATTCGATCTATTAGTTTTATGTTGTACAGTATTTTATCATTTTTTCGTTTCGCAATTTTATTGTAAATACATTTGATCACCGCAGACTCGAACTACGTTTAACAGTGGTATAAGTTATTTATTTATTAAACATTAAGTAAATGGTAAGTAAATCATATTAGTTTAATTATCAAATAAAGTTTATATAAGTAAACTACTTCAAATTTAACTCAATTTAAAACATTTTTTATTTGGTTAGGGTGTAGGTGTTCTTAATATTCTGCTGTATTATCACTTTACTTCATTTGTATAATGTTGTGAATGAATACATTTCAATTACCTTACAACTGCAGCCGACCCTTTTCTTCTAAATCATGTCAAAATGATATTCAAAACATTAAAACAAATAGAACTTACTGATATATTGATTGTTATTTCAGTAAAGTTACTCTTAGATCAGAGTTTCCGAAAGTAGACTTTATTAGAAATTTAGGGTCTGTAAGATGTAAAGGGGCCATAATCTGAAAGTTGTACTTGATAATTTCGAGTTGAAGGTGAGGAGTAAAAATAGTATAGGCGTACTAAACATTAGTATTATGAGAATTTTAGTTAAAGTGTGCCATAGCTTTTTGGTTTCTTTAAGGGAGCCTTCCAAAAAAAACAAGGGAAATCCTGTATTAGATCAAATATTCCCCAGTCTTAAAAGTAATAAGGGATTTCATTTGACATCAGGGCCGTGTTTTGAAAAACAACTTTTACGACTCTTGAAAACAAAAATAGATTACTTACTAAAAACGTTTATTAAGCAGAAAGTTAACATGTGTAAATAAATTTTGTTGTGCCTTTTTGATAACTTTTAAATGATGAATGTTGAACTTATAAGAGTTAAACATTAACTTCATTATTTGTTGTGCTATCTTTTTACTTAGCAGATAATAGCTTAAAAATTATTTTTGATGTTATAGTCAAATTAAATTTTATGATGGCATAGATGTACTGAGACTTTTTACTAAGTTACATAAAGTTTGTGAATGCTAGTATACTTGTAAACTTATAAATACAATTTATAAATTTAATCTGCACTTCGTATATGTAAGTTACAATAAATTATGTAATTCAAATCGGTATACTGACAATTCCCATCCGATTAATTCCCACACATGTTTGCAACCTTTTTTATCTGTTTCTTTATTTTACATTAGTTATTTATTTAATATTTATTTATTACGTTACCCTAAACCCTTGGTCGGTTAGCGGTCTCGGATTTGACCAGGTTGGAAATGATCGCGAGTTGGAAATGATCGGTTCCCTTCAAATTTACCTTAAGTTATTTAGAAAAAGAAGCATAAATCAATGACATTATGACATTACTTTTAATGGTTTTAAAATGAAAGTTGAAATGAAATTGATATCTTAAGAAACGATGATAAAACTACTCAAAAGTATTTGTTACAATGACCTAGTGTACAATAAAACCTTTTAGTTAATGTTAACGAGTCGCACACCACGGATACCTTTTAACGTCTTGCACGGGGCATCAGACACTTACATTGTTTAAAAATTTTCCATTTAAAGCTACTTAAAAAAATAAACTTATTGTGTGAAACATAGATTTTTTAAACCTGGGAGTTAATAAATCTGTCGGTATGGTTTCCTAAAGTAAAGGTTTATTTACTTTAAGTGGTATCTAACTTAAAAATTATATTTTCATTGTTTAAACCTTTTTTCAGTTAAAGTCTATTTTAAAAGTATCTAGTTCGATCAGTTATTTTTTAGATAGTTTCTATAAACATATAACAATAAAAAAACGTTGTTGTAAAAAATAAAATTAAAAGCTGTTTTGCATATATTAGTTTTCTTTATAAATATACTAAATATTTTTAGTAAGTTTTTTTTTAATGATATCTTGTGCATACTTTAGTCAGTTAAGCTTTACAAACTTATTTACAGAAATTAAAACCATTCTGACATTTATAGTAATACTTTATCTAGCACTACAATACAACAAAAAAAAATCACATTACAAAAGTTTCCGGAAAAAAATTAAGTTTGGGATATTTGACACAGTGATAATAACTATCCAGCTCGTATCGCCCGAAATTAATCCTCTCTTCCTTCTCACATTTTAATCCTTCTGAATCCAAAACAACATATTCATAGTTGCTAGAAACCACTATTATCTTGCTGCCAATCACCACCAATTTTGATACCGATATCTCCTTAACCCACGGAGCTCGAAGAAGAGCAAACTTCCCGCTGAAGAGATCAAAAACCTCACAACTTTCATCTCAATTGATCACGTACATTTTGCTCCCGATGCTCACCAAGGCGTGATAAAGTTTTTTCTCCTGCATGTCGGGCATGTCACGTGACCACTCACCTGCGCAGTGATCATACGCTTCAACGGATGTCGGACGAACATGACCTCCTGAGGTGACAATTCTCCCGTTGAATACGGTTGACTTGGTTACCTTCCTGTAGTGTTTGGTGTCTTCCAAATTCCTGAAACTTTTAGTGCTGGGATCAAAAAGGACAAAGTTAGTTCCTATTAAGTTATGTTGAAGACGGCTCCTGTAGGTTATTGACGCTTTACGTAGCGAGTATCCCCCAAAAATGTAAATCTTTCCCGCCAAACTGCAAGTTGAAAAATTATTGCAGTTTATCAAAGAATCGGGAAACCTTACATGCTCCCAGGATCTAGTCAAAACTGAGTAAGACCGCACCCACAAACTATCAAGTAAATCTTCGTAACCCAAGAAGTATATCATTCCGTTAGTTAGTTTTAAGTCATTTGTAAACTTTTATATTGCAACTTAAATATAAGAACAAATATTGAAAATAGAAATTATAGTGATAAGCTTGATGAGCACTGATCTAAAAAATAAATATGAACTATTCTAATTATTCATAGCCTAAACCGTCGAGCTAATTAAAATCTGTGCACACTTAATTGCAAAATAGAAATTTTGTGCTAATTTTAAACTTACTTTTTGTTGTATAACAAATATAGTTCAAGTTTATTTTGATTTTACTAATTCTCAGAACTACATACATAACAAGTATGTTGTTTATGATACTAAGTAAAATTCGTTTCGTTATAACTTAAGTTTAACTAAAATAAGTTGGAAACTTGCTTAAATTTGCTTAACAATTACTTGACACATATAGTTAAAAGCTCAAACTAAATATAATTTTTTTTGAATGAAACTTTTAAATTGCGTTTTATTTTGGTTGTAAAAGACTGTAACTTCTTCCTGTTAAAAATTTTTTAAATGATAATAAAGTTAACTAGCATAAAAATGTTTTAAGATAAATTGCCATAAATGAAACAAAATATTAAACTAAATCAACTAAATATCATTCAAAACATTCATCTTGAAGTAAAAAGCCAGTCTAAGATTTATTAAGTTAGCAGATATTTAAAACAATGTTGTTTGCCATTTATTGAAAGTTAATAAAACTAAATGTAAAACAACTTAAACAACTAAAAATTAAAATAACTTTAGAAAGACGAAACTGAGAGTGTTTTAAGTTTAATAATTGTCACAAATTAAGCAGAAACATGAAAAATAGTCTAAATTCATATTTAAAACCTATGTCACAATAATGTTTCGAAAAATTTCTTACATTGCTTTAGTTTAAAATAGACATGTATATGTGTAATATAACTAGCCTTGAAGTTATTATAAATAGTTAAGTGTTTGACAATCCTGTTTTTTATAGAATTAGCTTTCATTACCTGCTTTTAATCTAAAAGCATTTAAAAATATTTAGATCAAGTTGGGCTAAATTTTAATTAATCTTTTAAATTTGCATTAAAAATATAAATAACTACATTTCAAGTTAGAAGTAATTTTGGAAGGTATTATACACTAAAATTGGGAACGAGTCTAAGTTACACGAAAATCAAATTGCACGAGAAAAAAATTGCAAAGAGCCAAACTTGCACGAGGGTACAAAATTGCACAAAGACGATTATGCACCAAAGTCAATTTTGCACGAGAGTAAATAAATACAAAAAATTAAATAAAAAACAATAAATAAATTAAAAAAAAACTAAAACAAATTAAAATAAAAAGGTACCGACCGTCGATAAGGGTAACAGTGAAAGTAAAAAAAATAAAATAAAGTTTTAAAAAAAATTACTACATATATTAAAAAAATATATATAACCCGTGCAAAATAGTCTTCACATGCAAAACCATCTTCGTGTAATTTTGTCCTCTCTTGCAAGTTAGGCGCTATCTACTAAAATTAAACATAACTCTGTAATTGTTTAAAGCTTGTTATTTTTTTAAATATTTTGAAATTGTTGCATAATAAAATAAATTAAGTTAAATAAAATTCTAGTTGCAAAATAATTTAAGTAAAAATGACATTTCAATAATTTGCAACAAAAAGAAAGTTATTTTGAAACAATACTAGGAATGCTACTTTTTAAGACAATTTACCCTTTTTCTAAAATAGTAGTAAAAGCAAAATACTGAAAGAAGACATTGTTATTTAAGATCAAACATATAAACAATAATAGAATTATAAGAGACATCATATAAACAAATTCAAACATTATTTTTAAGGCCAAAAAGGCTTTCATTTCAAAAATCTAGGTTTGAATTAAAGAAAAAAAAGTCTGAACTTGATCAGACTAATATATAATTCTTTTACAGTCTGAATTTTAATTAAAATCTCAAAATACCTCAAACTAACTTATATTATTCAAATTACAGAATAGAAATTTTTGAAATGAATAACAATTATCAATTTTTTGTTTTAAATATTTAGGTTAAGTAAAAATTTGAAGACATATTCGGATAAATTTAATTTAACAGTTAAAATTTAATCGTTTTAAAATATATTTTAAAAAAACACTAACAATTAATTTATATTTTACAGGATATTGAATTTTTAATACATAATTTCTAAATTACATATCATTATGGTACAAAACACAAAAAAGAAAATTTTTAAGTAGATTTCAAGAATTTTCTCAAAATAGGAACATTAAATTTTTTTTTTCTTATAAATATTCTGATGAAACTAATGATATTGAAACATTATAATCATGAAGAATAAAAACTAAGATTGCTAGTTGATAGTTTAAGTAAAATTCGAAATAATTCATGATTTGTTATAAGGAGTATTAATATAAGTTGTGGCTTTCTTGAATCCAAAACAAAGTCATTCTGAAAAACCAATAAAAATTTTTGAGGTATAGCCAGTCAAAGTTGGAGGCAACAATAGGTTTCTTATGGGAGGCTATTTCTCAAAAACTAATTTGAATTTTAAAATCTGTAAACCCTGATCTGATCAAAAACCAAAAAAGGGTGTTTTCCCCCCTATGCCCTTAATTGCTTTTTTTTTTTGACAATATTAGGCAATTATATTGTTTACAATATTGTAAAACAAAGTCAAATTATATAGATATAGATTTTTTAAGAGTATTTTTTTAGATTAAACATACTAGGCTAAAACCATTGATTTTTAAATTATAATTAAGTTTTAAAAACATGGAAAATATTATTTTTCAGTTAGATATTGGTTGGAAAGTTGAAGGCAATAATAGGTTCCTTATGGGAGGATATTTCTCCAAAATTAATTTGAATTTTTAAAATCTGTAATCCCTGATCTGATCAAAAATTAAAAAAGGGTGTTTTCCCCGCTATGCCCTTCATTGCTTTTTTTTGACAATATTAAGCAATTATATTGTTTACAATACTGTAAAATAAAGTCAAATTATATAGTTATAGATTTTTTTAGAGTATTTTTTTAGATTAAACTTACTAGGCTAAAAACATTGATTTTGAAGTTATAATTAAGTTTTAAAAACATGTAAAATAATATTTTTCAGTTAGATATTGGTTGCAAAATTGAAGGCAATAATAGGTTCTTTATTGGAGGATATTTCTCAAAAATTAATTTGAATTTTTAAAATCTGTAATCCCTGATCTGATCAAAAATTAAAAAAAAGTGTGTTTTCCCCCATTTGCCCTTAATTGCTTATTTTTGACAATATAAAGCAATTATGTCATTACAGTAATTTATATTGTTTAAAATATTGTAAAATAAAGTCTAATTATATAGATATTGATTGTTTAAGAGTATTTTTTTGATTTTACAAATTAGGCTTAAAACATTGATTTTTAAATTATAATTATGTTTTAAAAAGATGGAAATTAATATTTCTTCAGTTAAATATTGGTGCAACATTACCTTAAGTAATCACCTAAATGTTTATAATAATATCATTGCCACTCTTTGAATCAAAAAATTGTTCTACATTTGGCAAAAAATTGTCTTGAGTCATCTTTATTTTTTTCAAATCTAAAAGAAAGTTTTTTTTTACTCTTTAAAACATTAAAAACTAAAAAAAAAACAAGTTATAAAGATAATAGGTTATAACAATTTAAAACCCTATGGAAAGCATACATTTTTGCAGAGGGGAGAGTGAATTCAGATGATTTTCTATTTTTACAAAATATCAAATGACACTAAATAAACTAAATCACATTCAAAATATAGAAAAAAGTGTTCTAAAATTATAAAAAATACTTTAAATGTTTTGTGTTTTTCTTATAAAAACAAAACATCCTGAGTTACCCTAGGTTTAAAAATAAAATTCTTACACCCTGAGAAGTCCTAATAAATACTGAGATTTCAAAAACTTCAATATATCCTCAATTAACATATTAATATTTCAAAATTGTATGGTTATATTTAATTACTGGTTCAATAAAAATTAAACACATATTTAACTTTGATACATAGATTATCATACATGAATTTAGTTTTTTTATTAACTTATTAATATACTTGAATATATTAATATCTAGCTTGTAAAATTTTCCCAGTAAATTGTGTAATTATGTTTGATTTTTCAACAAAACTAAAATGGCTTCTGTAGGTTCATTTTTTTTTAAGGGATTTTATCAATAAGGTAATATTGACAAAAATAAGGGACAAATATTTTTATGAATCAATTAAAAGAAAAGCTTTAAAGTCTTTCATAAACATAAAGCTAAGTTTTGAAACCACTAGAAAAGTTTATTTCAAGTAAATAAGCTAGTGTATAACACTTTATTAATTAATACATGTTCCGTTTTTTGAAAAAATTAGTGCTGGTTCTGTTTAGCAAAGCTACTCTTTTATGAAAAACAACAAAACTAAAATATAATAAGAATCTTTCTGAAATTTTTTCTGAAATTTTCTGAAATTTTTTTTCGACAATATTTGTGGTGCAAAGGATTTTATAAACTTAAGTCTGTAGCATTTAGTGATTTTTCATAAAATAATTATTGTTTAGGCATTTTCATAAAAATTCTAGTTTTTAAGTTTTATATATCAAAAATTAAGTAAAACTTTTTTAAATAGATTAGTTATATAGAATTTTTTCTACAGTTAAAATTATTTATTCAAATATATTTAATAACTAATAAACATAATTACAATAAGTAATACGACAAAACTATACAAATAGGTTAGCGTAAACCTAAGTATTAAAAAAAAATAACTTTTTGGTCACCAAATTTGCCTTTAATAAATAAAGCAAACAAAATAATATCTAAGCGCTAAACTAAAATAAAAACAAACAAGATTATTAAAATTATATGATTTTTAAAGAACAATAAAATAAGAAAAGAAAAACAATAAAATATTAATAATTGTTAAAGCTTACGTGACGAACCGAAATAATAGCTTCGAGTTTTAGCGTGAACAATATTATTTGTTTGTATGACTTTAATTAAAGTTGTTGGACAATTATGCAAAATATTATTTTCTTTAAGTGTCCAAAATTTTTGTAGTTTATAGAAACTGATATTTTCACTTGATATTATGTTTTTCCCTTTAAAATTACAACAACTAAATAAATAAAACTAGTTTCCAAAATAAATGCTAAGTTAGAATGATTTCTGTTTCTGATTTCTTGATTGAACTGGAAACAACTTTTTTGCAGGTGTTGGCAAGTATGAGAGATCGCGTGATCTAAAGTTCAAAGTCCATCCGAAATTTTAGAAAAAGAATCGAAAAACTATAAATTCGCCTAAATAAATCTATCTTTCTTGGTTGAATTTATTCACAAACTAATTACAAGAATGATAAAGTCTGTAATACAAAACATAATTAAAACTAGGTAAATACCTATACATCTCCCCCCAGATTAAAAACGATTAACTTACCTAGCTAAACAAAATTATTTTAAAACAATTTGTTACAACTTAAACACATTTTTCAAGTCTAAAATTCAACAAAATTAAATTTTAAAAGACTTAGTTCACTAATTTGTTAAAAAAAAACTACAACTTAAACGAACAAATTGTAACAAAAAATTTGAGACTTACTCTTTACTTTTCTTCACTCAGTTGCTGAATACAAGCATTCAAATACTTAATTTCTCCGTCGACTTGAACTTTTCAGCTTTGAAGAACGAAACCACACACCATTCATCTTAGTACCTTGAAACTTCACTTAATTTGCCATCAACAGCTTTCAATTAAAACATCTTTATAATAATTTCGACTTCAAACAAAGTAGAAGGTGTATTACTGATTGCATTAAACACTGAGGAAATACTGCTTCAATTATTTTCCAAATACTCGATACCAACCAACAGTTTGAATTTTTGAAAGCCAATGTCTGCGTCCTCATCCAAGATTACTTTGAACGGATGGCTACAAGTCTGCTGCAAAGTCAACTACAAACTTTATGACGTCACCATTAGACTGAAACTCATTCATTAGTTAAACCATAAAACATTAATTTACAGTAAACATTCCAACTTGACAATAAATGATTATCAGTAACATCGGTGTCACGAAGCTTTTGAAAAGCATCAAAAGTCTTACACGGAAACGCTGCAAATAATCCGATAATTTCATACATTCATCCCGGACACATTATTGTTTGCAAGTAAACTTTGGTGGTATGTTTGCTCTTCTGTATAAAATATAAGTCAAGAAAATATAGATCAAAGCAAATCCGAGCCATTCCAGTTCAACATCAATTTTGAAGAAAACCTTTAGTACAGAGGGAAATTACACAATGCTTATTCAAAAATAATCTTCCTTCTGGAAACACAGAACATCAAAACTTTTTTTGACATTTTTTTTCTCAATTTTACCAGAAAAGAAAAACTTTTACAGTGGTATGTATGCTTTTCTCAGATAAGGGATACTACTTAGAAATTTGTAAATAGGAGGGGTAAATCTCTTAGAAACTTACGATTTTGAACAGTTAAGCGACTTGATCCATCAACCGTGACAACACATTGATGGCAGTCCTTCACTTCCACCACCACTCCATTTTTACCCCCACTTGCTAGGAAAGTTGCCTGTTTGATTTAGAATCACGACATGATCACCGCAATTCAAATGTGGCAAAGATCTTGTGTTCTCACTTAAATTTTCAAGAGACTTAACAAAACGAATACTGTGAGATTCTTTTTTTTTATTCCAAACGTCACGCATTATTTTTGAGATCTGCAGGTTATTGTAAGTCATAACACTCTTTCTGACTCTTTCAAGGTAATGACTTCTTATCATTTGGAGGTAAGTGAGGACTGCTTTGAGAATTGTGCGGTTTTCGTCGCCATCCAGTGTGTTGAAATACATTTTCTGTCCCTATACCTCCTTTTTCTTCTTTATGTTTTTAGCTCGAACATATTTTTCCTACGACCTCGGCTGCGAAAGCCATCAAAATTTTACAATCCACAAACTAGAAGTGCATTTGACTCATCAATATAATTTTGGTGACATCGATATACTTTTTTACAGGACATTATTCAGCATTCTTTACTAGTAGAATACTCAATATACCTCATATTTTTACTGCTCGAAACAAATTTATCAGTTGATTTATTAAATATGCCACAAGTTATTTTACCACTTTGTTTTTGTGTGGTTTTCTTGGAAGATTTGTATGATAAAATTGAGGCTGTAACAATGGGTTTTGACATTACACCACGTGCTATCTCTTTTCCTTCAATAAATCCGATTATCTCATTGACATTTCTCTCATCTGGACTTTCCCATCCTAGCACCTCTTCACGGATATCCTTATCGGCTAAACCTGTTACCATGACATCTTTTAGGATTATGTCTGTAAAATCTATCATTTGATTACAGCCATCCTTTAGGCATTTACATGTGTGCAAGCATGTACTGGCTTTTCCCTTTAAACGGGCAGCAAATAATCTAATGTTTTCAATTAAATCCTGTCTTGCACTAAGAAAGTCTGATCGTCGTACAACAACTAAAACAGGAATAACTGCAAGCTGCTTGATCATCCTTAAAAGCTCATGCTCACTTAAATATACTACATCTTCATGTCCTTTCAGAAAAGCATCGCCTAGGTTAAACACATAATTTTACTCTAACTAAAGGAGAACTTTAAGATCTAAAGTTTGGTAGCATTTTCCAACTGATTGGTAAACGATACTTTGTTATTTATTTTAAGACTGAAGTGTTGGCTATTGTCCAATTGAATTACTAGAGTAATTTTTGATGTTCTTAACTAAACACTTGGTCAGAAAAAAAATTTACTCAAAGAACTTACATAAACAATTTTTTTAATTAAATTTACCTTGTAGCTAAACAATTTTTACCCTAAAAATAAATTAAATAAAAAACTGTTGCTTGATTCTTTTTAAAACTACTAAAACAACTTGTAGACATTAACAAAATAATGATAAAACTAATGATACTTTATTAGGCGAATAAAATCACGAAAAAATTTATGCAAATTGTTATAATCTAGCAAAAACATTTCATGAATACATTTCATCACGAAATAAAGCCTTTTTTACTGACGACTTAACGCTACAATTCTTTACATTTCTATAAGTTTCTGCATACAGCAAGTTTTATATAAATGTATCATATAAAAAACAATGGTTTTGTGACATCGTACATCAGAGTTTCCAAAAGTGGATGAAATTGGAAATGATGGTGGGAAAAATTGATGTGTATAGTTGCCTTAATCTAAAGCTTTTTTGTTTATTTCCATGTAATTTACATGAGCACCAACAAAAAATTCTAAATCAAGGCAACTATGCTGATCTGTGTTTATTTTTGCCTCAGGTGTTTCGGGATGGCGATCTTTGTCTCAATATTGTCGCATCCAAGCATCTGTGTGTCGTTAGTTCCTCTAACAGCTTCATTTGCTTCCTCCTTGGTGGCAAACTGAACATAGCCATGACCTCTGGACATTCCGTCAGGATGAAAACATACCTAGACAGATTTTTAATGTGTACTGGGTTGTTTTTTTAATTTTTTCATTATATTACTTCTTTCACTGATAAAACTAAGGTAGTTTACATAGATAACAAGTTTTATAACTAAATAATAATAACGTAGGATATAAAAATGGGGTAGCTAAATTAGACAGTTATAAAATATTTATTTATTTACATATACTGCTACTACTATATAAAGAATATGTTAATTGTATAATAAATATTCAACAGAAAAAAAACTTAGAAGTATTACAAAACAGTAATTCATGAAACAAATATTAAATTAGTTTTCAAAACGGTTATTTTAAGAACAAAAATAACCTTGGCCTCCACGATTCTCCCATACTGTTGAAATTCTTCTCTCAGCTTGGCATGACCTACGTAATCAGCCAGGCCTCTGACGTATACACTGGTTCCTGGTTCATGACGTATTGGTGCGTGACGTGGAACGAAAGTTGGCATAGGAGCCGATGAAACGAAAGGTGGCATAGCAGCTGATGGAGCGAAAGGTGGCATAGCAGCCAATGGAGCTAAATTAGGCATAGGAGCCAATGGAGCGAAAGGTGGCATAGGAGCCGATGAAGCGAAAGGTGGCATAGGAGCCGATGGAGCGAAAGTGGGCATAGGAGCCGACGGAGCGATGATAGGTATATGAGCCAATGGAAATAAAGCAGGCCTAGGAGCCGACGGATCGATAGGCTGCCTTGAGGCTAGGGCTCGCATGAAAGCCGATGGATCAATATCACTACGAAGCCTGATAATTTGAGGTGGGTAAAACAAGGTTGGGTCTGTAGGATTTTTCGGTTTTATGCCATAAGTTCTGTTAATTTCCAGTTCTATAAATATTTAATAAGTTTAAAATTTGTAGGTAGAATTTATAGGTCAAAAAAAGTAGGTTATACTTTTAAAAATTTAAGAGACAACACAACTACTGGAGTTTGATAAGAAAATATTACACTACATAAATATTAAAGGAACGACTGAACTAAGATTTGAGTTGTTAAAAAACCTTTGGTTTAAAGTCGAATTAAATATAATTTTCATAAAATAGCGGTTTTCTAAAACTTAATGTGAAAAATATATAAAAATTTGAAAAAAAATAACATGACGTGAAAACTTTTAATAACTTTCCATTTTTAAAGTTCTAATTAACAAAATTTCAACAACAAACCTTTCAAATTGTTATCTATCAATATTCTGCTGAACACAACATCAACTGATGATTTTTCTGCAAACTGAATCATCACTTTGTTCCTCACCCCTTCACATTTTTTAATCTCACCGTATATCTAAAAAAGAAAGAGGTCACTTAAATATTTTCCTATGATAAACACTTTAAACTAAAAACTATGAAATGTAACTATTGATTCTACAATTTGATGGCATGACAACTTTAACAGCTTTTTGACCAATACAAAATATATTTTATGCTTACCTTGAAAATTTCTTTAAAGTAATCTTTAGTTTTGTCTCCTAATGCAACATAAATCCTCTTTTCTTTATCCATTTGCAGTTCTTCTTTTGTTCTGTACTTACATACAGTAACCTGTATAACATGTATATTTTCATTAAGTTTTTTTTAAACTGCAATTCAGTGGCAAGCAAGAGTGCTAAAAAATATTTAAACTCGATTTTAAATTTAACAATTAAATAGGAGAATGAAACCATCAATTAAACTTCTAGTTAGAACTACTTATTAACTTTGATTGTCCTTTAGTCAAATAGCAGTATAAATTACCTAGAAATTTATATCAAGAGCCAAAATTTTAACTTGTTCTTATTTAAAAAAAACTTACCAATCTTTCATATAGAATAGTGTTGTGATATTTTTCAACGCACTTGTCTGCTTTACTTATAGATTGAAATTCCACGATAGCATATCCTTTTGAAACTTCATTTCTATTTTTTGCTATCTGTTATAATATTAATAAGAATGAAATCATTGAAAGTGAATAATATCAAAACGATCTTAAAGTTATTAAATTTACTTGTTATTAAAAAAACATTCATTGATATATACATACATTTATGTTTACTTATTAGGTTTAAGTCTTGTTTATTTTATCTGATTGCTACTAAGATTTCTAGCACTTTGAAACAAAGTTAATCAATATAATATTATAGACAATTACATAAAAAAAAGCTTATAAGTTATCAGTCATGAATATTAATAAAATTTACCTTGCAACTTTTCACATTTCCAATGGATGAATTCAAAAATTCCTCAATGTCACTTGCGCTGATGTTTTTGTCAATGTTGTTTATGTATACTTTGTTTTCCATTTTATAAAGTTTTATTAGTTTTTCTACGCTGAAGTTTATTCAATTACACAAGTTAGACATTAACAAAATACCAAAAACAATTTTTTTATTTAAAAATTTTAAATGTAGAAAGAATAGTCAGCAATTAATAGTTTTAAGTGAAATAGATATAAACACAAATGAAGAAATTGTAGTGTACTGACATAGGAAATATTTTGTAATTGAGTTAATATTAAAATTTTGCAATTTCAGATGAGCAATAAAAAGGTCTGAGGTAAAATTGAAGGTAAACATTCCTAACTAAACTTTTTAGTTTGTTCCTAATAATGAACATTTAAGACATTATAAATAAAAATAATTTTATAGTACTTTTATTTTAGTAACATACCACAAACAATTATTTGACTGTTGTGTTAAACTTAAATTCAAAGGTTTAAACAGATAAAAACATAAAACAATAATTTTGAAATGTAAACTTATTTTCTAACAGTCCAAAAAACAATTCACCATATTTGTAAACTTAACTTGTACAAGATTCATAAATAGCTTCATGCTTAGGGCAATAATGGCAATTATGGTAGTGAGCACATTTCCCAGATGCTAACATTGCTAAGATTGCTAATATTGCTAACATAAACAACTTAACACTGAATACTAAATAAAATAATGATTTTTTAATTTAAAATTTTGTGCCAGAGTAGTTTGTGGCTTTCAATTGATTGAAGTCTTACAACTATGTTACTATGCGTATTTGCAATTTAAGCTTGAATTCTAGAGTTTATAAATCTAGTTGCATTTAATTTTATGCATTGTATAATTATTCCTAATGAAAGAACAATGTCTACTTGAAAAATAAATGCAACAATTAAACTCGTGAAGATATCTTTAATTGAAACATAAACATATGTTCTAATTTTTTTATATTAAGTTTTCCCACTGTTTAATTATAAGAAAACTTGATACAGAAAAGTAAAATTTCTTAACTAAATTAAAAAAAAAAAACTAGAAATTAGTTTACAAGTCTATGTCTAAACTTAGTTTAACATAGAATTATTTCTTAGGATTACAAAATATCAACTCCATAGTTTTTAATTAGGTTTGATAACTTAGCTAAAAAAAGGAAAAGTTCTAAACAGCAATTAAAAGTAAAATCAAAACAACTCCTTACCATTAATTAAATTTATTCTTACTTTTCTAGCTAAACTCTTCTGAAGTTAATAACTTATTACACTATTATTATTAAATTAATTATTATTAGCTTCTTGAAATTATACATAGACAGCTTCAAAATATATTTAAAAAAAACTGTCTGACTAAGGATGTTACGTGACTATCCTTCTCTTAATCTGAACCTTACCATATTATAAACTAAGAAATAGTCGTCAAACAAGAAAATGAACATTGTGGCTTTTTTAGTATATTTTCAAAGGAGCTTATTTTAAATACCAACCAGGGGCAGAGATGTTAAAATGCTAAAAGTTACTATGGTAATTCAGCAATGAAGTGTTTTATTTTTGGTTTGTTTTAAGTTAGTAATTTCACGCTTGAGTAAACAAAGCAGAGCTTTTTAACATGTCTGACCAGGGGCGTTGTTTGGATTAGCATTAGAGCACTACAGCAGAAACCCTTAAAAAAAGCTGAAATACCTATTATATTGTTATAAATAAATAAAAATAATACTTTTCATAAACACTTTTGTTCAAAAATAGTTTTTTTTAAGTAATTTAATTTTATTTAGTAAAATAAGCATATAGTTTTAAGTAAAGTAGGTAGAAACAAAAATGCAGAAATGGTTGTAAACTAACAGGAGAAATGTTTGGTAACGGAGTAAATAGTAAACATTTTAAGGTCTGCACTGATTTATAAATAGTCTGCGGTGAAAGTTACAGACTTAAAGCTTTATCTAAAATTCATTTTATAAAATATTTCAGTTTTATACCTGATCTATTACTCTTCTTTTTAGTTTCAATTAACATTTAGTTTAAAACATTTGATAATTATAAATTTTTTATTTGGCCTTTAATTTGTACAAAAACTCCAAGCAAGCTAGATTTTAATATTGAGTTAAATAAAATTATAAAACATCATTCTAATATGCGTGAGTTAACTTGCACATTATTCAAATTCAAAGAAGACTTTTCGTGTTACATTTTGAAAAAGTACTTTTTCTATGATTTTCTATAGAGAAGAGATTTGGAATTTTTATATTTAATATTAAATATTTAACATACAGTTTTTGTCAAACAGGAAATTGTAAGGATACCAACACAACACGAACATCATGGTTCACTTTAAAATAATTGATGGATATTTTTAACTATACTTATGTGAGGGAAATAAGTTGTAAAAAACCTAATGAAATTTAAATGTTGCCTAGTAAAGAGACAAAAATTAACAAATAAAAACTCGTGAAGATATCTTCTTTATAAAGCATAATGTATTTTATTTTATTTACTTCTTTTTTTTTTTTAATTTTTTAACTTAAAGAAAAATAGATATAAAATTATAGTTAAAATTTTAATTTAAGTTTCTAAAAAAGGCATGAAAGTAATTTACAATCCTATGCATCAGGGCTGCCATTCGCTTTTTCAAAATTTTTTTCAGGTTTTTCAAATTTCTTCCAGGTTTTTAAAAGTAAACATTTTTGGTCTATCTTAAGTTTTTAATTAATTTCTATAAAAGAAACTGTGTAAAATAGTACAAAACTATTTAAAAGATGCTGTAAAGTTACTTTTAATATCTTTTTAAATAAAAAAATTTGATGATGACAAAAAAATCTTATATATATGATGGATTTTTTGTGTCAAATTGAAGTTTTAGTACTGAAAATGTTAAAATTATCAAAAATTCCAGGTTTTACCAGGTTTTTTGAATAAAATTCCAGGTTTTTCCAGTTTTTTTTTCAAAATTTCTCAAAATCCAGGTTTTTTCAGGTTATTTTTGCCTAAATTGTCAAATTCCAGGTTTTTCAAGGTTTTTCAGGTATCTAGGTAAAGTGGCAACCCTGATGCATGTACATAGTTTAATTAAAAAGGCACCTTAATTAACCTTTAGGTTTATAAAATCTACTCTACAAATTTTTATAAAAGTTAAATCATGTTCTAGTAAGTGTAAATTCCTAAAAGCATTTAATAATTGAATAAAAATATATTCTTACTATCAATTTAATTTATACCTTTTTTCAAAATAACATCTACTAATGCTAATAGATGAATAGACTAAAGTTATTAACTTGATTATTATTAGCTTCTTAAAACTATACATACTCAAAACTAAATAGTTTAAAAAAATCTTAAAAAAAGTACTGACTGACTAAAGATATTATCTGACTATCACTAGTTTTAATCTTATCTTACCATCTTCAACTTTGAATAAACAAAATAAATGGTTGCCAAATGATAAATTGACATTTTGGCTTTTTTTAGTATTTTTTTAAAGGAACTTATTTTAAATACCAACCAGGGGCGTTGTATGGGTTGGAGCCAGGCATGGTAAAATTTGAAATCCTTTAATTACAGCTGTTTTATTGCTATAGTAACCAGAATGCTAAAGTAACAAAATATAGCTAATTTTTTTTCTCATATTTTACATTGGATAAAATTACATAAGCTAATCTTTACTACTTTTGTTGTTATAAACTTGTTAAATGTTAAATGAAATATGTTTTAATTTACAATGTTAAAATAATTTTAACACTTTGATTGTAAAGCTGAAACAGTTCATAATTATATTTTTACATATTACCTTATCATTTTTTTCATTAACAAAAAAATGAAGTTATTCTTAAATTAGTTTTGGCTTAAAGTTTTAAAAAAAGAATAGAAAATTTTTTAAACATAAAATATTTTTTTTGTAGCTAAACCTTTTATTCAACATTATTACTTATTAAATATTATTATTTTTTGTATTAATTTTCAATAAAGTTAAATACATAAGTTTTTCAAGGTACATTAGACTTAAACGTTTTAACATCTTTATTAATCAATAAAAATTAGAAACAACATTTTTAGCGAAATAATTTAATGTCTTCCTTACAGTAAACAAAAATAATTTTTGTTTTGTGCATGCTTTGTCAACAAATGAGAGTTGTAAATTATAGGCTGAAAATTGTTATAAAAAAATAACTATAGAGTATTAATTTGTGGCTATAAAATAAATCACAGGTTTAAATTATAAAACTAAAAAGATTTTAGCTTTAATTAATTTGGATATCTTGAGAATGAAAAACCTATCTTAAGATTAAAAATTAGTTATTATACCTATTTTAAAAAAGTTTATTTACATTTGAGATTAAAAATCGTACTGTCGGGGATTTTTTGATAGTGATATATTTAATTTGCGACGCTTGTTACCATGTAATGCTCCAATGCTCCAACTTGGAGCATTGGAGCATTACAGCAGAAACCCTTAAAAAAGCTGAAATACCTATTTAAATGTTATATACTAACGAAACTATTTTTTTTATAAGTATAGTACTTTTGTTTAGTAAAATAAGTATATAGTTTTAAGTTAAGTAGGTAGAAACACAAATGAATAGAATAATTGTAAACTGACAGGAGAAATATTTGGTAACCGAGGAAATACTAAAAACTTTGCGGTCAGCAGTGATTAATAAAAAGTTCTTAGACATAAGTGACAGATTTAAAACTAAAATTGAACTTCATTTTATGAAAATGTTTCAGTTTTATACCTAATCTGTTACTCCAAGTTATCCTAAAAACAAATATATTAAAAATAAGCACTCTGCTAATCTATACTTTTATTTGTTAAATACTTGTAACTAAAGCTCCTAATTAGTTTCAATAAACAACTAGTTAAAAATCTTTTATACTACTTGGCATTTAAAAAAAGTTTTCATTTTATACTTATCAAAATTTTAACTTAAAAAAAAAGTCCCAGCATAAACTGGTTGTAATTGTAATTTTTTGTTCTAAATCCCAACAATAAATTACATGCTTAAATACCAAAAAAAAACATTTAACAAAATAAATAAGCAAAAAATATAATTAAAAGCGACAAAAGATTTTTAAAGATTCTATTTAGCCTTTTAAGTAACACAAACGTCAAAGCAAGCTAGATTTTAAAGTTGAACTATAGAGAATCATATTAATATGCGTGAGTCAACTTGAAATTTATTCAATTTCAAAAAAGTTTTTCTGTTAGATTTTGTAAAATACTTTTTCTATGGTTTTCTTTAGAGTGGAACTATTCTATACTTAATATTAAATATACAACAAAGAGTTTTTTTTTAAGTTAATTATTTGTAGTATTTTTATTTTAAAAACATAACTTGTTACTTCTAGCTCTGTACGCTTAAACTAAATTTTTGCATAGGTAACGCAAAAACACAGTTTTACTATCTATTTTTATAAAAGTACCTAATTAGTTACAGCTTAATGAATAACTAGGTATATTAAAAAAGCTTATTGAGAACTAGATTTGGTTAACATAAATTTTTAAGTTATGCATCCTAAGATGTTACTTTAGCTCTCCTAGCTACATATTAATATATTGGATAGCCTAGGTTAAAAACAACTTTGTTCCCAGAATGTTTCTAATTAAAGTACCTAATTCATTCGTGTTAATAAATATCTAAAAAAATTAAAAGTAAATAATTATTCTGTATAGTTTTTATGATGTTTGATCAAAGTAAACAAAAAATAAGTACCTGTTTGATATTTTTCTTAAAATGCTAAAAACTGAACAAAATATTTTTAATTAAACTCAAATAATGAAATAGTTTAACATAAAGCTAAAGTGTAATGTATCCAGAGAAAAATGGTTGATGTATTTAAAGGATTTTTTTTAGAAAATACTTAAAACTTAATAAGGTATTGTTATTTAAGAATAACTAATTAATATTATTAAATAAATCTGAATGGTATTGTATTCATAGCAATATATTTAATGTATTTAGAGTAATTTTTTTAGAACTTGCTTAAAAATTAATAAGATATTGTTATTCAAGCATGAATAATGAAAATAATCTTATATGAAGCTTGAGGATAATGTATTCAGAGGAAAATAGTTAATATATTTAGAGGAATCTTATTATAAAATGATAAGAACTTAATACGGTATTGTTATTCAACCATGACTAATAAAAATAATCTTAGATAAAGCCATAGGGTTATGCATTTAGAGAAGGGTATTTAATTTTATTTTTTATTACCTTCCTCGATTACTTTGAACATTCAAGAGTAATTTAAACTTTATGTTTTAAAAGCTTGTATAACCTGATATACTTAAATCTTATTATAAATGGTTTCAAAGGTATTTATAGTAAGCTAGTAAAAACGTCAAAAAAACTGATTGCTTAAACATTTAAGTTTTTTCGTTAGTATTCAAAAAAATAGTTATTTACTTGGTAATTCAATATAATTAAAAACTTTATCTTGAAAATAGTCAAAAATAATTTCATGTATAAGGGAATTATGCTAGTGACCACATTTCCCAGATGCTAACGTTGCTATACCAACTAAACACTGAATAATAAATAAAATGATGTTTGTATTAACATAAGAATTTGTGTTAGACTAGTTTTTGGCTTTTTCATTAAAATCTTACAACTATGCTACTGAACGTATTTGAAATTAGACCTTGAACTTTAGGGTTCATAATTCTATCAGTAACAAACTCTATGGTTTTTGCATTTAACTTTTCAACACTAGATGCAATAAAATTTAAGAATACGAAACCGTAACTTAACTCTGTACCAGACTTGTCAAATGAATATTTTATAATTAATTTTTTACTGTATATGAATATCTTTCTTAGGGTAATACCCTACTTTTTAAAAATATAATGAATGAAATTAACTTGGATACTAAATCAAACAACAAGCATAAAGTTAATTTCATAGGCAAATTAATTAATTTTTCAAAAAACATTAAACTTTAAAGTCAATTATTTTCCTTATCTTAAAAGCTATCTAAAATTTTTTTATTTTATTTTAGAGAACGCACCTTCTTTTTTAAATTAAAAAAAAATTTGGTTTTGGATTGGAATTATTTCATGGGGTCCCCTCAAAAATAAAGGTTTTTTTTTTGTTTTTTTTTCATTATTATTGCCTTAAAACAAAAAATAATTTTTTTTATTATTATTTTTCCCTTATTTTGCATGTTATTTAAACTGTTAAATGTTTATTTTATAAATAATCTTAATATCTTTTACGATTTGGCCCTAAATCAAAAGGATGTATATTACACTATCATTTGCCTTGGCCATTTCCTAGATAAAAAATTGATAAAAGGAAAAAAAAATTAATAACAATGTGAATTACAACAAATTAAATTAAATTATTACTTTGTATGTATGACATACTTTTGCAGTACTTTAATCTTTTGTTGGTATCTTTAGTTGATTATATTCTAGATAATTTTCAATCTGAAAAGCAAGTATTTTAAAAGTATCTGAAATCTTTTGAATCTGTGTTTGAGTTTAAAAGTAATCTTCTTTCCCCTAAACTTTGTGTATTTAAATTTAATTTTTATAAAATTTAGCCATATTTAGAATAAAGTAACAAAGTACTTTTTTTATGTTATTATGTTAGTTATTTGCAGAAGCTTGTATTACCAAAATATTAATACTTAACTATCTACATGATATGTTTCATTTAAATTTTATAGCTGTTCTACATTTTTTTAACTTTAATCTGTCTTATTAAAATATGTTTTAAAGATTCAATAATGATTATAAATAGTAAATGTTTTGAGAAGTTATCTACTGCAATACATTAAAAACAATTTAAGAAACTCAAAGTCATTTTCAGTGCACTGCTTAATCAGCAGCTTCATCATGTAAATTTATAGAATAAAAAACAACACGAAACTTTGACTACTTTTAATTTAAGAAACTCGTTTATAATACTAGAATTCGCTAGTCTTTATATAATTTTTAATAAACATTCTAAACATGTATCTATACACATTTAAACTACTAATTACCAATATACATTTTATTTTCAAATAATATGAATAAAACTGTTTTACACAATTAAATGAAATATTCTAGAATTAAATATTAATATTTTCAGATCAACTTACATAGCCATGGAATTTTTTTGCTGAAAATTTCCTAATACTTTAAGTATGATAAAAGAGGTTGGAAGAGAGTTCAAGCTTTTTCAACCCGCAAAACAAAAACTGTTATTGTGCAAACAATGTGTTTAAATTTAACACATTATCATGTAGACAGTGTTACAATACAGGAAAACAAGCTATATTTTAGGTGTAATAATATTTATTTTCATATGTTTTTATTTTGTCAAAGTTGTTAAAAGGTTTAACGTTTTAGGTATTGTTTAAGAACGTTTTTTATTTTTTCCTTTTCATATTTAAAAATTAACACTTCAAGTTAAAAATATTAACAAACAGTAAGTATGTTTTAGAGTTTTTTTTTATCAATATCATACACAACAATTCTTCAAGCAAAATTCATAAATTAATTTTGTTAAAGTTTTCAGTTTTTACTATAAGTGTTCCTTTGAAATTTTTTTCTGTTTTTTTGTTTCATTAATTATAAAACTTTTTTTTTGTAAGTTTTAATATGAATATTACTGTTTTATTATATTTAAAACATTTTGTGCTTTGTGAAATGTTTATTAAATTACAGTAAATAATATGAAAAATGCATTAGTTTCAAGCTCATAGATATGAAATATTTTAATTGTAAACATTTACCTCTCATATATTAGTTTGTAAATTTATAGTTTTATAGTGTAAAAAAAAAATTTATGACTAAAATTTAAATGACAAAATTTATTTATTCTTGTTAATAACTGATATTCATAAATTAATTTTGTTAAAGTTTTCAGTTTTTACTATAAAGTGTTCCTTTGAAAAGTTTTTCAGTTTTCAGTTTTAATTTTTTATAAGTTTTAATGCGAGTATTACTCTTTATTATATTTTAAACTTTTTGTGCTTTGTGAAATGCTTATTAAGCTACAGTAATCAAGATGAAAAGTGCATTAGGTTTAAGCTCATAGATATGAAAGATTTAATTGTAAACATTTACCCCTTATATGTTAGTTTGTAAATTTATAGTTTTATATTGTTTAGAATTAACATATATTTAATATTTAAATGAAAACAGTTATTTATTCTTATTAAAAAAACTGTTTTGTAGAAATAAACCAATTTTTGCACCTTTTAAAATTATCTTTCATAATAATAATAAAATTTAGTTTGAGGTTGGTAAACAATTGTTAACAATCGCGCTTAGTAGAATAAAATTATTTTTAAGTAGGTAAACTTTAAATAAAAGAAAATTAGTTATAATTCAATTTAAGCAAGCATCTTAAAATGAAAATGTTCAGTTACCAAAAAAAGAGATTTTAAATCCATAGATAAAAGAAAATATTTCATTTTCAATATTTAAATTATTATTAAGTTTATTTTAATATTAAAATAAATAAAATTTTAATCTAATAAAATGGGTAACAAATAACAGTAGAGAAATTTTTAATACACAAAAAGTTATTCAAACATTCTTAACCCATAAACGTAAGGAAAAATATAGTTGAGAACCGCATAAAAGTGCATTGCAAACTTTTTCTTTAGCTTGTTCTCTCAATTTTTGGACTTTTTTCTTTTGTTTACTATAGCGCAGTGCTTCTAAAATGGGGTTCCGCGGAACCCTAGGGTTCCACGAAGCCTTTCGAATTTAAAAAATAAATTAAAGAAAAAAATATAAATTATAAAACTTCAAAAAAAATAGAACACATAAAATGGAAAACATATACAATTACAGCATTCATTGATCTGCTTAGTTTGTATCTAGCGGTAGGACTTTTAATGGGTATTCATTATTAAAAGGTGTCCTGGTTGTGCAAAGCTTAGGTTAATAATAATAGGTTTCAAATAGAAGGAACTTTTAGATTTTTGGATATGTGCAATTTCAGAGTACCCCGTCTTAGCAAAGCGTGCAGTAAAATTTATTTTACCATTCACCACCACTTATCTTTGCAAGTCCGGCTTTTTGCATATAACAAACATTAAAACGAAGCAAAGGAACTGTATGCTGACTCCAATCTTATCTGCCTGTCTCCTTCTCAGTCTATCCAAAATCCGGCCGCGCATTGACATGCTTGTTGATAAGAGACAAGTTTAAGTTTCGCACTAAATGTTTTTCATTTATTTTTTGGTAGACATCTTACCCGTTTATTACAGTAATCTGTGAATTCGATTAAGCTCATGTTCATTTCGTTATTGTTTGTAGCTCTCATTTTGTTTTTATTATGCAAGGAAAGATTTTTATGACGTTGCGATTAACCATGTTTGTTTTCGTTTATTTATTATAGAATCATAAAATACCTATTGCCTCTGGCGCACTTTGAGTTTGACTCGACTTAATACTATTACAATTGGTATGATTTCTAATAATGATATAGTTTTGCTAAAAAAATAGTTTTTAACTGAAATTATTTTGTTTTTTACAGGAAATATTATATTAAACATTTTATGTAAAATTAAATTAGCGGTTCCGCGGAAAAGTTGAACTATGGAAAAGGGTTCCGCCACTAGAAAAAGGTTCAGAAGCACTGCTATAGCGCGTGCTTAGCAGCTCTCTCATTTAAACAGCTTTAATTAAGACAAAAACAAATTCTGACAAGTCTACTGTGTACAGAGTTTAAAATAAAATAACATAATGGGAACCACTCATTTCCAACCAGCTATCATTTTCCTCTTACGATCAACAATCGTAAAGTCCCACTCGGTAAAATCCGAGAATTGCTTACCGACCAATGGTAATGCTTAAGGGTAATATTTATGGCAAAAAAATTAAACGACTAAAAAAATGACGAATAAATAAAAGTGAAATACTTTTGAGTGAGAATTGTGCGCGAGTAGTATTTGACCGGGTGGGAAGTTATCGCGGTTCGGAATCGTCAATATACCAACATAACACATTCCTCATGTTTCACTTTTAAATTAATAATGGACATTTTAATTAATACTTGTAAATGTGTAACAATGTGTCAATGTGTTACATTGACTAAAGGTGTTATCTTGCTATCACTACTTCTTATCTACAACTTACCATCTTAAACTCTAAAGCAAACTAAATTAATGTTATAATAATACATAAGTACTTCTAATTACTCTATGATTTATTATTAATTACGTTGATTGATATTTCACTACATAAACTAGATTTGAAATTTTACTTTTATTGCTTAGTATACAACTGACGAAAGAAGCATGAAATATATTTTGTTCTTAAAAATTGAGTCTTATTTATATTGTTTGAAAGAATTTATTATAGTGTCGAAAAATGTTTAATTATTTAAATTAGTGTTATTCAAAAAATAAAATGGACTTTGTAGTGCTTTTTAGTATATTTTCACTAACTAGTTTTATATACCAATCAGGGCCGTTTTGTAGGTTGGAGCATTGAAGCAAAAACCCCTAAAAAAACCTGAAATACCTATTGTGTTGTTTTAACCTAATAAAACTATTATTTTTCGTTTATACGTTTGTTTACAATTAGTTTTTTTGTAAGTATAGCCCTTTTAATTTACTATTATAGTTTTAAAAAGTATAAAATAAAGGGCCGTTTTAATTACTTGTAAATTTCTTTTTACAGCTTAAATATTGTTTAAAACTTTAAACTTTTTGCTATTCAAAAAACTTTAGCATAAATAAACTGCTAGCTTTCATAAACCTAGCGTAATGTAAATCTTTTCAAACAGTTGCATCATCAAAAATTGTCAAGTTTAAAATTTTTAAGAATATTATATCTAGCATTTTTATTTAGATTCATTATATTAGGTAAATTGTTATACTATACATGTATTATATCATTATAAATCTTAGTTAAAATTCTTATAAAACTTAACATTGCTGTCTCTAAAGTTTTAAATAAATTCACTAATCAAGCAAATTATGAAAGTAAATATCCAAATAGTTTAAAATTAGCAAAAGTAATTTCAATATTCTTATCAGGATCAAAAATATTACCAGGCAACTATATATCAATCTGCATTTTATCTAACTTAGATAAAATAATTGAAAAATTAGTATACAATCGTTTATATAATTTTTTATTAAAAGTGGTATTTTAAGCAATTCACAATTCAGTTTTCGAGAGAATCACTCTACTACCATTGCTTTGTCTGAATTTTTAGAAGGTGTTCTGAACAGGTTTGATAAGGGAGAAGCAGAGTGTGCGGTATTACTTGATTTAAGTAAAGCATTTGACAGTGTTGTTAGATAAATTTTGCTAAACAAATTAGAACGTCATGGTGTAAGAAAGAAAATGCAATTCTTAATTAAATCTTAGATGACTGAGAAGGAGCATTATAATATTTTTGTGAGTGTTAATCAACATGTGAAAAAATCGACGTAGGAGTACACAATGTTCAGTCCAAGGACCTCTTATTCTAAAAACATGAAAAACCTACAAAACATTACTAGCATAATAGTATTGAATTTTGCAGACGATATCTTACGGTATAGAACATTTGATATAAACACATTTTACAAGACAGTTCCAACCTTAATTTTAAACTATAAAAAGTCTAAATTGGCTTGAAGAAAATAGACCTAAATTAAGTCTAAATAAAACAAGAAATATTCTATTTCATCCAGTTGAAACAATTTATTTTGAAAGTATAGAAATTGAAGTCAAAATAGGCAAAACAGTAGTAAAATGGTAAAAAGTTACAAGTACTTAGAAGGGTTAGTAAATAATAATTTAAGTTGAGCGAAACGTATTAAAAAGGAAAATGTAAATTATTAAAAGAAGTTGGTGTTCATGATAAAAAATTGTACTTTTTAGATGAAAAAATGTAGTTTAATTTCTAATTCAATTTTTAATAGCCATATAAGGTATGATCCGTTGTGCTGGGGCAGAATATTTTAGAAAAGTTAATGAAATCAATGTACTCTTAAATGAAGCACTAAGTGCATTTACTATATAAAGTACAAGGAAAGTATAAGAAATTTAGAAATAACAAAAACAGCATTAAGTGTCAAAAATTACTAGCTTATCAGTAAGCTTATCATGCAGACCTATTTATTCAGTAAAAAACCAAAGCCATCTTGGAAAGTTCCAGGTTTAATTAAAATAAAATCTATTAAGTGATCAACTAATTCAATAAAGTTTTCATAAGAAGTACAGGAACTTTTTTATTTATTTATTTACTTTTAAAAGTAGATAAGAATTCATTTTTCGTCTGAGTATGTTTTTTTGAGTATAACAATTGGGTTCCACTAGCATTGGTCCAGCCTTGTTTGTATAATGTTGTAATACTTTATCTGTTTTTAGTTTGTAAGTTATTGAATTGTTTATTGAAGAATAAAAAACGCTCAAAAAGTTTGGTCTAAGGACCTGGTGTACAAAGGAACCTTTCGGTTATCGAGTCATACACCACATACTTAAAAAATTTGTTACATACATAAAACTATTTTTTTATTACTTAAATAGTTAAATTTTTAATAATAAAACAATCAGTTAAACAAAATAATAGAAAAAACTAAACGAAAATTAACTCAATTTGGTGTATGTAAATGTATTTAAAATCTGTAATAGTAAGATGATAACTAAGAAATAGATATAACTTTAGTCAACTTATGAAAGAAGACAAGTAATACTTACAACAAACATTTGAATAATTTAATGAAGATTACTACCTCTTTAAAGAAAGCAAAAAATGTTATACGCTGAATTAACTTGACGGTTAGTTTTATCAGTATTTTATGGTAAAAAAACGTATTCTTTTTCTTAAATAATTTTAATTGAACAGTAGAAACGATTTTACATTTTGTAGACAAACAAAACTATTGCATAACTTTTCAATAACTTTAAGGAAGTGAATTCTACCACGACTGAACTTTAATATTATAAATGAAAATAAAAAGATAATTACTAATAATTTTGTGCTTATAAAAAAAAAAAATAAATATAATATTAACACCATGAAATTTCCTTCTGTTTTAAAACATCGTTTTTTATATTTTGAGTACTTGTCTAAGCCTAAAATTGTAATACTACAAGGCCGAAATTATTTTTAAACATGAAAAAGAAGTTTTATATTCTTTTCGAATTTCTCTGAAAAAGATATTTTTAACCTAAGTGTGCTTGAAACAGTTATCTCAGCGTACTTTTTTAAACTTAATTTTCTGTAAAATAATATATATATATATATAGCCTTTTATTACATTGGCATGCATAAAAGTATAAATCTTATATTTGTTATGTAAATAAAATGACTTACATATTGTAATTGCGCTTATTTTATACAACTAATGTAGCTAAATTGTTTCTTAATTTTCAGTATATGAGATTAAACAAGCTAAAGAAGACAAACTTTCATCTTAGGTGATGTATTTACACAATGTAAACAAATAGTAGAAATTTTAAGGATATTAATATTTAGTTGAATAAAAAAACAAACAGATCGTTCAGTTTTTTTTAGATTAAAGTTTAGTTAACATATTTCATGACAACAATAAACAACGTATTTATTTTTATAAAACAATAAAAGTAAATAAAACTTTTGATATATATTTAGTATGGTGTTATATATATTTTTTCTTTTATAAGTTTTAGAATAACTTTAACATAGTATAGATGTGCTTCGAAAATCTAGTAACAGATCAATTTACTAAATACCAGGGGCGTAGCGTGGGGAGAGACGCTGGCGCATGCGTGCAAACCAAAAAAAAAAAGAAGTAAAAATAAATGCAATATCTTTATCTTTATTGTTTATTTTTTCTGCTTAAATTGCCTTTTTTAACTATGTTTTTCTAGTATTCGAAAAGTAAAACGAAATTTCGAATACAAATTAGTGACAAGTTAAGGAAATTACCCAGTATACTGATTCGGTGCGTAATTGCAAATGCGCACCGATGTTGATGAAAAACTCCATAAGGAAACATTTTATAACTTCATTAACTTCATAAGAATTTATGCTCATACAGTACGCAACTAGTTTGTGCACCGCAGTAAATAACCTTATGACAGAATTTTTTACAAGGACAAATGCTAACATTTTGTTAACAAACCATAAAGCCAAACCTGTTTTATAGTGATAATGATTCAAGAATAAACAAATTGTAACTGCTAACAAAATGAAAATAAGTTGATAATAAGGATAAAACATATTAACAACGTAATTTAAAAGATAAATAACAAAAAACAGAAAAAAAACAACGAAAAAAAAAACAAACAATAAAAAAACAGTTGATACTGTGATTACAGTTTTAATCTCACTATACAAAAAGTATTGTTTAAATTATCTAAACTTAAAATCTTTATTAAAAGTTGTTTCTTTTTTATTAATATATCAAACAAATCAAACTTTGTTATTCTATTAGCCATAAAGTTTAAAAATTAATAAAATTTTGTAGCAAATTATTTTAAAATTTCTTTAGTCATTTCATGTATAAAGTTATAGCAACTTGTAAAACAAAATTTTTACAATCAATTTTTAATCTAAAAGATATAATTGATAAATTTCAAATTTAAATTTACTTAGTTTTAATCAAATTTTAAATGGTATTAAAAAAAATTTTCTTTCTAACAACTGTTTTTAGTACTTAAAAAATGCTATTCCCTAAATATCTTAGAATAATTGATTTTAAAATAAGTGAAAAGTTAAATTTCTTGTAAATTTTTTAAAGCATTGAAAAGGTTGATCTTAAATAAATTATCTTTTAAACATTTTGTTTTGTATCAGAAACATTTAGTAAAATCTTTCCACACACTCAAGATAACTCAGGATTTTATGAAGTTTTGGAAAACTTTAGTATGACTCAGTAAAAATCAGGATAACTCAGAATGTTTTAAGTATTTTAAGCTCAGGCTGAATAAGGATAAGTTTTTTTTTTTTTAACTCTGGGTAGATTTTGTGGTTTTAAAAACTTTGTTATAAAGCCTACTTTCTATTAGTTTCAAAACAGTAAAAAAAATCTTAAAAGGTTTAAAATGCTTATGATGACACGTGACACTTTTATACTAACACAGGACAGTTATTTTGACTCAAAGAGTTGCAAGGCAATCCTGATATCTTCAAAGTTAATTGTTATTTGTTTTTTTTGTAAAATATGTTTTATAATACTAAAGAAAAAGTAAACATTTGTTTTTATTAGTTTTGAGATTATTATTTAAAAAAATATGCAAAGTAATGTTGTATGGAATGTTGCATGTCTAAAAAGATGTCATTTAAGAAAATATCTGAAGTTCAAAAGCTTGAATTGAAAAATAGCAGACCAACACTAGATATTGCTATTACTCAAGACTGCAGTTCAAGTGGTATGCAAACTTAATTTAAATTTCTTTTATATTTCAGATTTCTTCATTTTTTAAGATTTATTTTTATAGTTTTATATTGTAATATAAGTAAAAATGAAAAAGTTAAAAAAAAAACTAGCTCTTTAGATTTCTTCTACAAAAAGTTTAAAACTTTCAATTTCAATACTGAAGATTTAATATTTTTATATAAAAGATAAAGATAGTATATTAAAAGCTGCAACGAACTAAAAGTATGAGTTATTTTGAGTTGAATACAATACATTTTGTAGATATAGAATAGATATTGAACATATTTAAGAAATTGCAAAGAGAAAAATGTTTTGAGGTATTAATTGTTATACTTAATTGACTAATTGTTGGTAGTTTAAGGCCATAGGGGGGAGGGGGAAAACCAATGTTTTTTAGAAGTTGATCTTATTTTAAAGATTTTTTTTAAACTTCAAGATACTGTTTTGTTTTTATAAATTTAAATTACTTTTTGAGATATGACCAGTCAAAGTCGGGCCGCATAATAGGTTACCTATGGGAAGGGAAAACTAAAACAGCGAAAAAAGGCTAGTTTGTTTAGAATCTATCTCCTCCTACTTTTTCAAGCAATCTTCTTCAAACTTTAACAGTTTAATCTTTATAAAGTAACAAAAAAACATCACTTGTGAATTTAAAAATTTGTAATAAAATTTATATTTAAAAAAAAAAAAAAATTATAAAATTTTTGTTTATTTTAATTATCTAAATTCATAAGTAACGTTTTTTTCCTGTAATGTAAGAAACATTTTCTAAAATTTGAAGAAGATTGCTTGAAAAATGAAGTAAGAAATAAATTTTTAATAATTTTTTAAATTTCCAAGAAAATTGACCCCGAAAAATTGCGGCCAAAAAGCTTTAATTTAGGGGATTTTTTAAGAAAAAAATTTGCGCACCCCCTGACCAAAATACCACGCTACGCGACTGCTAAATACTTATAATTAAAATTTTTAGAAATTAAACTAAGTAATAAATTTACAAAAAAATTAACAAACAATTATATGATAAAAACAGCAGTTTGTTATTATTAAAAGGAAGACTGCGAACATATTTTAAAAATATTGTAAAATATAAACTTTATTAAAAGATAACACATTTTGTATTAGCTTATATGCTTATTAAAAACTGTTTAAAAATGTTCTCTGTGTACTTCTTGTCTACAAAAAAAAAAAAAGAATAGCTTTGTAAATAAGTACATAACTATACAATATAAATATATGTTCTTAACATAAACTCAAGTTTCCACTTTTAATTTCGGTGATAGAAAATTATTAAAGTTTAAAAAGTATTTAATATTTTAAACTTCTATCATAATAAAAAATTTCAAACGTTGTTAAATTTTCTACCAGTCATTAACATAACAATACTAGATCCTTTATTTATTATACAAAACTAGATCTTATATCTGTTTTTCTACAACCATAAAAGTGTTTCCAATATTTCAAAAAAACAATGTTTAAAACTAAAACTGCGATTAACACTAAAAACATAATAAGAACAACGAAACTAGTAGAATGTAAACCCCGTTACAGTCTGTTTTCGTTTGCTTTTCTAAAGTTTGAGTGTTTAATATAGTAAATGCTGTTTTTAAAAATTTGTTTGGTAAGTTTTTCATTTTTTAAAAGTAACGTAACCTACATTTTTTTCTGTTGTTAACTTGTTTGATAAAATTTAGAAAAAGTAAGTACAGTAAGGATATTGACAATGTATGCACATTAAACCAATGATAAAAAATGATCTTTAGGTACAAATTTTAACTTACAAATGTTAGACAATTTTTTTATTCAACTAAATAAGTTTAAATATTTGACAAATAATATTTAGTGACATTTCTTAGTTGTAATTTACTTCTAATGTTTAAGGTTTCGTTGTCTTTTTTCGATGCTTATTATTTAATCTTTTAACCTGCTAATGAACTAACTTTTTTATTAACAATGTTTTATACATTTCTAATGCTAAAATTAATTGAAAATCTTAAATTAAATATAGTAAGGTAAGTGTCAAAACTGTGATTATATAAAACATAAATAAAATACTCTTGATTTTTTTAAATGGATTTATCTCATATTTTCAAGTTGAGTAGAAATAATTTTCTACTTAACTTAATTGACCTTAAAAGTTTTTCTTTTCAATCTTCAAACGAATTTATGAAATAAATGTGTTTCGTCGAAAACATAAAACTCTAAGTAGCTTACAATACGCTATGAATTTTAATACTTATTTAAACTAGTTTCATATAAGATAATCAATTTAACCAGAAAATTACTAATTTACAATCAGTAGTTTCCTTTTCTAAACTCACTTTATTTTCGGTCGAGCTAGAGCAAGTTGGTTGGTAGTAAGGTTAATAAAACTATTTAGTAAATATGTTTTGAGCAAAAAACTTAGACTAAATAGTCTAATAAGTTCAAACAATTAAAAAAAAAAAACAATATACAACCTTTTATTTAGAAAAAAAATCGCCACTTTAAACTTAGTTAAAACTGCTATAAAATATTATTAAGAAAAACCATCATCATATTTTTACCTATAATCATTAAAAAATTTCTCACACTGATAAAACAATTTAAATATTCTTTGATACAGGTTGACGTATTTTAGTTTTACAAATTAGCAAATCAAAAGTGATGACTCTTAGTGTAAAGTCTTCAGTTTTGTATGAAAATCGTTATTGCAAGCAGGATGAGTTTGATATTTATGTTTTTGGAGTAGAAAATGCATCTGGTTGTAGAAATGAAATTGTTACAATAAGTTGTCCTGATTTTAAAACTACAGTTGAACGCAGTTTGATTCATTCGCAAAAAAATTTGAAGAAATGTTATAAGTACACAGATAAATGTTATAAGTATGATATAATAAAAAAGCATTGGCGACAAGTGGCAAGTTTGCACATAGGCAGATTTGGATTAATTTGCTCAGTTTTTGAAGGTAAAATTGTTGCTAGTGATGGTCTTAATCGCAACGGGCTTTCAAAATCAGTAGAATTATATGATCATCATGAAAATAAATGGAACACTTTACCTGATATGATAGAACGAAGGGTTTGTCATTTAACAGCTCAAGTTGGATATAAGCTGTTTGTTATAGGTGGACACAAACTAACGACTTGTGAGGTTTATGATAGTGTTTCAAAGAAGTTTACTATGTTTAGTCTCAAGCTACCGTGTGATACTGGCAGATCTATTAATTGTAAAACGGTATGTTTTAATAAAATCATAATACTTATTTGTGGATTCACTTCTAATAATTCTATCAAAATATATGTGTACAATGTAGATGAAGAAAAATCGATTTTAAAAGAAACTACGATTGAAAAAAGTTTGTGTGGACAAAATTTTTTAATAATACCAAAACGATAGTATATTGGAAAAACTAAAAAGTGCATTTCATTTTTATTGACATTACCTAAAAAAAAACTATGTTATGCAGGTTTTTTTTTTACCGTTTTTATTTTGAGCACTGAGCTTACAGTATGTTCACTTTAATTATGCTACGTTTAAATTAAAATCAAAACTCTTCACCCTAAAAACTTGTTGTTACTTTATAACTTACAAATAGTAAAAACTATTTGTATAACTTAGTTTTTGTCAAAACTAAATGGTAATTTACTAAAGGAAATTAAATAATTCAGCATTTATTACTAATTAGTTACGATGATGAAAAATAAATTGCTTCTAGATCCCAAGCTAATTAAGCTACATATTATTTTTTTTATTATTATAGCTCCAGTAATAATTATTTACTATATGAATACCACACAGTTTTTAGTAACCGAGTCTTACAAACATACACTTAAAATTTTATACCTTAGTTAATCTTCATTTTATAATTGAAACAAAGCTCGAGGCTAACGATTACACTATAACAAAAAATAGTAATTTTTTTTTCAATAGATAAGACGTAAATATAAAAGTTTTAAATAAAATACTTTTAATTTTTAAAACCAGTTAGCATTTTATTATTAAATTCAACAATAAATTTTAAATCATATCTAAAATAATATTGTAGTTTTATTTTAATCAAACTAATAAAAATTCTCGACTTAATTAGTTTTATTTTATTTTAATTTATTTTACAGTATACTATCAACAAAACAATGTTTCACTCCTATATTGGGATAGAGGAGATCTTCAGTTGTTATTAACAGATCTTAAAATGGTCTTTGAACAAAATAGATAGAAGTTATGTAAAAATATTAAATAAAACAAAGTGAAAACCAAAGTTATGTAATTATTGTTAAAAAACTTGTGGTTTATCAACAACGAAAAACAAAGCTTAATGCTAAACGTAAGTAAACATATAGCACAAATGTTACATTATAAAGGATTTTATAGGTACATACTAAATAAAAAAATTAATAAATTAAAACAGTAATAAACAATTTACATTGATATTATTTTCAAAAAAAAAAGAAATGCAATATTAAACACAAGCCTTGCGATTTGTAAGGTTTAATAAAGACTGGTGAAAATTAAAGTTCAAAATTTTAACATAGCTTTATGATGTAAATATATTGCTGTTTAAATTAATGTTCAAATTGAAATGATATGTTTTTGCTATAAACTTAGAAAATTATGCTAAAATGTCTTATTGGATAACGTTTATATAATTAAAAGTTTAAACTTGGGATCATACTCTAATGCAAACATTCTAGAGGCGTTAAAAGTTGCTTAGTTTTACAAATAATTTAACTTAATAGTTGACGGGTGCGAGTTTAAGTTTTGGAGGAGAGTTTTTGAAAATTTTGGCAGATTGCATACAGCTCGTACCCATTATTCAAGTTGATCTTTTTGTTAGCATTGGCTTTCTCTATTTTTTTTTCTAAATAGAAGTCTTGCAGAAGCTGTGTTTGTTTTTAATTTCCTCGATGTAGCGGAGGGTGCTCAATTTTACGTCGTAAATGATTTTGTTGTGATTCAAATGCTAAATGTATTTTGCTAGTTAGGTCCCGTTGTCTTTATAATTTTTAAAGTTGTTATTGCGACTGCACCATCTTCTTTTAATTTTTTCCCGGTTAATTTTTTTTTTATTTCCATCGCAGATGATATCGTAGCTTTGCAAATTCATTTTTCATTAAACAGTTGTTATCCAGGGGCATATTTTCATTGATTGGCATTACAGGATGGGTTATTAGTGGTGTTGATTTGTTTTCGGTTTTGTTGGTTTTATTTAAAATTTTCGTGTTATTTTTTTTTTCTATTATTACTTTAATATCGCTTATACGACATAATACATTTATGTTAAATATTTTACTTACTTCTTTTTGTTTGCAGTATTTATTAATAACTTCAAAAATGCTTTGCTGATATTAGTTTTAACGAATTGGCCGAAAGGGAGATTAAAGTAAATGGTTTTCCTTGGTCGGTAATACCAAAATAGCTGTAATATGTAAAACCTAATCAATTGCAAGCCTTATATTTATTATTATATTTCTTTTTTTTTTGCAACTAATTGCATTGTGAGTCCTGATAGTTACTATATTAACTTATTAAATTTTAATTTCTTAATTTATTTTTTGATATATCAGCTTATAATATTTACGGTTATAGTTAATTTATATTAAGTTCGGATTAAGTGTATAAAATAAAAATCACAGGGTAATTCAGGCCTCTTATTGTTTTTGTAACTTCGTTTTAGAACTAAAACATTGTTTGTACTACAGATTTCTGTTTTGCCACAAGATATTTTTTTAAGGGTTTAGGGGGGAGGTTCAAAGCCAATCACTTCCATATTTTTATTTATATAACTATGATACTTCCATTACTAAGTAAAAGGGAAATATTTTCAATATTATACTTCAAAAAAATAAAAGGAAATTATATTCTAGGCCAGGAGGTTACATCCATGTAAGGTACGCACCAGCACAAGGTACGCACTAAATTTTTTAACCATATATGTTTTATATTTGAAGGGTATCTTTAAGGAGTACGCATCCGTTTAAGGTACGCACAAATTTTCAATATTTTCATCTATTAAATTCAAAGAGTATTTTTAAGGAGTACGCATCCGTGTGAGGTAATAATAAATTTAAGGGCATTGAGGTTTTTTTTTTACAATGTGATCTCGTTTTATTAGTTTCTAATAGGCTGCAAGACTTTTTTTAAGATTTAAAAAATTCAAAATAATTTTTGAGATATAGCCGGTAAAAGTCGCAGGCAACAATAGGCTCATTATGGGAGGTGCAAACTAAATCAGCGAAAATCACTAAGGCTATATATCCTCCTAGCATTTTTAACATTACTACCACAAATTTTTAGGAAATGTTCCTTGCAATGTTTAGAAATTTCGTCGTAAGGAATTAAAAAAAAAATTATAAAAAAATAATAAAAATGTAACGTTATAATATATTAGATAGATTCTTTTCCACTATATTTTTGTATAATTCAGTAGGAAACTTTGATGTATTGCCATTATGTATCATAAAGTTAGGTATCAAAACATTTATTAGATGATAAATTTTTATTGTATGAATAGCAAGTTATTTGAGAAACAAATATATTTAAGTTTTAAAATATTTAGATACACAATATTAAGTAATTAAATAATAAATTCTAAGTCAATATGGTGTTAATTTTCAACTACTTTTCTAACAATCATGTATCTAATTTGATACCTACAAAGCTTTTAAACTATAAAGCAGGAGTCGAAGAATTTTTATATTTTAAATCTATGCTCTTTTTATTTTACTTTATGACGTATTGTTTTTTGCGCTTCATAGTTTAAATCAATCTCTTTCTGTTATATCTTTAGCGCTTAATTTAGTCTGAGATGAAAACGTGTTATTTATCTTCAAGTAGTTATTTTAATCATAAGTTACATTGTTCGGTATAGACCGGTACCTTTTTTCAAATTTAAGGCCAATGTTGTTTAGTAAAAGTCGTCTTTGGTCGCAAAGTTTATTTATAAAAAAGTCTTTTTAAGTATATGAAATTCAGAAAATGCTATGCTCAACAAAAGATTATCCAAAAACTATAATAACATAGCATCAGTATATTGAATTAAAGTCAAAATGTATGTTTTAAACAAGTTTATTATTATTATTTTTTTTTAAATAATAGTTTTCGGTCAAAAGTAATTTAAAAACCGCAAAATTTTGCTTTGTGGCATACAGGCATAAAGTTTTCCAATCCTTGTCACACTAACACACACTGTTACTCAAAATAGTGGATATTTTTAATGTCTAAAATTTGTTAGCATTTTGCAATCTATTGGTAAATCATAATTGTTAATCTAATTTCAAGACTGAAATGTTAGCTATTTTCCGTATAAACTATTTAAATTATTTCTGCTAACCAAAGCATAACACTTATGCAAAAAAAAAAGACAAACTCAAAAGACTCATAAAAGAAATATTCTGACCAATTTAATTTATCTGGTACCTGGACATTTGGTACACTAAAATAGTATGAAATTAAAAAACAAAACTGCTATTTGATTCTTTTTTCAAACTATTAAAAAGGCTTTTATTATGTTGATGAAAATAATAACTGAATAAAATCACATTTCTTTAGACCAACAAAATCATAAAAAAATCATGCAATTTGTTAAGTTCAAGTAAAAATATTTCATGTACATTTTTCTAAAACGAAATGAAGCCTAAATCCTAAGTATCTAAACAATCAGAGGCCGTTTATTAATAAAAAAAATGTTTATTGTAAACAAACCTTTCTGTATTGACTAACGATTAAACACTTCTTTGAAACTTCTAGTCTGTATATAGCATGTTATATTCTATTAGTAGCGAAACGTCGTCAAACAATAAAAAAATTGTTTAAAAAATTCAGTTTGCCATTTAAGTAATTTAATCTTATATTTTACTAGCTTATTTGATCTATAAATTGTTTTGAGAAAATATTTAGTTTTTCTAGAATAGACTCTGTTAGTTGATATCTACAAACAAAACTACCATTTTAATTTCTTTTGTACAGAAACTATAACTACAAGTGTTGTTCATAGATTTAAAAAAATTAATTATTGTACTAAGATATCAGTAAAAAAACTTTATGGCAAGTAGCAAATTTAAGTTATCTAAATATATCTTATAAGATGTCATTTCAAAATAAATTTGGACTAAATTGTTTAGTTTTTGTAATGTATGAATTAGGTTAGTTATATAAAACCATTTGAATTTTTATTTAAATGTTTTTATATTTGAGAAATACTTATTATACGGCAAAATACGCTTGTTATTTTTTATATTTCAAAAAAAAACTAAAATAATTAAATTAATGTTGTTTATTTATATCAAAGTAATTATTTTTCAAGCTTTAATACGAAAGTATAAAAAGTTGTTTTAAACAGATATGAAAGCTTTATGACGACAGGATAATCGAAGCATAATAAGAAATAAATAAACTTTTTTTGAATTTTTTTAAAGATTTGTTAACTAAAATCTTCTAAGTTTAGGTTAAAAAGGAATGTTATAGTTAAAAGAAATGATTATTGTTTCTATTGCTATATTTAATTTTATAAAATAAGGAAGATTTTAATATTTTTGAACCTTTTAATATCATTAAAAAAATTTAAGATAATTTTAAAAATTTTTTATTAGTTGAATCTAAACAAATTTCATAACAACTGTAAATTTAATAAAAGTAATTTACTTTAATTTAAAAGGAGTGTACAAAAAATTATTAACTTTAAGCAAAAATTCTTTTAGGGGATGGTATTTTAATAATATTGTTATAGGTTTTATTATCTAATAAAGTAATGATTCCTTGTGCAAAGTTCAAAGTTTTATATGAAAATCGTTATTGCAATCAAGATGAATTCGATATTGCTGTTTTTGAAAAAATGAACAAGCTTAAAAATAGGGTTGTTACAATAAGCTGTTCTGATTTTAAAACTTCTGTCGAACACAGTTTAATACCATTACAAACAAATTTGAATAAAGCTGTTTTTATTGGTTCTGAAGTATACATTTTTGAAAGAGAAATCACGAAAGAAGTTTACACAAAAAGCTTTAAATTGTATTCTAAAACGACCAATGTTTGTAAAGAACTGAAGTTTGTTGATAATCGACTAAAATATTTCAGTGTTTGTTCATTTATGAGTTCTGTTTATGTAATTGGTGGTTATTTTGATAGTTATTTCTATTCAAATAAATGTTACATATATGATAAACTAAATAAAATTTGGTGTGAAATAGCAAACTTGAATGTTAAGAAATCGGATACAACTTGTTCAGTTTTTGAAGGCAAAATTGTGGTTACCGGAGGAGATAGTTTTAGTGGGTATTTAAAATCAGTAGAAGCATTTGATCACTATGAAAATAAATGGAATATTTTACCTGATATGATTGAAAGTAGAGTTAATCATTCTTCAGTCACAATTGGTAACAAGCTGTTTGTGATAGGTGGAATTAGGAAATTAAGTTCTGAGGTTTACGATAGTGTATCAAGAAAGTTTACTATGTTCAGTTTCAAACTACCGTGTTATTCAAATGGATGTAAAATGGTGAATTTCAATAACAAAATAGTAGTTTTTTGTGGATGCTTTTCTAAAAGGTGTTGCAGAATGTTTGTTTACAATGTACATGTACACAAATGGATATTTAGTCAAGTTGTAACTGAAGAGAATTTGCATGTAGTAGAGATTCACAAAGTACCAAAACAATAAAGTTTAAGGGAGATGTAAATGGTTGAAGTAAAATTACTTACTTATAAAACTTATTTACTTATTTCTATTATATAAGTTTTTTATGACTTTCTTCTGTTGAGGATTAAGTTAACAATTGATATGTTTTTGTTTAAAGTAACGTTTTGATTATTAGAAGTAAATAAATAAGCTAATTTAGCAATGATTTTATGATTTATATCTAGTTAATATACGGCAAATTACTTCTTAGTTAAACAATCTCATTTAACTCTTCCTTAACTTTTGTTTTATACTTGATGTAACTAGCTAAAATTAAGTAGTACCTAGTTAAAAGAAAGTAAATATTGCTAAGTAGCTTGACTATCTTAGCTCCCAAATTGGTTGAAATATTAAAAACAAAATTAAAATAATGAATTCCCATCTAACTTTTTTATAGTTTGTTAATCCATCTAAAAATTTTAGTAATGAATTACTTATAAATAAGTTTGACAGACTCTACATACCAATTTAAGAAATAGACAAGACATAATAAAACAATAAAACAAGTTGTACTAACCATTTGAAATATACTGAAGTTTGTAAGATGGTAAAAAAACTATGTAGCAAAGTCTTTAATAGTGGAGCAGTTTAGCCTCGGCAAGTCGACTTAGTACAACATTTTTATAAGTAAAAAAAGAAGTTCAAAATTTTGAAACAGTGTAAATAAAATCTTTTTGCTTACATAAAACAGGTTTACTTAGTAAGAAACAAATGGCTTCTAATTCACTCAAATCGAAAATATTACTGCAAGTTTTAATAACTTTAAATCTGTTTAGATTATAACAGTCTGCAACTGTTAATCAAATGTTTTGCAATGGATTAATATTAGATGCATTTAAAACCTTAACGCTTCTTATCTGATACTATAACTGTCATAAATCTTATCATTTTTACAACATATTATATATAGTTAAAAAAAAAATAGTATTAAATAGTAAACCATTGAATATTTATGAATATTTATATGAATATGAACATTTATTTAAAAACTTGATGAAAATAAAACAAGATTAGTGTTAACGTAAGTTTTAAATACGGATGGATAAAAATCTTCAAAGTCAAGTATTAAAAAGTTGATTAAAACAGGTGAGTGTAATGACAATTTTTTATTAAATGAAATCAGACAATACAATTTTTCATTTTACACTTTAAATTAGTACGAAACTACAAAAAAAACTATAGATAAGCAAAACTTTAAATGCTTACGTTTGTCTATATATTTTCTGAATTTATAACAAATAACCGCTGAAACTGTGTAAATTAAAATGATGTTATAAAAAATAACAAAGGAATTACCAAATTTTTCGACAACTACTAAAATACAAAAATCATCATTACTTTTCAAAATATTATTATAGAATAATTAAAAATTATCAATAATATTTTTAAGTTGATTTGTTTTAAACAAAAAAAAAAACAGAAATATTCTAAATGGTATAAACTTTTCTACGTTTGTTTTTTTCTTTATTTAAACATCTTATAACTTATCATAGTGTTTTTGATTTCAACATATAGCTCAAGTTAAACGTAGAATTTGATATTAAAAAAAGAAATTGATGTATTTTGATACTTAAAAAATCAACTGTCAGAAATTTATTATTTACTTAATAAACTAAACTTTTTTTAAGAAACACTTTAGTTTATATTGGGTCTACTATAAGATTTTCGATAAAATAGATTTTGATATAAAGTTTTAAATATTCAGTGTATTACGAAATCTCTAAATCTATCAATGGTATATTTATTAAATATTAAATAATAATACTCACATTTTGTGATAATAAAGTTTAAGTATTAAAATCTATATCTGTATATTCGTGATTGCATTTGTTTTATTTTAATAGATTAGAGTTTCAATAGAGGTTCAACTAATAAGATATCAAAATTGTCTTGGTTTTAGAACAAAATTTACTTTACCTTAAGAATTATCTTTTAATAACCGGAATTCTTTAAAAAAATAATAACATTAGGTAAATAATCTTTTTTTAAAAACTATTAAGTAATCAAGGAAACTTAATTTAATAGTATTGAAAAACCACTGATTTTAGAAAAAAGATGTTTAAAAAACATAGTATACTTTTATTGATAGTGCGCCGTTAAAATTTCAAATAATTTATAACATAACTATTACATGAAATGATGATGTTTGGATGAGATTCATTTGATATCCTAACTTATTAGTATTTAGTTAAGAATTGAAGTTATTTTTTAAGTTGGTTATAATATAAAGCAACAAGTGTGGCTTAAGATTTATAATGAAGTTTTATAAAGACATTATTTCCTATAAACTATTTAGATCAAAAATAAAAATTTTGCGTTTTTTATTTGTCTTATAGTTAACATAATATCAACATTAACAAAGAAAAAAAAAACGGTAAATTAATTTTGTAACATCAAAAAATCTCTAAAAATAATTGTGTAAATAAAGTTTTTTAATCTACTTCCAAAAAGAAATCATACTTAAAGTTTTTATATATCTGTTTTCAAACTAATTTTTTTGTACTTTATGAACATCTGCTCTACGGAAATTCTTTTTAAACATTTAATTTATCATCTACTTTTTTACATTAATATTGTACTCGTATATTTTGTTTGAAGTGTTTGAAGAGAATTCACAAAAATAACTAGTTTGATATTAATGATCAATGTTTTGCAATGATTTAATCTACATGGCTCAAACGATAGCTTAACTACTGTTACAAGCAAACTTTATTTTAAAGTGAAAACAAAATAAAATATTTTAATTGAAAAGTAAATTTTCACAGTAGACTTCGTGAAATTTTATCATTTAAGATGAGATTTAATTTTCAACAAGCAGTATTTATATTTGTTATGTAACCTATTTTAAATTCCAAAAAAGTCACAAGTAGTTTTGCAAAGATATAATTCCGAAAAGTCACAGTCTGCTAACTAAATATAAGTTTAACTAATCATTTCAATTATATGTAATATTATGGAGTCTATAATTATCACATCTTAGTAGACCGCAGCAATACAACAATAACATCACAGTAGATCGCAATGATACAATTATCACATCAAAATATATCGATATGATATCATTATCACATCACAGTATATCGCAAAGTTAAAGTATATTGCAAAGGTGCATCTATCACATCAGAGTAGATCGCAAAGATACAACTAACCTATCACAGAATACCACAATGATATAACTTTCACAGCACAACAGAATATAACTTGAACACTAGATATTATTCTAACAATATCCTTCAAAAAAATTAACAAAAATAGTTAACATATTGCAAAATTTTAAATCAAACTGTTTTAATACTTTTTATTAACAGTTTTTCAATATTACATTAAAAATCTAAAATTTTAATACAATTTAATTTCATTACACAATTTTATTCATGTAGTCTCAAACGTATAATAATTGCTGTATAAACTAAACCTAAAACTAATTTTTTTTTAATTTTGCATAGGCCTGATAAAAGGCCGATAATCTAGCAAAGTAGACGGCTTATTTCTTGAAGTTCAATTAAGCTCACTAGTGTTGGCTAAGTAATAATGTTACTAATACAAATCAACCAGCGGTAGCAAACAAACAAGTGTTAATACAGAAAGTAGTTAGCTGAACAAACATTCTTTAAGAAAGTATCACGAAAAAAAAAACAACAAAAAAGTAATTCCTTTATTATAATTTACCACTGGTCACCAACTTCTGCTTACAAATTTGTTTGTTAGAACATATATATCACTGATTAGAAATATTCTAAGTTATAAATTTCAGCAATGATACAACTATCACATTTGAGTTGATGTCAACAATATAATTATGACATCAAAGTAGACAACGATGTTACAATTATCACATAACAGTAGACAACAATGTTACAACTATCACATCACAGTTGACAACAATGTTACAACTATCACATCACAGTTGACAACAATTTTACAACTATCACATCACAGTAGACAACGATGTTACAACTATCACATCACAGTAGAAAACAATGTTACAACTATCACATCACAGTAGACAACGATGTTACAACTATCACATCACAGTAGGCAACAATGTTACAACTACCACATCACAGTACACAAAAATGTTACAACTTTCACATCACAGTAGAAGACAATGCTAGAACTATCACATCACAGTAGATCTTAACAGTACCATTACGTAGATAACACCTATTTGAAAATGCTACTGAGAGTGATGGTTTTCCACAGTCAATTTTTTTTGCCAAGATATTTAGGAAAAACATTAGATGCGTTGACGATTGTTTAGTTATATCCAAAACCCAAGTAAAAATGAAGCTTTATTTTCAAAATTAAACACTTTACATGAAAACATATTTTTCACTTGAGAAATAGAAGAGAACAACCAACTGCCATTTTTAGATATATTAACAGAAAAAAATTAAGAAGCATTTTAACAAATGTCTATAGAAAAACAACTTTCACTGGGCAATACTTGCACTACCAATCTATTTCTAGCAAAAAACGAAAAGTAAACTTAATCAAAACACCTTATCATGTAACAAAATATGCATTTTGTTGTATTTTTAATGACCGCCAGGGGGCGTTAGACGATTTTATATCAAATTACACTATAAAACTTTAAAAATGTTTGTGATAATGCTCATTAGGCTCTAGCTTGCGCACTACGCGCAGATCGATATGTTGTTCGTTATTTTTGTTTTTGGCTCAGTTAGCCATAAGATCGTGCAAAAAGCACACTAATTTTAAGAACTTAAGACACTGATTGAATTTAAGAACTTTGTTATGATTGTCATTTTATAAGAACTTTATCTTTATTTGTATAACTGTATTGTAATGTGCTCAGTTAGGCCATAAGACCGTGCGAGATGCACATTAACTGATTATAAGAACTGTTATATTATTTTATAAGATCTTGATGTTTATTTGCATGATTGTATTATATTGTGCTTATTTTAGCCATCGTTGTGCATGAAGCACGACATATATTAAGACTCTGTATTATTAGTAGTATTTTTAGTAAGACCTATTTTGTGCTGAAGATTGTGTCATTAAGACACTTTAAGAACATTATTAAGACATTTTAGTTTGTAGAATTTGGTGTTTACTTGTTGTGTTTATATTCGCAGTTTTATTCTACTGATAAATTGGCTGCTTTATTATTTCTACCTCCTAATTTTCACATTAACATCACGTTTTCAATAAACTCACTTCATTAAAGAAATTGTATATATTAAGTTTATTACATACTTATTAATTACTAAGTTAAACCTAATGAGTAAGGTAAATTCAGTAAAAACCTTAAGAGCTTAACGCGCTAAGCGTTTAGCACAAAAAAGGGGACTTCCTCCAATTAAAGGTAGTTTCTACCTCAGGCCCTTTAGGACCACAATCATAGATCATACAAAATCTGTTCTATAGAATTATTTCATTTTAAGGTTACTAGTGTAAAAGAAAATTAAATAAAAAATGGATACTCACCAGATTTGATTAAGAGGGGTATAATGTCACACCACAATAGCCTAAAACAACCTAAGATTTACATACTGGAAAAGTTTCCAGCAATTTTAAAACTACCTTATATTGCAGAAAATCACGTGTATTTAAAAGCAAAGTAAAATACTTAACAAAAACATCTTACTATTAAGTGTGTCCAGGAGTTATAATTCTTTAAAAACCTTTATAAAACTTGCAGTTGAAGGATCCGATACCAGACCATGACAAAATTTGTATAGCGTCCAAGTTTAATTGCTCTTGCGAAAAGAGCTATATCGGTCAGACTTCGAGGCACTTAAAAACCAGTGTAAAAGAACACCTATCTGCTTGTGTATTGAAATTCATTGAAAAACAACCTTAATTTAAGTCAACGGCGACAAAAAACGCAGCAAAAAGATCTTTAGTTGCAGAACATTTAATAAATAATAGAGATAGTGCTAGGAATTATGACATTTCCAGGTTTAGAATAATCCGTCATTGCAATAGTGTATTTGATCTCGTGACGTTAGAGGCTATCTTCATATTTTTAGAGAAACTAGATTTGTTTCAACAAAAGAAATTCGATTACAAAGTGCCTTTATATAGTTAAATTATCCATTCCTTTTGTTAGTAGTGTTTGAGTTTGATCATTTCTTACTTTACTGTGATCATTTATTGCGCTTTATACTTTGTTAGTTTTAACTTTTTATGCTTTTATTTTAAAAACTATTCATGATTTACAATTTGTTCTGCAGTTAGGTTCTGACGAAAATTAGTGAAACAAGTATAAACTATCACAAAAAAACTTTGGTGAGTGTTTTATATATATTTATGCATTTAAATAAATAAGCTAATAATGTTTGAAGTTTAAAAAAAATATTTACGTACACGTAAAACAAAAGAGTTGCATATAAGTTTATTTCTTAATGACTAAAGAACACTAATGTAAAAAATTGTAGTTCCATAGTGTTGCGGAAAAATTCGGTGTGATTATGTAAAACTTCATTGAGATGCAGACAACAGTTATAAATATTTGTAGACAAGTAGAAGTTTGTTTTGAAAAGCTTTAAGTTTTAGGTTATTACTATACCAATTGTCGTAATATGTTCGATATTACATAATCTAAAACTCGATTTGTGACTTATTTTGAAATTTAAAATGATTAATATTGATTGCAATCAAAGTTTAACCTAATTTTTAAAAGCTATGACTTGTCAACACTAATTAAAATTAAAGATTCACTTTAGATTTAATTTTGCAGACTATAAGAACGTTTGTTGAGATTTAAATAAATTCTACGTCATTTAAAAAATGCGTTAAGGCTTGAATATGATTATAAAACACTTTTGATGACATTGTAGTATCGTTGCAATCTAATGTCATGCCATAGCTGTATTGTTGCAATCTAAAGTGATGTGATAGTTGCGTAATTGCAATCTACTGTGATGTAATAGTTGTATCTTTGCAATCTACTGTGATGTTTAGTTGTATAGTTGCAATCTGTTGTGATGTGATAGTTGTATTAATGCAATCGACTGTAATATGATAGTTGTATCATTGCGGTCTACTAAATGGAATAACTGTATTTTTGCAATCTACTGTGAGGTGAAATTTGTAAATTTTCAATCTACTTTAACGTAAAAGTTGGATTATTGCGGTCTAATGTGATGTAATATTTGTATTGTTGCAATCTTTTGTCTTAAGATAATTGTATCATTGCTACCTATTGTGATGTCATAGTTGTATTATTGCTATCTATTGTGATGTTAAAGTTGTGTCATTGCAGTCTACTAGATAGATCATTTCTATTGTCGCAATCTTATGTGATGTGCTATATTTATTAGTACTAATAATTACTTTCCTAAAAAATGTGAAGGCTGTATAATTTGTTTCTCTAAAATATTAGTTGTCAAAAAAACGACAAGTTTTATTCGAATTTTTATCATTACTAGTTTTAATAAGATCTTAACAACTTAAATTTTTAGAATTTTTTATCAAAACTATGCATAATCTACAATGATCAAATAAAGCTTTCTTTTACTTATAGAATGAAATTTTTTTAAACCTACTAGCAGTTTAAACTAGATAGTAAAATGTATAAAGAAGCTATCTAGTTGAAACTAAATAGCAGCACTTTTTTACTAAGAATTAGCTGTGTTTATAATTTAGAAGGGTAAAAAACTTATTTCATATGCGTATAATTGAAATAATTAATCGCTATCTTAAAATAAAAGATAAACATCAAATTTTAAAAGAATACTTATCAGCAGTTGACCTTGTAGTTGTGAAATTAATAAGAAAAGTACTTTTAATTTTCTAGATCTAAAAGTAGAGTCATTCTAGATGTAATACTGTTAGTTGGTATTATTTTCTTCAACAAAACTTTTAATCTAAAGTCTATTGGCATAGATATTATTGTTGTAGAAACTGTTTTATGGATATAAAACAATTTTTACAACCATTGGTCAACATTCTTTAGTAAATTATAAACTTTTTTTACAGTTTGTAAAAACTTGATAACCAAATCATTAATTTTAAACCACCGATTTACTGAACCATTACATACATTATTGTTAAATTATTATTCTTATGTTGTTTTTGTATTTACTAATGTTTATTTTTATACAGTTTCTAGAAAAAATTGTTCTATAGTAATTGACAACAGAATGCTTTAGTTTTTCTTATAACTTTTTGTAGTTTATTTTTTTAAAAGCACTATAAATTGATGCAAATCTTTTAAAAACTAACCGAACTTCTAAATATAGTATTTAAGACGTGTTTTGAGTTTATTTAAGATAATTCAGATATGATATATAGGTATGAAATATAATAGTACAAAGTTATTTTTGTTTAGAAATAGTTAAATTTCAAGACTCTAGATTAACTTAATTTCGAAAATTCAATAATTCTTAAATAGATAGCTTAAGTTAGGTACTCTATGAAAGGTTTATACTGTACAAAGACTTTTATAAATTACTAACGTCAATGGTATTTTATATTGATTGTTTATCGTTAAAGGAAATTGATATGGAAAACTATCTTTTTTTAGTTTTAAGCAAGTTTCAATACTTGCTTAAGTTTATATACTCAGTATTTTAAGCAAGAACGTAAGAGTGAGCTTAATTTTTTGCTTACAATAACGAAATATTTGAAGTTATACTGAGGTGGTATGCAAAGCCAAAAATGAACATAATTGAATCTAAAAAGTTTTGTCTCCTTAAACATCACACTTAACCAAAACTAAAATTAGATCAAGAATAATTTAACACAAAATTTTAAATTCAGGACTTAGTTCTCATTTTTAATTTCTAAAAGTGTAAATAAAAACAAGTTCTTAATTTATTTTTATTACTTGTTTATTATTATAAGCATTTCAGCCAAATACTAAAAAATCAAGACCAGGCTGTTTAAAATTTAGAACTCAGATTATCTTCAATACTTTATAAAACAACAACAACTCTGATAAAACTAAAGTATTTTAAAACTAGTATTAAGTAACTATATAATTTGAGTAAGAAGTACTTTTATTTTTTTTCTAAAAAAGTGCGAAAAAAAAAGTTAGTTTTTTTTTTATTTTTATAACAAAGTAGTCATTGCATACGGGAAAGATTGTATAAGTAAAACTTTAAACTTAACGACTTACAAAAATTCTCAGATTAAAAACAAATCATTTTCAGGAAAGGTATAAAAAGATTATTTTAATTTTTGAAATACTAATTTAATTATTTGACTTAAAATTTTTGTAGTAACTATTTTTTAAACATAGAAACTGGCCGTTTTTGTGTACGCTTTTAAACCGTTGACGTTAAAGAGTTTTAAAACTTGTGCAGTCAAAACTAATATAAGTTCGGGCAACTATTCTCATCAGCAGGCCGAATTTACCAAAGTAACTTCGGGCACTTGTAAACAAAACATTCAACTATCTTATTATTTTTTTTGTTGCAATGATCCTATTTACCAAACATATACTTTGATTACTAATTGGATTACAATAACTTAGTACTTTATATGTTACTACAATATTTAGTGATACATATATATACATGATATAATCTAAGAACTGTTTAACTAAGTTGTGTTTTATAGTAAATACTGAGAAGATAAAAACAATAACTGCTACAAATATAAAAATTCTTAAGTTTAATACAGGTTTTATTCTATTAATTAGTTACTTAATTTTTAAGTAACATAAGTACTTGATTAGATATAATCTAAATTTTTATTTATAACTTCTAATTTTTGTTTTTGATAACTGTTGAAAACATAATTACATACTTATAAAAAAAAAACTTAATTTTTTTTTACTTTTATTTATAGTTCATAACGTTATTACATGCTAAATATATATATATAATATAACTAGTTATATAATTGTTCATAAATTACCAAAATAAAACATAAAAGTTTATTTCTTTATTTGATTTACAAAATTAAATCTTAAAAGATATTAAGTAAGTAACCAATAAAAAATTAGTGTAAAATTTTTTAATTTTTCAGTATATAAGGAGAACTAAAATTAATAAAACTGTATGAACTATTAAAAAATTAATAAATTAGTCTGTTATTAATTAAATTAGAAAAAAAATGTAATTCTACAAAACTTTATTTTGTAACCGTAAAATACTTGCGTATAAAAATGCTTTACTTCCTACTTAAAACCTTAGTGTTGTTAATGTGTTTTCTAGAACGTTTTAACCTAATTAACTTTTTTTTTCAAATAAAAATTTTATTTTTTTTTAAATAATAATATGCATTTTTCATTATTAATGTTTTTCAAATAAATCAAATGAGCAGTTACCTAGTTAAATTAACCTAAAATGATTAAAAGTTATTTTTAATTTAAATTTTATTGTGCACATTAAAAACAATAAAAATAAATTATACTAGGTAACTATTTAACAAAAAATATATTGAATACTTTTTTAAGAACAGAATCATTGTATATAAATTCGTAAACTTTAAAAATACTTCAGCCTATTTTTGAAATGCAAGCCTCTAACAACAAATTTGATATAAATAAAACTTATTTATACTTCATGCTTCTTTTACTGAATCTTTGAATCTTTTAAATTGATATCTTCATTAAAGATACCAATTATGTTTTATTAGTTTAGTTCAGTCATTCAGCTTAAGCAAGTTTTTCAGCGTTTTGTTCATTTTTTCATATAGTCTTGCTACTATGATTCGATAAGCATAATCGTTCGCATAATATGATTGAATGATTAATAGTATATTCATTTGTTTTGATATTACAAGCAAAAATAGTTTTGTCTTTTTATTATCTATTTTAGTAAATACTTTTAAATGCACCATTTAAAACTTTATTTTATTATTTATTTAATTTTACCGTTGCTTTTTTATTCAAATTTAGTTGTAAAAACTATTTTAAATTCATTTCTACTTGGGATCGACAACCTAAAACTTAAAATATTTAATGAAACATTTTTATTATGTCTTTGGCAAAACTAAAACCTAGGATTTATATTTTTTTATTCAACAGATCAAAGGATCCTTTTATTAAATAAAGATTCAGACTTAAATACAGTTTAGAATAAAAATATTTTAAAAAATATATAAAAACTTAACGATTTCCTACTGTGAAACTAGTTATACATATTAAGAAAATATATTTATAAATTGAGATATACCAAAAGGAGGTATTTTCATAAAACATATTTGCTTTGCTTAAACTAAATTTAACTTAGTAATAAAAAATACAGTAAATCTGGTTATTTTATTTTGTATAAACTTGGACAGCAAAATGCATCATAGTGATGAACTAATTAAGGCACTTATAAAACAACTAAAAAGTACGTTTGAAGCGTCATCAACAAAATTGTACAACAAAAAGTACAAAGCGTAAAAAAATATACAAGAGAAAACACAATCTCTTATAAAGGTTGACAACCAATTCAGAGCAGTCTTGAATATTTTTGCTTCGAAACACGAGCTAAGACTCTTTATGAATTTCTCTGTGTATTCAGCAAACTTCTCATAAGAAAACAATGTTCTGAGCCTTTGTGAACAAGGTAACTTAACAATGTATCCTGTGCAACTACAAGCATAGTTAATTGTCCAATAGAAGAAATTTGTGAAGACTGAATAATATAAGTAGAAACAAATTATACATAAAATTGTCAAGCAGATTAATAAAAAACTTAAACAACTTTTCAATGTATATTTTGTTGATTCTTCTGTTGTCTGATAAGAAGTTTCGTCTTCGTTTTCAAGTAAACTTAAGTTTGGCTTTTCTGTTTTTTTTTTACCAGGCAAGACACCTTTTAATTTTGAAAATTGAATTGGCACGACATATTTTTCAACTGTTTTTTCTTTGGGAGTTTTAACTTCAGTCTGCGCAACCATTCTTGCATACGTATCAACACTTTTGTATTCTGTTTGTATTTCTGACTCTAAACAGTCACTTCGTTTTGATTGTGAATAAAAACAGTGTTCATAGTACTGCATCTAAAAAATGATGATTTTAAATATTTTCAAGGAAAAACTAAGACAAGTTAATGTTCTACAAAGTAAGCCCGAGAGTTAGTTGAGTGTGATCATTGCTTAAGCGCATGAAACACTGTGTAAGGTAATAAACAGCAAGACTTTAATTGTCCCATTTTTTTCTAGTAAAATTTCAAAAAGTTCTTTAAAATGATAAAGCATGTTGATAGACAGTTTAGATCTTTAAAATAACAAATAATATAAAAACTCACGTGTTTCACAATTTTAGAAATTTTTTCTTTCTCGTTTTCTACTTCTGCTTTAGTTTCACTTATTTTATGTGAACAACTTTTTGCTTTATTTGAAAACCAAGTGCTTTTATAACTTTGCGTCTGTGAAAAAAAAAAATTGAAACTCACATAAAATCAAAAAGGTATACTAACTTTATACATGTATATCTTAATAACTAATGTAAATTTATACATCTACTGGTTTTCAAAAATATCAAAACCAATAATTAAATAGAAATGTTTTTTATCAATAAGGCATAATGATATAATGTCTAACTTAAAAAGCTAGACTTATAAGATTTTTTTTAATTTAAATATTCTAAATAAAATATACTCATAGATTTAGAGTATGTAAGCTACTTTAAATGTTTAATATAAAGGAAGTAGCAAACAATTATATAACACTTATTAAGCTATTCTTATGTATATTTTATGTCTAGTTTAAAAAATTAAGTAAAAATATGTACAGTACCGAATAAAAATTAATTTAAAAGTGGGCTTACTTTAGTAATATCTTTAGCACCATTTGATTTAAAACTTTTTGACTGTCGACGAAGTCTCTTTTGTAAGCACTCATTCTGATAATTTTCATTTCTGATGAAACTTCTATGATTGTAGATCATTTTGCTACACGTCATTGGACTGTACTTGTTTTTATTTTCCATCTTTTCTTTGATAATCTGTTATGTTATAAATAATCTATTATCACTTAAATGTTTTGTTTTCAAAAATTTTGCGTAGACAAAAATCTGCTTATTGTAAGCTTTATCTTGACTTCAAAACTAGCAATAGTTTTATCATACTCATGTATATTATTTTAATGCTAAATATTAGTAAAATATTAAATATTTTTTATTTTTATTGATTTTAAAACATGAATAACCATCATTATTTGACAAAAATATAAAAAAATATTTTTTAAATACATTTTAACTTGTCTAACCTGTTAAAAAAAGTAGTGCAACATAAAAAAAAATATTTTAAAAGAGATTTCTAACCTTAACATTATCTTTTTTAGTTTCAAAATTTTGTATCTTATTTTGATGTGTACACTTTTGCATATTTTGTTTGCTTTTTTCGACAGGTTGTTTTGAGATTTTAGGCTTTTCAGACATTTTTGAGTGTAAATAAATGACATTGAACGCTTTTAATTAAGTTTCTGAAAAATTACAAAAAGGTTTAAAGCTTAAATATACTTGAAGAGACAAAAATATTACTAAACTAAGTTGTTTAAAACCATTAATGTAAAAAACTCAAATTAAACTTTTAATTTTTTTTTCTTGGACTTATACGATTTATTCAGAAAACTAAATTTTTACAACAAGATTATTGTAAGCATTTAGAAAATTTTTACAAAATGAGTTATAAAATTATTTAAAAAGTTAGTAAAATTTGTGTAATTATAAAAATGGAGTAGTTGTAAATTAAGATTTCTATTTATAACTAGTATTTAAATTTATAAGTAATAACGTTTATATCAGAAAAATAACCAAAAGGTCAGACTTAATTGCATTTTAGTTCAGACAGAAAATTTTTTCACAGGTTTTATAAATTTTGTCTTTTGTTTATCCTTTATTTTTAATAAAAATTACTCAAAAACATTAAAAATTTTGAAAAATATGAAGTTTTAATAGTAAAAACTACATCAAAAATTAGCTATGAAGAATTAAATTTTATAAACAAGTTTATTCAATAACAGTTTAAAATCCAAATTTGTAAACCAAACTTTTTCCTTAAAATAATCACATATAAATAGTAATTATAAATAAACTTTCAATAGATATTATTTTGAATTAATGTTTAACTTGTGAATCAAATAAAGCTGTCATTAAAGATTAAAACAAACTGAATTATCAATTTATTAAATTAGCTATGTTAGATTTTTTTAGCAGTTACTCCTAGCACTGTTAAACCTAAATGATCAAATTATTTGCATTGCATATGATAAGTTAAGTTTGCACGGTTCATTAACTGAGCTCTATTGTAACTATTCAACATTCAAAAAATAGTTATTAAAAAGAATATGAAAAATTCTTTAAATTACATTTTAACTAAAAAGATATTGCAACTATTTCTATTATATAGGTAAATTGATAGAATGACCCTATATAATTATTTTCAGTTATAGAAAATATTCTAATAGTAAAAGTAATTAAAGTTTTTTATAATGTTTAACTATTAATTTATAAACTAAAGGAACCCAAGAAATATTTTTACTTTAAGTGTAATAAATAATACTAAAAATGGTATTTTATTGTTCCTACTAAACACACAAAAATCTACATCACACTTTAAATATTAAAAAGAAAAATTATAAACATATTAAGTTTAACTTAAATTTTAAAACCAAAACTAATAAATAAAAATTTTTTTGTTAATATATCAATCGTAGTTAAAAATACTACACTAAACATTTGTAAATTAAAAGTGTACTTCTAAAAAATGTACAACTTTATAAGCAACTTAAAACTTGTTAATTAAAATAATTATTATGGTGAAAGAATGTTTAACTTTTAATCAAATAAAAATTGTCTTTTATGATTAAAACGAACTGATTCATAAATTTTCTAAACTATCTATGTTTTTTCAAGCTGTTACTTCTAGCACAGTTAATTGCAACTGACCAAATTGTATTCATTGCTCATTATAAGCAAGGTTCACATAGTTCATTGGTTGAGCTCAATGTGTAAAATTCTACATTCATAAATAAATTACTAAATAAAATATAAAAAATACCTTCCATTACATTTTAACTAAAAAGAAATTTGCAAATATTTCTATTATTTAAAAAATTGATAGAGTAACTTTTTTAATTATTTTCAGTAAAAGCAAATATTCTAAAAGTAGAAGTAATTAAAGTTTAATATAAAGTTTAATTTTTAGTTGTTTAAACTTAAGAAATCCTAAATAAATATTTTTATTTTAAATGTTATAAACAGTACTGAAAAAGTTATTTTAGTGTAACACACAAAAATCTACATCACATACTAACTATTAAGAAAAAAGATAATAAACATATTTAGTTTAACTTAAATTTTAAAACCAAAACTTATAAATATTTTTTTTGTTAATATATCAATCGTAGTTAAAAATAATACACTAAACATTTGTAAATTAAAAGTCTTCATCTAAAAAATATACAACCATATAAGCAACTTAGAACAGGTAAATTAAATAAATTATTATGTTTAAAAAATTTTTAATTTTAATAAAATAAAAGCTTTTATTTATGATTAAAACTAATTGATTTATAAATTTATTAAATTATCTATGTTACAATTTTAAGTTGTTATTACTAACACTGTTAATCACAACTGATAAAATAATAGGCATTGCATATGATAAGTAAAGTTTACACAGTTCATTAGTTGAGCTTAATTTGAAAAATTCATTATTCAAAAATAAATTATTTAAAAAAATTTGAAAGACTCTTTCAATTACATTTTAATTAAAAATATATTGCAAATATTTCAATTAAATAAAAAAATTGTTAAAGTAACCTTATATAATTATTTTCATAAAAGCAATTATTCTAATAGTAAAAGTAAATAATTTTTTTTATAATGTTTAACTTCTAATAGTATAAACTAAAGGAACCCTAAAAAATATTTTTACTTTAAATGTTATAAATAATACTAAAAATGGTAATTTATTGTACCAACTAAACACACAAAAACTAAGTCACAAACTAACTATAAAAAATTTAAATAAAAAAAAAATTTAACTTGACCTAAATTTTAAAACCAAAACCTATAATTTAATTTTTTTTTTGTAAGAAGTATATCAATTGTAGTTAAAAAAAATAGATTAATTATTTGTAAACTAAAATTGTACATCTAAAAAATGTACAACCTTATAAGTAACTTAAAACTTGTTAACTAAATAAATTATGATGTTAAAAAAATGTTTACTTTTTAATAAAAAAAAAAGCTGTTTTTTATGATTAAAACAAATTGATTTATAAACTTATTAAATTACCTATGTTGTATTTTTTTAAGTTGTTATTACTAACACTGTTAATCACAACTGATCAAATGAAAGGTATGGCATATGATAAGTAAAGTTTACACAGTTCATTGGTTGAGCTCAATTTGTAAAATTCTACATTCATAAATAAATTATTAAACATAATATGAAATATCTTTTCCATTACATTGTAACTAAAAAGAAATTTGCAATTATTTCTATTGTTTAAAAAATTGACAGAGTAATCTTTTATAATTGATTTCAGTAATAGCAAATATGTTAATAATGAAAGTTGTTAAAGTTTTTAATAATGTTTGACTTTTATTGTTTAAACTTAAGAAACTCTCAAAAAATAATTTTAAATTAAATATTTAAAAATTTAAGAAATAGTTTGAACTCATTAAGAACTTTTTATTCAACCTTGAATAATAAAAATAGTCTTATACAAAGCTAAAGGGTAAATAGAATGTAGTTTGAGTAATTTTTTTAGAAAACGCTTACAACTTAATAAGATATTGTTATTTAAACATAATTATTGAAAAATATCTTAAATAATGAAAAAGGGTAATGTATTTAGAAAAAAAAAGTTAGTTTTTTCTTAGTTAGTTAATTTTTCTTAATTACTCCCCCATTTACTTTAAACATTCAAGAAAATTTTGAAATTTTAAGTTTTAATATTTCTTTTACCTGATCTACTTAAATTTAAAGGTGTTAAAAGTAAATAAAATAATTTAGTATGTAAATTTTTTTTTACCATTACAAAAAATAATTCACCATATTTAATAAATTTTAGTTGTACAAGATTCATAAATAGCTTTCTACTTAAGGCAATAAGAGCAATAATGTTAGTGAGCACATTTCCCAGATGCTAACATTGCTGTATTTACTAAACACTGAATACTAAACAAAATGATGTTTGTATTAATTTAAACTTTTGTGCAAAAGTAATTTGTGGCTTTCAATTGATTGAAATCTTATAACTATGCTACTTAGCGTATTTACAAATTGAGGTAGAATTTTAGGGTTAAAAATTTTAGTTGCACTTAATTTTATGCTTTTTACATATAACTAATCAATACTAGGTGAACTAAGGTTTTATGATTGAGAACTATAGCATAATTTTGTACATATTTTGTAATTTAATAACATCAAACACATAGTATGTTTTACTTGAATGTTTTTATTGGATATTTTCAACTAATTATTGTAAATTTGAGTTAAAATTTGATACAGAAAAGTTTTAAGATTTTAAAATGAATTTCAAAAAAAAGCTAGAAATTAGTTTACAAGTCTATGTCTAAACTTAGTTTAACACCTAAAGACATTAATTATTTTTTATGTTTGTAGCATATCAACTCCTTAGTTTTCAGTTAAGTTTGATAACGTACCTAAAAAATGTAAAATTCTTAACAGCATTAAAAGTAAAATTAAAACAACTTCTCACTATTAATTAAATTTATTACTATTTTAACTAAAATTTACTCTTGCTAATAGCTAAATACACTTAAATAATTAACTTGATTGTTAATAGCTTCTTAAAATTATACATAGACTAAACTGAACAGTTTAAAAATTAAAAAAAAAATGTACTGCCTGAATAAAGATGTTATCTGACTATCTTTACTTTTAATCTGTACCTTACCATCCTAAATTATAAAACAAACTAAATTAATGCTTTTAAAATACAAACTGGACATTGTGGCTTTTTTTGGTACATTTTCAAAGTAACTAGTTTTATACACCATCTAAGGGTGTTGTGTGGGTTAGAGCGTTGGATCAAAAACCCCTAAAAAAGCCTGAAATACATATTGTAATGATATTTACTAATAAAATTATTATTTTTTTTATAAAAATGTTTGTTTACAATCTTTTTTAAGTGTAGTACTTTTAATCTGTTAAACTAAGTATATAGTTTTAAGGCAAGTAGGTAGAAACACAAATGCAGAAATTTTTCTAAACTGACTGAAGAAATATTTGGTAATGGAGCAAATGATAAGAATTTTCCAGTTTCAAATGAACAATAATAAGGTCTGAGGTGTAAGTGACAGATTTAAAACTCAAACTGAACTTCATTTCATAAAAATATTTCAGTTTTATAACTAATCTGTTACACCAAGCTATCATAGATACAAATATATTAAAACAGGCATTCTGCTAACCTTCACTTTTATTTTTTATTAACTGTTATTAAAGCTCTTAATTAATTCAATTAACAACTAGTTAAAAATATTTTATATTACTTTGAATTTTCGAAATTTTTTTTTGAAATTATCAATTTTCCACTTTTAAAATAAAGTACTAGCAAAAACTGTTTGTAATTGTAATTTTTTATTCTTAATCTTAACAAAAAATTGTATGCTTATAAGTAAATTTATAAAAATTTATAAAATGTCAATTTAGCTTTTTAGTTGTACAAAAATTCAAAGAAAGATAAATTTTAAAACTGATCTAAAAAATATATAATAAAACTTTAGTCTAATATGCGTGAGCTAGCTTGCAAATTATTCAAATTCAAAAATATTTTTGTGTTAGACTTTGTAAAATTTATATTTAATTTTTATAGAGCAGAGATTTGGTATTTTTTTATATTTAATATTGAATATTTTTCATACATTTTTGTTAAACAGGAAATTGTCAGTATACCAACACAACACAAAAGTATGTTACTCTTTAAAAAAATTGATGACTATTTTTAACTAATAATTTTAAATGTGAGGAAAATAGGTTGAATGTAAATCAAAATAAAATGTCGCCTACTAAATAAAAAAATATAAAAAATAAAGACTTGTGAAGATATCTTTTTAATAAAGCACACATTCTGTTTATTTCTTGATTTATTCCTTTTTTTAAATCTAATTAAAAGAAAAATGGATATAGAAAATTAGTAATTTAATTTTGTAAAAAGGGCATGAAAGTAATTTACAAGTCTGAGTCTGAATTTAGTTTAATACTATTACACATTAATTTACCTTTAGGTTTAGATTATCTACTCTACAAATTTTTGTTTTAGTTAAATAACGTAGCTTAAAAATGTAAAGTTCCTAAAAATTTTGAATTAATTTGTAATATTTTCTTACCACTAATTTGATTTATACCTACTTTTAAAACTCACATCTCTAATGCTTATAGCTTAATACACTTAAGTTATTATTTTTATTTTTATTAGCTTTTTGAAATTATAAATAGACTAAGCTGGTAGTTAGAAAACTAAAAAAGATGATTACTGACTACCACTGCTTTTGATCTGTACCTCACCGACCTAAAGTTTAGGATTAACTAAATTGTTGATGCTCAATAATGAAATGGACATTGTGGCTTTTTTTAGTATATTTTCAAAGACACTAGTTTTATATACAAATCAGGGGCGTACTTTAGTTTGGAGAATTGGAGCTGAAGCCCCTAAAAAAGCTGAAATACCTACTATATTGTTATATAACTCTTAAAACTATTAATATTTACAAATACTTTTGTTTAGAATCAGTTATTTTTAAATATTATAGCTGTAACCAGGGACGTAGCTAGCTCAAAAAAGTTACGTATCTGCAAAAATTAAAACATCTGATTTAGCTCGTGATAACGTCCTAGCGGGAAGACAGCAATTTAAACTACCTCTAATTTTATTGAATTTTATCTAAAAAATGCAGTTATTTTAATACACCAAAAATGGAATGTTTAGGTACGAGTGATAACTGTATACAAGGCAATTTAATTTGCTCAACACCCTCTATGACTCTTTATGTCTTGCCACTTGTGTAAACCAAGAAAACATTCATTAAACGGTAGGAATTTTTATAGGTAGTTTTAAACATTGGGTAATTTCAATTGCAGCAAATTTGCAAAAAAAAAAAAAAAAACAAACATTTTGATGACGTCATTAACTTTACTTTGGGTAGTTTTGAAGCTTAAACTTGTAAAAAAAAAATTGCTATCTAAGCCTATGACAAATTCACTTTTTTAATTTTCTAAAATATTAAAATAATCATATCTGAAATAAAACAATAGAATAATACTAAACATTTCCAAAATTTTTTGTCAACAAAATCTTTTGTTAATATAAAGTTACAATTTTAAATTCAAACAAAAATCAAAAAAATTGATTCAAAAAATTTTTCTTTTATAGTTTATTGATGAATTTAATTCATAGAAAAATTTAAACTAGCTATACATAATTTATGTACTTCAATAAAAGCTACCTTTTTACAATTTGAAATAAAGTTAACAGGGTTGCCATCAAATTTAAACGTTTATGGGAATCTTGGAATGTTATATAAAATCCTAGAATGACTTAAAATTCTGATCACTTATTTTGTCTAGAAAAGTAAATAAGACATGAATTTAAAAAAATATATCAAACTTTTAAAAATTGAAAGAAGTTTCAAAAAAAACTTTAGGAGCCACCTTGGGTACAGGGAGGGTGTAGATCACTTTTATTACAAGTTAATGTCTCTTTATGAAATTTAATCTAAACTACAAGTATCTTTAGACATATTTTTTATACCAAAACAAATTTTTGATATAAAACATTAAAATAGGAGAGTACAGTAGGTTTTAATTGTCATCTTTAACTATTTTTTTTAATATTGAGGAATACTTCCTTAAAATTTGAGCAGGGTTGCCAAAACACCTGGAATCAAGGAACTTGACAGTTTAAACAAAAACTGGAAAAACCTTGAACTTTTGAAATTAAAAAAATTGAAAATCAATATTTTAAAAATAAAAATTATCAAAAAATTTGTAATTTTTAAACTACTTCTACATGTAAAATAATGAAATTTTTATAAAACATGAAAACTTAAAGTCATTAATAATCTATAAAAGAAAAATTTTCAAATTCAATAGCTTAATTTCTGGTTGAATTTAAATTTGTAACTTACACAAAAAATATCTAGGTTAAAAAAATATTTCTTTAGTTTTTTTAACATAGTGAAATGTTTAGTATTGTTTTATTTCAGATACAATTATTTTTATATTAAGAAAAATAAACAAATATTTATCATAGGCCTGGGCAGCAATTTTTTTTTTTTACAAAGTTTAACCTTAATAACTACCCAAAGTAAAGTTAATGACATCATCAAAATATTGGGTATTTTTTTTGCAAAATTGAGGCAATTAAAAGTACCCAATACTTAAAACTACCCATAAAAAGTCCTACCCTTCATTAAAAATAGCTATAAAAAATCACCAGTTAACACAAAAACACTTATACTGTTTCAAAATCAAACATTTAACGTAGTCAATAGTAACAACAAGTTATACAAATTTTTGTAACATAAAATTGTATGATTTTGATTTTTGAAGCTCCAGCTTCCTTTAGAATCAATTTTGCATTGCAGCTTTTTGACAAAATAAAGCTTTAACGCCCTAAATGTCACAATTTGGATGTATTTAATTCGTTCAATTTTTTTACGACACTAAAAATGCTAAAGAGTACATATATGTCAAAATTATCTCTCAGGAGTGCAAATTAAGCATAAATGAATAATAAAAGCTAAGACAGCAGAGTCTTTTCAAGCTGAAATAAAAGCAAGTTTTTTCGCACATAAGTATACGTTTCTGTAGATTTTCAAAAAATCATTAACAAATCTGTAATTTTCAAACTACTTCTACATGTAAAATAATAAAATTTTTATAAAATATTATAACTTAAAGTCACCAATAGTCTAAAAAAGAAAAATTTTCAAAGTCAATAGCTTAATTTGTGGTTGAACTTAAAATTGTAACTTACACAAAAAATATCAAGCTTGAAAACTATATTTCCTTAATTTTGAACATATTGAAATGCTTAGTATTGTTTTATTTCAGATACAATTATTTTTATATTTAGAAAAATAAACAAATATGTATCGTAGGCCTAGACAGCATTTTCACATGTCAAAATTATCTCACAGGAGTGCAAAATTAATCATAAATTAATACTAAAAGCTAAGACAGTAGAGTCTTTTCAAGCTGAAGTAAATGCAAGTTTTTTCGCACATAAGTATAAGTTTCTGTAGATTTGCAGAAACCTACCAAGCTACGTCCCTGGCTGTAACTAAAACTTCTTGTTAGTTTCAATTAACAATAAATTAAAAATATTTTATAAAACTTGGCATTTAGAAAAATTTTCTCTTTCATACTTATTAAATTTACATTTTTAAAATAAAGTGCCAGCCTAAGCTGTTTGTAAAAGTATTTTTTAGTACTAGTTCCCCAAATTTAATTGTATACTTGAATGAAAATTAGCCAATATTATCAACAAAAGAAGAATTAAGTTAAAGAAGATAATTATAAACGACAAGATATTTGTAAAGAGTCCTATTAAGCATTTAAGTTGTACAAAAACTAGCAAAGTAGATTTTAAAATTGACATATAAGAATCATAAAACTTTATTCTCGTATGCAACAGTTATCTTGCAAATTATCCAAATTCAAAAGAGATTTTTTGTGATACATTTTGTAAAAGTACTTTTTTTATGATTTTCTTTAGAGCAGACACTCGGAACTGTTTAGTATTAATATTAACTATTTAACATACAGTTTTTGTCAAACAGGTAATTGCCAGTATATCAACACAACACGAACAGCATGTTTCACTTTAAAATAATTGATGGATATTTTTAACTAATACTTTTAAATGTGAGAGAAATAAGTTATATAAAATTAAAATAAAATGTTGCTAGGTAAAAAGATAAAAATAATTAAGAAGTAAAAACTCGTGAAGATATCTTCTTAATAAATCATATGTTGTACTTTATTTGATTACCTCTTTTTTTACTTTTTAATTGAAAAAAAAAAGGATATTAAAAATTAGTAAAAATTTTAAACTAAATTTCTAAAAAAGGCATGAAAGTAATTTACAAGTCTATGTCTGAACTTAGTTTAATACCAAAAGCACATCAAATAATCTTTAGGTTTATATAATCTACTCTACAAATTTTTATTCAAGTTAAATCATGTTATAAAAATTGTAAAGTTCCTATAAGCATTGAATAAATAAGTAAAAGTATATCCCTACCATTAATTTAATTTCTTTTTTTTTTTAAACTAACATATACTAGTGCTAACATATTAATACACTAAATTATTAACTTGATTATTATTATCTTCTCAAAACTATACTTTACAGCTAGAAAATTTATTAAAAAAAGTACTGTCTGACTAAAGATATTATCTGACTATCACTACTTCTATTATGCACCTTAACATCTCAACTTTGAGACTAACTAAATTAATGGTAGTCAACATGTAAAATGGACATTGTGGCTTTTTTAGTATATTTTCAAAGTTACTAATTTAAAATACCAACCAAGGTCGTTGTGTGGTTTGAAGCATTGGAGCAAATACCCTAAAAAGATAAATACATATTATAATGTTACATATTAATAAAACTATTATTATTCATAAATACTTTTGCTTACAACCTTTTTTTAAAGTACAGTACTTTTTTTACATAAAATAAGTATAAAGTTTTGATCAAAGTAGGTAGAAACACAAATGCAGAAATGGTTGTAAACTGACATGATAGATATTTGGTAACGGAAGAAATACTAAAAACTATGCAGGTTCAAATGAGCAATAAAAAGGTCTGCGATGTATGTTACAGACTTAACACTTAAACTAAATTTCATTTTATAATAATGTTTTAGTTTTATACCTAATCTGTTACTCCAAGCTATCCTAGATGCAAATATATTAAAACGAAGCACTCTGCTAATCTATACTTTTATTTCTTAGTAACTGTAACTAAAGCTCCATATTAGTTTCAATAAACAATCAGTTAAAAATGATCTATATTATTTGGCATTTGGAACAATCTTTTTATATTTATCAAACTTCCACTTTTAAAATATAGTACAAGCCTAAATTGTTTGTCATTGTATTTTTTTTTTCAAATCACAACAATAAATTGTATATTTAAGTATAAGAAAAAGCTTATAAATAGATACAAATGAGTTTAAAAAAAAGTTTCTATAAACGACAAGAGATTTACATAGTGTCCTATTCAGCTTTTAAGTTGAAAAAAAATTCAAGCAAGCTAGATTTTAAAATTAATCTAAAAAAAGTCATAAATTTTTTTTCTGATTTGCGTAAATAGTTGAAAACTATTCAAATTCAAAAAAGTTTTTTTTGTTACATTATGTACTTACATTTTGTTACATAAAAGTACTTTTTCTATGGTTTTCTATATAATAGGAGATTAGAGTTATTTTATATTTAAGATTGAATATTTAACAAGGAGTTTTGTTTTTGAACTTGATTATTTTTAAGTTTAAAAACATAACTTGTTACTTCTAGCTCTGTACTCTAAATCTTTGATAAAAGAATAAATATTTGATAAAGTTAAAGGGTAATGTATTCAAAAAAAAATAGTTAATGTAATTAAATGATTGTTTTTAAAAAATGTTTAAAGCTTAATAAAAAAAACTGTAATTCAACCATGAACAAGGAGAATAGTATTATATAAAGCTAAAGGGTAAAGTATTTAGAGTAAAATATTTAATGTAGGCAGAGGAATTGTTTTAAAATATGCTTAAAACTAAATAAGATAACCAAGCATGAATAATGAAATTAATTTTATATCAAGCTTGAGGGTATTGATTTAGAGGACAGTAGTTATAGTCTTTAGAAGAATGTTTTAGAAAATGATTAAAACTTAATAAGATATTGTTATTCAAGCATGAATTCATACTAGGAAAAAAAAAATTACATGTACTGTACGTTTAAATATTGCAATAAATTTAAACCTTTTGTTTTTACCAGTATAGCTTTATACTGTCCTTAAGTTTTCAAAATTTAAAATGTTCTAAATATATTAAAACTTTTGGTAATCGATTTATTACTTTTTTTTAATAACGTGTATATAAAAATCTTTAAGTTTTTTTATTAGTTTACGAAGTAGCGCGAAACTGAAATCAGCGTACTTTTCAAACTTAACTTACTGCACAAAAACCTTCATTATATTATTACTACGTCACAATATTCATAAAGATTTAAATTCCAAATTTCTGTAAAACATGTTTAAAAAACTAAAGCTTTGCTAAAGATATTATGAGATAGAAATATCTTATATATAAAATAGCTATAGAAAACTGTTGTCTGTAATACAATGAAATATTTAGCTCCATTTTAACGTGTCGAGCACTAAGACCGAAACTTTGAAAAAAAGTATAAATAAATTTACATATGTGTACATTTCAATAAACAAATTTTCTTATATTATTTAGTTTTTTTTAATACAGTTTAAGCAAAAAAGTTAAAAAAGAAATTATAAAAAAATTTAGTTTATACTAGTTTAACTCTGTAAATTTGTTTAAACCATAGTTGTTAGGTTTTTATACAGAAAATTTTGAAGCATGACATTATAAGTTAAAACAAAGAAAATATTAATTAGTCATTAGAAAAATTTATTTTTAGAATTCTGACAGCTTTGCTTCAAACAAACTTCCTTGCTAGTAGGGACGACGCATATTGACGTCATATACATAACCTACGTCATTCGATAAAAATTAATTAAAAAATATCAAGAATTAATAGGTGTTTGCAAAATTAATTTAGATTTATTAATGTAGATAACTCTTATGACGTAATTGCAAGTTTTTAAGTTCCTAAGAATATAAAAATTTATGTTAATAGCCAATAACAACCATATCTTAATTTCTAAGGCCTGTGTTTCCATTATAAAATAAGTTATACTAGCGAGAAGAAAAAGCTAAAAGCTAATAATTTTAGATTTTTAAGCGCTTAAAATCGTATTTAAAAGCGAGGCAGATTGGTCGAGGTGTTAGCGCGATGAGCGCAAGTGCAGCGAGTTCGAATCCAAGCAGAGTCACAATAAGACAAACTGCATACAGACCCGGGTGACGCTGGGTGTAAAACTGTAAAGGGTTTTATGATATTAAAATGTGGAACTGATTTCTATGCACGTAGTTGTAAACATGGTGTATTAATCAGTTACTAATCAGTGGCGCTTCCACATTACTGTCAACATCGCGACAGCTCATCGTTTTCATTTAAGTACATTTTTTCATAAATTGAATAAAAAAATTATTAAATAAAAATATTTTAATACTTTATGAAAATGTTTACTAATAAATAGGAGTACTGTCAGTTTAAATCCAAGTAGAGGCAGATTATATTTTACAGTAATCTACTTACGTATTATTAAGCTAGTACTCGAGTTTATTTAGTTTTCTTTTTTTTTGATAGTTTGTGGAATGATACTTCAGCCTTAAGTGTTTTAGGGAATTTTTAAGTTAGACTACTTACCACAAGATATAAATTTTGCGGCAGATATAAGAAATTTTGCTTTTATGACCTCATTTGCAGCAGACACCTAAGAGTTTATCGCAGTGTAGTGAGCAAAGTTGTCGTGAGCAAATTTATGTTTAATTAGAGATTATATTACAAAAACAAAAAAAAAACGTTTAACATCCTTTTTTTTTCTTACAAAATTTAAGGTTATGCAATTAAGGCAGTGCAACATCCCACGCGAAGCTCCTGTTATATAATTATAAAACTATATTGAATATAACAATTCGAAGTTTATTTAGTTTATAGTAATAACATGTCCAAAAAAAAAGATTGTAGGGCTAGTTAAAGTAAAGCTTTTATAATAAGAACTGTTATGAAGCCAAATTTACTTTAAAAAAAATTACTCTGACGTAGCTATTGTATATATGACAAAGTATTAATACTTTTTTAGAGCTAAATAACTTTTTTTAATTTTACAGTATCTATCAATAAAGCCAGTGGTCGGCACGTTGATCAAAATCTGTGTACACTAAAATGCAAAAAGTTAAATCTGTGCACCCCAAAAGCTTATTTTGATAAGCGCCTCCAATGATGGGACTACGTGAACGCTTACTTCACTAGCTTTTCTCTCAAAGCAAAATTCTGGTTGATGACAATTCAAAATTCTTTGTAAAGTAATAAAGAGATTATATCATTAAAAAAAAATTCTCGAAAAAAAAAACTTTATTTGTCTTATTAATATCTACAAATTATTTCTTTTGAAATTTTATTTAGTTAGAAATATTTAAAAACTACTAACAATAACTTTTTTTTGTAAGCTTTTTTCATTCATATCTCAAAAACATTTGAAATTCTTCAAAAGTAAAAAAAAACGTGTAAATATTATAAAGACTTACATACGTGTATACTTTTTTTTGTTTAAAATATACACTACTTTTGAACTTAAGGTCCTTTGAATATCTTTTAAGTACTATAATCGTCCGAAATTAATTTGTAACTAACCCGAAATTTTTTAGGGTTTTATGTAATAAGATATACTTTCATAGAACCCAATAAGTTTTAACTCCTATTTTAAAAATCCACAACTCAGTTTACACTTACATGAAAACCTTTTAATAACTGGAGCTGGAATTTACTGTTTGATACTAATTTTAATGAACCTTTTTATTTAGTGTACCTTTTTTACACAATGGTATTTTAATTATACAGCCCTGTCTTACATACTTATTAATTGAACACATCTCCGCATTCACTACAAAATCCCTACTCTTAAAATATTTTATTTAGTATTATCTACAATCATGATATTAAACAAACAGACAAACGACAACAAAAAAGGCTAGACTAAAAATAATGTATTGTATATCTTGTTGCTCTCCCTATAGCTGGTGCAGTTTCTTTTATAGACTGATTTTTTGCACTTTACGAAGTTCAGGGCTGTATCTGATTGTCACGTCGTTCTGTTAAAAAAATAAAAACTTTAAATTTACTATGTTTTCTTATAAAAATTTAACTAGGCTTAGTAATTTAATTGAACTTGTTAATCTTTCAATTAAAAAAAAAACTTTGCTAAAGTTTTACAAACGAATCAAAACAGAACAAGAGTTATCCAGAGTAGTTATCCGGTTTTTTAAACAACTAAAGCCATAACTGATTTCTAATCTAGTTTAATCGATATCAAAAAAAAAAACTACTTGGCATAAAAAAATTGTACTGATTTTAACTTTTTGTTTCTATAAATATTTTAATAAACAACATTTAAATAAAATAAGTAGTTTAAAATTGGTATTTTAAAGTAAATTAGATATCTTACTGTTAATATCTAACATTATTTTTGTGTTATATTTTTTAACTTAGCTTAGCTCAATTAAAGAAGTTAGATAAAAATCAGAGTTCTAGTAGGTGAAAGATGTGGATGCAAAATAAAAAGTTAAAAGGATAATCAATAATTTGCAATAAAAATGAATTTAATTATTTTAAGACCAGAGTTGCTTCTCTTTGAAACATAACTGAAACAGAAAAAACTAACTTAGTATTTCACCGATGATAATTTTTTGATTTTTAATATAAAATTATGCATTATTAAAATTTAATACAAATTTTTTAGTCTTTTTTAGTATGTTTGTTAAACATAAAGTAAGATTTACGTCTGAAAAACACATTCTGAAACTCTTCTTTTCAAATTATCAAAATTTCGCCTTAACATATTTTATAAATAAAAGAATTAAGATTCCTATTTGTTAAGTTCGCTTATATTTATGTTATAACAAAATCAGCCTGAGTAACAAGCATTAGCAGGGTTTGTTACTTCTTGAGTAAAAAAGTTATCCTGACCCATATTTTATAGTTTTTGAAGTATTTTTAAAACATCATATATTAATATTCAAAATAAATAAATTTCAAAATAAAAGTTCAGGTTATTCAAAAAAATTGGAATTTAAAAAAATACAGATAATTGAAGCTACAACAAATAATTTTCATTTAATAAATTAAAAACATTTGAAAAATTATAAAAAAGAATCCTGATAATTTTAAAAGATTTATACTGTTCTAATTTGTACAAAGTGTGTGGGACTCTGCATGAGTTACAAACAATTAGCCTTGGTCATCTTGAATTTAAAAAAGAAAGAGAAAGCCAAAGCTCAAAAGTAGCAGTATAATTAAAGTAACATTTTGATAAAAAAGAATTAATATCTAAATAAAACATTCAAATTTTCAAAACAATTTACTCATTCTGATAATTTACATAAATATTAAAACTAGACTACTTTTGCTAGAAAAAAATGCTTAGTAAGACTGTATTTCTAGAAAAGTTTCTTAGTTGTGTGGCAACCTTAAATCATATCAAAATTTAGAACTGGTTATTAAAAAGGATGCATATTTTTAGAGCAACAATCTTTGTTGAGTGTTAACAACATCTATCTTGAGTTACATCAAACTAGTGAAGTCATCTTGTATTGTAAAAGAAATAATAAAAAATATTAGAAAAAAAATTTGGAATTCAACAAAAATACTTATTTTTTTTTTAATAACAGATCAAAAGAGTTAGAAAATAAAGATAGTCTTAAAATTAACAAATATAAGTAACATGTAGTTTATTAAAAAATATACCTAATTAGCCTGAGATTTACAAGAGAACCCCAAAAAAATATTAGCCAGCATGATATTTTCAAAAAGATTTTATAAAGTTCAAACTATTCTCTGTGTGTGGCAACTTAATGTTAATTTATGCCTATAATTTCTATAAATTTCTTAATGTTTATATATGTACTATTCAATTATGGATAAAAGCATAATAATTATATAATTATAGTTATTAAAACTTAAAATGTATTCTTTTCTACTGGTATGCAATTCTTTTAAGAGAATTGTAAATTTCTTTAAATATTTTTATTTTAAATAAAGTATTTTTTATTAAACTTAAATTCTTAAATTTTGCTTAAATTTTTATTATTATAACTTATGATATCATACTCAGGTAATCATTTTTATAGGAATAATTGTTTAGTTTAAAAAGTAGGATATATTGACAAATTTTGTTTAAAAAAAGGAAATTTTTTCATTGTATTTAGAAAGTATTGTAATTTACTAATATTGATAGTAAAAAGGAAAACACTAACCTTTTTCATTTTGTCATTATCGTAGCTAAATGACAGCTTCTCCCTAAATCAGTCAACGGAGTTCACAAGAGCTTTGGACATTCTCTCTATTATTAGGTGCAGGCTGTTTCCTCAGTGTTAATGTGATTTTCAATATCAAAATAGATCATGAGAGTAAAATGGCTAATAAATTAAAAGTACATTTTAACAGTAGACTTCGTGTCATTTTATCATTGAAATTAAGATTTTTCTTTTTAAAAGCAGTATTTACATTTGTTATGTAACCTAATTGAAATTGCCAAAAAGTCACAAATACTTTTGAAAATAAAAAAGTCCGATAAGTCACAGTCTACTAACTAAAAATAAGTTCAAGTAACCATTACAATTTTCTGTAAAATTGTGGAGTCTAGAATTTTCACATCTTAGTAGATCGCAGCAACACAACTATCAAATCACAGCAGATCGCAATGATACAATTATCACATCACAGTATATCACAAAGTTAAAGTATATCGCAAAGGTGCATCTATCACATCAGAGTAGATCGCAATGATACGACTAACACACCACAGTAGATTGCATAGATACAACTATGACGACAAAGTAGATTGAAACAATACAACTATCACATCACAGTATACTGAAATGATACAACTATCACATCACAACAGAATGTTACTTGAACACTAGATATTATTCTAACAATATCCTACAAAAAAATTACTAAACAATTTACACATCGCAAAAACTTAATTCAATCTGTTTGATTACTTTTGACTAACAGTTTTTCATACACATTAAAAATCTAATTTTAATTCAATTCAACTTTAATGAACAATTTTATTCATCTAGTCACAAAAGTATGATAACTTGCTGTATAAACTGAACCTAAAACTTTTTTTTTTAATTTGCATAAGCCTAATAAAAGGCCGATAATCTAGCACTGATTAGTTATAATTATATATAATTATAATTTTCAGCAACTATACAACTATCACATCTCAGTTGATGTCAACAATACAACTATGAAATCACAGTAGACTACAATGTTACAACTATCACATCACATTAGACAAAAATGTTACAACTATCACATCACAGTAGATAGCAACAATGCAACTATCACATCATAGTAGATAGCTACAATCGAACTATCACATCACAGTAGATCTTAACAATATCATTTCGTAGATAAAAACTATTTGAAAGTGTTACTTTTAATTGGTCAAAATATTTAGGAAAACACTTTAGATACGTTGACGATTGTTTAGTTGTATCCAAAACAGATAGTAAAAATGAAGCTATTAATAAAAAATAAAACTTCTTACACGAATAAATTATTTTCACTAGAGAAATTAAAGAGAACAACTAACTGCTATTTTTAGATATTTCCATAAAAAAAGATAAACAAGCTTATTAACAAGTTTATACAGAAAAACAACTTTAACTAGGCAATACTTACACTACTAATCAATTTTAGTAAAAAACAAAATGTAAACTTAATTAAAACACTATACCATAGAGCATACAAAATCTTTTCTAAAGAATTATTTCATTTAGAGGTTAAGAGAAAAATATAAATTTTAATTAAAAATGGATGCTCACCAGATTTAATTAAGAGGGGTATAAAAACACATCACAATAACCTTAATCAACTGAAAGTATACCGACCGGAGAAGTTCCAAGCAATTCTAAAACTACCTTATATTGGAGAAAAAACACGTGTACTTAAAAGCAAAGTAAACGACTTAACAAAAACATCTTACAATTAAGTTGTGCTCAAAAGTTATTATTTTTTCAAAATCTTTAATAAAAGTGCAGATGAAGGATCCGATTCCAGACCAATCAAAAGTTATATAGTGTCCAAGTTTAGTTGCTCAGGCAAAATTAGCTATATCGGTCACACTTCGAGGCACTTAGAAACCAGGATAAAAGAACACCTACCTACTTGTGTGCTGAAATTCATTGAAAAAGAACCTGAAATTAAGACAACGGCAACAAAAAACGCAGCGAAAAGATCTTCAGTTGCAGATCATCTAATAAATAATAGAGATTGTTCTAGGAAATATGACATATCCAGGTTTATAATAATCCATCATTGCAATAGTGTATTTGATCTCGTGAAGTTCGAGGCTATCTCCATACTTTTAACAAAACCATATTTGTACAAAAAAAAAACGAATTCGACCACAAAGTGTCTCTATTTTCATCATTGAAATTGATAAAGCAAGCACCTTAAACTTTCGAAATCTTAAAGTAGAGTTATTCTAGAAGTGATAGTATTAGCAGGTATAGTTTGTTCTTACAAAAACTTTTATCTAAAATTTATTGGCATATATATTATTGTTGTAGAAACTGTTATATATCTATAAAACAGTTCCTAACACAAATGGTAAAATTATTCAGTAAATTATAAACTTTTTTTATAGTTTGTAACAGACTTGATACCCAATGTATTAAATCTAAACAACCAATTTACTGAATCATTACATACAGTATTGGTAAGCTGTCATTATTATGTTAATTTTGTATTTAGTAATGTATTTTTTATACAACTTATAGAAAAAAATCTTTTATTATAATTAACAAAAGAATACTTTAGTTTTTCTTTAAACTTTTTCTTCTTTAGTTTTTCTTTTAGTAGCACTATAAATTGCTACAAGACTTTTGGAAATTAATCGAACTTATAAAAATATCACTTAAAGATGTTGAAACTACCACATTACAGTAGACAATAATGTTTCAACTATCACATCAAAGTAGACAACAATGTTACAACTATCACATCACAGTAGGCAACGATGTTACAACTATCACATCACAGTAGACAACAATGTTACAACTATCATATCACAGTTTACAACAATTTTACAACTATCACATCACAGTAGATAACAATGTTACAACTCTCACCTCACAGTAGATTGTAACGATACAACTATTACATCACAGTAGACAGCAATCTTACAACTATCACATCACAATAGACAACAAAGTTACAACTATCACATCACAGTAGACTACAGTGTTACAACTATTACATCACAGTAGATTGTAACGATACAACTATCACATCACAGTAGATTACAATGATACAACTATCACATCACAGTAGGCAACAATGTTACAACTATCACATCACAGTAGACAACGATGTTATAACTATATTATCACAGTAGACAACAATGTTACAACTATCACATCACAGTAGACAACAATATTACAACTATCACATCACAGTAGATCGCAAAAGTACAACCGTCACATCACAGTAGATTGCAATAGTACAAATACGTACATAAAGAATATTTAAAATGCTACTTGGAGTTATTGCTTTCCTACAGTCAATTTTAATAGGCTAAAATATTTAGAAAATACATTAGATACGTTGACGATTGTTTAGTTATACCAAAAACAGAAAGTAAAATGAAGATATTTTTCAAAATTTAGAGTCCTTACTTGAAAAGACTTCTTTCACTAAATAAGTAGAAGAGAATAACCAACTGCCACTTTAAAATATATTGATTATAAAAGATAGAACAAGATTCTTAACGAATGTCTATAGAAAAACAAGTTTCACTTGGTAATACTTACACTATCAATTTATTTGTAGTAAGAAACGAAAAGTAAACCTAATCAAAACACTTTACAATTGAGCATACGATTCTGTTCTAAGAAATTATTTTATTTAGAGGTTGAAATAATAAATTCAATTTTAATAAAAAATGGATACCCACCGGAATTGAATTGATTAAAAGTACTGATTATAGACAAATACAGAACTTTTTAATTCTTTATATCTATTTAATTTTAACACAGATCGTAGTAAAATACAAATAGAACGTACTTTATTTTAAACAGCTCGTACAAAAATAATTTAAGCTTTAAACGAAACGTTTATTAAAATGTTTTCAATATTACTTAAATATTGCAGTTTATTTTTTATCTATTACTGTTTATAATCTGAATTATTACTTTAGATTAATTTATTTAACTAAATACAAAACATTATTATACTAAAATATTTATTATACGAAAATACTATATATTACGTAACTTTAAAAAACAAAACAAAACTTTTAGAATTATTTAAGTAATATTTAGTTCATATTGGTTTCAGTTTTAGAACAGGGGTCGGCAAACTGCGGCCCGCGGGCCAATCGCGGCCCGCGAAGGGTAAATCTGCGGCCCACGAGCACGTTATTTTTTTGAATGGAATGCGGCCCGCGAAAGAAAATTTTGTGGCCCGCGAGCATGTAAATGTGGCCCGCTGAGCAAAAATTTGTTTCAAGTTAAATTTTTTTCGGTAACTCGATTTAATTTGATTAGTTTTTTTTTAAGTCTCTGTATAATATTTAAAAATAATTAGAAGAAATTACTGCTTCAGTTTAAAAATATGAAAAAGACAAATTAGCATTCTAACAGGATATTTTTCTGAGTTTCATAATAACTTCTTTTTTACAACAGCAAGTAATTATTTGAAAAAAGAGTGTAAAAAGTGCTTGAACTTAATAAGTTAGTTATATAATATATATTTATTAAATAAACTAAATGCAAGTGTTTTCCATTTTGTACAAAAGTAATTCACAGTAATTAACTAAAATGTCATTTCTTTATAGCTTAGATATTCTTTTTCACTGTTTTTTATACCTAAGTTTCTTTTATAGGTCTTTTGATTTGTAAATGTTATATTTTAGTGTAAAAACACTTAAAATAACATAGTAATAAGAAATAAGGTTTTTTTAATTTTTCTTTTGACACATTTTAATTTTTTAGAAGTTTTCTTTGCACTTAAATTAATTTATATGCACACCAACTTAAAAAGATGCTCATATTTTAAACCACTTTTTATTTAATACTTTAGTTAGTCTAAGTTTAGTTTATGCATAATTATCTAACATTGTTGTTTCTACATGTTTCATCTAAATTTGTACAGACACATTTAAAACAGTATATATGATATAAATTAATATAGTTTTTGTTAGGTATACATTTTCATTTTTCAAACATTGTTTTTGTAAAACTAAGTTAACTTTTATGCCTTGCAATATCAATACACACATTTGCTGATTTTTGGAGCTACCTAATTAATATAAACTAGACTTAGGGATGGTAAATTTATCAAGGTTGTACACTGTTAATCAATAAAGTTGAAATTCAAGCTAATAAACAATTAAACATTGACACACACTTAGACGATTGCTATTTGTAGACTTCAAATCTCAAGCCAACTAAGTCATTTTATAAGTTTTTGGCTAGAACTGTTTTTGTATACAAAAATATTAGAAATGTTTTTGTTGACTTATGCTGGCTTTTTGCTTGAAAGAGTGGCAAATTAAACTTATGATGTATTTTTTGCTCAATCCACAATGTTAGTTTGAGTTATAATATATGTTAAATTTTAAGTCTTGCAGCTAATATAATTTAATATATTATTTATATTATTGTGTACATTTAAGTGTGAACAATCAGTGTTGCCAAAAAAACTTGAATCCCGGAAAAGCTTTGAACTTGAAAATTAATGCTTAAAAGTTCTGGAAAAAAAACTTGAATTTGAGATTTTTTGAATAAACCTGGAATTTCAAACAATTTTTCAATGTAAAGTAATGAAATTTAGATTTGACACAAAAAATTTAGCAAATAAACATTTCTTTATTAAAATATATACTAAAGTAGATTAACAGTGTTTTTTAATATTGATATATTTTTTAACACGCGTTATAAACTTTAATTAAACTTCATACTAAAATAAAAAGAAGGAATTGTACTTCTAAAACCTTTGTATTGGTGCATTGCAGCTTTACTTGTAAAATTTCACCGATTTATGTGCTTCGTGTTGGAACTAAACCAAGAAATTCTATTAAAATGTCAAAGTTAGTAAAACCATCTCTAATAAAAATTCTCAGATGAGCAATAGTTTTTCTATCAGTGTACTCTTGTTAAGATATTGATTAAAGTCTTAATTTGATTTATGCGACTTTATAACCTTAATGCATTTTCTAAATACGACCTTTTGTTGTCATTGAAGAAATAAACAAAAGTTTTGCATTACTACCAACATAAATTCTTTAAAAAAGTTTTCAATTATAAACGGTATCTCATTTTAAATAATAAATTTTGCTACTTTATAACTTTCCTTAACAATTTTTTTCTGATAATTCTGTAGTTACTAAAGATAATCTTGTGCTTTGTTGGAACTGATTTTGGTGATTCGTTTTTTATCGTTTGTCGCAATAACTCCTAACTAACTTTTTTTTTAATTTTTGTAGCTCGTCTTATATTTTGCAATTAATATTTTAAATGCAATATTCTTATTGCAGATAAAGAATTGCTATAATGCTTAATAAAAAACAAGTTTTTCTATTTCGCTAATGACTCAATAAAGTTTTATACTTTTGTTAAAATTGTTTAAGAAACTTAATTGTCCATTCCAGCTGACTTGTAAGTTTTTTTGGCATGTAATTTATTTACTGTTAATAACTTTCGTTATTTCTATTTGCTGTGAACTTTGTTTTAACTAGGTTGCTACACAAACAGGCTATTTTAAAAGCTTAAAAACTTAGGTTTGTGAGAAACTTTTATTTCAAACACTTTAAAGAAATTTTTTAATTTCCAGAATAGTTTTTACGATTGTAGTGTAGTTAACTAATTGTAGTTTTTTCTTGTTTTCTTACACTTTGTGTACTTTTTGATGATAATGATATTTTTACTAGGTATTTAAGCTTAATTAACAACGATTTATTAGTTTTTTCAACTTTTAATAAACTTAGGCTGGTTTGATACAACTCAGACATTTTTGCTTTTTAAGTGGCAACTATGTAAAAGACTAGTTACTAATAAGATATTTTATTTAAGTATTCGAGAATTGATTATGTTAAAGAATTTGTTCTAGCTTTCTGGAATACAAACAGGTATTAATTTTATTAAGTTAAGTAATTACTAAATTTTTTAATGAATGTAAACTATTTAACACGCAAAAAAAATTTTTTGAAGTTAATATTCTTAGAAGTATGAAAAAAGGGGTTAATAGTATAACAAATATATAAAAGTAACCCATAAATTGTCTTTCAAATTTGTTTTTTATAAAGAGTTAGGTTGTTAGTAAAGTTACAAAAGTATTAAGTTTAACTTATTAATGCTTATAAAAGTACTTAGTTATTAACACTTAGTATATAAGTCAAAGTAAATTTTGTTCTAATAAATGTTTTTTAAATAAGCATTCTATGTATAGCTAAAAGTCATTTAAAATGATAAGGTGAATAAAAGTAAAACTTTTCTCTCGTAAGACTAAAACTAAAACCAAAAGATTATTGAAATGTCACTAAAACTAAAACTGCGGCCCGCAAGGACTTCGTATACTTGAAATTTGGCCCGCGACCACCAACTGCCTGCCGACCCCTGTTTTAGAAGATAAGGTTAAATTAGTTGTTTGTTAAAAGTACTTAACAAATAAATCTATTTAATGCTTATTAAGTAACTTTTAGCGAATTTTTAATTATCATAAAATAGTTTGTAAACTAATAAAGAGAACTTTTAGTTGCTTTTTCAGAGTAAAAAGTTTTATGAGTTAAAAGTACACTCATGAAAAATGTAACTTGGAAATATGTTATAATTGTTTCTGTTATAACTAGATATTTTTCAAAAAATGCTAAGCTATTAACTTTAGATAATTATTACTTGTCATACATTTCTTTAAAATCATAATCTAGTTTTAATTTTTGTTTATTAATATACCTTTAGAATAATAACTCAATACAAATGCATTTTGAATTGCACTTTTTATTAAGTGTTTTTATTTTTATACAAAAAGTTACGCAAAACACACAACTTTTAAAACACTAAATATATTTCGAGCAACTGTTATCAGTAGAGTACAAATCTAACAAGTTATAATAGTTTATAAACTTATATAGTAACTAAGTAATCATAAAGTAATCAAGGGATTTATAAAACACAAAAGCAATTAGTAACAATTAAAATCAAATAAATTTACCTACGTTATAGTTGATCTACAGTAAAACTAAACATAAATAAAATGAAAATAATCCTCAAAAAGTATTACGAGAATAACGAAACAGTTTAGTCAAAATCTTTTTGCTTACATAAAACAGGGTTCCTTAACAAAAATTAAATGGCTTCTAATTTAATCAAATCGAAAACATTACTACAAGTTTTAATACTCTTAAATCTATTTATGTTATAACTATTTGCACTAGTTAAATTGTTAACTAAATGTTCTGCAATAATATTCTAGTGACTAATCTAATTACGTGTTGCATAGAAACAACAATAGTGACGTTACAAGCAAACGACTTAAAACTAAAGAAATTTACTTTGTATAATAACTAACTAAAAGCTTTGCTCTACACTTCGTGCAAAAAAAAAACGTGCAAACTTCTTTTTAAGTCCTTTTCCCAATATAGGACTAGTACTAATTATTTATATTAAATACAGGTGACAACTAAATACTTTAATATTTTGTTCAAGTATTTAAGCTGTAAATTTATTTGTTTTAATCAGGTTTATTGTGACTTAGTTCATAACTAAACGGTTCATAAACAGTGACTATAGTTTAAATATAAAACAAGAATTTAGATTCAGATGTTTAAAAACTTTAGTTCTGTACTTTAAAAATTAGTTCATTAATGTTTTATATAGCTAAACAACTAAAAACAAATACATTTTTAATTGATTTAAAAAAACAAAGTTTTCTCTAAACTATGTATCTTTCAATGATTATTTAAAAAAAAAGTCCCAATGGATATGATAATTAAAAGTTTTGAAACTTAATTAAAATAACTAAACGACTTTAAAAATTATATTGGTATTTATATAGTTACAACTAAAACTAAATGGTAAATTTTTTCAATGTTTATATAAAAGTAAAAAACAAGACTTATGAAAATACATACGTAATAAACAAAATAATAAAACGTATTGTAATAAATAAAAAAACAAAAAATTATATTCAGGAAATTGAAAAACATCACAGACTAAACTTCTTTTTAATCATTTTTAACAATAAGTAACATATACTTTAAAGTTTATGAGGTTAACTATTTTTAAGATAAACGGTAGTTTAGAAATACAATTATGGTTCTTACTTTATATAGCAAGACATCCAAAAGACGTTACTGTTGCATATTACCATCAGATCGTTGGTTTTAACAAAAGCTAAATCTGAAAACAAAGTAAGTTTAATGACTTTTTCGAACTATTTGTTAAGGGAAAAATGTTTAATTATTTTAAAGTCGTTCCAAATAATTGTAGTGAATTGTTAGTGTTGCGTATTTATTTTGTTTTGGACGAGCATATAAAAATTAAGTTTGAAAACTTAGTGTGTTTAAAACAAAAATTATTTGACGATGATTTTCAATTATTCCTAGTGTAATGAAAATTTTTGTTCGATTTCTTGGCGATGATACGGAAAAAAAGTTAATGCAAACGATTAAATATTTCGAAAAAAATATTTAAACTACAAGTTTTAAAAGTATGAAAAAATGAAATTAATAAAGTTTTTGTTGGTTTGTTTAATTAAATTATAGTTTTAATTTTAAAAACTTTATATAGTTCAAAAAGATTTTTTTTTTAATTACTAGGAATACAAACTTTTTATTTTCTAAAAGTTTTGTTTATGGGCAGCATACAAAAGGCTTGCGTATAAAAGTAATAAAACAATTTGTACATTTACTTAAAAAAGTATTTTTTAAGAGAAAATATTAATAAACATTTAGTTTCTAAACAGTATAACTCATATATTTTTTATTGTATGTACTTGCTAAATTTTATAAAAATATTGTTTTGTACAAAAGCTTTACGAACTATATTTAGCATCGAATGTAAATTAATAAGAACACGTAATTAACACGTATAAACCTTGTACCTTTGGTGATATTCTTAGGTTAAGGGTAGAAGGTAATTAATTTAGAATTAATAACAAGAAAGACGCTGGACAAAGCAATTGAGCTATCTCTTGCAAAAATAGACTACAGGAAATATTACTTTTAAGACCAAAATAGTCCTTATCTTGATTTATACTTTAATAAATCTACTTATTGATTGCAGATCTATTTTGTTTGTATAGAATAATAAATAATTAAAATTAAAACTGAAAGTCAAAAAATACCTAACTCTAAAGTAGTTTTATATAATTTTAAAGGGTGATTTGAAAAATATTAACTAATACTTAACAAACATTGATTAGACTTCATTATTTAATAAATCAAAAATTCTCTAACACATTCATGACCAATTTATCCACTTAATTCAAACCTCAATTAAACTCTTTATTTCACCTTATTCTAAAAATAATAACCGCAAAAACATCCTTCTAATATTAAAAAAATTATTAAAAAAAACATTTTTTTTACAAAAAAAGTAAGAAAAATAAATCATTCACTAAAGACTATGAAATAAAATCAAAATAATATGAAGTAATTGTTGAAATACAATTTAGAGTATGAAATATAATATAAATTTCTGCACTAACCAAAATTTAAAAAAGTTTTACTGTTACGTTAAATCTAAAATTTAATTAAAAAACTTCATTGCCTACTATATTTGGTCACCATGAAAACAAAAAATGATTTTAGATTATGAAAAAGCCTAACTTAATAATAAGTTAGGCTACATACAACATAATAATTTGTTTACTAACATAATGTAATAATAATGTTTACTAACATAATAATTTTAAAAATGTATTTTAACAAGATCAAAATCATCAAAGTTTAAAGCAATCTAAAAAAATGCAGTAAAATGAAAAGTTTTGATAAAGCACCTTAAAGATAAAATCATCAGAACGCCAAAGAAAACTCTATCTTATTTTATTAAGCATGCTATTTCAACATTAATTTTTATTTTATTATTAGTTTTAAATTGCTTCCTAGCATTGTCGGATTTACCTAAACAGTTTCAAACATCTTATGTAATTCCAGTACACAAAAAAGGTATCAAACACGAACAATTAAATTATAGGCCAAAAGCCTTAACCAGTACTTTTTCCCGAATTTTTGAACAAATTATTTCTCAAAATATATTTTATCACCTCTTCGACTTTAACTTGTCAACACAAAATCAATTTGGCTTTGTTCCCCACCGATTCCGTATTCAACTATTGACATGTTTACATACTTGGCTAATAACTTACTTGAACATTTAATAGTGGTCTATACTGTCATAAAAAAGCTTTTGACTCTGTGTCACTCATTAGATAATAAAAAAATTATGACTCAATATGGTTTTGATGATAACTTAGAGAATTGGTTAAGCGAATTTTAAAATAGTAGGACAGAAAGTGTACTCATTAACAACACATTATCAGATCCTCTGAAAATTGACAGTGGAGTACCACAAGGTGGAGTCATTGATCCTCTTATGTTATTAATTTACAACAACGATAAAACTTTTAATACACAAATTCGAAGCAAAATAATTTTATTTGCAGATGACGCAAAAGTATTTAGCAAGTCAGAAACTTCTTTACAAATAACATAAGATAACATTAACGAATTGCTAAAAACAAGAAAACTTAATTTAAATTCAAAAAAACGCCAACTTCTAACCATCAATAAACAAAACCCTTCCCTATCAACCTTTTAATAATAAAACTAATATAACAGCAATAAAATGTTTCAAAGACTCAGAATACATGTATTTGAAAATGTATAGTTGAACGAACATGTAAATTATTTATATAATGGCCATCAGCTTCAAGCTTACGAGTGAACTTAAGTGAAGTATGTAAGTTGCAGATTTGGTCAAACAAATCATCCACATTGTAGTCTGTCTTGTAAGAAATAAAAATATCGTCACCATCTAAAGTAGTTTAGAGGTTTTTCTATATTCGTAAATAAAATGGACTTAAAATAGCAAATTAATATATTTGCCAACACAGGACCCATGGGACTTACATATTAATGTTGAAAAAAATTAAATCACACAGTTTAATTACTTTTGACCAATAGTGATTTTTAAATATAACATTAAAAATATAATTCTATTTAAACTTCATTTCAATACCAAAATTTTCTTCATGTAGTCACAAACATATAACAACTTGTTGTATAATCAAACGAATTACTTAACATTTTTTTAAAATTTTCTTAGTCCTAATAAAAGGCTGATTAACTAACATAGTACACAGCCTATTTCTTAGAGTACTATTAGGCTCTCTAAAGGTGGCTAAGTAATAACGTTACTAATACAAATCGACAAACAGTAGCAAACAATCAAGTGTAAATACAGAAAGTACTTAGATGAACAAACATTCCTTAAGAAAAACAAAACTAATTAAAATACGAAGAACTAACTCTTTTATGTTCATTTTACCACTGGTCACCAACTTTTGCTTATAAATTTTTTCATTATAAACACATATATTACTGATTAATTATATTCTAAATTAACAGTTTTTGCAACGATACAAATATAATATCACAGTAGGGCTCAACAGTAAAACAACCACGTCACAGCACAACTTAACAATACAACTTTCCCATCACAGTAGATCGCAATGATACAACTATCACATCACAGTAGGTTTCAACTATGCAGCTATCACATCACAGTAGATCTCAACAACACAACTTTCCCAACTATAAAATTTTTACTTTTTGCATTTAATGTCACTATTGTTCTTTTCATGCAGCACGTATCTAACCTTAAAATAGTTTCTATTAAAACTGCTTCGTATTTCCTTATATTGAAACATAAAACATAATAAATCAAAAAGTAGTTCTTATTTTTAATAAAATAATTATTTAAGCTGATAGCGAACTGAAAACTTTATAAAGTTTCAAGATAATAAAAACAGTTTCAAAAAAAAAAAAGATTAAAAGTATAAAAAAATCAACTGATCGACGAATACATATTTTCCATGTCGTTTTTTATAAGATCAAAGTTTAAATGGGTTTTAACATACTTTCATTAGACTCTTTTCCAACTTTCATAAGGTATTAAAATGTTTTAAAAATTATGTTTTGTTTCTTTACCTTCTCTTAGTTTTTGAAGCAAGTTAGCTGTAAAATATTTTAATTTTAGTTTAATCATTTTTGTTCATGTTTTCCAAAAAAAAATAGTTATGCTCACAATTCAAAATGCATTTAATATTGATTCATTATTCTAAAGATTTTTTTATTTGTTACGAACGGTAATTAAATCTAGTTTAATAGTCTAAACAAGTTTATGATAAGTATAAAATAGTTTAAATATATGATTTATCATTTTTAGAAAACTATTTAAAAAAATATAACACTTTTCCTTGATACATTTTTATATAACATACTTCAACTACATGAACTTTTATTCTAGAAATTCAGTTTTTATTAGTTTACAAAACCAATTTTTGTAAAAAAAAATTAAGGTACACATGCTTATAGAATAATTTTTCTATTGGAATCGGCAAATTTTGAATACATAGAAGCATAGTTTAAAAAATTTAAAAGGTTTTCTTTGGTGATATAAGGATAGAATTCAACTATATCATAACTGACAAAACGCTTGTTGCTCTTATCATCCAATGACGAAAACCATCAAACAAACCACCGGTATTTATCAATAGGATCGAACCGGTGGCGGTTCTTACATCATTAATAATGCTTGCTAAAACAGCTTTAGATAATTTACTGATGTCTGTTATACTTGTATTAATTAGTCTACAATTTGTAGTGGCTGGAAAAATATCCTTATGATCTTTTATAGTAATATACGATATTGAACTAGTTTACTTAGGGATACGTTTACCAGATATATTATTCTTTATTAATATTACGTTAAACATCTTGTGTTTATTTACAGTATAAAAACTGTTTATTAACATTTTATTTATGAAATAAATCACAATAAAACATATCTAAAACAAGTTAATTTACAGCTCAACCGCATAAAAATAAATATTATAGTATGTAGTTGTCGTTCGTATAGAATATAAATGATTAATATTAGTCCTATATTAATATTAGTCCTTGGAAGCATTTTGCAACTGATTGGTAAACCACAATTTCAACCTAATTTTCAAGACTGGTTTGAAGCCATTGTCCGTTTAAACCAGGGGTCGGCAGGCAGTTGGTGGTCGCGGGCCAAATTTCAAGTATACGAAGTCCTTGCGGGCCGCAGTTTTAGTTTTAGTGACATTTCAATAATCTTTTGGTTTTAGTTTTAGTCTTACGAGAGAAAAGTTTTACTTTTATTCACCTTATCATTTTAAATGACTTTTAGCTATACATAGAATGCTTATTTAAAAAACATTTATTAGAACAAAATTTACTTTGACTTATATACTAAGTGTTAATAACTAAGTACTTTTATAAGCATTAATAAGTTAAACTTAATACTTTTGTAACTTTACTAACAACCTAACTCTTTATAAAAAACAAATTTGAAAGACAATTTATGGGTTACTTTTATATATTTGTTATACTATTAACCCCTTTTTTCATACTTCTAAGAATATTAACTTCAAAAAATTTTTTTTGCGTGTTAAATAGTTTACATTCATTAAAAAATTTAGTAATTACTTAACTTAATAAAATTAATACCTGTTTGTATTCCAGAAAGCTAGAACAAATTCTTTAACATAATCAATTCTCGAATACTTAAATAAAATATCTTATTAGTAACTAGTCTTTTACATAGTTGCCACTTAAAAAGCAAAAATGTCTGAGTTGTATCAAACCAGCCTAAGTTTATTAAAAGTTGAAAAAACTAATAAATCGTTGTTAATTAAGCTTAAATACCTAGTAAAAATATCATTATCATCAAAAAGTACACAAAGTGTAAGAAAACAAGAAAAAACTACAATTAGTTAACTACACTACAATCGTAAAAACTATTCTGGAAATTAAAAAATTTCTTTAAAGTGTTTGAAATAAAAGTTTCTCACAAACCTAAGTTTTTAAGCTTTTAAAATAGCCTGTTTGTGTAGCAACCTAGTTAAAACAAAGTTCACAGCAAATAGAAATAACGAAAGTTATTAACAGTAAATAAATTACATGCCAAAAAAACTTACAAGTCAGCTGGAATGGACAATTAAGTTTCTTAAACAATTTTAACAAAAGTATAAAACTTTATTGAGTCATTAGCGAAATAGAAAAACTTGTTTTTTATTAAGCATTATAGCAATTCTTTATCTGCAATAAGAATATTGCATTTAAAATATTAATTGCAAAATATAAGACGAGCTACAAAAATTAAAAAAAAAGTTAGTTAGGAGTTATTGCGACAAACGATAAAAAACGAATCACCAAAATCAGTTCCAACAAAGCACAAGATTATCTTTAGTAACTACAGAATTATCAGAAAAAAATTGTTAAGGAAAGTTATAAAGTAGCAAAATTTATTATTTAAAATGAGATACCGTTTATAATTGAAAACTTTTTTAAAGAATTTATGTTGGTAGTAATGCAAAACTTTTGTTTATTTCTTCAATGACAACAAAAGGTCGTATTTAGAAAATGCATTAAGGTTATAAAGTCGCATAAATCAAATTAAGACTTTAATCAATATCTTAACAAGAGTACACTGATAGAAAAACTATTGCTCATCTGAGAATTTTTATTAGAGATGGTTTTACTAACTTTGACATTTTAATAGAATTTCTTGGTTTAGTTCCAACACGAAGCACATAAATCGGTGAAATTTTACAAGTAAAGCTGCAATGCACCAATACAAAGGTTTTAGAAGTACAATTCCTTCTTTTTATTTTAGTATGAAGTTTAATTAAAGTTTATAACGCGTGTTAAAAAATATATCAATATTAAAAAACACTGTTAATCTACTTTAGTATATATTTTAATAAAGAAATGTTTATTTGCTAAATTTTTTGTGTCAAATCTAAATTTCATTACTTTACATTGAAAAATTGTTTGAAATTCCAGGTTTATTCAAAAAATCTCAAATTCAAGTTTTTTTTCCAGAACTTTTAAGCATTAATTTTCAAGTTCAAAGCTTTTCCGGGATTCAAGTTTTTTTGGCAACACTGATTGTTCACACTTAAATGTACACAATAATATAAATAATATATTAAATTATATTAGCTGCAAGACTTAAAATTTAACATATATTATAACTCAAACTAACATTGTGGATTGAGCAAAAAATACATCATAAGTTTAATTTGCCACTCTTTCAAGCAAAAAGCCAGCATAAGTCAACAAAAACATTTCTAATATTTTTGTATACAAAAACAGTTCTAGCCAAAAACTTATAAAATGACTTAGTTGGCTTGAGATTTGAAGTCTACAAATAGCAATCGTCTAAGTGTGTGTCAATGTTTAATTGTTTATTAGCTTGAATTTCAACTTTATTGATTAACAGTGTACAACCTTGATAAATTTACCATCCCTAAGTCTAGTTTATATTAATTAGGTAGCTCCAAAAATCAGCAAATGTGTGTATTGATATTGCAAGGCATAAAAGTTAACTTAGTTTTACAAAAACAATGTTTGAAAAATGAAAATGTATACCTAACAAAAACTATATTAATTTATATCATATATACTGTTTTAAATGTGTCTGTACAAATTTAGATGAAACATGTAGAAACAACAATGTTAGATAATTATGCATAAACTAAACTTAGACTAACTAAAGTATTAAATAAAAAGTGGTTTAAAATATGAGCATCTTTTTAAGTTGGTGTGCATATAAATTAATTTAAGTGCAAAGAAAACTTCTAAAAAATTAAAATGTGTCAAAAGAAAAATTAAAAAAACCTTATTTCTTATTACTATGTTATTTTAAGTGTTTTTACACTAAAATATAACATTTACAAATCAAAAGACCTATAAAAGAAACTTAGGTATAAAAAACAGTGAAAAAGAATATCTAAGCTATAAAGAAATGACATTTTAGTTAATTACTGTGAATTACTTTTGTACAAAATGGAAAACACTTGCATTTAGTTTATTTAATAAATATATATTATATAACTAACTTATTAAGTTCAAGCACTTTTTACACTCTTTTTTCAAATAATTACTTGCTGTTGTAAAAAAGAAGTTATTATGAAACTCAGAAAAATATCCTGTTAGAATGCTAATTTGTCTTTTTCATATTTTTAAACTGAAGCAGTAATTTCTTCTAATTATTTTTAAATATTATACAGAGACTTAAAAAAAAACTAATCAAATTAAATCGAGTTACCGAAAAAAATTTAACTTGAAACAAATTTTTGCTCAGCGGGCCACATTTACATGCTCGCGGGCCACAAAATTTTCTTTCGCGGGCCGCATTCCATTCAAAAAAATAACGTGCTCGTGGGCCGCAGATTTACCCTTCGCGGGCCGCGATTGGCCCGCGGGCCGCAGTTTGCCGACCCCTGGTTTAAACTCTTTAAATTCCTTCTAGTAACCAAAAAATAAAACTTATGCAAAAACAAAGACAAACTCAAAGGTCTTATAAAAATATTATTCTGACCAATTTAATTTATCTGGTACCTAAACATCTTGTACACTAAAATAGTATGAAACTTAAAATCAAAACTGCTATTTGATATTTAATCAAACTATTAAAATAGCTTTTATTATGTAGATGAAATTAATAACTGAGTAAAATTAAATTTTATTAGGCCAAGAAAATCATAAAAAATCATGCGATTTCTTATGTTCAAGCAAAAAAAATTCAAGCACATGTTTCTAAAACGAAATGAAGCTTTAAATTCTAAGTATCTAAACAATCAGAGGCCGTATAATATTTAAAAAAATGTTTATTGTAAACAAACCTTTTTGTATTGACTAACGATTAAACGCTTGTTTGAAACTTCTAGTCTGTGTATAGCATGTCATATTCTATTTTTTACGAAAAGTCGTCAAATAATAAAGAATTTACTTATAAAAATCAGTTTGCCATTTAAGTAATTTAATCATATATTTTATTAGCTTATTTGATCTATAAATTGTTTTCAGCAAATATTTAGTTTTTCTAGAATAGACTCTGTTAGTTGATATCTACAAACAAAACTACCATTTTCATTTCTTTTGTATAGAAACTATAACTACAATTTAACTAAAAATATTTATATTACAGTTAAAAAAGTGGATTATTATTCTAAGATATCAATAAGAAGAACTTTATGGTAATTAGCAAATATAAGTTAACTAAATTTATTTAATAACTATTATTTTAAAATAAAGTTTTACTAAATTGTTTAACTTTTGTAATGATATAAATTAGGATTGTTATATTAAAACATTTTAATTTTTTTTAGTTTTTTTACGTTTGAGAAATACTTATTATCCGGAAAAATATGTTTAATATTTCTTTATTTCAAAAAAAAAATTTAATATTTTGTTCAAGTATTTAAGCTGTAAATTCATTTGTTTTAATCAGGTTTATTGTGACTTAGTTCATAACTAAACGGTTCATAAACAGTGACTATAGTTTAAATATAAAACAAGAATTTAGATTCAGATGTTTAAAAACTTTAGTTCTATACTTTAAAAATTAGTTCATTAATGTTTTATATAGCTAAACAACTAAAAACAAATACATTTTTAATTGATTTAAAAAAACAAAGTTTTCTCTAAACTATGTATCTTTCAATGATTATTTAAAAAAAAAGTCCCAATGGATATGATAATTAAAAGTTTTGAAACTTAATTAAAATAACTAAACGACTTTAAAAATTATATTGGTATTTATATAGTTACAACTAAAACTAAATGGTAAATTTTTTCAATGTTTATATAAAAGTAAAAAACAAGACTTATGAAAATACATACGTAATAAACAAAATAATAAAACGTATTGTAATAAATAAAAAAACAAAAAATTATATTCAGGAAATTGAAAAACATCACAGACTAAACTTCTTTTTAATCATTTTTAACAATAAGTAACATATACTTTAAAGTTTATGAGGTTAACTATTTTTAAGATAAACGGTAGTTTAGAAATACAATTATGGTTCTTACTTTATATAGCAAGACATCCAAAAGACGTTACTGTTGCATATTACCATCAGATTGTTGGTTTTAACAAAAGCTAAATCTGAAAACAAAGTAAGTTTAATGACTTTTTCGAACTATTTGTTAAGGGAAAAATGTTTAATTATTTTAAAGTCGTTCCAAATAATTGTAGTGAATTGTTAGTGTTGCGTATTTATTTTGTTTTGGACGAGCATATAAAAATTAAGTTTGAAAACTTAGTGTGTTTAAAACAAAAATTATTTGACGATGATTTTCAATTATTCCTAGTGTAATGAAAATTTTTGTTCGATTTCTTGGCGATGTAACGGAAAAAAAGTTAATGCAAACGATTAAAAATTTCGAAAAAAATATTTAAACTACAAGTTTTAAAAGTATGAAAAAAAGAAATTAATAAAGTTTTCGTTGGTTTGTTTAATTAAATTATAGTTTTAATTTTAAAAACTTTATATAGTTCAAAAAGAATTTTTTTTTAATTACTAGGAATACAAACTTTTTATTTTCTAAAAGTTTTGTTTATGGGCAGCATACAAAAGGCTTGCGTATAAAAGTAATAAAACAATTTGTACATTTACTTAAAAAAGTATTTTTTAAGAGAAAATATTAATAAACATTTAGTTTCTAAACAGTATAACTCATATATTTTTTATTTTATGTACTTGCTAAATTTTATAAAAATATTGTTTTGTACAAAAGCTTTACGAACTATATTTAGCATCGAATGTAAATTAATAAGAACACGTAATTAACACGTATAAACCTTGTACCTTTGGTGATATTCTTAGGTTAAGGGTAGAAGGTAATTAATTTAGAATTAATAACAAGAAAGACGCTGGACAAAGCAATTGACTATCTCTTGCAAAAATAGACTACAGGAAATATTACTTTTAAGACCAAAATAGTCCTTATCTTGATTTATACTTTAATAAATCTACTTATTGATTGCAGATCTATTTTGTTTGTATAGAATAATAAATAATTAAAATTAAAACTGAAAGTCAAAAAATACCTAACTCTAAAGTAGTTTTATATAATTTTAAAGGGTGATTTGAAAAATATTAACTAATACTTAACAAACATTGATTAGACTTCATTATTTAATAAATCAAAAATTCTCTAACACATTCATGACCAATTTATCCACTTAATTCAAACCTGAATTAAACTCTTTATTTCACCTTATTCTAAAAATAATAACCGCAAAAACATCCTTCTAATATTAAAAAAATTATTAAAAAAAACATTTTTTTTACAAAAAAAGTAAGAAAAATAAATCATTCACTAAAGACTATGAAATAAAATCAAAAGAATATGAAGTAATTGTTGAAAATACAATTTAGAGTATGAAATATAATATAAACTTCTGCACTAACCAAAATTTAAAAAAGTTTTACTGTTACGTTAAATCTAAAATTTAATTAAAGAACTTCATTGCCTACTATATTTGGTCACCATGAAAACAAAAAATGATTTTAGATTATGAAAAAGCCTAACTTAATAATAAGTTAGGCTACATACAACATAATAATTTGTTTACTAACATAATGTAATAATAATGTTTACTAACATAATAATTTTAAAAATGTATTTTAACAAGATCAAAATCATCAAAGTTTAAAGCAATCTAAAAAAATGCAGTAAAATGAAAAGTTTTGATAAAGCACCTTAAAGATAAAATCATCAGAACGCCAAAGAAAACTCTATCTTATTTTATTAAGCATGCTATTTCAACATTAATTTTTATTTTATTATTAGTTTTAAATTGCTTCCTAGCATTGTCGGATTTACCTAAACAGTTTCAAACATCTTATGTAATTCCAGTACACAAAAAAGGTATCAAACACGAACAATTAAATTATAGGCCAAAAGCCTTAACCAGTACTTTTTCCCGAATTTTTGAACAAATTATTTCTCAAAATATATTTTATCACCTCTTCGACTTTAACTTGTCAACACAAAATCAATTTGGCTTTGTTCCCCACCGATTCCGTATTCAACTATTGACATGTTTACATACTTGGCTAATAACTTACTTGAACATTTAATAGTGGTCTATACTGTCATAAAAAAAGCTTTTGACTCTGTGTCACTCATTAGATAATAAAAAAATTATGACTCAATATGGTTTTGATGATAACTTAGAGAATTGGTTAAGCGAATTTTAAAATAGTAGGACAGAAAGTGTACTCATTAACAACACATTATCAGATCCTCTGAAAATTGACAGTGGAGTACCACAAGGTGGAGTCATTGATCCTCTTATGTTATTAATTTACAACAACGATAAAACTTTTAATACACAAATTCGAAGCAAAATAATTTTATTTGCAGATGACGCAAAAGTATTTAGCAAGTCAGAAACTTCTTTACAAATAACATAAGATAACATTAACGAATTGCTAAAAACAAGAAAACTTAATTTAAATTCAAAAAAACGCCAACTTCTAACCATCAATAAACAAAACCCTTCCCTATCAACCTTTTAATAATAAAACTAATATAACAGCAATAAAATGTTTCAAAGACTCAGAATACATGTATTTGAAAATGTATAGTTGAACGAACATGTAAATTATTTATATAATGGCCATCAGCTTCAAGCTTACGAGTGAACTTAAGTGAAGTATGTAAGTTGCAGATTTGGTCAAACAAATCATCCACATTGTAGTCTGTCTTGTAAGAAATAAAAATATCGTCACCATCTAAAGTAGTTTAGAGGTTTTTCTATATTCGTAAATAAAATGGACTTAAAATAGCAAATTAATATATTTGCCAACACAGGACCCATGGGACTTACATATTAATGTTGAAAAAAATTAAATCACACAGTTTAATTACTTTTGACCAATAGTGATTTTTAAATATAGCATTGAAAATATAATTCTATTTAAACTTCATTTCAATACCAAAATTTTCTTCATGTAGTCACAAACATATAACAACTTGTTGTATAATCAAACGAATTACTTAACATTTTTTTAAAATTTTCTTAGTCCTAATAAAAGGCTGATTAACTAACATAGTATACAGCCTATTTCTTAGAGTACTATTAGGCTCTCTAAAGGTGGCTAAGTAATAACGTTACTAATACAAATCGACAAACAGTAGCAAACAATCAAGTGTAAATACAGAAAGTACTTAGATGAATAAACATTCCTTAAGAAAAACAAAACTAATTAAAATACGAAGAACTAACTCTTTTATGTTCATTTTACCACTGGTCACCAACTTCTGCTTATAAATTTATTCATTATAAACACATATATTACTGATTAATTATATTCTAAATCAACAGTTTTTGCAACGATACAAATATAATATCACAGTAGGGCTCAACAGTAAAACAACCACGTCACAGCACAACTTAACAATACAACTTTCCCATCACAGTAGATCGCAATGATACAACTATCACATCACAGTAGGTTTCAACTATGCAGCTATCACATCACAGTAGATCTCAACAACACAACTTTCCCAACTATAAAATTTTTACTTTTTGCATTTAATGTCACTATTGTTCTTTTCATGCAGCACGTATCTAACCTTAAAATAGTTTCTATTAAAACTGCTTCGTATTTCCTTATATTGAAACATAAAACATAATAAATCAAAAAGTAGTTCTTATTTTTAATAAAATAATTATTTAAGCTGATAGCGAACTGAAAACTTTATAAAGTTTCAAGATAATAAAAACAGTTTCAAAAAAAAAAAAGATTAAAAGTATAAAAAAATCAACTGATCGACGAATACATATTTTCCATGTCGTTTTTTATAAGATCAAAGTTTAAATGGGTTTTAACATACTTTCATTAGACTCTTTTCCAACTTTCATAAGGTATTAAAATGTTTTAAAAATTATGTTTTGTTTCTTTACCTTCTCTTAGTTTTTGAAGCAAGTTAGCTGTAAAATATTTTAATTTTAGTTTAATCATTTTTGTTCATGTTTTCCAAAAAAAAATAGTTATGCTCACAATTCAAAATGCATTTAATATTGATTCATTATTCTAAAGATTTTTTTATTTGTTACGAACGGTAATTAAATCTAGTTTAATAGTCTAAACAAGTTTATGATAAGTATAAAATAGTTTAAATATATGATTTATCATTTTTAGAAAACTATTTAAAAAAATATAACACTTTTCCTTGATACATTTTTATATAACATACTTCAACTACATGAACTTTTATTCTAGAAATTCAGTTTTTATTAGTTTACAAAACCAATTTTTGTAAAAAAAAATTAAGGTATATATGCTTATAGAATAATTTTTCTATTGGAATCGGCAAATTTTGAATACATAGAAGCATAGTTTAAAAAATTTAAAATGTTTTCTTTGGTGATATAAGGATAGAATTCAACTATATCATAACTGACAAAACGCTTATTGCTCTTATCATCCAATGACGAAAACCATCAAACAAACCACCGGTATTTATCAATAGGATCGAACCGGTGGCGGTTCTTACATCATTAATAATGCTTGCTAAAACAGCTTTAGATAATTTACTGATGTCTGTTATACTTGTATTAATTAGTCTACAATTTGTAGTGGCTGGAAAAATATCCTTATGATCTTTTATAGTAATATACGATATTGAACTAGTTTACTTAGGGATACGTTTACCAGATATATTATTCTTTATTAATATTACGTTAAACATCTTGTGTTTATTTACAGTATAAAAACTGTTTATTAACATTTTATTTATGAAATAAATCACAATAAAACATATCTAAAACAAGTTAATTTACAGCTCAACCGCATAAAAATAAATATTATAGTATGTAGTTGTCGTTCGTATAGAATATAAATGATTAATATTAGTCCTATATTAATATTAGTCCTTGTAAGCATTTTGCAACTGATTGGTAAACCACAATTTCAACCTAATTTTCAAGACTGGTTTGAAGCCATTGTCCGTTTAAACTCTTTAAATTCCTTCTAGTAACCAAAACATAACACTTATGCAAAAACAAAGACAAACTCAAAGGTCTTATAAAAATATTATTCTGACCAATTTAACTTATCTGGTACCTAAACATCTTGTACACTAAAATAGTATGAAACTTAAAATCAAAACTGCTATTTGATATTTAATCAAACTATTAAAATAGCTTTTATTATGTAGATGAAATTAATAACTGAGTAAAATTAAATTTTATTAGGCCAAGAAAATCATAAAAAATCATGCGATTTCTTATGTTCAAGCAAAAAAAATTCAAGCACATGTTTCTAAAACGAAATGAAGCTTTAAATTCTAAGTATCTCAACAATCAGAGGCCGTATAATATTTAAAAAAATGTTTATTGTAAACAAACCTTTTTGTATTGACTAACGATTAAACCACGGGTCGGCAAACTGCGGCCCGCGGGCCAATTGCGGCCCGCGAAGGGTAAATCTGCGGCCCGCGAGCACGTTATTTTTTTGAATGGAATGCGGCCCGCGAAAGAAAATTTTGTGGCCCGCGAGCATGTAAAAGTGGCCCGCTGAGCAAAAATATATTTCAAGTAAAATTTTTTTCGGTATTTCGATTTAATTTGTTTAGTTTTGTTTTAAGTCTCTGTATAACATTTAAAATTAATAGAAGAAGTTACTACTTTAATTTAAAAATGAGAAAAAGACAGATTAGCATTCTAACAGGATATTTTTCTGAGTTTTATAATAACTTCTATTTTACAACAGCAAGTAATTATCTGAAAAAAGAGTGCTTGAATTTAATAAGTTAGTTATATTATACCTATTTATCAAATAAACTAAATGCAAATGTTTTCCGTTTTGTACTTAAGTAATGCACAGTAATTAACTAAAGTGTCATTTCTTTATAGCTTCGATATTCTTTCCAATATTTTTTATACCTAAGTTTCTTTTATATATTTTATATATGTAAATGTTATGTTTTAGTGTAAAAAACATTTAAAATAACATAGTAATAAGAAAAAAAAAACTTTATTTAAGTTTTGTTTTGACATATTTTAATTTTTTAGAAGTTTTCTTTGCACTTGAACTAATTCATATGCACACCAACTTAAAAAATGCTCATGTTATAAACCACTTTTTATAAAATACTTTAGTTAGTTTAAGTTTAGTTTATGCATAATTTTCCAAGTTTTTTTTTTTACATGTAGTATCTAAATTTGTACAGACAAAATTAAAGCAATATATATGACATAAACTAATATAGTTTTTGTTAGGTATACATTTTCATTTTTCAAACATTGATTTTGTCAAACTAAGTTAACTTTTATGCTTTGCATATCAATACACACATTTGCTGTTTTTTGGAGCTACCTATTTAATATAAACTAGACTTAGGGATAGTTTATAAACATTGACACACACTCATACTATCACTATTTGAAGACTTCAAATCTCAGGCCAACTAAGTCATTTTATAAGTTTTTGGCTAGAATTGTTTTTTGTATACAAAAATATCAGGAATATTTTTGTTAATTCAGGCTGGCTTTTTTGCTTAAAAGAGTGGCAAATTAAACTTATGTCGTAAGTTTTGCTCAACCCAAAGTGTTAGTTTCAGTTATAATAAATGTTATATTATATCAAGTCAAGCTAATTTATGCTTAAAAATTTAGGAAAAAAAACTTGAATTTGAGAATTTTTGAAAAAGCCTTGAGTTTCAAACAATTTTTACATGTAAAGTAGTGAAATTTCGATTTGACACAAAAAATTTAGCAAATAAACATTTCTTTATTAAAAATTTACTAAAGTAGCTTAACAGTGTTTTTTAATATTGATATACTTTATAAGACACTTTTTAAACTTTAATTAAACTTTATACAAAAAATAAAAGAAGGAATTGTACTTCTAAAAACTTTTGTTGCATTGCACCTTTACTTGTAAAATTTCACCGATTGTTGTGCTTTGTGTTTGAACTAAACCGAGAAATTATACTAAAGTGTCAAAGTAAAAAAAAAACCTCTTTAATAAAAATTCTCAGATGAGCAATAGTTTTTCTATCAGTGCTCTAATCTTAACATATTGATTAAAGTCATAATTTGATTTATGCGACTTTATAACCTTAATGCATTTCCTAAATAGGACTTTTTGTTGTCATTGAAGAAATAAACAAAAGTTTTTCATTACTGCCAACAAAAATTCTTGAAAAAAGTTTTCAATTATAAACGGTATCTCATCTTTAATAATAAATTTTGCTACTTTATAACTTGCCTTAGTTACTTTTTTCTGATAATTCTGTAGTTACTGAAGATAATTATGTGCTTTGTTGAAACTGACTTTGGTGATTTGTTTTTTTATCGTTTCTCGCAATAACTTGTAACTAACGTTTTTTTTTTGTTGCTCGCTGTTTATTTTACAACTAATATTTTTAAATTCTTATTGCAGATAAAGAATTGCTGTAATGCTTAATAAAAATGAGATTTTTCTCTTCGCTAATGACTCAATTAAGTCTTACACTTTTGTTAAAAATGTTTAAGAAAGTTAATTGTCTATTCCAGCTGACTTATATTTTTTTGGCATGTAATTCGTTTACTGTTAATAAGTTTCGTTATTTCTTTATGTTGTAAACTTTGTTTTAACTGGGTTGCTACACAAACAGAATATTTTAAAAGCTTGAAAACTCAGATGTGTGTAAAACTTTTATTTCAAACACTTGAAACAAATCTTAGAATTCCCAGAATAGTTTTTATGACTGTAGTGTAGTTTACTTATTGTAGTTTTTTCTTATTTTTTTTACACTTTGTGTACTTTTTAATGATGATGATTTTTTTTCTAGGTACTTAAGCTTGATTTACAACGATTTACTAGCTTTTTAAACTTTTAATAAACTTAGGCTGGTTTGATACAACTCAGACATTTTTGCTTTTTAAGTGACAACCATGTAAAAGACTAGTTACTAATAAGATATTTTATTTAAGTATTTGAGAATTAATTATGTTAAAGAATTTGTTCTAGCTTTCTATAATACAAACAGGTATTAATTTTATTAAACTACCTAATTACTAAATTTTTTAATGAATGTAAACTATTTAACACGCAAAAACTTTTTCTTTGAAGTTAATATTTTTAAAAATATGAAAAAACGGGTTGACAATAGAACAAATATATAAAATTAACTAATAAATTGTCTTTCAAGTTTGGTTTTTATAGAGAGTTAAATTGTATTTAAAATTACAAAAGTATTAAATTTAACTAAGTAAGTGCTTATGAAAGTACATAGTCTATTAACACTTAAGTATATTAGTCAATGTAATTTTTTTTTTTTAATTTATTTAATTTAATTTAAATAGTCATTCTATGTATAGCTAAAAGTTATTTAAAATGATAACGTGAATAAAAGTAAAACTTTTCTCTAGTGTGACTAAAACTAAAACCAAAAGATTATTCAAATGTCACTAAAACTAAAACTGCGGCCCGCGAAGACTTTGTAAATTTGAAATTTGGCCCGCGACCACAAACTGCCTGCCGACCCCTGGATTAAACGCTTGTTTGAAACTTCTAGTCTGTAAATAGCATGTCATATTCTATTTTTTACGAAAAGTCGTCAAATAATAAATAATTTACTTATAAAAATCAGTTTGCCATTTAAGTAATTTAATCATATATTTTATTAGCTTATTTGATCTATAAATTGTTTTCAGCAAATATTTAGTTTTTCTAGAATAGACTCTGTTAGTTGATATCTACAAACAAAACTACCATTTTCATTTCTTTTGTATAGAAACTATAACTACAATTTAACTAAAAATATTGATATTACATTTAAAAAAGTGGATTATTATTCTAAGATATCAATAAGAAGAACTTTATGGTAATTAGCAAATATAAGTTAACTAAATTTATTTAATAACTATTATTTTAAAATAAAGTTTTACTAAATTGTTTAACTTTTGTAAAGATATAAATTAGGATTGTTATACTAAAACATTTTAATTTTTTTTAGTTTTTTTACGTTTGAGAAATACTTATTATCCGGAAAAATATGTTTAATATTTCTTTATTTCAAAAAAAAAATTTAATATTTTGTTCAAGTATTTAAGCTGTAAATTCATTTGTTTTAATCAGGTTTATTGTGACTTAGTTCATAACTAAACGGTTCATAAACAGTGACTATAGTTTAAATATAAAACAAGAATTTAGATTCAGATGTTTAAAAACTTTAGTTCTATACTTTAAAAATTAGTTCATTAATGTTTTATATAGCTAAACAACTAAAAACAAATACATTTTTAATTGATTTAAAAAAACAAAGTTTTCTCTAAACTATGTATCTTTCAATGATTATTTAAAAAAAAAGTCCCAATGGATATGATAATTAAAAGTTTTGAAACTTAATTAAAATAACTAAACGACTTTAAAAATTATATTGGTATTTATATAGTTACAACTAAAACTAAATAGTAAATTTTTTCAATATTTATATAAAAGTAAAAAACAAGACTTATGAAAATACATACGTAATAAACAAAATAATAAAACGTATTGTAATAAATAAAAAAACAAAAAATTATATTCAGGAAATTGAAAAACATCACAGACTAAACTTCTTTTTAATCATTTTTAACAATAAGTAACATATACTTTAAAGTTTATGAGGTTAACTATTTTTAAGATAAACGGTAGTTTAGAAATACAATTATGGTTCTTACTTTATATAGCAAGACATCCAAAAGACGTTACTGTTGCATATTACCATCAGATTGTTGGTTTTAACAAAAGCTAAATCTGAAAACAAAGTAAGTTTAATGACTTTTTCGAACTATTTGTTAAGGGAAAAATGTTTAATTATTTTAAAGTCGTTCCAAATAATTGTAGTGAAAGTTAGTGTTGCGTATTTATTTTGTTTTGGACGAGCATATAAAAATTAAGTTTGAAAACTTAGTGTGTTTAAAACAAAAATTATTTGACGATGATTTTCAATTATTCCTAGTGTAATGAAAATTTTTGTTCGATTTCTTGGCGATGTAACGGAAAAAAAGTTAATGCAAACGATTAAAAATTTCGAAAAAAATATTTAAACTACAAGTTTTAAAAGTATGAAAAAAAGAAATTAATAAAGTTTTCGTTGGTTTGTTTAATTAAATTATAGTTTTAATTTTAAAAACTTTATATAGTTCAAAAAGATTTTTTTTTTAATTACTAGAAATACAAACTTTTTATTTTCTAAAAGTTTTGTTTATGGGCAGCATACAAAAGGCTTGCGTATAAAAGTAATAAAACAATTTGTACATTTACTTAAAAAAGTATTTTTTAAGAGAAAATATTAATAAACATTTAGTTTCTAAACAGTATAACTCATATATTTTTTATTTTATGTACTTGCTAAATTTTATAAAAATATTGTTTTGTACAAAAGCTTTACGAACTATATTTAGCATCGAATGTAAATTAATAAGAACACGTAATTAACACGTATAAACCTTGTACCTTTGGTGATATTCTTAGGTTAAGGGTCGAAGGTAATTAATTTAGAATTAATAACAAGAAAGACGCTGGACAAAGCAATTGAGCTATCTCTTGCAAAAATAGACTACAGGAAATATTACTTTTAAGACCAAAATAGTCCTTATCTTGATTTATACTTTAATAAATCTACTTATTGATTGCAGATCTATTTTGTTTGTATAGAATAATAAATAATTAAAATTAAAACTGAAAGTCAAAAAATACCTAACTCTAAAGTAGTTTTATATAATTTTAAAGGGTGATTTGAAAAATATTAACTAATACTTAACAAACATTGATTAGACTTCATTATTTAATAAATCAAAAATTCTCTAACACATTCATGACCAATTTATCCACTTAATTCAAACCTCAATTAAACTCTTTATTTCACCTTATTCTAAAAATAATAACCGCAAAAACATCCTTCTAATATTAAAAAAATTATTAAAAAAAACATTTTTTTTACAAAAAAAGTAAGAAAAAAAAATCATTCACTAAAGACTATGAAATAAAATCAAAAGAATATGAAGTAATTGTTGAAAATACAATTTAGAGTATGAAATATAATATAAACTTCTGCACTAACCAAAATTTAAAAAAGTTTTACTGTTACGTTAAATCTAAAATTTAATTAAAGAACTTCATTGCCTACTATATTTGGTCACCATGAAAACAAAAAATGATTTTAGATTATGAAAAAGCCTAACTTAATAATAAGTTAGGCTACATACAACATAATAATTTGTTTACTAACATAATGTAATAATAATGTTTACTAACATAATAATTTTAAAAATGTATTTTAACAAGATCAAAATCATCAAAGTTTAAAGCAATCTAAAAAAATGCAGTAAAATGAAAAGTTTTGATAAAGCACCTTAAAGATAAAATCATCAGAACGCCAAAGAAAACTCTATCTTATTTTATTAAGCATGCTATTTCAACATTAATTTTTATTTTATTATTAGTTTTAAATTGCTTCCTAGCATTGTCGGATTTACCTAAACAGTTTCAAACATCTTATGTAATTCCAGTACACAAAAAAGGTATCAAACACGAACAATTAAATTATAGGCCAAAAGCCTTAACCAGTACTTTTTCCCGAATTTTTGAACAAATTATTTCTCAAAATATATTTTATCACCTCTTCGACTTTAACTTGTCAACACAAAATCAATTTGGCTTTGTTCCCCACCGATTCCGTATTCAACTATTGACATGTTTACATACTTGGCTAATAACTTACTTGAACATTTAATAGTGGTCTATACTGTCATAAAAAAGCTTTTGACTCTGTGTCACTCATTAGATAATAAAAAAATTATGACTCAATATGGTTTTGATGATAACTTAGAGAATTGGTTAAGCGAATTTTAAAATAGTAGGACAGAAAGTGTACTCATTAACAACACATTATCAGATCCTCTGAAAATTGACAGTGGAGTACCACAAGGTGGAGTCATTGATCCTCTTATGTTATTAATTTACAACAACGATAAAACTTTTAATACACAAATTCGAAGCAAAATAATTTTATTTGCAGATGACGCAAAAGTATTTAGCAAGTCAGAAACTTCTTTACAAATAACATAAGATAACATTAACGAATTGCTAAAAACAAGAAAACTTAATTTAAATTCAAAAAAACGCCAACTTCTAACCATCAATAAACAAAACCCTTCCCTATCAACCTTTTAATAATAAAACTAATATAACAGCAATAAAATGTTTCAAAGACTCAGAATACATGTATTTGAAAATGTATAGTTGAACGAACATGTAAATTATTTATATAATGGCCATCAGTTTCAAGCTTACGAGTGAACTTAAGTGAAGTATGTAAGTTGCAGATTTGGTCAAACAAATCATCCACATTGTAGTCTGTCTTGTAATAAATAAAAATATCGTCACCATCTAAAGTAGTTTAGAGGTTTTTCTATATTCGTAAATAAAATGGACTTAAAATAGCAAATTAATATATTTGCCAACACAGGACCCATGGGACTTACATATTAATGTTGAAAAAAATTAAATCACACAGTTTAATTACTTTTGACCAATAGTGATTTTTAAATACAACATTGAAAATATAATTCTATTTAAACTTCATTTCAATACCAAAATTTTCTTCATGTAGTCACAAACATATAACAACTTGTTGTATAATCAAACGAATTACTTAACATTTTTTTAAAATTTTCTTAGTCCTAATAAAAGGCTGATTAACTAACATAGTACACAGCCTATTTCTTAGAGTACTATTAGGCTCTCTAAAGGTGGCTAAGTAATAACGTTACTAATACAAATCGACAAACAGTAGCAAACAATCAAGTGTAAATACAGAAAGTACTTAGATGAACAAACATTCCTTAAGAAAAACAAAACTAATTAAAATACGAAGAACTAACTCTTTTATGTTCATTTTACCACTGGTCACCAACTTTTGCTTATAAATTTTTTCATTATAAACACATATATTACTGATTAATTATATTCTAAATTAACAGTTTTTGCAACGATACAAATATAATATCACAGTAGGGCTCAACAGTAAAACAACCACGTCACAGCACAACTTAACAATACAACTTTCCCATCACAGTAGATCGCAATGATACAACTATCACATCACAGTAGGTTTCAACTATGCAGCTATCACATCACAGTAGATCTCAACAACACAACTTTCCCAACTATAAAATTTTTACTTTTTGCATTTAATGTCACTATTGTTCTTTTCATGCAGCACGTATCTAACCTTAAAATAGTTTCTATTAAAACTGCTTCGTATTTCCTTATATTGAAACATAAAACATAATAAATCAAAAAGTAGTTCTTATTTTTAATAAAATAATTATTTAAGCTGATAGCGAACTGAAAACTTTATAAAGTTTCAAGATAATAAAAACAGTTTCAAAAAAAAAAAAGATTAAAAGTATAAAAAAATCAACTGATCGACGAATACATATTTTCCATGTCGTTTTTTATAAGATCAAAGTTTAAATGGGTTTTAACATACTTTCATTAGAATCTTTTCCAACTTTCATAAGGTATTAAAATGTTTTAAAAATTATGTTTTGTTTCTTTACCTTCTCTTAGTTTTTGAAGCAAGTTAGCTGTAAAATATTTTAATTTTAGTTTAATCATTTTTGTTCATGTTTTCCAAAAAAAAATAGTTATGCTCACAATTCAAAATGCATTTTATATTGATTCATTATTCTAAAGATTTTTTTATTTGTTACGAACGGTAATTAAATCTAGTTTGATAGTCTAAACAAGTTTATGATAAGTATAAAATAGTTTAAATATATGATTTATCATTTTTAGAAAACTATTTAAAAAAATATAACACTTTTCCTTGATACATTTTTATATAACATACTTCAACTACATGAACTTTTATTCTAGAAATTCAGTTTTTATTAGTTTACAAAACCAATTTTTGTAAAAAAAAATTAAGGTACACATGCTTATAGAATAATTTTTCTATTGGAATCGGCAAATTTTGAATACATAGAAGCATAGTTTAAAAAATTTAAAAGGTTTTCTTTGGTGATATAAGGATAGAATTCAACTATATCATCACTGACAAAACGCTTATTGCTCTTATCATCCAATGACGAAAACCATCAAACAAACCACCGGTATTTATCAATAGGATCGAACCGGTGGCGGTTCTTACATCATTAATAATGCTTGCTAAAACAGCTTTAGATAATTTACTGATGTCTGTTATACTTGTATTAATTAGTCTACAATTTGTAGTGGCTGGAAAAATATCCTTATGATCTTTTATAGTAATATACGATATTGAACTAGTTTACTTAGGGATACGTTTACCAGATATATTATTCTTTATTAATATTACGTTAAACATCTTGTGTTTATTTACAGTATAAAAACTTTTTATTAACATTTTATTTATGAAATAAATCACAATAAAACATATCTAAAACAAGTTAATTTACAGCTCAACCGCATAAAAATAAATATTATAGTATGTAGTTGTCGTTCGTATAGAATATAAATGATTAATATTAGTCCTATATTAATATTAGTCCTTGGAAGCATTTTGCAACTGATTGGTAAACCACAATTTCAACCTAATTTTCAAGACTGGTTTGAAGCCATTGTCCGTTTAAACTCTTTAAATTCCTTCTAGTAACCAAAACATAACACTTATGCAAAAACAAAGACAAACTCAAAGGTCTTATAAAAATATTATTCTGACCAATTTAATTTATCTGGTACCTAAACATCTTGTACACTAAAATAGTATGAAACTTAAAATCAAAACTGCTATTTGATATTTAATCAAACTATTAAAATAGCTTTTATTATGTAGATGAAATTAATAACTGAGTAAAATTAAATTTTATTAGGCCAAGAAAATCATAAAAAATCATGCGATTTCTTATGTTCAAGCAAAAAAAAATCAAGCACATGTTTCTAAAACGAAATGAAGCTTTAAATTCTAAGTATCTAAACAATCAGAGGCCGTATAATATTTAAAAAAATGTTTATTGTAAACAAACCTTTTTGTATTGACTAACGATTAAACGCTTGTTTGAAACTTCTAGTCTGTAAATAGCATGTCATATTCTATTTTTTACGAAAAGTCGACAAATAATAAAGAATTTACTTATAAAAATCAGTTTGCCATTTAAGTAATTTAATCATATATTTTATTAGCTTATTTGATCTATAAATTGTTTTCAGCAAATATTTAGTTTTTCTAGAATAGACTCTGTTAGTTGATATCTACAAACAAAACTACCATTTTCATTTCTTTTGTATAGAAACTATAACTACAATTTAACTAAAAATATTGATATTACAGTTAAAAAAGTGGATTATTATTCTAAGATATCAGTAAGAAGAACTTTATGGTAATTAGCAAATATAAGTTAACTAAATTTATTTAATAACTATTATTTTAAAATAAAGTTTTACTAAATTGTTTAACTTTTGTAATGATATAAATTAGGATTGTTATATTAAAACATTTTAATTTTTTTTAGTTTTTTTACGTTTGAGAAATACTTATTATCCGGAAAAATATGTTTAATATTTCTTTATTTCAAAAAAAAATTAAAAATTCAATTAAATGTTTTATATTTATATCAAAGTAGCTTTTTTTTTAAACTATAATAAAAAAGTATTGAAATAATACTTCATTTTAAACAGCTGTGAAAGCTTTATGACGACAGGATAATTAGTGCGTTAACAAAAATTAAACAATTTTTTTTTATTATTGTAAGATTTGTTAACTAATATCTTTTAAGTTTAGGTTAAAAAGGAGTGTTATATTATAAAGAAATAATTATTATTTTTATTGCTAAATTTGATTCTATATTATAAGGAGGATGTTAATATTTTTCAACCTTTTAAATATGATTAAAAAAATTTAAGATAAACTTAAAACTTTTTAATTAGTTTAATATATACTAATTCTATAAAAATTTATATTTAATAAAAAAAATTACTTTAATTTAAAAGAAGTGTACAAAAAACCTTTAACTTTAAGCAACAATTCTTCTAAGGAATGGTTATTTTAATATTACTATTATAGGTTTTGTTATCTAATAAAGTAATGATTCCTAGTACGAAGTTAAGTGTTTTGTATGAAAATCGTTATTGCAATCAAGATGAATTTGTTATTGCTGTTTTTGAAAAAGCGGATAAGCTTAAAAATAAAATTACTAAAATAAGCTGTTCTGATTTTAAACTTTCTGTTGAACGCAGTTTCATACCATTACAAACAAAATTGGATAAAACTGTTTTAATTGGTTCTGAAGTATACATTTTTCATAGAGACATCAAGCAAAGAGTTTACACAAATAGCTTTAAGATGTATTCTAAAACGACTAAAGTCTGTAAACAACTGAAGTTTATGGATAATCAACTTATGTGTTTCAGCGTTTGTTCAATTATGAGTTCTGTTTATGTAATTGGTGGTTATTACAAAGGTTATTTATACTCAAAAAAATGTTATAAATATGATAAATTGAGCAAAATTTGGTGTGAAATAGAAAACTTGAATGTTAAGAAGTCCGATACAACTTGTTCAGTTTTTGAAGGCAAAATTGTGATTACAGGAGGAGATAGTCGTAGAGCGTATTTAAAATCAGTAGAAGCATTTGATCACCATGAAAATAAATTGAATATTTTACCTGGTGTGATTATAGGCAGATGTTATCATTCTTCAGTTACAATTGGTAACAAATTGTTTGTGATAGGTGGAGATGAAAAAGTTTCTTCTGAGGTTTACGATAGTGTTTCAAGAAAGTTTACTATGTTAAGTTTCAAACTACCGTGTAGACCGACTATATGTAAAATGGTAAGTTTCAATAACAGAATTGCAGTTTTTTGCTGATGTTTTTCTAATAGTTATTACAGAATATGTGTGTACAATGTCAATGTATACAAGTGGATATTTAATCAAGTTGTAACTGAAGATGATTTGCATGTAGTAGAGATTCACAAAGTACCAAAACAAAAAAGTTTTAAGGGAGACATTAATGCGTAAAGAAGAACTATCTTTTTTTTTGGAAGTAAATAAAAAAACCATCATTTACATTAGTTTTTTAATAACCTTTTTTTGTTGAGAATTTAGTAAACAATTGTTTTTTTTTGTTTATAGTGATACTTTGTGTATCGAAAGAAAATAAATGTGCTAATTTTAGCAATGATTTATTATTTATCTATGGTTGATATAAGGTTATTAACTTCTTAGTAAACCAATCTCATTTAACTCTACCATAGCTTTTGCTTTATACTTGAAGTAAATTAAACTAAAGAAAGCCAATAGCTTAAATAAGTACTACTAAGTTAGAAAAAAATAAATATTAATAAGTATTTTGACTCTTTTTGTTCTTACTTTGCCGAAATATTTAAAAAAAAATTAAATAAATTCTTATCCAAAATATTTATTAGTTTAATAAACCACCTGTTTTAATTTGGTAGTAAACTATTTATAAATGTGTAAAAGTTCATTTAAACTTATTTTTAATAACTATGGTGTTATATAATTGTTAAGTCAACTTTCCTTTCATTTTAACAAAATTTCATAAAAAGTTGATTTGTAGTAAAACTTTATAAAACTCTGATTATATAACTGTATCAGTTATAAGAACAGTAGAAAATATAAAGACCGCTATTAGCCGGGATCAGCTATGATGTATTTGTACATAGAGATCAAAAATACATCATAGCTATAATCTTAAAGCACAGTGATTCAATATGTAAATGTATTTGGTTAAAATTGATCCTTTTTCTTTTTTTTCAGTCTTTTTGAACAGTAGATCTCCATTTAGCGCGGTCAATTGTAAACAATTCTTACTCCTCATTTTTTACAATCGAGCTCTTGAGGTTACGCTTACTTACGTCCTTAAAACGTTGTTTTGTACGATCGCAGTTGCGTTTGCCAATAACAAACTCGACATACGACTAAGATTTGCTCATCACCAATTCTCAGAACATAACCGAGCCACCGTAGCATGCACTAAATGAGAGTTAAGTACATAGTGACAAGACTAGTACGTTTTGACGCTAACTCGTCCGGATCGAAGTTTCAAAATTCGACGCTTTAGTTCTTTTAAGTACTTTAATTTAATTTAGAAAAGTTATAACAACGTGTAAAAACTTTATAAAAAAAATATTTCTCATTTGATGGTGATAAATTAAATGACTTTACATGTAACTAGATCCAAGCTTTAAAAGAAATAAAAAAAGATATACACAAACAACTAAGAACCAAAGAGAATTTAATCATTAGATAAGCTCTGACAAGGTATTAACCTGGTTCAGAAATATAGAAAAAGGTAAATATAAACTGCTTAAATTTATCATCGTCAATTTTTATCCTAGGATCAGTCAAAGCCTATTAAGAAAAGCAACTAGCTTTGGAAAACTATATGAAAAGATAAAAAACCACGATATTTAAATAATAATGAATACAACAATATCCGTCATTTACTATCAGCAGCAAGTTTGGATCAAAACATACATTAACAACAGCAGTAACCTGTTTGACATAACCATGGAGAAAGCACGGTGCGGAGACTTAAGAATGAGTATCCTTGTATTTTTGAATGACATTAAAAATATGGATCAAAAATTGGTTATTAAGAGACGATAGGCTTATAACCATTGATAAAAACAGAAGTGGACCATATATAACAAAAGTCAAGAAGAAATTGCACGAATATGCAAACGAAATAGGGGTCAAAATTAAATTAGAAAACCAAGCATTAGAAAGTAGTTACATAGATCTCAACCTAAACTCTAGAATTGGAACATTCCTTCCATACAGAAAACCAAACAGCGAAATCAAATACATTGATGTAATTGCAAATCAACCCAAACACTATCATAAAGCAAACAATAAGTATAAATGAATAACGACCAAACAATATATAAGTAATAAAGAATTATTCAATTCATCAAAGTGCATACGCAATGAAGCCTTATAAAGAAGTGGATACACAACTAAAAAAGGTAACAATTGAAAAAAGAGAACAAAAAGTATTGTGGTTTAACCCATCATATGACATGGCAGTAAAAAACATAGGTAGAAGTTTCATAAACAGAACAAATAAACATTTTGGCGAAAAGATTAAAATGAAGAAATTCATCAACAAAGGTACTTTAAGAGTCAACTTCTCCTGTATCATAAACATTGAAATATCATAAAATGTTACAACTCCAAGATACTCCAAACTAATAAAAAAGTTTAAAAATGTGCAGTTGCAGAAAAAACACGAATGTCCATTAAAAGATAATGAATGTAGAAAAAAATGTCATATACGAGGCAAAATAGAGCTTAACAACGGCCGCATAGTAAATATAGGACTAACATAAAACGAAATAAATAAAAAACAACGTTTAAGATAGACACAAACAAGAAGAACCATCTAAAATATAAGATCTCAACTGAACTAAATAAGGAAATTCATAAAATAAAAGAAAAAAACCAAAAATATTAAATTCTTTGGAAAATAATCAAAAAAAAACGAAATACCAAAAAAGCAACATGTTTTTGTAAGTTTAGAGGATTTATTAATTTTATATGCTACTCTTTTGCATGCTGCTAGAAAAAAAAAAATTTAAGTATAAAATTTGTATACCAAGTATTAAAACAAACAATTGATTTTAACTAAAAAGGACTTTTTTAAATTAAGACTATAATTCAACTAAACAAACTTATAAAAAATTTACAGTTTTTTGCATGCTTTTAAAACTTGTAGATAAAATTAATTTTATTAGAAAATTTTAATCGTTTGCAAGTAAGTTCTTTTCGATATCATCGCCAAGAAATCAAGCTAACATTTTTATTTCACTAGGAAGAATTAAAAACCACTGTCAAATATGTTTAGTCATATTAAAACACACAAACTTCTCATAGTTGGTTTTCATATTCTCGTAAAATACAAAATAAACATTTTTGTAACGCCAATTTTCACTATATAAATTTGGAACATTTTAAAAGTTATCTCAATAAGCTATTTTTCTCTCAATCAATAGTTCATAAAAGTCATTTAAACTGGCCATACTTTCAGTTGTAGTTTTTGTCAAAACCGACTATGTTATAGTAAATCAAACAGCAACATCTTTAGAATGTCGTGTTTTATATTGAAAGAAAACATAATTGTATTTGTGCACAAATATTAATCTTACAAAAAGATTAATCTAAAACACTTTTGAAGTATATGTTACTAATTGGTAAAAACGGTTATAAAAAAAGTTTAGTTTTTGATTTTTTTTAGTTCCTGAATATTAATTTTATTTTTGGACTTATTACTTAAGGTTTTTTATTTTAATACTTTTCCTAATAAGTTTATTTCTTAGTGTATTACAAAATTGGAAAAATTCGAACTCTTTAGTTAGAGTTTTCATTATGTAAATAATAATTTATTTATTGAAATCGTTAAATTATTTTAACTGAGTAACTCTTAAGTATCATACCCATTGACAAAAAAATTTAAAAAAACCTTTAAAAAATACTTAATTTAAGAAAGGTCTATTTATTAACCTCAGTTAAAAATTTATATAATTTCGTTTGTTATATAGCTTAAAAAACTTTTATGATTTAAATTAAAAAGTACAAAATTTAAGTTTTTAAACATATCAATCTATAAATCTTGTGTTTATTTACACTATAAAAACTGTTTATTAGCCTTTTATATATGAACTAAATCACAATAAAACATATCTAAAACAAGCTAATTTACAGCTCAACCACATAAAAAAATATTATAGTATGTAGTTGTCGTTTGTATAGAATATAAACGATTAATATTAGTCCTATATTGGGAATAGGACTTAAAAATATTTTTGCACGTTTTTTTGCACGAAGTAAATTATTAGTTGTTCAGTTAGTATTTAAACAAAGTAAATAATATTTATTTCAAGTATTTTGCTTGTTACGTCACTATTGTTGTTTCAATGCAGCACGTAAGTAGATTAGCCTTTATTTAGGAAATTTTGAATATTTTTTTTAGAAAAGGTTTTATTTAAAAAGCAAACTTCGTCAAAATAAAATAGTAAGGATAAAAGTATTTCTAGACTACAGCATCGTTTTAGTTTTAGACGTATTTTAATTAAATAAAAAAACAAAAACATCTATTAAAATTAAAATTAAAATGCATTAATATTAAGTTAATTTTTTAAACGTAAATTAAAAAACAGAAATAAAAAGTAATTAAATATTTTTTAGATATGTATGACAAGTAGCAACTATTTAAAGTATATGATTTAGCTTTTTTTTGTATACTATTTAGTTGTAACGAAATAATTATAACATTTTTTATTGTTACAACTTTATTAATGCACTTTTTACTACATAAACTTTTATATTTTTGAGAAGACAGTTAAAAGATATCTTTATTAGTTTAAAAAACTAGTTTATAAAAAAAAAGATCTCACTAAAAGTTACGTGATAAGCAATCAATACTTTTGTTTTTAAATTACTTTAGCTCTTTTGCAAGTAAAAATACTTTCAGTTTCCTTTAAGTATTACTTATTGTTTATATCGAGTCATAGAAGATTTTTTAAAGTTTACTTATTTCTTACTTCTTTTCAATTATGTCCTTATTTTTTTAATAAACCAAAAATTTAACTTCATCTTATTAAGTTTAGGCAAATATGACCTAAATATTACAAAAATAATTTATAAGTCTAATTTTGCTTTTTTAAGATATATATTTTTAAATTTTTTAATCACTGCCAATTTGTTTGTTTAAGTTAAAAAATTTCAGTACAGTAGGAAAATAACTAATGTACACATATTGAAGCCTAGAAAAAGTATTTTCCTCAAGTACAAATTGTAATTTACACATTTGAGACATATTTTAATTTTTCTATATTTTAAAATCCAGCAAAAACGATTTTTATGCAAAACTAAAGACTTTACACTAATAATAATAATTTTTGGTATATTGTATTTTTAACAATAATAGATAAAATAAAACTGCATCAATAAATTAGGATTAAAATATTGTTTAATAGTATTCTGTTAACAAATAAACTACGTTTTATTTGCATATTACATCAATCGTTATTAAACTTGAGTAAATTGAATTAGTTATAAATTTTTTGTATTTATCTATAACGAGTAGTTTTCATCAAAATTCAATAGATTTTAAAATTAGAAAGTCTAACTTTAAAACACATTATGATTTTTAAACACATTATGATATTTTATATTCACTACTTAATTTAAAGTTCTTTTTATTTGTTTTTATTATTTCATTTAGTTTTTAGCAGTATAATAAATATTCTGAATAATGTTATTATTTTTTTCTAATATGAAAGTTTTAATTGAGTTTTTTCTCTGACAAATTGACTAACAGAGTTTATTTAGCTTCACTATTTATCTAAAATTTTCTATAAATATAAAGTTTTGTAAAAGAAAGAAAGAGAGTAAAAAACAAGTTTTTTTTTTCAAAAAATAAAAAATAATACTTATGAAATTAACTTGTTTTAATATACAGCGTTCAGAGGTAGTTTTAGTTTTATACCTATACTTTTCAAAAATTAACTATTCTTTTTTTAATAGTTGTGCTTCCGTGATCTAGTTATACTCATTATTTAATAAGTAACTTTTAACACTTATTAAAAAAGTGTTGTCTCTGTTAAACTTTACAAATTTTGTTTTAAATTATTCGTTATTTTTGTTTAATTATGTTTACTGACAACCGAAGTAAGAGTCCATAAGTAATACACAATAACTAGAAATTTTTAAAGTATTTCATTTCTATGGAGCTGCTTAAATTTTAGCAGGCCTAAATCCTCATCGTAAATTAGAATAGTTTGTTTACAACTGCTTTAAACCTTAAACCTAATTAGAAGGCTGTTTCACATATGGTCAATACTTTTTGCAGTAAACGTTGAAAACTATTATTACATAGTATGGAACGAAAAGAGAGGCATATTAAATGATCTGGTAGAAATAATTGTGCAAAATTTACATTTTTGTTTTAGTACATTTTTATTAAAAACTTTACTTAAGTATAAACATAAGAAGGTTTTTAAGACAAATTTTTAGTTTATTCGAAAAAAGTATTTATAAATAAAATTTAAGCTTATTTGAAAAATAAATTAGAAAACATATAAAAATATATAAAATATGAAAGACAAAAGCAGCTAAAAGAAAAATTCTGTAAGATATCAGTCAAGTTTAAAATATATAAAATAAAAGCTTTCTTTCAACGTGTATTTAAGTCTTAAAATAAGCTATGCTTTTGTTATTTTTTTAATGCTAGTTTTCTTAAATAAAAATAAAAAAGAAATCTATTCTAAAAACTTTAAAACTTCTCAAGTTCATCATGATATTATAAAACAGGACAGCTTGTTGCAAGAATTTCATTTGTAAACTTATTTTCTTTTCTAAAAACAGCAATATCAAAGTTTTCCTGACTGCAATACCAATTTTAAACAATACTGAAATATTTACATGCATATCTATCATTTTTAATATACTAGTTTGTAGAACTAAATAAAGACAACCTGTATTAAATAATGTCTAAAATATATTTTAACACTTTTGAAACCTGTACAGCAATCGTATCAAAAACAAGGCATACTATAATGTAACGATTCTAGAAGTAAATATGTTGAACAAAGCTTTTATCTTAATATAACTGAGAAAAAATTATTTCTAAATAAAAATGTGTTGCTAACTTATAACAATTAAGTATTTTAGTCTTATAAATCACTAACATATTTGATCTATAAAATATTTCGAACAAATACTTAGTAGATCTAGAACAAACTCTGTTAGTTGATTTCTACAAACAAAACTACAATTTCAATTTATTTTGTATATGAGCTATAACTACAATCTAACTAGAAGCATTGATCATACAGTTAAAAAAAATTATTGTTCTAATATATCAATAAGAAGAACTTTATGGTAAGTAGCAAATATAAGTTATCTAAATAAATTTTATAAAATAACATTTCAAAATAAATTCGGAATAAATTGTTTAGTTTTTGTAATGATATAGATTAGGTTTGTTATATAAAAACATTTCAATTTATTATATATTTTTTATATTTGAGAAATACTTATTATACGGCAAAATATATTTGATATTTCTTATATTTCAAAACCACTATAATAATTGAGTTTAATGCTTTTTATTTATATCAAAGTTGTTTTTAATTTAAAAAGCTATAATAAGAAAGTATAAAAATTATTTTTTTATTTAAAAAGCTGTGAAAGTTTACGACGACAGGATAATAAATGATTTTTTTTCAATATTTGTTAACTAATATCTTCTAAGTCTAGGTAAAAAGTATTGTATATTAAACAGAAATAATTATTGTTTCTATTGCTATATTTGATTCTATAAAATAAGGAAAATGTTAATTTTTTTCAACCTTTTAAATATGATTAAAAGAAAATAAAATAAATTCAAAACTTTTTAATTTGTTGAATATATTCTAGTTTTATAAAAACTGTAAGTTTAATACAAAAAAAAGTTTGAATTGAAAGGTTTTTATAAAAAAAACTTAAATTTAAGCAAAATTTCTTTAAAGGAATGTTTATTAAAATATTATTATTACAGGTTTTATTATCTAATAAAGTAATGATTCTTAGTGCGAAGTATACAGTTTTGTATGAAAATCGTTGTTGCAATCAAGATGAATTTGATATTGCTGTTTTTGAAAAAATGGATAAGCTTAAAAATAATGTTGTTAAAACAAGCTGTACTGATTTTGAACTTTCTGTCGAACGCAGTTTAATACCATTACAAACAAAATTTGATAAAACTGTTTTAATTGGTTCTGAAGTATACATTTTTCATAGAGACATCAAGAAAGGAGTTAAAACGAATATCTTTAAAGTATATTCTGAAACGACTAAAGTCTGTAAAGAACTGAAGTTTATGGAAAGTTATCTAAAATATTTTAGTGTTTGTTCTTTTATGAGTTCTCTTTATGTAGTTATTGGTTATCTTGATAATAATCGGTGGTTATCGTACTATTTAAATAAATGTTATAAGTATGATAAATTTAACAAAATTTAGTTGAAGTAGCAAACTTGAATGATAAAAAGTCAGATACAACATGTTCAGTTTTTGAAGGCAAAATTGTGGTTACAGGAGGATAAAACCGTTCTTATAACGCTAACTATTTAAAATCAGTAGAAGCATATGATCACTATGAGAATAAATGGATAGTTTTACCTCATATGATTGAAAGTAGGTACAAACATTCTTCAGTTACAATTGGTAACAAATTGTTTGTGATAGGTGGAAATATGACATTAAGTTCAGAGATTTACGATAGTGTTTTGAGAAAGTTTACTATGTACAGTTTCAAACTACCGTGTTACTCAAATGGATGTAAAATGGTGAGTTTCAATAACAAAATAGTAGTTTTTTGAGGATGCTTTTTTAGTAGTTATTGCAGAATATGTATGTACAATGTACATGTACAAAAGTGGGTATTAAATCAAGTTATAAATAATGAGAGTTTGCGTAGATTAAAGCTTCACAAAGTACCAAAACAATAATGTTTGAAGGGAGACATTAATGCTTAAAGAAGAATTATCTTTTTTTTGAATTAAATAAAAAACCTTCATTACATAAGTTTTTAAATAATCTTTTTTTGTTGAGAGTATAGTTAACAGTTGTTTTTTTTTTTTTTTGTTTATAGTGATGTTTTTTTTTATAGGAAGAAAAATAAATATAATAATTTTAGAAATAATTTATTAGTTATATCTAGCTGATATTTGGTTATTAACTTCTCAGTAAAACAATCTTATATAACTCTACCATAGGTTTTGCTTCATTATTAAAGTAAGTTAAACCAAAGAAAGCGAAAAGCTAATTTAAGTTATACTAATTTAGAAGAAAGTCAACATCAATAAGTAGCTTGACTATTTTTGTTCCCAAATGTGTTGAAATATAAAAATAAGTTTGAAAATAAATCCTTATCCTAAATAAATAATAGTACAATAAACTATATGTGGAAATTTTAATAGTAAGAAGTAACAAACTAAAATATTTAAAATTATTAATTTATAAATTAACAACAAGAGTTTAGTAGACAAAAGTTAAACAATAAAAATAACAGTTGCATAATAAAATAATATTACCAATAAGAAAAATAAAGCAACTGTATTTTGTAATTTATAAATATTAAAAATTTAAGCTTTGAATTTACAAAATTATTTGAACTTATTTATTTTGTAAATTTCCTTATTTTGTAATTTATTTTTTTATAATGCTGATTATTAAAGTTTTTTAGTTTGACTAAAAGTCTTCGTTTTAAAAAAACTAAGTTTGATAAAATAACGTAAGTAAACATTAAAAAAAAATGTTTTTAAAAGATTTAATAACAATCAAATAATAATGAAAACTTGTTTTAAATCTAAGCATATGCAATTTATAGATAAAAAACTTATTTAATGATCTTTTTCTATCATAAAGTTGTAGTTGACTTTGCAGCAGACTTGTCTAACAGCCGTCTTTTTAAAGTGAACTATAATGAGGAAGCAGAGATTGATTTTCAAAAAGTAGAACTGTTAGTTAGTATCGATTATTTGGAAAATGTCTGTAGCAGTACTTCCTCTGTGTTACTTCTATCAGTAATGCACCTTTTACTTTGTTTCAATTAAAATTATGTTATAGATAATTATCAGCGAATTGTGTGAAGTTTCAAGGTTGTTAGAAGAAAAGCGTGTGGTTTCGTTCTTCAAAGCTGTTATTCAAGTTTTTAGATGCTCGTATTCAGTAGTTGAGTGAATTAAAGTAAAAATAAAATCTCAAAATTTTTGTTTTAGTTTGTTTATTTAAACTGTAGTTTGTTTAAACATTTTTATTTAATGGTAATCTAAGTTAATTGCAATTTTTCTATGTTTTATCCTTTTTGATTTTAACTTCATTGATTATTAGAACTGAAAGCTGTGTTTAAGTTGTTACAAGTTGATTTGAAATAATTTTATTTCGTTTGGTAAATGTATCGTTTTATCTCCTTTTTAGATAAAATCTGGGGGGAGATGTATAAGTAATTATCTAGTTTTAATTCTATTTTGTTTTCAGACTTATTATTCTTGTAAACGTTTCTTATTCTTGTTTCGTTAAGTTTTTAACGAAATTCCTTGTTAAATATTCAATCTTAAATATAGAATAACTCCAATCTCCTACTCTATAGATAACCATAGAAAAGTACTTTTACGTAACAAATAGTAAGTAAAATTTTACAAAAAAAACTTTTTTGAAATTGAATAATTTTCAACTATTTACGCATATTAGAAAAAATTTTTACGACTTTTTTTAGATCAATTTTAAAATCTAGCTTGCTTGAAGTTTTTTTCAACTTAAAAGCTAAATAAGACACTTTGTGAATCTTTTGTCGTTTATACAAATTTTCTTTTAAACTCATTTTATATCTATTTATAAACCTTTTCTTTTTATATTTAAATGTACAATTTATTGTTGTGATTTACAAAAAATATACAATGACAAACAATTTAGGCTTGTACTATATTTTAAAAGTGGAAATTTGATAAATATAAAAAAATTTGTTCCAAATGCCAAGTAATATAGATTATTTTTAACTGATTGTTAATTGAAACTAATTAGGAGTTTTAGTTACAGTTACTTAGAAATAAAAGTATATATTAGCAGAGTGCTTCGTTTTAAAAAATTTGCATCTAGAATAGCTTGGAGTAACAGATTAGGAATAAAACTAAAACATTATTATAAGATGAAATTTAGTTTAAGTGTTAAGTCTGTAACATACATCGCAGACTTTTTTTTTGCTAATTTGAACCTGCATAGTTTTTAGTATTTCATCCGTTACCAAAAATCTCTCATGTCAGTTTACAACCATTTCTGCATTTGTGTTTCTACCTACTTTGATCAAAACTTTATACTTATTTTACATAATAAAAGTAAATACTTTAAAAAAGGTTGTAAGCAAAAGTATTTATGAATAATAATAGTTTTGTTAATATGTAACATTATAATATGTATTTAGCTTTTTAGGGTCTTTGCTCCAATGCTTCAAACCACACAACTACCTTGGTTGGCATTTTAAATTAGTAACTTTGAAAATATACTAAAAAAAGCCACAATGTCCATTTTACATTTTGACTACCATTAATTTAGTTTGTCTCAAAGTTGAGATGTTAAGGTGCATAATAGAAGTAGTGATACTCAGATAATATCTTTAGTCAGACAGTACTTTTTTTTAATAAATTTTCAAGCTGTAAAGTATAGTTTTGAGAAGATAATAATAATCAAGTTAATAATTTAGTGTATTAATATGTTAGCATTAGTATATGTTAGTTAAAAAAAAAAGAAATGATATTAATGGTAGAGATATACTTTTACTTATTTATTCAATGCTTTAAGGAATTTTACAATTTTTAGAACATGATTTAACTTGAATAAAAATTTGTAGAGTAGATTATACAAACCTAAAGATTATTTGATGTGCTTTTGGTATCAAACTAAGTTCAGACATAGACTTGTAAATTACTTTCATGCCTTTTTTAGAAATTTAGTTTAAATTTTTACTAATTTTTAATATCCATTTTTTTTTAATTAAAAAGTAAAAAAAGAGGTAATCAAATAAAGTATAACATATGATTTATTAAGAAGATATCTTCACAAGTTTTTACTTCTTAATTATTTTTTTCTTTTTACTTAGCAACATTTTATTTTAATTTTTATACAACTTATTTCTCTCACATTTAAAAGTATTAGTTAAAAATATCCATCAATTATTTTAAAGTGAAACATGCTGTTCATGTTGTGTTGGTATACTGGCAATTACCTGTTTGACAAAAACTGTATGTTAAATAGTTAATATTAAATACTAAACAGTTCCGAGTGTCTGCTCTATAGAAAATCATAAAAAAAGTACTTTTACAAAATGTATCACAAAAAATCTCTTTTGAATTTGGATAATTTACAAGATAACTGTTGCATACTAGAATAAAGTTTTATGATTCTTATATGTCAATTTTAAAATCTACTTTGCTAGTTTTTGTACAACTTAAATGCTTATTAAAACTCTTTAGAAATATCTTGTCGTTTATAATTATCTTCTTTAACTTAATTCTTCTTTTGTTGATAATATTGGCTTTTTTAATTCAAGTATACAATTAATTTTGGGGAACTAGTACTAAAAAATACTTTTACAAACAACTTAGGCTGGCACTTTATTTTAAAAATGGAAATTTAATAAGTATGAAAAAGAAAATTTTTCTAAATGCCAAGTTTTATAAAATTTTTTAATTTATTGTTAATTGAAACTAACAAGAAGTTTTAGTTACAGCCAGGGACGTAGCTTGGTAGGTTTCTGCAAATCTACAGAAACGTGTACTTATGTGCGAAAAAACTTGATTTTATTTCAACTTGAAAAGACTCTACTCTCTTAGCTTTTAGTATTCATTTATGATTAATTTTGCACTCCTGTGAAATAATTTTGACATGTGAAATTGCTGTCTAGGCCTACGATACATATTTGTTTATTTTTCTAAATATAAAAATAATTGTATCTGAAATAAAACAATACTAAGCATATTACTATGTTCAAAATTAAGGAAATATAATTTTCAAGCTTGATATTTTTTGTGTAAGTTACAATTTTAAGTTCTACCACAAATTAAGCTATTGACTTTGAAAATTTTCCTATTTAGATTATTGATGACTTAAAGTTATAATGTTTTATATAAATTTTATTATTTTACATGTAGAAGTAGTTTGAAAATTACAGATTTGTTAATGATTTTTTTAATGATTTTTTGCAAATCTACAGAAACGTATACTTATGTGCGTAAAAACTTGCTTTTATTTCAGCTTGAAAAGACTCTGCTGTCTTAGCTTTTAATATTCATTTATGCTTAATTTTGCACTCCTGAGAGATAATTTTGACATATATGTACTCTTTAGCATTTTTAGTGTCGTAAAAAAATTGAACGAATTAAATACATCCAAATTGTGACATTTAGGGCGTTAAAGCTTTATTTTGTCAAAAAGCTGCAATGCAAAATTGATTCTAAAGGAAGCTGGAGCTTCAAAAATCAAAATCATACAATTTTATGTTACAAAAATTTGTATAACTTGTTGTTACTATTGACTACGTTAAATGTTTGATTTTAAAACAGTATAAGTGTTTTTGAGTTAACTGGTGATTTTTTATAGCTATTTTTAATGAAGGGTAGGACTTTTTATGGGTAGTTTTTAGTATTGGGTACTTTTAATTGCCTCAATTTTGCAAAAAAAAGTACCCAATATTTTGATGATGTCATTAACTTTACTTTGGGTAGTTATTAAGGTTAAACTTTGTAAAAAAAAAAAATTGCTGTCCAGGCCTATGATACATATTTGTTTATTTTTCTAAATATAAAAACAATTGTATCTGAAATAAAACAATACTAAACATTTCACTATGTTGAAAAAATTAAAGAAATATTTTTTTTTTAACCTAGACATTTTTTGTGTAAGTTACAAATTTAAATTCAACCAGAAATTAAGCTATTGAATTTGAAAATTTTTCTTTTATAGATTATTAATGACTTTAAGTTTTCATATTTTTTAAAAATTTCATTATTTTACATGTAGAAATAGTTTAAAAATTACAAATTTTTTGATAATTTTTATTTTTAAACAGTTGATTTTCAAATTTTTTAATTTCAAAAGTTCAAGGTTTTTCCAGTTTTTGTTTAAATTGTCAAGTTCCTGGATTCCAGGTGTTTTGGCAACCCTGCTCAAATTTTAAGGAAGTATTCCTCAATATTAAAAAAATAGTTAAAGATGACAATTAAAACCTACTGTACTCTCCTATTTTAATGTTTTATATCAAAAATTTGTTTTGGTATAAAAAATCTGTCTAAAGATACTTGTAGTTTAGATTAAATTTCATAACGAGACATTAACTTGTAATAAAAGTGATCTACACCCTCCCTGTACCCAAGGTGGCTCCTAAAGTTTTTTTTGAAACTTCTTTCAATTTTTAAAAGTTTGATATATTTTTTTAAATTCTTATTTACTTTTCTAGACAAAATAAGTGATCAGAATTTCAAGTCATTCTAGGATTTTATATAACATTCCAAGATTCCCATAAACGTTTAAATTTGATGGCAACCCTGTTAACTTTATTTCAAACTGTAAAAAGGTAGCTTTTATTGAAGTACATAAATTATGTATAGCTAGTTTAAATTTTTCTATGAATTAAATTCATCAATAAACTATAAAAGAAAAATTTTTTAAATCATTTTTTTTGATTTGTGTTTGAATATAAAATTGTAATTTTATATTGACAAAAAGTTTTTAAGAAAAATTTTGGAAATGTTTAGTATTATTCTATTGTTTTATTTCAGATATGATTATTTTAATATTTTAGAAAATTAAAAAAGTGAATTTGTCATAGGCTTAGACAGCAAATTTTTTTTTACAAGTTTAAGCTTCAAAACTACCCAAAGTAAAGTTAATGACGTCATCAAAATATTTGTTTTTTTTTTTTTGCAAATTTGCTGCAATTGAAATTACCCAATATTTAAAACTACCTATAAAAATTCCTACCGTTTAATGAATGTTTTCTTGGTTTACACAAGTGGCAAGACATAAAGAGTCATAGAGGGTGTTGAGCAAATTAAATTGCCTTGTATACAGTTATCACTCGTACCTCAACATTCCATTTTTGATGTATTAAAATAACTGCATTTTTTAGATAAAATTCAATAAAATTAGAGGTAGTTTAAATTGCTGTCTTCCCGCTAGGACGTTATCACGAGCTATTTCAGATGTTTTAATTTTTGCAGATACGTAACTTTTTTGAGCTAGCTACGTCCCTGGTTACAGCTATTATATTTAAAAATAACTGATTCTAAACAAAAATATTTGTAAATATTAACAGTTTTAAGGGTTATATAACTAAATAGTAGATAGTGCAGCTTTTTTAGGGGCTTTAGCTCAAATTCTCCAAACTAAAGTACGCCCCTGATTTGTATATAAAACTAGTGTCTTTAAAAATATACTAAAAAAAGCCACAATGTCCATTTCATTATTGAGCATCAACAATTTAGTTAATCCTAAACTTTAGGTCGGTGAGGTACAGATCAAAAGTAGTGGTAGTCAGTAATCATCTTTAGTCAGACAGTTTTCTTTTTTTAATTTTCTAACTACCAGCTTAGTCTATCTATAACTTCAAAAAGCTAATAAAAACAAAACTAATAACTTAATGTATTAAGCTATAAGCATTAGAGATGTGAGTTTTAATAGTAGGTATAAATCAAACTAGTGGTAAGAAAATATTACAAATTAATTTAAAATTTTTAGGAACTTTACATTTTTAAGCTACGTTATTTAACTAAAACAAAAATTTGTAGAGTAGATAATCTAAACCTAAAGGTAAATTAATGTGTAATAGTATTAAACTAAGTTCAGACTTAGACTTGTAAATTACTTTCATGCCCTTTTTACAAAATTAAATTACTAATTTTCTATATCCATTTTTCTTTGAATTAGATTTAAAAAAAAGGGATAAATCAAGAAATAAACAGAATTTGTGCTTTATTAAAAAGATATCTTCACAAGTCTTTATTTTTTAATTTTTTTTATTTAGTAGGCAACATTTTATTTTGATTTACATTCAACCTATTTTCCTCACATTTAAAATTATTAGTTAAAAATAGTCATCAATTTTTTTAAAGTGAAACATACTTTTGTGTTGTGTTGGTATACTGACAATTTCCTGTTTAACAAAAATGTATGAAAAATATTCAATATTAAATATAAAAAAATACCAAATCTCTGCTCTATAAAAATTAAATATAATTTTTCAAAGTCTAACACAAAAATATTTTTGAATTTGAATAATATGCAAGCTAGCTCACGCATATTAGATTAAAGTTTTAAGATATTTTTTTTAGATTAAATTTAAAATTTATCTTTCTTGGAACTTTTGTACAACTAAAAGGCTAAATTGACATTTTATAAATTTTATACAATAGCATACGATTTTTGTTAAGATTTAGAATTAAAAATTATAATTACAAACAGTTTTTGCTAGTACTTTATTTTAAAAGTGGAAATCTGATAATTTCAAAAAAAAATTTCGAAAATTCAAAGTAATATAAAATATTTTTAACTAGTTGTTAATTAAATTAATTAAGAGATTTAATTACAGTTAATAAAAAATAAAAGTGAAGGTTAGCAGAATGCCTGTTTTAATATATTTGTATCTATGATAGCTTAATGTAACAGATTAGTTATAAAACTAAAATATATTTTTACGTAATGAAGTTCAGTTTGAGTTTTAAATCTGTCACTTACACCTCAGACCTTATTATTGTTCATTTGAAACTGGAAAATTCTTATCATTTGCTCCATTACCAAATATTTCTTCAGTCAGTTTAGAAAAATTTCTGCATTTGTGTTTCTACCTACTTGCCTTAAAACTATATATTTAGTTTACAGATTAAAAGTACTATACTTAAAAAAGATTGTAAACAAAAATTTTTATAAAAAAATAATAATTTTATTAGTAAGTATCATTACAAAATGTATTTTAGGCTTTTTTAGGGGTTTTTGATCCAATACTCTAACCCACACAACACCCTTAGTTGGTGTATAAAACTAGTTTCTTTTAAAATGTACCAAAAAAAAGCCACAATGTCCATTTTGTATTTTAAAAGCATTAATTTAGTTTGTTTTATAATTTAGGATGGTAAGGTACAGATTAAAAGTAAAGATAGTCAGATAACATCTTTAGTCAGGCAGTACATTTTTTTTTTAATTTTTAAACTGTTCAGTTTAGTCTATGTATAATTTTAAGAAGCTATTAACAATCAAGTTAATTGTTTTAGTGTATTTAGCTATTAGCAAGAGTAAATTTTAGTTAAAATAGTAATAAATTCAATTAATAGTGAGGAGTTATTTTGATTTACTTTTAAATGCTGTTAAGAACTTTACATTTTTTAGCTACGTTATCAAACTTAACTGAAAACTAAGGAGTTGATATGCTACAAACATAAAAAATAATTAATGCCTGTTAAACTAAGTTAAGACATAGAGATGTAAACTAATTTCTAGCTTTTTTTGAAATTCATTTTAAAATCTTAAAATTTTTCTGTATCAAATTTTAACTCAAATTTACACTAATTAGTTGAAAATATCTAATAAAAACATTAAAGTAAAACATACTGTGTGTTTGATGTTATTAAATTACAAAATATGTACAAAATTATGCTATGGTTTTCGATCATAAAACCTTAGTTCACCTGTTATTGATTAGTTAAATGTAAATAGCATAAAATTAAGTGCAACTAAAATTTTTAACCCTAAAATTCTACCTTAATTTGTAAATACGCTAAGTAGCATAGTTATAAGATTTCAATCAATTGAAAGCCACAAATTACTTTTGCACAAAAGTTTAAATTCTTACAAACATCATTTTGTTTAGTATTCAGTGTTTAGTAAATACAGCAATGTTAGCATCTGGGAAATGTGCTCACTAACAGTATTGCTCTTATTGCCTTAAGTAGAAAGCTATTTATGAATCTTGTACAACTAAAATTTATTAAATAGGGTGAATTATTTTTTGTAATGGTAGAAAAAATTTACATACTAAATTATTTTATTTACTTTTAACACCTTTAAATTTAAGTAGATCAGGTAAAAGAAATATTAAAATTTAAAATTTCAAAATTTTCTTGAATATTTAAAGTAAATTGGGGAGTAATTAAGAAAAATTAAAACTATTTTTTTTTTTCTAAATACATTACCCTTTTTAATTATTTAAGATATTTTTCAATAGTTATGTTTGAATAACAATATCTTACTTAGTTGTAAGCGTTTTCTAAAAAAATTACTCAAAGTACATTCTATTTACCCTTTAGCTTTGTTTAAGACTATTTTTATTATTCAAGGTTGAATAAAAAGTTCTTAAGGAGTTCAAACTATTTCTTAAATTTTTAAATATTTAAATTAAGATTATTTTTTAGAGTTTTTTAAGTTTAAACAATAAAAATCAAACACTATTAAAAACTTTAACAACTTTCACTATTAGCATATCTGCTATTACTGGAATTAATTATAAAAGATTACTCTGTCAATTTTTTAAATAATAGAAATAATTGCAAATTTCTTAGTAAAAATGTAATGGAAAAGATTTTCTATATTCTATTTAATAATTTGTTTTTGAATGTAGAATTTTACAAATTGAGCTGAACCAATGAACTGTGTAAACTTTACTTTTCATATGCAATGAATACAATTTGGTCAGTTGCAATTAACTGTGCAGGAAGTAACAGCTTGAAAAAACATAGAAATTTAGAAAGTTTATAAATCAGTTTGTTTTAATCATAAAAAACAGCTTTATTTTTTTAATTAAAAAGTAAACATTCTTTTAACATGATAATTTATTTAGTTAACAAGTTTTAAGTTACTTATAAGGTTGTACATTTTTTAGATGTACAATTTTAGTTTACAAATAATTAATCTATTTTATTTAGCTACAATTGATATACTTCTTACAAAAAAAAATTAAATTATAGGTTTTGGTTTTAAAATTTAGGTCAAGTTAAATTTGTTTTTTTATTTAATTTTTTATAGTTAGTTTGTGATTTAGTTTTTGTGTGTTTAGTAGGTACAATAAATTACCATTTTTAGTATTATTTATAACATTTAAAGTAAAAATATTTTTTAGGGTTCCTTTAGTTTATACTATTAGAAGTTAAACATCATAAAAAAGTTTATTATTTACTTTTACTATTAGAATAATTGCTTTTATGAAAATAATTATATAAGGTTACTCTAACAATTTTTTTATTTAATAGAAATATTTGCAATATATTTTTAATTAAAATGTAATTGAAAATATCTTTCAAATTCTTTTTAATAATTTATTTTTGAATAATGAATTTTTCAAATTGAGCTCAACAAATGAACTGTGTAAACTTTACTTATCATATGCAATGCCTATTATTTGATCAGTTGTGATTAACAGTGTTAGTAATAACAGCTTAAAATTGTAACATAGGTAATTTAATAAGTTTATAAATCAATTTGTTTTAATCATAAATTAAAGCTTTTATTTGATTAAAATTAAAATATCTTTAAACATAATAATCTATTTAATTTACCTGTTTTAAGTTGCTTATATGGTTGTATATTTTTTAGATGAAGACTTTTAATTTACAAATGTTTAGTGTATTATTTTTAACTACGATTGGTATATTAACAAAAAAAATATTTATAAGTTTTGGTTTTAAAATTTAAGTTAAACTAAATATGTTTATTATTTTTTTTCTTAATAGTTAGTATGTGATGTAGATTTTTGTGTGTTACACTAAAATAACTTTTTCAGTACTGTTTATAACATTTAAATAAAAATATTTTTTTAGGATTTCTTAAGTTTAAACAACTAAAAATTAAACTTTATATTAAACTTTAATTACTTCTACTTTTAGAATATTTCCTTTTACTAAAATAATAAAAAAGTTTACTTTATAATTTTTTTAAATAATAGAAATAATTGCAAATTTCTTAGTAAAAATGTAGTGGAAAAGATCTTTCATATTCTTTTTAATAATTTATTTTTAAATGTAGAATTTTACAAATTAAGCTCAACCAATGAACCACATAAACCTTGCTTATAATGTGCAATGAATACAATTTGGTCAGTTGCTATTAACTGTGCTAGAAGTAACAACTTATTAAAACATAGATAGTTTAGAAAAATTATAAATTAGTTTGTTTTAATCATAAAAGACAGCTTTTATTTGATTAAAAGTTAACATTCTTTCACCATAATAATTTTAATTTATTTAATTTACAAGTTATGAGTTGCTTATAAAGTTGTACATTTTTTAGAAGAACACTTTTTATTTACAAATATTTAGCATATTCTTTTTAGCTACAATTGATAAAATAACAAAAAAAAAATTTATTTATTAGTTTTGGTTTTAAAGTTTAAGTTAAACTTAATATGTTTATAATTTTTCTTTTTAATATTTAGTTTGTGATGTAGATTTTTATGTGTTTAATAGGACGATAAAATACCATTTTTAGTATTTTTTATTACATTCAAAGTAAAAATATTTTTTGGGTTCCTTTAGTTTATAAATTATTAGTTAAACATTATAAAAAACTTTAATTTCTTTTACTATTAGAATATTTGCTATTACTGAAAATAATTATATAAGGTTATTCTATCAATTTACCTATCTAATAGAAATAGTTGCAATATCTTTTTAGTTAAAATGTAATTTAAAGAAATTTCCATATTCTTTTTAATAACTAATTTTTGAATGTTGAATAATTACAATAGAGCTCAACTAATGAACCTTGTAAACTCTACTTATCATATGCAATGCAAAAAATTTGATCATTTATGCTTAACAGTGCTAGAAGTAACTGCTAAAAAAATCTAACATAGATAATTTAATAAATTGATAATTCAGTTTGTTTTAATCTTTAACGACAGCTTTATTTGATTCACAAGTTAAACATTAATTCAAAATAATATCTACTGAAAGTTTATTTATAATTACTATCTATATATGAATATTCTAAGGAAAAAGTTTGGTTTACAAATTTGGATTTTAACTGTTATTGAATAAACTTGTTTATAAAATTTAATTCTTCATAGCTAATGATTGATGTAGTTTTTACTATTAAAACTTCATATTTTTCATAATTTTTAATGTTTTTGAGTAATTTTAATTAAAAATAAAGGATAAGCAAAAAATAAAATTTAAAAAACCTGTGAAAAAGTTTGCTGACTCAACTAAAATGCAATTAAGTCTGACCTTTTGGTTAATTTTCTGATATAAACGTTATTACTAATAAATTTAAATACTAGTAATAAATAGAAATTTTAATTTACAACTACTCAATTTTTATAAGTTACACAAATTTTACTAACTTTTCAAATAATTTTATAACTCATTTTGTAAAAATTTTCTAAATGCTTACAATAATCTTGTTGTAAAAATTTAGTTTTCTGAATAAATCGTATAAGTCCAAAAAAAAAAATTAAAAGTTTAATTTGAGTTTTTTACTTTAATGGTTTTAAACAACTTAGTTTAGTAATATTTTTGTCTCTTCAAATATATTTAAGCTTTAAACCTTTTTTTAATTTTTTAGAAACTTAATTAAAAGCGTTCAATGTCATTTATTTACACTCAAAAATGTCTGAAAAGCCTAAAATCTCAAAACAACCTGTCGAAAAAAGCAAACAAAATATGCAAAAGTGTACACATCAAAATAAGATACAAAATTTTGAAACTAAAAAAGATAATGTTAAGGTTGGAAATCTCTTTTTGAATATTTTTTTTATGTTGCTCTACTTTTTTTAACAGATTAGACAAGCTAAAATGTATTTATAAAATATGTTTTTATGTTTTTGTCAAATAATGATGGTTATTCATGTTTTAAAATCAATAAAAATAAAAAATATTTAATATTTTACTAATATTTAGCATTAAGACTATATACATGAGTATGATAAAACTATTGCTAGTTTTAAAGTCAAGATAAAGCTTACAATAAGCAGATTTTTGTCTACGCAAAATTTTTGAAAACAAAACATTTAAGTGATAATAGATTATTTATAACAAAACAGATTATCAAAGAAAAAATGGAAAAAAAAAACAAGTACAGTCCAATGACGTGTAGCAAAATGATCTACAATCATAGAAATTTCATCAGAAAAGAAAATTATCAGAATGAGTGCTTACAAAAGAGACTTCATCGAAAGTCAAAAAGTTTTAAATCAATTGGTGCTAAAGATATTACTAAAGTAAGCCCATTTTTAAATCAATTTTTTTTCGGTACTGTACATATTTTTACTTAATTTTTTAAACAAGACATAAGTTATACATAAGAATAGCTTAATAAGTGTTTTATAATTGTTTGCTACTTGCTTTATATTAAACATTTAAAGTAGCAAACCTACTCTAAATCTATGAGTATATTTTATATAGAATATTTAAATTAAAAAAAATCTTATAAGTCTAGCTTTTTAAGTTAGACATTATTTCATTATGCCTTATTGATAAAAAACATTTTTATTTTATTATTGGTTTTGATATTTTTCAAAACCAGTAGATGTATAAATTTAAATTAGTTAGTTAGATATACACGTATAAAATTAGTATACATTTTTGATTTTATGTGAGTTTCAATTTTTTTTTTTCAAAGACGCAAAGTTATGAAAGCAGTTGGTTTTCAAATAAAACAAAAAGTTGTTCACATAAAATAAGTGAAACTAAAACAAAAGTAGAAAACGAGAAAGAAAAAATTTCCAAAAGTGTGAAACACGTGAGTTTTTATAATTTAAATTAATAAATAATTTTTTTTTTCAATTTAACTAGAAAAAAATGGGACAATTAAAGTCTTGCTGTTTATTACCTTACACAGTGTTACATGTGCTTAAGCAATGATCACACTCAACTAACGCTAGGGCTTTGTTTGTAGAACATTAACTTGTCTTAGTTTTTCCTTGAAGATATTTAAAATCTTAATTTTTTAGATGCAGTACTATGAACACTGTTTTTATTTACAATCAAAACAAAGTGACTGTTTAGAGTCAGAAATACAAACAGAATACAAAAGTGATGATACGTTTGCAAGAATGGTTGCGCAGACTAAAGTTAAAACTTCCAAAGAAAAAACAGTTGAAAAATATGTCGTGCCAATTCAATTTTCAAAACTAAAAGTTGTCTTGCCTGGTAAAAAAAATACAGAAAAGCCAAACTTAAGTTTACTTGAAAACGAAGACGAAACCTCTCATCAGACAACAGAAGAATCAACAAAATATACATTGAAAAGTTGTTCAAGTTTTTTATTAATCTGCTTGACAATTTTATGTATATTTTGTTTCTACTTGTATTATTCAGTCTTCACAAATTTCTTCTGTTGGACAATTAACTATGCTTGTAGTTGCACAGGATACATTGTTAAGTTTCCTTGTTCACAAAGGCTCAGAACATTGTTTTATTATGAGAAGTTTGCTGAATACACAGAGAAAATCATAAAGAGTCTTAGCTCGTGTTTCGAAGCAAAAATATTCAAGACTGCTCTGAATTGGTTGTCAACCTTCATAAGAGATTGTTTTTACTCTTGTATATTATTTTACGCTGTTTACGTCTTGTTGTACAATTTTGTTGAAGACGCTTCATACGCACTTTTTAGTTATTTTTTAAGTGCCTTAATTAGTTTATCACTATGACATTTTGCTGTCCTAGTTTATACAAAATAAAATAAAATAACCAGATTTACTGTATTTTTTATTACTAAGTTAAGTTTAGTTTAAGCAAAGCAAAGCAAATATGTTTTATGAAAAAACCTCCTTTTGGTATACCTCTATTTATAAATATATTTTCTTAATATATATAACTAGTTCACAGTAGGAAATTGTTAAGTTTAAATATATTTCTTAAAATATTTATATTTAAAACTGTATTTAAGTCTGAATCTTAATTTAGTAAAAGGATCCTTTGATCTGTTGAATAAAAAATATAAATCCTAGGTTTTAGTTTTGCCTAAGACATAATAAAAATGTTTCATTAAATATTTTAAGTTTTATGTTGTCGATCTCAAGTAGAAATAAATTTAAAATAGTTTTTACAACTAAATTTGAATAAAAAAGCAACGGTGAAATTAAATAGATAATAAAATAAAGTTTTAAATGATGCATTTGAAAGTAGTTACTAAAATAGATAATAAAAAGACAAAACTATTTTTGCTTGTAATATTCAAAACAAATGAATATACTATTAATCATTCAATCATATTATGCGAACGATTCTACTTATCGAATCATAGTAGCAAGACTATATGAAAAAATGAACAAAACGCTGAAAAAGTTGCTTAAGCTGAATGATTGAACTAAACTAATAAACATAATTGGTATCTTTAATGAAGATATCAATTTAAAAGATTCAGTAAAAGAAGCATAAAATATAATTAAGTTTTATTTATATCAAAAATGTTGTTAGAGGTTTGCATTTTAAAAATAGGCTGAAGTATTTGTAAAAGTTTACAAATTTCTATACAATGATTCTATTTAAAAAAAAAATTTTCAATATATTTTTAGTTAAGTTTGAACCTAGTAATGTTTTTTTTAATGTGTTTAATGTGCACATTAAAATAAAAATTAAAGAAAACTTTTAATAATTTTAGATTGAATTGATTAGGTAACTGCTCACTTGGTTTATTTAAAAAACATTAATTAAAGAAAAATGCATATTATTATCTAAAAAAGTTGAAATATTTAAATTGGATAAAAAAGTTAATTAGTTTAAAATGTTTTAGAATACATGTTATCAACAAACATGCAATAGCACTAAGATTTTAAGTAGGAAGTAAAGCATTTTTATACGCAAGTATTGTACGGTTACAAAATTAAGTTTTGTAGAATTACAGTTTGTTTATTGATTTAATTAATAACAGACTAATTTATAAATTTTCTAATGGTACATACAGTTTAATTAATTTATTTTTCCTCATATACTGAAAAATCAAAAAATCTTACAGTACTTTTTTTATTTGTTACTTACTTAATATCTTTTAAGATTACATTTTGTAAATCAAATAATGAAATAAACTTTTATGTTTTATTTTGGTTATTTATGAACAATGATATAAATAGTTATATCATTTATATATTTATTGAGCATGTAATAACGTTATGAACTATAAATAAAAGTAAAAAAAAAAAATTGAATTTCTTTTTATAAGTATAGAATTATGTTCTCAACAGTTATCAAAAACAAAAATTAAAAATTTTAAATAAAAATTAGATTATATCTTATAAAGTACTTATATTACTTAAAAATTAAGTAACTAGTTAATAGAATAAAACCTGTACTATACATAAGAATTTTTGTACTTGTAGCAGTTATTGTTTATATCTTCTCAGTATTTACTACAAAACACAGCCTAGTTATACAGTTCTTAGATTGTATCACTAAATATTCTAGTAACATATAAAATACTAAGTTTTTGTAATCCAATTAGTAATCCAAGTATATGTTTGGTAAATAGGATCATTGCAACAAAGAAAATAATAAGATAGTTGAATGTTTTGTTTACAAGTCCCCGAAATCACTTTGGTAAATTCGGCCCTCCGATAAGAATAGTCGCCCGAACCTATATTAGTTTTGACTGCACAAGTTTTAAAACTCTTTAACATAAACGGTTTAAAAATGTACACGAAAACGGCCAGTTTCTATGTTTAAAAAAAAGTTACTGTAAGAATTTTAAGTTAAATAATTAAATTATTACTTAAAAAATTAAAATTATCTTTTTATACCTTGTCTTATTTTAATTTTAACGACATAAATAGTTGTTCTTCAAAGAGAAAAATAATTTATTTTTTATCTGAGAATTTTTATAAGTGGTTAAGTTTAAAGTTTTACTTATGCAGTCTTTTTCATATGCAATAACTATTTTTTTTATAAAAGTAAAAAACAAAACCAAACGCTCTTTTTCGCACTTTTCTAGAAAAAAAAAACATTTCTTACTCAAATTATACAGTAACTTAATACTAGTCTTAAAATACTTGAGTTTTATCAGAGTTGTTATTGTTTTATAAAGTAATGAAGATAATTTGAGTTCTAAGTTTTAAACAGCCTTATCTTGATTTTTTAGTGTTTAGCTAAAATTCTTATAAAATAAACAAGTAACAAAATAAATTCTTTGAATAACTCCTTGTCAACTTAGTTAAATAAATTATTAACAATGTAAAATGTGAAACGAAAACAGGTATAAATATAAACACTAAAATGAGCTATAGTCTTATTATTCTACATCCCCTCCAGTTTATTTAAGATAATAACAAGTTTAAGGCAATGACATAACTCGTAAAGAGGGGATTTATACAAGTAACAAAAATAGTTTAATAAAATGAAATTAAATTTTATGCATTAACAAAGCTCAATTGATTTAAATAAAAAAAATCCAAAAACAAGGGATGTATTTAAGAAAACAAAACTGCAACAAAACGCACTAAATAAATCCAGTACAATTTAAATTCATGCAATTCCACGCTGAATCCTTCCTGGCTCGGCAATCATCACTAACAGCAGCAAATGAACACTCAGCACCAACTTTTGTATAAACAGGAACAAACAGACTTCACTTAAGGTGATTTCTACTTTGGAGTACTCCACTCTCAAGCTTCCCTGGCACATTGAAGTCTTTCAACCTACGAAAAGCAAGTAGCACCTTTTTTTTTTAAGACTATAGGAGCAGGAGTGTACTCTTCCTCAACCTCTTCATGATCCGCTTCAACCTCACTTGTTTTAACATTAATAACACTTTTGGAATCCTCTGTAATCTTTACAGAAGAATCAGGACGTTGATGACCAACATTGCACTCATGTGAGCTTGGTAGATTACTGCTCCAACCATGGGAAGTTTTTGCTTCAATGTTTGTTGAGGCTGGGTTGTACATCCTTAAAAACTTACTGTTCCTCCGAGTAAGTCTCTGTGAACCATCAACTCTGACTACATACTGATCATGTGGAAGCACTTCCATTACCACTCCGCTTCAGTCCCATTTACGTGGATGAGTGCCACTCTGGTTCTGTAGTAGACACCTACTGCCAACATAGAGAGGTCGCAAATCCCTGGCTCTCTGGTTAAGTACTTCGAAATTCTTAACAAATCTTGTACGGAACGCCTCTTCTTTAAACTTCCATGCTTTTCTCCACATGGGTCGCACATTAGGATTGGAAGTTTGTCAATATTGTTCAAAAATGAGAAACTATCTCGCAGCTGACGTCCATATATGATCTCGGCTGGAGACACTTGACAATCGCTATCAGGAGTATTTCTCAGATGGATCATCGCACTTAAAAACTTGTCATTGTCCAGACTTCCTGAAGCGTCAACTTTTGATCTTAGCAACCTTTTTGCCTGTTTGACGGCTACTTCCGCTCTACTGTTTGATCTTAGATAGTAAGCTTAAGATATTCGATGCGTAACATCCCAGGTTTTAAGGAAATCCTTTGTTGCACTGGACGTAAATTCCGGTCCACCATTACTTGATATTTCCTCGGGTACTCCAAACCTAGAAAACAAAACTGGGAGGCACTTAATCAACCCACACGAACCTGCCTGAGAGGTTCCGTGGGTGTAATAAATATTTCTGACCAACACGGCAAACTGTCACCAAATACCAAAAAAATTATTTTCGGTAAACTGGAAGAAATCCGCGATTATTTTTTCAAAAGGGTTTATAGGAGGATCAGATGCTTCTTGTGGCAATGATGGTTGAGAAGGTGAATTGCGGTTGCGGCTTTGACAATTAGCCCAAATTACTTCAATCTCTTGTGTAATACTAGGCCAGAAGATAGTCTGTTAGGCACGATTATGCATTGATGTGACTCCTTGGTGCGCCGAATGTAACTTGTTGAGGACCCGATATCGTAAACTGACGGGGATTACTTCTCTGTCCTTGTATGTATAACTCAATCACTTAAGTACAATGCATCATCGTATCTAAAATACGCTGACAAAGATTCATCATGCTTCAAGCTTCGACCTTCTTCAATACACCTGGATACTCTTGAAAGAACTTTGTCATTTAGTGTCTCTTCTACATTTTCCTCCTAAGTGATTACCATTGAATGGCATACTTCATTACTCAATGAAGCAATTAGAAGTGATTCGTCAGTCAAATGTGAATTCACTTCATTAATAAAGCTTGGATAACGTGATGCAGCATCTGCCGCTAGATTAGTTTTACCTGGCATGTAATGCACTTTAAAAAGCCATGGCAATGACCTTTGAGCATGAAAATGCGCGTGTTGTGAATTTTTTTTAAGGTGCGATCATCAAAAATTTTTACCAGTGCTTTATGATCCGTTACAACCACAAGATCTTTGCAGCCCTTAGTGAAATACTTTGTCTGTTCTAATGACCAAGCAATAGGAAGCGACTCCCCTTCTATGGCAGCATAATTTTTTCTGCCCCATTCAGAAACCTTTAACCTGCAAGCGTCACTTTCAAGCCGTTGGTGAAGCAATCTGGTAACCGGCTATTGCATTTTTAGTGCTTCTGTATAAGGAAGTAGCCCAATCCTTGCTTTTACCAGTCTGGTCTAAGACAACTCAGTTTCCAAAGATCAAAAATTTTACCGCTCCTTATTGCGTCAATGATTATCTCTTTTAACTCATTAAATGATTGGTTTTAATTCTTCTGTTCAAATAAACTTACATTTTTGACTGAGAAAATCTCTAAACGGTGCCATGACTTTACGAAGTTTGGCGTGATTTGCAACTTGCTTTATTAGACCAAACCAGATACGTATATCTGTGGCTGACTTTGGGGTTGGGAAATTACGAATGGAATCTAGATATTTGGGCAAAGGTTTTTATAAGTTCAACAGAAATCCTAAATCCAGCAAAATCAACGGACTTTTGACAAAACTAAAACTTCTTGGGATTTAGAATGATGCCTGCATTACCAACTTTTGACTGAAAATTTAGACTTAAGTGGGCCACCAACGTCCGAAGCCCACAATGGCGTCCTCAGGTGGGCTTCGGACGTTGGTGGCCTACTTAAGTTATTATTACTACCCATCAGAATTAAACCCTGCCCTATTTAATTACTATCTAATAAATACTAATTTCTAATTGAGACAACTTTATATAATTAGACAACATACTGTAAAAAGTTTAAAAAACTATTAAACTATAAACCTGGCTTAAATATTTAAACAATTAAACACAGTTGAAATATTTACTTTTAAAACAAAACAATAATTACAATAAGCATTCACAAAATAATTCAAGATCAGTTGTTGCTTCCAGCTGCACACCACAATTCCAGTTTGTTGCATCGGTATTTAGTTTAAAACATTTCGTCATATGATTTTCATTGACTCGTTCATTCAAGCGTATCTAACTCTAAATATTCTCTGAGCTTAACTTTAAACAATGAATAATGCAAGTATTCATTACATCTTCTCTGTTAGTCTTTTTTGAAGCTGAAGTTGCCTGCAGCGGGTACTGAAAATAAGCCTGTTAGAAGGTCACCCCGCTTGCAGGAAAAGTATGACCGAAAAGGTTAGGTAGACTATCTGCCAACAGTTAGTCAACCTGACCCAACTGAGGCTTTAGATGTTGGCCCACCAACGTCCTTATTTAGTGGGCTTCGGATACTCCTTGGCGGGCAATCACATGCCACATCTTTATTCGAGTCCAGTCTATTCAGATCATTTTCATTTAAACTTACAGCGACTAAAAAATTTTGATGAGGCAGTTGAGATCCAATGGTGGGAAAATCCTTTTTAATAATCAGGAAGTCAACCATGGTTTCATTAGAGAGAAAGAATCTAGTCACTGAATCGCTTACATAAACAATTCCATCGCATCTGATAACCTCCTTCTTTGGAGACATTCCGCTAAAAGTAGCTTTGAAAGCCTCTAGAATGTTACTAGAAATTTTATTGGCAGCCCGAATTTTGATTGATACAGGCATTTAATCCTTCTTACAAAAACCAGCCTCCTGAAAGTTTTTCCGACCCCAAAGGTTCGACTGTGGTCAAGTATCAGCTAAAGTTCTTACCCATGCAAACTTGTTTTTGCCATGTAGAGCAATCTTTACTGATGCACGAGGATGATCAGTCGTTGCCTTGGCTTTACGCAAGGAGTTCTTGCTGAATCTGGTGTTATTCAACATAATTTTTTTACTTGCGTGTAGTGACAGTATTTGGGTATCTTGTTGCATAAAATAAGAATGATCAGCTTAGATTTGAACAGAATTAACCTTTTTTGATCGACTACGCCAACAAGATAGTCAATATTTGAAAGGCTTTTTATTTCGGTTAACTTTTTTGTTGAAAAGATAGAAACGTTTTTTACAGTTCTGGCAAGGAACATGTCGGGACTTATCTCCTATGTTGAAACGTTTCTTCTTCTGACTTAAAAGAAATAGACTGCAGATATAGTCCGCAAGTTCTCAGTTGTATGGCGTCCCATTAATTTACTTTCAATAAAGAAAACTATATCAAATGATGACCTTGATAAGATATCTTCAGTACTGAGAACTTCTCTTCTTATGTCATCGTCTCCAACACCAGCGAGCATCACGTCTTTTATTGCTTCTTCTGTGCAGCTCGTCGCATTGCTTTTCCCACAGTCACACTCACTGACTGTAGTGAAATTGCAGGTTTCTGCTTTGCTTCGTACACGTGTGGCAAACGTTCTAAACGGTTCATCATGGTCCTGATGTAGGTTCATAAGTTCTGCTCTCTTTACACCAATAGCAACGTTTATAACTGCAATCGAATCCATCAGTTTAGCAACGTAACTTTCTGATTTGGCCATCAGTCGAGGATCACTTGCTAACATAAGATCGCCAAGCTTGTCCTGCGCACACTGAAAAAGCTGTATGCTTGCATTTTGGTTGCTTATATTCGAACAAATCTTGAGTGCCTCCCACCTCCGAATGAAAGCAAGCCATGTCTCTTGGCTGATCCCCTGGTCAACTCCTGGTCGAATCAATCGAGATGCATTTGGCATTACTCCATTATTGGATAATCCAGAATCTTGCTGATGCTCCACTTTGTGGAGGTTGAGAAGGCTACTCACTACATCACCGGATAGATCTGGCGTCTGAAACTCGCATCCACGGATTGGGATCCTTACTACAACGATTTTACTTTTCTAAGATTGTTATTACAATTTACATGAAAAATTATTGCTTGTCAATTTAGTTTGATAATTTTTTAACAATGTAAAATCTGAAACGAAAACAAGTATAAGTATAAACACTAAAATGAGCTATAGTCTAATTATTCTTCAAACAACTTGTTTTAATTTACATTGTTTAGAAATAAAAAATGAGAATTAAGTCCTGGATGTTAAATTTTGTGTTAAATTATTCTTGATCTAAATTTAGTTTTGGCTAAAGTGTAATGTTTAAGGAGACAAAACTTTTTAGATTCAATTTTGTTCATTGTTGGCTTTGCATACCACCGAAGTATTGAAACTTTCTTAAAACTAAAAAAGATAATATTCCATATCACTTTCCTTTAATGATAAATAATCAATATAAAATACTATTGACGTTAGTATTGAAAAAAGTCTTTGTACAGTATAAACCTTACATAGAGGACCTAACTTAAGCTATCTATTTAATAATTATTGAATTTTTGAAATTAATTTAATCTAGAGTCTTAAGTATAGGTAATATTAACAGTGTTTTCTATTAGCTACCCAAAATGTGTTTGATTATTTCGAAGCAGACTTCTATATTGTTGTATAATCGTTTCTCAATCATTAACATCAAATAACTGTTTAATTTTTTCAGGTTGTAAAAAACGTTCAATATCTGGTGTCCTATTTATTAACGCCTAAAAAAATAAAAATTTTATTTATGTTTTAATTTGTCTTATTTAATTTTTAAATACTAACAAACCATTTCTATAACCCGCAAGGCTATAGAAAATTTTAATAACCATCTCCAAATTGATAAAATCACGTACTTGAACAAAATTGTTTATATTGAAATTAAATCAACATAATCTCATGCGAAATATAGAAAAAAAATCGGCCTTGATATTAAAAAAATCTTTAAATTATTCTTAGAATTTATAAAAAATTAGAAACTATCCTGAGTTATCCTGAGCAGAGTTGTCTTAACGCACGGTCAGAGGCAATTTAATTCTAACTTTTTTAGGAAAAATGTGAGCTACAAGCTGTAAATTAAAATTAAACAAATTAAATAAAGTCAACAGCTACAGCTAGTAAATTTATTTTTCTGACAAGTATGATCTTAAGTTTAAAAAAGGACAAAATAATCTAAGTTAACCTGAATGTCCGTGAGATTTTCTAGAATTTTAAACACTCTGAGTGTAACCCTGTCATTTATTTAACTTCTTCATCAAAAAATGATTCGCTGAACTAATAAAATTAAAGATATTTATAGTTGAAATAAATTTCAAACATTAAAACAAAGATAAATGAAAAAATTAATACAAATTTAGAACTAATATTTAAACACATAACAAAAAATAATGAACAAAATGTTAAAATTGATAAGGATAAAATGCATATATGTACATATATATTTTTTTATTGTACCAGTATTTCAATAATCATACTCTTCCAATAAATAGTATAAAAGCCCTTTAAGTGATCTCTGTAGAACGTGATAAAGGTTAATAATTTTGTCTAAAATCAACTATCTATTACTACTTAATACCTAATTTTGTATAATTTTATTGCTTTACTTACAAGTTTGCTTTTCATTGAATAAAACTTGGCTAAAGACGCGTATTAAACGCAGAAACAGCTGTCCCAAGCAAAAGTTTATTTTGTGTATTTTAATTTTATATATATGAATATATACATAAAAGAATATTATCCTAATTATATAAAAACAATAGATTAGACAGCTGTTTTGTACATGAAATATATAACTTCATTTACTCCTCAGTAAGCTAAAGTTTTTTACAAATGTAAACAGAAACTTGAATTTTGAATTATTTAACAATATTTTTGACGTAGTAGTACAGTTTATTTTACGTTTAGCTGAATTTGAAAAATACACTGTGCTTGTTAATTTATGAATTTTAGTAAGTTTAGAAAAAGTAATAGAATGAAGTTTCAAACTATTAGAAATGTTTTTTAAGCTATTAGAACAAGTTTTCTATTACTCGTATTTGCGTCATAAATTTAACTTTGTTATAAAATTTGGTTAGTTTTTAGTTTTGCTAAAACGTATTTTTGTTAATGAATGCATATGTTTTGTCTTTCGCTTTTTTTATTTAAATTTATTGTTTCTCTTTTATAAACAAGAATATACTGTTAAAAAACAAAAATAAAATAGTTAGTTTATGATATGTAATGTGTTTTTTAAAAAGAAAATAGTACATAATAAACAAGCGGTAGGTTATTTAATAATACAAAATTTAACATCAAAATTAAAGTAAAAGTGAATTACCCCTTATGGAAATTTTTTTAATAACTTAAATCATCAGTGCTAATGTTGTATTTAAAGCAAGCTTTTATATAAATTTACAACTACGTGCATTTTTTTTAATACTTGAAATATCTATTCAAAACCAATAAAGTGTTCAGATTTGTGTTTGATAATGTTTAACTGATGTTTTACCAAGTTTTTGAATAACCAAACTGAATTACATATAAAAACAGATAATTAAACTGTAGTTGTTAGATAAAAAATAGATTAAATTCCTACAACAGAATAAATATTTCTTAAGTACAAAGTAAAATAGGAATATTAATTAAAAATAATTATTTATTAAACATCAAAACAAAATATAAAGTAAAAATAGTTAATTACTAAAGCAACAACTAAACAATTTAAATATGCTTCTAAAAGAGCTTTAGAATTTTTTACTAATAAAATGTTAAAAAAAAACACAGGCTAGGTACTGCATAGGTGTAAAAAGATATAAAAAATATTTGGCTTCTGACTTATAAGAAATAAACACTTAACTTTGTATTATAGATTACAATTACTATACTTAAGTACTGATAAACATACCTTTAAACTCAAAAACTGATTCCCAAGATTTCAGATACTTCTTATTTTTTTGTTCTTGAAACACCTATAGGTAGTAAATCCTCTAATGGTGGTGGATCTTCTAGAAAGACTTCTACTGTAGTTACCTACAGAGCAGCAGGTGTTTATGATTTATTTTTAATAAGTAACTTAAAAACTAATTACTGTATTACAAACAAAAATAAAAAAAAACTGTTAGTATTCATTACAAAAAGATACATGGTCAACACAGGGTTGCCACAGACTTTTGGCAATTTTCTCCAGGTTTTTTAAATTCTTCCAGGTTTTTTTAAAGTACTTGTTTAAGAATCTAATTTTAGTTTAAACTTAAGTTTAAGATAAAAAATTGTGTTGAAAAGCATAAAAGCATTAAAAACATACTGTAAAGCTACTTTAAGTGTTTTTTTAATAAACTAATTTTTGATGATAACAAAAATAATGTATATAAATGCTGGATTTATTTTGTCAAATGAAAGTTTTAAAACTCACAATGTACAATTTGTTTAAAATGTCAAGTATTAAAATATTTTGTGTTCATAATTCTAAGCTTTTCAAGTTTTTTTTCAATTTTTCTTAAACTCCAGGTTTTTCTGGGTTTTTTTTTTGCCTAAACTGTCAAATTCTAGGTTTTTTCAAAAACTTTTTTGGTTATTTTTAAACTATGTTGAAATTTAAATAAAAAGCTGTAGGATTTAAACATAAAACTAATATCCTTTAATTATAGATTACAATAAAATACCTAAATTATATTCAAAGCACATAAAAATAACACAACTTAAATTAAAAGTTATAATAACTACCGTAATATTTATAAGTTTTCAAAAGGTGGCATAATCAGGGTAACCACATATTTTGGAAAAATTTCTCCAGGTAAAAAAATTTTTTAGGTCATTCAAAGTACATATGTTTTTGACACTTTTTTGTTGTAAGTTAATCTCAACTAAAATAAAGTTTTTTTTTGATTGATTTAAACTACTTAAATATGCTTTTTAGAACTTTTAGTGCTTTTAATGTTTATCCTTAAAAAAATTTGGTACAAAAAAAATATCTATTTGAAAGATGTTTTGTCTCTTCACAAATTTTCACGTAAAACCTCCACGTTTTTATCTGCTTTAATTTTCAAATTCCAGGTTTTTTTTATGTTAATAATTTTTGGCCACCCTGCATAAGTTATTCGAGTTATACACCAATTTAAAGTAATCAAAGTTGTTTCAATTTATTAAATTTAATAAAAAAAATTAAATAGACTGAGAAATATAATTCAAATAAAAGTACCATATTTAAAGTTGTCTATATTTACAGGGTTTCAACTCGTTTTTTCAAAATTATTTCCAGGTTTTCCAAATTTCTTCTAGGTTTTTAAAAATACATAATTTTATGTCTATTTTTAGTTTAAAGTTAAGTTTAAGGTAAGAAAATGTGTTAAATATTATAAAAACATTGATAAGACACTGTAAAGCTACTCTAAATATGTTTTTAATAAAAACAATTTAGATGATGAAAAAAAAAATTATTTACATAATAGATTTTTTGGTTAAAATCGAAATTTTACTACTGAACATGTGAAAATTGTTAAAATTCCAGGTTTTTTAGTGATTTTTGTTCAAAATTTTAAGTTTTTCCAGGTTTTTTCTCAAAATTTCTAAAATTCCAGGTTTTTTACCCTAAATTCTCAAATTCCAGGTTTTTTCAGGATTCCAGGACAAGTGGCAACCCTGTATTTACAGAATTGATTGTTACGGATTATGAATAAGTATAAAAATTTATAATAACATTATCAAAGATAAGTGTGAAAAAACTATGTGTTTTACAAAAAAATATATACTGACTTTATTTTATAATGACTATAAAAATTTAAGTAGGGTAAAAATAATCAAATAGTAAATTCAAGTTTGTAAATGAAATATTAGAATCATTATAAAATACTTTAAAATAAGTTCCTAAAATAACTATTTAAATTTCTAGAAATCTGAAAAAAATATGTCATTTTGAATTTTTCTAATAATTTTTAATTGAATTTTTTAAATTTGTATATATATATATACATTTCTTTAGTCAAAAAAAAGTAGGGTGACATAAACAAGCATTTAAAAATTAGTTTAAGCATAAAAATAATATTAAGCTATAAACCCTCATGTTTGTCAGTTCACTTATATTTATAAATAAAGAACAACTTAAGATAACAAAAACACAAAAAACATGTGTTTCTCAACCCCAAAATTGCTAGCCATAGATTAATAATATTTTATAGTCAAACAATTTTTTATTTTTAATTATTTTAACCTTAATAAAACTAATAAAACATAAACCAAAATTATGTGGATTTATACTTCTGGTTGATAAACTATTCTTAGTGTTAATCATTTAGTTTATGTTAGCAATAGTTATGTTTTGTTTGTATCATTACATGTTGTTTCTTGACTGTATCATTTTCCTACTACCGGGGATTTTATAACCTTAAAAAACAATGCTTTATAGCATGTCTGCCTCAGACTACTTTATAATTTATTTATGACCCAAAAAATTTTCAGTATTTCCTCCATTACCAAATATTTCTATTGTCATTTTACAACCATTTCTGCATTTGTGTTTTTACCTACTTTACTAAAAACTATATTCTTATTTTTCTGAATAAAAGTAGTATAGTGAAAAAAAAATCATTAAAAACAAAACTATTTATGACAAATAATAGTTTTATTAGTACATAACATTATAATATGTATTTCATTTTTTTAGGGGTTTCTGCTCCAATGCTTTAACCCACACAACGCCCTTGGTTGGTGTAAAAAAACTAATTCCTTTGAAAATATACTAAAAAAAAAGCCAAACTGTCCAATTTATTATTTGGCAACCAAAATTTAGTTTATCTGAAATTCAAAGATGGTAAGGTTAATATTATAAGTAGTGACAGTCAGATAACATCTTTTGTCAGACAGTACTTTTTTAGTGTTTGAGACAGTAGCTAATAATAATCAAGTTAATAATTTTAGTGTATTAATATATAAGCACTAGTAGATGTTAGTTTAAAAAAAAAAGATGTAAATGTAATTAATGGTAGGGAGATACTTTTATTTAATTATTAAATGCTTTTAGAAATTTTACACTTATTAGAACATGACTTAACCTTTATAAAAATTTGTTGAGTATATTTTATAAACCTAAAGGTTAATTAAGGTGCTTTTGGTATTAAACTAAGTTCAGAAATAGACTTGTAAATTACTTTCATGCCTTTTTTAGAAATTTAGTTTAAAATTTTTACTAATTTTTAATATCCATTTTTTTAAAATTAAAAAGTAGAAAAAGAGGTAAATCAAATAAAATAGATAATGCTTTATTAATAAGATATCTTCAAGTTTTTATTTGTTAATTTTTGTCTATTAAGTAGGCAACATTTTATTTTCACTTTATACAACTTATTTCCCTCACTTTTAAAATCATTAGTTAGAAATATCCATCAATTATTTTAAAGTGAACCATGATGTGCGTGTTGTGTTGGTATGCTGACAATATCCTGTTTGATAAAAACTGTATGTTAAATATTTAATATTAAATATAAAAATATCTAAATCTTTTCTCTGTAGAAAATCATTGAAAATTACTTTTAGTAAATGTATAGCGAAAAAGCTTCTTTAAATTTAAATAATATGCAAGTTAACTCATGCTTCTTAGAATCATTTTTTAGGTCAATTCTAAAATCTAGCTTGCTTTGAGTTATTGTACTTAGGGGCTAAAAAGGACACCTTATAAATCTCAATTCATTTATAATTTATTTCTTAAACTTAATTTTTATTCTGTTTATAATATCACTTTTATTTTTTTATTCAAGTATACAACTTTTTTTTTGGTATTTAATATTAAATACTACAATTACAAACAGCTTAGGCTGGCTTTATTTTAAAAGTGGAAATTGTATAAGTATGATTTTTTTTTGTCAAGTTATAATAATTGTTTTTAACTAGATTTTAGTTAAAACTACTTAGGAGCTTTAGTTTCAAGTATTTAAGAAATTAAAGTATAGATTAGCAGAATGTCTATTTTTAATTTGTTTGTATCAAGGATAACTTGGAGTATCAGATTAGGTATAAAACTGAAAATTTTTATAAAATAAAGTTCAGTTCTAGCTTAAAATCTGTCACTTACACCTTAAACCTTTTTATTAATTATTGCTAACCTAAAGGTTTTTAGTACTTCCTCCATTACCAAATATTTCTGCTGTCTGTTGACAACTGTTTCTGCATTTGTGTTACTACCTATTTAACTTAAAACTATGTGCTTATTATATTATATACTAATACTTTACTATGAAACAATAGTTTTATTAGTTATAACATTATAATTTGTATTTCAGCTTTTTTAGGGATTTTTGCTCCAATGCTGCAACATTATAACGCCTCTGGTTGGTATTTAAAATTAGTTCCTTTGAAAATATACCAAAAAAAGCCAAAATGTCCATTTTATTATTTGACAACCATCTATTTAGTTTGTCTCAAAGTTGAAAATGGTAAGGTGTAGATTAGATCTAGTGATAGTCAGATAATATCTTTAGTCAGACAGTATTTTTTATTAAATTTTTAAACTATTTAGTTGAGTCTATGTTTAGTTTCACCAAGCTAATAATCTATTAGCATTAGTAGATGTTAGTATGAATAAAAGGTATAGATTAAATTGATGGTATGGAGATATTTTCATTTGTCTATTAAATGCTTTTAAGATCTTTACACTTTTTAGAACATGATTTAACTTGAACAAAAATCTGTAGAGTATATTTTATAAACTTAAAGATTATTTAATACGCTTTTCGTATTAGACTATTTCAGACACAGACTTGTAAATTACTTTCATGCCATTTAAAAAAATTGGTTTAAATTTTACTAATTTTCTATATTTTTTATTTTGAACTCAAAAGTAAAATAGAGATAAATCAAATAAAATTTTGCATATGAATTATTCATATTTTGTCTCTTTAGTGGGCAACATTTAAATTTCATTAGGTTTTTTACAACTTATTTCCCTTAAAGTTAAAATTATTAATTAAAAATATCCATTATTTTTTTTAAAGTGGAACATGATTTGCGTGTTGTGTTGGTATACTGATAATTTCCTGTTTGACAAAAACTGTATGTTAAATATTTAATATTAAATATAAGAATAATCTAACTCTTTACTCTTCAGAGAATCATAGATAAAGTAATTTTTCAAAATGTAACACGAAAAGTTTTCTTTGAATTTGAATAGTTTGCAACTTAACTCACGCATATTAAAATGAAGTTTTATAATTTTATTTAAGTTAGTTTTAAGGAGTTTTTGTACAACTTAAAGGCCAAATAAAAAAAATTATAATTATCAAACGTTTTAAACTAAATGTTAATTGAAACTAAAAAGAAAAGTAACAGATCAGGTATAAAAATTAAATATTTTATAAAATGAAGTTTAGTTTTAGCTTTTAGTCTGTAACTTTGACCGCAGACTATTTATAAATCAGTGCAGACCTTAAAATTTTTACTATTTACTCCGTTACCAAATATTTCTCCAAATATATAAAAATAAATAATAAATTATTTACTCAAACAAAAAGTGTTTATGAAAAATAATAGCTTTGTTTGTTTATAACAATATAATAGGTATTTCAGCTTTTTTTAGGGGTTTCTGCTGTAATGCTCTAATGCTAATCCAAACAACGCCCCTGGTTGGTATTTAAAATAAGTTCCTTTGGAAATATGCTAAAAAGCCACAATGTTCATTTTCTTGTTTGACAACTATTTCTTAGTTTATAATATGGTAAGGTTTAGATTAAGAGAAGGATAATCACATAACATCTTTAGTCAGACAGTTTTTTTTTAATATATTTTGAAGCTGTCTATGTATAATTTTAAGAAGCTAATAATAATTAATTTAATAATTATAGTGTAATAAGTTATTAACTTTAGAAGAGTTTAGCTAGAAAAGTAAGAATAAATTCAGTTTATGGTAAGGAGTTATTTTGATTTTACTTTTAATTTCTGTTTAGAACTTTTCCTTTTTTTAGCTAATTTATCAAACCTAATTAAAAACTATGGTGTTTATATTTTGTAGTCCTAAGGAATAATTCTATGTTAAACTAATTTATAGTTTTTTTTTTTTGAAATTTAGTTGAGAAATTTTACTACTTTTCTGTATCAATTTTTCTTATAATTAAACAGTGGGAAAACTTAATATAGAAAAATTAGAACATATGTTTATGTTTCAATTAAAGATATCTTCACGAGTTTAATTGTTGCATTTATTTTTTTAAATAGGCATTTTTCTTTCATCAGGAATAATTATACAATGCATAAAATTAAATGCAACTAGATTTATAAACTCTAGAATTCAAGCTTAAATTGCAAATACGCATAGTAACATAGTTGTAAGACTTAAATCAATTGAAAGCCACAAATTACTCTGGCACAAAATTTTAGATTAAAAAAATCATTATTTTATTCAGTATTCAGTGTTTAGTTGTTTATGTTAGCAATGTTAGCAATCTAAGCAATGTTAGCAATCTTAGCAATGCTAAGCATGAAGCTATTTATGAATCTTGTACAGGTTAAGTTTTTTAAATATGGTGAATTGTTTTTTGGACTGCTAAAAAATAACTCTACATTTTAAAACAATTGTTCTATGTTTTTATCTGTTTAAACCTTTGAATTTAAGTTTAACACATCAGGCAGGTAATTGTTTGTGGTAAGTTACTAGAATAAAAGTACTAAAAAATGAACTATTTTTTATAATTTCTTAAATGTTCATTATTAGGAACAAACTAAAAAGTTTAATTAGAAATGTTTACCTTCAATTATACCTCAGACCTCATTATTGCTCATCTAAAATTGCAAAATTTTTAATATTTACTCAATTACAAAATATTTTGTCAGTATACTACAATTTCTTCATTTGTGTTTATATCTATTTCACTTAAAGCTATTTATTGCTGACTATTCTTCCTATATTTACAATTTTTAAATAAAAAATTAGTTTTTGGTATTTTTTTAATGTCTAAATTGTGTAATTGAATAAAATTCAGCGTAGAAAAACTAATAAACTTTATAAAATGGAAAACAAAGTGTACATCAACAACATTGACAAAAACATCAGCGCAAGTGACATTGAGGAATTTTTGAATTCATCCATTGGAAATGTGAAAAGTTGCAAGGTAAATTTTATTGGTATTCATGACTGATAACTTATAAGCTTTTTTTTTCTCAATTGACTGCAACGTTTTATATTGATTAACTTTGTTTCAAAGTGCCAGAAAATTTAGTAGCGATCAGATAAAACAAACAAGACTTAAACCTAATAAGTAAACATAAATGTATGTATATACCAACAAATGTTTTTTTAATAACAAGTAAATTGACAACTTTGAAATCGTTTTGACTTTATTCACTTTCAATGATTTTATGCTTATTAATATTATAACAGATAGCAAAAAATAGGAATGAAGTTTCAAAAGGATATGTTATCGTGGAATTTCAATCTATAAGTGAAGCAGATATGTGTGTTAAAAAATATCACAACACTATTCTTTATGAAAGATTGGTTAGTTTTTGCTTTATTAGAACAAGTTAGAATTTTGGCTCTTGATATGAATTTCTAAGTAATGTATACTGCTATTTGACTAAAAGTCAATCTAAGTTAATAAGTAGTTCTAACTAGATGTTTAATTGATAGATCATTCTCCTATTTTAAATGTTAAATTTAAAAATCAGGCTTAAGTATTTTGTAGCATTGTTGTTTGTCACTGAATTGCAGTTTAAAAAGCTTAATTAAAACATACATGTATACAGGTTACTGTATGTAAGTACAGAACAAAAGAAGAACTGCAAATGGATAAAGAAAAGAGGATTTATGTTGCATTAGGAGACAAAACTAAAAATTATTTTAAAGAAATTTTCAAGGTAGGCTTAAATATATTTTGTATTGGTTAAAAAGCTGTTAAAGTTTTTATGCCATCAAATTGTCGAATAAATAGTTACATTTCATAGTTTTTAGTTTAAATTGTTTATCATAGTAAAATATATAAGTGATCTATTTCTTTTTTAGGTATACGGTGAGATTGAAAAATGTGAATTGGTGAGGAAAATAGACAAAGTGATGATTCAGTTTGCAGAAAAATCATCAGTTGATATTGTGTTCAGCAGAATATCGATAGATAACAATTTGAAAGGTTTGTTGTTGTAATTTTGTTAATAAGAACTTTAAAAATGGAAAGTTATTAAGATTTTAAAAGTGAAGTTTTTTTTCAAAATTTTATATATTTTTCACATTAAGTTTTAGAAAACCATTATTTTCAAAAAATTATATTTAATTTGACTGTAAACCAAAGGTTTTTTAACAACTTAAATCTTAGTTCAGTCATTCCTTTAATATTTATATAGTGTAACATTTTCTTTTCAAAGTCAAGTAGTTGTGTTGTCTCTTAAATTTTTTAAAGTATAACCTACTTTTTTGACCTATAAATTCTACCTATAAATTTTAAACTTATTAAATATTTGTAGAACTGGAATTTAACAGAACTTATGGCGTAAAAGCAAAAAAGCCATCAGATCCCACCATGTATTATCCACCTCAAATTATCATGCTTCCTACTGATATCGATCCATCGGTTTTCATGCGAACCCTAGCCTCAAGGCAACCTATCAATCCGTCGGCTCCTAGGCCTGCATTATTTCCATTGGCTCCTATGCCTACTTTCGTTCCATCGGCTGCTATGCCTAATTTCGCTCCGTCGGCTCCTATGCCATCTTTCGTTCCATCAGCTCCTATGCCACCTTTCGTTCCATTGGCTCCTATGCCACCTTTCGTTTTATCGGCTCCTATGCCTAATTTCGCTCCGTCGGCTGCTGTGCCACCTTTCGCTCCACGTAACACACCAATACGTCATGAACCGGGAACTAGTGTTTACGTCAGAGGCCTGGCTGATTACGTAGGTCATGCTAAGCTGAGAGAAGAATTTCAACAGTATGGAAGAATCGTGGAGGCCAAGGTTATTTTTGTTATAAAAATAACTGTTATGAAAACTACTTTAATATAATTTTTATGAATTATTGCTTTGTAATACTTCTAAGTATTGTTTCTGTTGAATATTTATTTTACAACTAAAATATTCTTTTTAGAGTAGTAGCGGTATACGTAAATAAATAAATATTTTATAACTGTCTAACTTAGCTACCCGATTTTTATTAAGCTACTATCCTACGTTGTTATTCTTTAGTTATAAAACTTGTTATCTATGTAAACTACCTTAGTTTTATCATTAAAAAATAATAAACTAGCCAAAAAACATTAAAAATCTGCCTAGGTATGTTTCCACTCTGACAGAAAGTCCAGAGGTCATGGCTATGTTCAGTTTGCCACTAAGGAAGAGGCAAATGAAGCTGTAAGAGGAACTAACGACACACAGATGCTTGGATGCGACAATATTGAGACAAAGATCGCTATCCCGAAACACCTGAGGCAATAATAATAACATCAACATAGCTGCCACAGTTTAGAACCTTTATGTTTGTGCTTATGTAAATTCCATAAACAAAAAAGTTCTAAATGAAGGCAACTGTACACATCAAGGTTTCCCACCATCATTTTCAATTTCATCCACTTTGGGAAATTCAGATGCACGATGCTACAAAACCATTGTTTTTTATATGATACATTTATATAAAACTTGCTGTATGCAGAAACTTATAGAAATGTAAAGAATTGTAGCGTTAAGTCGTCAGTAGAAAAGGCTTTATTTCGTGATGAAATGTATTTATGAAATGTTTTTGCTAGATTAGAACAATTTGCATGAATGTTTTAGTGATTTTATTCGCCTAATAAAGTTTCATTAATTTTATAATTTTTATTTTAATGTCTACAAGTTGTTTTAGTAGTTTGAAAAAAAATCAATCAGCAGTTTTTATTTTTATTACTGTTTTTTTTAGTGTAAAAAATTTTCAGCTATCAGATAAATTTAATTAAAAAAACTGCTTATATAAGTTCTTTAAGTAATTATTTTTCTGACCAGGTGTTTAGTTAAGAATATCAAAAATTACTCTAAGAATTTAATCAGACAATAGCTAACACTTCAGTCATAAAATTCAATAACAAAATTTTGTTTACCAATCAGTTGGAAAATGCTTCCACACTTTAGATCTTAAAGTTCTCCACTAGTAAAAGTATGTGTTAAAGTAACGGGGATCAACAAATTTTTGCACGTAGGCTACATTGCAAAATTTTGCCGTTTGCAAACTGTGTTTCATCCAAAAATGTTTTCTTTTTCTAGAAACAAAATAAATTTTTACTTTGTTTAAAACATACATTTAGGCATTTTTACCTTAATAAATTACTGATGCTAAGTTATTATATTATTAAGTTTACTTTTTTTATGAAGAGTTTTTTTAAATTTCATGTAATACAACTATTTTAATTAGCCGCAGCATTCAAAATAGATTTTTATATGAACATTGCGACCAAAAAGCAATTTTTACTAAAGTTTTTTCTTTAACTTATTATAATAACATTAATTCAATTCGTTTTTAAAAACTAGTACCAGTTTTACCTAATTATACTTCGACATGCTTGAATTTTTGGATATGCATCATTTTAGTTTTTGTATATATTTTTTACGCATGAATAAGTTTTTAAATAACAGTATAAATAATTAAAATTGTTATACGCAGTTTAATATTTTATTTTTGCTCGAAAAGGTCGCAATTTTCTGCCACCGAAACCGGTCTATTTGCATAAATCTAATAAAATAAGCTCATTAGAAGTAAGAATAAGATTTTTAAGTGAGGAGTTTTTATTTTTGAAAATATTGATATAGCATTATTAACGTAAACAAATTGTAAGCTCAGTTTTTAACATAAAAACGGTCAACACAAAATCTGTATAACATAGTTTCTTCCAACTAATGTCGATAAAAATGAATCTAACTTTTGTGTTTTTCTACTCATCTACTGTTTTGTTACTAGTTGTAATATTTGTCCACGCAAATTCTCTTCAATTGTGATTTCTTTTAAAATCGATTTTTCTTCATCTACATTGTACACATATATTTTACTAGGATTATTAGAAGTGCATCCACAAAAAAGTACTATTTTTTTCTTAAAACTTACCGTTTTACAATTTATTGATCTGTCAGTATCACACGGTAGCTTGAGACTAAACATAGTAAACTTCTTTGAAACCTTATCATAAACCTCACAAGTCGTTTGCTTGGGTCCACCAATAACAAACAGTTTATAACCAACTTGAGCTGTTGAATGACAAACCCTACGTTCTATCATATCAAGTAAAGTGTTCCACTTATTTTCATGATGATCATATGCTTCTACAGATTTTTAAAGCCCATTAAGATTAAGACCACCACTAACGACAATTTTACCTTCAAAAACTGAGCAAGTTAAACCAAATCTGCCTACATGTAAACTTGCCATTTGTCGCCAATGCTTTTTTATTATATCATATTTATAACATTTATCTGTGCGATTACTACCTCTAATAAAACCGCCAATTAAATAAACAGAAGTCATAAATGAACAAACGCTAAAATTTATAAGTTTTTTATCAACTAACTTTAGTTCTTTACAGACTTTACTTTTTATTGAGTATACCTCAACATAATCTTTGTCGGCCAATACTGTATGAAATCTTTTATTTTGAAATCTATCAAAAATGTAAACATCAGAACCAATTAAAATAGTTTTCTTCAAATTTCTTTGTGGTTTAATCAAACTGCGTTCAACTGTAGTTTTAAAATCAGAACAACTTATTGTAACAATTTCATTTCTACTGGGAAAAGCAGCCTAACATTATATTAGCATACTAATGCAACATCTTAAAATTAAATCTTCAAATAACATACTAATTTCATCACGAAAATATATTAGATATTACGTAATTTTACAGCAAATACGAAAAAATCAAATAAGTAAAAAAGAAAATGTTTTTTAATTTACTTTACACGCTTAAGTGAAAAGTATCTAAGAAAATTTTTGTTAAGCATATTTATTGAAGTTATTATTATTATTATTATATTGTTTATTGTGCAATGTTGGACAAAACATTTTAAAAATTCGCTTAAAGTTATTAAAGTTAAAAACGATTCTATCTCTACTAGCAACATTAATTTTGAATACCTATGTGTAGATGTAATTTTTAAAAAGATGAAATTAAGATTTTGTTGTGTCTACCTTCCTCCACTGTCTGCTAGATGCGCACTGACTGTTCAAAATGTAATCAAAATGATTAAAATGGTTTTTCCAAAAGAGTGTTCTTTTTATGTTCTTGGTGATTTTAATATGCCAAATATAGATTGGAGGATTCCTAGCACAGATTTCAATAAACCCCATGAGTGTTTTCTTAATTTTTGTACAGACAATTTTTTAACCCAAGTAATTGAAAATCCAACCCATAAGAATGGTAACATTCTTGATCTCATAATTTGCAATCATTTTGGTCTAGATAGAATCATATCACACTCAACTAATTTTCCATTAACAAACACTTGTGACCATAACTTGCTTTCACTAAAAATTAAAATTGAAAATAAAATAGTACCTATTGCTAAAGAAGTCTCATATGACTATAAAAAAGCAGATTTTGAAAGCATCAATGATTTCCTCTCAAAAATTAATTGGACCTCTTTATTTAAAAATTCAGAAAATCTCCAGCATTTCTACAATCAATTCATCAGCTCAATCCAAATCTCAATCAAACGTTTTGTTCCAATTTTTTCTAAAAATAACAAAAGTAAAAAATATCCATCTCATATTAAAAAGTTATTAAAAGAAAAAGCGAATCTATACAAAAAAAGTAAGACAAATAAATCACTTTTGATAAAATACAAAAACAAGTCTAAAGAATATCAATTAGCTGTTAAAAAATACAACTTTAAATATGAAAACAAATTCTGCAAAAACCCAAATTTAAAAAAGTTTTATAGCTACGTGAAATCTAAACTTAAGTTAAATAATTCCATACATCTCTTATATGATAATGATAAAAACAAAACAGTAACCTCAGATTTTGAAATAGCAACACTTTTTAACATAAATTTTCAAAAAGTTTTTAAAAAAGACGAGAGTTACCAGTCTTTTAAGCTACCCCAAAAGAATTGTAGTAAGATGCAAAATTTTTTCATAACCTATGAAGACATTATAAGTTCAATTAACCACTTAAAAGATAAAATCATAAGAACGCCAGAAAACATTCCACCCTATTATATCAAGCATGTTATCCAATCAATAATATTTCCACTTTCATTAATATTTAATTGCTCTCTAGAACTATCTGAAGTTCCTAAACAATGGAAAACATCTTTTATTATTCCTGTGCACAAGAAAGGTAATTTACACGATGCATTAAATTACAGACCAATATCTCTAACAAGTGGCTTTTCAAGAATTTATGAACATATTGTATCTGTAAAAATTCTCAATCACCTCTTTGATAACAAATTATTAACTAACAAACAGTTTGGTTTTGTTCCAAACCGCTCATCAACCATTCAACTGTTAACATGCTTACATTCTTGGTTAGTTCCTTATCTCAAAAATGAATTTACTAAAGTAGTTTATACGGATATTCAAAAAGCCTTTGATTCAGTATCACACAAAAGATTATTAAAAATTTTAAATCAGTATGGGCTACATGAAAGCTTAATTGATTGGTTTGATAACTTTTTAAATAATAGATCACAAAGAATACTCATCAATAATACGCTTTCTGACTCTTTAACAATCTACAGTGGAGTACCACAAGGTGGTGTAGTTGGTCCCCTTCTCTTTTTAATTTATATTAATGATATTTGTTCAAACATTGATATTAAAAGTGAGTTAAGCTTATTTGCAGATGATGCCAAAATCTTTAGTCAGTCAAATACTTCATTACAACTATCTTTAGATAATATTTACATATGGTTAAAAACAAGAAAACTAAACTTAAATCCTAGCAAATGTAAAATTCTAACCATTAACAAAAAAGAATCTTCTCCAACTGACCTCTTAATCAATAACATCAAGTTACCAGAAATTAAAGTTTTTAAAGATTTAGGAATTTATATTTCCAAAGATTTGAAATGGAATGAACATATCAACTATTTATATAAGATTGCAAAAACTACATGTTATCAAATATTGAAAAGTTTTAAAACTAATTCTGCTTCAATTCTGACAAAACTATTTAAAACATACGTTCGCCCTAAACTTGAGTTTAGTACCCAAATTTGGTCACCCCATTTAAAAAAGGATATTAACAAAATTGAATCTGTGCAAAGGAGTTTTACCCGTCATATTTGTAATCGTTGCAACATATCTTACACGTCTTATAATGATAGAATGATTAAATTTGGATTGAAATCACTGGAATATAGAAGATGGGAATTTGATTTATTAATTCTTTACAAAATTATCAATGGCAAATATAAAAGTTTTTTTGACCAGTTTTTTAATTTTTCCCAAAATAAATATCAACTAAGAGGAAATAATTTGAAAATAAAATGTAAACATGATTTTCAAAACAGTCAGTGGCAAGGCGCATTTTTTCACAGAGCAAAATCTATGTGGAACAGACTACCTCAGGATATAGTATCTTGTGAGAGGGTAGAACAATTTCGTTTAAAGCTAAAAAGATTTGACTTAAATACGATAAATACCAGTAAAATTAACTAATTTTCCACTGTAACAAAAGGAAAAATATTCGTTTCCCTACGCCTCCCCCCTACAAACTATTAGTTTACTTATATATTTTGTAGTTATGAATATTGTTTTATAAGCCATGATTTTAGACAAACTTCTTTACTGTGTGTACTAAGTAATATATAAATTTGAATTTTTTGAACTGAATTTTCAATTTGTTTATCATATCGTGTTTAACTTTGTGTTTCCATTTAAATTATGTTTGTATATATATATATGTATAATTTATCTTAAAGTTTTGAATATAAGTTTATTTTCTTTTTCTCTTTTTGTGTGTCCTGTTTAAGTGGCTCAGGTTTTGATGCCTGAGTCCAACATTGCACAATAAACAATATAATAATAAAACAAGAAAAAAGAAAATTTTACACGAAAAGTTTTAAAATTTAGCTTATAAATCTTATGAAGTTACATGTTTTATTTCTTTAAAAGGTTTATCGTATATTTATTCTTATAATTAGTGTAAAGTTGTTAAAGTTGAGACTTAACTTTCAGTTTGTGCGGTATATTAAGTAAAACATATCAAAAACGTTCATTTAAAAGAAACATACAAAAAATTAGATTTTTAAACCTCTAATTATAAACAAAAAAAGTATCTAAGTACGAACAAAGACTTAAGAAAATTTTTATCCGCTAGGTGGCGCCACAGAGTCACCATTTGGCCTTTGACCCTGCACGAAATTAGATTTAGATGAAAAAAAATAAATTTATTTACGTATAATTTTCACCGCACGATGTCGCTGTTTCATACCTCCACGTCCCCTCCTCCACCCTAAAAGCCTAGCCTCGCTAATACTGAGCGAAATTCATTTTTTACTTAAAAATTACCTTTTACGTAATATGCCTTTTCAAATGCATTTTTCACTTTTTTTCCATTTTCACACTATTTTGTTGCTATGCAAACTACAGTAAAAAATTAATTCATTTCTTGCAAATTTAACGGCATAGGGTGCTTTAACATTTTTTATAATCATTAATTTTAGCACTCATTTAAAAGCTTACAGTATTTATTGAAGTATATTTATTTATTTACATATACTATAACATACTATTTACTGAACAGAAAAGTTTCAATTAACTTTACACATATAACAAGTTTTGTAAAAAAAATTCAACTCAATCCTTTGAAATCTAAATTTTCAAAGCCAATGTTATCACTTATTTATAATTACTAAAAATCTATCTCCTCCTTTATTTTTCAACAAAAACATTGACAAAAGTCTGCAGAGCACAAGCCTGGACATTCATATGCTGTGAGACAAGCTCAAGTTTAACAAAACGGTTTACCATACTAATTAGATCACAGAAACAACACAAAGTTATTATTTAAAAGAGCTGCAGATCTTCTACCAACAACTAATTCATGCATGCATGTGCACCCAAAAAATATTTTATTATATTAAAGCTGTAAAGCTGTAAAGACTGTAGGAGAGCGTTCAGGAAAAGGTGCGACCGTCTTCAAGATACTTGCAAACCTTATACAATTGAAGTTCTTAAAAGAGTATGGGTTGTTGATAAAACACGTGATCAAAGATCTTTGTACGGTAACATACGATGTTAGTTTTGTAGTTATGTTCTTTTGTATATATTTTTCAAGTTCAAAATATGTTAATGTAAAAAACTTAAATAAAATAACATGATGAGAATATTGTCAAACGTCGAGGTATTAATCAACTTATTATCACTGTTAAACATTTATTGAACCAAGCTTCTACAAATGATAAAAAGGAAATAAGTTTTTATGGAGACAAAAATAAAATAAACGAGTCAAAGTAGTATTATTATTCACATAATAAACATTTAATTTTAACAGTAAGCTTTTTTAGTCATGAGCAACGAAAAGATCGACTGGTGTAATTTTTGCAACATAGTCTGTTGGAAAAAGAAGACTTACAGCCAGTATGTAGCCGAAAAAAGTGATTAAATATAAAAATAATGTAAAAGTTTCAATACAAGCATTTACTTTAAATATTGATAATGCTTTAGATGCTTCTGGTTTATATTTAAACTGAACATGTTCTTTATAGTTCTAATTCTTTAAATCTTATCAACAACAGTTAGTTATGTATATAATCAATCCTGTGTTTTTGTGTTCTTTGTTATCAGTTTTTATAGTTTTAAATTTTAACTCTTTAATTTATTTAGTTTCTGTGAATAATAATGTTTATAAACTTTAATGTATATGTTATAATTTAGTATTCTAAATAGTTTTTTTTTACATGTCCTTTTGTTTATAGTTTAAGAATTTTTGTTATTACTTATCAGTACACGTATCAGCAGCTGAATTTTTTTATTTTTTAATAAATAAACAGTTTAACGACAAGAAAAAGAATCACATATTTCAAGTTGAAACTTTTAAACGGTTAATTAGTAAAGTTTTTTTATAAAATTATCATATTAAAAAAGAACTAAAAAATGTAACTATATTAAACAGTTTATACGTTTATAGTTAAGAGAATAGAATTATAGTACATCTTAAAAGTTTTTTATAATAACGTAGTATTTTTTTATTTTAGCTTTTTCTTCAACAAAAATACTAAGTTTAATGTTTGATTAACAATATGCTTGTACACTGTTAAATTTAACGTTGTTAGCTTGTAATCTTTGTTGTTTGTTCAAAAATTAAAGTAACAATAATGAAAGATCATATTTACAATTATAATTAACTTATGAGCTATTATATTATCAAAAAAAAAGCTACTATAGATTTAATATACAAAAATTTTTATACATTGACTTATCAAAAACAAAACAAGTAATGAAACTGAATATTATTACCAAATGTAAATAGTATATTTATGCCGAAGTTTAAGAGTATCATCTTATAAATCTATTAAAATACTCTTTAAAACGTGATTAAGTCAAGTTTTTCAAGATACCTAAATTTTTAATCTAAATTAAAACTTCTTTGTCAAAATCTAAAATGTGACGACCTTTAACCATATAATAATTGAAATATTTGTTTATACTATCAACTCTATTGCTAAACTAAAAAAAGTTTCGAGACATTGTTTCTGATTATAATAGAGATTGTTTATTAATATTATGAGATTATTTATATGCAATAAATACTGTGAAACGCCAAATCAAAAAGATTATGGATAAATGTTTTAAATTTATACAAAAAAGTTACATAAACAACTGCAGAAAATTTTTTATTGCGTCACTAATCTACATTAAAAGATTAATTTATTGGCTAAGCTGCATGGAAGTAAATATTTTTGTTAAATAAAACTGCAGAATATTTTAGGTTGATTGATAGGTTTATTTAAATTAAAAAATATTAAAAATTTTGATAAAACAGTTTAAACTTTTTAAATTCGAGCATGTTTAATTTAAACCGTTTTGCACATAAATTTATATAAAAAGTCCTACATATACAAATAATAAATTAAAGCGACGGAAACTTCACAGTTTTTAAAAGTTATTACAGTTTTTGTAACGTTATCAACGAGAAAAAAAAATTAACAATAAGATTAGAAAAATCTTTAGTTAAACTAACATTACTAACTTGATTTTTCATGTTAACCTAAACATGTTCACTTTCAGTTGACAATACCACTGAAACTAAGTAAGTGTCCTTAACTTCTTCTATAATATGGTATTGTGTACATTATTAAGTTATTTGAACGGCTAACTAAAGTATCACTAAAGTAAACAACTTTCACTCCCACTCTGCACTTTTCTGTAAATTAATCACTTAAAACTTATTAGCTAACATAATATGAGTCCAATTACAAAAACTAAACAAGAGGACAACTTTTGTGACTGCAATGCGGACATAGTTACAGCCGAAGTTGTATTGAGCAATGATTTAAGGAAAGTAAAAATTGATCAGAGAGCTGATTTGACGTAGATCTGTGCAAAACTAACAATGAAGTATGTAAATAGGCTCTGTTAAAAACTTTATAATCACTAAAGCTTCTCGATGCTATGCAAATGAAGTTTTTTGAAAATTTTTAAAAATTGTTTTTGGTTATTTTATGACTTTACTCTTCAAGGTCTAATATTTTTGTTCACAAGTACTTTAACTATATTTACATTACTTTAACAAACATGTTTTTCAAAACGATTTTTATACTTACAGTAATAATTGGATTCTCACTTAAATGTTTTTTCAAGTCTCTTTGTTTTAACATAACTATATTCAAATTATTATAACCATAAACTTAGCTTTTAATTATTTACTAATTTAAGTCTATATATGGTCATAATTATGGTTTTAGCTGCATAGAATTCGTTTTAAATTGCGCATCTTATATATATTTCTCTGTTTATCAATAAGATGTTTATAAATTTTCTTTTTTAGTGCTAGAATTTTTGATTCTGCTTTTTTTAAATACTGGTTTATGAAACACAATAATGTTTTTTTTTTGCTATCAAAGTATGATTAGTTTATTTAACTATATACTTTTACAATTTTTAAAGTACAATTTTGGTGATTATTCTGTTGTAAATAAGCTACAACTGTTCAAATAGTTATATTTCGAAAAATGCTTTTCAGTTTTACTTCTGGTCATTGTACTTTCATATATAAATTAGCAGAAATGAAAAAAAAATATACATAACTTTAATTTATTTAATGACTCAAGGTACTAATAATTAAAAAACCGTCCTAAAAATATGTTAGTAAAGCTTATTAAATTTTTTGAATAAAGAAAATCCAGCAAACAAATTTAGCAAGCTACTGACTTAAATATTAATAAACTAAAACAAATTTAGTATAATAATAAGATTGAAAAGTATTGATTACTATATAAAAAAATTCCAAACACTTTTTTTTATTTTTAAGTGTGTAGCAATTGCGAAAGGTAGTATTTTTGTTAGGAGCTACGGAAAAGTTACTTTTTAAAAGATGGTCTAATTTAAAAATTTAGCCTAGCCCTTCGCCTTATTAAAATGTTTGCTTTGTATTGGTTAAGTCCTTTTGTTGCCTCACTTGTAGCTTCACACGCTTGCGTAGCCTTCTATTTAGGTTGCTTCTCTATGCGCGCACTAACTAGCTAACACGCTTCAACTATCGTGTTGCTTCTCTACTGGCCTGCTCCTGTTGCTTCGCTTGCTGGCTTAACCCGCCTGCGTGACCTGCGCATCTTCTTCCAGCAACATTTTGATTTCATCGTTTATTATTGATATTTTGTATATTCAGAATTTTTCCACGTAAATTTTCCAAAAAATTTTTTTTTTTGATTCGCATGGTGCTGAAGTTAAATTAGCTCCAGCATTCATCTATTCAAAATCTATTTTATTGAAATTTTGAATACATTTAAGATGTAGATGACACAGATTGAGTTTTTTACTCCAACATTAAGAAAATTTTAAACATCAAATATAAAAATTCAGGAAAGAATTTGAATAGGAAAATTAATGACTGTAAGTACTTCAGTTGTATTTTGTGTACAAATTGATGACTACATAATTTGTTTGTTTTTTAAGGTAATATGATAGATGTTTTGATATTTCAAACTTCATTTCCTTAGCTTTACAATTAAGTTAATTATATTTTTTTAAAGTAAATAAATAAGAAAGAATGTTTGGATTTGTGCAGAGTGGGAATAGATCACAGTTTAGATGGATAAGTATTATCTATCCTAGTAACTATAATTTAGTTATCATAAAGCTATGAAATGTGTATTATTATGTATATTAGCAAGTATAAAATCATTGAAACTTAAGTTCATGCCATTTTAGTTTGTTAGATATAAAAGAAAATAAGTTCTTTATAGATAGATACAGAATTTTAACTTTGACTTAAATTTTTATTATATAAACTCAACGTAAACTTATTTTGTATATAGCAATTGTTTAAACTTAAGAACAAAAAACTTTACAACTATGTTATTAAATGTATAATGAATGCCATTATAACCATCCGACCTAGTAGTAATATATTATTTATCAGATCTAAGTTCATTATAAACAAGAGGTTTATTATTGTTACGAGAGGTAAAGGACATGTTAGGGGAGAATAATAGGGAGCTTAAACGTTATAATATCATTAATTCAGTACGATAACTTGGTAATTGTATAAATGCATTGAGCTCAAAACTTGTATCTTAACTTATAATCAAATAATATAAGGTCTTCGTGGTAAAATCGATTTAAGTTTAAGTACCCTAAGAGTAAGTAGTTAATAACTTTAGTAGTATTAGAAAACTCGAAAACTAATAAGTTAATTAGTTAATAAAAAACTAGTTTTAACTCAAACAAATAAATATTAAAACAAATTTCAAATAACAAAATATTTCTTACTATTTAAAACTGTCTATATTAATATATGTTATATACTTACTTAGAGTAAAGTTTAAACAATTAACCCACACTACAATTTATTTCTACTTTTCAAAATTACGGAAATAAGTTAGAATTATACTATAGTAACTTTTAAAATGATTAAACAACATACACAATAAGTAAATATTACTATTTAAGCAGCTAAGTAAAAATAGAAGAAAATTTAATTTTGACAACTACTTGAAGTGAATGAAACTCACGATGAGTTTGAAACTGGACACAAAATTGAGATTATGAATGCCGAATATATATATTTGCTGCTAAGTCAAGCAAGAATTGTGCTTCGACTGAAAATGATAAGGCGACGAACGATGACGTGATAATTAAAAATACAATATTAGCTACTTAGCCCGACGAATTATGGGAACGCGGTAAAAAAGACAAAACTCGTGTTTTTTATGGAACTACATTCGAGAGATTATGCTTTTTTTTCTGTGAAAATTTCCATTTGCGCAGACATTTCTTATACTTTAGCTAAGTGCTTTTGTAACACACTTTATGAGGCTGGAAAATCTCATTTTAACTATGATGGTAAGTACACGAAAGAATATGAGCTTATCGAATGAACAGGTTGGTACAATGTCCTTACACCATGAAGTACAGAAAGTAGTTGCTTATCATCACCATGAAATAGTCATAAAAACAACTTGAAAATTATAGCTAGTATTGCTTGTAACCCTTAACCTAGAAAATAATTCAAGTTTTTACGACTGGAAACTGGAAAGAACACATTTATGCTAATCATGCTAATTTATTTAGGTTTCCAAAAAGTCATAAGGTTTTCCATCTTAATTTACTTTTGAAGAAAATACTTAAGTTGTGTATTAATATTTTATTCATAGTTCCTATTCAATTGGCTTGAAAAATTCTTTTTCTTAGTTACTTGCTTTTATTTTAACAAACTTTATTCATTTGTTTTAAATTTTAACTTGTAAAAGGATGGATTAAAAATGATTAAATATTAACTTTTATATTACTACATTTTAGAACCTAAAACAATTTATTAGTATTCTCATATGATATTTAAGTATTCTGATGTTATTTTTACATTTTCACAAAAATATTTTTGATCGGTTTATTGTTTTATATTTTTGTTATATCCAAACATTTTATTCAATAACTTAATTATTGTAAATCTAGCGTTTGAAAACTCATTTAAACAATTCTTCTTTTGAAAGATACATAAAACAATAGTCTTTTAAACATTCGAGGTGGCCATTTACGTATTTAATATTCTACCCTATTACAAAGCCCCTTGTAGTTAAAATCGTATTTAAGGTGGCTATTCAGCAATTTTTACAAAACCCTGATGTAGTTTCTATTTCAAACACCTACTTCTATTTAAAGTAAAACTCTAGTTTTCAGTTATTTTTTGACATACTTTTACTTTTCCAGATTATAATAAAAGTATTTTCGTTTTTCAACTAAGTTACGAAAAAAAAAATACTCTTAAGTTTCTAAACATACCATAACCGTGATAAAGTAGAAGTTGTAATAAAATATTTATGGATTGTTTTATTGTAGATTAAAACTCAGTAAAACTGAAGTTATGGAAAAAATAACACAAATAAAATTGTTTTATATAACCACATTATTAATTTTTTCACAATATAAATTATATGCTTTATTGTCACATAATTAATTAGGAATAGAATTGTGAAATACAACTTAAGGCTAATTTATACAGTTGCTGCATTAAAAAAAGTTTAACAGGTCCGGATGTCCATCAAGATGACAAGTTAAGAAAATCTATTTGTTATTAGTCTTAGTACATTTGCTTTAATATAATTTTTTATCTAAAATGTTATCAAAAACAATATAAAACTTTTTACTTAGTTCTTATTTTAAAACTAATTCTATATAAAAGAATATCAAATGTAGTGTCAGTTTTGAATAAACCTGAGAGAAAATTAAGTTTAATTCAAAAAACGACAGTTTTGAAATGTTATCATAAACTTTCCGATGTTTATATAAAAACTAGTATTCTATAGGCTATAATACCTAATTGAAAAATATTTATCAATATTAATAATAAAGTTTAATGTCAAAAATACAATTTTGTAAACATATACCTAAAATGTTTCAAAAGGACTGGTGTCTACACACTAAACATAAATAACAACTATTTGTAATCTATTTTTTTATTGTTGCGAAACACGTTTTAACAAAACTTATGCCTACATAAAGGACATGTGTTGTGTTTAAAAAGCCATCCGTCTATACATTCCTTGCAGAAATAATGCTGACCATCGCAAGTGAGACGTCTCATTCTTCTACTAACGTATATGTCTTCCATACAAATACTACATTGATCACCAATATGTGTTTCATCAGCTGTGAAAAGACTGAACGTCTGAATAGTTTTTCGAGACAAACCTGGATTTGCAACTGGAGAAATGTGTTACTTGCTTCATGAACAACCTCCAACAACATATCAACAAACAGTGAATCTTTTCGAAGTAAACTATTCAGCTTTGCCCTAGCCTGAAGTTTTCTTCCTTTACTTTCTTCCGTTTTTCTTTGCTGATCTTTAATAGCAAGCTGTTTTATTCGGTCATTCTCGAAACTTACTCGCTGTAGGCTTTTCAAACGTTCTACGTTCAGATCGTAATCAGCTATAGCTTTACCAGTGCATTGTTTCGAAACTCTTAACAGCTTCACCATTCGTCTTCTAACACAAAATCGTTTTGACTTTGTAAACAGGTCGTGTACGATTCGTGTTAACTCAGCAATGCTGCTGAGTGCTGATATTTAGAAGTTGGTTTTGCAGGTTCGCATGAAGTTTTCTTACATAACGTTCCAAATCAGCGGGGGACATCTAAAATTATATTTATTATTATCAATATTACCGTCTTTAAAAATTGAAAATAAAAAAATGAAAAGTAATTGTCAGCTAGTTGTTAGATTTCTGTCTGCGCTTGTCTGATAAGTTGTTTGACGATGACCGAAATAAATAGTTGTCAAAGCTGATTAAATAAGAGCAGGCTAGAATCTTTAGACATTGTTTGTGAATATTTGGCTGCGTCATATTTTTTACTTTAGCCATAAAACGGTTGCATCAGTTCTTAATAACTGCTTATGCACTTAAGCCAGCTTGATTAGATCTCAACAGAGGTTTTTCGGTTGTGACTAACTGATGATCCGAATAAGGACGAAAACGGTATCATTCTACCGAAAGCTTGTTGTCTTATGATCGAATTGGTGTGATCAGACCTTGTATACTTGAGCTTGTTAGACGGCATATGAAAGTCCATGCTTCGGTTTTTAAGACTTTCGCGAACGTTTTTGTTGGTCAATTCTAGTCTTTTGTGCTTTTTTCATGTAAATAAACTAGTTATATATATATTTTTTAATTTTTTAACAGTTTTAAGGTTAATGAAGCTAAAATACTTTGAAAGGTTGTCTTCATTTATTTAACAAACAAAACTGTAGTGAAGTTCTTACTTTTGAAATATTTTTATTATTTATACTCTTTGTATAAACCTAAAATAAAGTTTAAGATCAGATAGGTAATTAGTCTAAAATTTGAAGTTTAAATAGTTTGCTGATCGTTAGAACAATATAAACATCTAAACATTAGGTTTTTAAGTAATCTTATTAGTGATTCTTTTGAGTTGAACTATTCATTAACTAAAACTATTGTTTTTGAATTTTTTAAATAAGCAAACACGACTAAATATTCATATTGCTAACTTTAAATAATAATTTTAGACATTAGTTTGCTACAGTGCTTGACCAAAAATAAACAAGGTTTTTTACTAAACACAAACATATTTCTACAATTTCCATCAGTTCGTACAATTGTTACAAAATAAAGAAAACTTTAAAATAATATAGCCTTATTATTGCATTAGAAATTAGTCAATCAAACAAAACACAAAACAAAAAATAACTATAATTCAAAATAAACATAACTAAAAATAACAAAAGAGCACTGATTTACTAAACAATGATAACGAATCTGATATTGAAGATGTTTTCATTGCATTTGAAGTTAATATACTAGTTGTCTTTGGCTTATTGCTAATAAGAACTCTTACACTTTTAAATGTTTAATTTGATTCTAGTTTTAAGGTGCCTAGAGGTTTGACCAAAGACTTCTTGACCACATATTTTCAAAGCCCTGTAAATTAATATTTTAACTAAAAAAATTACTTTATACTGCAAAAACCTTATTTCACAGAGCTAAGAAAATATATTCTCCATAAGTTTTTGAGATCAACCTTATTTTTATAGAAGAAATAACGGTTATCCTAATCTTTTAATTGATAGAAGTTTTAAAATTTTAAACTAATAGGTTAAATTAAACAAAACCATACGGTCCTGAGAAGTGTCCAGTTCTCAAAAAATTCCCTTATACAGGTTAAAATTGACTCAGATTAAAAGCAACATAAAGAACTAAACGGAAAATGCAAAGAATATGGTGCTGCTATAATTATAGTTACTTTTACAACAAGTTCTGTTTTAAATCCTATATTTAAAGACCTCATTTACAATAAACATAAACTTTGCGTGGTTTACACGTTTTAATGCTGTTGTTCAAACAGCTATATTAGTCTAACCTCTAGGCACCTTGAGACCAGAATTAAAGTGTTTAAGTGATCATGTTAGCAATCATCCAAAAACAGTTAGAAAAGCAACTTCTAATGCAATTATCAAGTTTTCACTATCAGGACGTTTAATTAAAATCATATTTGTTGAAATAGGTACAATGAATTGAAATTAAGAATATTAAGAAGTTGTAAAAACATTTTTGAAGTGATCAAAATTGAAGCAATATACACTAATTTACATAAACCAAAGTTATGTAAGCATAGAGAATTTGATTATTTGACATTCTTGTTTAGTTAATCTGTGCCCTTATGTTATGTTCAATACTGTTTATTTAGAATTAAAATTACTTTTTGGTTTTGTGTTTTGTTTAATTGGCTAATTTCAGATCCAGTTATAAAGCTATATAAGTTTAAATTTTTTTAAGTTTTGTAAAAATTGTAAACCACTGATGGAAACTGTTGAAACATATTTGTGTTTACTAAAAGACCTTGTTTATTATAAAAAAGTATATATTAACATTTAAGTTTAATATTTATGTTTATTCTATAAAATAATTTTTTTTGTCATTAATAAATCATTGAAGTTCATGAATATTAAGTTTGTTTGATATTGAAATGAGTTTGCACAATGGCGGAAAAATTTACAAAGTAGAGGATATTTTTATTCAGTCAATTTACTACACAAAAAGTATCTAAGCGCAGTATAACTGATACTCGTAAAGATAATGGCTTTAATTTATACAAAATAATTAGAAAAACAATTATATAAAAAAAAAATCAAATTCTTATTACATAAAAATCCTTCATTACATTACTAAAATAAAATATTTGCGACCACTTATAATATTTCACTAAAAAAAAGATAGAATATAAATATTTATATGTTACAAGTTTATAACACATAATGTTTTTTACATTGTATTAAACACAAGCTTTAATATAAATGTTAGCACATATCTAACTTTTTTTAATTTTGTAATAAAAAATTTCAAAGGAAAGACTCTATTTTATTAAAATTAAAATTTGTTCTACCTAATTAAATTATCTAAACTCCTTCAGATTATACTTACTCATTATTAACTATATAATTATAAAATAATTCAAACTTCAAAGTTAAAAAACTGATCTTTAATACACAAAAAAGATTGTTTGAAGTTTAATAAGCATAAATCATAGAAATAATTGTTGAACACTCTACTAAACTAATATTTATTTATTCATTATTAGTAGAATTTTTGTATTGATTTTTTATTCGATACGGCTATTCAGTTAAACGGTTTATCATTCTAAATTATGACAACTATTGCTTTAGTTATCGAAAAAATGAGTGATCGAAATTTTACGTAAATCAAAAGATTGTACTCAAAAGCGTTTAATAAGTAACAAAGTTTAGATTTTTTTTTAATTCATATCAATCAAAGTTTCGCTTTGCAAAAATATCATATTGTAAAATACATAAATATCAGTTTTATTTGTACAGACTTTTAAAAGACTGTGGAAAATAAGCATCATTAATTTATTCGCAAATTTTCAATCAAAAAAATCCACTAGTTTTAATAAAACAAAATAGAATTGTTAGGTTATATATTAAATGTTATAAACAAATAAACATTATGTCATTAATGCCATTAACTAAAGTAAGAATTTTAAAGGACGACAAACTTCTTCAGATCAGTTTTAATTTACGTAAATTATCAGTTTACAATCTTTTCTGACCATAACTACTTAAAAGACTACTATAATAGATTAAGAAAAATCAAAAAATATTTAAATATTTTTTTACAAAAAAAAAATCATTAATGTTTTATTATTTCGGTCTAACAGTATACAAATTCTACAAGTTAAATCTATTAGGTGTTTATCTACGAAAGATATCAATAAAAGTTCAATTAAGCATTAGAACAATTGTTTATTGAACAATAAAAAAACGCTCAAAACATTTGCTCTTAGGGCCTGATTTACAAAGGAATGTTTCGATTATCGAGTCGTAAATCACATGCCTATAAAGCTTCTTACGAACTATTACACATGTTTTTTCATAATATTTTTTTTTAATCTTAATCAATAAAAAAGTGAATTACACAAAAATAGTTTTAAAATAAAATATTAATTTCACAAAAACTTACACGTTTAAAATAATTTTCTACCATTAAAGAACCAGCGTTACCAGATTTTGGACTATCCATCATTGATTTTATTCCTTTGTTTATTCAAATTTGAAAAACCTTTAATTATTAGAATATTATTTAATTTAAAGTAACTTTACCCCGATATAAATAAAAGCAACAAAATTAAAGTTAGGTGTAAAAGAAAGTAGAGAAATAAAAGCGTACAACAACTTATTGTTCTTAATTTTTTATACGATCGGCTTTAAATAAGTAGGTTAGAAGAAACATTGTATTAATAACTAAAACTAAGCGGGCTAAGCTCTAAAAATTGTGATCTGTATAACAATTTATTAACTAAAAAGCTATTAAGAAAAAAAAAATTAAAGTTTGATGTTTTTAGAACAAATAAAATATTTGCTTAAAATACATAATAACTAAAATATTTTATTTCTCAAACATAACAAATTTAACAAGTATTTATTAATACACTAAATGAAACAAGGTTATCACTAGTTTTACAAACTTAAATTACAATTTTACAAAGCTGTTTAAAAGTTATACATGTTTCAAACAAACAGAGTAAGCAATCAAGCAAAACTGTTAAGCTTTAAAATATATCTAAGTTAGTAGGAACAAGAGAAAAGCTTTAAACTTTGAGTTACTTATGACAAGTATTTTGTAAAATTGGTATTTTAATGAATAAGTAAGTAGTAAAGTTCGTATGTAATTTTATTTGTTTAAAAAACTTTTTCAACTTCTAATGTTAAAGTTAATATAAAATATGCATCTTAAGGACTTCAAAATTAAAACTTATCTTTATATTCATGTGGCATAAAAATTAAAAGTTATGTTTAAGTTATATCTCTGTGTGATAAAGACTGTTTGCATATAAGTAAGCTACTTTATTGGTCTTTATTTGTCTGCAGGACAAATATACTAATAAATTATTTTGCAAGCCGAACTTTTATTGCGCCTCGCCATGTTGAAATATCAAGCTGTAAAAAGGATAATTGGTTGAAAAATGTTAAAAACATAATTGGTTAAGTAAACATTCAATTTGCTTTTATAAATCCAGTATTCTTCCTACTGAGTACGCAGTTTTCAGTATGAAAGTTAGTTTATTAAAACGTAGTTTTTTAAATAGAATGGTACTTAATAGGTATGAATATCTTATTAAACACTTTATTAAATAGATTTTTTAGACAGTTTTCAAAACTTATACTCTAGAGAGAGATTACACTACTGAAAGTAGTGAGAGTACAGTCGAAACGTAGTTACTGGTGTCTCAATTATATCTTAACAAAAAAATATTTTCAGACTATGAAGTTTTTGTGGGACAGAAATTTTTGTAGAAAGAGTCTAAGGATCATTTTATCATTATAAGTTTATTAATAAAACGTGCGTTTCATTATTTTTGCTGTTTTTTTTTCGAGAAGTTGTCCTTTATAACATTTAAAAAAAAAAAAATTCATCTATGTAATCTCAGTAAAATGCACCTATTAAGGTTTAGTATTTTAATACAAAGACTATATCATAAGGATAGCAGTAAGACATAATAAATTTAAATGTCTTTTTTTTGAAATAAATTAAATTACTTATAGTTTTTATATGTATTTATACAAAAAGAAGATACTTTAAACTCTACAGAAACTCATTTTGGATGTTTTACTTATTTATTCGCCCTATAATGAAAATCACTGTTTTACTGACAGCATGATAAGCATCTTTAAATTTAAAATTGATATCTCAATTGCAACTCTTTTATTAATAAACACACCGGTTAAATTTAATTTACGGCAAAAAATATTAAATCATTGGTAAAAACAAATAAATTAAAAAAAGAATTAAGCAAAATAACAAATAGCCTGTACTACATAGTTAGTTTACAATCATAATATTAATATACTTGTAATTTAGTTAAACTAGTTTAAACTTGTTTTTATAGTAATTTTTTTTTAGTTTAAAAGTGCGTATTTTGCAAAAATTTGCAAACAGCAATTTTTCAACTTTAAAATTAAAAACAGTAACAAAAGATAAATCAAATAATAAACCAAAACAAGCTTTATTGCTTTAAAATAAGTTACAAAAGTAAAATAATATTATTAACAAAAACACAAAACTAATCTTTAAAACATTTAATTTTTGCAAAAAACAAGATTAAAGTTTAGAAAAAATCCAATCTCTCTTTAAAAAACAAACAGATTTTTACATGTCCAGTGTTGCCACAGACCTAGCTGAGAAAATGTTCGGACTTTTCCTAACATTTTCCTGACTTTTTTTAAGCAAGCTCTTTATATAAACCCTTTGTAACTTTAGAATATACAAAACTTTTAATATATTTTTATACAGGTTAAAATAGTAGTTTTTATTGCTGAATTCAATAAACTAATTTTTGTTACTTCACTTGAACCATCGATGTATGATTGATGTATTTGCAATAAAGAGCTCTATAAGCAAAAAAATTGTATTTTATACCTTATAAACACGATTTGTCTGAAAAATAAATCAATGTTTAAGCATTTCCTAACATTAATGTACTTAAATAAACAAACAGACATATAAGTAATTTTAAAATTAAAACTTAAAAAATAACGAAAATTAAAAACTACAACCTTAAAACAATAAAAAATTTAATCAAAACATTTATTCTATACTATATATACTTAAATTTATTTTCTTCGTTTATTTATAAGCACTTCAGTCTCTTTATCTAATGAAGATATGGTTTCCTTTATCTTTTCTGGATCCCACTTAATTTCCTTAGTAGTTAGAACCATTTGCCTCGTTTTACTTAATTTGTTATCATCTGCTACTGCTACACTTGTCGAAGTAAATCTTTTTTTCTAAATCTAGCCACAGTTTGTTGGCATCTTTTCTTTTTGCACCTATTTTACTATTTTTTACCAGATAAAAAAATAGAAAATTAATTAATTTTGTAAAATTTTAGGAAAGTTTTGCAATTTTAGTCTAACTTTAAAGGATTAAAATTGATTGTTTACTATCGGAAGGCTTTAAAAAAAAAGATTTTTTTCAATTGTAGAAAAACATCAGACTTACTCTTCTCTCTAGAACTATAAACGATTTTAAAGAAAAAGCAAGCAACTTGTCATCACTTGTTACTTTAGGTTTCCATAAAAATTAAAACTAAACTAAACAAAAATTTTTAAATAAAAAACTATCTTTTTAATTAAAAAAAATTTCCTTAGTGACAAGTCATTTGGCAAACACTCACAAGGTTAAAACCTAAACACCAAAAATCACAAAGTGTAGAAAATTATGAAGCTGAAATCCCTTTGTAAGTATCCGCCTACGCTACAACAAACAACCCAACCAGACTGCCACCAGTTTTTACTTACAATCAGCTGTTGCAAACTCAAAAAAATCAATATCTACTTGAAAGATTTGTTGTAAGTTATATAAAAATACTAGATTAAAGAACTACTATAAGTTAGAAAAAAGAAATATTGTTTGTATTTAAATAAATATATATATATGTATTTGAGTGTTATGTCAAGTTAATACTAACAATATATATATATATATATATATAACACTTATTAATTTGATGATTTTATTATTGATATATATATATATATATATATATATATAAATCAATAATAAAATTATCAAATTAATATGTGTTATATATATATATATATATTGTTAGTATTAACTTGACATAACATTCAAAAAATGACAAAAAAACTGTTTTAATTAACTTTTACTTCACCATTAATTTCTTATTGTAAGTAACTAATATGAACTACTTTCAATCAAATCTACCACAGTAATAAAAAGGTAAGAAATAAAATAAACTAAAAATAAATAAATTTTATTTCAATTATAACAATCAATATTTCATTACCAGGACATTCATAAAATAATTATGGCTGAAACATCACAATCTGATACCCATGTAACATAAATCAAATTTCACACAAACAAAACATACATACAGAAGCACTCTTTGTTGTTATCTAACAAAAAAAAAACATAACTTAATTTAAAACAACTTTTTTTTTTAGTTTTTAAAAGTTTCAAGGAAATTAGAACAAAACTTGGGACCCAAATACCTAGAGCAGTTTAGGTCAAGTCTTGTTCTAAGTGTTTTAGTTATAAAATTATTTTTCTCTAAAAACCTTGTGTTTTGTGAGTAAACAGAGCTAGCAAATGTTGATCTTTTTTGCTGTACAATAAACCCCGTTATAGTATTACGCATTAAATTATAAACTTGCAACTTTTACACACCATTTAATTTAAGCACTCTAGTTTATCTTTTTTAACAGAGGGTTTGTTGTGGTACAGGTAGGCACACGACGAACATACCTGACTACTATTTTTGCATACAAACAATTGGTTTTGTGTCAAAGTCAGCAGCACTATCCCAAGCAGATATACAATATTGGATGTGCAGAACAAAACAAACTATAATATAACATTTAAAGTGTAATTCTGTCAAAATAATATCTCTAGTTAGAAAAAACATTATAACTTCCATAGATTTTTGAATTCAGAGAACTTAATTGTTTCTTCCAGTTAAGCGTATCATCCAAAATCACATCAAAGTAATTTATACTATTACTCTGCTCAATAAAAAAACTGTTAGTCTTAACACTAAATTCACAATTTTTTGAAGTTCTCAAGATCTGGTTTTTTTTTAAATTTTGTTAATTTATATGACTTTTTCTTTTTTTTTTCTTTTGTCATTTTTTTTTAGGTTTTCCTGACTTTTCCTAATTTTCCTGACTTTCATGACCTTCAGGCAACCCTGCAAGTCTGAGTCAACCTTAGTTTTTTGTTAAGTATATAAATAATAAAATAATTGTGAACTTTTGGTACTTTTAAACAAATCAAAGTAAACAATAAAATATCTATTTTTCCATATAAAGTATTCTACTTATAGTTTAAACATAAAATGTTTTCTATACCCTGTGGTAACAAAAACAATAAAAAAAATAGTTTCAAGTCAAAAAAAAAATTAAATTTTACATTCAAACTACGTTTTGTTTTGGTTTGAAACTGTTTTGATTAGTAATCAACCTATTTGTTTTTTAAGATAATGATAAGGTGTTCAAAAAGTTCTAAACAAATTAAATTTTAAGAAATTAGTGAGTTGTTAAGTGAAGTTGTACAGTTGCTACTTATACAGTATTTAGTTACATTAAAAAAAAAATTATTGTTATAAGGAATACAAAAAACTAAAACCAATTTTAGAAACTAGCTTAATGATAATTGAGTATAATATTGTATAAGAACTAGAAAATAGATTTTAAAAATTTTTAATTTGAAACCTTTATTACTTTCTTATTAAAAGACGCCAGTAAATCGTAACCAGAGAGAGCTGTAATCGTTTAATTACAAAATATTGTAATATACTTTTTAGAAGCTATTGTTTGCTAGTATGGACAGTTACGCCAGTCTTTTTGATCGGCGAAAAACGCATAACAATTGTGCAAGAAGACTGCTGATGCGCTGGTTGATAATCACACAATCGAAGGTAGTTGTTTACATTTTAAAAACTTGTTTTAAGGCTCATTAAAGTCGAACATTTGACAATTAAAAGTTTTATTCTGATGTTTTCTTTGATAGTTTTACAAACACGCGCACAATTTTTCTTGTGTACTCTTTTTCATGTTGAAATGCAGTTAAACAGGTAGAACTAATAATAAAAAAGATATTTAGTTTATGTCAAAACGTTGTTTATTTACTAATAAAACTTATCTATTCTAGTTAAAGAACTCATGTTAGAAAATCTTAAATATTTGTTTATAATTTATTCTCAAAAAATAAGCTATTTAAAAATTTGTATATTTTTCTCAGCATCTAAAAGTATTATGTCTGTGAATTAAGTTCAATACTTAAAAGCCCTCCTCCGCAGTTCAGTGTAGTTGCGCCTTATCTTTTCAAAAACACATTCCGAAGTGCATGCTACTTTTAGCAGCCAATTTTCCTTTCTCGTCATAAGGCTTCAGCGTAAACTAACAAACTCAAAGGTAAACTTGTAAACGCTCGATTGCAATTCAAACTCTTGAAAGTATTCCGCTTTGGGGCTACCAACTTGGTTTGGATTATCATGAAATACTAGTGTTTCATCGAGTAGCTTAAATTTTGGTTTTACAACTCGTCGATTAAACCCAACAGTAGTGATTGTCAAATAAACATCAGTTTCGTTTATGTAAGAAAAAAAGTTCATCACGAATGTCGATGCTTCTTTCACTGCAACCCTGTAAACCGCTTTCTTCGTTTTATATTTTTCGCCCTTCAGTTCAATTTTTTTTGTGACTTTCAAAACTGATTTATATTTGTTTTTTGAATGCAGAGAGTAGAGTAGCACTTTTCTGTTTCGAAGATTGTCCACGGCATACCAGAACTCTCCTTTCTTCGGATCGGCTTCACTCGTAAGTGAACGAGGCAACTTTTCGTCAATGACAATAGTTTCTGGGTTGCAATGCGGGTCGTAGAGTTTCAAAGCGTTGTGCTGTTTGTTGCAGTCAACAACGACGTAACAATGACCTCTGCATTTTTCCGACTCATCGAAAAAATGCGGAGGTGTCACGCCGAGAATGACTGAACTTTTATTTTTCATCTCGGCGAACAAGCAGCTTACAAGTTTTTCTTTTGATCTTTTCCTAGCATCAATAACAGTGATCATGCAATCGCTGAAGGCTGCGAACACACTTTTTGGGGATGTACCATTTGAAAACTCAGGAGTGTCATTGCAAATTAGTTTAACAAAAGCTTTTTCGATCAGTTTTGCTATGCGAAGTTTGTTTTCACCCAAAGATCTTTCGTCGGTCAAAACACTTGCATCGACGACGTTTCCAATCTCTTCGTCTATTGTTATACAAACTGGTTTTCCCCTGAGGAACATTTGAAAGCGAAATTTTAACCCATCTTTTGTGCGGCGGATCTCGGGTGCAGTTTCTGTTAAAAATTCAGGTCGTTGAGAAATTACTGCCAGTGGAGCAATCAATCCACAATTTTTATAAGAACCTTGCTTAAAGTCACTCATCATTAGACCTTCAGCTTTTATAATTGACTTAATTTCTAGTTTAGAATCCCAAAAGTTTGTTCCATGTTTTTCGAATACTTCCGACATTTTTGTTGTTTTATTTATACACACTTTTGTAAAATTAAACTATTTCTGTAAACAATAAAATTGTTTCCGTTATTACATAATTTGTTTTTTGCAAAAACAAGATAGTAACAAAGTAAGGCAACTTTGTAAAAAACTGTTATATTACTACTTACTATATTTTTAGAAATCATGGAAACTTACGTCTATTTTATTTACTATGAAGTTATACTTGATACTGTTACTTTTGCTTAAACAATTTCACTAAAAGTTTTTTCTCACAAAATAAATAGCACTAAAGATTAGTCTTTTTAAGTTTGAACAAACTTAGTTGTAAGCGACTATTTTTATGCTATAGATTATAACAAAATAATAATATAGCTAAATATTTGATTTCAACTATACTTATTTTAATAACAACAAAATCTTATTTTTATAGTCTTCAAACAGTTAAATTAATAGAATAAATTGTTTTTCTGATGTAAAAAAAGTTAACCTGAATAATTTACCTTAGTATTTTTAAAGTTAGTCTGAGTTTACTTAAAAGTTGATGAGTGTCTAAGAATGAATATCTAGGCTTGATAAAAACCAATTTTGACTTTTAGGTAGTTAGAAATAAAAGTTAAATTATTTTTACGGTTTTTATTAAAATTCTTTGTTTTCAACGCTTACTTGCATCCTTTATTTCTTTTTCTTCAATAATGTTTCACGCATGTTCTTTTAGCTTAATCTATCTAGTTTTAAAACTATTATTATTCTTAAATTTTTGGTAACTATGAATGCTGCTGTAGGCTTTTGAAAAAGGTTTCCGATTGTAATGTGACGCTGTTTCTTCTAATAGTTGCTGAATCAGCAAACAATTATTTTATTTTATACTCTTACCCCTAACTCACCTTATCTAAACTTATTGAACATTTATGCTAATATATACTTTTATTTTATAAAAATTCTAACTAAAGCTCCTAGTTAGTTTCAATTACTATTTATAAATATTTTATAATACTTGGCATTTTCAAAAGGTTTTTATTCACACTTGTCAAATTTCCTTGTTTTAAACTAAAGTACTAGCCTAAAATTTTCGTAGTTGTAATCTTATATACTAATCACATAAAATAAGTTGTGGACTTTTGAAGGGCTAATACTAAAATACAGTTTTACTCCAAAATATTCCTCATTAAAGAACCTAGAAAATTACAGTTTAATGAGTACAGAATATATATATATACAGAATATTGAGAAACTAAATTTGGCTTATATATAATTTCAAATAAATATACTAAGCTGTTACAATAAGCTCTCTTAAAATTGCGTTGAATTGCTTCTGTTGTATATTTTACAGTTTTATTTCAAAAATATAATAAATAAATTTGCTAGTTTGTTCTAAAATGAATAATTTAAAATATTTAAAAGAAATTAGTTGTTCTGTAGTATTTTTAAACATGTTTTATATAACTTATTACAACTGGTTAATAAGTTAACCCTGATTACAAAATAAAATATACTTAACTTAAAATTTTGTTGTAGTGTAGTTTGTGGCTTTCAGCTGATTAAAATCTTACAACTATTCTACTAATGTATTTTCCATTTAGGCTTGAATTTAGATTTTCATACACCTAGCAGTATTAACTTTATGCTTTTTCTATGTAACTTATCATTACTAGATGGACTAAGATTTTAGAATAAGAAACCATAAGAATTAATATGCAATAATTGTTTACATATTTTGGGATTAAATGGAGTAATACTAAATGGAGTATGTTACATTTAAAAATTATTCATTGATAATTTGAACTAATACCTGTAAATGTAAGGGGTTATCCTTCAATTAAATGTTATTAAATTGTAATATTGCCCGTTCATAAACTTCAATCAACAATATAAACTTGTAATGATATGTTGAAATAAAATAATAATATAAATTCTATTTTGATGTAAGTTTTTTTTTTTTATTGCTCAATCTAAGAAAACTGAATACAGAAATGTAGTGAAACTTTAAAACTAAGTTTATAATATAGGCATTATACTAGTTAACAAGCTTATGCCTAAACTTAATTTAATACCAAAAACACATTAACTTATCTTTAGGTTTATGTCAAACACTTCAGAGTTTTTAGTTTAGTTTAATCATGTAGCTAAAATATGTAAAGTTCTAAACAGCATTTAAAAATAAAATGAAAATAACTCCTTACTATAAATTAGTTTTATTCTTAAATTTCAAACTTAAAATTTATTTTTACTTTAAACTACTATATATAACCTAAACTAAATAGTTTCAAAAAAAAAAAATTGAATAAAGATGTTACCTGACAGTCACTACTTTTAATCTGTACCTTACCAACATAAACTTTATGATAAACTAATCCTATGTTTCTAAAAATTTAAAATGGGCATTTTATATCTTTTTGGACTTTTTCAGAATATTTTCAAAAAAATTATATTTTATATACCTATCAGGGCCGTTGTGTGGGTGGAGTGTAATAAACTACTGCTATACTTGCATTGATGATTGTTTAAACGTTGAAATCAGAGAAAAATTAGAGCTAGATACGGTTGAATTAATGAGCCAGACAACAAACGGCCATATTTGTACACTGACGAAATGTTTCAAATTAAATACTGATACAATAAAACATTAAAACATGACGATACAATTTTCATGTGAGAGTTAGTCAGTTTTTTTTTCAGTACAGCTGGAAGCAACAACTCATCTTGAACTTATTTGTGAATGTTTATTGTAAGTATTGTTTTGTTTTAAAGTAAAAATTTCAACTGGTGTTTAATTGCTTAAATATTTAAGCCAGATATACATCTTAATAGTTTATTAAACCTTTTAAAGTTTATTACTTACTAAAAGTTTAATTTATTTTATAGTTTATTGTTTTAAGTCATTTGGATAGCTACCATTTCTTGAAGTTTTTATCATAGTAATTTATATTCTCAATGTATGCTTGTACCTTGTTGTAATTTATACAATATAATCATCACTCCAAACTGTCTTGTCTGATTATATAAAGTAGCCCATCATAGCATTAAGTAATTTATATATATATATTATCAACTGATAATTTACAAGTTAGCAGTCATAAGTTGTTTAAATTTTTATGTCCAGCTTAGATAATATAAATGATAAGCATGCACAAAAATGTCAGGTTCACTTCTTGTGTGCAGATAGTCAACTGAGGCTTTGGATGTTGGCCCACCAACATCCGTAACCCACAGGAAAATTGGAGCAAAAAAATCCTAAAAAACCTAACAACTTGTTAAATTGTTTTAAAACTGTTAAAACTACTATTTTACAAACAAACTTTTGTTTAATATTAGTTTTTTCTAATCAATATTTTTTATTTCACTAACTTAGTCTTTAAAAAACATAAAACAAAGACCTTTTTTACTACTTGTAAATATCTGCACCCGCCTAACAAAAATACCACTCCTTGCCACTAATGCTAAGCCTACTCAAGCAGGGGCGTAGCGTGAGGAGGGACAGTGGCGCATGCGTGCCACCTAAAAAAAAAGAAAGAAAAAAATATTTAGTATCTTTATCTTTCATTATATATATTCTCTGTTTAATTTGCATTTTTTCAACTATGTTTATCAGTACTCGAAAAGCTAAAGAAATTTTGAATACCAATTAACATTTATACTAGACTGCGTAAGCGCAAAACTGCAACGATTTTGATAAAAACACTCCATAAAGAAAAAATTATAAATTCATAAACTTTATAACAATTTAGACTATAAAAAAACGCAACGAGAGTAATGTGCCGCAGTAGTTTAACAGTTATCATATATTTTTCTACAAGGAAAAATGCTAACATTCTGTAAACAAATCATAAAGCTAAACCTAACTTAGAGTGATAATGATTCAGGAATAAACAAATCCTAGCAAAAATAGCAACAAGTAACTTCTAAAAAAGTAAAAAAGAATTCATAATAAGAATAAGAAAAATAAACAAGATAACTTTATAAAACATATAACAACAAAAAAAAAGAAAATAATTATTGAAATAAAATGAATTGAAAATAAAAAGTTCATACTGTGATTATACATTAATCATACTACAGAAAAAATTTTGTTAAAATTTTAGTAAACTTAAAACTTAGGGTGAAACTAGTTTTTTTTAAGATATTAAGCAAATCGAAGTTTGTTATTCTATCAGCAGTAAGTTTTAAAAATGCCTATACCAACTTTTCTAGCAAGTTATAATAAAATTTGTTTAGTCACATCATAAACAAATTTAAAGCCACTTGTAAAAACAGATCTTTTACAATTAATTTTTAATTTAAAAGACAGAATTAATTACCTTTGAATTTAAATTTTTTCAGTTTTATTTTATAAATTAAATTTACTTTTAAAACTCTTTTCTCTACCAACTGTTTGTAACATTATAAAAATTACTTTTCCTAAAGATCTTAGAAAAACTGATTTTAAGATAAAGGAAAAGTTAAATTTCTTGTAAACTTTCAAAAATAAAATTTGACCTATAAAAATTAATCTTTCCAATATTTTTTTTTGTATCATAAACTCTTAGTTAACACTTTCCACGGACTCAAGATAACTAAGGATTTTATGAAATTTTTGGAAACTTCAGTATGACTTAGTAAAGATCAGGATAACTCAGAATATTTTAAGTTTTATTAAGCTCAGGCTGACTTAAAATATATAAGTTTTTTATAAACTCAAGGTAGTTTAAGTTTTTTAAAAGGTCTCATGAAAGATTTTTATAGATTATGAATAAGATCTAGTTAATTTAGTTGCATTTTATGTTGTTGTCTATTGAATTTAACTGAAAAACCTAGTTTCTTCTAATACTGAAATAAAACTTTAAAGATGACTCATGGCATTTTTAAACTAGCTCAGTACAGTTATTTTGACTCAATTAGTGGTAAGGCAATTCTGATATCTTTAAAATTAATTGTTTTTTTTTTCTTGTAAAATTTTTATTAAAAGGGAAAATTTGTTTTTATTAATTTTTAGACTGTTACTATATAAAATCTGCAAAATAATATTGTATATTACATTGCAAATCTAAAAAAGTCTCAGATAGGAATATTATCTGAAGTTGTAATGCTTAAAGTGAAAATTAGCAGACCAACATCAGATATTGCTATTACTCAAGACTGCAGTTCAAGTGGTATGAATTTTTTGTTTTTAATTTTGTTAATAGTTGCAATTTTCTTCATTTTTTGAGATTAGTTTTTGTAGTAAAATACTGGAATAAAGCTAAAAATTTATAAGTTAAAACAAAAAAAATAGCTTTTTAATCTTATCTACAAAAATTTTAAAACTTTCATTTTTAATAATAAAGAATTTTCATATTTGTGTAAAAGATATTTATAGTATATTTTAAAGCTGCAACATACTAAAAGTATAAGCCAGACTTACCAAATGAGTCTTTTAGGAGTAATTTTTTACACTATATGAATATCTTTCGTAGGGAAATACCCTATTTTTTAAAAATTTTATGAATTAAATTTGCTTGGATACAAAACCAAACAATCAATAAAATAAAAAGGAGACCATTAATCAAAACAACCATGTAAGTTTTTCATTTATGAGGTTGTTGAAGACAAATAAAAAATGGTAAAGTTATCTTTGCAAAAGAATTGAACAAAACATTTAAATATTAGAAAGTACTTTAAATAAATGTTCTGGTGTAGTTTAAGTCTAGTGTAAAGTTATGGTTTCATTTATGTAAATTAAATAAAGTTCAGAACTTGTTTTGCTGTTTTGTCTTTCTATTTAGAATTGATTGTATTTGCTTGAAATCATATATATTTTTTATTATTAGTGTTGAAAATAAAAGTATTTTTATAGTAACTTGAAATCTACTTCTATTTTTATATTCAAAGTTTATGATTATTTTCAAATATACCTAAACACCAAACATTTTTTAAAACTTTTGGTTGTTTTTTATTAATTAAATTATTTAGTTGTCATTTTGGTTTTCAAGTTTAAATGAAGGATAAGGGTTTTAGTCTATTTATAATAAATATAATATGATAACATTATTTTATTAGATACGTTAAAAAGTTATACCTTTTCATAATATTTTGAAATTACCACATACCTAAGGTAATAAAAAAAAGTGTAGTTAGATTACTATGTAAAGATATAAAATAGATGGAAGGGTGGGGGAGTTAAACAATTTTATTGATACTGTTAAAAGTAATTGTTTACTGAAAATATATCTGTTTTGAATATAGAGACTTAGGCTGTTAAAGTCAAAGAGTACTGTGAAATTTTATATAAAGGGCACACAAAAATGTCAAATAAAGATATCAAAAAAAATCTATGTTGATTCAATTTTTAAAGCTTATGAACTTAATTTTAATCCATGTATGATAAAAATGATCCTTGTATGATTTAAATCAAATTTAAATAAAGTTTTAATTTAATAAAGTATTTTAATATAAACTTCAAGTATGTGTATCTTAAAATCCTTTAACATTTGTATTTTCAGATAAAAATTGCTTAAAAAATAAAGAGATATATAGGTATAAGTGAAGAACTACAATTATAGTTTACTCCTTTTATAAACAACCTATAATACTTAATACTGATCAATCAAATCTCAAAATTTGTTTTTATTTTCTAAAAAAGGAAAACTAAGATTATTTTTTTTCAAGTTTAAAGTTATACAAATTAAGACCAAAGTTGTAAATAAAAAACCTGATCCCTTCATACACCCATATAACTCAAATAGTTCATTGAAAGTTCTAATAGTTTTGATTGAAATTAATTTTTATTATTATTATCATTTTTTGAATATCAATTTATAATTGCAAACTATAAAAAACTGTGCAGACTTTTGAAAAATAAAATGAAATACATACTATATTTTTAGCTCATTTTCTAGAAAATATTATTATCTATGGCTATGAGATGACATTACTTACCACTTTTTTTTAAACTTAGTTCATGTACTAAATATTAAATATGATATAAGCAATATTTGTGTTGAAATAATATTATTTAAACTTATTAAAACACAAATTTTTTTGACTAGCAAATTTAGGAAGAATTTATAAATTTATTTTGTGCTTTGGACTCAATTGTTGTTAATAAAGTTGTAATGACTAAAATGTGTATATAACATATTATAATAGTACTTGAATGTTATGTGGGTATCTTAAGTTGAAAATATTTTAGATAATTAATTATCAACCTAAAAAGCAAGTGTTTCAAAAGTATTTGAACTTTTTCCAACTGTTTTTGAGCTAAAAGGAAACCTTTTTTCCGTTAGCTTTGTGTAATTAAATTTAACTTTTATTAATTTTAGCCATATTCAGAATATATAACAAAATATTTTTTTTTTATGTTATTATGTTAGTAATTTGCAGAAGCTTTTATTATCATAAAATTAATACTGAACTATCTAAATGATATATTATATAAATTTTATAGCTGTTCTACATGTTTTAATTGTAAATTGTTTTAATAAAACCTGTTTTAAAGGTTCACTGATTATTATAAGTTGTATATGTTTTGAGAACTTATCTCCTGCAATATGAATATGCAATAATAAAGATTAAGAAACTTAAAGTCATTATCATTGAACTGCTTGATCTTGTAAATTTAAAGAATATAAACCAACAAAAGGAGACCTTGAATATTTTTAATTAAAGAAACTCGAATTGTTTATAAAACTAGAATTGTATAGTCTATATAGAAATTTTAAAACATTTAAACATGTATTTTTACACATTTAAACCACAATTGCCAACATACTTTATATTTTTAACAAAATGAAATAAAACTGTTATACACATTTAAATGCAATATTCCAAAATTGAACATTAATATTTTCAGATCAACTTGCAAAGTCATGGAATTTTGTTGCTGAAACTTTCCCATTACTTAAAATATGATGAAAGAGGCTGGAAAGACTAGCCTCTTAAAGACTAAATCAGTTTTTCCCAAACTCATTTACTAAATCGCCCACTTCTCAGTAATTTGAAAAAAAATCGACCCCACGATTTTACAAAGTAGTTTTTCTTTAGAGTACAAACTTTTGAGCTAAAAAAAAGTTGTGTTCAAAATGTAATTTAGTCTGGTACTTTTTATGCACGCTTTTTTATGTTCAAATTAGTTTACAGGGCTTGTGAAAATAATTTACAATTATTTTCTTAGAAGCCCAGTAAAGTGTTTAAAAATACCTAATTATTAAAAAGCCCTGTGTAATCTGTAATCAATCCTGTTTAAATATGAACTGTTTGAAACTAATGAAACTTTTAGGTCAGTGGTGGACAACTTTTGTAGTCAGCCAGCAATTCATATTTACTAAAAAATATTTTCTAGTTTCAAATCGTTAAAAAAAAGTAATTGCGGGCTGCATGATTAAAGAAATAACAAATAAGAAAGTTAAAAACTCGAGAAAAATTGTAATAAAATGATTTAGTATTATTGTGACCTAGGAAATTCTATTGTGAACTTAAAACGAAATGAAAGCGTATTTCAAAATATTAAGTATTAAAAAACTAAATTTTATTTATTTTGCACAATTAGTTTTCAATTTACTTAGCGGGTAGATATTCGACTGAATCTGAGCCGTACGTAACCCATCTGAATTCTTAACTGAAATCTGACATTATAATAATATCTCATATTACAAATTTCGGACTTTTAGAAGTTAATACTAAGTAACTTATTTAAGCCGCACAAAATACTTAAATTATTTTATAAATAGGCATATTCTAAAACAACTAAACCAGTGATTAAAAAACTATAAAAAAATTACAGTTTATTTTGCACATAATAAAATGAAAAAAAAATATTTATGATCTAGTTTGAGGAAGTTTGACCGACTGGTTGATTATCTCACATGAAAAGTGGTTTCATCAACAGCATCAGTGCTGTTTTATTAAATTTATTAATTTCAATGCTAAGATATATTGTAAGCAAGTTAGTTGTAAAGTTAAAAATTTACTTTTCAACTTTTTAAACTATTCATTTCGTAGGAGAATACCATGAAATAGTATTTGACTTGGAATTATCTTTAGGAGATAAACGTTAATTCTAACAATTTTTTTTCTTTATTTAAATTCAATAAAAAATTCAATGTTTTACAGTTAATTCTGTGAACAGAAAGTAATCAATTAAAAAAACTTTTAACTAGGTTAAAATTTTGTTTTGTAATTGTAGCAGTCTTTTTGATGGCTTATTTAAATCTGTTTAAAAGTTTTTTTTTAGCTATTAGCCTATAATAATTTAACAGAGGAAAATAGTGAAAAACTAAAAGCTACTGTTGAAGTATTTAAATAAACTAAGTATATTCTAATTGCTAATATATTTGTTGAATTAAGATAAAACAAAAAACAGTTGTATTAATAGTTTAAATTCCATATAATAATAAATTTTTTAACAATAATAAATCAAGTTAGAAAATGAAATTGAGTTTAAAAAACTTTTAAATGAAAGAGAGAAGTCATTTCAAACAGAGAACTCAAATTTATAATCTTTTAAAACCAAAAATCTCTTTTAAGAAATAAAAACTTTAATGATTAACAATCAGATAATAGTTATATAGTGATATAAGTTATATACAGATTAAACAAGTAATAATAAAAACCTGTCAAATAAAGGTCTTTTAAACAAATATTTTAATCACTAAGCTATAAAAACTTTTAGTGTAATGTAAAACGACGAACATGAACTACAAAATTATCCAGGTCAAAATAAAACTTTTAACAACTTAAAAACATAAACTATTTAAAAAATATAGTAGACTTCCGCTTGAGTTCGTAATTTTAAAAAAATCAAAAAGTACAAACTCAATAAATTATTACGACATTTTTTTTTAAAAAGGAAAAATTTCAATAAGGTTTATGCAATAATGTTATGAACAAACATGAAATCCACTAAAACATAAAGCAAACTTTCATTAAAAAAAAAGATCTATACAATCTATTAAATATTATATATATTTTATTTATTAATGTTTAGTTAGTAATAGACTTTACTTTAGTTAAATTTAAGAAAATATAAATTTGCACTTTTTTTTGGGTAAAAAGTGCGAACTCAAGAGGAAGGCTACCGTAACTAATATTTATTAGGCATTATGCAAACCTGTTTAGAATAAATAGCTTAATAAAGTTGTTATTATAAAAAGACTACTTAAATACAATACAAACCAGTTAAAATAAGAAATATTTCAAAAAATTAAATGAAATTAAAAAACTTTCATAAAATAATGTCTGCTACTGAAGTCTAATATAATGTGAAAGATTAGGTTCATGACTGCTTGCGAGTTTTTCTAATCTGATTGTTAATCAGTAAAATAGAGCCTTAAGTCACCTCCTTTATAAATATCTAGATTAGATCTTTTGCTTAAGATGTTGATAACTGAACTGAGAGCTTTCTCAACAACATAGCTAGAAGGAAAAGCTATAGACAACAATCTAAATTCCTCTCAAATGATTGAATACTGTTGCCTTAGTTTTTGTTGAGTCCAAAAGCTTTCATTTCGTTCTTTGAAAGAACTTACTTTAAGTTCAAGGTCAGTTTTTAAGTCTGAGAAGGTTTCCTGTAAGTCGTTATATTAAATATGTTTAATATTTTAACCTAGTTGTTTTTTTAAACATAAAAGTTTTATTATTACTGTTTTTTAAACGACAAAAGGTTAACGCTCGAAAAGTCATACCAAAGAACATTTCAGTTATCGAGTCGTAAATCATATGCTTTAACATTTACGACTATTATTACGTGCAGTTAAAAATATTTTTTTTTAATGTTAAGTCATAAATTTCCAAAAACATACAAAAAATATTCAACAAAAGTTAATAAGTTAGAATGTTTACTTAAAACTCTGTATTGAAAATGTATGATAAACTTGTCTAAAAGCAAATAATTAAAATAAACGGTACTGGAGCCTAAATTTATGAAAAACTTAAAAATAGTATTATGAACAGTTGAGAAAAAAAAGTCTGATGCAACAATTCATGCGCATTTATTTATTTATCACTTTAAAGAAAATTAAGCACTAGAGTATACAACAAATATACAACTTGAGTCCTAATAAATCAAAATTAGTTGTACTTAAAAATAGTGTATTAAATGTTAAGTTTATCGTCAACTTAGTTAATTCTATTAAAGTTAATACTACAAGTCTTTTTAATTTTTACAAAACTTTGTAGCCTAAAATATAAAGAATTAAACATAGAGTATGACAGATATTATAGTACTTTTATGCATTTAAGGAGTTAAATAGCATTTTTACTATTAGTTTTAGTATTATAATAGTAAGAAAAATTGTACTTTGTTGAAGCAAGTCTACAATAGTCTATTACAAGTGTGTAATAGTGTTTTATTGAGTTTTATTTAAAGAGATGCTTGATGTAGGGAATGTTTTGCTAAAAAAACTAATTTATTTGCGGTTATTTGTACTTATACTTTTATCTATGCAATTTTAGTGCTTAGGTGCAAAATTTTATTTGCTAAAGAGCATTGTACTTATACTTCTAAGTGCACGATATTTGTTGCAATTAACAAAAGTCGCATAGAGGCGCAAACTTTCGACCTTTTAAGTCAAGTGCACAATGATATTTTGAAGATGTTGCAACTAACGTAAATCGTCAGGGAACGCAGTATTTTAGTTCAAAATTGCAACCTATAAAGTCGTCAAAACAGCGCAAGTATCATTTTTTTAAGTATAAAATCGAAAAATAAGAACTGCATTAGAATTTAGAACTACAACAGCTGAAAAATTGTTTTCGATAACGTCTGAGTTTTAGTTTATAAGACAAATTTTCCTCTGTGTTGACACCTACTAGTTTATTGTTTGATGTGCTGAATGATTGATCTAAAATGTAGATTGTATTTTTTAAATCAGAATGTTGCTGAAGTTTAAAAAATATGTTTATATGAGTTTTTATCTTTCTAGTCGTAAAATAACGAGTCATTTTTAAATTTTATTACTCGTATCAAGTTCTAGTACAAAAATGTGTTTAAGTTTTTTCCTTCGAAAGAACTCAAAAATAAACTCCCTTTAACTTTGACAGTCGTATTTTGTTAAAATGGTTGCTTCTTTTGCAGCTTTGTGAACTTTTTTTGATACTAACAATTGTTTGTCGTTTATTAAGTACAGCTTTTAAGCACACCTTACACCTTGCTACTGCTTAAAAATGAGTATGATGTTTATAAGTACAACGATGGACAATAGAAGGTAAAAACATTACGTGTTTCATTTTATTTTAGGAAGTCACAATCAAAAATTCCTACGGTCTTTGCTTTTAAAGTTAATTAATCTGATTATTGCTGATTCTACAAAACCGGTTAGATGACAGAAAACTGAAAAGTTTCTTAAAAAATAAGATCGTTGTCCATACCAATGAAGATTGAAGTTTCACAACAAATCGTTCCCTCCCTTATTAACCACCGTGTCATTTTGGCGCTGTACTAAAGTGATCCTTTGTGCTAAAGTGACGCACTGTGTCCTATTGTCGCTGTGCCAAAGTGACCCTCCGTGCCAAAGTGACGCTCCGTGTTGCTTTTTCGCTGTACCAAAGTGACCCTCTGTGCCAAAGTGACGCTCCGTGTTGTTTTTTCGCTGTGCCAAAGTGACCCTCCGTGCCAAAGTGACGCTCCGTGTTGTTTTTTCGCTGTACCAAAGTGACCCTCTGTGCCAAAGTGACGCTCCGTGTTGTTTTTTCGCTGTACCAAAGTGACCCTACGTACCAAAGTGACGCACCGTGTCATTTTGTCGCCGTTTCAAAGTGACCCTCGGTGCCAAAGTGACGCACTGTGCCAGAGTGACGCACCGTGTTTTTTGTCGCTGTGCCAAAGTGACGCACCGTTTCATTTTGTCGCTGTGCCAAAGTGACCCTCCGTGTCTATTTGATGACCGTGTCATTTAGTCGCTGTGTCATTCTGACTGCTTCCGTTGAAAACCAATTAGGTTAATATTATATTATAGTCTAAGTTCATTAGTAATAGACAAATACTTAAGAAAGCTATTGTTTATATAAAAGAAATAAGAACAATTCAACCAACTGAGATACTATAAATTTTAAGCAATTGATCTTAACGTTAGTTTTTGCTTTAAAATTTAATTAAGTATTATAAGAGTGTTTCAAAATGATGCTTTTTTACCAAAAATGAGAAAAATCAAAAATAAACATAAAAGAGTATTTTAAACATTATGGCTGTTAAGTAACATTTCAACACAGAAAATATTTACGAAACTCATATAGTTGAATTTTTTAAGAAAAAAATTTAAGAGCATTTATGTATTGGTCTAAATTCTTTTGTTTTGCTACTATAAGAATATCTGGTCCACACAAACGAGTTTCTATCAAAAGTTCTTTTTTGAGTATCCACTTTTGTATATATATATTGTAGACATATATTTTGCTAGAAGTAGTTGAAGAGTATCCACAAAAAACTACTATTTTGTTGTTAAAGCTCAATGTTTTGCATCGAATATGTCTATACGGATAACACGTTAGCTGGAGACTAAACATACTGAACTTTCTAGTAATAGTGTTATAAACCTCAGAATATATTTTCTTATTTCCACCAATCACAAACAACATATTACCAATTGTAAAAGAAACATGCATTTTTTTTTTTCACTCATATCAGGGATAATATTTCATTTGTTTTCATGATGATCAAATGCTTCTACTGATTTGAAATATCCACTACTATTTTCACCTCCAGTAATGAAAACTTTGCCTTCAAAAACTGAACAAGTTATATCACATCTTTTAATATTCAAATTAGCTATTTGCCGCCATTTTTTGTTCATTATGTCGTACTTGTAACATTTATCTGTAAGGTTCCATTTAAAATAACCACCGATTACATAAACAAAACTCATGAATGGACAAACGCTAAAACGTCTTAGTTGATTATCCATAAACTTCAGTTCTTTACAAACTTTTTTCTTTTTAGAATACACTTCAAAAGTATTTGTGTAAATTCCTTTCTCGGACATTCTATCAAACAAATAAATATCACGACCAATAAAAACAGTTTTCCTTAAATTTCTTCTCGGTGGAATAATGTTGCTTTCCCTAGAAAATTTAAAACAAGAACAACTTATTGAAAAAATTTCATTTTTCTTTTTTTTTTTTTCCAAAAACAGTAATATCGAGTTTATCCTGATTGCAATAACGATTTTCATACAAAACTGAAGACTTACCACTAGGAATCATCACTTTTATTTTGCTAGTTTGTAAAACTAAGTCACGTCAAGCTGTTGTGAACATTTTTTAATATATGTTAACACTTTGACAAGTTTTTAAAAAGCTATTGAGAAAAACACAATTTTGGCAAATTGTATAAAAATTATATCACAGCTTTAAATAAATTTAAAAAAGTATAAGGCTCGATTTTATTTTTTTACACTGTATGTTGTTTAATATAAGTTTTCTGCTCATTTATATCATCTAAATAGTTATATTTACCACACTACCAACTAACTTCCTCTTGCTAGACCAAAAAGTACTTTAGTAAAAAACAAAAAAAAAATCTTTAGTTGTAAATCAATAATTTTCTGGTGAATCTATTTATTTCTTATGGAATTTTATGAAAAACGTTTGAAATTTAAAACGTATTGTATGTTTGTTTTACTTTTATGAACTCTAAATACCTTTTTTATTTTACAAACTTATTTGATAATTAAAAAAAAAATGTTAAGGTTTATTTAACCTTTATGAAAAATTTGTTTATTAATTCTAAAACCTGAGATAACTCCATTACGAACGTTTTACTATATTTTTCACAGTTTGACATACATCAACAAACATTATATTATAGCATAAAAAAATATCACCTTTTTGCATTAACAAGTGAATTAACTAAACAATCACCATCCAAACTAGACTATGAAAACTAAAACACTAGTTGTAAATTACAACTAAGAAGAGTCACTGTTCATAATTCATTAAATTGTTAAAATTATTTTTCGGAAAAATTAAAACTTATCTCAAAAGTTTAATATAAAACTTGTAAAATAAAAACACACTTTTCATAGTTTTGATGTGCGTACATTATTAATCTTTTTACTGTAGTAATATTTTCTAAATTTTAAAAAACCAGTAGGCAACTGAAAAAAAATTTCTAGATTTTGTAACTTTTTAAAATGAAAGTTGAATTTAATAAATTATTTTTTCAATAATTACGTCAAATTGGTCTTACATTTATACGATAAGTAAACGTTGGTTATTGTTAAATAAATAAGGACACAATTTAACAGAAATTTAAAACTAGTATATTTAAAAAAATCGAAGCTAAAAATAATTACATCACTCATATAAACGATTATAATAATTAGACAAAGCTAAAAGTATAAAATTTAAAAATGTAAACAACAGATTAAAAGCCTTTCAACTTACAACAGAGCTAAATGAAATTAGATATTTTAGTTTTATAAATTTTTACTAAACTTTCCCTAGATAAAAGAATAACTTAATGTTTTAAATAAACTAGTTTGAATATGGTGATTTAGTTTTAAACTTTATTTTAAATAACTTTTCTTAAACATTTACTTTTTTTAAACAAATCTAAAACTAACTTCCCTTGACAAAAAATTAATTTTTAAAATTAACTATAAGAAGATTTAAAAAGGTAGATATGTTATAACGTTTTTCCTTACGACTAAATAGTTTTCAAAAAATTAACAAATGTTGTTCTATTTTAATTGTAACATCTTTAATAACATCTTAATTTGTAAAACTTGTTCTTCTTACTACAACTAACTTAAATAGGTCAAAAAATTTCTATTATATTTCAAAAAGCTAAAAATATTTGTGTTAAGCATATTGCAATTGCAAAAAGTCATTAAAATATATTATGAAGTTTTTTTGTTAATACATAAAAGCAGCAGTTTTGTATTAGCATTAAAGAAAAATATCAAAGCAAAGACAAATAGTAATAAATAGAACTGTTATTTTAAATAGTATTAACAGCAATGAAACACTTTTTGTTTTAAAGTGTTGAACAAAAGTTGTTAAACATTTAAATTTATGTAAAAAAAAAATTTATTTATGTTGACTTCGTTTAGTTTTACAAAAAAGCATATAAAAATTGATGAATCCTAGTGTTATTTATTTAGTTCTGTATAAAAATTGTTACTGCAATTATTATTATTACTATTTATTAAACGACAAAAAAATACGCTCAAAAGGTTTGTTCTGAGGATCTGGGTACAAAAAACCTTTCGGACATCGAGTCATACACCAAAACAGTTTAACGTCATGCCAAGGACATGCAATAACGGTAAATTTGAAATTGATGTTTTTGGTAAAAGCAATAAATGTACAAATGAAATTGTTACAATAAATTGTTCTGATTTTAAAATTTCAGTTGAAATCAGTTTTATCCCAGCACAAAGATAATTTAGGGTAACTGTTGTTACTGGCAATAATACTTACATTTTTGTTAGAATGTTTAAGAAAAAAAATGCAAAAATATATTTGATGAGTACTCTAAATAGGCAGAAGTTTCTAAAGAAGTAAAGTATATGGATAATCAATTAATACATTTCAGTTTTTAATCATTCATGAGTTCTGTTTATATGATTAGAGGATGTTTTTTTAAAGTAGTAAAATTACAGAAAAGTGTTATCTTTATGAAAAAGTAAACAATAATTGACCTTAAAAATTTTGCGCCTGGGAAGGTACAATACAATCTATAATCTTTTTAAAGGCAAAATTGTAGCTACAGGAGGATCTAGTGATAACGAACATTTGAGATCAGTAGAGTCATTTGATTATCATGTTAACAAATAGAAAACTGTACCTGATATGGTTGAACATAAATTTGGTCATTATTCAAAAAAAATCGGGAACAAACTGCCTGTGATAAGTGGAATTGACAGAATATGCTCCGAGGTTTATGATAGTAATTCAAAAGGTTTACTGTTTTTAGTCTTAAACTAACATGTAGTATGATTAAATTCTTTTAATGTGAAGTTAGTTTTATTAACACAATAATTTACTTTGCGGGTGTTCTTATAACAACCTTAATAAATTGCATATAATGTAGACAGAAACAAAGGATAAAAATCAAATAATTCAAGATTGAAAAACGACAGTGTGATTTAGGTTTAGAATTCATTAAGGGTCGAAACAATAGAATAAATTCAAAAGTATATATAATTAAACTATGCCTAATTATTTACAATATGTAATAGGTAAATTTAGTTTACCTTATTATGGACTTTCTTATGTTGAGAATTTTGAAATTATGTTTATTTAGTTTTATGAGCATCTGTGTTTAAAATTGTAATCTATCAATTGAAAAATAACATCTCTCAAATAATTTTTTTGTTAAATATCAGTAGCAACACCACATGTTTGAAATATAAGAATACATGCTAACAACTAGTGTGAAAATGACGAAGTATTAGATTCTTAAAATAAGAGATACAACGTATAAAAAACATGCCAATTAGAAAAAATAAAAAAACTGTACTTTTTAAGTAAGATAAGATTATTTTTACAAACATTAATTTAGTTTTTCTTAGAGTTTAAGTTCGAAAGGTAAAGATTGAAAGTTGTGATAGTTAGATAACATATTTAGTCATACATTAGTTTTTTATAAATTTTAAAACTGATTAATTTATTTTATTTATAGTAATAATAAGCTTTTAATGTGGACCTTCAAACCTAAGTAAAAATTAATGTGTTCATTGTATTAAACTAAGTTTAGACATAGGCTTGTAAACTAATTTTATGTCTTTTTTAGAATATTAGTTTAAAATTAAACTACTTTTCAGTATTCATTTTTCTTCGAATTTAACAGTATAGAAAAATTCATACTAAAAAAATCAAAACGTATTTTTATGTTTTATTTAAAGATATCTCCATAAATTTATACTTATCGGTTTTACTTTTCATAAAAAAATACTTTCTAAAGTTATCAATATTTCCATTATCTATAGAAAAATTAATTTCCTCTTAATTTCAATAATATCAGTACTACTAGTCAAAATCTTAACTTTTTATCATTGATATTACATAATTTTTTAACAATAGTCTCTATTACAATTTATTGTAAAGTATGAAAAAAACTAAAAAATGTAGAATTAAAAAAAGGAACCTTTATTGATCATTTAAATTTAAGTTGTCATAGCAAAAGTGGCATGTGGCAGCTCTGTAGAATAAATACCATAATTGACCTATACATGAATATTTTAATGATTGATGTGCATCTCAAAGTTTTTATTATTGAAGGCTGAGTTTTTGACATAGTTTAGAAAACACACCCATAAATCAGGTTTACATGACTTTTCTAATTCGGACAACTCAAATTCGACAATTCAAATTCTCAAAAAAAATTTAAAAGACTGTTTCTCAATAAGTTTTATAAATTTGAAAAGAATAAAAAATACATATTTAGATCTTAATCATATCTAAAGTCATTTATATATTTTCAAATCTAAAATGCTTTTCAAAGTATTTTAAAGTTAATAAAAATAACTATTTCTTTTATGTTATGTAAACCATATCTCAAATAGTATTAATGTTTTACAAAAAGGAATAAAAAAAGATCTATAGATATTAATATTATTAACACATGTATTTTTTATTTTAGAAAAATATACATTACTTTTTTATTTTTAGTCATTAAAATTTTTTATTAAGAATTTTAAATGTCCAAATTTGAATTGTCCGATTTTAAATAGTCTTACACCCATAAATCAGCTACCAAACATTTTTTGTTTATGTTATATATAAATCATACCGAGGAAACAGTTTATAAAAACCTCTAAGTAAATCTGATAAAACAAATTTATAGAAACTTTGTTTTCAAAGTTATTTTGATCACTTACAAAGCGGGCGAATTATTAAGAAAAAATAGTATTACTAAAACAGGATGGACTTAGCATCAGTGGTGACGCGTAGTATTTTTGTTATAGCGGTATGTTTACAAGTGTTTGAAATAATGACACTTTTATAAACTAATTTAGTTGGACAAAAATGCTATAGTAATAAAAAAAATGTTTATAAACAAGATTTTGTTTGACAAAAGACAATTTTACAGTTTTTTAACAACAAAAACGTTTTTTTTAAGTGGATCATTTACTCCAATGCTCCACTAGACTTGTTAAAACAATAAGAGTTAGTATGATAATTCTGCAATAAAGAGTAAAACTTCGGTTTATTTGAGTTAGTAATTTCACGCTAGAGTAAACAAAACAGTGATTTTTAACATGTTCGACGCCCCTGGTTGGTTTATAAAACTAGTTTCTTTGAAAGCTTGATAAATAAGTCACATTGTCATTTTTACAATTTTGCACAATCATTGATTGCAATTATTAATTAATTTCTTCCTAAACTTTCAGCTTGTAAGGTATAGAATAGATAAATGTATATTTAGAAGGCATTTTATTCATAAAGTATATCTTTTTAACTTTTTCAAAACTTTTTCGGTTTAGTTTATTTATAATATTTATCTATTAATGTATTCAGCTAAAAGTTTTAGTAGATGTAAATTTAAATATATGATATAATCTAATAATTTGTAAGGAGTTGAAGTTGTAATGTTGTAATATACTGTGATGTGCTAGTTGTAGTGTTGTAATCTACTGTGATGTGCTAGTTATAATGTTTTAATCTACTGTGATGTTCTAGTTGTAATGTTTTATTTTACTGTGATGTGATAGTTGTAATGTTGGAATCTACTGTGTGGTGATAGTTGCAATGTTTTTATCTACTGTGATGTGCTAGTTGTAATGTTACATTCTAGTGTTAACGTTACTAGTACAAATTAAACAACGCTGGCAAACAAACAAGTGTAAATACAGAGAGTAGTTATCTGAACAAACTTTCTTTAAAAAAAGGAAAAATATTAAAAATAACAAAAAAGCAATTCCTTTAATACCATTTTATCACTGGTTACCAATTTAAGCTTATAAATTTATTTATAATAACATATACACAACTGGTTAGAAATATTCTAAATTATAAATTTCAGCAACAATACACCTATCACATCTCAATAGATGTCAACAATAAAACTATGACTTCAAAGTAGACAACAATGATACAACTATGACATTACAGTAGACAACAATGTTACAACTATCACATCACAGTAGACAACGATGTTACAACTATCACATCACAGTAGAAAACAATAATACAACTATGACAACACAGAGATTGCAACAATAAAACTATGACATCACAGTAAACAACAATGTTACAACTATCACATCACAGTAGACAAAATTGTTACAACTATCACATCACAGTAGACAACATTGTTACAACTATCACATCGCAGTAGAAAACTATGTAACAACTATCACATCACAGTAGACCACAATGATACAACTATCAAATCACAGTAGACAACGATGTTACAACTATCACATCACAGTAGATAATTATTATACAACTATTGCATCACAGTAGATAGCAAAAAAGGCAACTATCACATTACAGTAGACTTAAGAGTACGATTAAATAGGAAACAACTATTTAAAATTGCTACTTAGAGTGATGGTTTTCTCGTAGTCACTCAGTTCTTAGTAACCGAGTCTTATAAATATATATTTATTTTTTATTTTATACCTTAGTAAATTTTATTTTGTAATTGAAAAAACGCTCAGGGTAAATATTACACTAAAACAAAAAGTAGTAATTGTTTGTCAATAGATTAGACGTTATTGTAAAAGTTTTAAATAAATAAATTTAATTATTAAAAACAACAAGCATATTATTATTAAACTCAACAATAAAATTTAAATCATATCTTAAATATTATAGTAATTTGTTTTAAATCAAACTGTTCTATCTTTTCGATCTAATAAACTTTAAGATATTTTTATATTTTATTTATTTTTACAGTATACTATAAACAAAACGAGGTTTCACTCCTAGATTGGGATATTGGAAACTGATCAGTTGTTATTAACATATCTTAAAAAAAATTGAAAAATATAGAAGAAAAAAAAGGTTATTGATTATAAATAATATTTATAGACTTAAATCAGCTTTTTTGCTAATATTTTAAATAAAGATTTTTGAATTAAAAAGACAATTCATTTTTTGTGTTTCACTACAGGTTACTTATACCAATACAGGTTATTAGTGAAAAAATATTAAAAATTAAATTTGAATTTTGGTATCACTATGTATTAGTTATTTAAAAGTTTTTTTTTTGTTTTAAAACTTTTTTTTAAGTTGCCTAAGTTTACCTCAGAAATTGCAATTTAGTGTAAGTAAAACATCATTATTCGTTGTTTTTGAGCTAGTATACACAATTTTCTTCAAAAATGTTCAATGTCAATACTAAAGTTTAATTATACTTAGTTGGTAGAATAAAGTAAAATTGTATGAAGCTTTGTATTATTTTAATTTTTTTTTTGTAAATGTGTCAACCACTTAGTATAAGCTTAAAATATTCTATATATAAATATAAAGTTTTAAAAATAATGATTTACCCTACATAATCAGGAAATATGCAAAAATACCATTAAATTAAATTACCATAAAATTAATTTATCTAAATTTAATACCTTTTGTAAAAGTTTCGACCACAGTTTTTAAATTTATCATATAACTTATCATATTATTAGATAGTCAACAAAAAGTTTTCTATTGTTGAGTAGGTAAAATGTGCAACACCATTGAAAAAAGTCTAAACACGCCTTTGTTTTACAGCCATTTTGAGAAAAATACAAATGAAAACCTAAAAAGTTTCTGTCAAAAGTAGTCTCGAACATATAACAACTTGTTTTAAAATCAAAAGCTAATTTAAAAAAATGAATAAACTTATTCATAGTCATAATAAAAGGCCGATGATCTACCATAGTACAAGGCTTATTTATTGAAGTACTATTAGGCTCACTAATGGTGGCTGAGTGTTAAAGTTATAGTACAAATTAACCAACGCTGGCAAACCAACAAGTGTAAATACAGAGAGAAGTTATCTGAACAAACATTCTTTAAGAAAGGAAAAAAGTATTCAAAATAACAAAGAAGCAATTCTTTTATTATTATTTTATCACTGGTTACCAACTTCTGCTCATAAATTTATTCATTTTAACATACATATGTCAATGGTTAGAAATATTCTAATTTAAAAATTTCAGCAATGATACACCTATCACACTTCAATAGAAGTCAACAATAAAACTATGACATCACAGTAGCCAACAATGTTACAACTATGACATCACAGTAGACAAAGATGTTACGACTAACAAATCACAGTAGACAACAATGTTACAACTATCACATCATAGTAGACGACAAATTTACAAGTATCACATCTCAATAGATGTCAACAATAAAACTATGACATCACAGTAGACAACAATGTTACAATTATGATATCACAGTAGACAACGATGTTACAACTATCACATCACAGTGGACAACTATGTTACAACTATCACATCACAGTAGACCACAATGATACAACTATCACATCACAGTAGACAATAATGTTACAACTATCACATCACAATAGACAGCAACAATGCTACTATCACATCACAGTAAATATCAATGTTACAACTATCTCATCACAGTAGAGAAAAATAATACAAGTATAACATCACAGAGATTGCAACAATAAAGCTATGACATCACAGTAGATAGCAACAATGCAACTATCACATCACTATAGATTTTAACAGTACGATTTAGTAGATAAAAACTGGTTGAAAATGCTACTTGGAGTGATGGCTTTCCCACAGTCACTTTTAATTTGCAAAAATATTTTGAAAATGCATTATTTACGTAGACGATTGTTTAGTTATATCCAAAACAGAAAATATGAATGTAGTTATTTTTAAAAATTAAACTAATTACATGTAAAGATATCTTTCACTAGAGAAATAGAAGAGAACGACCAACTGTCATTTTTAGATATATCAATAATACAATAAAAACAAGTTTCTTAGCAAATGTCTATAGAAAAACAACTTTCACTGGGCAATACTTACACTACCAATCTATTTGTAGTAAAAAACGAAAAGTAAACGTAATAAAAACACTTTACCATAGAGCATACAAAATCTGTTCAAATAAATTACTTCATTCAGAGGTAAAGAGTAAAAAAAAAAATTTAATAAAAACTGGATACTCACTATGTTTGATTAAGAGGGGTATAAAATCACATCACAATAACCTAAATCAACCTAAGATATACATACCGGAGAAGTTCCAAGTAATTTTAAAACTACCTTATATCGGAGAAAATTCACGTGTAAATAAAAGCAAAGTGAAAGACTTAACAAAAACATCTTACAATTAGGTGTGTCCAAGAGTTATTTTTCTTTCAAAACCTTTATTAAACTTGCAGTTGAAGGATCCGATATCAGACCAAGACAAAATTTGTATAGCGTCATAGTTTAATTGCTCTTGCGAAAAGAGCTATATCGGTTAGACTTCGAGGCACTTAAAAAAACCGAATAAAAGAACACTAACCTGTTTGTGTGTTGAAATTCAATGAAAAACAACCTGAATTTAAGACAAAGGCAACAAAAAACGCAGCGAAAAGATCTTTAGTTGCAGAACATTTAATAAATAATAGAGATTGTGCTGAAAGTATGACATACCCAGGTTTAAAATAATTCATCATTGCGATAGTGTATTTGATCTCGTGACGTTAGAGGCTATTTCCATATTTTTAGAGAAACTATATTTGTTCCAACGAAAAAAAATCGATTACAAAGAGACTTTATATAGTTAAACTATCCATTCTTTTTGGTAGTAGTGTTTTAGTTTGATTATTTCTTACTTTACTGTGATTTTTTATTGCGCTTATTACTTTGTTAGTTTTAACTTTTTATGTTTTCATTTAAAAACTATTCTGATTTATAAATTGTTCTACTGTTAGGTTCTGACGAAAATTAGTAAAACAAGTATAAACTATCACAAAAAAACTTTGTTGAGTGTTTTATATATATGTTATGCATTCAAATAATATAGCTAATAATGTTTGAAATTTAAAAAGTATTAACGTAAACGTAAAACAAAAGAGTTGCATATAAGTTTATTTTTAATGATTAAAGAACAGAAATGTAAAAATTGTAGTTCTAAAGTGTTGCGGAAAAATTCGGTTATGTTAGACTCCATTGTGATGCAGACAACAGTTATAAATATTTGTAGAATTAAAAATTAATTTTAAATATTTAAAAATAATTAATATTGATTCAAAGTTTTACCTTATTTTTAAAAGCTACGACTTGTCAACACTAATTTAAATTTTAGATTCACTTAAGACTTAATTTTTGAGACTACAAGAACGTTTGTTAGCATTTATAAAAAGTCTACATCATTTTAATAATGCGTAAAAGAATTGATTTATTTATAAAACACCTGTGATGGTGATGAGACAGTAGTATCGTTGAAATCTAATATCATGCCATAGTTGTATTGTTGCATCAACTGTGATGTGATAGTTGTATAGTTGCAATCTGTTGTGATGTAATAGTTGTATTGTTGTAGCCTATTGTAGTGTGATAGTTGTATTCATGCAATCGACCGTAATGTAATAGTTGTATCATTGCGGTCTACTAGATGGAATAACTGTATTTTTGCAGTCTACTGTGAGGTGATAGTTGTAATTTTTCAATCTACTTTGACGTAATAGTTGGATTGTTGCGGTCTAATGTGATGTAATAATTGTATTGTTGCAATCTATTGTCTTAAAATAATTGTATCATTGCTATCTATTGTGATGTCATAGGTGTATTCAATAACAAAATTGCAGTTTTTTGTGGATGTTTTTCTAATAGATATTATAGAATATGTGTGTACAATGTCCATGTACACAAGTGGATATCTAATCAAGTTAAAGTGAATTTGCATGTAGTAGAGATTCACAAAGTACTAAAACAATAAAGTTTTTAAGGGAGACATTAATGCTTAAAGAAGAACTTTCTTTTTTTGGAAGTAAATAAATAAACCATCATTTATATTAGTTTTTAAATAACCTTTTTTTCTTGAGAATTTAGTTAACAATTTTTTGATTTTGTTTATAGTGATATTTTGTGTATCGGAAGAAAAATAAATATGCTAATTTTAGCAATGATATATTATTTATATCCGGTAGATATGTGGTTAGTAACATCTTAGTTAAACAATCTTATTTAACTCTATCATAGCTTTTGCTTTATACTTGAAGTAAGTTAGACCAAAGAAAGCCAATAGCTAAAATAAGTACTTCTAAATTAGAAGAAAATAAATATTAATAAGTAGTTTGACTCTTCTTGTTCCCAAATTTGTTGAAATATTTAAAAAATGTAGAAATAAATTATTATCCAAAATATTTGATAGTTTAATAAACCACCTGTTTTAGTTTAGTAGTAAACTATTTATAAATAAGTAATAGTTCATTTAAACTTATTTTTAATAACTTTTGTGTTTTATAATCGTTAAGTCAACTTTCCTTTCATTTTAACAAAATTTCATAAAAAAGTATATTTATAGTATAACTTTATAACATTCTAGTTGTATAACTGTATTAATTAAAGGAACAATAAAAAAAAATAAAGACCGCTATCAGCCGGGATAGGCTATTTGTAATTGTACATAGAGATCAAAAATACATCATAGCTATAATCTTTAAGCACAGTGATTCAATATGTCATTGTTTTTGGTTATAAAGCAATCCTTTTTCTTTTCTTTTCTTTTAGTCTTTTTGAAAGATCTCTATTTAGCGTGGTCATTTGCAAACAATTCTTACTCCTCATTTTTTATAAACAAGCTCTTGAGGTTACGCTTACATACGTCCTTAAAACGTTGTTTTGGACGATCGTGGTTGCGTTTGCCAGTAACAAACTCGACATACGACTAAGATTTGCTCATCACCTATTCTCAGAACATAACCGAGCCACCGAAGCATGCACTGAATGAGGGTCAAGTACATGGTGATAAGACTAGTACGTTTTGACACTAACTCGTCCGGATCGAAGTTTAAAAACACGACGCCGTATTTCTTTTAAGTTCTTTAATTTAAATTAAAAAAGTTATAAACTTTACATGAATGTAAAAAACTTTACAATGAATTTATTTCTCATTTGATGGTGATAAATTGAATGACTTTATATGCAAACTAGATCCAAGTTTTAAAAGAAACAAAAAAAGATATTTATATAATATACACAAACAACTAAGAAGCAAAGAGAATTTGGTCAATAGCTAAGCTCTGACGAGGTATTAACCTCGTTCAGAAATATAGAAAAAGGTAAATATAAACTGTTTATACTTTTCATCGTCAATTTTTATCCTGGAATCAGTCAAAGCCTATAAAGAAAAGCTACTAGCTTTGAAAAACTATATGAAAAGATATAAAAAACACGATATCAAAATAATAACGAATACAACTATATCCGTCATTTACTATCAGCAGCAAGTTTGGATCGAAACATACATTAACAATAGCAGTAACCTGTTTGACATAACCATGGAGAAAGCACAGTGCAGAGACTTAAAATTAGTAGGCTTGTATTTTTGAATGACATTAAAAATAAACTATATAGATCAAAAGTTGGTTTTTAAGAAACGATAGGCTTATATCCATTGATAAAAATATAAGTGTACCATATATAACAAAAGTCAAGAAGAAATTGCACGAATATGCAAACGAAATAGGGGTCAAAATTAAATTAGAAAACCAAGCATTAGAAAGTACTTACATAGATCTCAACCTAAACTCCAGAGTTGGAACATTCCTTCCATACAGAAAACCAAACAGCGAAATCAAATACATTGGTGTAAATTCAAACCACCCCCACACTATCATAAAGCAAACAATAAGTATAAATGAAAAACGACCAAACAATATTTAAGTAATAAAGAATTATTAAATTCTACAAAGTGCATACACAATGAAGCCTTATAAAGAAGTGGATACACAACTAAAAAAGGTAAAAATTAAAAAAAGAGAACGAAAAGTATTTTAATTTAACCCACCATATAACATGGCAGTAAAAAACATAGGTAGAAGTTTCATAAACATAACAAAAAAACATTTTTGCGAAAAGATTAAAATGAAGAAATTCATCAACAAAAGTAGTGTAAGAGTCAACTTCTTCTGTTACATGAACATTGAAACATCATAAAATGTTACAACTCCAAGATACTCCAGACTAAAAAAGATAGAATAGTTTGAAAATGTTCAGTTGCAGAAAAAACACGAATGTCCATTAAAAGATAATGTATGTCATATACGAGGCAAAGTAGAGCTTAACAACGGCTGCAAAGTATATATAGGACTAACATAAAACGAAATCAATAAAAAACAACGTTTAAGATAGACCTAAACAAGAAGAACTATCTAAAATATAAGATCTCAACTGAAGTATATAAGGAAATTCATAAATTAAAAGAAAAAAACCAAGTATATTAAATTCTTTGGAAAATAATCAAACAAAAACGAAAAACCAAAAAAGCTAAATTTATTTTTATTTCACTTGGATTTACGAATTTTATATGCAAATTTTTTGCATGCTGCTAGAAAAAAAATAATTTAAAAAAAGTATAAAATTTGTATACCGAGTACTTAAACAAACAATTCGTTATAACTAAAAAGGACTTTTTTTGTTTAAAACTATAATTCATCTATATAAACTAATAAAAGATTTACAGTTTTTTGCATTCTTTGAAAACTTGTAGATGAAATTAACTTTATTAGAAAATTTTCATCGTTTGCAAGTAAGTTCTTTTCGATATCATCGCCACAAAATCAAGCTAACATTTTTATTTCAATAGAAAGAATTTAAAACCACAGTTAAATATTTTTAGTCATATTTAAACACACAAACTTTTCCATATTCTTTTGTTTTTATATTCTTGTAAAATTCAGAATAAACATTTTTGTAACGCCAATTATTACTATATAAATTTGGAACAACTTTAAAGTAATCTCAATAAGCTATTTTTTTCTCAATCAATAGTTCAGAAAGTCATTTAAACTGGCCATATTTTAAGTTGTAGTTTTTGTCAAATACGACTTTGTGATAGTAATATTAAACAGCAACATCTTTAGAATGTCTTGTTTTATAAAGTAAGAAAACATAATTGTATTTGTGCACAAATATTAATCTTATAAAAAGATTAATCTCAAACACTTTTGAAGTATATTTTACTAATTGGTAAAAACGGTTATAAAAAAAGTTTAGTTTTTGATATTTTTTAATTCCTGAATATTAGTTTTATTTTTGGACTTATTACTTAAGGTTTTATTTTTATTAATACTTTTATAAGTCTTATTTCTTAGTATATTACAAAATTGGAAAAATTCGAACTTTTTAGTTTGAGTTTTCATTATGTAAATAATAATATATTTATTGAAATCGTTAAATTATTTTAACTGAGTAACTTTTAAGTATCATATCCATTGATAATTAAAAAAAAAAAAACCTTTGAAAAATACTTTATTTAGGAAAGGTCTATTTATTAACCTCGGTTAAAATTTTTTATATAATTTCAGATGTTATATAGCTTTAAAAACTTTTATGATTTAAATTAAAAAGTACAAAATTAAAGTTTTTAAACATATCAATCTATAAATCTTGTGTTTGTTTACACTATAAAAACTGTTTATTAGCCTTTTATTTATGAACTAAATCACAATAAAAAATATCTAAAACAAGCTAATTTAAAGCTCAACCACATAAAAAAGTATTATAGTCTGTAGTTTTCTTTCGTATAGAATATAAACGACTAATATTAGTCATATATTCGGAATAGGTCTTAAAAATATTTTTGCACGTTTTTATGCACGAAGTAATTTATTAGTTGTTCAGTTAGTATTTAATAAAAGTAAATAATATTTATTTCAAGTATTTCGCATGTTACGTCACTATTGTTGTTTCAATGCAGCACGTAAGTAGATTAGCCTCTATTTAGGAAATTTAAAATAAATTTTTTAGAAAAGGTTTCATTTAAAAAGCAAACTTCGTCAAAATAAGATAGTAAGAATAAAAGTATTTTTAGACTGCGGCATCGTTTTAGTTTTAAAAAGTATTTTCTGTAAAAAAAAACAAAAACATCTAATATAATTAAAATTCAAAATGCATTAAAATTAAGTTAATTTTTTAAACGTAAATTAAAAAACAGAAATAAAAAGTAATTAAATATTTTTTAGATATGTATGACAAGTATCAACCATTTAAAGTATATGATTTAGCATTTTTTTTTGTAAACTATTTAGTTGTAACAAAATAATTAAAACATCTTTCATTATTACAATTTTATTAATGCTCTTTTTACTACATAAACTTTTATTTTTTTGAAAAGACAGTTGATAGATGTCTTTATTAGTTTAGAAAACTATTTTATAAAAAAAAATAAAAAAATTCTCACTAAAAGTTACGTGATAAGCAATCAATACTTTTGTTTTTTAACTACTTTAGCTCTTTTGCAAGTGAAAATACTTATAATTTCCTTCAAGTATTAGTTATTGTTTATATCGAGTGATTAAAGCTTTTTTATAGTTTACTTATTTTTTAATTCTGTTCAATTATGTCCTTATCGTTTAATAAACCACAAATTTAACTTCATCTTATCAAGTTAAGGCAAATATGACTTAATTATTACAAAAATAATTTAGAAGTTTAATTTTGCTTTTTAAGTTATATAATTAAAGTCATTGCTAATTTGTTTGATAAAGTTAAAAAATTTCAGTACAGTAGGAAAATAATTAATGTACGCATATTGAAGCCTAGAAAAAGTATTTTTCTCAAGTACAAATTGTAATTTACACATTTGAGACAGATTTTAATTTTTTTAATATTTTAAAAACCTGCAAAAACGATCTCTTTGCAAAACTAAAGAGTTTACACTAGTAATGATAACTTTTGGTATGTTGTATTTTAAACAATAATAGATAAAATAAAACAGCAACGATAAATTAGGATTAAAATAATGTTTAATAGTATTCTGTTAACAAATATCAAAGTTTAATAATAGATTTGCATATTACAACAATCATTATTAAACTTGAGTAGATTGAATTAAATATAAACTTTTTGTATTTATCTATAACCAGTAGTTTTTAATAAAATTCAATAAATTTTAAAATTAGAAAGTCTAACTTTAAAACACATTATGATTTTTAAACACATTATGATATTTTGTATTTACTACTTAATTTAAAGTTCTTTTTATTTGTTTTTGTTTTTTCATTTATTTTTTCAGCAGTATAATAAATACTCTGAATAATGTTAAAAATTTTTCTAATATGAAAGTTTTAATTGAGTTTTTTTCTGAGAAGAAATTGACTAACAGAGTTTATTTAGTCTCACTATTTATCTAGAATTTTTTATACATATAAAGTTTTGTAAAAGAAAGAAAAAGAAAAAAGTAACATGTAATTTCAAAAAATAAAAAAATAATATTTATGAAATTAACCTTTTTTAATATACAGCGTTCAGAGGTAGTTTTAGTTTTATACCTATACTTTTCAAAAATTAGATATTCTATTTTTAATATTTGTGCTTTCGCGATCTAGTTATACTCATTATTTAATATGTAACATCTAACACTTATTAAAAAGTGTGGTGTCTGTTAAACTTCACAAATTTTGTTTTTAATTATTCTTTATTTTTTTTAATTATGTTTACTGACAACCGAATTAAGAGTCCATAAGTAATACATAATAACTAGAAATTTTTAAACTATTTCATTTTTACCGAGCTGCTTAAATTTTATCAGGCTTAAATTTTTATCTTAAATTTGAATAGTTTGTTCACAATTGCTTTAGACCTTTTACCTAATTAGAAGGCTGTTTCACATATGGTCAATACTTTTTGCAGTAAACGTTGAAAACTATTATTACATAATATGGAAAGAAAAGAGAGGCATGTTATTTGATCTGATAGAAATAATTGTACAAAATGTACACTTTTGTTTTTTATTAAATAAATTTGCTAAATTAACTTTTGTTTTAAAACATTAAAAAAAAAAAGTTTACTAAACTATAAACAATAAAAGGATTTTTAGACAAAGTTTTAGCTTATTCCAAAAAAGTATTTGAAAAAAAAGATTTAAAATTTTTTTGAAAAATAAATTAGAAAACATATAAATATATATAAAATATTAAATACAAAAGCAGCTAAAAGAAAAATTCTGTAGGATACCAGTCAAGTTTAAAATATATAAAATAAAAGCGTGTATTTTTAATAAGTTATGTATTTGTTAATTTTTTAATATTAGTTTTCTTAAATAAAAATAAAACAAATCTAAGCTAAAGACTTTAAAACTTCTGAAAATTATCATGATATTATAAAACAGGACAACTTGTTGTAAGAATTTAATTTGTAAAATTTCTTTTCTTTTCTAAAAACAGCAATATCAAATTTTTCCTGACTGCAATAACGATTTTTATAAAATACTGAAATATTTACATGCATATCCATCATTTTTAGTGTACTCGTTTGTAGAACTAAATAAAGACAACCTGTATCAAATAATGTTTAAAATATATTTTAAAACGTTTTAAACCAAAACAGCATTCGTAGCAAAAACAAGCTAAGTGTAATGTAACGACTTTATAAGTAAATATGTTAAACAAAGCTTTTATCTTAATATAACTGATAAAAATTTATTTCTAAATAAAAATGTGCTGCTAACTCATACCAATAAAGTAATTTATTCTTATTTTTCACTAACATATTTGATCTATAAATTATTTCGAACAAATATTTAGTAGATATAAAACAAACTCTGTGAGTTGATTTCTACAAACAAAACTACCATTTTAAATTCTTTTGTATATGAACTATTACTACATTTTAACTAGAAATATTGATATTACAGCTAAAAAACTTAATTTTTATTCTAAGATATCAATAAGTAGAACTTTATGGTAAGTAGCAAATATAAGTTATCTAAATAATTTTTATAAAAAGTCATTTCAAACTAGATTTCGACAAAATTGTTTAGTTTTGTAATGATATGAATTAGATTAAAAAAAATATTTGAATTTTTTTAAATTTTATTAATATTTAAGAAATACTTATTATATTGCAAAATATGTTTGATAATTATTATTTTTCAAAATAATTATAATAACTGAATTTAATGTTTTTTATTTATATCAAATTAGTTTTTTTTTATAGCTATTATAAGAAAGTATGAAAAGTATATTTCATTTTAAACAGCTGTGAAAGCTTTATGACGACATGATAATCAAAGCATAAACAAAAATTAAATGAAAATTGTTTTGATTTTTTTTTTAAGATTTGTTAACTAATATATTTTAAGTTTAGGTTAAAAAGCAATGTTGTATTAAAGAGAAATTATTATTTTTTCTATTGCTATATTTGATTCTATAAAAAAAGAAAGATGTTAATTTTTTTAACCTTTTAAATAAGATTTAGAAAATTAAAGACAAATTTAAAACTTTTGAAATTGTTGAATATATTCAAGTTTTAAAAAACTGTAAAATTGATAAGAAAAATTTACTTTTATTTAAAAGGAGTGTACAAAAAAGTTTTGACTTTAAGTAAAATTTCTTTAAAAGAATGGTATTTTTAATATTATTATTATAGGTTTTATTATCTAATAAAGAAATGATTCCTAGTGCAAAGTATTCAGTTTTGTATGAAAATCGTTGTTGCAATCAAGATGAGTTTGATATTGTTGTTTTTGAAGAAAAGAAAAAGCTAACAAATAGAGTTGTTACAATAAGCTGTTCTGATTTTAAACTTTCTGTTGAACGCAGTTTAATACCACTACAAACACAATTTGATAAAACTGTTTTAATTGGTTCTGAAGTATACATCTTTGATAGAGACATCAAGAAAGGAGTTTACACAAATACCTTCAAAATGTATTCTAAAACGACCAATGTTTGTGAAGAACTGAAGTTCAAGGAAAGTCATCTAAAATATTTTAGTGTTTGTTCATTTATGAGTTCTGTTTATGTTATTGGTGGTTATCTTGATAATTATCAGTGGTTATCTTTCTATTCAAACAATTGTTATAAATATGATAAATTAAAAAAAAATTGGTGTGAAATAGCAAACTTGAATGTTAAAAAATCCTATACATCTTGTTCAGTTTTTGAAGGCAAAATTGTGGTTACAGGAGGATATAATAATAGTGCGTATTTAAAATCAGTAGAAGCATTTGATCACCATGAAAACAAATGGAATATTTTACCTGACATGATTGAACGTAGGTACAAACATTTTTCAGTTACAATTGGTAACAAATTGTTTGTGATAGGTGGAGATGAAAAAGTTTCTTCTGAGGTTTACGATAGTGTTTCAAGAAAGTTTACTATGTTAAGTTTCAAACTACCGTGTAGATCGACTATATGTAAAATGGTGAGTTTCAATAACAAAATGGCAGTTTTTTGTGGATGTTTTTATATTAGTTATTACAGAATATGTGTGTATAATGTCAATGTACACAAGTGGATATTTGATCAAGTTATAACTAAAGAGAATTTGCATGTAGTAGAGCTTCACAAAATACCAAAACAATAAAGTTTTAAGAGAGAAATTAATGCTTAAAGTACAATTATCTTTTTTTTGGAAGTATCTAAAAGGACATTCATTTACTGAGATTTTTATAAACTTTTTTGTTGAGATTTTAGTTATCAATTGTTTTTTTATTTTTGTTTATATTGATATTCTGTATATAGCAAAAAAAATAAATATGCACATTTTAGCAATAAATTTATTATTTATATTTAGTTGATATAAAGTTATTAACTTCTTAAAAAAACAATCTTATTTAACTTTACCATACCTTTTGCTTTATACATAAAGTAAGTTAAACCAAAGAGAGCCAATAGGTAAATTAAATACTACAAAGTTAGAAGAAAGTAAATATTAGAAAGTAGATTGACTTTTTTATTCTTAAATTTGTTGATTTATTAAAAAATATTTGAAATAAGTCACTATCCTAAATATATAATAGTTTAAATTATCTTTGGAAACTTTAATAATAAGTTATTTATAAATGTGTATCAGTTAAACTCGTTATTAATAACTTTTGTGTTATATGATTTTTAAGTCATCTTTCAGTTTATTTTAACAAAATTAATAAAAAGTTAGTTAAAAATATAACTTAATAACACTTAGGTTTTGTTACTGTATCAGTTATAATAACAACAAAAAATCGAAAGTCCGCTAACAGCTGGGATCGGATATGTGTTATTGTACATAAAGAATAAATTTTAACTCATAACTATAATTTCAAAGCATAGTGATGCAATATTTAAAAATATTTGGTTTCTTTAAGCAATCCTTTTTTTTTTTGTTATTCAAGTCTTTTTGAACAGTAGATCTTCATTTAGCGCCGTCATTTGCAAACAACTGCCACTCATCATTTTTATACTCAAGCTCTTGAGGTTGCGCTTGCATACGTTCTTAAAACGTGGTTTTGGACGATCGCAGTTGCGTTTTACCAATAACAAACTCGACAAACGACTAAGATTTGGTCATCACCCATTCTCTGAACATAACCGAGCCACCGAAACATGCAGTGAATAAGGGTAAAGTACATGGTTATAAGACTAGTACGTTTTTACGATTCGTTTATGATCAAAGTTTATATACACGACGCTTTAGTTCTTTTAGATTCTTTAATTTATAATAGAAAATTTATTACAACGTGTAAAAACTTTGTAATGAATTTTATTTCTTTTTAGAAGGTGAAAAGTTAAAAGATTTCATATGTAAACTAGAACAATGCTTTAAAATAAGTAAAAAAAGATTTATGCAATATATTAAAACAACTGAGAAGCAAATAAATTCAATCAATCGATAAGCTCTGACGAGGTTTTAACCTGGTTCAGAAGTGTAGAAAAAGGAAAATATAAACTGCTTAAATTTGACATCGCCTAACTTTATCCTAGCATCAGTTAAAGCCTATTTAGAAAAGCATTAACCTTTTGAATATTATATGAAACGATAGAAAACCACGATATAAAAATAACAATAAGTGCAACAAAATCCGTACTTAACCATCAGCAGCAATTTTGGATCAAAACAAACAATAAAAACAGTAATAACCTATTTGACATAACCATAGGGGAAAAGCACGGTGCTGAGATTTGAGAATTAGTAGGTTTTAACATATTAAATGGTATAAAAAGTAAACTGAATAAAATAAAAGTCGGTATTCTTAGGTGCGATGGGCTTACAGCGATAAATAAAAATACAAGTGAACAAGATATCAAAAAAGTCAAATGAAAATGCACGAATATGCAAACAAAATAGGTATCAAAATTTAATAAGAAAACATACGGAATTAGTTACCTAGATCTTAACCTAAATTCCAGAATTGAACCATTCCACCCATACAGAAAGTCAAACAACGAAATCAAGTCTATTGATGAAAATTCAAACCACCCTCACACTATTATAAATAAAAAGAAATTAACCAAAGATATGAAACTCTTTTGAAAATAATCAAACAAATTTGAAAAACCAGACAAGGAAAAGACATCTGCAAACTATGTTTAACAGAAGCCCTAGCTATTCTAGGGTAGAAAAGAAATTGTATTAACAGAAGTAACGAACTCATGAACACATGTTTACATCAAGCAAAATACCTACTAAAAAGCGGGAAAAACAAAAGTAAAGTGCTCTTTATAATTTAATAGATTTTGTACTTGTTTTTAAGTTTTTTTACTGAACATTTCTTTTTATTTTATTTATAAAAAATGACTTCCGTCAAAGTTTTATGTTATTTTTTAAATGCATAATTTAAGTTTTTATGCTCTAACTTTTAACCGTGAACTTTGGTTATGTAATCTGCTAATCTTTTTTGCTTATACAAAATACAAAAAGCTAGTTATTTAACTTTGTATAAAAATAATCAACATGATTCATTAGCTTTTATCATATATATATATATATAGCCATACGTAGTGATTTTGCAAGTTTATTTTGACTGATTAGCACTGGTAGCAATACCACTGCAAAACTGTAGATTTAAAATAAACTTAGAATCACTAAATCTTTTATCTGATTTTCTCTTTAATTTACTAAATCGAGCTTAGTAATATTAGCTTAATCTAAAGTTAATGAATTAAATTAGATCTAAAAATCAGATTAAAACATGATTTAAGTATCGAAAACAAATTACTTTATACAAGCGACTTCAAGCTCAATATAAACTTATTTTGTATTAAAAAAGTTTATATTTTGTTCTAATTATTTAAACTAAACTAATTACTATCTATTTTTTATAAAACAGGTCAGATTTAAACTATTAACATTAACTTTAAGCTATTTAGTTTTTTTTAGTTTATTTGTCATAAAGTTTTAAGCATAAGCTAAGGTAACATTAATGAGAGTGTTTTACCACAAAGTTAATTACTATTTAATAACTAGATATGAATCAAAAACAAATTCTAATACAATCATTTTATTTATGTTCAAAATAACATAAAATATTAATTATAATAATAAACAAAGGAAACGTATACTTTCTCCATTATTGACATTTAAAAACATATTACAAAACTTACATAAATGGATATTTTTTATAGATTTCCATAAAAAACTGAATATTACTTAAAATATTTATCTAATTGTTTCCATTCTAATCTTTTGGTAGTTTATGAATATCTGCTCCACACGAATTATTTTCCAAAATAACTTAATTTTTGATCAATATGTATTCATCAACATTGTAGACATATACTTTGGTAGAAGTATAAGACAAACATTCACAAAAAAATACAATGTTGCTATTAAAACTAACCGTTTTACATTGAATATAATTATACGGATAACACGGTAGCTTAAGACTAGACATAGTAAACTTTATTGATACACTGTTACAAGCTTCAGACCATAATTTCTCATCTCCCCCTATCACAAATAACTTGTTACCAGTTGTAACTGAAGAGTGACCACGCCTATGTTGATTCATGTCAGGTAAAGTTTTCCATTTATTTTCGTGATGATCAAATGATTCTACGGAATCTAACCACTTTGTTAATCCACTTCCTCCAGTAACAACGATTTTGCCCTCAAAAACTGAACAGCATGTTTTGAATCTTTCTTCATTTAAGCTTGCTATTCGTTGCCAACTATTATTTATTTTGTCAAACTTGTAACATTCGTTCTTACATTCTGTCCAACTAAGTAATCCACCAATAACATAAACAGAATTCATGAATGAACAAACACTAAAATATTTAAAGTTTTTATTTAATGATTTTAGCCTACAGATATTTGTATTCTCAGAATACACCTCAAATGTGTTTTCATAGCCTATACTAATAAGGTAAATATCAGAGCCAATTACAGTAGTTTTCCTTAAATGCTTTTGTGGTACAACTAAGCTACACTCGACGGAAATTTTGAAATTAGGACAACTTATTGTATAAGTTTTATTTGTAAATTTACTTCTTCTTCTTTTTCCAAAAACAACAATTTCAAATTCATCCTGAATGCAATAACGATTTTCATACAAAACTGAAGAATTTACACTAGGATACATCACTTTTGACATGTTAGTCAGTAAAATAAACAGAAAAACCTGTTATAAATAATATTTTACACAATTTAAACAGTTTTACAAATAATTTTAACATAGTTAAAGCATATATAAAAAAAGAATTTTTTTTCAGCTATTTTTACCAAGTTATAAAAATAATTTCATAAATAAGTAAATGTCATTATTATTGTCTTTGTAAATTTATCTTTAAGTTATTTTTAAATAAAAGCATGATACTTTTTTGTAAAAGACAAACAATTTCTTTGTACATTTTGAAAACTTTTTAGCTCTGCTAGTACGTTTTAAATAAATGTAATTTGATTGAAAAAGATTAAATAAGTAAAGTACAACTTCTTTGATTTATTTAAAATACTTCTAATATGATGAAAAAGCACGTCATTTTAAGGTGTTATTATAGTTTGTTACAGTTAAAATAGCATAAAATATGTTAAACTTTTAAAAACTATTTAGTCTATACATAAACAATTATGTATAATATATTTACAAACCAAATTCTTTATGAAGTTAATTTTTAACATTTTGAAAATTTATATCTTATTTTTTGAATTGAAATCTTTTATTAATAAGAATTTAGTTCAAGAATATGTTTAATAGTTATCAAAGTTTTTGATCTTTATAACAAAATTAAATAAACTTTTAAAGTAATTTACCATATATTAACCAGTTTATATTATACCTTTTAAACTTATTTTTGTTCTTTTGCAATAACTTGGTGAAAAACAATAAATACTAGTATTTTTAAATTTTTTAGCTCTTTTGTAATTTTAATTGCTTTTAGTTTGTAACTTACATATTAGTTACCTAAAATTTACTAATCTTATTAAAGGCTGCCGATTGCCGAAACCTGAGCTAAAGCAATACAACTATAAAACTTTTAAGGAAGTTTTCTATTTTTTCTGTTTAGATGTCGAATAAACGTTTGTTAATTTAGTAAAAAGTATAAATTACCAACTTGTCATTAGAATGGTTTAATTTTCATGTTTCGCTTTGTACAATTTAATCCTTAATTTGTAAGATTTCTTTCATTAAGAAGTAAAATGTGTGAGTATAAATTTCTTTTACCTATCGACCGATTAGGAAATGTTACTTATGTTACGCGAACCTGGATATTAACTGACTTAACGCGTTATAACACTATCAGTGACGGTAACTTAAATGTTTAGAATTGACTTAGCTGAGTTATTCAGCTTAGTCAATTTATGAAACGCGAATTAAACTTAGACTATCATTTAAACTTAGTCTAATTAAGTAGTAAGATTGTTAGAATGCTCAAACTAATAGTATATAAAGAAATCAAGTCTCTGAACATAAAGTTGTATTATAATGAATAGAAATAGGACTTAAAAAAATGTAGCAAACTGTACAAATAAGCTACTTTAATTCAAAAGGTGATTTGAATAAATTTCTATATACATTTTACTTTGAATTAAAAAGTAAAAAAAAGACGTAAATTAAATAAAACAGAATGTATGCTTTATTATAAAAATATCTTTACACATTTTTATTTGTTAATTTTTGTCTCATTAGTAGGCAACATTTTATTTTCACTTTTTTACAACTTATTTCCCTCACATTTAAAGTTATTAGTTAAAAATATCCATCAATTATTTTAAAGTGAAACATGGTGTGCGTGTTGTGTTGGTATACTGACAATTTCTTGTTTGACAAAAACTGCATCTAATATTAAACATAAAGAAACTTCAAGTCTCTATAGAAAGAAATAGAAAAAATACTTTTACAAAATGTAACACTAAAAAGCTTCTTTTAATTTTGCTAATTGACAAGTTGATTGACGCATAATAGAATAAAGTTTTTTGATTTTATTCAAGTCAATTTTAAAATTTAACTAGCTTTGGCTTTTTGTACAACATAAAGGCTAAATAGGACATTTTATAATTTTCATATAGTTTTTAATTGATTTCCTAAACTAATCTTTTCTTCCTACAATAAAGTTATTTTATAATATTTAAGTATACAATTTATTTTGGGGAATTAGTACTAAAAATTACAATAACAAACAGCTTTGGCTGGCACTTTGTTTTTAAACTGGAAATTTGACAAGTATGAAAAAAAAATCAAATGCCATGTATAATAAACATTTTTTGTTAATTGTTAAAAAAATAAACTTTAACTAGTTGTTAACTAAGTTTTAGTTATAATTATTATGAAATAAAATTCCTTTTTTTAATATATTTGTATCTAGTATAGCTTGGAGTAACAGATTAGGTATACTACTATAATATTTTCACTAAATGAAGTTCAGTTTTAGTTCAAAATCTGTCACATACACCTCAAACTATTTTATAATTCATTTATAATCAAAAAATTTTAGTATTTCCTTCATTACCAAATATTTCTGTTGTCAGTTTACAACCATTTCTGTATTTGTGTTTTTACCTACTTTACTAAAAACTATAATCTTATTTTTCTGAATAAAAGTAGTATAGTGATAAAAAACATTGCAAACAAATCTATTTATGAATAATGGTAGTTTTTTTAGTATATAACATTATAATATGTATTTCAGCTTTTTTTAAAGATTTCTGCTCCAATGCTCCAACCCACACAACGCCTCTGGTTGGTATATGAAACTAGTTCCTTTGAAAATATACTAAAAATTTTCCAAAATGTCCATTTTATTATTTTCAACCGAAATTTAGTTAATCTGAATGTCAAATATGGTAACGTTAATAAAATAAGTAGTGACAGTCAGATAACATCTTTTGTCAGACAGTACTTTTTTAGTGTTTCAGACAGTCGCTAATAATATTCAATTTAATAATTTTAGTTTATTAATATATAAACATTAGTAGATGTTAGTTTGAAAAAAAGTAAATGAAATTAATTGCAGGGAGATACTTTTATTTAATTATTAAATACTTTTAGAAATTTTAAACTTATTAGATCATGATTTAACTTTTATAAAAATATGTAGATTAGATTTTATAAAACTAAATGTTAATTAATGTGCTTTTGGTATTAAACTATGTTTAGACATAGACTTGTGAATTACTTTCATGCCTTTTTTAGAAATTTACTTTAAAATTTTTACAAATTTTTGACATTCATTTTTCTTTAAATTAAAAAGTAAAAATCAAAAAGGTACATCAAATAAAATATAACATATAATTTATTAAGAAGATATTTTCACTAGTTTTTACTTGTTAATTTTTATCGTTTTGCTAGGCAACATTTTATTTTTATACAACTTATTTCCCTCACATCACAAGAATTATTTAAAAATATCCATCAATTAATTTAAAGTGAATCATGATGTGCGTGTTGTTTTAGTATACTGACAATTTCCTGTTTGACACATACTGTATGATATATATTTAATATTAAATATATAAAAATTCCAATTCTCTGTTCCAAAGAAAATCATTGAAATAGTACTTTTACAAAATGTAGCACGAAAAACCTTTTTTGATTTTGAATAATTTGCAAGTTAACTCACGCATATTAGAACAAAGTTACATTAATTTTTTTAGGTCAATTTTAAAATCTAGCTTGCTTGGAATTTTTGTACAACTTGAAGGATAGAAAGGACACTTTATAAATCTCCTGTCGTTTATAATTAATATATTAAACTTATTTCACTTCTGTGTATAATATCACTTTTTATAATACTCTTTTAAATATTCAAGTATACAATTTATTTTTGTGGAAATAGTACTACAAATTACAATTACAAATAAATTAGGCTGGCACTTTATTTTAAAAGTAAAAAAATTGATAACTATTAAACAAAATTTATAAACACCAAGTTTTATAAAATGTTTTTGATTAATTGTTAACTTAACTTTTACTACATAATAACAAGTTAAAAAACTAACAAGAAGTTTTTGTTATAATATTTTTGAAATAAAAGTATGGATTAGCAGAATGCCTGTTTTTAAATATTTTTGTATTTAGGATATCTTAGAGTATCAGATTAAGTATAAAACTTAAATATTTTTATAAAATGAAGTTTAGTTTTAGTTTTAAATCTTAGACGTCAAACACCCCTTATTCATTGCATACTGCAACGTTTTTATTATTTTCTCTTTTTTTTATATTTCTCCTGTCAGTTTACAACCGTTTCTGCATTTGTTTTCTACCTACTCTACTTAAAACTATACACTTATTTTACTAAATAAAAGTATTATACTAAAAAATACTTTCAAAACAATTTATTTAAAAAATAATAGTTTTTTTTAGAATATAACATTATAATATGTATTTCAGATTTTTTTTAGAGATTTTCGCTCCAATACTTTAACCCACACTATGCCCTTGGTTGGTGTATAAAACTAGTTCCTTTGAAAATATACTAAAAAAAGCCATAATGTCCAATTTGTATTTTTAAAAACATTAGTTTAGTTCGTTTAAGATTTTAAGATGGTAAGTTACGGATAAAAGTATTGATATTTAGATAACACCTTTAGTCAGAGAGTCATTATTATATTTTTTAAACTAATTAGCTTAGTATATACATAATTTTAAATAGCTAATAATAATCTAGTGAATAATTTAAGTGTGTTTAGCTATTAGCATTAGTATATTTTAGTTTGAAAATTAGAAATAAATCTTATTAATGGAAAGGAAATATTTTTATTAATTTTTTAAATGCTGTTTAAAACTTTTTTTACTTTTTAGCTACATGATTTAACTAAAAAAAACTGTAGTGTAGATTCTATAAACCTAAAGTTCAATTAATATGTTTTTGGTATTAAACTAAGATCAAACTTATACTTGTAAACTTATTTGATGCTTTTCTTAGAATTTTACTTAAAAAATTTACTACTTTTCTGAATCCATTTTTATTTAACATTAAAAGTACCAAAGTAAAAAAGAGATGTAAATTAAAAAAATATGCTTTGATAAAATATATCTTTACAAGTTTATATATGATTTTATATCTAACAGCTAGTAGATAACATTTTATTTTCATAAGATTTTATACAACTTGTCTTCACATTTACAAGTGTTAATTAAAAATGTCCACTAATAATCCACGAATTAGTCAAACATGCTTAGTGTGTTATGTTGGTTTACTGATAATTCCCATCCACGATCATTTCTCATCCTATCAAATTCTACTCGCGCGAAATTCCTATTCATGATTTTTTTTTGTTTAATTCAATTATTTCTTCAGGTTTTTTTTATTTATGATTTTTTTTTATTTAGTTTTTACTATCGCTATTATCCCTAACCCTTACCCTATCAGTAAGCGGTTGTCGGATTTGACTAGATGGGATTTAATCGTAAGAGGAAAATGATAGCGGGTTGAAAATGAGTGGTTCCCATTATGCTATTTTATTAGAAACTATGTACTCAGTTATGCTATGGCTTCCTAATCTTAAGTTTTAGTTCATATAGTATTGAAAAGTTAAATGCAAAAAGCAAAGAATTTCGTACTGATAGATTTGTGAACCAAATAATTCTAGCATAAAATGCAAACACGTTCAGTAGCATAGTTGTAAAGTTTCAGTCAATAAAAAGCCACAAACTAGTCTATTACAAATTTTCAAGTTAATACAAACATAATTTTATTTAGTGTGCATCTTGGAAATGTGCTCACTATCATAATTGCAATAATTACCTTAAGTATAAAGTTAATTTTGATTTAAGAAAAAATTTAAATTATATTTAATCTTTGAAGATAAAAAAGGTTTTTTTAAGAATTAAAAAAAAAAAAAATTATTAAGCACACTGTTTACTATGATAACCTTTTTCACTACTTGTTATAAGATTTAAGAATATCTGGTAAAACAAGTTTTTAAAAACTTTTAGTTTAAAGTATTCTTGAACGTCAAAAAATAACGAGGGAGTAAAAAAAAAATAAATATTTTCCCTAAATACAGCACATTTTGGCTTTATTTAAACTTTTTTTGATTGGTTATGCTTGAACAACAATTTTTAATTAGGCTTTAAGCATTTTCTAAAATAGTTCCTCTAGATACATTATTTCCTTTGAATACATTACCTTTAGCTTCATTTAAGATTATTTCCAATAGTTATGCTAAAAAATTGATCTGAATATCTTTATTTAAGCTTTTTCTAAAACATTCCTCTAAATATTTTAACTTTTTTCCTCTGATACAACACCTTTTAGCTTTTTTTTCAACATTATTTACAAAATTCATGATAAATAACAACATCCTTAAAGTTTTAAGCATTTTCTAAAGTATTTACTCTAAAAATACTTACAATTTTCCATTGAATACATTACTCTTCTTTAGCCTTATTTATACCTGTTTATAGTAGTTATGCTTGAATAATAATATTTTTTTTAAGTTCTAAGCATCTTATAAAAATCCCTTACATAAATTTACTATTACCCTTTAAATACCTCCTTCAACCTTAATATAAGATTTTTTTTCATTAGTAATAATGGATATCAATATCTACTTAAGCTTTAAGCGCTTTATAAAAAATCAAGCAGGCATTACTTTGGTAAAAGATGATAAAAAAACTGTTGAATAACTAATTACTTTATAGTGTTTTAATTTTAAATTAGTAATAACAAACTAGAAATTTTAAAACAAATATTTTGGAATAAAATTGTATTTAATCATGTGCTATTTAACACTATAACTTGTAGCTAAGAGAGCTAAAGTAACATCTTAGGATGTTCAACTTAAAAGGTATTGTAACTTAACTTAAGTTTAGTTTCTCGATAAGCTGTTATAATGTATCTAGTTAACATTATACTGTAACTAAATTGCTACTTTTATCAGAAATAATTTCATATTTAAACTACACTTTAGCACTAGATATTCAAAAGCTTTAGTTGTAACGTACAGAGCTAGGAATAAGAGGTTAGGATTATAAAATGCTAAAACCTAATCAAGTATAATTAATAAAAAACATGTTAGTTAAATTTCTAATATTATACATAATAATTCCAAATTCCTCCTAAAAAATGATGGTTTTAAATTTCATTTAAACTAATAAGTACAATGTTATATTAAAATGTTTATTTTAATTACTAAATTTTAACTACACTAAATTGCTTGTAAAAATAAACCTAACTATAAGAAAACTTTTGATAACTTTACAACATAGCAATTAAAAACTTAGCTATAGCAAATTCCCATACTTTTATACTGCTTTATAATGTTTTAGTTATAAATTTTGATTTTGATATTTTTATTAACTAACTGTGACTTTGGTCATTAAAAAAAAATATTAGTACGGTTTCAACTTTGAACTTTCTACGAATACTTATTTTTATTTACTACTTATATTTTTGAGTCATTTCATAAGTTATAATTAGATTACTCAATTTTAACTTTATAAATCTTTTTTTTATTATTTGTTCAGTAGGATTGCCACATACTTAAAACAACTCAAAATGTTTTAAATCTCATTAAAATCTCAGGAATACTCAGGATAAATCAAATTGACTCAGTGTGTTATGACCTTTTTTAAAACTCCGAATCACAGTTTACAGTCGCTAGTTACAGTTGTTGGTCAATTAAAAAATTATACTTATAGAGTTGCAGCCCTGATTTAGCCTCAGTCTACTTTAATTTCATCTGACATATCATCGAAATTCAAAACAGGATTAATTTATTGTTTTACACAACTTAAATAATGTCTAGAAAAGATTTAAAGCGTATATCAAACTTTATGAGGAAAACAAAAATAAAAATAGCTGATGTTGAAAAAAGTAAATTACAAGTACTACATTTAACTAAGCACCCCAGCAAACCTGAATATGAACTTGAAATTTGTAGTTTTGTTAAAAAATGTGTTCGGAAAACAGAAGAGAAGTTAATAGTGGTGAATGCTTTTAGAAATACAGCAGCAAGCAAGGAATATTTGATCATCTAGGTTTGTTAAGTTAAATTCAAGTCGTTAAATAATTAAATTATATAAGTTGTTAAAGTTTAAGAAAAAGTTATTTGTATTTTTAAAACAAAAATATAGGCAGAAAATAAAGTTAGTTGATGTTGTCAAACCAAATTTTTTAAATTAGTTAAAAAAACCAAAATTTTAAAACTAAGAAAATGGTAAATAAGTTTTTTTTTTAAATTTTAGATACAAACATTTGAAGTCGAAATTAATTTAAACAACATACAAAAGACATTCTGTGAGTGCGATATTTCACGTTATTTTCATCAATGGATACACAGCAATAAGTAAAATATAATTTTAACTTACATTCTAACAAAAGTTATTACCTTAATTAAGTATTAATTATATAAAAAATAAAATACACAACACATTTAAAAAAACTAATAATAGAAGCTGATAAAATACAAACAAATAAACACAAAAAAGATCATTATGTAAATAAAAGCAACACTTGAGTCAAACTATTTTTGCCTACCAACGATAGATTTTCTATTTAAAACACATACAGCTTCAATTTTGACAAACACGTTACAACAACTTTTATTTTTCATAAATCTCTTCAAATTTGCAATTTTAGCATAACTTTAATTGTTCACAAAATAATTTGTAATTTTAGGTCTTTTCATTGCATTCATGTTTTTATTTAAATTCTTTTATTTATCGTTTTCTTAATCTGCAAATTTCATTGGTTAATAATACAGTATGTATATGTTCTTTGACCTTTTTTTTTGAGCTGTCTCTACTTGTAAGAGCGGTATAGCTGTTGTCGCAATAGCATCTGAACTGGTAGATCACAATGATTTTTTTTCAATTTGGGTATCTGGTCCTTGCCTTTAGCTGTCAACATAGGACTTGAGGTAAAAACTACAATGGGTCTTGCAGCTGCAAAATGAAAAAAAAATTAAAAGAAGTCTAAAAACGTTTAAAACACAAAAAAACAATCTGCTAATGGGAATATTTGGTAAAGAATAAAAGATGGGCTGAAAGTATCAATTTGAAAGATCGTTAAAAGTTTTTAATTTAGTCAAAATGAGAGCTTTGTGTATTTTAAATAAAAAACCTATCCGTTGTAGGCTAAAAAATTTTCTAGAATGTTGGTTTATTTACTTAATAATTTTTTTAGTATTTATGTGTTTATATTTAATCAGCTCTTATAATTAGTATTATAATTAGTTTATTATAATTGATTTTGTATATATTTAGTTATGCTTATTACTACAGTTACTACATAAACTAAATTTATCTTTTATATGCTGCTGTTTACTCATTGATGAAATATATTTGGATTTCGCACTTGGTTTCTTGTGTAAGTTGTAGAAAGTTATTTACGACTTCAAATGTTTGCATTGTTAAAAAATATCTCATACCCACTTTTTTTAAGGTAAAATAAAACTACAAGGCCATCTCATCACCAAAGCCATGCAGCTTAATAAGGTAGTTAAAAACGACAAAGATGAGCAAAGACTAGTTAAAGGTTTCAAAGATAAATTAAATCTTGAAAACTTTCACATGCATCTAACTCTTTCAAATATATTTTTTTCTTCAACAAAATACGCTTTGAAATACATGGATAGCTGGTTTTTGATGATTTCAGAGATAGATAACTTTTTGCATATAGAAGTAGATCTACTCGAGGATATTATTTCTAGATCAAGTTTGTTAGTTACTACTGAGATTGAAGTTTACCAGCTGTCGATAAATTGATCAATTACAATTTAATTTCAAGAGAAATTTTTTCAAAAAGGCTGCTACACAAAATACGTCTTCCACTGTTAGCAGAGAAAACCTTAAAAACGATTCTAACTAAAAAGAGTTGTTTCAGTAAGAACAAAGATTCTCTAGCGGTAGTAAATTATATTTTGAAAAGCAACTTTGATGTTTATAGAGATAAGCCAAGCAAGTTTTTCACAGCAAGATGCTGTAGTCACGATTCGTTTGACATTTTGTATTTTGGGGGTAAGGAATAAGCTGATAATTTTGTTGATAAAAAAATACTGCAAATGAAAAATTCTGACAACTTTAACACTTCAGAAATAGTTTCTTCATCTGTAAAAACCGTTATTGCTCTAAAATAATTTATCTCAGGGGAAACGTTTACATATTTGGTAGGTTTGACGGTTATACGATAAAAGAAAAAGAAATGTACAGCCATCTTACAAAAACGTGCAAAGTAGTTGCCAATAGATATAAATGACGATAAATGCTATGAAAAACATTATGCTTTTTGCGGTTTCATGGACAAAATCTATGTTATTTGAGAATGGAATGAGTTTTATTATGACAGAGACTTGTGTGTAGAGTTTGATATGAAAGATTACTCTTGGAAGCACAAATCTAATATGAGCGAAAGAAGAAAAAGTCCTGCTGCATGTGTTTTCGAGGAGAAAATAATAGTATCCGGTGGGTTCCAATACGCAAATGATGATTTTATTAACTTTGTTAATTATTATGATCAGAGAAATTGTCGAGCTTTAAAAACAGTTGATGCATACGATCCGATTGAAGACACTTCGACAGAATTTCCAACCATGAACAATTCAAGATGTCTCCACAAGTCAGTTTTAGTCAGAATAAATTGTTTGTTATAGCAGGAGGAAATGACATCAATGAAGTTTATGATTCTACTTCTAAAAAGTTCACTGCTCTCAAAACATCTTTAGATCTGTACGACATACGTCATAACTATCCATTTGCAGCGTTTAAGGTCAGCCACAACTTATTCGTTTACTTCTGTAGTTCGTCAAGTATTTTCTGCTTTGACACAACGGAAGGCGAATGGTATGAAAAACCTAGCAAACCAACAGAAAATCTCAACTTATTTCTGCTATCGAAGTTCCTCGACTATAAAGTGTATACAACTAAAAAAAATGTTTTTTATCATTTTTTTGGAGCATTTTAAAAAGCGAACTAGTTGTACAGCAGTTGTTTAAGTTGAAAAGACAATAAAAAGTTGCTCAAATGTTGTTTAAAACTGATTTAAACCGATAAGCTTTGCTTAGTTTGTATCGCGTTTTATGGTTTTAAATATGTTGTAATTTTTTGTCACAATTGCGTTTAGATTATATTAAAAATATTTTTTACTGAGCTAACATAAATGCATTCGTTCAAAATTTTACAGTAAAGTTATTTACTTATTTTCTCTACATGAGCGAAAACCTTTTTTTTTATATTATTTAAAAAAATGTTTTCTACTTGGTCTAAAATTCTTAAATAAAATATAAATTCTTTTAAATTAAAGAGACTAGAACTTGAATTTCAAAGTTGTTTTCTTTTAGAGATGTGGTTTAAATCGTTTTATTTCTATTTTTACTGTTTTTAAAATAAATGTTCAACATCAGAGTAAAGTTATGAAATACTTTTCTAAACTCTGAGTGTAATACTTAAAACCTCCTAATAGATTTATCATAAACAAAATAATAAATTTAGACTCATTTTGTAGAAAAAATGTTTAGTTATTTACAAAAACTAATGATTTTAAATTACTGTTGTAATGTTACTTGATATTAAGTAGAAAATATTTTCCTTATTTAATTAGTTATCAGTGCAACTTAACTTGAAATTAACATTTTATACCATTTTTTATTTATCATACCAATTTAAATACGCATAGGTGTCAGAAATGAACGAACGTACACCTTTGCACGGCGTCAGTTTAGCACCGGTTTAAACTTTTACCTTATTCTATTATCTTTTTTTTATTCTTTATTATCTATATTTTTAGCATCGCAATCACCTTAACACTTAAACTTGTTTTTTTTTTCATATACTTAATTTATTATTTTTTTTTGTTGTTTTATAATTTTCTTCTTCAAAAAATCCCTAAGAAAACTATTTGTAAATTATTTTATTTAATTGCATTGAAACCCTCGAGGACGTAATTAAAACAGAAATTAAAACTCAAAATACTATTTTATTTCTTTAAGCAGCCCTTTCTTCAGGTATGTTTACTATATAGTTCTCCATGTAAAGAACTGCCTGTGTTTAAGAAAGCAGTTTAATAAGACAAAGACAGCAAATTCCATGCATACATTTTACTAGTGTACTACCTTTTATTTTAAAAGCAGTGTTTGTCGCACTTTCAACTCACTTTCTTAGTCGTCTTTTTAATTGCATACTGCAACTCAGTTAACAATAGATTAAGAAAAATTTTATCATTAAAGCTAACATTAAGTTTTTAAGAAACAATACCTGAATTTACTGTGTACACAAGGGTGCTTATAAATTCAGCGACCTTAGAATTTTCAGGATTTTTTTTTCACATTTGACAGCTACCTTAAAAACACCCTGTGCAAAATTTTAGACTATTTAAAATCTTTTACCTTATTAGACTTTCGTTATCCTATAACTACACTAATGCAAAGTGCATAGGATCCAAAATATGCGGACCGTAGGGTTTTTAAATTATTTTTTTTTTACATATGGCAATTATCATATAAACGAATTGTACACATTTTAAGACGATTTAGTGAAAGTTTTATGGATGCAATAATCAATTGTTTCAGGTGATTAAAACATTATAAACTTCGGTGTTTATTTAATAAGATTAATTATAAATAATCAAAAAAATATATATACATCTAACATTTTGTTTACAATAAGGAAATGATTTATACAAAACCGAATAACAATTAAAAAAAAAGTAGAAGTACAAACAAGTGTAAATAACCTATGGAAAAACTAAAAAAAAGTAGTCTAGGTCATAAGTCATTTTTTTCTTAATTTAGTAGTTAGATAGTAGTAGTGTCCGCTTGGAGGGCCTTGTAACACCGGTGGAACTAGAACTGCATCGAGTCATTTCTAATAGTTGCAAGACTCTGGCTAGTACATTTCTGTTTACTACGTGTAGTTATGCGTCTCTCACTCAAAACCAATAATAAATATCAATTATAACTATAAATGAAAATATTAATTTCCAATTGAAAACCAACATGAATATTAATGTTATTATCAATAACAATTACAACGCAAATTATTTTAAGTAAAAATTAAAATTAAATAATAGTAACAGAAATGTGAACCTTAAATTTCACAAGATTAGTACTATAAATCACTAATAAATTATACACAACTATAAAATTAATAAATAGCCGAACTTTAGTAAATACAGAAAACTTAATTCTTAAATATCACTAAAAAAGTACTAAATATCACTAATAATTTATATAGAACTATAAAAATACTGAACTTATTATCAAACTAATTAACTAATAGGTTGCAAATATGAAATAATGAGAAGTAAGAGGATTACAAATAAGAACTTACAGTTGGTTTTTTAGTAACAATTCCTTCTTTCAGACAAACCTAAATCTTATCTGCAAAACACTAACTCAAGATCTTAAACTCAAAAACACAAACTAAAGACTTATTTTGGCGCTCATAGTTTTTTATGACTATTTTGTCATAAAACAGTCTATCAATACACTATCTTTCTCAAAAGTCTATTTTAGAATTTCTGCTAAGGTTTCCTAAAGCATTTAAGGTCAACTAGAAGTTCGAAATATGCTAGAAAACAAAACTTTAAAACTTAAACTTGTACACTTTCTAAAATAAAGACAAATATCTAAAGCAACATAAAATTCTGAAAACTCCGTACAGCCAATACTTTAAACATAAATAAAATAAAACATAAATATAATCACTAGTACAAAATAAAACGTGCGGTTAAACAACTAATTTGTAGGGAAATGAATGTTAAATAGCAATACACTGCTTTCATGTATAAAAAATGAGCAACAATTTAAGATAAAAATGAATCAAAGCATAAAACTAAATTTTTACATTTGAAATCAAAAAATTAATTCCATAACAAAACAAATGATGCAGTCAATCAATTAAATAGCTAATTGGACTAAAAAAATTCAAATACACTGCTTTCATGTACTAAAAATTAAAGTAACATTTTAACACTAATCTCAAAACAAAAATTTTAACTATACAATATTAGATTTATATGTTTAAACTATAAACTGACTAGTACGTTTTAGAACACATGTAGTATTTAATGCAATTAAAAAACTAAGCTATAATAAAAGTTTAGTTTCAAAATATTCTTCATTGACAGTGAAATCTATATTGAAACAGTTTATTTAAGTGTAACACTAAAATAATATTGTTTTAAACTGGAAATAATTAAATGAATAGCTGTTTACTTTTTTTATGTACCGAAATTTTAAAGTAAAATATTAGGTTTATACTAAAATTAAAGATATTTAAGCACAAACTTTAATTTTATAGATTTGGATTTTAAAATACAACCTAGAAAAAAATTAGTAGTATCATTAATTCACAGTGATAAACTTGCATAATGTCACCATTTCACGATCAGAATTTCCAAAACGCCATTTCACTGACGCTCCTCCTCAGATCAGTGACCCGCTGCCGGCTCCAACATCGTTGCTCCACTACAGGTCATCTCCGATGTCTTAGCCTGGTTATCTCTCACTGTGTTGATATTTTGGAGTACTGGACTGCTGCCATCATCTTGCAGTAGACTGCTTCCTAACACTGCGACTAGTTGATAAAATGCAACTGCAACGTCATCTTACAGTGGCTGTCTGTGACAAAGGACCTTTTCATCACACTGTCGACTCGCTGATGAAATGCGACTGTTACTGTCATCTTGCAGTGGCTGTCTGTGACAACGGACTGTTTCATCACACTGTCGACTCGCTGATGAAATGCGACTGTTACTGTCATCTTGCAGTGGCTGTCTGTGACAACGGACTGTTTCATCACACTGTCGACTCGCTGATAAAATGCAACTATTGCTGTCATCTTGCAGTGAAGTTTTTTTTTTTTAATATGAATGTTATAGCTATAGAATTGAGGCATACTGCTATCTTTTGCCTTGAAAGGTTTGTAGCAGACTGTTAGACACTTTGAAAAATTATAAAAAAATTATAAAATTACTACAAAAAACTAAGAACTTTGATTAACAAACATTATGTTAGTTTTCGATGTGCTCCAGACCATAATAAAATAGAATAGAATAAAATTAGTCGATATTTTGACAAGAAGTATTTTAGGAAAACCAATTACATCATATTTAAATGCTTCATTCTTTACAAAAGTACTAATTACTTCTGATAAATTTAGCATTTCACAGCAAAACACGCCTATCACTTTTGAGTAGACTGCAACAATGAACTATAACATCAAACTAGATTAGTTATAATATAACTATCACATCACGTTAAAACGATGCAACTATAACATTACAGTAGATTGCAACAATATAAATATGCCATCTAGTAGTCCGCAATGATACAACTATTACATTACAATAGAAAGCAATAAAAAAACTATCACATTAGAACAGGTATCAATTATACAACTATCACAGGACAATAGACTGCAATAATACAACTACAACATAACAGTAGATTGCAACAATGTAACTATCAAATCACAGTAGACTGCAAGAATACAATTAACACATCAAAGTAGATTGCAACAATATAACTATCATATCATAAAAAATTGCAACAATATAACTATCACATCACAGCAGATTGTAACATTACAACTATCTTTTACATAAGATTGTAACGATACAACTATAACATCACAGTAGATTACAGTAATACGACTACCACATCACAGTAGAACGCAACAATAAAACTATCACATCACAGTAGACTGCAAGAACACAAGTAACATATCAAATTAGATTGCAACAATATAATTATCAAATCATAATAGATTTCAACAATACAACTATCACATCATAGTAGATCGAAAAAATACAACTATCATAAAACATAAGATAACAATGATGCAACCATCACAAGACAATAGATCGCAACAATGCAACTATCCCATCAAAGTAATTCGCAACTATAAAACTTATAAGCATTTCTAAAAAGACGTAGAGTTTATATAAATGTTATCGAATGTTCTTACAATCTCAAAAATTAAATTTAGAGTAAGTTTAATTTAGTTCATATAGAAAATCCAACAGTTAAATAAGTTAAATAAGTTTTCGACATATCATATATTTTCAAAATAAGATGAAACATTAATTACTATTGACGTTAATTAAATTTAATTTTAAAACTAATCAAGAAATCAAATTTTAGATTATTTTGTATTTAAAATATTACAACAATCTGCATAATCATGACTTAAAACTTTAAATTTTTCAAAAAAGACCTACTATCAGTCTACAAATATTTATAACTGTTGGCTGCAACACAATGGAATTAACTACAATCACACTAAATATGTCCGCAACACTATGGAGCTACATTTATTTATTTAATATTGTTTAATTATTAAAAAGAACGAATTTTGACGCAACTCCTTTGTCTTACGTTAACATAAATGTTTTTCTTAATATGTTTTGTCAATTAAAAGTGACTGTAAACGCTGCAATGCTCTTATATTTTATACATTGATGACTACCAAAACTTAACATTTAATCTTTAGAACACAGAAGTCTTTTACTTTTCGTAATGCTTATCAAAACTTATTAACCACAGTTAATTTATAGTCTATTTTTGAATCTAATTAAATTAACTAATTACCACTAATAACTAATTATCTTTAAATTAAAATTTTGAAATATATTTTTAACAAAACTAATCTTTGAGAAATTATTGAACAATTTTGTTTTAAGTTTACTCAATAAATTTGGATTCTTTATAAATGCTATTAGTAGTTTATCAAAATTTAAACTTATAAACCATTGTTTATTATATAGTTTGATTTCATTAACAGCACCTTTTCTCTGTAAATAAAAATCTGTTTTTCAATATTTGTTTTAGAAATTTATTTGACCTGTATTGCTAATGTGCTTTAGACTTTAGGTTTTAAATTTATTGGTTATTCAATGCACTTAAATTCTAGTATTTTATTTTTAATTGTTTGTTCCTATACTAATAATTAATTTAGTTGTATGGTTTATGCTTTGACAAAGCCACAAAACAGTTTATAAAAAAAATCAGATACCAAACGGTTGCACAAATGTGCAGAAGCTAATTCTTAAAATTAGAATGTGTACATCCGGTAGATGTTTGGATAACAATAAAATTTATTCATAAATTTTTGTAGTTTGTTTAAATTCTGACATTGTAGTATGTTTTAAACGGATTTAATAAAAGTAACCTTGAACCTTATTTAAGTTTAGAAGTACGTGATTTAGACTATTTTGCTAATTTTTGCACTAAAATAAACTAAATAATGTTCCAAATCGTCCTAATATATGTTGCTAAATTTTGAAAATGTTTTTTGTTGAAAAAAAATTTGAAGTTGATTTTAAAATGAAAGATTGTGCAGCTGTATTCATTTTTATTAAAACTCACTGATCGTTGTAAGAGTTGATGTTAAAATTGTTTATTATGAAGTTAAAACAAAATTTGTTAAAAAGCTTCTACTTTAAATCATTAATAACCTAATTAAGTTATTTTTAAGGCTTTTGTTCTTATACTATTCTATATGCATATACTTTATCTATAAAAGCTAGATAAAACTAAAGTTTTTAATTTTAAACTGTATAAATTTTCCTTACTTCGCTATGTGTCATTCAGTTTGAGTGGCCCAGATATTGAAGCCTGGTCCTAGCGTAGGATAACAAACTTTCAATAGCAATAAAATTAAAAATTTTAAGTAAAACTATCCAAACATTAAGTTTTATTTTTAACAAAATAAACTAAATATCCATAAAAAAAAATTTGTTGAGATTATCTGTTTTTCAAAACCTATCCTTAATTTAAAACAGGATTAATAATACAAATTGATACTGTTCAGGTTGAAATTGTCGGGTTAGACTGGGTTAGAAGTGATCAGGTTAGAAGTGATCGGGTTAGAAATGATCGGGTTAAAAGTTATTGAATTAGAAATAATCAGTTTAGAAATAATCGAGTTAGAAGTAATCGGGTTAGAAGTGATCGGGTCAGAAATGATCGGGTTAGAAGTGATCGGGTCAGAAATGATCGGGCTAAAAGTGATCAGGTTAGAAGTTATCTGGTTAGAAGTGATCAGTTAAGAAATAATCGAGTTAGAAGTGATCGGGTCAGAAGTGATCAGGTTAGATATGATCGAGTTAGAAGTAATCAGTTTAAAAATGATCGGGTAAGAAATAATCGTAAGTTAGAAATGATCGTAAACGGATTGTAGTAGACTCCATTGTGTTGCAGACCACAGTTATAAGTATTTGTAGACGAATAGTATGTCCTTTTTAAAAAGTTTCAAGTTTTAGGTTATGATTATACCGTTTGCTGTAATACATGCAATACAAAATAATCTAAAATTTTATTTTTTGATTGTTTTGAATTTAATACTAACTAGTATTAATCAAAATCTAAGTTTCATCTTATTTTAAAAAGCTATGGTTTGTTAAAAACTCATTTAACTGTTAGGTTTTTTATATGAACTAATTTTAAATTACTTTAAATTTAGTATTGGAGGTTAAAAGAACATTTGATAACATTATAATAAATTCTACGTCTTTTTATAACTGAGTAAAAGCTTGATTTTAATTATAAAACACCTATGATAGTTGTATTGTGCGATCTACTGTGATGTGATAGTTGTGTTGTTACAATCTACTGTGATGTGATAGTTGTATGGTTGCAATCTACTGTGATTTGATAGTTGTATAGTTGCGATCTACTGTGATGTGATAGTTGTATGGTTGCAATCTACTGTGATGAAATAGTTGTGTTGTTGCAATCTACTGTGATGAGATAGTTGTATTGTTACAATCTATAAATCTTATAAAGCTATAAAACATGCTTTTTTTAAATTTTAAATTTTAGGGTAGTTTTCGGTCACTAAGGCTGGATTTTTTTGCTTTGTTTAGTGGTAACAAAATTTTATAATCTCTTTTATATTAAATTAACAGTTGTTTAACTTCATGTAAAATTTTAAGCCTTGCATGTACCCTAATTTAAAATAATGTTTTTACTAGTTGTATCAATAAAAGTGTGAACAATGCTCACTGGCTAAAATCATTGGAGTTTAAACATGAAGACCTTTTTTGAGCTGATTTCGATTAAATTAAGCTGACTTAAGCTAGTTTTTAGTCAACAAGACTAGTTTTTCTTTTCTTAAGATATTAGACAAATAATTGAAAGCCTTTGCACTCTGATTAATTTCAATTATTCATTTCAAAAACATAGTTTACAAGATGTATACTTTAAAATTTTATTTTTAAAACAATGTTTCACTCAAAAAAAACGAGATCATTAGTGGATGACAAAATCTGGAAAAAATAAGGCAAACATAAAAAAAAAGGCTTATAAGTTAAAACTGTCAATATGATATGAAACCAAACAAAACAAAAAAAAGATTTTCATTTTGTTATTATCTTAACACTAGGTACAATACCCCGGATTCTTCCGTACGATTTCGTCTTCCAACCAACTACCGCGCAAAAGTTACACCAACTGATTTTTTGATTATTTTTCACTGTAAAATAGTGCTTTACTCTTGTATACTGTGATACTGTTATACTATTAATTCACTTCAAAAGACATAATCAAAGTTTCAAACTTGATTGAAAATTGGAAAATAAAAGTTTATTAGTTCAAAAATTTGTTCGCGAAACAAAGTTTTACTAAACTAATCATTAAGATTAATGAGGTTCTCAGTTACAACTAAATTATTTTAAAGTCAGAAGTTGTTTACTATAAAAACTACTTTAAGATTGTTTTATCAAACTTTATAAATCAACAAACCTTCACTGCTTTCCTTTGCTAAAATTTTTGAATACAATAAATTATTTAAACTTAACCTACAAAGTATTTCGCTTTTAGAGTTATTATTATAGAACATAAGCATTTGAGTAAAGACTATAAGATTGAATCTCGATTGTTTCACAGTAACTTATCACTTTATTTATCTAATGTTTCAATGTTTGCATGAATATATAGATCAACTTAGAATAAAATAAACAAATATAAGTTAGTGTTTTTACTGTACTAAAAACAAATTTTTTCGCTTCCCTTATAAAATATCGAGGACTTTTAACTAAATAAAAGTATTAGGAAATAATATTCATATGTCTGCACATCTTTAAGTATATATAAAGTATAAACTTATGTATTTATGGATAAAAGAGTTATGCAAAAAAAAAATCTTTGTTTACTCTAAAACAAATGTACAAGGTGTAACGTTTTTTTTTTCTAACTTTATAAGTATATATTTAAATTAGTTTTTTTATAAATTTTAAATTTAAAATCTTAATAAAAAGTTCATGAAAATCTATCTTCAGCCATTATCAAACTTTAAAAATTTTACATTATATAAAACAAATTTACAATTACGACTTATTTATTTTGAAAGCAAATTATTTTAAAAAACATATTTTAGTGGGCTTAGTGAAACGTTTATTTTACTAATTTCACTCTGAATTTCACATGTATAATTTTTTATTTGTTTACATATACATGTTCATTTATTTACATATTTATATTCAATTTTCACCTATAGGTGTACATTTGTTTACATATTCATTTGTTTACATATACATGTTCATTTATTTACATGTGTATGTTCATTTATTTACATATACATAATCATTTATTTACATGTTCACTTGTTTATATAAACTTGTTCAATTTTTACCTATATGTGTTCATTTGTTTTCATATATATTTTGATTCTTTACAGATATGTAGACATATGTATACAAGTAAACAACTTATTAAATGAGCGTAAAATTCGCTCAAAAACATCTTTTTTGTTGTACTATATTTAATTTAATTAACAAAATTCATCATATTCAGATAAATATTTACCTGTTTATATAAATATGTAAACGTACAAATAACTAACGGTAGAGTGTAATATCGGGTCTTTTAATACTTCTATTTTTGCGCTTTACATTGGTTCGACCGGCTACAGACCTTCTTTTTCTGTCGGGCGTAGTATCGGAAACACAATGGTTTGGAATGTTGTGAAAAAAATGCATATTTCCTCAATTTCTCTTTCGCAAGCTATCAAATCTAATTTGTTGATTGGGACTTGCCTTAGGGACTTCGCCCATTTCAAATATACATATTATATGGTTATATAATCGTACAGCTTATAATTTTTTTTTAATTAACACATAAATTTTAATAAAACATAATATTTTCAAAACACTTTTGTTACTATTTTAATCGTATTATAATTTATGCTTTGTTTATAAAAAAAAAAATTATATAACTTTTATTACAAAATATTTAGAAATGTTTTTGTGTGACAAAAAAGATATAATCTTTTGAAAGTTTTTCAATATAAAAGTATACTTTAAAGTTAAAAACTATACAATACTGTTATGGTATGTAAAAATTGTTCATAAACATTTAGATAATGTTTGGTAGTTTTTATTCACATATTTTAAAATTCAACGATAAATTCCTTAAAAATTACAAATTACAAAGCCACTTTAACATAACGTTAAACAGCACAACTTATAGTAAGCTCAAAATGTCAAGAAAAACGATCTATATACATATTACTACAACGAGTAAAATAGCGCGATAACGACAACAAACTATTATAAAGCCGGACAAACATAAAATGTTTATATTTTTTCGGAAAAAAACTTTCAGATGATATTTTAGAATATTGTTGATTCTACATGCTTGTTTTTGACATTAATCATCACTTTTTGCATTTCTTTGAAACAAAAAATTATCATATCCACCAGACTAAGTAAAAATCCTGTCGAGTTATTTAATACGTAGCTATTATCTGCTGAAGACTTTAAAAGGTCGTGTTCTCCAAACGGAAAATAACGTACTTTACCAAATAGTTGAATTAAATAGTAAGTTAGTAAAACGCTTTTTACATATTGACATTCAGAACTCAGGAGTTACAAATTTCTTTCCACTATTTTCATCTTAGTCTAGATATTTACTATTACGATGTTCTTAATAAAAATATATTTAAATTATTGTAAAAATATTTATATTAAAGTGTAAAAAAATGTAGCTTCAAATATAATCAATGTTTGTGAAACGTAAATATTTAAATGTCACTATGTATTTCTAATTTAGCAAAAATTTAAAATATAAAGAATAAATAATAATTGTAATAATATTGATTTATATTGATATTAAGTTTCTTTTTATTGTTTTAATAAAAACTGCTCAAAAAATGTTGTAAAATGTATCATGTTAGGCTTAATGATCAAAATGTCTTTTTCAAAACCAATTCATTGACCATAAAAGTGAGCGTTCACATTTTTTTCCTTTCATATACTAATTATTGAAAGATCTTTAAATATATTTTTTTGTCTCGCGACAACTTTATGTGAAATCGCTTAATCTACAAACTGTTTTCATTTCACACAGGTAAAGAAAGTTAATTCAAAGGTTATCGCATTTACTTAATTATTTAACATAATTTATATGATTATCAGTTTATTCATGCTCGTCTGATTCGGTTTTTTAATTGTTCTAATAAACATGAAACCATTTATTTTTCTAAAATTTTAAAGATATATTAAAATATTAAAAAGTGTTGCTTTATTTGTAGTATTAGTTATTTTAAAAGTTTAATCTGTTTGCTTTCATATATTGGTTATATAATTTGTAGATGATAATTTGTATTATTTAATTCAAACTATTCATTTTAAACTTAAGCTAATAATATAGTTTTACATCTTTTAACAATAATGCAAATAAATTTTAAAAAGCTTTACTTAATAATCAATTTACTAAAACAACTTGATATAAGCAGGACAAAATATTTTTAAATGTCCATCTTTTTATATATATTTTTTTAAACTTTTTAGTTTTTTATCTTTACAACTACTATAAAAATTTTTATATATGTTGAATTAAACAATAATAAAAACGTTTAACAAATTTAAAAAGAACTGATTAAACAATAAAACTAAGTATAATTATAACTTATAATAAGACTGATGATTTTTAAAGCAATTTATTAAGCTAGAGTTATAAAGTATTACCTGACAATTCGAAATCATTCTTATATTTAGTATAACAGTATCTATTAATATTATAAATATGTTTATTTTAAAACAAATTTTCATTATTATTTGATTGTTATTAAATTTTTTAAAATCATTTATTTTTTTATGTTTATTTATCTTCTTTTATCAAACTTATAGTTTTTTTAAAACAAAGACTTTTAGTCAAACTAAAATACTTTAATAATCAGCATTTTTATGAAAAATAAATTACAAAAAAAGGAAATTTAAAAAATAAAAAAAAATCAAATAATTTTTTAAATTCAAAGCTTAAATTCTTAATATTTATTAATTACAAAATACAGTTGCTTTATTTTTCTTATTGGTTATTGTCCTTTGTTATGCAACTGTTATTTTTATTGTTTAACTTTTGTCTACTAAACACTTGTTGTTAATTTATAAATTCAAAATTTTTAATCTTTTAATTTGTTTTTTCTTACTAATAATATTTCCACATGCGGTTTATTATACTATTATTTATTTAGGATAAGGATTTATTTTCAAACTTTTTTTTATATTTCAACACAGAACAAAAATAGTCAAGCTACGTATTAATATTGACTTTCTTCTAAATTAGTTTAACTTAAATTAGCTATTGGCTATCTTTGGTTTAACTTACTTTAATTATGAATCAAAATCTATGCTAGAGTTATATAAGATTGTTTTACTAAGAAGTTAATAACCAAATATCAACAAGATATAACTAATGAAATTGTTGTTAAAATTATCATATTTATTTTTATTCCAATAAAAAAACATCACTATAAACAAAAAAATACAATTGTTAACTAAACTCTCAACAAAAAAAGGTTATAGAAAACTTATGTAACGAAGGTTTTTTATTTACTTCAAAAATAAAAGATAATTATTCTTTAGGCATAATGTCTCCCTTCAGACTTTATTGTTTTGGTACTTTGTGAAGCTCTACTCCATGCAAGTTCTCATTATTTATAACTTGATTAAATACCCACTTTTGTACATGTACATTGTACATACATATTCTGCAATATCTACTAGAAAAGCATCCACATAAAACTACTATTTTGTTATTGAAACTCACCATTTTACATCCATCTGAGTAACACGGTAGTTTGAAACTGAACATAGTAAACTTTCTTGATACACTATCGAAAACCTCAGAACTTAATTTCCCAGCTCCACCTATCACAAACAATTTGTTACCAATTGTAACTGAAGAATGTTTGTACCTACTTTCAATCATATCAGGTAAAACTATCCATTTATTTTCATGGTGATCATATGCTTCTACTGATTTTAAATAGTAAGCGTTATAGGAACGGTTATATCCTCCTGTAACCACAATTTTGCCTTCAAAAACTGAACATGTTGTATAGGACTTCTTATCATTCAAGTTTGCTATTTCACACCAATTTTTTTTAAATTTATCATATTTATAACATTTGTTTGAATAGTACGATAACCACCGATTATTATAAAGATAACCACCAATTACATAAACAGAACTCATAAATGAACAAACGCTAAAATTGTTTAGATATCTTTCCATAAACTTCAGTTCTTTACAGACTTTAGTCGTTTCAGAATATACTTTAAAGATATTTGTATTAACTCCTTTCTTGATGTCTCTATTAAAAATGTATACTTCAGAACCAATTAAAACAGTTTTATCAAATTTTGTTTCTAGTGGTATTAAACTGCGTTCGACAGAAAGTTCAAAATTAGTACAGCTTATTTTAACAACATTATTTTTAAGCTTATCGATTTCTTCAAAAACAGCAATATCAAATTCATCTTGTTTGCAACAACGATTTTCATACAAAACTGTATACTTCGCACTAGGAATCATTACTTTATTAGATAATAAAACCTGTAATAATAATATTTTAATAAACATTCCTTTAAAGAATTTTGGCTTAAATTTAATTTTTTTTGGTAAAATCCTTTTAATTTAAACTATTTTTTTTTATTAAACTTACAGTTTTTATAAAACTAGAACATATTCAACAAATTAACAAGTTTTGAATTTATCTTAAATTTTTTCAATCATGCTTTAAAAGGTTTAAAAAAATTAACATCTTCCTTATTTTATAAAATCAAATATAGCAAAAGAAACAATAATCATTTCTTTCTAATATAACAATACTTTTAAACCTAAACTTAAATAATATTTTTATCCTCTCGTCAAAAAGCTTTTGCAGCTGTTTGAAATAAAATATAACTTTTATACTTTCTTATTATAGCTTTTTAAAATAAAAACTACTTTGATATAAACAAAAAACAACAAATTTAATTGTTATAGTTGTTTTGTAATATGAAAAATATCAAGTATATGCCGTATAATAAATATTTCTCAAATAAAACAAAAAAAAATCAAATGTTTTTATATAACAAACCTATTCCATATCATCACAAAAGCTAAACAATTTAGTCTGATTTTATTTTGATTTGACATTTATTAAATAAATTTAGATAACTTATATTTGCTACTTACCATAAAGTTCTTCTTATTGATATCTTAGAATAATAATTAACATTTTTTGCTGTATTATCAACACTTCTAGTTAAATTGAAGTTATAGTTTATATACAAAAGAAATGGAAATGGTAGTTTTGTTTGTAGATATCAACTAACAGAGTTTATTCTATATCTATTAAATACTTGCTGAAAACAATTTATACATAACAATTATATGCGTTCGATAGAAATTTAAAATCAGAACACCTTATTGTAACAATTTTGTTTGTAAGCTTTTTCTTTTCTTCAAAAACAGCAATACCAAAATCATTTTGATTGCAACAACGATTTTTAAACAAAACTGTAGACTTTGAACAAAAATCATTACTTTATTAGATAATAAAACCTATTATAACAATACTAAAATTACAATTCCTCAGTTTTTTTAATTTGAAAAAATTCAACAAATTAAAAAAAAATAAATTTTCCGTAATTTTTTTTATCTTATTCAAAAAGGTTAAAAAAATTAACATCTTTCTTATCTTATAGAAACAAATGTAGCAATAGAAATAAAATCATTTCAATTTGTTATAACATTCGTTTTTAAGCTAAACTTATAAGATATTCGTTAAAAAATTTTTTTTTTGTTTCTACGTTGATTATCAAATTTTCATAAAGGTATTACAGATGTTTAAAATAGAATAAAATTTTTATACTTTTTTATTATACATTTTTTAAAGAAAGACAAATAAAACTAATATGATATAAATAAAAAAATTTAATTATTAATTCAATTTTTAAAGTTTTTTTTAAATAAGAAATATCAAACATCTATTGCCGTATAATAAGTATTTCTCAAGTAATGAAGTATAGCCTAATTCATATCATTACAAAAACTAGCAATTTAGTCCAACTTTATTTTAAAGTGACATTTCATGAAGTATATATAGATAACTTATATTTGCTACTTACCATAAAGTTAGAACTTACATTTTTAGCTGTATGATCAACACTTCTCGGTTAATTGTAATGATAGTTTCAAAAGTAATGAAAATGGTCTTTTTTTTTTGTAGAATTCAACTAACAGAATTTGTTCTAGATCTACTAAATATTTGTTCAAATCAATTGATAGATTAAATAGGTTATTAAAATATATGACTAAATTATCTAGTTGGTATAAGTTAGCAGCACATTTTTATTAAGAATTATTTTTTTACAGTTAAAAAAATATAAAAACTCTATTTCATACACTTACTTATAGAATCGTTACTTTAAAGTGATAAAAACTGCAATATAACATTTTTTATTAATGAGGCCTTATTTTTTCTAAGATTGCTGTTAGGAATTTTTTAATTGTTTGAAACAGGATGTCTTTGTTTTAGTTTTTATTTCTACAAACTAGTATATCAAAAGTGATGGTTCCACGTATGAAGTCTACAATTTTGTATTGAAAATGTTATTGCAGTCAGGAAAAATTTAATATTGCTGTTTTTATAAAACAAAATAAATTAACAAATAAAATTTATACAATAAGCTGTCCTGACTTATAAAAAAGTAACAAATTTAAAAAACTTTAAAGTGGTTTAGCTCAATTTTTTTTTCATTAATTAAAAACAACTTAATGTTTAAAAACCAAACAAATACATGACGTTTTCTAAATACTCATTAAAACAAAAATTTAGTTTTATAACTTTTTAACTTGACTAACATTTTCAAAAAGAAATATTTTAGCTGTTCTTATATTTCTTATTTCATACATTTTCATCTGTTTATTTATTCAGTTTTTTAAATAAGTTTAAATTATGTTTTTAAATAACGTTCTTCGAATAAGCTAAAACATTGTTTTAAAAACCTTCTATCGTTTATACTTTAGTAAACCATTAAAAAAAACGGTTTAAAAAAATATTGTACATTTGTGCAATTACTTTTACCAGTTTATTTAATATACCTTTTTTCTTATTTTATACTAAATAATTATAGTTTTTAACGTTTTGAGTTATGTTTACAGACAACTTCAAAAAGTTTTAACCTCATGTTTAGAAGCCTACTAAGTAGATAAACTATGTAAAGTAATTGTTGACAAACTGTTCACTATCAAGATGAGGACATAGGCCCGCTAAAATTTAAGCAACTCGATAGATACAAAATAGTTTAAAAGTTTCTAGTTAATACGTATTATTCATGGACTCTTAATTTGGGTGCAAGTTAACATAATTAACAAAAATAAGCGAATAATTAAAAACAAAATATATGAAGTTTTATTTAGTCAATGTTTTTTTAATAAGTGTGACAAATTACTTACATATAAGAATTAGTTTGAACTAGATCGCGAAAACACAAACATTAAAAAAAATCTACTTAATATTTTGATGAGTATTGGTATAAAAATAAAACTACCTCTGAAAACTGTATTTTAAAACTAAGTAACTTAAAGTTATAATTTTTTATTTTTTATTAAGAACTTTTTTTTTCTCAAACTTAAAAACATTTTTTATTTTTTTAATTCTAAATAAACATTAAACATAAATAAAGTTTGTTAGTCCAATTTTCAAAAAAAAAAAAAATCTAAACTTTTCTTTAATAAAAATATAATAACTACAATTTATTCAGAAATATCGATTACACAGCTGAAAGTTTAATAGTTAAATTGTAAATAAAAGATCAATAAAAAGAAATTGATGTTAAGTAGTGAATATAAATTATCAAAATATAATTCAAAATGTCACTTTAAATTTAAATTAGAACTTATAAGTTTTTGAATCTATTAAAATTTGATCAAAAGTACTGATTATAGATAAATATATTACAAGTTTAACAACGATTGTTGTAATATACAAATTAAACGTACTTCATTTTTAAACAGAGTGTACAAAAATAGTTAAAGTTTTAAATAAAATATTATTGAAAATTAGTTTAATCTTACTTTAAAATAATAACTTTATATCTCTTATTGTTTTAAATATAACATACTAAAACTTTTGATTACTTGTGTAAAGTATTTAATTTTGTATGACAATCATTATTGAGGTTTTCATTTTACTAAAATGCTAGGTATTTTAGTTTAAAAAATGTCTTAAATGTGTATGGTACTATTTGTAAATAAAGACGTACTTTTTCTAAGGTTCTATGTGCGTACATTATCAATATTATTACTGTGCTTAATTCTTAAAACTTTGTTAAACTTATTCGCAATTAAAAAAAAAAAACTCAAGATTAGGTAACTCTAGCAAACAAAATTAATTTTACAAACTTTTTATTGTAATATTTAGGTCAAATTGGTCTTTAATTAACATCACCAAGTTAAATTTTCGAAAGCCATTCCAATGCAAACCGCATAACACCCAAAATACAATGAAAACAAAGTTTTACAACTAATTAAACTTCAAGTAGTAGAAATTTAAGAAAACATTTTTTTAACCACAATATATCTTTGGTTTTTTTACTGATTATAAGCAATACGTTGCTCTATAAAGTCATATTTTTATTTGTATGTTAGTTTTAAAACTAAAATTTACAAAAATAGCAAACTTTATTTCCTTAAGTATTATTACTGACAATTAGAGATTTTTTTTGTTGTTTAATGTAGAGTTCTATTTTTAAAATTAAGTTACCTTGATTAGCAATTTTTGATCTAAATTACAAGCAGTAAAATGTATTACAGTTTTATACATTATGAAACATATTTCTCTTAGAATTGAAAGTGTAAAAGTTTTGACGACATTTAAAGCAATTTCTAAATTTGATAATTTTTATTTTTAGAAAGTTTTTGAAATTCTTTTTTAATACAACATGTTTATTCTTTGTAACAGTTAAATAAAACCAAGACAGTACCTTAAAGAACTATATTTATTAGCCTATTACCTTTTATTTTTAAAGCATTGTTTTATTTCGTATTATAGAATTTAATTTCTATTATACGACTATAACACCATTCAGATAAGTCTGAAAGTTTTTTCTAAATTAATCCTAATTAATAATTTAAAGATTTTATTACTTGACTAACTGTTTTAAAATGTTATGAGAAAAGCTTGTGAACGCTTTTAAAATGTTTAAAAACCTCTAATTGGCTAAAATTACTAGATAATTTAGCAGAAACGTAAATACAGAAATAGAACAAATTAACTTTATATTATATTTTAACTAAATTTTATACAAAGTCTAAACCCTGTTAATTTTCAACATAACGAAAAAGCATTATCTGTACTGAAGATTTAAGTACAAGCATTAAGATAATTTATTTAACACTTAAAAAATGCTACATTATGTTAATTGATGAAGTATAAGAGTTTTTAAGTAACAGAAAATAATTAAACCAATTTTCAAATAAAATTATTTTATCTCTTTTTTGATATGACGGTTTTTATTACTAATTAGAACTTATCTAATTTATAGTAATTGTATGTTTTAATTAGACTTCTTTCATCTTTAAAAATAATTAGGTGATACTAACTCTGAAAATAAAATGCTTGATAATTTAGTTAACTAAAACAAAAACATCATTTTTGCTACTAAAAATCAAATCTCAAACAATAAAATGAGATTTATCAAGTAAAACAACGTTAGACATTTAAAAAAAATCGACAACATATTCCATATTCAACACGTAATCAAAATTAAGAGTGGAATTTAAATATGGGCCGAAATTTATCAATTCGATTTTCTAAACTTTTTGTTGTATTAATAATCTTAAATAAAAATAACTCTCAATTGTATTACTAGTCAGCTATAGTTACAATTGGTTGTTACAAACTCTAAATATTCAATGCTGAAAAATTTATTAAACTTACGCAAGTTACTAATGTCATTGAATTAACTAAAACAAAAATCTCTAAAATAGCCATGATATTAAGTTTTATTATGATTTGTCAAAAGTTTTTTAAATTATCGGGCAGCCAATAAATATTATTTTACCAGATATTTCTTTTTTAAAAGAGACCGCTGTAAAATATGTCAAATGGTAAATACTTCCTATATTAAATAAAAAGCAACTTTAAATAAAAGTTTTATTTACAAACTACCACTACATCAACACTAACACATATAATCCGGACAAATTATGAAAAATTAACATTAATAAGTTCTTAACAAAACCAGCGTGTTTCTTGTGATTCTTTTGATGTAAATTATTTCATGCTTAAAATAAGAATTTTCTTCTTATCAAAAACAAGAAACCTGAAATTACATGGCAGTTAAACTAGTTTAGCTATGTGTAGTTGTTTAAAATGCTAGACTTTAAGCTATAGGCTTCACTTGATTTGGATAATGTTAAGTATTATTTGTTAAGATTTACGAAGCATTTTTTACAGAAAATTTCTGATATATATTAACTTGTATACAAAATTCTCAAAATAATAATTTTAGATTATCTTATATTCAAAATAAATACAGCAAAAACAAGACACAGATTATAAACTTATTTTATAAAATAAAAATAGTCGTACGAAACATATGTAAATGAAATTGTTCCAACTACTATCATAAAGATCGAATTGTACTCAGTTCAATTGCATCTCTATTTATTTCTACTGTTTAGGTAATTTCCGCAATTGCACACCAGGAAGTTTCATTTCAATTTCTTTTGTTATCCACTTCTGTTCATCTACATTATACACATATAATTGACTAAAACGGTTGGAAGAATATCCATGAAATACCATTTTGTTATCATAACATACCGCTTTGCTATGCACACATATATCAGGATTTAATGGTAGTTTTAGACTAAACATAGTAAAATTCCTAGAAATACTATCATAAACCTCGGAGCATATTCTGTAATATCCACCAATAACAAACAATTTGTCACCAATTGTCACTGAAGAGTGGCTACATATAGTTTTAATCATGTCAGATAAAATACTCCATTTATTTTTATGATAATCAAATGATTCTACTGATTTTAACATTCCTTCTTTATTACCATCAGTGACGAAAATTTTGCCTTCAAAAACTGAGCAAGTTGGTGTACGCTTTTTACTGTGCAAACTCGCTAATTGTCGCCAGTTTTTGTCTATTTTATCATACTTGTAACAATGCTCTGTATAATCATCTCTAAAATAACCTCCAATCACGTAAATAGAACTCATAAACAAACACTAAAATATTTAAGATGATTATCTATAAACTTAAGTTGTTTACAGACTTTTTTCTTTTTAGAATAAACCTCAAAAATGTTTGTGTGAATTCCTTTCTCGCGTATTTTATCAAACATGTAAATATCACGACCTAAAACAATAGTTTTCCTAAAATTTCTTGATGGTGGAATGCAATTGCGTGTCACAGAAATTTTAAAGTCACTACATCTTAATGTAACATTTTCATTAGTACAATTGTTTCTTGAATTAATAACACATAAATCAAATTCATTCTGATTGCAATAACGAATTTCATACAAAACTGACGACTTCACTCTAGGAATCATAACTTTTGACTTGCTAGTTTGTAAAACTGAATAACGTCAACCTGTTTTAATTAGTATTCCTAGTCCTTCAGCGTTACAATTTAATTAAAAAAGAGGCAAAGAGTATTTGAATAAAGTTAAGGTTCTGTTATATTAACAAGTATTTATTCTAATAAGTAAAGCCATTTTTCATTTACTCAAAAACTTAATTTTTAATGAATATTGTACCGCTCGCTTAGATAAAGTATATAGTTTCACTAAACTCATACTATCTCACTTGCTCAAGCTGAAAAAATGGTAGCAAAATTTAAATAAATGTTTTTTAATTATAAGAATGAAAAAAATTAGGCTGTAAATATGTTGGGAACGGGTCAAAATTGCATGAAGACAAAACTGCACCAAGACAAATTTGCTCCAAGGGTCATTTTAGCACGAGTTACAATTTCTACGGGTCACATTTACACAAGAGTAAAATTTAAAGTAAAAGTATTTAAAATAAACAATAAAAAAACTAAAAGATAAAATTAATAAAAAAAAAAAAAAAAGGTTAAAGAACTGAATAAGGTTTAGAGGTAAAAATGATTGTAAAAAAAAATGAAATAAATAAATAAGATACCGACTGAGTGTAAGCTTTAGGAATTACAATGATTGTAAGACAAAAAATTAAAATTAAAAGTTTTAACCCGTGAAAAAGTTTCTTCATGCAAAAGTATCTTAGTACAGTTTTGTGCCATCTTGCAATTTTATTTCCTCGTGCAATTTTGTGCGCTCGTGCAAATTTGACAGCTACCCAAAATTAGTAGTTTATATATTTAACTAACCATTTTATATTATCTTATACTATTGAAAAACGGTAAATTCTAAATCGTAAGAACCCTTGTTTAAGCATATAAATATTCTAATAGAAATGTTTTGAATTTTTCTTATCAATTCCATTTAAGTTGTTAAATTTTATATACGAACAGCTAATTAGAGAAGTCCAAATGCAAATTCATACAAATTTAATCACTACAAATAGTAAACAAAAATTATGCTTAACTCTATTACTGCAGTCTTAAAACACACAAGTCTATAGATACTTTTCAGTTTTATATTGAGTTTAATCACGGAAACACTTTATAGAAAATTAAAATCTCTCCCAACAAATCTTCTCAAAGCTGTTATAGAAGCTCATTTGAAATAAACTTAATTTTAGAATAAATTCTCACTAATTTATACATTTACTTTTGATCCTTGTTTTAAATAAGTATAATTTTAGAGTTGTGTTTAGTTCCAAATACTTTGAATATATAAGTTAGAAGTTACTATTTTATTTATATTGTTAATATAATTTAAATAAGTCAGCTTTACAAGTACAAATGTTATAGTTGACTAGAAATAGTCGTTCCAATAAAATATTCACGTCTTTAAAACCATTTCTCTGGACTAACTATTAAATGATTCTGAAAACAATTTATTTACTTTATATGTAGTTCAGTTTGAATAATGATTGTATTTATGACTTTTACAATTGTTGTTAAAAAAATATTATATTGGTATATTGACGATCTTAATTATTTGAGTAGATGCGCATTTTAAGTTAAAAGTTAAGAAGCAAATTAAATACACACCAACTTATAAATCAAATAAGAAAATCTTATCAACCAATATAGTGTTTTGATTTACGATAGTTATAAAGAGTCTACAATTTAGGTTATGTTTTATTAAATAAAATTTTAGAGCCTTTCGTTTGTTTTATATATGATTAAAAAATTACTTTTTTGTGATAATTGTGTTAGTAATAATAATACTGCATAACTATATTTTTATGAAGTAAGTTTTAGGTTAGTTTATTATTTGAAAAAAAGTTATTATTTTTTAATACAATTTGTTGTTTTTATGTTTTTAGACGTGTAACGCTTCTACTTATATACAAAACTCAAACTTGCTATATATGCAGTTTCAATGAGACTCATTAAAGTATTTAAGTATTTTCTTATATAGAAAATTACATCTTTAGTCCACTCTAGATCTTCCTTTAAAAAAGTTTTGACGACATTTTTTTAAATTACAAGCCGTTTTAATTGATTAAACTACTAAAAACCCAATAAAGTTTATTAAAATAAAAGTATTATCGTTTTATCTATTTCTATTAACCTCGTAAAATAAACTACAACGGTTGTATTTTTACAAAAATTAACTTAATTTGTATGTTAATCAGTGTAAATGTTTGAAATTTGTCACAAAAGGAAATTTGGTAAACTTCAGTTCCTCACAAACTTTTGTTTTTTAGAGTACACCTCAAAAATATTTATGTAAACTCCTATATTAAAGTCTTCATCAAAAATTTAAACATCAGAACCAATTGAAACAGTTTTTCTTAAATTTTAGTGGTGGAATAAAACTGCGTCCTAGTGTCGTTTTAAAACAAGGACAGCAATTGAATATTTTTTTTTTTAACAAAAAGATTTATTTTTTGTTTGAAAACAGAAAAAAAAAAAAGGTTAAAATATTAATTATTTATTACACCACATTTTCGAACTTAAAGCAATTTATTTTTATTCTCATATGGTTTTTTAGTATGATATGCTGATGTTATTTTTACATTTTCACAAAAATATATTTTATCAGTTTATTGTTTCATCTTTTTCTAATAACCAAAATAAAATTTTTATTACTTAACTATTGTAAATCTAGGGTTTAAAAACTCAATAGTACAGTTCTTCGTTTGGAAGAAACATAAAACAATAGTCATTTTAAATATTCGAAGTGGCCATTCACTTATTTAATATTCTACCCTATTTTAAAGCCCCTTGTAGCTAAAATTGTGTATAATGTGGCTATTTACCATTATCGTGATGAAATAGCATATGTAATAAAATAACTAATTGACTGTTTTATTGTAGTATAAAAGCTCAGTAAAACTAAAGTTATGGATAAAAAGATAAATATAAAATTGTTATATATAATCAAAATTTTAAAGTTTCATGTTACAATATAAGTTGTATGCTCGATTAATTTATGGTAAATACGGAATGGGATTCTGAAATACAACTTAAGGCTAATTTATAAAGTTGCTGCATACGAAAAAGTTTAACACGTCCGGATGCTCATCATGATGACGAGTTAGGTAAATTTATTATTTATTAGTCTTATTATATTTGCTTTAATTTGATTTTTAATCTAAAATATTATCAAAAATAATATAAAACTTTTTAATTATTTCTTATTTTAAAACTAATTCTCTATAAAAGAATATCAATTGTAGTGTCAGTTTTGAATACACCTAAGAGAAATTAAAGTTTAATTCAAAAAACGATAGTTTTTAAATGATATTTAAAATTTTTCAATGTTTAAATAAAAACTATTCTTCTATAGGCTATAATACCTAATTAAAATATATTTATCAAATTTATGAAATCAGCAATTCTAAATGATAATTTAATTTTTATATTTATTTTATAACACTTTGCACAAATTCAACTGGTTATTTTAATGTACCTTTTTTACTTTAATCAATTTATAATAGATGTTTAATGTTAAAAATACAATTTTATAAACAAATAATAAAAATGTTTCACAAGAACTGGTATCTACACACTAAACATAAATAACAACTACTTGTAATCAATTTCTTTATTGTTGCAAAATACGTTTTAACAAAACTTATGCCTACATAAAGGACATGTATTGTGTTTAGCAATACATCTGTCTATACACTCCTGGCAAAAATAATGCTGACCATCGCAAGTGAGACGTCTTATTCTTTAATCTTATTTTGTTTTGAACGCAATTTTCGGCAAATGACGCTTTTTTTGACTTAAAAAACTGCTGCTTTCATTTTTTTATAATAAACCTTTAAAATTCTTGTGTAAACTTATTTACTGTAATCTTTTAGTGTTTCTTTATAATATTTTTGTAGTAAATGTATAATTATATATATTTTTATACTTTAGATAATTATTGTAATCAACAATAGCTTTAAAATAATAGCTGTAATAATAAAATTAAAAAAATTATAATCTTAAACTAATTGAAAATAATTATTCTGTTTGTAGTAATTTTTAAATAACTGTTTTTAATTGGAATACATTACAATACAACAAATTATCTTTATGTTTTTGATTTCAACAAATCACAATATTTGAGTTATTATAAGAACTTAAATTATTATTTTAGTTTTTATTTGAATCAAAGTATCTATTTTTTAAATATATGCACTACACACACTTGATTAGAGAGTTAATTTACTGTAAAAGTAACACTCAATAAACAAAACTACTTTTAAGTAACAATACTGATCTGTCATAGAATTTATGACAATCAACAAAATCGGCGAAAGTCTGCAGAACAAGTCCGGACTTTCGTTTGCCGTGAGACAAGCTCAAATTTAACAAAAGCCAAATTGCCAGCAAATGGTTGCTTCATGCGAAAGCATGATAAACCGTTTGTAGATTGAAGACTACAAGTTTTTCGGTTGTGACTGACTGATGAGTCCTAATAAGGACGAAACCGGTCTCAGTCTACCGAAACTTGTGGTCTGATGATTGAATTGGCATGATCAACCCTTTTGTAGAATTTATGACAACTAGAATTTTAATGTTTTGCTAAATAATTCAGTATATGACTAAATCAAAAAACTAAAAGGTGCTTTTTTAGTAGTTAATAGAAAGTTAATTATAGACTAGTAATCATATTACATGATAAAAAATAAACATTTTAATATCTCTATTGTTATGCTTGCTTTTTTCAACTATGTCTATCAAATAAAAGGTTAAACTGGTTTGCTATCAGAAGTTTTCTTAGTTTTACAAATAAGTTATCATAGTAGTTTACCTATATTGACTTAAAAAAATAATGATAAAATCAGTAAGTTTATAAAACAAAAAGGTAAATACGCAAATATCTTTAAGAATCTTATCAAACTAAATAATATAAATAAGATAAGTTATTATTAATATACAAAAAATATATACGATTCAACTAACTAAGGAGCTGTAAACTTTAAGCTACTAGGCTTTTTTGGTTTTGTTGAAACTTGAAGTAATATTTAGGTAAACTTTTAAGATGAAGTTTTCTACCAAAAATAAAATAATTCGATAAATAACAAAAAAATACTTTTGTTTTTTTTTCTAATAATTGTTAAATCAGCATTAAAAAGATACAGATTGTCAATTAATTTTTCTAAAACAAAAATACTACAAAGCTTATATAAATGAGTTATATAAAAAATGAGTCTCAAAACATTAATATGTCTGATTTTATTCTATTTTTCGTACTATATAAATGTATGCTCCAAACAAAATATTTTCTATTATAAATTCTTATGTTATTTTGCACTTATGTTTATCTACACTGTACACACACATTTTTATAGAAGTACTTGAGGACTATCCACAAAAATTTAACATTTTGTTATTAAAACCCACCGGTTTGCACTGGATATACTAAAAGGTAATTGCGGAAATTGAGATTAAACATAATAAGCTTTTTTTGAAACTCTATCACAAACCTCAGAGCATGTTCCGGTATTTCCACTGATCATAAACAACTTGTTACCAATAGTAAGTGAAACTTGCATTTTTCTACTTTAATTCTACCAGGTACTATATTCTATTTGATATCAACATGATCAAATGCTTCTACTGTTTTTAAATACCCGTTATTATCTTTACTCCAGTATTTAGAAATTTGCTATCAATGAACAAGTTGTATCACACCTTTTAGCATTCAAATTGCCGCTATCTGATTATTTATAATTTTTTAAACAATCACCAGTTACATAAACAGAACTCATGAACATACACACAAAAAAGTATTTTAGTTGATTGCCAAAAACTTTCAGATAATTTGACTTTTGTCCTTTTAAAATGCTTATTTAAAAGAATTGAGTCAGTCCTTTTCTTAAATATTCTATCAAAAATGCAAATATTACCACCATTAACAGCAGTTTTTAAATTGCAGTCCGCAGAAATTTTAGAATCAGAAAAACTTATTTAAACTATTAAATGAAGAAATTTATTACTATTTCCAAAAACAGCAATATCAAATTCACCCTGGTTGTAATAGCGATTTTTATACAAATCTGAACACTTAACACTAGGAATCATAATTTTTGATTTGCTAGTTTGTAATAGATTGTAAAACTAAATTAATACTGTCAACCTGTATTAAATAATTTTTCATATTTTTTAAATGTTTGAATACCTTTTAAGTAGTTAGAGGGAAGAAAAAAACAATGTTTGAATATTATATCAATATTATATCGCAACTTTGTAAAAATTTTAAATATTAAAAGGCTTGGTTTTCTGATTATTCAACAATTAAGCTATTCAAACTAAGTTTTGTGTTTACTTGTATCAATTAGATGTTTTTTGAATCACATTACTAGCTAACTTACTCGAAATAGACTAAAATGAACGTATGTTAAAAACAAAAAAGAAAACTTTTAGTTTTATTTTAGTAATTTCTAAGTGAAAATGATTATTTATATGGAATTGCTGATGAGTGTTTTAAAGTTTATGACTTATTGTATGTTTGTTTAAATGTTATGTTTTCTAAATATCACAAATTTATTTGATTGATCAAATAAAGTTTATAAGGTTTATTTAACCTTTATTAAAAATTACTTGTATTCAAATTCAAAACCTCAGATAAATTTAAAGTTTACAAAAAAATATCTTCATTTGTATTTTCTAAGTGGACAGTTTTGGTTAAAACATACTAGATTTTATTTAAACAAAAAATTCCTAAATATTGTAAACGAAAAAGTTACTACATTAGCAGGTAAAAATATTGAATAAATTTCATTCAAACTAGGTTAAAAAGACTTTAAAACTACTAGTTAAACAGACCAAGAAAAGTTACCTTTTATACTTAATTAAGTAATTAAAACAATTTAATCGTAAAAAAATTTGTTGCCAATGTGTGAAGTACAATATGTACCTATAGAACAAACTTTTTCCTGGACTAAATATTTGTAAATTATTAATCTTTTTACTGTACTAACCTTTTTTAAAACTTCATCAACAACTTTATTAAAAAATAAAAAGTTCTAGAAACGTAGATTTGAAAAAAAAAAAAAATAATTAAATATTTTCTAATATTTACAATTGAAACTAGTCTTAAATTGATAAGATAATTGTAACATAATAAGTTGTTGAACAAATAATGCATATAATTAAATAGAACTTAAAATCAGTAAGTTAAAAAAAATAAACTGGCTGTAAAACCGAAAATAATTCCATCACTTAATAAAAATTTTAAGTAATAATTAAAAAAAAAGTCAAAAATACAAAGTTTAAGTAATTAATGAATAAATTACAAATTAAAAGCATTTTAATATACAAAAGAGCTGAATGAATTTGAAACATATGTATTAGTTGTTTTTTACTTAGTTTTTGCAAAAAAAAAAGAACTTTAAAAAGCTAATAAATATATGTTAATTAATCTTAAAATTTATATCTTTAAAATATTATTTTGTAAAAAGATCAAACGTTTAAACGATCGTAGATGGCTTAGTTGTTAGAATAATGTTAAAGATAAAATTTAATAAAGTCTAAGAAAGTAGCAATGCTTTGTCAGATGTACTGTAAACAACGTCACAAAAAAATTATTTTGAGAGTATATTTAGCTCCATAAAAATTCTTAATATGATAGTTTTAAGTTAAATAGGTCACATATTTTTAAATTTTAAACAAAAAATTACTTTATAGAAAACAAACTTTTATTTTCTAATTAAATATGTTTAAATACTTGTATGTCATACAATTATAATATTTTACAGACTATCAATATTTGTTTCCAATGTTTGTTATGAATCGTAAAGCTAGAGCAAGTTGGCCGGAGAAGACAGAATAATAAGCAAATGCAGAAGAAAACATTTTTTGGATAAGCATTTATTTAAGTAAAGTATAGTGTTTAATGTATATGTTGCTACACTAAAACGTTACTTTATAAACACTTTGCAAAAGAACAGTATTCATACATTGCTTAATTAAAGCATGCTTAATACAAAAGATAGTAAGATTAACACAGCGTTTATAACAAAAGAGCTATGTAAATATGTTTTTGTATTTAATTTTCGTTACTATTAGATGAATGTAGTTTGAATAGTTATTTCTATAATAACAAAAAGTTATAAAAATGTGAAGCGCATCTATTGCTAGATATTAAAAGTGTAGCACAAAAGTTTTAAAGTTAAACTAGTATTTGAAACAAAAGTGTTTGTATTGATATATGAATTGTGAAAAAGTATATAAGAATATGTATAAATTTGTTTCTATTATCTTTTTTATAGTTACCAATTCAGTTTTTATAAGTTAATTTTTAAAAACAGACTACTTTATGTATAATAAGTATAGCATAACTAAAATAAATTTTACAGTTGAAATTCAGAGTATAATAATAGAATTTCAAATATATATGACTTAAATAATTAGAAGTAAAAACAAAAATAACTTAGTTATTTATAGCATAAAATTTTATGTTTTTACCAGCATTTTCTTTATTTAGGATTAGTTTCAAAAAATTAGTTTACAACAACTCTACATTTAAAAAACTAATCAACAACGTATAAAAAACGTTATATAAACTATGTTTGATACAAAGTTGTAAACTGTTAAAAAATTAATATTATTTAAAACTTTTAGGCTTTTTAAATTTTCTTGAATTGATAATTATATATCGAAAAATACTTACTTTCAAAACTTTAATCTCAGATTTTTAAGATTTATTTATTGCAAATATGTATAAGAATGGAAGATTTTCTGTTTTGTTTTTTCTTGGCTCAATTATGATAATTCTTTTGGTTGCAAACAAAAACGGAGTTGAAGCTAAAAGAGGAATTAAGTTTTTAATTTATATATATATATTTGTTTTACTTTTTAGTTAATGTACTGCTATAGTTTTAATACCATAAAATTTTTAACAACAACTAAAGCTTACTAAAAAGAACTTTTACTAAATGTCTTTTTATGTGACATGCTTACCAGTCAGACATGTTAAAAAGCTCTGCTTTGTTTACTCGAGCGTGAAATTACTAACTTAAAACAAACCAAAGTTTATAAGCTTCATTGCTGAATTACCATAGTAACTATTAGCATTTTACCAACTCTGTTACCAGTAAATGAAAAAGATCAACTGGTAAGTTACTTGGTCTAAAAATTGAAAAAAAAAAACTTCACATCTAAAAGTGATAAAGTTAACAAAACACAGAAACAACATAAAGTTATAAATTAAAAGAGCTGCAGATCTTCTACCAACTACTAATTCATGCATGCATGTGCACCCAGAAAATATTTAATTATATTAAAACAAAAATTGTAGGGAGTTTAAGAGGAAAGCCAGGATCTTGCCAATTAAATGGACTTTAGAAGCCCTGGACTGTAGGAGAGCGTTCTGGAAAAAGGTGCGACCGTCTTCAAGATTCTTGCAAACCTTATACAATTGAAATTCTTAAAAGAGTATGGGTTGTTGATAAAAAACGTGATCAAAGATCTTCCTACGATAACATTCGATGTTAGTTTTGTAGTTATGTTCTTTTGTATATATTTTTTAAGTTCAAAATATGTAAATGTACAAAACTTAAATAAAATAACATGATGAGAATATTGTCAAACGTCGAGGTATTGATCAACTTATTATCACTGTTAAACATTTATTAAACCAAGCTTCTACAAATGATAAAAAGGAAATAAGTTTTTATGGAGACTAAAATAAAATAAACGAGTCAAAGTAGTATTATTATATACATAATAAACATTTAATTTTAACAGTAAGCTTTTTCAGTCATGAACAACGAAAAGATCGACTGGTGTAATTTTTGCAACATAGTCTGTTGGAAAAAGAAGACTTACAGCCAGTATGTAGCCGAAAAAAGCGATTAAGTATATAAATAATGAAAAAGTTTCAATACAAGCATTTACTTCAAATACTAATAACGCTTTAGATGCTTCTGGTTTATATTTAAACTGAATATATTCTTTATAGTTCTAATTCTTTAAATCTTATCAACAACAGTTAGTTATGTATATAATCAATCCTGTGTTTTTGTGTTCTTTGTTATCAGTTTTTAAAGTATTAAATTTTAACTCTTTAATTTGTTTAGTTTCTGTGAATAATAGTGTTATTAAACTTTAATGTATATGTTATAATTTAGTATTCTAAATAATTTTTTTTTTACATGTCCTTTTGTTTATAGTTTAAGAATTTTTGTTATTACTTATCAGTACACGTATCAGCAGCTGAATTTTTTTATATTTTAATAAGTAAACAATTTAATGACAAGAAAAAGAATCACGTATTTCAAGTTAGACTTTTAAACGGTTAATTAGTATAGTTTTTTTTTATTAAATTTAAAATATTAAAAAAAACTAAAAAATGTAACTAGATTAAACAGTTTATGCGTTTATAGTTAATAGAATAGAATTATAGTACATCTTATAAGTTTTTTTATAACAACGTAGTAATTTGTATTTTAGCTTTTTCTTCAACAAAAATACTAAGTTTAACCTTTGATTAACAATATGCTTATACACTGTTAAATTTAACGTTGTTAGCTTGTAATGTTTTATTGTTTGTACAAAAATTAAAGTAACAATAATGAAAGATTTTATTTACTATTAATGAAAGATTATATTTACTATTGTAAATAACTTATGAGCTATTATACTATCAAAAAAAAAAGCTATTATAGATTTAATATACAAAAAGTTTTATACATTGATTTATCAAAAACAAAACAAGTAATAAAACTGAATATTATTACCAAATGTAAATAGTATATTTATGCCGACGTTTAAGAGTATCATCTTATAAATCTATAAAAATACTCTTTGAAACTTGATTAAGTCAAGTTTTTCAAGATACCTAAATTTTTAATCTAAATTAAAACTTCTTTGCCAAAATCTAAAATGTGACGACCTTTAACCATATAATAATTGAAATTTTTGTTTATATTATCAATTCTATTGCTAAACTAAAAAAAGTTTCGAGACATTGTTTCTGATTATAATAGATTATTTATTGATATTATGAGATTATTTATATACAAGAAATACTGTGAAACGCCAAATCAAAAAGATTATGGATAAATGTATTAAACTATACAAAAAAGTTACATAAACAACTGCAGAATTTTTTTATTGCGTCACTAATCTACATTAAAAGATTAATTTATTGGCTAAGCTGCATGATAGTAGATATTTTTGTTAAATAAAACTGCAGAATATTTTAGGTTGATTAATAGGTTTATTTAAATTAAAAAAATGTTAAAAATTTTGATGAAACAGTTAAAACTTTTTAAATTCGAGCATGTTTAATTTAAACCGTTTTGCACATAAGTTTATATAAAAAGTCCTACATATACAAATAATAAATTAAAGCGACGGAAACTTCACAGTTTTTAAAAGTTATCACAGTTTTTGTAACGTTATCAACCAGAAAAAAAAACTAACAATAAGATTAGAAAAATCTTTAGTTAAACTAACATTACTAACTTGATTTTTCGTCTTAACCTTAACATATTCACTGTCAGTTGACAATACCACTGAAACTAAGTAAGTGTCCTTAACTTCTTCTATAATATGTAAAACATGATATTGTGTACATTATTAAGTTATTTGAACGGCTAACTGAAGTATCACAACAACTTTCACTCCCACTCTGCACTATTCTGTAAATTAATCACTTAAAACTTATTAGCTAACATAATATGAGTCCAATTACAAAAACTAAACAAGAGGACAACTTTTATAACTGCAATGCGGACATAGTTACAGCCGAAGTTGTATTGAGCAATGATTTGAGGAAAGTAAAAATTGATCAGAGTGCTGATTTGACGTAGATCTGTACAAAACTAACAATGAAGTATGTAATTAGGCTCTGTTAAAAACTTTATAATCACTAAAGCTTCTCGATGCTATGCAAATGAAGTTTTTTGACAATTTTAAAAACTTGTTTTTAGTTATTTTATGACTTTACTCTTCAAGGTCTAATATTTTTGTTCAAAAGTACTTTTACTATACTTACATTACTTTAACAAACATGTTTTTTAAAACTATTTTTATACTTACAGTAATAATTGGATTCTCACTTAAATTTTTTTCGAGTCTCTTTGTTTTAACATAAATATATTTAAATTATTTTAACCATTTACTTAGCTTTTACTTATTTACTGATTTAAGTCTATTTATGGTCAAATAATGGTTTTAGCTGCATATAATTTGTTTTAAATTGTGCATCTTAAATATATTTCTCTGTTTATCAATAAGATGTGTATAATTTTTTTTTTGGTGCTAGAATTTTAGACTCTGTTTTTTTAATACTGGTTTATGAAAAAAAATAATGATTTTTTGCTATCAAAATATGATTAGTTTATTTAAATATATACTTTTAAAATTTTAAAAGTATAAGTTTGGTGTTTATCTTGTTGTAAACAAGCTATAACTGTTCATAAAGTTATATTTCGATAAAAACTGTTCCTAGTTACTTCTGGTCATTTTACTTTCATTGATAATTTAGCGGAAATGAAAAGAAACTACACATAACTTTAATTTATTTTATGACTCAAGATACTAATAATTTTAAAAAATTCCTAAAAATATGTTAGTAAATCTTAGTAAAAACTTTTAAGTAAAGAAAATCCAGCAAACAAATATAGCAAGCTACTGACTTAAATATTAATAAACTAAAACAAATTTAGTACAATAATAAGATTGAATGTATTGATTACTTTATAAATAAGTTCCAAAGACTTTTTTTTAAGTGTGTAGCAATTGCGAAGCGTAGTATTTTTGTTAGGAGCTACGGAAAAGTTACTTTTTAAAAGATGGTCTAATTTAACATCTTAGTTTAGCGCTTCGTATTCTTAAAATTTTTGCTTTGTATTGGTTAAGTCCTTTTGTTGCCTCACTTGTAGCTTCAAACGCTAGCGTAGCCTCTGCACACGCGTGCTTACTAGCTATCTCTCTTCACTTACTAGCTAACACGCTTCAACTATCGTGTTGTTTAACTACTGGCCTGCTCCTGTTCCTTTGCTTGCTGGCTTAACCCGCTCGTGTGACCTGCGTATCTTCTTGCAACAAAATTTTGATTTTATCGTATCTTATTAGTAGTTTGTATACTCAGAATTTTTTAACGTAAATTCTTCAAAAACTTTTTTTTTGATTCGCATGGTGCTGAAGTTCAATTAGCTCTATCATTCATCTATTCAAAATCTACTTTATTGAAAGTTTGAATACATTTAAGATGTAGATGACACAGATTGAGTTTTTTACTCCAATGTTACGAAAACTTTAAACATCGAATACAAAAGTTCGGAAAAGAGTTTGAATAGGAAAATTAATGACTGTAAGTACTTTGGTTGTATTTTGTGTACAAATTGATGACTACATAATTTGTTTATTTTTTAAGCTAATATGATAGATGTTTTGATATTTCAAACTTCATTTCCTTAGCTTTACAATTAAGTTAATAGTATTTTTCAAAAGTGAATAAATAAGAAAAAATGTTTGGATTTGTGCAGAGTGGGAATAGATCACAGTTTAGATGGATAAGTATTATCTATCCTAGTAACTATAATTTAATTATCATAAAGCTATGAAATGTGTATATTATGTATATTAGCAAGTATAAAGTCATTGAAATTTAAGTTCATGCCATTTTAGTTTGTTAGATATAAAAGAAAATAAGTTCTTTATAGATTGATACAGAATTTTAACTTTGACTTAAATTTTTATTATATAAACTCAACGTAAACTTATTTTGTATATAGCAATTGTTTAAACTTAAGAACAAAAAACTTTACAACTATGTTATTAAATGTATAATGAATGCCATTATAACCATCTGACCTAGTAGTAATATATTATTGATCTGATCTAAGGTCATTATAAACAAGAGGCTTATTATTGTTACGAGAGGTAAAGGACATATTAGGGGAGAATAACAGGGAGCTTAAACGTTATAATACCATTAATGCGGTACGATAACTGAGTAATTGTATAAATGCACTGAGCTCAAAACTTGTATCTTAACTTAAAATAAAATAATATAAGGTCTTCGTGGTAAAATCGATTTAAGTTAAAGTACCCTAAGAGTAAGTAGTTAATAACTTTAGTAGTATTAGAAAACTCGAAAACTAATAAGTTAATTAGTTAATAAAAAACTAGTTTTAACTCAAACAAATAAATATTTAAATAAATGTCAAATAACAAAATATTTCTTACTATTTAAAACTATGTATATTAATATAGGTTATATACTTACGTTAGAGTAAAGTTTAAACAAGTAACCCACACTACAATTTATTTCTGCTTTTCAAAATTACGGAAATAAGATAGTATTATATTATAGTAACTTTTAAAATGATTAAACAACATACACAATAAGTAAATACTACTATTTAAGTAGCTAAGTAAAAATACAAAAAAATTTAATTTTGACAACAAGTTGAAGTGAATGAAACTCACGATGAGTTTGAAACTGGACAAAAAATTGAGATTATGAATGCCGAATATATATATATATATATATATATATATTTGCTGCTAAGTCAAGCAAGAATTGTGTTTCGACTGAAAATGATTAGGCGACGAACTATGACGTGATAATTAAAACTCCGTAATGAAAATACCATATTAGCTTCTTAGCCCGACGAATTATGGGAACGCGCCAAAATAGGCAAAACTCGTGTTTTATATGGAACTATATTCGAGAGATTATGCTTTTTTTCTGGGAAAATTTCCATTTGCGCGGAAATTTCTTATAACTTAGTTAAGTGCTTTTGTAACACACTTTATAAGGCTAGAAAATGTCATTTTAAATATGATGGTACGTACACGAAAGAATATGAGCTTATCGAATGGACAGGTGGGTACAATGTCCTTACACCATGAAGTACAGAAAGTAGATGCTTATCATCACCATGAAATAGTCATAAAAGCAACTTAAAAATTATAGCTAGTATTGCTTGTAACCCTTAACCTAGAGAATAATTCAAGTTTTTACGACTGGAAACTGGAAAGAACATATTTATGCTAATCATGCTAATTTATTTAGATTTCCAAAAAGTTAAAGGTTTTCCATCTTAATTTACTTTTGAAGAAAATACTTAAGTTGTGTATTAATATTTTATTCACAGTTCCTATTCAATTGGCTTGAAAAATTCTTTTTCTTAGTTACTTGCTTTTATTTTAACAAACTTTATTCATTTGTTTTAAATTTTAACTTGTAAAAGGATGGATTAAAAATGATTAAATATTAATTTTTATATTACTACATTTTAGAACCTAAAACAATTTATTAGTATTCTCATATGATATTTAAGTATTCTGATGTTATTTTTACATTTTCACAAAAATATTTTTGATCGGTTTATTGTTTTATATTTTTGTTATATCCAAACATTTTATTCAATAACTTAATTATTGTAAATCTAGCGTTTGAAAACTCATTAAAACAATTCTTCTTTTGAAAGATACATAAAACAATAGTCTTTTAAACATTCGAGGTGGCCATTTACTTATTTAATATTCTACCCTATTACAAAGCCCCTTGTAGTCTTGTAGTTAAAATCGTATATAAGGTGGCTATTCAGCAATTTTTACAAAACCGTGATGTAGTTTCTATTTCAAACACCTACTTCTATTTAAAGTAAAACTCTAGTTTTGAGTTATTTTTTGACATACTTTTACTTTTCCAGATTATAATAAAAGTATTTTCGTTTTTCAACTAAGTTACGAAAAAAAATTACTCTAAGTTTCTAAACATACCATAACCGTGATGAAGTAGAAGTTGTAATAAAATATTTAATGGATTGTTTTATTGTAGATTAAAACTCAGTAAAACTGAAGTTATGGAAAAAATAACACAAATAAAATTGTTTTATATAACCACATTATTAATTTCTTCACAATATAAATTATATGCTTTATTGTTACATAATTAATTAGGAATAGAATTGTGAAATACAACTTAAGGTTAATTTATACAGTTGCTGCATTAAAAAAAGTTTAACACGTCCGGATGTTCATCAAGATGACAAGTTAAGAAAATCTATTTGTTATTAGTCTTAGTACATTTGCTTTAATATGATTTTTTATCTAAAATCTTATCCAAAACAATATAAAACTTTTTACTTAGTTCTTATTTTAAAACTAATTCTATATAAAAGAATATCAAATGTAGTGTCAGTTTTGAATAAACCTAAGAGAAAATTAAGTTTAATTCAAAAAACGACAGTTTTAAATGTTTTTCGATGTTTATATAAAAACTAGTATTCTATAGGCTATAATACCTAATTGAAAAATATTTATCAAATTTATGAAAACAGGAATTCTTAATGATAATTAAAGTTTATTATTTATTCTATAACACTTTGCACAAATTCAGTTGGTTATTTTCATGTACATTTTTTACTTAAACCAATTTTTAATAAACGTTTATATCAAAAATACAATTTTGTAAACATATACCTAAAATGTTTCAAAAGGACTAGTGTCTACACACTAAACATAAATGACAACTATTTGCAATCTATTTTTTTATTGTTGCGAAATACGCTTTAATTAAACTTATGCCTACATAAAGGACATGTGTTGTGTTTAGCAAGCCATCTGTCTATACATTCCTGGCAGAAATAATGCTGACCATCGCAAGTGAGACGTCTCATTCTTCTACTAACGTATATGTCTTCCATACAAATACTACATTGATCACCAACATGTGTTTCATCAGCTGTGAAAAGACTGAACGCCTCAATAGTTTCCCGAGACAAACCTGGATTTTTCAACTGGAGAAATGTGTTACTTGCTTCATGAACAACCTCCCACAACATATCAACAAACAGTGTTTCTGTTCGAAGTAAACTATTCTGCTTTGCCTTAGCCTGACGTTTTCTTCCTCTACTTTCTTCCGTTTTTATTTGCTGATCTTTAATAGCAAGCTGTTTGATTTGGTCATTCTCGAAACTTTTTCGCTGTAGGCTTTTCAAACGTTCTACGTTCAACTTGTAATCAGCTATAGCTTTACCAGTGCATTGTCTCGAAACTCTTAACAGCTTCACCATTCGTCTTCTAACACAAAATCGTTTTGACTTTGTAAACAGGTCGTGTACGAATCGTGTTAACTCAGCAATGCTGCTGATATTTAGAAGTTGGTTTTGCAGGTTTGCATGAAGTTTTCTTACATCACGTTCCAAATCAGCCGGAGATATCTAAAATATTATTTATTTTTTATCAATATTACCGTTTTTAAAATTTGTAAATAGCTATTTTAGAATGAACTTATTAGCCTTTATTAATATGTATAAATTTTACACCTTTTCATACAATAGGTTTTTTTCAAAATTATTCTTATAGAGATGTTTCTAACCGGAATTTATTACGGCCATAATCCACAAAGTTAAGATGTTTCGCCCCATTAATAATAAATATAGAGTTTACAAAAAGACCATCAACAGCAGCATCTGAGAAAACCAGCGACTAGTTTTGTAGTTTTTAAAACTCAACAGGCAGATATAGCCGCTAGAAACCTTTGATGAAGTATAATCAAGCGGTCTTAAATGCATAAGCACTGGTGCATTCGTTTGTGAGTAGAATTCCAAAAAAGTAATGCTACCAATTCCTTCACTGCCCAACGTCAAAGTAATTGTAAGCTAGTTGTTAGAGTTCTGTCTGCGCTCGTTGATAAGTTGTTTGATGATGACTGAAATAAATAGTTGTCAAAACTGATTAAATTAGCGCAGACTAGAATCTTAAGACATTATATGTGATTGATTTGGCTGATTTTTTCTTTGACTTTACCCACAAACGTTTGCATCAGTGCTCAATAACTGCTTATGCACTTAAGCCCGCTTGATTAGATCTCAACAGCAGTTTTTCGGTTGTGACTGACTGTGACTGACTGATGAGTCCTAATTAGGAAGAAAACGGTCTCAGTCTACCGAAAGCTTGTTGTCTGATGATCGGATTGGTATGATCAAACCTTGTAAACTTGAGTTTTTCACACGGCTTATTAAAGTCCATGTTTTTATTCTGTAGGCTATAGCCAACGTTTTTGTTGACGAAGTCTAGTCATTTGTGCTTTTTTTATAAATAAACTAGTCATACTTTTTTCAATTCATATTTTTGGATAGTTTTTAGTATGGTGAATAAAAAACACTTTAAAAGGTTGTCTTCATATAATTAACATCAAAAAAAATGTAGTGAAGTTCTCACATCTTAGATATTTTCTTTTATTATTGGCTTTTGTTTATGGTTATTGAAAAGATTAAAAAAGTAAACACAAAAAAATATTGATATTATCAAGTTTATATAATGATTTTAAAAATTAGTTAGCTATTGTACTTGATTATAAAAAAACAACAGCTTTTACTAAACACAAATATATTTCAACAAATTTCATCATTCTTATATTTTTTAATTTTCGCTTTTGTTTTTCAACAATTGTTACAAAAAAGAAAATTTCAAACTTATATAGCCTTATAACTGAATTAAAAATAAGTCAATCAAATAAAAAACAAAACAAAAGTAGTTAAAATTCTAAATAAACATAGTTGAACAAAACAAAAGGTGCACTGATTAATTAAACAAGGATAACAAATTTGATATTGAAAATCTTTTCATTGCATTTAAAGTTGCTATACTAGTTGTCTATGGATTTTAAACAGAACTTTTAATTAAAATCATATTTGTGGAAAAAGGTACATTAAAATGAAATTAGAAATATTAAGAAGTTATAAAAATACTTTTGAACTAATCGAAATTAAGGCCAAATGAATTCATTAAAATAAACCAAAGTTATGTAAGCAGAGAGAATTTGATTATTAAGTATTTTTTTTAGTTACTCAGTGCCCTTATGTTATTTTTAATTAAGTTTATTTAGAATCTGAATTACTTTTTGCTTTGTGTTTTGTTTTAATGACTAATTTCTAATGTAGTTATAAGGCTATATAAATTTTAAACTTTTTAAGTTTTATAACAATTGTAACACACTGATGAAAGTGTTGATACATATTTGTGTTAAGTAAAGTACCTTGTTTATCATGAAAAACATAAATTAAAAATAAAGTTCAAAATTTATGCTTATTCTATCACAATTTATCTTGACATTAATGAATGATTAAAGTACATAAAATTAAAATTAGTTTTATAATAAAATTAATTTGTTTAATGGCGGAAAAGTATAAAAAGTAGAGGATGTTTTTATTCAGTTATTTTACTACATAAAAAGTATCTAAGCGCAGTATAATTGATACTCGTAAAGATCATGGTCTTAAACATACAAAGTAACCAGAAAAAAAAAAACATTTTACAAAAACATATTTCATAAAAATACCAAATTAAAATATTTGGGACTACATACTTTCAAAATTTAACTAAAAGAAAGAAGAAACATAAGTACTTATATATTACAAGTGTTTAACAAATATTTTATATTTTACTTTGTATTAAATAAATGCTATACATAATAGTAAGCACAAATCTACTTTTTAAAAGTTTTGTTGTAAAAAACTTCATGAGGAAAGACTTTATTTTATAAAAATTAAAAATTGTTTTACCTTATTTAATTATTAAAACTCCTTCAGATTATACTTACTCATTGTAAACTATATAATAATATAATAATTCAAACATTCAATTTAAAAAAACTGATCGTTTTGTTTAGTTTAATGACCATCAAACTTCAAAGTTTTCCTTGAATACTTTACTACACGTAATACACTTAATCATAATTTTTTAAATGTTGTATTGGTTTTGTTTTTCAATACAGCTATTCAGTTAAAACAGTTTATCATTTTAAATTATGTCAATTATTGCTTTAGTTATTGAAAAAATGAGTGATCGAAATCTTACGTAGTTCAAAAGATTGCACTTTAAAACGTTTAATAAGTAAGCTTAGAATTTTTTAAAAATTCATGTCAATCAAAGTTTGCTTTGAAAATTTATCGTATTGTAAAATACATAAAGATCAGTTTTATATGTACAGACTTTTAAAACACTGTGAAAATTAAGCATAATTAATTTTAACTGCAATTTTTAATTAAAAAATTACACTAGTTTTAATAAAATTAAATAGAATTAATAGGTAATATATTAAATATTATAAACAAAACAAAATAATGTCATTAATGTCATTAACTAAATTAAGAATTTTATAGGACGGTAAACTTCTGCAAATCAGTTTTAGTATAGGTAAATTATCAGTTTATAATCTTTAAAAAAAAATAATCTCTCAGACTATGTGTGATAACAAAACATACTTAAAAGATTACCATAGTATACTAATAATATCAAAATTCATTTAAATAAGTTTTTTTATTACAAAAAAAATTAGTAATATTTTTTTATTTTTGGTCTAAAGATATAAATATTCTACAAGGTAATATGTGTGTAACTGTAAAATATATCAATAAAACTAAGCATTAGAACTATTGTTTAATGAACAATAAAAAAACGCTTAACAAGTTTTGTATATGGACCTGGTGTACAAAGGAAAGTTTAGATTATTGAGTCGTACACCACATGCTTATAACGTTTTTTACGAGCTATTACACATAATTTGTTTTAATATTTAAATATTTCTATCTTTAGTAATAAAACAATGAGTTAAACAAAAGCAGTTTTGAGAATAAAATACTATTTTCACGAAAACTTACACGTTTAACAGGGTTTTCTACCAATAAAGAACCACCGTTACCAGGTTTTGGAATATTCATCATATATTTTATTCCTTTTTATTTATTCAAGCTGGAAAAACCTTTCATTTGTAAAACATTATTTAGTTTAAAGCAACTTTACCTAGAATTAAATAAAAGAAACGAAATAAAAATTAAGTGTAGGAGAAAGTAGAGAAATTAAACAATACAAGAACTTATTCTTCTAAATTATCTTATATGATCTGCTTTAAATTGATAGTTTTGAAGAAACATCGTATTATTAACTAAAACTAAGCGATGCAAGCTAAGCTCTAAAAACTGTGATCGGTTTAAAAGTTATATGATTATAAAAGTAATCAGAAAAAAAGGTTTATAGTTTAATATTTTTAGAACAGATAAAGTTTTCGTTTAAAATATATCTTAACTAAAGTATTTTATTTCTTAAACATTTCAATTTTAATTAGTTAAGTAAACATTTAATTTGCTTTTATAAATCCAGTATTCTTCCTACTGAGTACGCAGTTTTCAGTATGAAAGTTTGTTTTTAAAACGTAGTTTTTTAAATAGAATGGTACTTAATAGGTATCCATATTCTATTAAACACTTTATTAAATAGATATTTTGGGCAGTTTTCAAAAAGCATATTCCAGAGAAAGATTACAATACTGAAAGTTACAAGAGCACAGTAGAAACTTAGTTACTGAAGTCTTAACTATATCTTAACATAAAAATAATTTTCAGACTTATAACTTTTGTGGGCTAGAAATTTTTGCAGAATGTGTCTGAGGGTCATTTTATTATTGTTAATTTATTAATAAGACCTTCAGCTTCATTGTTTTTGCTGTTTTATTTTGAGAAAACATACTTTATAACAGTTCTAAAAACCTTAAATTTATCTAAGTATTCTCAGCAAAATGCACTTATTTCAGGTTTAGTAATTTATCACGAAGCCTATATCATAAGGATAGCAGTAAGACATAATAGTTTTAAATGTCTTTTTGTTTGTAATTTTAATTAATTTAAATATTTATAGTTTTTAATGTATTTATTTAAAAAAAAGGTACTTAAAACTCCAAAAAGACTCATTTTGAATGTTTTATTTATTACTTTACACTATAATGAAAATAACTGCTTTTATGACAGCTTCAAATTTAAAATGCATTTCTCAATTGTTACTTTTTTACTATTAATAACATCGGTTAAATCTACTTAACAACAAAAAATATTAAGTCATAAGTATATAAAAAATACAATATAAAAAAAGTGAAACAAAGTAAAATAACAAGTAGCCTGTACTACACAGTTAACTTACAATCATGAAAAAAATATACTTGTAAAATATTAAACTAGTTTAACCTTGTTTTTAAAGTAGTATCAGTTTTTAGTTTAGAAGTAAATATTTTTCAAAAAATTTGAAGACATTATTTTTTTAACTTTGGAAATTATGAACTGTAACAGAAGCTAAAATCAAAATATAAACCAAAATAAGCTTTTTTGCCTAAAAATTAGTTACAATAGTAAAACAATTTAGATCACAAGTACAAAACTAATCTTCAATAAAAAAAGAATTTAATGCAGAAAACAAGGTTAAAGTACAGAAAAAAATCTTAACTGTCCTTAATAAGCAAACAGATTTATACTAGTTGAGGGTTGCCACATACCTAGCTGAGAAAAATTTCTGGACTTTTCCTGACTTTTCTTAATCAAGCATTTTATTTAAACCCTTTAGAACTTTAAAGTAGTAAAAACTTCAAATATTATTTTAGGTTAAAAGAACAGTTTTTATTGCTGAATTCAATCTAACTAACTTCCGCTAGATCACTTTAACTATATATGTATGATTGATGTATTTGTAATAAACAGCTCTATAATCAAAATAATTGTATTTATAACTTATAAACACAACTTGTCTGAAAAAAGAAACAATATCTTTGCATTTCCTAACATTAATGTACCTAAATAAACTAACAAATATATAAGTATTATTACAATTAAAACCTAAAAACAATAACTAACTTTTAGAACTAAAACCATAAAACAATTAAAAACTGAATCAAACTCTTTTGTTTACTCTATGTACTAAAATTCATTTTCTTTGTTCTTTATTAGCATTTAAATCTTTTCATCAAAAGATATGGTTTCCTTTGTTTTGTCTGCATTCCGCATAACTTCTTTGGTAGTTAAAAACATTTGCCTCATTTTGCTTTATTTCTTATCATCTGCTGTTCCTACACTTGTCGATGTAAATCTTTTACCTAGCCACAGTTTGTTGGCTTGTTTTCTCTTTTTTTGATTTTTGCTAGATGAAGGCATAGGAAATTAGATATTTTTATAAATTTTCAGGAAAGTTTTGCAAATTTGATCTGACTTTAAAGGATTGATTATTTACAATTTAAAGGATTTGAAAAAACAAATATTTTTTCTAGTGTTAGCAAAACATCAGACTTACTCTTCTCATTAGAACTATAAACGTTTTTTAAAGGTAAAGAAAGCAATTTGACATCACTTCTAACTCTACGTCCTGTAAAAAATAACACTAAACTAAACATAAGTTTAGAATAAAAAACTATGTTTTTAATTGAAAACCAAATTCCTTTAGTGACACGTCATTTAGCAAACAATCACAAGGTTAAAATCTTAACACCAAAAATCACAAAATTTAGGAAAATCATAAAGCTCAAATCTTTAAGAGAGTATCCGCTACAGCAAAAAAAAAAACATAAACAATCCAACCATATGTCACTGCCACCTGTGTTTACTGACAATCAGCTGTTGCAAACTCAAATAAATCAATATTTATTTGAAAGTATTGAGTTTTATAAAAAAACTACATTAAAGAAATACAATAAGCATGAAAAAAGAAAAATTGTTTGTATTTAAGTATATACATATCAATAATAAAATCATTAAGTTAATAAATATTATATACATTTGATAGTATTAAATTGACAAAAGATTAAAAAAATGATAAAAAAACCATTTTTATTAACTTTGTACTTCACCTTTAATTTCTTATATAAAAAAAAAAAGTTACTTAAATGAACTACTTTAGATCTAACACAGTAATAAAAAGATAAGACATAAAATAAACTAACAACATTTATAATTTGTTTCAATAGGTTATAACAATCACTTTTTCATTACCAGGAAATTCATAAAATAAAAGACCAAAACATCAGAATACTGCCCATGTAACATATATCAAATTTCAATACAAACAAAGCATACATAAAAAGTAGCCCTTTTTTTCCAGTTATTTAACAGAAATATTTTATAACTTAATTTAAATTAAGCTTGTTTCAGTTTTTAAACGTTTCAGAGAAACTAGACGAAAACTTGGGACCCAAATACCTAAATCAGTTTAGGCAAAATCTTATTCTAAGTGTTTCATTAATAAAAATTACTTTTCTTTGAAAACCTTGTGTTGTGTGAGTAAACAACTCTTGCAAATGTAAATCTATTTTGCTGTACATCAATGATCAAACCCTGTTATAGTATTACGCATTAAGTTACAAGTTTGCAATTTTTACACACTATTAATATTAAGCACAGTAGATTTTTTTAATCAAAGGGTTTGTTGTGGTCACGGCAGGCACACGAGAAACATACCTGGTTATTTATTGTTGCATACAAACAATTGGTTTTATGTCTAAGTCAGCAACACCACCCAAAGCAGATATACAATATTAGATGTGCAGGTAAAGCAAACTATAATATACCATTTGAAGTGTAACTCTGTTGATTTAAAATTATATCTAACTTATAAAAAAGTTAACAACTTAGATATAATTTTGAATTCAGAGAACTCAAGCGAATCTTCCAGTTCAGCGTATCATTCAAAACCACACCAAAGTAAGTTATACTATCACTCTGTTTAATAAGAAAACTATTAGTCTTAACACTAAATTCACAGTTTTCTGAAGCTTTATTGAAAAGCAAACTAAAATGATCTGTTGTTTTTTCAAATTTTGTCAAACTATCAGACATTTCTGTATTTTCCTGACTTTTGTCATTTTCTTAGGTTTTCCTGACTTTTCCTGACTTTCCTGACCTTGTGACAACCCTGCAAGTCTGAGTCAACCTTAGCTTTTTGCTTAGTATATAAACAATTAAATAGTTGTGAACTTTTAATACTTTCAAACTAACCCAAGTAAACATAACAAAGTCTATTCTAACATAAAAAGTAATCTAGTTATAGCTTTAACATAGAATGTTTTCAAATGCCTATGGAAACTAAAACTACCAACAATAGAATTTTAGGTCAAAAAAATTATTAAATTTTGCATTTAAACTACATTTGCTTTGGTTTGGAACTACTTTGACTAGTAATCAATCTATTTGTTTTTAAGATTATGTATATACAAAAAAAAAAGTTACTCAGAAACTCTAAATAAATGAAATTTTATCAAACTTGTGAATTTTTGAGTGAGGTTGTACAGCTTGTTATTTAAACAGTATTTAGTAACATTTTAAAATTCTTATAAGATTTAAAGGAACACAAAAAACTAAAACTAAGAGTAAAAATTAAGCTAAAGGATAATTAAGTATAAATTTATATAAGCATTAGAAAATTGAATTTAAAAATTTTCTTGTTTGGAAAACATTATTGCAAACAAAGTACCTTATCTATTTATAAAATAAATATAAACTAATACTTTATTTCTGATATATTTTTTAGAACTAATGTATAAGAGCTACTTTTAAGTGGGCTGAATTTCATAACTTTAAATGTAAGAGCATGGCCTAGCGGATATATATTCAGACAGTAAACAACAGATTTCAATAAATTTAAAAAATAACTCATTTTTATATCGTTTTTAAATAAACTTAAATACTATCTAACTACAAATATATTTAAAACGTGTAAACCTTTTTGATGCTTACTATGCAAACGAGCAAAAAGTAATCGCTAGATTAAACTAAAAAGCTCATACAATTAATGAGTGTTTTTGTTTTTATTTATATCTGAAGCATAAAATGTAAAAAGTAAACTGAAAATGTTTAAAAAAAAAATTTATTACGAAAATCTTAAAGCGTATTTAATAGACGTTTAGGTTATTAGAGTTAAGAATAGTTTTATTTTATTGTTGGCAATACATTTGAGCTCAACAACAAACTTTTTTTTTAACTATATAAACTAATAATTCTCGTGCCAAAATTATGTCTAACTATTAGTTTGATTTATTATTAAAGACGTATATGCGGCATTAAACTAAAAGTTTCACAAGTTGAGTGCTTTTATGTCATTGACATTTTAAAGTTTAAATTTTCATGAATTGTCATTTGTTTTTCGTAGTTTTATTTACTGATAATTAATAACGTCTAAAAGTGTTATTAGTTTAAAAAAAATAAAAGAAATATGCAATCAAGTTTACATTCATTTTCTTTTAATAAAAGTACGAAAACTTTTGTAAAATAATTAAAATGTTTTTTATTTTGTATTTTATAACTACAATTATTAAAATTTAAGTATACTACTATTTCAAAACTGCTAAAGTGGTAACTATTTTTATGGTTACAAAAAAATTATCCTATTGACCTTTTCTTTCTAATAAAGATTTAATTCAATCTTTTAGCAAGATACTGTTAATATTTTTTATAGTATAACGACGAAATTTTGGTATAAACTAGTTTGTTAGCGTAAAACTTTAATAATAACAATAGCTATTTAAATAACTTCCAGTACAACTTAAAACTTTTTTGTTAAAATTTATTTTTATCATTTTAAATACCAAAGTTAACATGTGTAAATAAATTTTGTTGTGCCTTTTTGCTAACTTTTAAATAATGAATGTTGAACTTATAAATGTAAAACATTAGCTTCATTATTTGTTGTGCTATCTTTTCACTTAGCAGAAAAAAGCTTAAAATTTATATTTGAAGTTATAGTCAATTTAAATTCTATGATGGCATAGTTGTACTGAGACTCTTTACTAAGTTACATAAAGTTTGTGAGTGCTAGTATACTTGTAAACTCAAAAATACAATTTATAAATTTAATCTGCACTTCGTATATGTAAGTTACAATAAATTATGTAACTCAAATCGGTATACTGACAATTCCCACCCGATAAATTCCCACACATGTTTGCAAACTTTTTTAATCTGTTTCTTTATTTTTCATTAGTTATTTATTTACTATTTATTTATTACGTTACCCTAAACCCTTACCCTTGGTCGGTCAGCGGTCTCGGATTTGACCAGGTTGGAAATGATCGCTGGTTGGAAATGATCGGTTCCCTTCAAACTTACCTTACGTTATTTAGAAAAAGAAGCATAAATCAATGACATTTTGATATTACTTTTAATGGTTGTAAAATGAAAGTTGAAATGAAATTAATACCTTATGAAACGATGAAAAAACCACTCAAAAGTATTTGTTCCAATGACCTAGTGTACAATAAAACTTTTTAGTTAATGTTATCGAGTTGCACACCACGGATACCTTTTAACGTCTTGCTCGGGGCATTAGACACTTACATTGTATAAAAATATTCCATTTAAAGCTACTTTAAAAAAAAACTTATTGTGTAAAACATTGTTTTTTTTAAACCTTGGAGTTAATAAATCTGTCGGTATGGTTTTCTGAAGTAAAGGTTTATTTACTCTGAATGGTATCTAACTTAAAAATTATATTTTTATTGTTTTAACCTTTTTTCAGTTAAAGTCTAATTTCAAAGTATGTAGTTTGATCAGTTATTTTTTAGATAGTTTCTATAAACATATAACAAAAAAAAAACGTGTTTGTAAAAAAATAAAACTAAAAGCTTTTTTTTATATATTAATTTTCTTTATAAATAAACTAAATTTTTAGTGAGTTTTTTTTTAATGATATCTTGTGCATACTTTATTCAGTTAAGCTTTACAAACTTATTTACAGGAAATAAAACCGTTCTGACCTTTATAGTACTTCTTTATCTAGCACTAGAATACAACAAAAAAAAAATCACATTACAAAAGTTTCCGGAAATAAATTTAGTTTCGGATATTTGACACAGTGATAATAACTTTCCAGCTCGTATCGCCCGAGACTAACTTCCTTCTCCCATTTTAATCCTTCTGAATCCAAAACAACATACTCATAGTTGCTAGAAACCACTATTATCTTGCTGCCAATCACCACCAATTTTAATACCGATATCTTCTTAACCCACGGAGGTCGAAGAAGAGCAAACTTCCCGCTGAAGAGATCAAAAACCTCACAACCTTCATTTCCACTGATCACGTACATTTTGCTCCCGATGCTCACCAAGGCGTGATAAAGTTTTTTCGTCAGCATGTCGGGCATGTCACGTGACCACTCACCTGCGCAGTGATCATACGCTTCAACGGATGTCGGACGAACTCGACCTCCTGAGGTGACAATTCTCCCGTTGAATACGGTTGACTTGGTTTCCTTCCTGTAGTGTTTGGTGTCTTCCAGTTTCCTGAAACTTTTAGTGCTGGGATCAAAAAGGACAAAGTTGGTTCCTATTAAGTTATGTTGAAGACGGCTCCTGTAGCTTCTTGACGCTTTAGGTAGCGACTTTCCCCCAAAAATGTAAATCTTTCCCGCCAAACTGCAAGTTGAAAAGTTATCGCAGTCTATCAAAGAATCGGGAAACCTTACATGCTCCCAGGATCCAGTCAAAACTGAGTAAGACCGCACCCACAAACTATCATATTCGTAATCCAAGAAGTATATGATCCCGTTCACGAACTCAACGGAGGTAACTTCGATCCATTCATCTATGTGCGCGATCTCAGTGACAGACGAGCAGTTCTTATTTTCAAGCCTGAAAACGTGATAGTATTTGCTAGCATTAGCGCAAAGAGCCACATCAAAGTTATCTTGAGCACAATGTCTCACTTGACAGTCCACAGAGCTCGGGTCAAGATTCTGAGTAGTTTTATCGCTGATAGCTTTTACTATAGCTCCAGTACTCTCAGTACATTTTAAAAATGTTTCAGCATCTAACAACGTGTTTAAGGCAGCAGTTGAGAGCAGAGGTAGACGAATTGTTTTTACTAAACCTATTGTAAACTTGCTTCTTGATTTCGGATCGCGTTCAATCCAACTTTTCACAGCTTTTGCTACCTCAAGTTCCGAGGTGATTTTCAAACCTGAACTGTACAAGATCCTCAGAAAGAGATCAAAGCTCAAACCGTCCAGCTTTTTGTTCTCGGCCAAATAGCAGAACCACCTTGTTATGAAGTCGAAAGTGCACTTTTGAATTTGCTTGTTGTTGGCAACATTGAAAAACTGATGGTAGAAACAAACATTATCAATGTTCAGGTCGATCTGGAATGAGTCGAGCAAATGTTGCTTGGCATTGGCGAAATTGAGTAGTTTAGCGACTTTGAAAAGTTTGAAGAAATGGTTGTTGGTTAATATCGCATTACCTACAAAAGTTTGTTTAATTCTAATTTTATTAGTTAAAAAAAGCAGAAGTCAATGAAAACAGATAGAGATGCTAACTATTAAAAATATATTTTTTTTATTCTACAAAAAAAACATCACAGAACTTTACAGAGAGCAAAAAACTCTTTACCTGTACGAAAAGAATCAGAGAAACTTTTCAATACACTTTCATCGAAACCTAAAAGTGCATTTCTTTTGAAACTTTTCAACAGTTCAACTTCGGAATTTTCGTTTTCATCGAAGTTTATGAGAAACTCTTCACAAAATTCACGGTTCTCAGAGTTCGTAGTTCTTAATTTTTTATTACCAGGTGCGCTCGAGGCTTTAATGTTGCCAGTTGTGTTTTCAAAAGTTGACATTTTTATATATTTATTTTAGCTCACTGTCGATGATAAGTTAGTTTTAAGTCATTTGTAAACTTTTATATTGCAAGTTAAATATAAAAACAAATATTGAAAATAGAAACTATAGTGGTAAGCTTGATGACCACTGATCTAAAAAATAAATATAAACTATTCTAATTATTCATAGCCTAAACCGTCAAGCTAATTAAAATCTGTGCACACTTAATTGCAAAATAGAAATTTTGTGCTAATTTTAAACTTACTTTTTGTTGTATAACAAATATAGTTAAAGTTTATTTAGATTTTACTAATTCTCAGAACTACATACATAACAAGTATGTTGTTTATGATACTAAGTAAAATTCGTTTCGTTATAACTTAAGTTTAACTAAATTAAGTTGGAAACTTGCTTAAATTTGCTTAACAATTACTTGACACATATAGTTAATAGCTCAAACTAAATATAATTTTTTTTTTGAATGAAACTTTTAAATTGCGTTTTATTTTGGTTGTAAAAGACTGTAACTTCTTCCTGTTAAAAAATTTTAAAATGACAATTAAGTTATTTCAAGCATAAAAATGTTTTATGATAAATTGCCATAAATGAAACAAAATATTGAACTAAATCAACTAAATATCATTCAAAACATTCATCTTGAAGTAAAAAGCCAGTCTGAGATTTATTAAGTTAGCAGATATTTAAAACAATGTTGTTTGCCATTTATTGAAAGTTAATAAAACTAAATGTAAAACAACTTAAACAACTAAAAATTAAAAAAACTTTAAAAATACGAAACTGAGAGTGTTTTAAGTTTAATAATTGTCACAAATTAAGCAGAAACATGAAAAATAGTCTAAATTCATATTTAAAACCTATGTCACAATAATGTTTCGAAAAAGTTCTTACATTGCTTTAGTTTAAAATAGACATGTATATGTGTAATATAACTAGCCTTAAAGTTATTATGAATAGTTAAGTGTTTGACAATCCTGTTTTTTTTAGAATAAGCTTTCATTACCTGCTTTTAATCTAAAAGCATTTAAAAATATTTAGATCAAGTTGGGCTAAATTTTAATTAATCTTTTAAATTTGCATTAAAAATATAAATAACTACATTTAAAGTTAGAAGTAATTTTGGAAGGTATTATACACTAAAATTGGGAACGAGTCTAAATTACACGAAAATCAAATTGCACGAGGGGACAAAATTGCACGAGAAAAAAATTGCAAGAAGCCAAACTTGCACGAGGGTACAAAATTGCACTAAGACGATTATGCACCAAAGTCAATTTTGCACGAGAGTAAATAAATACAAAAAATTAAATAAAAAACAAAAAATATATTGAAAAAACCTAAAACAAATTAAAATAAAAAGGTACCGATCGTAGGTAAGGGTAGGGGTAACAAAGAAAGTAAAAAAAATAAAATAAAGTTTAAAACAAAATTACTACAAGTATTAAAAAAATATATATAACCCGTGCAAAAAAGTCTGCATATGCAAAAGTATCTTCGAGTAATTTTGTCCTCTCTTGCAAATAAGACAGCTACCTACTAAAATTAAACATAATTCTGTAATTGTTTGAAGCTTGTTATTGCTTTTAAATATTTTGAAATTGTTGCATAACAAAATAAATTAAGTAAAATAAAATTCTAGTTGCAGAATGATTTAAGTAAAAATGACATTTTTGACAAATTTGCAACAAAAAGTAAGTTATTTTGTATCAATACTAGGAAGGAATGCTACTTTTTGAGACAATTTACCTTTTTTCTAAAATAGTAGTGAGGGCCAAATACTGAAAGAAGACATTATTGTTTAAGATGAAACATCTAAAATATAATAGAATTATAAGAGACATCATATAAACAAATTCAAACATTATTTTTAAGGCGAAAAGGCTTTCATTTCAAAAATTTAGGCTTGAAGTAAAGAAAAAAAGTCTGAACTTGATCAGACTAATATATAATCCTTTTACAGTTTGAATTTTATATAAAATCTCAAAATACCTCAAACTAACTTATATTATTCAAATTACAGAATAGAAATTTACATAAATTTTTGAAATGAATAACAATTATCAATTTTTTGTTTTAAATATTTAGGTTAAGTAAAAATTTGAAGACATATTTGGATTAATTTAATTTAAAAATTAGAATTTAATCGTTTTAAAATAAACTTTAAAAAAACACTAACATTTAATTTTATATTTTACAGGATATTGAATTTTTAATACATATTTTCTAAATTACATATCATTATAGTACAAAACACAAAAAAGAAAATTTCTAAGTAGATTTCAAGAATTTTCTCATAATAGGAACATTAAATTTTTTATTTATTTATAAATATTCTGATGAAACTAATGATATTGAAACATTATAACCATGAAGAATAAAAACTAAGATTGCTAGTTGATAGTTTAAGTGAAATTCGAAATAATTCATGATTTGTTATAAGGAGTATTAATATAAGTTGTTGCTTTCTTGAATCCAAAACAAAGTCATTCTGAAAAACTAATAACAATTTTTGAGGTATAGCCCATCAAAGTTGGAGGCAACAATAGGTTTCTTATGGGAGGCTATTTCTCAAAAATTAATTTGAATTTTAAAATCTGTAAACTCTGATCTGATCAAAAACCAAAAAAGGATGTTTTCCCCCTTATGCCCTTAATTGCTTTTTTTTTTTTGACAATACAGTAACCTCTCGCTTATTTACGCACATTGTGTTCACAGAAAAAGTGCGTAAAGATATGAGAAATCGTAAAGAAACGAGAGGTATCAAATATACTCACTATAATGGCTGTTTTTTGATATTGCTTCTAGTTGAAAGCAGACTGGGCACTTTCCCACTTTTAATTATTTGTTTACTTCATTTATAAATATGAAAACAACAGATAAAACTATACATACATAAAAAAAAAGGATTTGAATTTCTATAAAATAATAATAATACGAGTAAAATAATTTTACTATTTTAATAATAAGTAGAAATTATCTTTATCTTTATTTATATGTGACATTTATATTTTATTCTACTTAGCAAATTCAATTTATAATTAAGCATTTCTTTAAAATTATAAAATGGTGTTTATTAATATATAGGGCAAGACTGCTGTATTATTTCTTTCTGTTTTAAACTCTCTCTATTTCATTATAGTTTCATTATTAAACACAGTCATGTTTATTTCAGAATTTTGATTTAATCTCTTATTGTTAACAAAATTTCTGATATACTGAGGTATAACTAAATTTTAATCAATTAGTCAAGGAATATAAATTTACAAAGTCTAAAGATATAGAGAGGTGTGTTAGCATTCAAAAACATATTTTAATTTAAAAATATACATTAGACCTAATTTGTGCATTATAAAAAAAAAAGTCTTTATTTTCTGAACTTTATAGAATTCTGAATTGCGTAACTAAACGAGAAAGCGTAACGTCACGAGTGCGTAAAGATCCGAGAGGTTACTGTATTAAGCAATTATATTGTTTACAATATTATAAAATAAAGTCAAATTATATAGATATAGATTTTTTAAGAGTATTTTTTTAGATTAAACATACTAGGCTAAAAACATTGATTTTTAAATTATAATTAAGTTTTAAAAACATGTAAAATAATATTTTTCAGTTAGATATTGGTTGCAAAGTTGAAGGCAATAATAGGTTCTTTATTGGAGGATATTTCTCAAAAATTAATTTGAATTTTTTAAATCTGTAATCCCTGATCTGATCAAAAACTAAAAAAAATGTGTTTTCCCCCTTTGCCCTTAATTGCTTATTTTTGACAATATAAATCAATTATGTAATTACAGTAATTTATATTGTTTACAATATTGTAAAATAAAGTCAAATTATATAGATATTGATTGTTTTAGAGTATTTTTTTGGATTTTACATATTAGGCTTAAAACATTGATTTTTAAATTATAATTATGTTTTAAAAACATGGAAAATAATATTTCTTCAGTTAACTATTGGTGCAACATCACCTTAAGTAAATACCAAAATGTTTATAATAATATCATTGCCACTCTATGAATCTAAAAATTGTTCTACATTTGGCAGAAAAATGTCTTGAGTCATCTTTATTTTTTTCAAATCTAAAAGAAAGTTTTTTTTACTCTTTAAAACATTAAAAATTACAAAAAAACAAGTTATAAAGATAATAGGTTATAATAATTGTAAACCCTATGGAAAGCATACATTTTTGCAGAGGGGAGAGTGAATTCAGATGTTTTTCTATTTTTACAAAATATCAAATGACACTAAATAAACTAAATCACATTCAAAATACAGAAAAAAAGTGTTCTAAAATTATAATAAATACTTGAAATATTTTGTGTTTTTCTTATAAAAACAAAACATCCTGAGTTACCCTAGGTTTAAAAATAAAATTTTTATACCCTGAGAAGTCCTAATTAATACTGAGATTTCAAAAACTTCAATATATCCTCAATTATCATATTAATATTTCAAAATTGTATGGTTATATTTAATTACTGGTTCAATAAAAATTAAACACATATTTAACTTTGATACATAGATTATCATACATGAATTTAGTCTTTTTATTAACTTATTAATATACTTGAATATATTAATATCTAGCTTGTAAAATTTTCCCAGTAAATTGTGTAATTATGTTTGTTTTTCAACAAAACTAAAATGGCTTCTGTAGGTTCATTTTTTGTTTAAGGGATTTTATCAATAAGGTAATATTGACAAAAATAAGGGACAAATATTTTTATGAATTAATTAAAAGAAAAGCTTTAAAGTCTTTCAAGAACATAAAGCCAAGTTTTGAAACCACTAAAAAAGTTTATTTTAAGTAAATAAGCTAGTGTATAACACTTTATTAATTAATACATTTTACGTTTAAAAAAAAAAATAGTGCTGGTTTTGTTTAGCAAAGATACTCTTTTATAAAAAACAACAAAATTAAAATATAATAAGAATCTTTTTGAAATTTTTTCTGAAATTTTCTTAAGTTTTTTTTCGACAATATTTGTGGTGTAAGATACTGAAAGAAGACATTTTTATTTAAGATCAAACATCTAAAATATAAAAGAATTATAAGAGGCATCATATAAACAAATTTAAACATTATTTTAAAGGCAAAAAAGGCTTTTATTTCAAAAATCTAGGCTTGAAGTAAAGAAAAAAAGTCTAAAATTGATTAGACTAATATATAATCCTTTTACAGTCTGAATTTTAATTAAAATCTCAAAATACCTCAAACTAACTTATATCATTCAAATTACAGAATAGAAATTTACATAAATTATTGAAATGAATAACAATTATCAATTTTTTGTTTTAAATATTTAGGTTAAGTAAAAATTTGAAGACATATTTGGATTAATTTAATTTAAAAATTAAAATTTAATCGTTTTAAAATAAACTTTAAAAAAGCACAAACAATTAATTTTACATTTTACAGTATATTGAATTTTTAATACATATTTTCTAAATTACATATCATTATAGTACAAAACACAAAAAAGAAAATTTTTAAGTAGATTTCAAGAATTTTCTCAAAATAGGAACATTAATTTTTTTATTTATTTATAAATATTCTGATGAAACTTATGATATTAATACATTATAACCATAAAGAATAAAAACTAAGATTGCTAGTTGATAGTTTAAGTAAATATCGAAATAATTCATGATTTGTTATAAGGAGTATTAATATAAGTTGTGGCTTTCTTGAATCCAAAACAAAGTCATTCTGAAAAACTAATAACAATTTTTGAGGTATAACCCGTCAAAGTTGGAGGCAACAATAGGTTTCTTATGGGAGGCTATTTTTCAAAAATTAATTTGAATTTTAAATTTTGTAAACACTGATCTGATTAAAAACCAAAAAAGGGTGTTTTCCCCCATATGCCCTTAATTGCTTTTTTTTTTGACAATATTAAGCAATTATATTGTTTACAATATTGTAAAATAAAGTCAAATTATATAGATTGTTTAAGAGTATTTTTTCAGATTAAACATACTAGGCTAAAAACATTGATTTTTAAATTATAATTAAGTTTTAAAAACATGTAAAATATTATTTTTCAGTTAGATATTGGTTAGAAAGTTGAAGGCAATAATAGGTTCTTTATTGGACGATATTTCTCAAAAATTAATTTGAATTTTTAAAATCTGTAATCCATGATTTGATCAAAAATTAAAAAAGGGTGTTTTCCCCCATTTGCCCTTAATTGCTTATTTTTGACAATATAAAGCAATTATGTCATTACTGTAATTTATATTGTTTACAATATTGTAAAATAAAGTCAAATTATATAGATATTGATTTTTTTAGAGTATTTTTTTTGATTTTACATATTAGGCTTAAAACATTGATTTTTAAATTATAATTATGTTTTAAAAACATGAAAAATAATATTTCTTCAGTTAACTATTGGTGCAACATCACCTTAAGTAAATACCAAAATGTTTATAATAATATCATTGCCACTCTTTGAATCTAAAAATTGTTCTACATTTGGCAAAAAAATGTCTTGAGTCATCTTTATTTTTTTCAAATCTAAAAGAAAGTTTTTTTTACTCTTTAAAACATTAAAAATTACAAAAAAAAAAGTTATAAAGATAATAGGTTATAATAATTGTAAACCCTATGGAAAGCATACATTTTTGCAGAGGGGAGAGTGAATTCAGATGTTTTTCTATTTTTACAAAATATCAAATGACACTTACTCAAATGATATCTTGATACTTAAAAAATCAACTGTCAGAAATTTATTATTTACTTAATAAACTAAACTTTTTTTAAGAAACACTTTAGTTTATATTGGGTCTACTATAAGATTTTCGATAAAATAGATTTTGATATAAAGTTTTAAATATTCAGTGTTTTACGAAATCTCTAAATCTATCAATGGTATATATATTAAATATTAAAAAATAATACTCACATATTGTGATAATAAAGTTTAAGTATTAAAATCTATATCTGTATATTCGTGATTGCATATGTTTTATTTTAATAGATTAGAGTTTCAATAGAGGTTTAACTAATAAGATATCAAAATTGTCTTGGTTTTAGAACAAAATTTACTTTACCTTAAGAATTATCTTATAATAACCGGAATTCTTTAAAAAAATAATAACATTAGGTAAATAATCTTTTTCTAAAAACTATTAAGTAATCAAGGAAACTTAATTTAATAGTATTGAAAAACCACTGATTTTTGAAAAAAAATGTTTAAAAAACATAATATACTTTTATTGATAGTGCGCCGTTAAAACTTCAAATAATTTATAACATAACTATTCTATGAAATGATGATGTTTGGATGAGATTCATTTGATATCCTAACTTATTAGTATTTAGTTAAGAATTGAAGTTATTTTTTAAGTTGGTTATAATATAAAGCAACAAGTGTGGCTTAAGTTTTATAATGAAGTTTTATAAAGACATTATTTCCTATAAACTATTTAGATCAAAAATAAAAATTTTGCGTTTTTTATTTGTCTTATAATTAACATAATATCAACCTTAACGAAGAAAAAAAAAACGGTAAATTAATTTTGTAACATCAAAAAATCTCTAAAAATAATTGTGTAAATAAAGTTTTTTAATCTACTTCCAAAAGAAATCATACTTAAAGTTTTTATATATCTGTTTTCAAACTAATTTTTTTTGTACTTTATGAACATCTGCTCTACGGAAATTCTTTTTAAACATTTAATTTATCATCTACTTTTTTACATTAATATTGTACTCGTATATTTTGTTTGAAGTGTTTGAAGAGAATTCACAAAAATAACTAGTTTGATATTAATGATCAATGTTTTGCAATGATTTAATCTACATGGCTCAAACGATAGCTTAACTACTGTTACAAGCAAACTTTATTTTAAAGTGAAAACAAAATAAAATATTTTAATTGAAAAGTAAATTTTTACAGTAGACTTCGTGAAATTTTATCATTTAAGATGAGATTTAATTTTCAACAAGCAGTATTTATATTTGTTATGTAACCTATTTAAAATTCCAAAAAAGTCACAAGTAGTTTTGCAAAGATATAATTCCGAAAAGTCACAGTCTACTAACTAAATATAAGTTTAACTAATCATTTCAATTATATGTAATATTATGGAGTCTATAATTATCAAATCTTAGTAGACCGCAGCAATACAACAATAACATCACAGTAGATCGCAATGATACAATTATCACATCAAAATATATCGATATGATATCATTATCACATCACAGTATATCGCAAAGTTAAAGTATATTGCAAAGGTGCATCTATCACATCAGAGTAGATCGCAAAGATCCAACTAACACATTACAGAATACCACAATGATATAACTTTCACATCACAACAGAATATAACTTGAACACTAGATATTATTCTAACAATATCCTTCAAAAAAATTAACAAAAATAGTTAACATATTGCAAAATTTTAAATCAAACTGTTTTAATACTTTTTATTAACAGTTTTTCAATATTACATTAAAAATCTAAAATTTTAATACAATTTAATTCCAATACACAATTTTATTCATGTAGTCTCAAACGTATAATAATTGCTGTATAAACTAAACCTAAAACTTATTTTTTTTAAATTTTGCATAGGCCTGATAAAAGGCCGATAATCTAGCAAAGTAGACGGCTTATTTCTTGAAGTTCAATTAAGCTCACTAGTGTTGGCTAAGTAATAATGTTACTAATACCAATCAACCAGCGGTAGCAAACAAACAAGTGTTAATACAGAAAGTAGTTAGCTGAACAAACATTCTTTAAGAAAGTAACACGAAAAAAAACAACAAAAAAGTAATTCCTTTATTATAATTTACCACTGGTCACCAACTTCTGCTTACAAATTTGTTTGTTAGAACATATATATCACTGATTAGAAATATTCTAAGTTATAAATTTCAGCAATGATACAACTATCACATTTCAGTTGATGTCAACAATATAATTATGACATCAAAGTAGACAACGATGTTACAATTATCACATAACAGTAGACAACAATGTTACAACTATCACAGCACAGTAGACAACAATGTTACAACTACCACATCACAGTACACAACAATGTTACAACTATCACATCACAGTAGAAGACAATGCTAGAACTATCACATCACAGTAGATCTTAACAGTACCATTACGTAGATAACACCTATTTGAAAATGCTACTGAGAGTGATGGTTTTCCCACAGTCAAATTTTTTTGCCAAGATGTTTAGGAAAAACATTAAATGCGTTGACGATTGTTTAGTTATATCCAAAACCCAAGTAAAAATGAAGCTTTATTTTTAAAATTAAACACTTTACATGAAAAAATATTTTTCACTTGAGAAATAGAAGAGAACAACCAACTGCCATTTTTAGATATATTAATAGAAAAAAATAAACAAGCATTTTAACAAATGTCTATAGAAAAACAACTTTCACTGGGCAACACTTGCACTACCAATCTATTTGTAGCAAAAAACGAAAAGTAAACTTAATCAAAACACCTTATCATGTAACAAAATATGCATTTTGTTGTATTTTAAATGACCGCCAGGGGGCGTTAGACGATTTTATATCAAATTACACTATAAAACTTTAAAAATGTTTGTGATAATGCTCATTAGGCCCTAGCTTGCGCACTACGCGCAGATCGATATGTTGTTCGTTATTTTTGTTTTTGGCTCAGTTAGCCATAAGATCGTGCAAAAAGCACACTAATTTTAAGAACTTAAGACACTGATTGAATTTAAGAACTTTGTTATGATTGTCATTTTATAAGAACTTTATCTTTATTTGTATAACTGTATTGTAATGTGCTCAGTTAGGCCATAAGACCGTGCGATATGCACATTAACTGATTATAAGAACTGTTATATTATTTTATAAGATCTTGATGTTTATTTGCATGATTGTATTGTATTGTGCTTAGTTTAGCCATCGTTGTGCATGAAGCACGACATATATTAAGACTCTGTATTATTAGTAGTATTTTTAGTAAGACCTATTTTGTGCTTAAGATTGTGTCATTAAGACACTTTAAGAACATTGTTAAGACATTTTAGTTTGTAGAATTTGGTGTTTACTTGTTGTGTTTATATTCGCAGTTTTATTCTACTGATAAATTGGCTGCTTTATTATTTCTACTTCCTAATTTTCACATTAACATCACGTTTTCAATAAACTCACTTCATTAAAGAAATTGTATATATTAAGTTTATTACATACTTATTAATTACTAAGTTAAACCTAATGAGTAAGGTAAATTCAGTAAAAACATTAAGAGCTAAACGCGCTAAGCGTTTAGCACAAAAAAGGGGACTTCCTCCAATTAAAGGTAGTTTTTACCTCAGGCCCTTTAGGACTACAATCATAGATCATACAAAACCTGTTCTATAGAATTACTTCATTTTAAGGTTACTAGTGTAAAAGAAATTTTAATAAAAAATGGATACTCACCAGATTTGATTAAGAGGGGTATAATGTCACACCACAATAGCCTAAAACAACCTAAGATTTACATACTGGAAAAGTTTCCAGCAATTTTAAAACTACCTTATATTGGAGAAAATCACGTGTATTTAAAAGCAAAGTAAAATACTTAACAAAAACATCTTACAATTAAGTGTGTCCAGGAGTTATAATTCTTTAAAAACCTTTATAAAACTTGCAGTTGAAGGATCCGATACCAGACCAAGACAAAATTTGTATAGCGTCCAAGTTTAATTGCTCTTGCGAAAAGAGCTATATCGGTCAGACTTCGAGGCATTAAAAACCAGTGTAAAAGAACACCTATCTGCTTGTGTATTGAAATTCATTGAAAAACAACCTTAATTTAAGTCAACGGCGACAAAAAACGCAGCAAAAAGATCTTTAGTTGCAGAACATTTAATAAATAATAGAGATAGTCCTAGGAATTATGACATTTCCAGGTTTAGAATAATCCGTCATTGCAATAGTGTATTTGATCTCGTGACGTTAGAGGCTATCTTCATATTTTTAGAGAAACTAGATTTGTTCCAACAAAAGAAATTCGATTACAAAGTGCCTTTATATAGTTAAATTATCCATTCTTTTTGTTAGTAGTGTTTGAGTTTGATTATTTCTTACTTTACTGTGATCATTTATTGCGCTTATTACTTTGTTAGTTTTAACTTTTTATGCTTTTATTTAAAAACTATTCATGATTTACAATTTGTTCTGCAGTTAGGTTCTGACGAAAATTAGTGAAACAAGTATAAACTATCACAAAAAAACTTTAGTGAGTGTTTTATATATATTTATGCATTTAAATAAATAAGCTAATAATGTTTGAAGTTTAAAAAAAATATTTACGTACACGTAAAACAAAAGAGTTGCATATAAGTTTATTTCTTAATGACTAAAGAACACTAATGTAAAAAATTGTAGTTCCATAGTGTTGCGGAAAAATTCGGTGTGATTATGTAAGACTTCATTGAGATGCAGACAACAGTTATAAATATTTGTAGACAAGTAGAAGTTTGTTTTGAAAAGCTTTAAGTTTTAGGTTATTACTATACCAATTGTCGTAATATGTTCGATATTACAAAATCTAAAACTCGATTTGTGACTTATTTTGAAATTTAAAATGATTAATATTGATTACAATCAAAGTTTTACCTAATTTTTAAAAGCTATGACTTGTCAACACTAATTAAAATTAAAGATTCACTTTAGATTTAATTTTGCAGACTATAAAAACGTTTGTTGAGATTTAAATAAATTCTACGTCATTTAAAAAATGTGTTAAAGCTTGAATATGATTATAAAACACTTTTGATGACATTGTAGTATCGTTGCAATCTAATGTCATGCCATAGTTGTATTGTTGCAATCTAAAGTGATGTGATAGTTGCGTAATTGCAATCTACTGTGATGTAATAGTTGTATCTTTGCAATCTACTGTGATGTAATAGTTGTATAGTTGCAGTCTGTTGTGATGTGATAGTTATATTAATGCAATCGACTGTAATATGATAGTTGGATCATTGCGGTCTACTAAATGGAATAACTGTATTTTTGCAATCTACTGTGAGGTGAAATTTGTAAATTTTCAATCTACTTTGACGTAAAAGTTGGATTATTGCGGTCTAATGTGATGTAATAGTTGTATTGTTGCAATCTTTTGTCTTAAGATAATTGTATCATTGCTACCTATTGTGATGTCATAGTTGTATTATTGCTATCTATTGTGATGTTAAAGTTGTGTCATTGCAGTCTACTAGATAGATCATTTCTATTGTCGCAATCCTATGTGATGTGCTATATTTATTAGTACTAATAATTACTTTCCTAAAAAATGTGAAAGCTGTATAATTTGTTTCTCTAAAATATTAGTTGTCAAAAAAACGACAAGTTTTTCTCGAATTTTTATCATTACTAGTTTTAATAAGATCTTAACAACTTAAATTTTTAGAATTTTTTATCAAAACTATGCATAATTTACAATGATCAAATAAAGCTTTCTTTTACTTATAGAATGATTTTTTTTTAAACCTACTAGCAGTTTAAACTAGATAGTAAAATGTATAAAGAAGCTATCTAGTTGAAACTAAATAGCAGCACTTTTTTACTAAGAATTAGCTGTGTTTATAATTTAGAAGGGTAAAAAACTTATTTCATATGCGTATAATTGAAATAATTAATCGCTATCTTAAAATAAAAGAAAAACATCAAATTTTGAAAGAATACTTATCAGCAGTTGACCTTGTAGTAGTGAAATTGATAAGAAAAGTACTTTTAATTTTCTAGATCTAAAAGTAGAGTCATTCTAGATGTAATACTATTAGTTTGTATTATTTTCTCCAACAAAACTTTTAATCTAAAGTCTATTGGCATAGATATTATTGTTGTAGAAACTGTTTTATGGTTATAAAACAATTCTTACAACCAATGGTCAAAATTCTTTAGTAAATTACAAACTTTTTCTACAGTTTGTAAAAACTTGATAACCAAATCATTAATTTTAAACCACCGATTTACTGAATCATTGCGTACATTATTGTTAAATTATCATTCTTATGTTGTTTTTGTATTTACTAATGTTTTCCTTTATACAGTTTCTAGAAAAAATTGTTCTATAATAATTGCCAACAGAATGCTTTAGTTTTTCTTATAACTTTTTGTACTTAATTTTTTTAATAGTACTATAAATTGATACAAATATTTTAAAATCTAACCGAACTTCTAAATATAGTATTTAAGACGTGTTTTTAGTTTATTTAAGATAATTAAGATATGATATAAAGATATGAAATAAAATAGTATAAAGTTATTTTTCTTTAGAAATAATTAAATTTTTAGGACTCTAGATTAACTTTATTTCGAAAATTTAATAATTCTAAAATAGATAGCTTAAGTTAGGTACTCTATGTAAGGTTTATACTGTACAAAGACTTTTATAAATTACTAACGTCAATGGTATTTTATATTGATTATTTATCATTAAAGGAAAGTGATATAGGATATTTTCTTTTTTAGTTTTAAAAAAGTTTCAATACTTGCTTAAGTTTATGTACTCAGTATTTTAAGCAAGAACGTAAGAGTGAGCTTCATTTTTTTGCTTAAAATAACGAAATATTCATAGCTAGTTATACTTCGGCGGTATGCAAAGCCAACAATGAACATAATTAAATCTGCAAAAGTTTTGTCTCTTTAAACATCACACTTTAATCAAAACTAAAATTAGATCAAGAATAATTTAACACAAAATTTAATATTCAGGACTTAGTTCTCATTTTTGATTTCTAAGCAATGTAAATTAAAACAAGTTGTTTGTAGAATAATTAGACTATAGCTTGTTTTAGTGTTTATACTTATACTTGTTTTCGTTTCAGATTTACATTGTTAATAAATTACCAAACTAAATTTACAAGGAGTTATTCTTCATGTAAGTTTTTATCAACAATTTGAGAAAAGTAAAATGGTTGTAGTAAAGTGCTCAATCCGTGGATGCGAGTTTCAGACGCCAGATCTTTCCGGTGATGTAGTGAGTAGCCTTCGCAACCTCCACAAAGTGGAGCATCAGCAAGATTCTGGGTTATACAATAATTGAGTAATGCCAAACGCACCTCAATTGATTCGACCAAAGGTTGACCGGGGGATCAGCCAAGAGACATGGCTTGCTTTCATTCGGAGGTGGGAGGCATTCAAGATTTGTTCGAATATAAGCAACCAAAATGCAAGCAAACAGCTTTTTTTTTGTGCACAGGACAAGCTTGGCGATCTTATGTTAGCAAGTGATCCTCGACTGATGGCCAAATCAGAAAGTTACGTTGCTAAACTGATGGAGTCGATTGCTGTTATAAAAGTTGCTATTGGTGTAAAAAGAGCAGAACTTATGAACCTACATCAGGATCATGATGAACCATTTAGAACGTTTGTCACACGTGTACGAAGCAAAGCAGAAACCTGCAATTTCACAACAGTCAGTGAGTGTGACTGTGGGAAAAGCAATGCGACGAGCTACATAGAAGAAGCAATAAAAGACGTGATGCTCGCTGGCGTTGGAGACGGTGACATAAGAAGAGAAGTTCTCAGTACTGAAGATATCTTATCAAGATCATCATTTGATATAGTTTCCTTTATTGAAAGTATATAAATGGGACGCCATGCAAGTGAAAATTTGCGGACTATATCTGCAGTCTCTTCCTTTCAACGTCAGAAGAAGAAACGTGTCAACATAGGAGATAAGTCCTAACATGTTCCTTGCCAGAACTGTAAGAGCTTTCTATCCTTTCAACGAAAAATGTAACCGAAATAAAAAATTTTTCAGATATTATCTATCTAGTTGGCGTAGTCGATCAAAAAAGGTTAATTCTGTTTAAATCCAAGCTGATCATTCTGATTTTATGCAACAAGATACCCAATTAATGTCACTACACGCAAGTAAAAAAATCATGTTGAATAACATCATATTCAGCAAGAACTCATTGCGTAAAGCCAAGGCAACGACTGATCATCCTCGTGCATCAGTCAAGATTGCTAGAAATGGCACAAACAAGTTTGCATGGGTAAGTGCTTTAGCTAATACTGGAGCACAATCGAACCTTTGGGGGTGGAAAAACTTTCAGGAGGCTGGTTTCTGTAAGAAGGATTTAATGCCTGTATCCATCACACTTCGGGCTGCCAAGAAAATTCCTATTAAAATTCTAGTGGCTTTCAAAGCTACTTTAAGCGGAATGTTTCCAAAGAAGGAGGTTATCAGATGTGATGGAATTGTTTATGTAAGCGATTCAGTGACTGGGTTCTTTCTCTCGTATGAAACCATGGTTTATATCCTGATTATTAAAAAGGATTTTTCCACCATTGGATCTCAACTGCATCATCAGAATTCTGAAGTTGCTGTAAGTTCAAGTGAAAATGATCCGATTAGACTGGACTCGTATAAAGATGTGACCTGTGATTGCCCGCCAAGGAGTAAAGTGCCAGACCGACCAAACAAACTTCCGTTTGAGGCAACAACTACAAACGTGAGCAAAATGTGTGATTGGCTCTTACAAAGGTACGCAGCTTCAACGTTTAATGTATTTCCACATAAATTACTCCAGCAAGTGAGTGGGCCTCCACTTGAGATACATTTGGAGAATGATGCTAAACCACGTGCTTGTCATACACCAGCTCACGTGCCAATTCATTGGTAGAAACAGGTTGAAGCAGATCTCATTCGAGATCTGAGGTTGGGTGTTTTGTAAATAATGTATTTAAATGACATATAATACATATATTGATAGTCTGTTTCAAAGATTACCACGAATCGATTACTAAAATTTTAAACAGTTAAAAATTTAACCCGCTCAGGAAATAAACAAGAAAAGTACTTTTATTCAAATTATCAAAATTTTCTTCACGTAGTTCTCATTGTAAGTAACAACTTGCTGTATAACCAAAAGCTAATGCTTGAAATTCTCTTAAACTTTTAATAAGCCTAATAAAGAGCAGCTATTTCGCCTATTACATGGTCTGTTTCTTAGAGTACTATATACTAATTAGTGGTGGTTAAATAATAACGTCACTGATAAAAATCAAACAGCTGTAGAAAATAATTAAGTATTAATACATAGAGTAGTTAGCTGAACAAACATTCTTTAAGAAAAAAAGAGTTAATAAAAATTACAAGATAGTAATCATTTTATATCATTTCATCAATAGTCACCATTTTCTGCTAATAAAGTTATATTATATTATCTATGTATATTACTGATTAATTATATTCTAAGATATAAATTTCAGCAATATTATAACTATCAAGTTACAATAGATAGCAACATAAATAACTATAACATCACAGAATATTATTCATTCAGTATATTATTTATTTAACGACAAAAGTATTCAAATTATTTAGTTATAGGACCTATTGCACAAATAAACATTTTGGTTACCGAGTCGCACACAGCTCAGATATCTTTAACAAATAATCAGTGACAAATATTTAACAATACAGTTATTACATCACAGTAGACAGCGGTGTTACAACTATCACATCACGGTAGATTGCAACAATGGAACTATCACATAACAGTAGACAGCAGTGTTACAACTATCACATCACGGTAGATTGCAACAATGGAACTATCACATAACAGTAGAACGCAGCAATACGAATACGTATATAATAATTATTCGTAAACGTTGTTAAGAGTGATGGCTTTCAAACGGCCTAAACAAAATGTCAAAGAAATTTAGGAAAAACACTTATGGAATATAAGAAAACTTAAAAATAATGAAATTTTCTAAAACTCATTCTTTTAAAATATTGCGTCAAAGTTTAATTTCTTAAATAGTTAAAATAGAGTTGTGATAGTTGTAGACTTCATAGTGTGCGGACAACATTTATAAATGGGAACAGATTAAATATGTTTGAAGACACTTTTGAACGAACGGTCAATTATGCACTAAAGATCATTTTTGCATGCTGACATTTTTGTACTAAGGGTAGTTTTTTATAAAAGCAAAAAAAAAAGTTATTGAAACAAAAAGAAAAAAAAACTAAGGGATATATAATTAAAAAACTAAAATGAAAAATAAAAACAAGTTACTGCCCGAGGGTAAATATTAAAGATAACAGTGATATTAAAAGTAAAGAAAAAACATTTAATTGTTAAAACGATTTCAAAAAAAAAAAAAATTAAAATAAAATAGCATAAAACTTTTAAGAAGAAGAAGAAAAAAAAAATAGCTACTAACGGTGAGGGTTAGAGGTAACAGCAGTAGTAAAATAAAATTGAACAAAAATTATAAAAAAAAAAGAAAAGTAAGTTAAAAAAAAATTTCAATCTGTGAAAAATATCTTCGTGCAAAAGTGACCCTTTGAGCATAATTGTCTATGTGCGAAATTGAACCCTCGTGCAATAGTTTTTATTTTCGTATTTATTTGACGCTCACCCGTTATAACTATTATAAAATTATATTTACTCTATTTAGTCTATGCATATTTTTAAATTGTTTTCAAGGTTTAGGTCATGATAATACCGAATGTTAAAGTATGTTTAATACTACAAACATAAAATAATAAAGTTAAAATAAAATTATAGTCTTCATATTATATTAAAAAGCCATGATTTGTCAAACACTAACTGGAGTTTTAGACTTTTCTTTTAGCAATAAATTTAGTTTACTTTAAATTTTATTTTTGATACTATAAGAATATTTTTTTTATTTTTTATGTTAATACCGATTGTTGAATCATGTTTAACACTACATGAAGAAATTCTCGGTTTTTTTTTTGATTAATTATGAAATTGAAGTTAATCAAAATTAATTCAAATTATAGTTTTTATGTTGTATTAAAAAGCCATGATTTGTCAACCACTAACTTAAATATTAGATTTTTCTTTTTGCACTAAATCAAATTTACTTTAAATCTTATTTTTGAGATTATAAGAAATTTTTTTATAAATGCTACGTCTTTTTATAGAACTGTGTCAAAAATTTATTTAAATTATAAAACCCCTTTGATGTGATAGTTGTTTTGTTACGATCTACTGTGATGTTATAGTTGTATCGATACTATCTACTGTGATGTGATAGTAGTATCTTTACGATCTACTGTGATGTGATAGGTGTGTTGTTGCAATCTACTATGATGTGATATTTGTATTGTTGCAATCTACTGTGATGTGATAGTTGTGTTGTTACTATCTACTGTGATGTGATAGTTGTATTGTTGCAATCTACTGTGATGTGATAGTTGTGTTGTTATTATCTACTGTGATGTGATAGTTGTGTGTTGCTATCAACTGTGATGAGATAGTTGTATCTTTGTAATCTACTGCAACGTGATAGTTGTAGTGTTGCGATCTACTGTGGTGTAATAATCGTGTTGTTGAAAAATGAAGTAAATGTTAACAGACGCGCATCTAATTGCATATCTTAAACAATTGTTTAAATAGCTAAGAACTACACCAAATATTAAAATTTTTGTTTGGAGCGAGCAATCAATCACATTTTTAATCACTATATTTCATAACTTGACAACTAAAAGTGTTTACAAATCAAGATTTGAATAATTGGAAATATATTTTCAGTGTGTTGTTATTGTTTTGTTTTAGTTTATTTTTAATCGTTTACTTTTTAGTATAGTTTTAAAAAAGTTTTCCATAATCTTTAATGCTTTTAGTTAAATAATTCCAATTTAATTTTTTACTTTAGTCTGTAAAAAACAGTTTTATTTTCAAAATAAAGTCTTAACACAGTATTGTTTTACTTTTGACTCTTTATATCGTATATAATTTTTAACAAACTTAAAATTTTTCTATATTTCACTTAGATGTAAGTCACCTCTATATTCTTAGCATCTTAAAGGACTTTATATGGACTTTTTAAGTATTCATAAATTAGTCTGATATGTGTAATTTTTAAATAAATATTATTAGCAAGAAAAACATCGATAGTAGTTTCCGTTTTTATTGAAAAACAATATTTCGCAGCTCAATTATAGAAAATTATATTTGTATATGTTTACTCATTAAAAAATAAATCAAAAAAATAGAACAACTTTTTATCAACAATTAAAATTCTGAATATAAAGTATGAACATCGATATGGTAAAGCATATAATCAACAAAAATCACTAATACATAAAAGTCAACAAAAACATTGGCAAAAGTCTACATAACCGAAACCTAGACTTTTATAGGCCGTGAAACAAGCTCAAGTTTACATGGTTTGATCATACCAATTCGATCATCACAAAACATGCTTTCGGTAGACTGATACCGTTATATCATAACATAGACATGATAGTCCAGATTAGGACTCACCAGTCACAACTAAAAAAACAGCTAGATGTCCTGCCTAGTGGAAAATGTATTGAACGCTGCAAGGCAAAAAACCTTGCAGTTTCTTTTAATAACTTAATAAAAATAAAAATACATTTTCTAATATTTTTTATTGATTGTTTATTGATTGTTTATAGTTTAATTTTATCATTCGAATTAAAAAATTAAAAATGATGTCAAAAATATTTTTGAAAAAACAGCTAGGTTCACTTAAGAAGTTTTTATAGATATATAAATGCTCAAAAAACTTGATAAGATTCTTATTTTAACTGCAGATTTAACAAGTCTGTTTATTAGTATTGTTAAATTATTAAAATTTAACCCTTAAACGTCTAAAATATAAAAACAAAGAAGCAGATTAATTTTTCTAAGATTTTGATTTTATGAAAAAATAACCTGAAAGCTTTTTTTGTTTAGAAAATAGTTCGCAGAATAATTATTAATAACACAACTAAAGTAAATAAGTTATTTATGAAACAATATTAAAACAAACGTAATGTTCTAAAGAAACATAACCAAAAATGTAGATTTATAATATTAATCGTAAATTAAAACAGTATTTTCATTATAATGATTTTCTTATTTGTTTAACAAGTAGATGTATTATTAATTAGCTACTTAAATTTTTATAACTGTTTAAATTTATATCTTAAAATTACCACCTACTTCGATGCTTAGTATAATATATATATAATGTTTATCTGTATAAATTTTATTAGTGAGTTATTGTGAAAGTCACATGTAAATTTTTTATTAGAACTGAAGAACAGTACAACATTATATAAAAATTGTTTTTAAAAACTTTTGAAAGTTGTAACTTCAAAGTACATGTATAGTCGAGTGAATACTTTTTTAATATTAAGTTAGTTTAAGTGGAACTTCTTCCACAATTATATTTGTTCGGAGAATTTTAATTTTCTATAAAGAGTTTACGTGTTCAAAATCACTGTAAAATAAAATAAACTATAGACTGGTGTGTTTTTAGACTGCGAGTATAGATTAAACCAAACTTCTTAACTATCTTCAGTGGATTAAATTTAGATGAATTTGCAGTTGAACATCTCTAATTAATTTGTCGTTAATAAAATTTAGCAGTTTAAATGTGGTACTTAAATAAGTATGCATTTAAGTAAGGATGCATGTATTATAGATATATCTCACCTAAATCATATAAGACTCTATCAATTGATTTACTTAAAAAATAAACTACTAAATTTACGACTTAAAGTCTTTTTCTTAAATTTAAACAAAGAAGTGTTCAAAGCTGGCATAATGGTTTTTACTAGTTTTAGCAGGTGAAATAGCTATGAATTTAGTAAAAATATCTATTTTGTATAAGCATGCACTTAACTATTAATTTAAAATTCAACTTGAGTGCAAATAAAAAAATGTCTATACTTATTAAATTAAATGCTGGTGAAGTATAAGATAACCTTATAATTATTCAAATTATCTTTGATTCTTCTTAATAATATAGTAATGCTGTAATAAGTGAAATAATTTTCACAACAGGTTGACGTAATTTGTTTTACATACTAACAAATCGACAGTGATGATTCCTAATATAAAACATTTAGTTATGTATGAAAATCGTTATTGCAATCAGTATGAAATTGATATTGATGATGTTGGAGTAAGTAACAAGTTCTGCACTACAAACGGAATTTTAACAATAATTTTTCCCGATCTTAAAACTTCTGTTAAATGTAGTTTGATACCATTACTAATTAACCTAAATAAATTGTTTTAATTGGCTCTAACATTTATCATCTTGAAAGAGACAATAAAAACAAATTTAATGTGTATTCTATAAAGACAAATAATTTAAGAAAGCTTAAATCATTAAATAAACGAAAAAAATGTTTTAGTGTTTGTTCGTTTATAAGTTCTGTCTATGTCATCGGACATTGTTCTTATCGAAGTTTCGGACCTACAGAACAATGTTACAAGTAAGATAGAATAAAAAGTTGTTGGCGGTAAATAGCAAAATTAAATGAGGAAAGAGGTGATACAACTTGTTCAGTTTTTGATGGCAAAATTGTCGTTACTGAAGGAACTGGTAGTAAAGGATATTTGAAATCAGTAGAAGCATATAATCACAGTGAAAACAAATGGAATGTTTTACCTGAAATGAATAAAGGTAGATTTCATTCAATTACAATTTGTAGCAAGTTGTTTGCGATTGGTTGATGTTACAGAATATGCTCTGAGGTTTATGACATTGTTTTTGAAAGGTTTACCATGTTTAATCTTCAGCTATTGTGTAGTAATATAGATCAATGTCAATGTAAGAAGTGAGTTTTAATAACAAAATAGTATTATATTGTGGGTGCTCTGTACAAACTCTAGCAAAATCAACGTGTACAAAGTAAAAGAAATAAAAAGGTGGATAAAAGTTAGAGAAATTATGATAAAAAAACAACTGTGAGATTTTGGTTTATATTTTCATAAAGTATTGAAACATTAAAAAAATGCGAATTTATTTTTGATTAAATTGTACTCCATTCTTTACCAATACAGCTAAAAATATATTATCTAAGTTTAATTTAGTTTGGTATGTACCTTCTTACGTTTAAAATTTTGATAACAACGGCCGCAAAGTATATATAGGACTAACATAAAACGAAATCAATAAAAAACAACGTTTAAAATAGACACAAACAAGAAGAACCATCTAAAATATAAGATCTCAACTGAACTATATAAAGAAATTCATGAAATAAAAGAAAAAAAAACCAAGAATATTAAGTTCTTTGGAAAATAATTAAACAAAAACGAGAAACAATAAGCTACATTTTTTTGTAATTGTAGAGGATTTATTAATTTTATATGGAACTCTTTTGCATGCTGCTAGAAAAAAAAAAATTAAAAAAGTATAAAATTTGTATACCGAGTATTTAAACAAATAATTCGTTTTAACTAAAACGGACTTTAAATTAAAACTATAATTCAACTAAACAAACTAATAAAAAACTTACAGTTTTTTGCATGCTTTGAAAACTTGTAGATGAAATTAATTTTATTACAAAATTTTCATCGTTTGCAAGTAAGTTCTTTTCGATATATTCGCAAAGATATCAAGCTAACATTTTTATTTCACTTGGAAGAATTAAAAACCACTGTCAAATGTTTTTAGTCATATTCAAACACACAAACTTCTCATAGTTGGTTTTCATATTCTTGTAAAATATAAAATAAATATTTTTGTAACGCAAATTTTTACTATATAAATTTGGAACAACTTTAAAGTAATCTACATAAGCTATTTTTCTCTCAATCAAAAGTTCATAAAAGTCATTTAAACTGGCCATATTTTCAGTTGTAGTTTTTGTCAAAACCAACTATGTGATAGTAATATTAAACAGCAACATCTTTAGAATGTCTTGTTTTATAAAGTAAGAAAACATAATTGTACTTGAGCACAAATATTAATCTTATAAAATAATTAATCTCAAACACTTTTGAAGTATGTGTTACTAATTGGTAAAAACTGTTACAAAAAAAAGTTTAGTTTTTGATATTTTTAGTTCCTGAATATTAGTTTTCTTTTTGGACTTATTACTTAAGGTTTTTAAATTATTTTATACTTTTATAAGTCTTTTTTCTTTATTTATTACAAAATTGGAAAAATTCGAACTTTTTAGTTTGAGTTTTCATTATATAAATAATAATATATTTATTGACATCGTTAAATTATTTTAACTAAGTAACTTTTAAGTATCATATACATTGATAATTAAATTTAAAAAAAACTTTGAAAATTACTTAATTTAAGAAAGGTGTATTTATTTACCTCAGTTAAAAATTTAAATTATTTCGTTTGTTATATAGCTTAAAAAACTTTTATGATTTAATTTAAAAAGTACAAAATTAAAGTTTTTAAACATATTAATCTATATATCTTGTGTTTATTTACACTATAAATACTATTTATTAGCGTTTTATTTATGAACTAAATCACAATTAAACATATCTAAAACATGCTAATTTACAGCTCAACCACATAAAAAAATATTTTAGTATGTAGTTGTCGTTCATATTCAATATAAGCGATTAATATTAGTTCTATTTTCGGAAAAGGACTTAAAAATATTTTTGCACGTTTTTTTTGCACGAAGTAATTTATTAGCTGTTCACATAGTATTTGAACAAAGTAAATAATATTTATTTCAAGTATTTTGCATGTTACGTCACTATTGTTGTTTTAAGGCAGCACGTAAGTAGATTAGCATCTAATTAGAAAATTTTAAATATTTTTTTTAGAAAAGGTTTTATTTAAAAAGCAAACTTCGTCAAAATTAAATAGTAAGGATAAAGTAATTTTAGAGTACAGCATCGTATTAGTTTTAAAAAGTATTTTAAGTAAAAAAACAAAAACATCTAACAAAATTATAATTCAAAATGCATTAATATTTAGTTAATTTTGTAAACGTTTATTTAAAAACAGAAATAAAAAGTAAATTTATATTTTAAAGATATGTATGACAAGTATCAACTATTTAAAGTATATGATTTAACATTTTTTTTGTATACTGTTTAGTTGTAACGAAAGAATTATGACATCTTTCATTGTTACATATTTATAAATGCACTTTTTACTACAAAAACTTTTATGTTGTTAAGAAGACAGTTAAAAGATATCTTTATTAGTTTAGAAAACTATTTTATAGAAAAATAAAAAAAAATTCACTAAAATTTACGTGATAAGCAATCAATACTTTTGTTTTTTAACTACTTTAGCTCTTTTGCAAGCAAAAATACTTTCAATTTCTTTAAGTATTACTTAATGTTTACATCGAGTCATAGAAGCTTTTTTAAAGTTTACTTATTTTTTAACTCTTTTCAATTATGTCCTTATGTTTTAATAAACCACAAATTTAACTTTATCTTATCAAGTAAAGACAATTATAACCTAAATATTACAAAAATAATTTATAAATTTAATTTTGCTCTTTTAAGTTATGTAATTTTTAATTTTTTAGTCATTGCTAATTTGTTTGATAAAGTTTAAAAAATTCAGTACAGTAGGAAAATAACTAGTGTACGCATATTGAAGCCTAGAAAAAGTATTTTCCTCAAGTACAAACTTTAATTTACACATTTGAGACAAATTTTAATTTTTGTAATATTTTAAAAACCTGTAAAAACGATTTTTATGCAAAACTAAATACTTAACACTAGTAATGATAACTTTTGGTATGTTGCATTTTAAACAATAATAGATAAAATAAAACTGCAACAATAAATTAAGATTAAAATAATGTTTAATAGTATTCTGTTAACAAATAAACTATGTTTTATTTGCATATTACAACGATCATTATTAAACTTGAGTAGATTGAATTAATTACAAACTTATTGTATTAATCTATAACCAGTAGTTTTTATCAAAATTCAATAGATTTTAAAATTAGAAAGTCTAACTTTAAAACAAATTGTGATTTTTAAACACATTATGATATTTTATATTGACTACATAACTTAAAGTTCTTTTTATTTGTTTTTATCTTTTCATTTAGGTTTTCAGCAGTATAATAAATATTCTGAATAGTGTTATAATTTTTTCTAATATGAAAGTTTTAATTGAGTTTTTTCTCTGAGAAGTTGACTAACAGAGTTTATTTAGTCTCACTATTTATCTAGAATTTTTTATAAATATAAGGTTTTGTAAAAGAAATAAAAAGAATAAAAAACGAGTTTTTTTTTCATAAAATAAAAAATTCTAGTTATGAAATTAACTTGTTTTAATATACAGCGTTCAGAGGTAGTTTTAGTTTTATATCTATACTATTCAAAAATTAACTATTCTATTTTTAATATTTGTGCTTCCGCGATCTATTCGTTCTCATTATTTAATTATTAATGCATTAAATTTTAATAAGTAACTTCTAACACTTATTAAAAAAGTGTTGTCTCTGTTAAACTTGACAAACTTTGTTTTTAATTATTCGTTAGTTTTTTTTAATTATGTTTACTGACAACCGAATTAAGAGTTCATAAGTATTAAATAATAACTAGAAATTTTTAAACTATTTCTTTTTTACCGAGCTGCTTAAATTTTATCAGGCTTAAATTTTTATCTTAAATTTGAATAGTTTGTTCACAATTGGTTTAGACCTTTTACCTAATTAGAAGGCTGTTTCACATATGGTCAATACTTTTTGCAGTAAACGTTGAAAACTATTATTACATAATATGGAAAGAAAAGAGAGGCATGTTATTTGATCTGATAGAAATAATTGTACAAAATGTACACTTTTATTTTTTATTAAATAAATTTGCTAAATTAACTTTTGTTTTAATACATTTAAAAAAAAAAGTTTACTAAACTAGAAACAAAAAAAGGATTTTAAGACAAAGTTTTAGCTTATTCCAAAAAAGTAATTGAAAAAAAAGATTTAACATTTTTTTGAAAAATAAGTTACAAAACATATAAAAATATATAAAATATTAAATACAAAAGCAGCTAAAAGGAAAATTCTGTAGGATATCAGTCAGGTTTAAAATATATAAAATAAAAGCGTATATTTTTAATAAGCTATGTATTTGTTAATTTTGTAATGTTAGTTATCTTAAATAAAAATAAAAAAATAAATCTAAGCTAATAACTTTAAAACTCCTCAAATTTATCATGATAACATAAAACAGGACAACTTGTTGTAAGAATTTCATTTATAAAATTATTTTTTTTATCTAAAAACAGCGATATCGAATTTTTCCTGACTGCAATAACAATTTTTATACAATACTGAAATATTTACATGCATATCTATCATTTTTAATGTACTAGTTTGTAGAACTAAATGAAGACAACCTGTATCAAATAATGTCTAAAATATGTTTTAACACTTTTGAAACCTGTACAGCAATCGTAGCAAAAACAAGGCATACTATAATGTAACGATTCTAGAAGTAAATATGCTAAACAGAACATTTATCTTATTGTAAATGATAAAAATTTATTTCTAAATAAAAACGTGCTGCTAACTTATACCAATTAAGTAGTTTTTATCTGATATTTCACTAACATATTTGATCTATAAATTATTTTGAACAAATATATAGTAGATCTAGAACAAACTCTGTTAGTTGATTTCTACAAACAAAACTACCATTTCAATTTCTTTTGTATATAAACTATTACTACAATTTAATTAGAAATACTGATATTACAGCTAAAAAAGTTAGTTATTATTTTAAGATATCAATAAGAAGAACTTTATAGTAAGTAGCAAATATAAGTTATCTCAATATATTTTGTACCAAATCATTTCAAAATAAAGTTTGACTTAATTGTTTAGTATTGTAATGAAATGAATTAGGTCTGAAAAAAAACAATAGATTTTTTTATTAATATTTGAGAAATACTTATTATATGGCAAAAGATGTTTGATATTTATTATTTTTCAAAATAAATATAATAACTGAATTTAATGTTTTTTATTTATATCAAATTATTTTTTTTTTCATAGCTGTTATAAGAAAGTATCAAAAGTATTTTTTATTTTAAACAGCTGTGAAAGCTTTATGACGACAAGATAATTGATAAATAACAAAAATTAAATATACTTTTTTTTGAATTTTTTTTAAAGATTTGTTAACTAATATCTTCTAAGTTTACATTAAAAAGGAATGTTATATTAAACAGAAAAGATTATTATTTTTATTGCTTATTGTTTGATTATATAAAATAAGGAAGATGTTAATTTTTTTCAACGTTTTAAGTATGATTAAAAAAGATTATGATGAATTCAAAACTTTTAAATTTTTTAAATGTATACAAGTTTTATAAAAACTATAAATTTAATAAGAAAAATTTACTTTAGTTTAAAAGGAGTGCACAAAAAAAAATAAACTTTAAGCAAAAATTCTTCTATAGAATGGTATTTTTAATATTATTATCCTAGGTTTATTATCTAATAAAATAATGATTCCAAGTGCAAAGTCTACAGTTTTGTATGAAAATCGTTATTGCAATCAAGATGAATTTGATATTGCTATTTTTGAAGAAATGAAAAAGCTTACAAATAAAGTTGTTACAATAAGCTGTTCTGATTTTAAACTTTCTGTCGAACGCAGTTTACTACCATTACAAACAAAATTTGATAAAGCTGTTTTAATTGGTTCTGAAGTATACATTTTTGATAGAGGCAACAAGAAAAGAGTTAACACAAATCCTTTAAAAATGTATTCTAAAACGACCAAAGTTTGTAAAGAACTGAAGTTTGTGGATAATCAACTAAAATATTTCAGCGTTTGTTCATTTATGAGTTCTGTTTATGTAATTGGTGGTTATTTTGATAGTTATTTCTATTCAAATAAATGTTATAAATATGATAAACTAAACAACGATTGGTTTAAAATTGCAAACTTGAATGTTATAAAATCCGAGACAACGTGTTCAGTTTTTGAAGGCAAAATTGTGGTTACAGGAGGAGATAGTAATAGTGGATATTTAAAATCAGTAGAAGCATTTGATCACTATGAAAACAAATGGAATATTTTACCTGATATGATTAAAAGCAGATGCTATCATTCTTCAGTTACAATTGGTAACAAATTGTTTGTGATAAGTAGAGATGAAAAAGTTTCTTCTGAGGTTTACGATAGTGTTTCAAGAAAGTTTACTATGTTTAGTCTCAAACTACCGAGTAGATCGACTATATGTAAAATGGTAAGTTTCAATAACAAAATTGCAGTTTTTTGTAGATGCTTTTCTAGTAGATATTACAGAATATGTGTGTACAATGTCAATGTACACAAGTGGGTTTTTAATCAAGTTATAATTGAATATATTTTGCGTGTAGTAGAGATTCACAAAGTACCAAAACAATAAAGTTTTAAGGGAGAAATTAATGCTTAAAGAAGAACTATCTTTTTTTGGAAGTTAATAAAAAATTTCTTTTAAATAAGTTTTTTTTATAACTTTTTTGTAGAGAATTTAGTCATTAGTTATTTTTTTTGTTTATAGTGACTTTTTGTTTATAAGAAGAAAAATAAATATGCTAATTTTAGCAATAATTTTGTTATTTATACCTGGTTGATGTATGGTTATTAACTTTTTAGTAAGGAAATCTTATTTTACTCTACCATAGCTTTTGTTTTATACTTGAAGGTAGTTAAACTAAACAAAGTCAAAAGCTAAAACAAGTACAACTAAGTTAGAAAAATGTAAATGTTAGTAAGTTGCAGACTTTTTTATTCCATAAGGTATTGAAATATTTAAAAAAAGTTTAAAAACTACTCCTTAAACCTGAATCTAAGAAAATTTAATTAGTAAATTATCTATAAATAAGTAATATATCCATTTAACTTATTATATATGACTTTGTGTCATTCAATTGTTAAGTCATCTTTCAGTTTATTTTAACGAAATTAAAAAAAAGTAAATTTATAACATAATTTTTATAATATAGCTTCATAAAAAGTTGGTTTTATAACTGTTTCTGTTATAACGACAATAGAAAATAATAAACCAGCTGTCAGCTGGGATCGGCTATGTGTAACTGTACTAAAAATAAATCATAACTATAATTTTAAAGCACAGTGATGAAATATAAAAAAATATTGGTTTTCAAAGCAATCCTTTTTCTTTTATTTCAGTCTTTTTTAACAATATATCTTTATTTAGCGTGGTCATTTGCAAACAACTCCAACTCATCAGTATTTATAATCAAGTTCTTGAGGTTACGCTTACTTACGTTCTTAAAACGTTGTTTTGGACGATCGTAATTGCGTTTGCAAATAACAAACCTGACATACGACTAAGATTTGCTCATCACCCATACTTAGAACATAACCGAGTCACTGAAGCATGCACTGAATGAGGGTCAAGTACATAGTGATAAGACTAGTACGTTTTGATACTAACTCGTTTGTGATCAAAGTTTCAAAACACAACGCTTTAGTTCTTTTAAGTACTTTAATTTTAATTAGAAAAGTTATAACAACGTGTAAAAACTTTATAATGAATTTATTTCTCATTTGATGGTGATAAATTGAATGACTTTATATGTAAACTAGATCAAAGTTTTAAAAGAAATAAAAAAAGATATACACAAACAACTAAGAAACAAAGAGAATTTAATCAATAGATAAGCTCAGACGAGGTATTAACCTTGTTCAGAAATGTAGAAAAAGGTAAATATAAACTGACATCGTCAATTTTTATCCTAGGATCAGTCAAAGCCTATTAAGAAAAGCAACTAGCTTTGAAAAACTATATGAAAAGATAAAAAACCACGATATTAAAATAATAATGAATACAACGATATCCGTCATTAACTATCAGCAGCAAGTTTGGATCAAAACATACAATAACAACAACAGTAACCTATTTGACATAACCATGGAGAAAGCACGGTGCGGAGACTTAAGAATTAGTAGGCTTGTATTTTTGAATGACATTAAAAAAATGGATCAAAAGTTGGTTATTAAGAGACGATAGGCTTATATCCGTTGAAAGAAATATAAGTGGACCATATATAACAAAAGTCAAGAAGAAATTGCACGAATATGCAAACGAAATAGGGGTCAAAATTAAATTAGAAAACCAAGCATTAGAAAGTAGTTAAATAGATCTCAACCTAAACTCCAGAATTAAAACATTCCTTACATACAGAAAACCAAACAGTGAAATCAAATACATTGATGTAAATGCAAACCACCCCCACACTATAATAAAGCAAACAATAAGTATAAATGAAAAACGACCAAACAATACTTAAGTAATAAAGAATTACTCAATTCATCAAAGTACATACACAATAAGCCTTATAAAGAAGTTGATACATAACTAAAAAAGGTAAAAATTAAAAAAAGAGAACGAAAAAGATTGTGGTTTAACCCACCATATGACATGGAATTAAAAAACATAGGTAGAAATTTCACAAACATAACAAATAAGCATTTTGGCTAAAAGATTAAAATGAAGAAATTCATCAACAAAAGTAGTGTAAGAGTCAACTTCTCCTGTATCATGAACATTGAACATTATAAAATGTTACAACTCCAAGATACTCCGAACTAATAAAGAGAAAATAGTTTAAAAATGTGCAGTTGCAGAAAAAATACGAATATTCACTTAAAGATAATGAATGTAGAAAAAAATGTCATATACGAGGCAAAATAGAGCCTAACAACGACCGCAAAGTATATATAGGACTAACATAAAACAAAATCAATAAAAAACAACGTTTAAGATAAACACAAACGAAAAAAAAACATCTAAAATATAAGATCTCAACTGAACTATATAAAGAAATTCATGAATTAAAAAAAAAAACAAGAATATTAAGTTCTTTGGAAAATAATTAAACAAAAACGAAAAAACAAAAAGCTACATTTTTTTGTAATTGTAGAGGATTTATTAACTTTATATGGAACTCTTTTGCATGCTTCTAGAAAAAAAAAAAAATTAAAAAAGTATAAAATTTGTATACCGAGTATTTAAACAAACAATTCGCTTTAACTAAAAAGGACTTTTTTTAAATTAAAACTATAATTCAACTTTACAAACTAATAATTAATTTACAGTTTTTTTGCATGCATGGAAAATTTGTAGATGAAATTAATTTTATTAGAAAATTTTCATCGTTTGCAAGAAAGTTCTTTTCGATATCATCGCCAAGAAATCAAGCTAACATTTTATTTCACTAGGAAGAATTAAAAACCACTGTCAAATATTTTATGTCATATTAAAACACACAAACTTCTCATAGTTGGTTTTCATATTCTTGTAAAATACAAAATAAACACTTTTGTAACGCAAATTTTTACTATATAAATTTGGAACAACTTTAAAGTAATCTACATAAGCTATTTTTCTCTCAATCAAAAGTTCATTAAAGTCATTTAAACTGGCTATATTTTCAGTTGTAATTTTTGTCAAAACCGACTATGTGATAGTAATATTAAACAGCAGCATCTTTAGAACGTCTTGTTTTATAAAGTAAGAAAACACAATTGTATTTGTGCACAAATATTAATCTTATAAAAAAATTAATCTCAAACACTTTTAAAGTATATGTTACATATTTGTAAAAACGGTTATAAAAAAAAGTTTGGTTTTTGATATTTTTTAGTACCTGAATGTTAATTTTCTTTTTGGACTTATTACTTAAGGTTTTTAAATTATTTTAATACTTTTAGAAGTCTTATTTCTTAGTATATTACAAAATTGGAAAAATTCGAACTTTTTAGTTTAAGTTTTCATTATGTTAATAATAATATATTTATTGAAATCGTTAAACTACTTTAACTGAGTAACTTTTAAGTATCATATCCAGTTGGCTTTAAAAAAAACCTTTGAAAGATACTTAATTTAAGAAAGGTCTATTTATTAACCTCAGTTAAAAATTTTAATTATTTCGTTTGTTATATAGCTTAAAAAACTTTTATGATTTAATTTAAAAAGTACAAAATTAAAGTTTTTAAACATATCAATCTATAAATCTTGTGTTTATTTACACTATAAAAACTGTTTATTAGCCTTTTATTTATGAAGTAAATCACAATAAAGCATATCTAAAACAAGCAAATTTACAGCTCAACCACATACAAAAAATTTTATAGTATGTAGTTGTCGTTCGTATAGAATATAAATGATTAATATTAGTTTTATATTCGGAATAGGACTTAAAAAATTTTTGCACGTTTTTTTGCACGAAGTAATTTATTAGTTGTTCACATAGTATTTGAACAAAGTAAATAATATTTATTTCAAGAATTTTGCTTATTACGTCACTATTGTTGTTTCAATGCAGCACGTAAGTAGATTAGCCTCTATTTAGGAAATTTTAAATATTTTTTTTCGAAAAAGGTTTTATTTAAAAAGCAAACTTCGTCAAAATAAAATAGTAAGGATAAAAGTATTTTTAGACTACGGCATCGTTTTAGTTTTAAAATGTATTTAATTAAAAAAAAAAAAAAATCTATTAAAATTAAAACTTAAAGTGCTTTAATATTAAGTTAATTTTTCAAACGTATATTAAAAAAATGAAATAAAAAGTAAATTAATATTTTAAAGATATGTATGACAAGTAACAACTTTTTAAAGTATATGATTTAGCTTTGTTTTTTTTTGCAAACTATTTAGTTGTAACGATTTAATTATAACATCTTTCATTGTTACATTTTTATGAATGCACTTTTTACTACATAAACTTTTATATTTTTGAGATGAAAGTTAAAAGATATCTTTATTAGTTTAGAAAACTATTTTATAAGAAAAGTAAAAAAAATCTCACTTAAAGTTACGTGATAAGCAATCAATACTTTTGTTTTTTAACTACTTTAGCTCTTTTGCAAGTGAAAACACTTTCATTTTTCTTTAAGTATTACTTATTGTTTATATCGAGTCATAGAACTTTTTTATAGTTTACTTATTTTTTGATTCTTTTCAATTATGTCCTTATTTTTTTTAATAAACCAAAAATTAAATTCATCTTATCAAGTTAAGGCAAATATGACCTAAATATTACAAAAAGAATTTATAAGTTTTATTATGCTTTTTTAAGTTATATAATTTTGAATTTTTCAGTCATTGCTAATATGTTTGATAAAGTTAAAAAATTTCAGTACTGTAGGAAAACAACTAATGTACGCATATTGAGCCTAGAAAAAGTATTTTCCTCAAGTACAAATTGTAATTTACACATTTGAGACAGATTTTAATTTTTTTATATTTTAAAAACCAGCAAAAACGATTTTTATGCAAAACTAAAGACTTTACACTAGTAATGATAACTTTTGGTATGTTGTATTTTAAACAATAATAGATAAAATAAAACTGCAAAAATAAATTAGGATTAAAATAATGTTTAGTAGTATTCTGTTATCAAATAAACTACGTTTTACTTTCATATTCTAACAATTATTATTAAACTTGAGTATATTGAATTTATTATAATTTTTTTGTATTTATCTATAACGAGTAGTTTTTATCAAAATTGAATAAATTTTAAAATTAGAAAGTCTAACTTTAAAACACATTATGATTTTTAAACACATTATGATATTTTATATTCACTATTTAATTTAAAGTTCTTTTTATTTGTTTTTATTATTTCATTTAGTTTTTTAGCAGTATAATAAATATTCTGAATAATGTTATTATTTTTTTCTAATATGAAAGTTTTAATTGAGTTTTTTCTCTGACAAATTGACTAACAGAGTTTATTTAGCCTCACTATTTATCTAGAATTTTCTATAAATATAAAGTTTTGTAAAAGATAGAAAAAGAGTAAAAAACAAGTTTTTTTCCAAAAATAAAAAATAATAGTTATGAAATTAACTTGTTTTAATATACAGCGTTCAGAGGTAGTTTTAGTTTTATACCTATACTTTTCAAAAATTAACTATTCTTTTTTTAATAGTTGTGCTTCCGCGATCTAGTTATACTCATTATTTAATAAATAACTTCTAACACTTATTAAAAAAGTGTTGTCTCTGTTAAACTTCACAAATTTTGTTTTTAATTATTCGTTATTTTTGTTTAATTATGTTTACTGACAACCGAAGTAAGAGTCCATAAGTAATACATAATAGCTAGAAATTTTTAAAGTATTTCATTTCTATGGAGCTGCTTAAATTTTAGCAGGCCTAAATCCTCATCGTAAATTAGAACAGTTTGTTCATAATTGCTTTAAATCTTTAACCTAATTTGTAGGCTGTTTCACATATGGTCAATACTTTTTGCAGTAAACGTTGAAAACTATTATTACATAAAATGGAACGAAAAGAGAGGCATATTAAATGATCTGGTAGAAATAATTGTGCAAAATTTACATTTTTGTTTTAGCAAATTTTTATTAAAAAGTTTACTAAAGTATAAACGAAAGAAAGTTTTTAAGACAAAGTTTTAGCTTATTCGAAAAAAGTATTTATAAATAAAATTTAAGCTTATTTGAAAAATAAATTAGAAAACATATAAAAATATATAAAATATGAAAGACAAAAGCAGCTAAAAGGAAATATCTGTAAGATATCAGTCAAGTGTAAAATATATAAAATAAAAGCTTTCTTTCAACGTGTATTTAAGTCTTGAGATAAGCTATGCTTTTGTTATTTTTTTAATGCTAGTTTTCTTAAATAAAATTTAAAAAGAAATCTATTCTAAAAACTTTAAAACTTCTCAATTTCATCATAATATTATTAAACTGGACAGCTTGTTGCAAGAATTTCATTTGTAAACTTATTTTCTTTTCTAAAAACAGCAATATCAAAGTTTTCCTGACTGCAATACCAATTTTAAACAATACTGAAATATTAACATGCATATCTATCATTTTTAATATACTAGTTTGTAGAACTAAATAAAGACAACCTGTATCAAATGATGTCTAAAAAAAGTTCTGAGATTTACGATAGTGTTTCGAGAAAGTTTACTATGTACAGTTTCAAACTACCGTGTTACTCAAATGGATGTAAAATGGTGAGTTTCAATAACAAAATAGTAGTTTTTTGAGGATGCTTTTTTAGTAGATATTGCAGAATATGTATGTACAATGTACATGTACAAAAGTGGGTATTTAATCAAGTTATAAATAATGAGAGTTTGCGTAGATTAAAGCTTCACAAAGTACCAAAACAATAATGTTTGAAGGGAGACATTAATGCTTAAAGAAGAATTATCTTTTTTTTGATTTAAATAAAAAACCTTCATTACATAAGTTTTTAAATAACCTTTTTTTTGTTGAGAGTATAGTTAACAATTGTTATTTTTTTTTTGTTTATAGTGATGTTTTGTTTATAGGAAGAAAAATAAATATAATAATTTTAGAAATAATTTTATTAGTTATATCTAGCTGATATTTGGTTATTAACTTCTTAGTAAAACAATCTTATATAACTCTACCATAGATTTTGCTTCATAATTAAAGTAAGTTAAACCAAAGAAAGCCAAAAGCTAATTTAAGTTATACTAATTTAGAAGAAAGTCAACATCAATAAGTAGCTTGACTATTTTTGTTCCCAAATGTGTTGAAATATAAAAATAAGTTTGAAAATAAATCCTTATCCTAATTAAATAATAGTATAATAAACTATATGTGGAAATTTTATTAGTAAGAAGAAACAAAGTAAAATATTTAAAATTATTAATTTATAAATTAACAACAAATGTTTAGTAGACAAAAGTTAAACAATAAAAATAACAGTTGCATAACAAAATAATATTATCAATAAGAAAAATAAAGCAACTGTATTTTGTAATTAATAAATATTAAAAATTTAAGCTTTGAATTTCCAAAATTATTTGAATTTTTTTTATTTTGTATATTTCCTTATTTTGTAATTTATTTTTTTTAAAAATGCTGATTATTAAAGTTTTTTAGTTTGACTAAAAGTCTTTGTTTTAAAAAAACTAAGTTTGATAAAAAAACGTCAGTAAACATTAAAAAAAAATGTTTTTAAAAAGTCTAATAACAATCAAATAATAATAAAAACTTGTTTTTAATCTAAGCATATGCAATTTATAGATAAAAAACTTATTTAATGATCTTTTTCTATCATAAAGTTGTAGTTGACTTCGCAGCAGACTTGTCTAACACCAGTCTTTTTTAAGTGAACTATGATGAGGAAGCAGAGATTGATTTTTAAAAAGTAGAACTGTTAGTTAGTATCGATTATTTGGAAAGTGTCTGTAGCAGTACTTCCTCTGTGTTACTTCTATCAGTAATGCACCTTTTACTTTGTTTCAATTAAAATTATGTTAGAGATAATAATCAGCGAATCGTGTGAAGTTTCAAGGTGGTTAGAAGAATAGCGTGTGGTTTCGTTCTTCAAAGCTGTTATTCAAGTTTTTAGATGCTCGTATTCAGTAGTTGAGTGAAGTAAAGTAAAAATAAAGTCTCAAAATTTTTGTTTTAGTTTGTTTATTTAAACTGTAGTGTGTTTAAACATTTTTATTTAATGGTAATCTAAGTTAATTGCAATTTTTCTATGTTTTAGCCTTTTTGATTTTAACTTCATTGATTATTAGAACTGTAAGCTGTGTTTAAGTTGTTACAAGTTGATTTGAAATAATTTTATTTCGTTTGGTAAATGTATCGTTTTATCTCTTTTGTAGATAAAATCTGGGGGGAGTTGTATAAGTAATTATCTAGTTTTAATTCTATTTTGTTTTCAGACTTATTATTCTTGTAAACGTTTCTTATTCTTGTTTCGTTAAGTTTTTAACGAAATTCCTTGTTAAATATTCAATCTTAAATATAGAATAACTCCAATCTCCTACTCTATAGATAACCATAGAAAAGTACTTTTACGTAACAAATAGTAAGTAAAAATTTTACAAAAAAAAATTTTTTTGAAATTGAATAACTTTCAACTATTTACGCATATTAAAAAAAATTTTTACGACTTTTTTTAGATTAATTTTAAAATCTAGCTTGCTTGAAGTTATTTTCAACTTAGAAGATGAATAAGACACTTTGTAGATCTTTTGTCGTTTAAAGAAATTTTCTTTTAAACTCATTTTATATCTATTTATAAACCTTTTCTTTTTATATTTAAATATACAATGACAAACAATTTAGGCTTGTACTATATTTTAAAAGTGGAAATTTGATAAATAAAAAAAAATTTGTTCCAAATGCCAAGTAATATAGATTATTTTTAACTGATTGTTAATTGAAACTAATTAGGAGTTTTAGTTACAGTTACTAAGAAATAAAAGTATAGATTAGCAGAGTGCTTCGTTTTAATATATTTGCATCTAGGATAGCTTGGAGTAACAGATTAGGTATAAAACTAAAACATTATTATAAAATGAAATTTAGTTTAAGTGTTAAGTCTGTAACATACATCGCCGACCTTTTTATTGCTCATTTGAACCTGCATAGTTTTTAGTATTTCATCCGTTACCAAAAATCTCTTATGTCAGTTTACAACCATTTCTGCATTTGTGTTTCTACCTACTTTGATCAAAACTTTATACTTATTTTACGTAATAAAAGTACTATACTTTAAAAAAAGGTTGTAAGCAAAAGTATTTATGAATAATAATAGTTTTATTAATATGTAACATTATAATATGTATTTAGCTTTTTAGGGTCTTTGCTCCAATGCTTCAAACCACACAACGACCTTGGTTGGTATTTTAAATTAGTAACTTTAAAAATATACTAAAAAAAGCCACAATGTCCATTTTACATTTTGACTACCATTAATTTAGTTTGTCTCAAAGTTGAGATGTTAAGGTGCATAATAGAAGTAGTGATAGTCAGATAATATCTTTAGTCAGACAGTACTTTTTTTAATAAATTTTCAAGCTGTAAAGTATAGTTTTGAGAAGATAATAACAATCAAGTTAATAATTTAGTGTATTAATATGTTAGCATTAGTATATGTTAGTTTTAAAAAAAAAAAAATGAAATTAATGGTAGGGATATACTTTTACTTATTTATTCAATGCTTTTAGGAACTTTACAATTTTTAGAACATGATTTAACTTGAATAAAAATTTGTAGGTAGATTATATAAACCTATAGATTATTTGATGTGCTTTTGGTATCAAACTAAGTTCAGACATAGACTTGTAAATTACTTTCATGCCTTTTCTAGAAATTTAGTTTAAAATTTTTACTAATTTTTAATATCATTTTTTTTTATTTAAAAAGTAAAAAAAGAGGTAATCAAATAAAGTATAACATATGATTTATTAAGAAGATATCTTCACAAGTTTTAACTTCTTAATTATTTTTATCTTTTTACTTAGAAGCATTTTATTTTAATTTTTATACAACTTATTTCTCTCACATTTAAAAGTATTAGTTAAAATATCCATCAATTATTTTTAAGTGAAACATGCTGTTCGTGTAGTGTTGGTATACTGGCAATTACCTGTTTGACAAAAACTGTATGTTAAATAGTTAATATTAAATACTAAACAGTTCCGAGTGTCTGCTCTATAGAAAATCATAAACAAAGTACTTTTAAAAATGTATCACAAAAAATCTCTTTTGAACTTGGATAATTTGCAAGATAACTGTTGTATACTAGAATAAAGTTTTATGATTCTTATATGTCAATTTTAAAATCTACTTTGCTAGTTTTTGTACAACTTAAATGCTTAATAGGACTCTTTACAAATATCTTGTCGTTTATAATTATCTTCTTTAACTTAATTCTTCTTTTGTTGATAATATTGGCTTTTTTTCATTCAAGTATACAATTAAATTTTGGGAACTAGTACTAAAAAATACTTTTAAGAACAACTTAGGCTGGCACTTTATTTTAAAAATGTAAATTCAATAAGTATGAAAAAGAAAATTTTTCTAAATGCCAAGTTTTTTAAAACTTTTTAATTTGTTGTTAATTGAAACTAACAAGAAGTTTTAGTTACAGCCAGGGACGTAGCTTGGTAGGTTTCTGCAAATCTACAGAAACGTATACTTATGTGCGAAAAAACTTGCTTTTATTTCAGCTTGAAAAACTCTACTGTCTTAGCTTTTAGTATTCATTTATGATTAATTTTGCACTCCTGTGAGATAATTTTGACATGTGAAAATGCTGTCTAGGTCTACGATACATATTTGTTTATTTTTATAAATATAAAAATAATTGTATCTGAAATAAAACAATACTAAGCATTTCACTATGTTCAAAATTAAGGAAATATAATTTTCAAGCTTGATATTTTTTGTGTAAGTTACAATTTTATGTTCAACCACAAATTAAGCTATTGACTTTGAAAATTTTTAATTTTTAGATTATTGATGACTTTAAGTTATAATATTTTATAAAAATTTTATTATTTTACCATGTAGAAGTAGTTTGAAAATTACATATTTGTTAATGATTTTTTGCAAATCTACAGAAACTTATACTTATGTGCGAAAAAACTTGTTTTTATTTCAGTTTGAAAAGACTCTGCTGTCTTAGCTTTTATTATTCATTTATGATTAATTTGCACTCCTGAGAGATAATTTTGACATATATGTACTCTTTAGCATTTTTAGTGTCGTAAAAAAATTGAACGAACTAAATACATCCAAATTGTGACATTTAGGGCGTTAAAGCTTTGTTTTGTCAAAAAGCTGCAATGCAAAATTGATTCTAAAGGAAGCTGGAGCTTCAAAAATCAAAATCATACAATTTTATGTTACAAAAATGTGTATAATTTGTTGTTACTATTGACTACGTTAAATGTTTGATTTTAAAACAGTATAAGTGTTTTTGAGTTAACTGGTGATTTTTTTTAGCTATTTTTAATGAAGGGTAGGACTTTTTATGGGTAGTTTTAAGTATTGGGTACTTTTAATTGCCTCTTTGCTGTCCTTTGATGAATTCACTTTATTTATTTTTCTAAATATAAAAATAATTGTATCTGAATTAAAACAATACTAAACATTTCACTATGTTAAAAAAATTAAAGAAATATTTTTTTTAACCTAGATATTTTTTGTGTAAGTTACAAATTTAAATTCAACCTGAAATTAAGCTATTGAATTTGAAAATTTTTCTTTTATAGATTATTAATGACTTTAAGTTTTGATATTTTATAAAAATTTCATTATTTTAAATGTAGAAGTAGTTTAAAAATTACAGATTTTTTGATAATTTTTATTTTTAAACAGTTGATTTTAAATTTTTTTAATTTCAAAAGTTCAAGGTTTTTCCAGTTTTTGTTTAAACTGTCAAGTTCCTGGATTCCAGGTGTTTTGGCAACCCTGCTCAAATTTTAAGGAAGTATTCCTCAATATTAAAAAAAATAGTTAAAGATGACAATTAAAACCTACTGTACTCTCCTATTTTAATGTTTTATATCAAAAATTTGTTTTTGTATAATAAATCTGTCTAAAGATACTTGTAGTTTAGATTAAATTTCATAAAGAGACATTAACTTGTAATAAAAGTGATCTACACCCTCCCTGTACCCAAGGTGGCTCCTAAAGTTTTTTTTGAAACTTCTTTCAATTTTTAAAAGTTTGATATATTTTTTTAAATTCAAGTCTTATTTACTTTTCTAGACAAAATAAGTGATCAGAATTTCAAGTCATTCTAGGATTTTATATAACATTCCAAGATTCCCATAAACGTTTAAATTTGATGGCAACCCTGTTAACTTTATTTCAAACTGTAAAAAGGTAGCTTTTATTGAAGTACATAAATTATGTTTAGCTAGTTTAAATTTTTTTATGAATTAAATTCATCAAAAAACTATAAAAGAAAAATTTTTTAAATCAATTTTTTTGATTTGTGTTTGAATTTTAAATTGTAACTTTATATTAACAAAAAATTTTGTTAACAAAAAATTTTGGAAATGTTTAGTATTATTCTATTGTTTTATTTCAGATATGATTATTTTAATATTTTAGAAAATTAAAAAAGTGAATTTGTCATAGGCTTAAACAGCAATTTTTTTTTTACAAGTTTAAGCTTCAAAACTACCCAAAGTAAAGTTAATGACGTCATCAAAATATTTGTTTTTTTTTTTGCAAATTTGCTGCAATTGAAATTACCCAATGTTTAAAACTACCTATAAAAATTCCTACCGTTTAATGAATGTTTTCTTGGTTTACACAAGTGGCAAGACATAAAGAGTCATAGAGGGTGTTGAGCAAATTAAATTGCCTTGTATACAGTTATCACTCGTACCTCAACATTCCATTTTTGATGTATTAAAATAACTGCATTTTTTAGATAAAATTCAATAAAATTAGAGGTAGTTTAAATTGCTGTCTTCCCGCTAGGACGTTATCACGAGCTATTTCAGATGTTTTAATTTTTGCAGATACGTAACTTTTTTGAGCTAGCTACGTCCCTGGTTACAGCTATTATATTTAAAAATAAATGATTCTAAACAAAAGTATTTGTAAATATTAATAGTTTTAAGGGTTATATAACTATATAGTAGATATTTTAGCTTTTTTAGGGGCTTTAGCTCCAATTCTCCAAACTAAAGTACGCCCCTGATTTGTATATAAAACTAATGTCTTTAAAAATATACTAAAAAAAGCCACAATGTCCATTTCATTATTGAGCATCAACAATTTAGTTAATCCTAAACTTTAGGTCGGTGAGGTACAGATCAAAAGTAGTGGTAGTCAGTAATCATCTTTAGTCAGACAGTTTTCTTTTTTCAGTTTTCTAACTACCTGCTTAGTCTATCTATAATTTCAAAAAGCTAATAAAAATAAAACTAATAACTTAAGTGTATTAAGCTATAAGCATTAGGGATGTGAGTTTTAAAAGTAGGTATAAATCAAATTAGTGGTAAGAAAATATTACAAATTAATTTAAAATTTTAGGAACTTTACATTTTTAAGCTACGTTATTTACCTAAAACAAAAATTTGTAGAGTAGATAATCTAAACCTAATGGTAAATTAATGTGTAATAGTATTAAACTAAGTTCAGACTTAGACTTGTAAATTACTTTCATGCCCTTTTTACAAAATTAAATTACTAATTTTCTATATCCATTTTTCTTTGAATTAGATTTAAAAAAAAAGGGATAAATCAAGAAATAAACAGAATGTGTGCTTTATTAAAAAGATATCTTCACAAGTCTTTATTTTTTAATTTTTTTTATTTAGTAGGCAACATTTTATTTTGATTTACATTCAATCTTTTTTCCTCACATTTAAAATTATTAGTTAAAAATAGTCATCAATTTTTTTTAAAGTGAAACATACTTTTGTGTTGTGTTGGTATACTGACAATTTCCTGTTTAACAAAATTGTATGAAAAATATTCAATATTAAATATGAAAAAATACCAAATCTCTGCTCTATAAAAATTAAATATAAATTTTACAAAGTCTAACACAAAAATATTTTTGAATTTGAATAATATGCAAGCTAGCTCACGCATATTACACTAAAGTTTTATGATATATTTTTTAGATCAATTTTAAATTTTATCTTTCTTGGAATTTTTGTACAACTAAAAGGCTAAATTGACATTTTATAAATTTTTATACAATAGCATACAATTTTTTGTTAAGATTTAGAATAAAAAATTACAATTACAAACAGTTTTTGCTAGTACTTTATTTTAAAAGTGGAAATTGGATAATTTCAAAAAAAAAAAAATCGAAAATTCAAAGTAATATAAAATATTTTTAACTAGTTGTTAATTGAATTATTTAAGAGCTTTAATTACAGTTAATAAAAAATAAAAGTGAAGGTTAGCAGAATGCCTGTTTTACTATATTTGTATCTATGATAGCTTAATGTAACAGATTAGTTATAAAACTGAAATATTTTTACGTAATGAAGTTCAGTTTGAGTTTTAAATCTGTCACTTACACCTCATAACTTATTATTGTTCACTTGAAATTGGAAAATTCTTATCATTTGCTCCATTACCAAATATTTCTTCAGTCAGTTTAGAAAAATTTCTGCATTTGTGTTTCTACCTACATGCCTTAAAACTATATACTTAGTTTACAGATTAAAAGTACTATACTTAAAAAAGATTGTAAACAAAAATTTAAAAAAAAAATAATAATTTTATTAGTAAATATCATTACAATATGTGTTTTAGGCTTTTTTAGGGGTTTTTGATCCAATGCTCTAACCCACACAACACCCTTAATTGGTGTATAAAACTAGTTCCTTTTAAAATGTACCAAAAAAAAGCCACAACGTCCATTTTGTATTTTAAAAGCATTAATTTAGTTTGTTTTATAATTTAGGATGGTAAGGTACAGATTAAAAGTAAAGATAGTCAGATAACATCTTTAGTCAGGCAGTACATTTTTTTTTAATTTTTAAACTGTTTAGTTTAGTCTATGTATAATTTTTAGAAGCTATAACAATCAAGTTAATTATTTAAGTGTATTTAGCTATTAGCAAGAGTAAATTTTAGTTAAAATAGTAATAAATTTAATTAATAGTGAGGAGTTATTTTGATTTTACTTTTAAATACTGTTAAGAACTTTACATTTTTTAGCTACGTTATCAAACTTAACTGAAAACTAAGGAGTTGATATGCTACAAACATAAAAAATAATTAATGTCTGTAGGTGTTAAACTAAGTTTAGACATAGACTTGTAAACTAATTTCTAGCTTTTTTTGAAATTCATTTTAAAATCTTAAAACTTTTCTGTATCAAATTTTAACTCAAATTTACACTAATTAGTTGAAAATATTCAATAAAAACATTAAAGTAAAACATACTATGTGTTTGATGTTATTAAATTACAAAATATGTACAAAATTATGCTATAGTTTTCGATCATAAGACCTTAGTTCACCTAGTATTGATTAGTTAAATGTAAAAAGCATAGAATTAAGTGCAACTAAAATTTTTAACCCTAAAATTCTACCTTAATTTGTAAATACGCTAAGTAGCATAGTTATAAGATTTCAATCAATTGAAAGCCACAAATTACTTTTGCACAAAAGTTTAAATTAATAAAAACATCATTTTGTTTAGTATTCAGTGTTTAGTAAATACAGCAATGTTAGCATCTGGGAAATGTGCTCACTAACAGTATTGCTCTTATTGCCTTAAGTAGAAAGCTAGTTATGAATCTTGTACAACTAAAATTTATTAAATATGGTGAATTATTTTTTGTAATGGTAGAAAAAATTTACATACTAAATTATTTTATTTACTTTTAACACCTTTAAATTTAAGTAGATCAGGTAAAAGAAATATTAAAACTTAAAATTTCAAAATTTTCTTGAATGTTTAAAGTAAATGGGGGAGTAATTAAGAAAAATTAAAACTTACTTTTTTTTTCTAAATACATTACCCTTTTTCATTATTTAAGATATTTTTCAATAAGTTATGTTTGAATAACAATATCTTATTAAGTTGTAAGCGTTTTCTAAAAAAGTTACTCAAAGTACATTCTATTTACCCTTTAGCTTTGTATAAAACTATTTTTATTATTCAAGGTTGAATAAAAAGTTTTTAATGAGTTCAAACTATTTTTTAAATTTTTAAATTTTTAAATTAAGATTATTTTTTTAGATTTTTTTTAAGTTTAAACAATAAAAATCAAACATTATTAAAAACTTTAACAACTTTCACTATTAGCATATCTGCTATTACTGAAATCAATTATAAAAGATTACTCTTTCATTTTTTTAAATAATAGAAATAATTGAAAATTTCTTAGTAAAAATGTAATGGAAAAGATCTTTCATATTCTTTTTAATAATTTATTTTTGAATGTAGAATTTTACACATTGAGCTCAACTAATGAACCGTGTAAACTTTGCTTATCATGTGCAATGAATACAATTTGGTCAGTTGCAATTAACTGTGCTAGAAGTAACAGCTTGAAAAAACATAGATAGTTTAGAAAATTTATAAATCAGTTTGTTTTAATCATAAAGACAGCTTTTTTTTGATTAAAAGTTAAACATTCTTTTAACATGATAATTCATTTAGTTAATAAGTTTTAAGTTACTTTTAAGGTTATACATTTTTTAGATGTACAATTTTAGTTTACAAATAATTAATCTGTTTTTTTTTAACTACAATTGATATACTTCTTACAAAAAAAAAATTAAATTATAGGTTTTGGTTTTAAAATTTCGGTCAAGTTAAAATTGTTTTTTTATTTAATTTTTTTATAGTTAGTTTGTGATTTAGTTTTTGTGTGTTTAGTAGGTACAATAAATTACCATTTTTAGTATTATTTATAACATTTAAAGTAAAAATATTTTTTAGGGTTCCTTCAGTTTATAATATTAGAAATTAAACATCATAAAAATATTTATTTACTTTTACTATTAGAATAATTGCTTTTATGAAAATAATTATATAAGGTTACTCTATCAATTTTTTTATTTAATAGAAATATTTGCAATATATTTTTAATTAAAATGTAATTGATTTATTAAAATTAAATGTTATTTATTATTTATTATCAAATTCTTTTCAATAATTTATTTTTGAATAATGAATTTTACAAATTGAGCTTAACCAATGAACTGTGTACACTTTACTTATCATCTGAATGCCTATTATTTGATCAGTTGTGATTAACAGTGTTAGTAATAACAACTTAAAAAAATATAACATAGGTAATTTAATAAATTTATAAATGAAAGCTTTTATTTGATTAAAATTAAAATATCTTTAAACATAATAATTTATTTAATTTACCTGTTTTAAGTTGCTTATATGGTTGTATATTTTTTAGATGAAGACTTATAATTTACAAATATTTTGTTTTACCTTTTTAACTACAATTGATATACTAACAAAAAATTTTATTTATATTTTTTGGTTTTAAAATTTTAGTTAAATTAAATATGTTTTTAATTTTTCTTTTAAATATTTAGTGTGTGATTTAGTTTTCGTGTGTTTAGTAGGAACAATAAAATACCATTTTTAGTATTATTTATTACATTTAAAGTAAAAATATTTATTTAGGGTTTCTTTAGTTTAACCAACTAAAAATTAAACTTCATATAAAACTTTAATTACTTCTACTTTCAGAATATTTCCTTTTACTGAAATTAATTATATAAGGTTACTATATAAATTTTTTAAATAATAGAAACAGTTGCAATATATTTTTAGTTAAAATTTAATTCAAGAATTTTTCACATTCTTTTTAATAATTAATTTTTGAATGTTAAATAATTACATTTGAGCTCAACTATTGAACCGTGTAAACTTTAGTTATCATATGCAATGAATACAATTTGGTCAGTTGCAATTAACTGTGCTAGAAGTAACAGCTTGAAAAAATAAAGATAGTTTAAAAAATTTATAAATCAGTTTGTTTTAATCATAAAAGACAGCTTTTTTTGATTAAAAGTTAAACATTCTTTCACCATAATAATTTTAATTTATTTAATTAACAAGTTTTAAGTTGCTTATAAAGTTCTACATTTTTTAGAAGTACACTTTTAATTTACAAATATTTAGCTTATTCTTTTCAGCTACAATTGATATAATAACAAAAAAAATTTATTTATTAGTTTTGGTTTTAAAATTTAAGTTAAACTTAATATGTTTAAAATTTTTCTTTTTAATATTTAGTGTGTGATGTAGATTTTTGTGTGTTTAGTAGGAACAATAAAATACCATTTTTAGTATTATTTATTACATTTAAAGTAAAAATATTTTTTAGAGTTGCTTTAGTTTATAAATTATTAGTTAAACATTATAAAAAAACTTTGCTTTCTTTTACTATTAGAATATTTGCTATTACTGTAAATAATTATATAAGATTACTTTATCAATTTACCTATATAATAGAAATAGTTGCAATATATTTTAGTTAAAATGTGTTTTAAAGAATTTCTCACATTCTTTTTAATAATTAGTTTTTGAATGTTGAATAATTATAATTAAGCTCAACTAATGAACCTTGTAAACTTTACTTATCATATGCAATGCAAATAATTTGATCATATAGGCTTAACAGTGCTAGGAGTAACTGCTAAAAAAATCTAACATAGATAATTTAATAAATTGATAATTCAGTTTGTTTTAATCTTTAATGACAACTTTAATTGATTCACAGGTTAAACATTAATTCAAAATAATATCTACTGAAAGTTTATTTATAATTACTATCTATATGTGATTATTCTAAGGAAAAAGTTTGGTCACAAATTTGGATTTTAAACTGTTGTTGAATAAACTTGTTTATAAAATTTAATTCTTCATAGCTAATGTTTGATGTAGTTTTTACTATTAAAACTTCATATTTTTCATAATTTTTAAAGTTTTTGAGTAATTTTAATTAAAAATAAAGGATAAACAAAAAAAAATTTTAAAAACCTGTGAAAAATTTGCTGACTCAACTAAAATGCAATTAAGTCTGACCTTTTGGTTAATTTTCTGATATAAACGTTATTACTAATAAATTTAAATACTAGTTATAAATAGAAATTTTAATTTACAACTACTCAATTTTTATAAGTTACACAAATTTTACTAACTTTTTAAATAATTTTATAACTCATTTTGTAAAAATTTTCTAAATACTTACAATAATCTTGTTGTAAAAATTTAGTTTTCTGAATAAATCGTATGAGTCCAAGAAAAAAAATTAAAAGTATAATTTGATTTTTTTACATTAATTGTTTTAAACAACTTAGTTTAGTAATATTTTTATCTCTTCAAGTATATTTAAGCTTTAAACCTTTTTGTAATTTTTCAGAAACTTAATTAAAAGCGTTCAATGTCATTTATTTACACTCAAAAATGTCTGAAAAGCCTAAAATCTCAAAACAACCTGTCGAAAAAAGCAAACAAAATATGCAAAAGTGTACACATCAAAATAAGATACAAAATTTTGAAACTAAAAAAGATAATGTTAAGGTTAGAAATCTCTTTTTAAATATTTTTTTAAATGTTGCTTTACTTTATTAAACAGATAAGACAAGTTAAAATGTGTTTAAAAAATATGTTTTTATGTTTTTGTCAAATAATGATGGTTATTCATGTTTTAAAATCAATAAAAAAAAATATTTAATATTTTACTAATATTTAGCATTAAGACTATATACATGAGTATGATAAAATTATTGCTAGTTTTAAAGTCAAGATAAAGCTTACAATAATCAGATTTTTGTCTACGCAAAATTTTTGAAAACAAAACATTTAAGTGATAATAGATTATTTATAACATAACAGATTATCAAAGAAAAGATGGAAAATAAAAACAAGTACAGTCCAATGACGTGTAGCAAAATGATCTACAATCATAGAAATTTCATCAAAAAAGAAAATTATCAGAATGAGTGCTTACAAAAGAGACTTCATCAAAAGTCAAAAAGTTTTAAATCAATTGGTGCTAAAGATATTACTAAAGTAAGCCCATTTTTAAATTAATTTTTATTCGGTACTGTACATATTTTTACTTAATTTTTTAAACAAGGCATAAGTTATACATAAGAATAGCTTAATAAGTGTTTTATAATTGTTTGCTACTTGCTTTATATTAAACATTTAAAGGAGCTAACATACTCTAAACCTATGAGTATATTTTATATAGAATATTTAAATAAGTAAAAAATCTTATAAGTCTAGCTTTTTAAGTTAGACATTATATCATTATGCCTTATTGATAAAAAACATTTTTATTTTATTATTGGTTATGATACTTTTGAAAACCAGTAGATGTATAAATCTACATTAGTTAGTTAGATATACACGTATAAAGTTAGTATACCTTTTTGATTTTATGTGAGTTTCAATTTTTTTTTCACAGACGCAAAGTTATGAAAGCAGTTGGTTTTCAAATAAAACAAAAAGTTGTTCACATAAAATAAGTGAAACTAAAACAGAAGTAGAAAACGAGAAAGAAAAAAATTCCAAAAGTGTGAAACACGTGAGTTTCTATATTATTTGTTATTTTTAAAATCTAAACTGTCTTTAAACATGCTTTATCATTTTAAAAAACTTTTTAAAATTTAACTAGAAAAAAATTAGACAATTAAAGTCTTGCTGTTTATTACCTTACACATTTTTCTTGCGCTTAAGCAATGATCACACTCAACTAACTCTCGGGCTTGCTTTGTAGAAATATTAACTTGTCTTAGTTTTACCTTGAAAATATTTAAAATCATCATTTTTTAGATGCAGTACTATGAACACTTTTTTTATACACAATCAAAACGAAGTGACTGTTTAGAGTCAGAAATACAAACAAAATACAAAAGTGATGATGCGTATGCAAAAATGGTTGCGCAGACTGATGTTAAAACTCCCAAAGAAAAAACAGTTGAAAAATATATCGTGCCAATTCAATTTTCAAAATTAAAAGGTGTCTTGCCTGGTAAAAAAAATACAGAAAAGCCAAACTTAAGTTTACTTGAAAACGAAGACGAAACTTTTCATCAGAAAACAGAAAAATCAACAAAATATACATTGAAAAGTTGTACAAGTTTTTTATTAATCTGCTTGACAATTTTATGTATAATTTGTTTCTACTTATATTATTCAGTCTTCACAAATTTCTTCCATTGGACAATTAACTATGCTTGTAGTTGCACAGGATACATTGTTAAGTTTCCTTGTTCACAGAGGCTCAGAACATTGTTTTCTTATGAGAAGTTTGCTGAATACACAGAGAAAACCATAAAGAGTCTTAGCTCGTGTTTCGAAGCAAAAATATTCAAGACTGCTCTGAATTGGTTGTCAACCTTTATAAGAGATTGTGTCTTCTCTTGTATATTTTTTCACGCTATTTACTTCTTGTTGTACAATTTTGTTGATGACGCTTCACACACACTTTTTAGTTGTTTTATAAGTGCCTTAATTAGTTTATCACTATGATATTTTGCTGTCCCTGTTTATACAAAATAAAATAAAATAACCAGTTTTACTGTATTTTTTATTACTAAGTTAAATTTAGTTTAAGCAAAGCAAATATGTTTTATGAAAAAACCTCCTTTTGGTATACCTCTATTTATAAATATATTTTCTTAATATGTATAACTAGTTTCACAGTAGAAAATTGTTAAGTTTTAATATATTTCTTAAAATATTTTTATATAAAACTGTAATTAAGTCTAAATCTTTGTTTAATAAAAGGATCCTTTGATCTGTTGAATAAAAAAATATAAATCGTAGGTTTTAGTTTTGCAAAAGACATGATACAAATGTTTCATTAAATATTTTAAGTTTTAGGTTGTCGATCCCAAGTAGAAATGAATTTAAAATAGTTTTTACAACTAAATTTGAATAAAAAAGCAACGGTAAAATTAAATAGATAATAAAATAAAGTTTTAAATGGTGCATTTGAAAGTAGTTACTAAAATAGATAATAAAATGACAAAACTATTTTTGCTTGTAATATTCAAAACAAATGAATATACTATTAATCATTCAATCATATTATGCGAACCACTATACTTATCAAATCATAGTAGCAAGACTATATGAAAAAATGAACAAAACGCTGAAAAAGTTGCTTAAGCTGAATGACTGAACTAAACTAATAAAACATAATTGGTATCTTTAATGAAGATATCAATTTAAAAGATTCAGTAAAAGAAGCATGATAAATAAATAAGTTTTATTTATATCAAATTTGTTGTTAGAGGCTTGCATTTCAAAATAGGCTTAAGTATTTTTAAAAGTTTACAAATTTCTATACAATGATTCTGTTCTTAAAATGGAATTCAATATATTTTTTGTTAAATAGGTACCTAGTATAATTTTTTTTGTTTTTATTGTGCACAATAAAATTTAAATTTAAAAATGACTTTTAATCATTTTAGGTTGAGTTAACTAGGTAACTGCTCACTTGATTTATTTAAACAACAGTAATAATGAAAAATGCATTTTATTATCTAAAAAAAAATTAAAGTTTTTAAATTGAATAAAAAAGTTTATTAGGTTAGAATGTTCTAGAAAACATGTTATCAACACTAAGGTTTCAAGTAGGAAGTTAAGCATTTTTATACGCAAGTATTGTGCGGTTAATTTTTTTTTTAATTAAGTAACTAAATAATAGAATAAAACCTGTACTCTACTTAGGAACTTTTATATTTTTAGCAGTCATTGTTTTTATCTTCTCAATATTTACTATAAAACACAGCTTAGTTATACAGTTCTTAGATTGTATCACTAAATGTTCTAGTAACATATAAAGTACTAAGTCTTTGTAAACCATTTAGTAATCTAAGTATATGTTTGGTAAATAGGATCATTGCAACAACAAAATAATAAGATAGTTAAATGTTTTGTTTACAAGTCCCCAAAATCACTTTGGTAAATTCGGCCCGCCGATGAGAATAGTCGCCCGAACCTGTATTAGTTATGACTGCACTCTTTAACATAAACGGTTTAAAAACGTACACAAAAACGGCGAGTTTCTATGTTTAAAAATAATTACTATAAGAATTTTAAGTTAGATAATTAAATTAATATTTAAAAAACTAAAATTATCTTTTATACCTATAAAAATGATTTATTTTTATTCTGAGAATTATTATAACTGCTTAAGTTTAAAGTAATACTTCTACAATCTTTCTCGTATGCAATGACTATTTTTGTTAAAGAAGTAAAAAATACCTAACGTTTTTTTTCGCACTTTTCTAGAAAAAAAAGTATTTCTTACTCAAATTATACAGTAACTTAATACTAGTCTTAAAATACTTAAGTTTTATCAGAGTTGTTGTTGTTTTATAAAGTAATGAAGATAATCTGAGTTCTAAATTTTAAACAGCCTTGTCTTGATTTTTTAGTAATTCGCAGAAGTTATTTCAAAATAAACAAGTAACAAAAATAAATTGCTTGAATAATTCCTTGTCAATTTAGTTTGAAAATTTATTAACAATGTAAAATCTGAAACGAAAACCAGTATAAATATAAACACTTAAATGAGCTATAGTCTAATTATTCTACATCCCCTCCAGCTTATTTAAGATAATAACAAGTTTAAGACAATGACATAACTCGTAAAGAGGGGATTTAAACAAGTAACAAAAAAAGTGTACTAAGATGAAACTAAATTTTATGCATTAACAAAGCTCAATTGACTTATATAAAAAAATCTTTAAACAAGGGATTTATTTAAAGAAAAACAAAACTGCAATAAAACGCATTAAACAAATCCAATACAATTTAAATTCATGCAATTCCACGCTGGCTCAGCAATCATCACTAACAGCAGCAAATGAACACTCAGCACCAACTTTTGTATAAACAGGAACAAACAGACTTCACTTACGATTATTTCTACTTTGGAGTACTCCACTCTCAAGCTTCCCTGGTACATTGAAGTCTTTCAACCTACGCAAAGCAAGTGGAACCTCATTTTTTTTTCAAGAACTCAAGCAGCAGGAATGTACTCTTTCTCAACCTCTTCATGATCCGCTTCAACCTCACTGGTTTTACCAGTATTGGCACCGTTGGAATCCTCTGTGATCTTTACAGAAGAGTCATGACGTTGATGATCAACATTGCTCTCATGTGAGCTTGGTAGATTACTGCTCCTACCATGGGAAGTTTTTGCTTCAATGCTTGTTGAGGCTGGGTTGTACATCCTTAAAAACTTTTTGTTCCTTCGAGTAAGTCTCCATGAACCATCAACTCTGACTACATACTGATCATGTGCAAGCACTTCCATTACCACTCCGCTTCAGTCCCATTTACGTGGATGAGTGCCACTCTGGTTCTGTAGTAGACACCTACCGCCAACATAAAGAGGTCGCAAATCCCTGGCTCTCTGGTTAAGTACTTCGGAATTCTTAACAAATCTTGTACGGAGCGCCTCTTCTTTAAGCTTCCATGCTTTTCTCCACATGGGTCGCACATTAGGATTGGAAGTTTTTCAAGTTTGTTCAAAAATGAGAAACTATCTCGAAGCTGACGTCCATATATGATCTCGGCTGGAGACACTTGACAATCGCTATCAGGAGTATTTCTCAAATGGAGCATCGCATTTAAAAACTTGTCATTGTCCAGACATTCTGAAGCGTCAACATTTGATCTTAGCAACCTTTTTGCCTGTTTTACGGCTACTTCCGCTCTACCGTTTGATCTTGATAAGAAGATATTCGATGCATTACATCCCAGGTTTTAAGGAATTCCTTTGTTGCACTGGACGTAAATTCCGGTCCACCATCACTTGATATTTCCTCAGGTACTTCAAACCTGGATAACAAAACTCGAATGCACTTAATCAACCCACGCAAACCTGCCTGAGAGGTTCCGCTGGGTGTGAAAAATATTTCTGACCAACACGACAACCTGTCACCAAATACCAAAAAATTGTTTCCGGCAAACTGAATTAAATTCACGATTATTTTTTCAAAAGGGTTTGTAGGAGGATCAGATGCTTCTTGAGGCAATGATGGTTGAGAAGGTTAATTGCGGTAGCAGCCTTGACAATTGGCCCGAAATGCTTCAATGTCTTGTGTAATACCAGGCCAGAAGACAACCTGTTGGGCACGATTATGCATTGAGGTGACTCCTTGGTGCGCCGAATGTAACTTGTTGAGGACCCGATGTCGTAAACTGACGGGGATTACTACTCTCTCCTTGTAAAGTATAACTCCATCACTTAAGTACAATGCATCATCGTATCTAAAATACGCTGACAAAGATTCATCATGCTTCAAGCTTCGACCTTCTTCAATACACCTAGATACTCTTGAAAGAAATTTGTCATTTAGTGTCTCCTATACAATTTCCTCCTAAGTGATTGCCATTGAATGGCATACTTCATTACTCAATGAAGCAATTAGAAGTGGTTCGTCAGTAAAATCACTATCATATGAGTTCACGTCATTAATAAAGCTTGGATAACGTGATGCAGCATCTGCCGCTAGATTAGTTTTACCTGGCATGTAATACACTTTAAAAAGCCATGGCAAAGTACGTTGTTTGAGCCTGAAAGTGCGCGTGTTGTGAATTTCGTTTAAGTTGCGATCACTAAAAATCTTTACCAGTGGTTTATGATCCGTAACAATCACAAGAACTTTGGAGCCCTTAGTGATATACTTTGTCTGTTCTAATGACCAAGCAATAGCAAGCGACACCCCTCCTATGGCAGCATAATTCTTTTCTGCCCAATTCAAAAACCTTGAACCTGCAAGCGTCACTTTCCAGCCAGTGGTGCGGCAATCTGGTAACCGGCTATTGCATTTGCAGTGTTTCTGCATAAGGAAGTAGCCTAATCCTTGCTTTGACCAGTCTGGTCTAAGACAAGTCAGTTTCAAAAGATCAAAAACTTGAAAACCGCTCTTTATTGCGTTAATGATTATCTCTTTTGATTCATTAAATGAATGGTTTAATTCTTCTGTCCACATAAACTTACATTTTGGACTGAGAAAATCTTTAAACGGTTCCACGACTTTACGAAGTTTGGCATAATTTGCAACTTGATTTATCAGACCATACCAGGTACGTATATCTGTAGCAGACTTTTGGGTAGGGAAATTGCGAATGGAATACGTATTTAGGGAAATCTTCTATACGTTCATCAGAAATTCTAAATCCTGCAAAATCAACGGACTTTTGACAAAAATAAAACTTCTTGGGATTTAGAATGATGCATGCATTGTTAATTTTTGACAGAAAATCTATTGTTCGCCACCAGTGACACTCTAATTCTGAATCAAAAAATGTGGTGTCATCAACACATCTGTCCTTTCTTTAAAATTAGATAAAATAGCTGCAAATCGTCGATTGTGACCATCACCAGATGATACAAAGCCTTGAGGTGCTCTATTATAACTCCATGATACCCGTTCCATGCATCTGTTACAGTCTTGAACCTTCCAATTGGAATTCTACCCGCTAGTTTAAAAGGAGTATCTGTAGCGCACGTCTCCTTCTTGCAATACTTATTAAGTGGTGAGAGATCTACTGTCCTCCTAGGTGACACATCCTGTTTCCTGGTGACCACCATGCGGTGAAATCAGCTTACAGGTTCACCAAATGGGACACGTTCCAAGACACCAAACCTCAGATCTCGAATGAGATCTGCTTCAACCTGTTTCTGCCAATAAATTGGCACGTGAGCTGGTGTTTGACAAGCACGTGGTTTAGCATCATTCTCCAAATGTATCTTAAGTGGAGGCCCACTCATTTGCTGGAGTAATTTATGTGGACATACAATTAACGTTGAAGCTGCGTACCTTTGTAAGAGCCAATCACGCATTTGCTCACGTTTGTATTTGTTGCCTAAAACGGAAGTTTGTTTGGTCGGTCTGGCACTTTACTCCTTGGCGGGCAATCACAGGTCACATCTTAATGCGAGTCCAGTCTATTCGGATCATTTTCACTTGAACTTACAGCAACTTCAGAATTCTGACGAGGCAGTTGAAATCCAATGGTGGGAAAATCCTTTTTAATAATCAGGAGGTCAACCAGGGTTTCATACGAGAGAAAGAATCCAGTCACTGGATCGCTAAAATAAACAATTCCATCACATCTGATAACCTCCTTCTTTGGAGACATTCCGCTAAAAGTAGCTTTAAAATACACTAGAATGTTAATAGGAATTTTATTGGCAGCCCGAGTTTTTCAACCCCCAAAGGTTTGACTGTGCTCCAGTATCAGCTAAAGCACACGCAAACTTGTTTGTGCCATGTCTAGCAATCTTGACTGATTCACGAGGATGATCAGTCGTTGCCTTTGCTTTACGCAACGAGTTCTTGCTGAATCTGGTGTTATTCAACATGATTTTTTTACTTGCGTGTAGTGACATTATTTGGGTATCTTGTTGCATAATATCAGAATGATCAGCTTGGATTTGAACAATATTAACCATTTTTGATCGACTACGCCATCAAGATAGACAATATCTGAAAGGCTTTTTATTTCGGTTATCTTTTTCGTTGAAAGGATAGAAAAGCTTTTTATAGTTCTGGCAAGAAACTTGTTGGGACTTATCTCCTATGTTGACACGTTTCTTCTTCTGACGTTGAAAGGAAGAGAGTGCAGATATAGTCCGCAAATTCTCACTTGCATGGCATCCCATTTCTTTACTTTCGATAAAAGAAACTATATCAAATGATTACCTTGATAAAATATCTTCAGTACTGAGAACTTCTCTTCTTATGTCAGCGTCTCCAACGCCCGCGAGCATCACGTCTTTTTTTGCTTCTTCTGTGTAGCTCATCGCATTGCTTTTCCCACAGTCACACTCACTGACTGTAGTGAACTTTCAGGTTTATGCTTTGCTTCGTACACGTGTGGCAAACGTTCTAAACGGTTCATCATGGTCCTGATGTAGGTTCATAAGTTCTGCTCTTTTTACACCAATAGCAACTTTTATGACTGCAATCGACTCCATCAGTTTAGCAACGTAACTTTCTGATTTGGCCATCAGACGAGGGTCACTTGCTAACATAAAATCGCCAAGCTTGTCCTGCGCACACTGAAAAAGCTGTATACTTGCATTTTGGTTGCTTATATTCGAACAAATCTTGAATGCCTTCCACCTCCGAACGAAAGCAAGCCATGTCTCTTGGCTGATCCCCCGGTCAACCCTTGGTCGAATCAATTGAGGTGCATTTGGCATTACTCCATTATTGTATAACCCAGATACTTGCTAATGCTCCACTTTGTGGAGGTTGAGAAGGTTACTCACTATATCACTGAATAGATCTGGCGTCTGAAACTCGCATCCACGGATTGGGCACTTTACTACAACCATTTTACTTTTCTCAAATTGTTGATAAGAATTTACATGAAGAATAACTCCTTTTCAATTTAGTTTGATAATTTATGAAGAATGTAAAATCTGAAACGAAAACAAGTATAAGTGTAAACACTAAAATGAGCTATAGTCTAATTTTTCTACAAACAACTTGTTTTAATTTACATTGTTTAGAAATCAAAAATGAGAACTAATCTTGAAAGTTAAATTTTGTGTTAAATTATTCTTGATCTTATTTTAGTTTTGGCTTGATTGTTATGTTTAAAGAGACAAAACTTTTTAGATTCAATTATGTTTATAGTTGGCTTTGCATACCACCGAAGTATAACTAGCTATGAATATTTCGTTATTTAAGCAAAAAAATGAAACTCACTCTTACGTTGTTGCTTAAAATACTGAGTACATAAACTTAAGCGAGTATTGAAACTTTCTTAAAACTAGAAAAGATAATATTCCATATCACTTTCCTTTAATGTAAAAAAAAAAATATTATAAAATACTATTGAAGTTAGTAATGTATAAAAGTCTTTGTACAGTATAAACCTTACATAGAGTACCTAACTTAAGGTATCTATTTAAGAATTATTGAATTTTCGAAATTAAGTTAATCTAGAGCAGGGGTTGGCAGGCAGTTGGTGGTCGCGGGCCAAATTTCTAGTTTCCAAAGTCTTCGCGGGCCGCAGTTTTAGTTTTAGTGACATTTAAATAATCTTATGGTTTTACTTTTAGTCACACTAGAGAAAAGTTTTACATTTATTCATCTTTTATTATTTAAAATGACTTTTAGCTATACATAGAATGCCTATTCAGATTAATATTCATTAGATTATGACCTACATTGACTAATATACTTTAATAATTATGCACTAATATTGTTAATAAAATATGTACTTCCATAAGCACTTAATAAGTTAAACTTAATACTTTTTTTTTTACTTACAACCTAACTCTCTATAAGAACCTAACTTGAAAGACAATTTATGGGTTACTTTTATACATTTGTTATATCATCAACACTTTTTCATATTTCTAAGAATATTAACTTCGAATAAAGTTTTTGCGAGTTAAATAATTTAAACTCATTAAGAAATTTAGTAATTGCTTAACATATTAAAATTAATACCTGTTTGTATTCCAAAAAGCTAAAACAAATGATTTAACATAACTAATTCTCAAATACTTTAATAAAATATTTTATTAGTAATTAGACTTTTAAATGGTTGCCACTAAAAAGCAAAAATATCTGAGATGTATCAAACCAGCTTAAATTTATTAAAATTTCAAAAAGCTTATAAATATTTGTTAATCAAGCTTAAATACCTAGTTAAAATATCATCATTATCAAAAAGTACAAAAAGTGTAAGAAAACGAGAAAAAAATACAATAAGTAAACTACACAACAGTCATAAAAACTATTCTGAGAGTTGGAAGATTTTTTTAAAGTGTTTGAAATAAAAGCTTTACACACACCTGAGTTTTCAAGCTTTTAAAATAGCCTGTTTGTGTAGCAATCCAGTTAATATAAAGTTCAAACATAAAGAAATAACAAAGGTTATTAACAGTATATAAATTACATGCCAAAAATATATAAGTCAGCTGGAATTTACAATTGAGTTTCTTAAACAAGTTTAACAAAATTTTAAAATTTTATTTAGTCATTAGCAGAATAGAATTTTTTTTTATTAAGCATGATAGCAATTCTATATTTGCAATAAGAATATTGAATTTAAAAATGTTAATTGTAAAATATAAGACGAGCTACAAGTATAAAAAAAAGCGTTAATTAGGAGTAAATGCGAGAAACAACAAAAAAAAATCACCAAAGTCATTTCCGACAAAGCACATTATTATCTTCAGTAACTACAGAATAATCAGAAAAAATTTTTAAGGCAAGTAATAAAGTAGCAAAATTTATTACCTAAAATGAGTTATCGTTTATAAATGAAAACTTTTATAAAGAATTGATGTTGGCGGTAATGAAAAACTTTTGTTTATTTCTTCAATGACAACATGAAGTCGTGTTTAGGAAATGCATTAAGGTTATAAAGTCTCATAAATCAAATTAGGACTTTAATCAAACTGTTAACATAAGAGTACTGATAGAAAAACTATTGCTCATCTGAGAATTTTTATTAGAGATGCTTTTACTAACTTTGACATATTAGTATAATTTCTTGGTTTAATTCCAACGCGAATCACAACAATCGGTGAATTTTTTCAAGTAAAGGAGCAATGTACCAATACGGAGTTTTTGGAAGTACAATTCCTTCTTTTATTTTAAGTATAAAATTTAATTAACGTTTAAAAAAATGTCTTAAAACATTTATCAATATTAAAAAATACTGTTAAGATACTATAATATATTTTTTAATAAAAAAACATTTATTTGGTATTTTTTTGAGTCAAATCGAAATTTCTTTACTTTAAATGTAAAAATTGTTTGAAATTCCAGGTTTTTTCAAAAATTCTCAAATTCAAGTTTTTTTTTAGAATTTTTAACCGTAAATTCACAAATTCAAAGCTTTTCCGGGATTCAACTTTTTTGGCAACACTGATTGTTCATTGTTTAATGTACACAATAATATAAATAATATTTTAAATTATATCAGCTGCAAGACTTAAAATTTAACATATATTAAAACTCAAACTAACACTGTGGATTGAGCAAAACATACAGCATAAGTTTAATTTGCCACTCTTTCAAGCAAAAAAGCCAGTCTGAGTCAACAAAAACATTACTGATATTTTTGTATACAAAAAGCAATTCTAGCCAAAAACTTAAAAAATGGCTCAGTTGGCCTGAGATTTGAAGTCTTCAAATAGTGATAGTCTGAGTGTGTGGCAAAGTTTAGTTGTTTATTTGCTTGAATTTAGCTATTTTGATTAATAATGTACAAACTTTATAAATTTACCATCCCTATATCTAGTTTATATTAAATAGTTAGCTCGAAAAAAACAGCAATTGTGTGTATTGATAAGCAAGGCATAAAAATTAACTTAGCTTGAAATAAACAATGTTTGAAGAAATGGAATGTACTCAAAACAAAAACTATATTAAGTTATGTCATATTTATTGTTTTAAATGTGTCTTTACAAATTCAGATATAGCATGTATAAATAACAATGTTAGAAAAGTATGCATAAACTAAACTTAAACTAACTAAAATATTAAATAAAAAGTGGTTTAAAATATAAGCATTTTTTTTAAGTTGGTGTGCATAGAAAACTTATAAAAAATTTAAATGTGTCAAAACAAAAATCAAATTACCCTTATTTCTTTTTACTATGTTATTTTAAATGTATTCACACTAAAATATAACATTTACAAACAAAAAAGTTATAAAAGAAACTGAGGTATAAAAACTACTGAAAAAGAATACCTAAGCTATAAAGAAATGACACTTTAGTTAATTACTTTGCATTAATTTTGTACAAAACGGAAAATATTATTTAATAAATAAGTATTATATAACCAAATTATTAATTCCAAGCACTCTTGACACTTTTTTTTCCAGATAATTACTTACTGTTGTAAAATAGAAGTGATTATAAAACTGAGAAACATATCCTGTTAGAACGCTAATCTGTCTTTTTCACATTTTTAAACTAAAACAGTATTTACTTGAAATTATTTTTAAATGTTATAGAGAGACTTAAAATCAAACTAATCAAATTAAGTCGAATTACCGAAAAAAATTAAGTAGAAATATAATTTTGCTCAGCAAGCCACATTTACATGCTCGCGGGCCACAAAATTTTCTTTCGCGGGCCGCATTCCATTCAAAAAAATAACATACTAGCGGGCCGCAATTGGCCCGCGGGCCGCAGTTTGCCGAACCCTGATCTAGAGTATTAAAAATTTAATTATATCTAAAGAAAAATAATTTTGTACTATTTTATTTCATACCTTTATATCATATCTTAATTATCTTAAATAAACTAAAAGCACATCAGAAATACTATATTTAGAAGTTCGGTTAGTTTTTAAAAGATTTGAATCAACTTATAGTGCTATTAAAAAAATAAAGTACAACAAGTTAGAAGAAAAACTAAAGCATTCTGTTGTCAATTATTATAGAACAAATTTTTCTAGAAACTGTATAAAAAGAACATTAGTAAATACAAAAACAACATAAAAATGATAATTTAACAATAATGTATGTAATGATTCAGTAAGTTGAATTAATTTAATCGGTGGTTTAAAATTAATGATTCGGTTATTTAGTTTTTACAAACTGTAAAAAAAGTTTATAATTTATTAAAGAATATTGACCATCGGTTGTAGGAATTGTTTTATATCCATAAAACAGTTTCTACAGCAATAATATCTATGCCAAAAGACTTTAGATTAAAAGTTTTGTAGTAGTAAATAATATCAACTAATAGTATTACTTCTAGAATGACTCTACTTTTAGATGTAGAAAATTAAAAGTGTTTTTCTTATCAATTTTACTATTACAAGGTGTACTGCTGATAAGTACTCTTTCAAAATTTGATGTTTTTCTTTTATTTTAAGATAGCGATTAATCATTTCAATTAATAACCATATTAACTAAGTTTTCTATCCTTCTTAATTATAAACACAGCTAATTCTTAGTAAAAAAGTGCTGCTATTTAGTTTCAACTAGATAACTTCTTTATACATTTTACTATCTAGTTTAAACTGCTAGTAGGTTTAAATAATTTCATACTTTAAGTAAAAGAAAGCCTTATTTTATCATTGTAATTTATGCATAATTTTGATAAAATAAATTAAAAAATTTAAGGTGTTAAGATCTTATTGAAACCAGAAATGATAAAAAGTAAAATAAAAATTGTCGATTTTTTGACAACTAATATTTTAGAGAAACAAATTATACAGCTTTCACATTTTTTAGGAAAGTAATAATTACAACTAATAATTATGGAACATCACATTAGATTGCGACAATAGAAATGACCTATCTAGTAGACTGCAATGAAACAACTAGAACATCGCATTAGATAGAAATAATACAACTATGAAAAGTCATTAGATTGCAACAATACAAATATCAAATTAAAATATACAGCAAAAGTACAACTATCACATCACATTCGGTTGCAAAGATACAACTATCACATCACAGTCGATTGCAACAACACAACTATCACAACACAGTATATTGTAATTTAACAGCTATCACATCACATTAGATGCAACCTTACACCTATCAGATTTAATATTGAAACACTACACTTATCCCAGATAGTAGACCGTAATCATACAACTATGACATCACAATAGATAGCAATGATACAATTATCACAAGACAATATATTGCAACAATACAACTATTACATTACTATTACATTATTTAGACCTCAACAATCCAATTATTACGTCAAAGTATATTATAAAATTACAACTATCACATAAAAGTAGATTTTAACATTACAACTATCTACTCACAGTAGATTGCAAAAATACAGTTATTCCATCTAGTAGACCGCAATGATACAACTATCACATTACGGTCGATTGCATTAATACAACTATCACATCACAGTAGATTGCAACTATACAACTATTACATCACAGTAGATTGCAACGATACAACTATCACATCACAGTAGATAGCAATTACGCAACTATCACATCACATTAGATTGCAACAATACAACTATGGCATGACATTAGATAGCAATGACAAAACTAACACATCACAGGTGTTTTATAAATAAATTAAAGCTTTTACGCATTTTTTATATGACGTAGAAATTATTTAAATCTCAACAAACGTTCTTATAGTCTCCAAATTTAAGTCTAAAGTGAATCTAAAATTTTAATTAAAGTTAAAAAGTCATAACTTTTAAAAATTAAGTAAAACTTTGATTGTAATCAATATTAATCATTTTAAATTTCAAAATTAGTCACAAAAATCGAGTTTGAGATTATGTAATATTGAACATATTACGACATTTGGTATAGTAATAACCTAGAACTTAAAGCTTTTCAAAACGAACTTCTACTTGTCTACAAATATTTATAACTGTTGTCTGCATCACAATGAAGTCTTACATAATCACACCGAATTTTTCCGCAACTTTATGGAACTACTATTTTTTACATTTCTGTTCTTTAATCATTAAGAAATAAACTTATATGCAACTCTTTTGTTTTACGTGTACGTAAATATTTTTTTTAAACTTTAAACATTATTAGCTAATTTATTTAAATGCATAACATATATATAAAACACTCACTAAAGTTTTTTTGTGAAAGTTTGTACTTGTTTCACTAATTTTCGTCAGAACCTAACAGTAGAACAAATTGTAAATCATGTATAGTTTTTAAATAAAAACATAAAAAGTTAAAACTAACAAAGTAATAAGCGCAATAAATGATCACAGTAATGTAAGAAATAACCAAACTCAAACACCAGTAACAAAAAGAATGGATAATTTAACTATATATAAGCACTTTGTAATCGAATTTCTTTTGTTGGATCAAATTTAGTTTCTCTAAAAATTTGGAATAGCCTCCAACGTCACGAGATCAAGTACGCTATTGCAAAGATGGATTATTCTAAACCTCGCTATGTCATATTTTCAGCACAATCTCTATTATTTTTTAGATGTTCCGCAACTAACGATCTTTTGGCAGCGTTTATGTTGCCGTTGACTTAAATTCAGGTTGTTTTTCAATGAATTCCAACACTCAAACAGGTTTGTGTTCTTTAATCCTGGTTTTTTAAGTTCCTCGAAGTCTGACCGATATAGCTCTTTTCGCCAAAGCAACTAAATTTGGACACTATACAAATTTTGTTATGGTCTGGTATCGGAACCTTCAAATGCAAATCGTTTAATAAAAAATTTAAAGAAATATAACTTGTTTCTAGTTTATTTTTTTCTATTTTTTTTTCTAGATATCAACTAACCTAGTTTATTTTAGATCTACTAAATATTTGCTCAAAACAAATTGTAGATCAAAATATAAGATTATATTACTTAAACGGCAAACTGATTTTTATAAGTAAATTCTTTATTGTTGGACAACGTTTCGCTACTAATATAATATAACATGCTATATACAGACTAGAAGTTTCAAAGAAGCGTTTAATCGTTAGTCAATACAGAAAGGTTTGTTTACAATAAACATTTTTTATATAATAAACGGCCTCTGATTGTTTAGATACTTAGGGTTTTAAGCTTCATTTCGTTTTGATATATGTACATGAAATGATTTGTTGAACATAACAAATCGCATTATTTTTTATGATTTTCTTGGCCTAATAAATCCAAATTTTATTCAGTTATTAATTTCATCTACATAATAAAAGCTATTCTAATAGTTTAAATAAAGTACCAAATAGTAGTTTTGTTTTTAAATTTCATACTATTTTAGTGTACAAAATGTCCAGGTACCAGATAAATTAAATTGATCGGAATATTATTTTTATGATTTCTTTAAGTTTGTCTTTTTTGCATAAGTGTTATGCTTTGGTTAGCAGAAAGAATTCAAAGAGCTTAAACGAACAATAGCTTACATACCAGTCTTGAAAATTAGATTGAATTTATGACTTACCAATCAATTGCAAAATGCTACCAAATTTTAGACATTGAAAATATATCCACTATTTAGAGTAACAGAGTGTGTTAGTGTGAAAAGGATTGGAAAACATCGGCCCCAATGCCACAAAGCAAAATCTTTAGTTATGTAATCGACTGGTGTAATTTATTCGTAGCGAATCATTTAAACAAACATTGTTTTAATTAAGTTTACTACTACTTAGTGATCTCTATTTATTTTCATTAGTAATCTTTAAAATAAATTGTTTAACATTTTTGTTTTATATCTTATTGTTTTGTAACAAAAGGTTAATTTCTAAAAAATAGTTTAATTTTTTTATCAAAATCTAGTTAATTTTCACAAAGTTAATACTTCTAATCTAATTTATCATAATGTTTAAAATTAATTAGATTGGAATATTACTAAATTTTATTAATTAGTAATATATTTTTACTACTTACTATTGATTTTATTTTTTTATTAGTCCACATAAAATTGTCACTTAAAAAGCTTACTGGTTTCTAGCTTAATCCCATAATAGGTTAAACAACCAAAAAAAAAATTCAAGATTAACCATTCACTTTGTACAGAAATAATATATTAGTTATTCAGACTGGAAAAAAAAAATTCTCATTTAAAATTATACCTTTACCTATTTTATTTAGTTCCAAAATGGTATAAACTTAAATTAAGTTAGGATCAACGTATGTTTACAGTCAAGATGATAAACTTTATAAATTAGCTATATTTTATATTCAGACACTTTAAATGACAAGTTAAGGATAATAGTCACGCATCCATAAGTATTTCCTTAGTAACTTTATTTAAATAAAGAAGCTAAAATTTACATAGTAAATAAAACTTTGTTTGGAGCGAGAAACGTTTCAGTTTCTAATCTAAAAATCAATATTTTTAGAACTCGAAAGCTAAATATCTTTAAACAACGAGATGTGAATAAATTAAGTTTTATTTTCTGTGCGTTTTTATTGTTGTGTATTTTTTTGTACCGTTTGCTATTTATTTAAATTCGAAAATAATTTTCGATAAACTTTAATATATAAGTCTACTAATTGTACTTTAAACTTAACTTGAAATTTTTAAAACTACCTAAATTCCAATTAAAATTGTAATAACTTCATGTTTTATAGTTGATTCTTTATGACGTCAATTTGTTACAACTTGTATATACTATAAATTTGTTAACAATCTTTTATTTTTATGGTAGTTTACTAGAGAAAAGTATGTTTGCTTATTTTAGCAATAGTTTTTGACTTATATTTAGGTAATATATGGTAAATAACTTCTTAGTAAAACATTCTCATTAAATCTTTAATTTTTTATTTATACTTGTTATCAATTATACCAAAAAATGCTTAATAGCTTAAAGTAAGCACTATTAAGTTTGAAGATAAAAAAACATTTATAAATAACCTGTTTTATTAGTTACCAAGTTGGTTAAATAGTTGAAAAAAATATATAAAACTAATATTTCTTTCTAACTATTTAACAAACTATATATAAAGTTTATGTCAATTAAATACATGTTGTTTAAGTTAAATTGTTGTTAACTATGTACTATTGAGTTATCTCTTTTTGATAATTTTGTATAATAAAAAACTATTTATCATTAATTATTATAATCTTATCATTTTATAACAACACTAAGGTAAACTTAATAATACTAGTAATTGTTCCTCTAACCTAGTTAATTTTGTCAACCTTAATAGTTGAACCTGTAATACGATATCTTAAGTTGAAAAAGGGAAGTATAACAATAAAGACAATAAAGTTTATTTTTATGTCTTATAAATTGAGTTTTATTATCTTAAAAAATAACTTTTTGATTAACTATAACAAAATAGCCAATTAGTTTTAAAGATCTTATCATAAACTAAATATATAAAATTATTATAATCAAAATCTAATTTGAAGTGAATCTCATGATAGAGCAATCAGGATTGCAAGTTTTTCAGTTGTGACTGACTGACGAGTCCTAATAAGAGCGAAATCGGTCTCAGGCTACCGAGAGCTTGTGGTATAGTGATTGAAGTGGTATGATTAAACTACTTATTTTAATATGATATTTTAATACAAATGAATAAACTAAAATAATAGTAGGTTAAGTGCGGCCCGCAGGCCAAACACAGCCAAATTTGTGTAGTATACTATTTTAATAATGTAAACTATTTAGACCTATTGTATAAATTTTATAACTTTAAACTTAGTAAGGTTTTTTTTGTTGTAGTACTATAAAATGAAAATGTGATACTATACTAGTCTTGTCACCATATACTTAACTCTTATTCAGTGCATGCTTTGGTGGCTCGGTTATGTTCTGAGAATGGGTGATGAGCAAAGTTTTGTTTTATGTTGAGTTTGTTATTGGCAAACGCAACCGCGATCGTCCAAAACAACGTTTTAAGTAAGCGTAACCTTGAGAGCTTGATGATAAAAAATGTGGAGTAAGAATTGTTTGCAAATGACCGCGCTAAATGGAAATCTACTGTTCAAAAAGACCAAAAGAAAAGAAAAAGTATTGTTTTTAACCAAATACAATAACATAGTGAATCACTGTGCTTTAAGATTATAGCTATGATGTATTTTTGATCTCAATGTACAATTACACATAGCCGATACCGGCTGATACAGTTATAAATCCAAAATTTATATCGTTTTTTTTTTTAAGCTATATGATAAATTTTACTTTTTATAAAACTTAGTTAAAATAAACAGAAAGATGACTTAACAGTTACATAACACAAAGTTATAGAAAGTAAGTTTAAATGATGTATTATTTATTTTAAGATAATTTACTAATAAAATTTTACATATTTAGTTTTTGAATAAAAACAGTCAGCAATTTTCAAACACTTACTTTCTTATAACTTAGTAGTATTTATTTTAGATCTAGTATAAAGCAAAAACTATAGAAGAGTAAAATAAGATTGTTTTACTAAGAAGTTAATGATCATATATCAAATAGATGTAAATAAAAAATCATTGCTAGAATTAATATATTTAATTTTTCTTATAACCAAAAAGTCACTATGAACAAAAACAAATTATAACTAAATTCTCAACAAAAAATGTTATAAAAAACTTATTTAATGATTTTTTTTTGTTTAACTTCTAAAAAAGAAAATTCTACTTTAGAACTAATGTGTCCCTTAAAACTTTATTGTTTTGGTACTTTGTGAAGCCCTACTCCATGCAAATTCTCTTTAATCATAACTTGATTAAATATCCATTCGTGTACAAGTACATTATACACACAGATTCTGCAATATTTATTAGAAAAGCATCCACAAAAAACTGCAATTTTGTTATTGAAACTTACCATTTTACATTTAGTCGATTTACAAGGTAGTTTGAGACTAAACATATTAAACTTTCTTGATACACTGCCGTAAATCTCAGAAGAAACTTTTTCATCACTGCCTATCACAAACAGTTTGTTACCAATTGTACTGAAGAATGTTTGTACCTACGTTTAATCATATTAGGTAAAATATTCCATTTATATTCATGGTGATCATACGCTTCTACTGATTTTAAATACCGACCATTACTATATCCTCCAGTAACCACAATTCCGCATTCAAAAACTGAACAAATTGTTTCAGATTTCTTAACATTCAAGTTTGCTATTTTACACCAAACTTTGTTTAATTTATCATATTTATAACAATTGTTTAAATAGAAAGATAAACACCGATAACATAAACAGAGCTCATAAATGAACATACACTAAAATATTTTAGATGGCATTCCTTGAACTTCAGTTCTTCACAAACATTGGTCGTTTTAGAATACATTTTAAAGCTATTTGTCTAAACTTCTTTCTTGTTGTCTCTATCGAAAATGTATACTTCAGAACCAATTAAAACAGTTTTATCCAGTTTTGTTTGTGATGGTATTAAACTGTGTTCGACAGAAAGTTAATTATTATTCTAAGATATCAATTTAGAAGAACTTTATGGTAAGTAGCTTATCAGAACCGCTTATTTTAACAACTTTATTTTTAAGCTTTTTCATATCTTCAAAAACAACAATATCAAATTCATCTTGATTGGAATAACGATTTTCATACAAAACTTTGCACTTGGAATCATTGTTTTATTAGATAATAAAACCTATAATAATACTATTAAAATGACTATTCCTTACAACAATTTTCGTTAAAGTTTAATTTTTATTGTACACTCCTTTTAAATTAAAGTAAATTTCTCTTATTAAATTTACAGTTTTTATAAAATTATATATTCAAGAAACTTAAAAGTTTTGAATTTATCTTTAATTTTTTTAATCAGGTTTAAAAGGTTGAAAAAATTAACATCTTCCTTATTTTATAGAATCAAATATAACAATAGAAACAATAATTATTTCTTTTTAATATAATTTTACTTTTTAACCTAAACTTAGAAGATATTAGTTAACAAATCTTAAAAAAAAAACTAAAACAATTTTTATTTGATTTTTGTTTATGCTTTGATTATCATGTCGTCATAAAGCTTTCGCAGCTGTTTAAAATGATATATACTTTTAATACTTTCTTATAATAGCTATGAAGAAAAAAATTTTTGTATAAATAAAAAACATTAAACTCATTTATTATAGTTATTTAAAAAAATAATTATTATCAAACATCTTTTGCCATATATTAAGTATTTTTCAAATATTAATAAAATTAAAAAAAAATCAAATGGTTTTTTTTAAACCTAATCCATATCATTACAAAAACTAAACAATTTAGTCCAAATTTATTTTGAAATGACTTTTTATAAAATATATTTAGATAACTTATATTTGCTACTTACCATAAAGTTCTTCTAAATTGATATCTTAGAATAATAATTAAATTTTTTAGCTGTAATATCAATATTTATAGTTAAACTGAAGTTATAGTTTATTTACAAAATAAATTGAAATGGTAGTTTTGTTTGTAGAAATCAACTAACAGAGCCTGTTCTAGATATACTAAATATTTGTTCGAAATAATTTATAGATAAAATATGTTAGTGAAATATCGGAATAAATTATTTAAGTGGTATAAGTTAGCAGCACATTTTTATCAAAAATAATTTTTTATCAGTTACAATAAAATAAAAGCTCTGTTTAACATATTTACTAATAGAATCGTTATATTATAGTATGCCTTGTTTTTGCTACGATTGCTGTTCAGGTTTTAAAAAAGTTAAAATATATTTTAAACATTATTTGATACAGGTTGTCTTTATTTAGTTCTACAAACTAGTACATTAAAAATGATGGGTATGTATGTAAATATTTCAGTGTTGTATTAAAATCGTTATTGCAGTCAGGAAAACTTTGATATTGCTGTTTTTAGAAAAGAAAATAAGGTTACAAATGAAATTCTTACAACAAGGTGTCCTGTTTTATAATATCATGATAAGATTTAGAAGTTTTAAAGTTTTTAGCTTAGATTTCTTTTTTATTTTTATTTAAGAAAACTAGCATTAAAAAATTAACAAATACATAGCTTATTTTAAGACTTAAATACACGTTGAAAGAAAGCTTTTATTTTATATATTTTAAACTTGACTGATATCTTACAGAATTTTATTTTAGCTGCTTTTGTATTTCATGTTTTATATATTTTTTTATTTTTTCAAATTTATTTTTCATATAAGCTTAAATTTTATTTATAAATCCTTTTTTAGAATAAGCTAAAACTTTGTCTTGGAAAACTCTTTCGTTTATACTTAAGTAAACTTTTCAATAAAAATGTACTAAAACAAAAATGTACATTTTGTACAATTATTTCTACCAGATCATTTTATATTCCTCTCTTTTCGTTCAATACTATGTAATAATAGTTTTCAACGTTTACTGAAAAAAGTATGGACCATATGAGAAACAGCCTACTTATTAGGTTAAAGGTTTAAAGCAATAGTGAACTAACTGTTCCAATTTAAGATGAGGATTTAAGCCTGCTAAAGTTTAAGCAGCTTTACAAAAATGAAATTGTTGAAAAAATTATTAGTTATTATGTAATACTTATGGACTCTTAATTCGGTTGTCAGAAAACATAATTAAAAATAATAACGAATAATTAAAAACAAAATTTGTGAAGTTTAATAGAGACAAAACTGTTTTTAATAAGTGTTAAAAGTTACTTATTAAATAATGGGTATAACTAGATCGCGGAAGCACAAATATTAAAAATAGAATAGTTAGTTTTTAAAAAGTATAGATATAAAACTAAAACTACCTCTGAGCGCTGTATATTAAAACAAGTTAATTTCATAACTATTATTTTTTATTTTTTGAAAAAAAACTTGTTTTATATTCTTTGTTATCTTTTACAAAACTTTATATTTATAGAAAACTCTAGATAAATAGTGAGACTAAATAAACTTTGTTAGACAATTTCTCAGAGAAAAAACTCAATTAAAACTTTCATATTAGAAAAAATTATAGCATTATTAAAGTGTTTTGATTTGGTTTACTTTTCGTTTCTTACTACAAATAAATTGGTAGTTCTAAGTATTGCCAAGTGAAACTTGTTTTTCTATAGACATTCGTTAAAAAGCTTGTTTTATCTTTTATAATCAATATATTTAAAAGTGGCAGTTGGTTATACTCTTCTACTTCTTTTGTGAAAGAAGTCTTTTCAAGTAAGGACTCTAAATTTTAAAAAATAGCTATATTTTCACTTTCTGTTTTTGATATAACTCAATAATCGTCAACGTATCTAATGTGTTTTCTAAATATTTTAGCCTATTAAAATTGACTGTTGGAAAGCAATCACTCCAAGTAGCATTTTTAAGTATTTTTTATGTACGTATTTGTACTGTTGCAATCTACTGTGTATGACAGTTGTACTGTTGCGATCTACTGTGATGTGATAGTTGTAACATTGTTGTCTACTGTGATGTGATAGTTGTAACAATTTTGTCTACTGTGATGTGATAGCTGCAACATTGTTATCTACTGTGATCTGATAGTTGCAACATTGTTATCTACTGTAATGTGATAGTTATAACATTGTTGTCTACTGTGATGTGATAGTTGTAACATTTTTGTCTACTGTGATTTGATAGTTGTAACATTGTTGTCTACTGTGATGTGATGGTTGTAAGATTGCTGTCTACTGTAGTGTGATAATTTTATTGTTGCGATCTACCTTGAAGTCATAATTGCATTGTTTAAATCTACTGTGATTTGATAGTTGTATCATTGTAATCTCTTGTGACCCGAAAGTTGTATTGTTACAATCTAGTGTGATTTGATTGTTGTAATATTGTTATCTACTGTGATGTGATAGTTGTAACATTGTTGTCTACTGTGATGTGATAGTTGTAACATCATTGTCTACTGTGATGTGATAGTTGTGAGTTTACTGTCTACTATGATGTGATAGTTGTATCGTTGCGATCTACTGCGATGTGATAGTTGTGTTGTTGTAACCTACTGTGATGTCATAGTTATAACATTGTTGTCTACTGTGATTTGATAGTTGTAACATTTTTATTTACTGTGATGTGATAGTTGCAACATTGTTATCTACTGTAATGTGATAGTTTTATTGTTGCGATCTACCGTGATGTCATAGTTGCATTGTTTTAATTTACTGTGATGGAAATATTGGAAAGAATATCTAAGCTATAAAGAAATGACACTTTAGTTAATTACTGTGCATTACTTTTGTACAAAATGGAAAACATTTGCATTTAGTTTATTTGATAAATAGGTATAAATAACTAACTTATTAAATTCAAGCACTCCTTTTTCAGATAATTACTTGCTGTTGTAAAATAGAATTTATTACGAAACTCAGATAAATATCCTGTTAGAATGCTAATCTGTTTTTTTCACATTTTTAAATTAAAGTAGCAACTTTTTCTAATTATTTTTAAATGTTATACAGAGACTTAAAACCAAACTAAACAAATTAAATCGAATTACTGAAAAAAATTTTACTTGAAATATATTTTTGCTCAGCGGGCCACTTTTACATGCTCGCGGGCCACAAAATTTTCTTTTGCGGGCCGCATTCCATTCAAAAAACTAACGTGCTCGCGGGCCGCAGATTTACCCTTCGCGGACCGCAGTTTGCCGACCCCTGTCTTAAGATCTACTGTGATGTGATAGTTGCATTGTAGCTATCTACTGTGATGTGATAGTTGCATTGTTGCTATCCACTGTGATGTGATAGTTGTAAGATTGTTGTCTACTGTGATGTGATAGTTGTAAGATTGTTGTCTACTGTGATGTGATAGTTGTAACATTGTTGTCTATTGTGATGTGAAAGTTGTAACATTGTAGTCTATTGTGATTTCATAGTTGTATTGTTGACATCAACTGAGATGTGATAGTTGTATAATTGCTGAAAATTATAATTCAAAATGTATCTAAACAGTGCTAGATTATCGTTCTTTTATTAGGCTTATGCAAATTAATAAAAAAAAGTTTTAGGTTTAGTTTATACAGCAAGTTATCATACTTTTTTGACTATATGAATAAAATTGTACATTGAAGTTGAATTGAATTAAAATTAGATTTTTATCGTGTATTGAAAAACTGTTAGTCAAAAGTAATCAAACAGTTTGATTAAAGTTTTTGCGATATGTAAACTGTTTTGATAATTTTTTTGTAAGATATTGTTAGAATAATATCTAGTGTTCAAGTAACATTCTGTTGTGATGTGATAGTTGTATCATTGCAGTATACTGTGATGTGATAGTTGTATTGTTTCAATCTACTTTGATGTCATAGTTGTATCTATGCAATCTACTGTGGTGTGTTAGTCGTATCATTGCGATCTACTCTGATGTGATAGATGCACCTTTGCGATATACTGTAACTTTGCGATATACTGTGATGTGATAATTGTATCATTGCGATCTGCTGTGATTTGATAGTCGTATTGCTGTGATCTACTAAGATGTGGTTATTATAGACTCTTCAATTTTACAGATAATTGTAATGGTTACTTGAACTTATATTTAGTTATTAGACTGTAACTTATCGGACTTATTTATTTTCAAAAGTATTTGTGACTTTTCGGCAATTTTAATTAGGTTATATAACAAATGTAAATACTGCTTTTAGAAAGAAAAATCTCAATTTCAATGATAAAATTTAACGAAGTCTGCTGTTAAAATTTACTTTTAGTTTATTAGCCATTTTACTCTCATGATCTATTTTGGTATTAAAAATCACATTAACACTGAGGAAACAGCCTAAACCTGAAAAATAGAGAGAATGTCCAAAGCTTTTTTGAACTCCATTGACTGATTCGGGGAAAAGCTGTTATTCAGCTACGATCATGATTATATGAAAAAGGTTAGTGTTTTCCTTTTAACTATTAATCTCAGTAAATTACAATACTTTGCTAAATACAATGAAAATTTCTTTTTTTTAAACAAAATTTGTCAATTTAACCTACTTTTTAAACTAAACAATTATTCCTATAAAAATATTTACCTGATAATGATATCATAAGTTCCATAATAATAAAAATTTAAGCTAATTTTTATGTTTACAGCAAAATTTAAGTATTTATGTTTGATAAAAAATACTTTAATTAAGATAAAAATATTTAAAGTATATTTACAATTCTGTTTAAAGAATTGCATACCAGTAGTATAAAATACATTTTAAGTTTTAATAACTATAATTATATAGTTGTTATAATTTTATCCATAATTGAATAGTACATATAAAAACATTAAGAAATTTGCAGAAATCATAGGCATAAATTAACATTAAGTTGCAACACAAGAGAATAATTTGAATTTTATAAAAGTTTTAGAAAATCTCATGCTGGCTAATATTTTTCTGGGGCTCTCTTGTAAATCTCAGGCTAGCTAGGTATACTTTTTGATAAATTAATTTTTACTTAAATTTGTTAATTTTAAGACTATCTTTATTTTCTAACTCTTTTGATCTGTTATTAAAAAAAATGAAAACTATTCATTGTTGAATTTTAAATTTTTCTTCTTACTTTTTTTTTTTTTTTTTTTTACAATACAAGATAACTTTACTAGTTTGATGTAACTCAGGATAGATGTTGTTAACACTCAACAAAGATTGTTGATCTAAAAAGATGCATCCCTTTTAATAACCAGTTCTAGTTTTTGGTATGATTCAAGGTTGTCACACAACTAAAAAACTTTTCTAGAAATACAGTTTTACTAAGCATGTTTTTTCTTGCAAAAGGTAGTCTAGTTTTAATATTTGTGTAAAATATCTGAATGAGTAATTTTTTTTGAAAATTTGAATGTTTTATTTAGATCTTAATTCTTTTTTATCAAAATGTTACTTTAACTATAGTGCTACTTTTGGGCTTTGGCTTTCTCTTTCTTTTTTAAATTCAAGATGACCAAGGTTAATTGTTTGTAACTCATGTAGAGTCCCACACACTTTGTACAAATTAGAACAGTATAAATCTTTTAAAATTTTCAAGATTTTTTTTTGATAATTATTCAAATGTTTTTATTTTATTAAATGAAAATTATTTGTTGTAGCTTCAATTATCTGTATTTTTTTAAATTCCAATTTTGTTGAATAACCTGAACTTTTATTTTGAAATTTATTTATTCTGAATATTAATATATGATGTTTTAAAAATACTTCAAAAACTATAAAATATGGGTCAGGATAACTTTTTTACTCAAGAAGTAACAAACCCTGCTAATGCTTGTTACTCAGGCTGATTTTGTTATAATATTAAGAAAAGCGAACTTGAAAATTAGAAATATCAATTCTTTTATACATGAAATATGTTAAGGCAAAACTTTAATAATTTGATTAGAAGAGTTTTAGATTGTTTTTTAAGATGTAAATCTTACTTTATGTTTAACAAACATACTTAAAATAGACTAAAAAGTTTGTATTGAAAATTAATAATGTATAATTTTTATCAAAAATTAAAAATTTATCATATGTGAAATACTAAGTTAATTTTTTTTCTGTTTCAGTTGTGTTTCAAAGAGAAGCAACCCTGGTCTTAAAATAATTAAATTCATTTTTATTGCAAATTATTGATTGTCCTTTTAACTTTTTATTTTGCATTTTACATCTTTCACCTACTAGACCTCTGATTTTTATCTAACTTCTTTTATTGAGCTAAGCTAAATTAAAAAATATAGCACAAAAATAATTTTAGATATTTACAGTAAGATATGTAATTTACTTTAAAATACCGATCTTAAACTATTTATTTTATTTCAATGATGTTTATTAAAATTTTTATAGAAATAAAAAGTTAAAATCAGTACAACTTTTTATTTCAAATATTTTTTTTCTGATATCGATTAAACTTGTTATGGCTTTAGTTGTTTAAAAAACCGGATAACTACTTTGGATAACTTTTGTTCTGTTTTAAAACGTTTGTAAAATTTTAGCAAAGTAATTTTTTTTGAACAACTTATGCCGACACATTTTTGATATTTTTATGATTATTAATATGTTATTAGTTTTGGCTAAATAAATATTTATTTCGTAATATAAAATAGATTAAAGAATTTCAAGCTGTTTTATTGCCAATCAAGATTTTTTTAATTGAAAGATTGACAAATTCAATTAAATTACTAAGCCTAGTTAAAAACAAAAAATATAGTAGTTATATGTAACATTTTTTATAAGAAAACGAAGAAAAATTTTAATTTTTTACTTTTTTAACAGACCGACAATCACATACAACCCTGAACTTCGTGAAATTCAAAAAATCAGTCTATGAAAGAAACTCCACCAGCTATAGGGAGAACAACAACATATACAATACATTATTTTTAGTTTAGCTTTTTTTTTTGTCGTTTGTCTGTTTGTTTAGTATCATGTATGTAGGTAATACTAAATAAAACATTTTAAGAGTAGGGATTTTGTAGTGAATGCGGAGATATGTTCAATTAATAAGTATGTAAGACAGAGCTGTATAATTAAAATACCATTGAGTAAGTAAGGCAAACTTAATAAAAAGGTTCATTAATATTAGTATGAAACAGTAAATTCCAGCTCCAGTTTTTAAAAGGTTTGCATGTAAGTATAAACTGAGTTTTGGTTTTTTTAAGTAGGAGTTAAAACTTATTGGGTTGTACGAAAATATATCTTATTACATAAAACCTCAAAAATTTCGGGTTCATTACATTTTAAATTCAGACGGTTGTAGTACTTAAAAGATATTCAAAGGACCTTAACTTCAAAAGTAGTGTATATTTTGAACAAAAAATGTATACACGTAAGTAAGTTTTTTTAATATTTACACGTTTTTTTTTTCTTTTGCAAAGTTTTAATTATTTTTGAGATATGGATGAAAAAGCTTAAAAAAAATGTTATTTTTAATAGTTTTTGAATACTTCTAACTAAATAAAAGTTTTGAATAAAAAATAACCTGTAGATATTAATGAGACCAACAAACGTTTTTTTATTTCGAAAAAACCAAACAATTTTAAGATATAGTCTCTTAATTATTTTATAAAGAACTTTGAATTGTCATGTAACCAGAATTTTGCTTTGAGAGAAAAGCTAGCGAAGTAAAGTTCATGTAGTCCCATCACTGGAGGCGCTTATCAAAATAAGATCTTGGGGTGCACAGATTTAATTTTTTGCATTTTAGTGTACACAGATTTCGATCAGCGTGCCGACAACTGGCTTAACTGTAAGATACTGTAAAATTAAAAAAGTTATCAAGCTCTAAAGACTTTACTGTAACTAGACCTACAATCTTTTTTATTTTGGACACATTTTTACTTTAAACTAAATAAACTTCAAATTATTTTATTAAATATTGTTTAATAATTATTTAACAGGAGCTTCGCGTGGGATGTTGCACTGCCTTAACTATATAACATTAAATTTTGTAAGAAAAAAATAAGTATGTTAAACTTTTTTTTTTTTTTTTTTATTATCTCTAATTAAAATTAAATTTGCTCACGACAACTTTGCTCACTTAACTGCGGCAAACTCTTAGATGCCTGCTGCAAATGAGTTCATAAAATCAAAATTTCTTAAAAATTTACCGCAAAATTTATATCTTGTGGTAAGTAATCTGAGTTGAAAATTCCCTAAAACAGTTAAAGCTTAAGTATCATTCCACAAACTAATAAAAACAAAAAAAAGAAAACTATGTAAACTCGAGTACTAGCTTAATAATACGTAAGTAGATTACTGTAAAATATAATCTGCCTCTACCTGGATTTAAACTCACAGTACTCCTTTTTATTAATAAACATTTACATAAAGTGTTTAAATATTTTTATTTTTATTTTTTTATTCAGTTTATGAAAAAACGTAACTGAATAAAAACGATGAGCTGTCGCGATGTTGACAGTAATGTGGAAGCGCATACTGATTAATTAACTGATTAAAACACCATATTTACAACTATGTGCGTAGAAATCAGTTCCACATGTTAAAGTCGTAAAACCCTTTACAGTTTTACATGTAAAGTATGTATGCATTTTGTCAAATTGTGACTATGCTGGGATTCGAACTCGCGACATTCGCGCCCATCGCGCTTAGCAGCCGGCGCCTTAACATCTCGACCAATCTGCTTCGCCTTAATATGCGATTATAAGCGGCTTTAAATGTAAAATTCTTAGCTTTTTGGTTTTGCTTATTCTTCTCGCTTATATAACTTACTTTATAATAATAACAAAGTCCTTTAAAAAATATTAGATAAGTTCGTTATTAGCTCTTAACATAAATTTTTGTATTCTTAGGAACCAAACATGTGCGATTACGTCATAGGGGTTATCTACGTTAATTATTCTACATTAATTTCGGAAATATTCATAAACTCTTGATATTTTTTTCCACATTTAATTTATTTCCGAATGAGGTAGGTTATGTTTATAACGTCAATATGCGTCGTCCCTACTACCAAGAAAGTTTATTTGAAGTAATGTGGTCAAAATTCTAAAAATAAATTTTTCTAATCACTTATTAAATATATTGTTTATTTCAACTTATAATGTGATGCTTGAGTTTTTTCTTTGTTTGCAATTTTCTGCATAAAAACCTGGCAACTATGATTGAAAGTTTAGACCAACTAACTTACAGAGTTAAATTAATATAAACCAATTATTTTTTTCTAATATTTATTTTCCTTTTATGCTAAAATTTTAAAAGAAAAACTAATTAACATAAAAAACTTTGTTTATAAAAATTTTGACATACGTATATTTATTTATACCTTTTTTAAAGTTTTGGTCATTAGTGCTTAACAAGTTAAAATGAATCTGAATATTTTATTGTATGACAAACAACAGTTTTCTATAGCTGTTTTACATATAAGATATTTATATCTAATAAAATGTTTAGCAAAGCTTTAGTTTTTAAACATGTTTTACAGAAATTTAGAATTTAATACCTTTATAAATACTGTGACGTACTAAAAATGAATGTTTTTGTGCAGTAAGTTAAATTTGAAAAGTACGCTGATTTTAGTTTCGCGCTACTTCGTAAACTAATAAGAAAACTCGAAGTTTTTTAAATACACGTCTGTTTAAGCAGTTTTATAATTATCAAACATTAATCAAATGCTCTCATTTCTTTTAAAAATGTTAAAAACCTGGTAATAATATCTTATTTTACAAAAACTACTTATAATAATTTTATTGTTTACTTTATGATACGTTAGTATTGAAGCCCTTTCATTATTTTAGAAAAATACTATAAATGTTTGCTGTTAGATTACATTACTTGTGATAATCATGCGATATTATTTTCTGTGTAGTGTTAATAAATTCAAAACAAGAATAATTAGATATAATACATAAACAATAATTCTAGTTTTATTAACTTCATACATTAGTAGACAACAAAGAAATTATAAGCATTTCTGACTTATTAAAAAAAAAATAATCAATCGATTACCAATAGTTTGAATATACTAGAACATTTTAAATTTTGAAAGTTTAAGCACAGTATAAAACCATACTAGTATAAACAAAAGGTTTAAAATTATTGCAATACTTAAACGTACAGTACATTGTAATTAATTTTTATTCTAGTACTAATTCATGCTTGAATAACAATATCTTATTAAGTTTTAATCATTTATCTAAAAAAATCTTCTAAAAACATTAACTGTTGTCCTCTAAATACTTTCGCCATTAGCTTTATTTAAGATTATTCTATTATTCATACTTGAATAACAGTTTTTTTTTTAATAAGTTTTAAAAATTTTATAAAAGCAGTCATTTAAATACATTAACTGTTTTTCTCTGAATACATTACCATTTAGCTTCATCAAAGGTTATTTTCATTATTTATGCTTAAATAACAACACCTTAAATTACAATCCCTCTTTTTTAGGGATTTTTGCTATAATGCTCCAACCCACACAACGCCCCTGGTTGGTATTTAAAATAAGTTCCTTTGAAAATATACTAAAAAAAACCAAAATGTCCACTTTATTATTTGGCAACCATTTATTTAGCTTGTCTCAAAGTTGAAGATGGTAAGATATGGACCAACTAGTGATAGTCAGATAATATCTTAAGTCAGACAGTAATTTATTAATATACTTTGAAACTATTTAGTTGAGTCTATGTATAGTTTAAAGTAGCTAATAATAATCAAGTTAATAATTTTAGTCTAGCATTAGTAGATGTTTGTATTAAAAAAGGTATAAATTAAGTTGATGGTAAGGAGATATTTACATTTGGTTATTAAATGCTTTTAAGAACTTTACACTTTTTAGAACATGATTTAACTTGAACAAAAATCTGTAGAATAGATTATATACATCTAAAGATTATTTAATGTGCTTAGGGTATTAGACTAAGTTCAGACATAGACTTGTAAATTACTTTCATGCCATTTAAAAAATTTGGTTTAAATTTTACTAATTTTCTATGTTCATTTTACTTTGAATTAAAACGTAAAAAAAAAGAGGTAAATCAAATAAAATATAACATATGATTTATTAAGAAGATATCTTCACGAGTTTTTACTTGTTAATTTTATCTCTTTACTAGGCAACAATTAAATTTCATTAGGTTTTTTACATTTTATTTCCCTCACATTTAAAAGTATCATTTAAAAATATCCAAATATTTAAAAGTGAAACATGCTGTGCGTGCTATGTTTGTATACTGACAATTACCTGTTTGACAAAAACTGTATTTTTAATATTAAATAAAAAAATTCAAAATCTCTGCTCTATATCTATTTCTATAGAAAATCATAGAAAAAGTACTTTTTCAAATTGTAACACGAAATATCTTCTTTGAATTGTATAATTTGCAAGTTAACTTAGCATATTAGAATGAAGTTTTATAATTTTATTTAAGTCAATTTTAAAATCTATCTTGCTTGGAGTTTTTGTTTAACATAAAGGCCAAATAAGAAAATTTATAATTATCAAATGTTTTAAACTAAGTGTTAATTGAAACTAAAAAGAAGAGTAACAGGTCAGGTATAAAACTTAAATATATTTATGAATTGAAGTTTAGTTTTAGCTTTAAGTCTGTAATTTTCACCGCAGACTATTTATAAATCAGTGCAGTCCTTAAAATGTTTACTATTTACTCCGTTACTAAATATTTCCCCAAATATATAAAAATAGATAATAAATTATTTACTCAAATAAAAAGTGTTTATAAAAAGTAATAGTTTTGTTTGTTTATAACATTATAATAGGTATTTCAGCTTTTTTAGGGGTTTCTGCTATAATGCTCTAAAGCTAATCCAAACAACGCCCCTGGTTGGATTTAAAATAAGTTCCTTTGAAAATGTACTGTAAAAGCCACAATGTTCATTTTCTTGTTTGACAACTATTTCTTAGTTTATAATATGGTAAGGTTTAGATTAAGAGAAGGATAGTCACATAACATCTTTAGTCAGACAGTTTTTTTTTAATATATTTTGAAGGTGTCTTTGTATAATTTTAAGAAGCTAATAATAATTAATTTAATAATTATAGTGTAATAAGTAAATAACTTTAGAAGAGTTTAGCAAGAAAAGTGAGAATAAATTTTATTAATGGTAAGGAGTTGTTTTGATTTTACTTTTAATTGCTGTTTAGAACTTTTCCTTTTTTAGCTAAGTTATCAAACCTAATAAAAACCTTGGAGTTGATATTTTGTAATCCAAAGGAATAATTATATGTTAAACTAAGTTTAGTCATAAACTTGTAAACTAAATTCTAGTTTTTATTTTTGAAATTTAGTTCAGAAATTTTACTACTTTTCTGTATCAATTTTTCTTATAATTAAACAGTGGGAAAACTTAAGAACATATGTGCTTCAATTAAAGAAATCTTCATGAGTTTAATTTTTGCATTTATTTTCAAGTAGGCATTTTTCTTTCATTAGGAATAATTATACAATGCATAAAATTAAATGCAACTAGATTTATAAACTCTAGAATTCAAGCTTAAATTGCAAATACGCATAGTAACATAGTTGTAAGACTCCAATCAATTGAAAGCCACAAACTACGCTGGCACAAAATTTTGAATTAAAAAAATCATTATTTTATTCAGTATTCAGTGTTTAGGTGGTTATGTTAGCAATGTTAGCAATCTTAGCAATGTTAGCATCAGGGAAATATGCTCACTACCATAATTGCCATTATTGCTCTAAGCATGAAGCTATATATGAATCTTGTACAAGTTAAGTTTTTTAAATATTGTGAATAGTTTTTTGGACTGATAAAAAATAAGTTTACATTTTAAAATTATTGTTTTATGTAGTAATCTATTTAAACCTTTGAATTTGAGTTTTACACATCAGGCAGGTAATTGTTTGTGGTAAGTTACTATAATAAAAGTACTATAAAATGAATTATTTTTTATAATGTCTTAAATGTTCATTATCAGGGACAAACTAAAAATTTTAATTAGGAATGTTTACCTTCAATTATACCTCAGACCTTTTTATTGCTCATCTAAAATTGCAAAATTTTTGATATTTACTCAATTATCAAATATTCCTATGTCAGTATAGTACAATTTCTTCATTTGTGTTAATATGTATCTATTTCACTTAAAACTATTAATTGCTGACTATTTTTTCTATATTTACAAATTTTAAATAAAAATTTAATTTATTGTATTTTGTTAACGTCTAAATTGTGTAATTGAATAAACTTCAGCGTAGAAAAACTAATAAAACTTTATAAAATGGAAAACAAAGTATACATAAACAACATTGACAAAAACATCAGCGCAAGTGACATTTAGGATTTTTTGAATTCATCCATTGGAAATGTGAAAAATTTCAAGGTAAATTTTATTGGTATTCATGACTGATAACTTATAAGCTTTTTTTCTCAATTGTCTATAATATTATATTGATAAACTTTTTTTTAAAGTGATCGAAAACTTAGTAACAAGACTTAATCTTAATGAGTAAACATAAAAATGTTTGTATATATCAATAAATGTTTTTTTTTTATCATAAGTAAATTTAATAACTTTAAGATCGTATTGATATTATTCACTTTAAATGATTTCATTCTTATTAATATTATAACAGTTAGCAAAAAATAGGAATGAAGTTTCAAAAGGATATGCTATCGTGGAATTTCAATCTATAAGTGAAGCAGACAAGTGCGTTGAAAAATATCACAAAACTATTCTTTATGAAAGATTGGTAAGTTTTTGCTTTATTAGAACAAGTTAAAATTTTGGCTTTTGATATGAATTTACAAGTAATTTATACTGCTATTTGACTGAAGGACAATCTGAGTTTATAAGTAGTTCTAACTAGATGTTTAATTGATGGTTTCATTCTCCTTTTTCAAATGTTAAATTTAAAAATCAAGTTTAAGTATTTTTTTAGCACTCTTGTTTGCTCTCACTGAATTGCAGTTTAAAAAAGCTTAATTAAAATGTACATGTTATACAGGTTACTGTATGTAAGTACAGAACAAAAGAAGAACTGCAAATGGATAAAGAATAGAGGATTTATGTTGCATTAGGAGACAAAACTAAAAATTATTTTAAAGAAGTTTTCAAAGTAAGCATAAAGTATATTTTGTATTGGTCAAAAAGCTGTTAAAGTTTTTATGCCATCAAATTGTAGGAATCAATAGTTACATTTCATAGTTTTTAGTTTAAAGTGTTTATCATAGTAAAATATTTAAGTGATCTATTACTTTTTTAGGTATACGGTGAGGTTGAAAAATGTGATGTTCTAAAAAACATGGACAAAGTGATGATTCAGTTTGCAGAAAAATCATCAGTTGATGTTGTGTTCAGAAGAATATTGATAGATGACAATTTGAAAGGTTTGTTATTGAAATTTTGTTAACAAGAAATTTTAAAATGGAAAGTTATTAAGAGTTTAAACGTGATTTTTTTTTCAAACTTTTATATATTTTTCACATTAAGTTTTAGAAAACCACTATTTTCTAAAAATTATATGTAATTCGACTGTATATCAAAAGTTTTTTAACAACTTAATTCTTAGTTCAGTCGTTCCTTTAATATTTATGAAGTGTAATATTTTTTTATCAAAGTCAAGTAGTTGTGTTGTCTCTTAAATTTTTTGAAGTATAACCTACTTTTTTTGACCTATAAATTCTACCTACAAATTTTAAACTTATTAAAAATTTTCAGAACTGGAAATAAACAGAACTTATGGCGTAAAAGCGAAAAAACCATCAGATCCCACTGTGTTTTATCCACCTCAAATTATCATGCTTCCTACTGATATTGAACCATCGGCTTTCATTCGAACCCTAGCCTCAAGGCAACCTATCGATCCATCGGCTCCTAGGCCTGCTTTATTTCCATTGGCTTATATACCTAACTTCGCGCCGTCGGCTCCTATGCCACCTTTCGCTCCATCAGCTCCTATGCCACCTTTCGCTCCGTCGGCTCCTATGCCACCTTTCGCTCCATTGGTTCCTATGCTTAATTTAGCTCCATTGGCTCCTATGCCTAATTTAGCTCCATTGGCTCCTATGCCACCTTTCGCTCCACCGGCTCCTATGCCTACTTTCGCTCCACGTCACGCACCAATACGTCATGAACCGGGAACCAGTGTATACGTCAGAGGCCTGGCTGATACGTAGGTCATGCTAAGCTGAGAGAAGAATTTCAACAGTATGGAAGAATCGTGGAGGCCAAGGTTATTTTTGTTTCAAAAATAATTGTTTTGAAAACTAATTTAATATTTGTTTTTTGACTAACTGTTTTGTAATACTTCTAAGTATTGTTTCTGTTGAATATTTATTATACAATTAACATATTCTTTATATAGTAGTAGCGGTATATGTAAATAAATATTTTATAACTGTCTAACTTAGCTACCCCATTTTTATTAAGCTACTGTCCTACGTTATTATTCTTTAGTTATAAAACTTGTTATCTATGTAAACTACCTTAGTTTTATCATTAAAAAAAAAGTATAATGAAAAACTTAAAAAAACAACCCAGTCAACATTAAAAATCTGTCTAGGTATGTTTTCATACTGACGGAATGTCCAGAGGTCATGGCTATGTACAGTTTGCCACCAAGGAAGAGGCAAATGAAGCTGTATAAGGAACTAACGGCGCTCAGATGCTGGGATGCGACAATATTGAGACAAATATCGCTATCCCGAAACATCTGAGGCAAAAATAAACACATCAACATAGCTGCCACAGTTTAGAGCCTTTATGTTTGTGCTTATGTAAATTCCATAAACAAAAAAGTTCTCATCTAAGTACACATCAAGGTTTCCCACCATCATTTTCAATTTCATCAACTTTGGGAAATTCAGATGCACGATGCTACAAAACCATTGTTTTTTATATGATACATTTATATAAAACTTGCTGTATGAAGAAACTTATAGAAATGTAAAGAATTGTAGCGTTAAGTCGTCAGTAGAAAAGGCTTTATTTCGTGATGAAATGTATTTATGAAATGTTTTTGCTAGATTAGAACAATTTGCATGAATGTTTTAGTGATTTTATTCGCCTAATAAAGTTTCATTAGTTTTATAATTTTTATTTTAATGTCTACAAGTTGTTTTAGTAGTTTGAAAAAAAATCAATCAGCAGTTTTTATTTTTATTACTTTTTTTTTTAGTGTAAAAAATTTTCAGCTATCAGATAAATTTAATTAAAAAAACTGCTTATATAAGTTCTTTAAGTAAATATTTTTCTGACCAGGTGTTTAGTTAAGAATATCGAAAATTAATCTAGGAATTTAATAAGACAATAGCTAACACTTCAGTCATAAAATTCAATAACAAAATTTTGTTTACCAATCAGTTGGAAAATGCTTCCACACTTTAGATCTTAAAGTTCTCCACTAGTAAAAGTATGTGTTAAAGTAACGGGGATCAACAAATTTTGGCACGTAGGCTACATTGCAAAATTTTGCCGTTTGCAAGTTGTGTTTCATCCAAAAATGTTTTCTTTTTCTAGAAAAAAAATAAATTTTAACTTTGTTTAAAACATACATTTAGGCATTTTTACCTTAATAATTTACTGATGCTAAGTTATTATATTATTAACTTACTTTTTTTATGACGAGTTTTTTTAAATTTCATGTAATACAACTATTTTAATTAGCCGCAGCATTCAAAATAGATTTTTATATGAACATTGCGACCAAAAAGCAATTTTTACTAAAGTTTTTTCTTTAACTTATTATAAAAACATTAATTCAATTCGTTTTTAAAAACTAGTACCAGTTTTACCTAATTATACTTCGACATGCTTGAATTTTTGGATATGCATCATTTTAGTTTTTGTTTATATTTTTCACGCATGAATAAGTATTTAAATAACAGTATAAATAATTAAAATTGTTATACGCAGTTTAATATTTTATTTTTGCTCGAAAAGGTCGCAATTTTCTGCCACTGAAACCGGTCTATTTGCATAAATCTAATAAAATAAGCTTTTTAGAAGTAAGAATAAGATTTTTAAGTGAGGAGTTTTTATTTTTGAAAATATTGATATAGCATTATTAACGTAAACAAATTGTAAGCTCAGTTTTTAACATAAAAACGGTCAACACAAAATCTGTATAACATAGTTTCTTCCAACTAATGTCGATAAAAATGAATCTAACTTTTGTGTTTTTCTACTCATCTACTGTTTTGTTACTAGTTGTAAATTTTGTCCACGCAAATTCTCTTCAATTGTGATTTCTTTTAAAATCGATTTTTCTTCATCTACATTGTACACATATATTTTACTAGGATTATTAGAAGTGCATCCACAAAAAAGTACTATTTTTTTCTTAAAACTTACCGTTTTACAATTTATAGATCTGTCAGTATCACACGGTAGCTTGAGACTAAACATAATAAACTTCTTTGAAACCTTATCATAAACCTCACAAGTCGTTTGCTTGGGTCCACCAATAACAAACAGTTTATAACCAACTTGAGCTGTTGAATGACAAACCCTACGTTCTATCATATCAAGTAAAGTGTTCCACTTATTTTCATGATGATCATATGCTTCTACAGATTTTTAAAGCCCATTAAGATTAAGACCACCACTAACGACAATTTTACCTTCAAAAACTGAGCAAGTTAAACCAAATCTGCCTACATGTAAACTTGCCATTTGTCGCCAATGCTTTTTTATTATATCATATTTATAACATTTATCTGTGCGATTACTACCTCTAATAAAACCGCCAATTAAATAAACAGAAGTCATAAATGAACAAACGCTAAAATTTATAAGTTTTTTATCAACTAACTTTAGTTCTTTACAGACTTTACTTTTTATTGAGTACACCTCAACATAATCTTTGTCGGCCACTACTGTATGAAATCTTTTATTTTGAAATCTATCAAAAATGTAAACATCAGAACCAATTAAAATAGTTTTCTTCAAATTTCTTTGTGGTTTAATCAAACTGCGTTCAACTGTAGTTTTAAAATCAGAACAACTTATTGTAACAATTTCATTTCTACTGGGAAAAGCAGCCTAACATTATATTAGCATACTAATGCAACATCTTAAAATTAAATCTTCAAATAACATACTAATTTCATCACGAAAATATATTAGATATTACGTAATTTTACAGCAAATACGAAAAAATCAAATAAGTAAAAAAGAAAATGTTTTTTAATTTACTTTACACGCTTAAGTGAAAAGTATCTAAGAAAATTTTTGTTAAGCATATTTATTGAAGTTAAATAACCTTTTTTTCAGATTGTGTTTAGTATTTATAAATTTATAAAAAAAAAGTGTAAAAACTATGTTTACTTAATAAAAACAGTTCATTTAAATTATGATTAATTTAGACCAGAGTTACTCAATGTTGAATTCATAAAGCTCCATTTGACAAAAAAAATGCTATGGCCTCACAGACAAAATATTTCAAAAAACTACCCTTATTTACGCCTTTTTTTTTGCAATTTATCTTCAACTCCAGAATATCTAATGTTAATATCAACTTATTACATCATGGACTTTTATCATTATCGCCCCTTCCCTCCCTTTGGCGCTTTTTTAGCTTGAGAAACCCTGATTATATATAAACTACATAAAATGGTAAGGTTGTAATTTATATTTAATTTTATTTCTATTAGTTGTTGTGCTAATAACACTTAACTATATTCATACATAGTTTTTTCCTTTTTTTGAATTTGAGCATATAGTTATTAATAATTAAAAGTTTGATAAGTTCATATACAAAACATTAACGTTAAACTTTTACTGTTTAAGTTTTACTTTAATTAATAATTTTTTTTAACAAAAAAATTACTAATTTGATAAATCAATGATTACAAAATCAATTGCTAATACAGTGCTTCCTTGCTAATCCGGCCAAGTTGGGCAAGATTTTTTTGAAAATACGGCCGGATTTGCTTTTTGCCGGATAAGAACAAAATATCGCTTTTTTTACAAACTATCTACCTTAGTTATATTATGAATGTATATAACAAAACGTACTATAAAATTTCTGTTAATTTAATTTATTTTACTTTATTCAAAGAATAAAGAATTAAAACAGACAAAACTAAACGAAACAAAATTTTATAAGTTCAAAATTAATAGAAAAAAACTACACTGTTAACACTTTAACTAAGTTAAGATTTTTTTTTGAAAAAAGAAAGAATGGAAGATTGTTTTACAGTGCTTTCTCGTTTCATAGCAGAAAACTCACGAAATTGGATGAGTTTTAACACATCTTTAGGTGTGGCTTCTGGTTGGCAACGATAGTAAGCTAATTAATCGTCCATTTTCTGCATGGCTTCAGCATGAGAAAATGGACACTTAGAAGGCTGGGAAACACCAATTTCATCTTCAACAACTTCAACAGCCTCTTTTTCGTTATCCCCAGTAACCAGTTCAACAATTCCTTGCTCGTCCATATGCTCATATCCAGGACCATCGCAACTTATCCATCTTTGAATATCATCTTCTGTAGATGTGATATTTAATCTCGCAAATTGCTGTACAAACTCGTTGTCTTGAGCTTTTTTCTGAAGGGTCTATGTTTTGCATGGATGAGCTTTGCTGTAATGGCATTAATTTCTTCCATGAGTTTCTAATGGAAGAAGGCTTTACCATACCCCAAGCAGATGAAACGGTGTCGACAACTTTTGTCATGTCGATTCTTTTTAAAAAATCTTCAATTGTGAAAGTTGATTGCGATATAAGATCTCTAAGAATCGACTTTCTATAAACCCTTTTTATAGACTCGAGTACACCTTGATCCATTGGTTGTACGAGTGAAGTAACGTTTGGAGGCAGAATTTTTGCAGTGATTTTTCCATCAGCTGATACAAGTTCGTCCTCACTAGGATGAGCAGAACAATTGTCGAAGAACAAAATTGCCTTCTTTTCTTGCCCAAGTTCACTTAGTCTTTGTTTTGTTTCGGGAACAAAACAGTTAAAAAACCAATCGCGAAAAATGTTACGATCGACCCAAGCATTTTTTTGACTACTATAGACAACTGGCAGCGCTTCCTTGTTGAGGTTACGGAAACAACGCGGGTTTTTAACCTTTCCAATTAACAATAAAGGTAGTTATATTGTGCCACTTGCATTAGCACATGCGTTTATTGTTACCCTGTCCTTTGCTTTCTTCGTTCCATCTGGCCGGTCGTTAACTGAAGCTAATGTACGACCAGGCAACATTCTGAAGTATAACCCAGTTTCATCGCAGTTAAAAATTTGGTGTTTAAAATAGCCCTCAGTTATGTTAGAAAACTCATTTATGAATTTATTAGCAGCTGAAATATCTGCACTTAATTTTTCGCCACATATTTTAAGATTAAGCAAGCCAAACCTCCTGCAAAACCTCCATTAAACCCCGTACTTGCTGAAAAGGGCCTTGAGTGTTCACCGTAAATTAAGCGATGGAACTCGGAGGCTTTTTCTAATAGTATTGGGCTAGTTATTGGACAACCCTTTTCACGTTCAAAGCTTGTCAAAGCTAGACTTATTTTGCTGTTTTAGCAGCTCCAATTAGTCCCAGCTCCTCCTTTTCGGCTTTAAACTTTTTGAACTTTTATTCGCTTCTCAAAATGTCATTTAAAGTTGACTTACCAGACTTACCAATGTTAAACTGGCTCGTTATAACAGCTTTAGGCACATTATTGTTTGCCATTTCGCAAACTTTTAACTTGTTTTCAATTGTCAATTGAACGCGTTTTCGTTTATTTGCTGTCTTATTCATTTTTTAACCAGATATGTTGATTGTAGTATATTAAAATGTAACTTGCTTAGCAATGACAGAAAAATTGCAAATGAATAATAAACAAGCTTGTTACAACTGAGCGGGTAAAGTATGAAAAAAAACTTAAGATTATAGAAATGATACTTTATTAAGACGTAACAATATATTGCTTGCATACTTATAAAACGTAATTGAATACTTTTTCGAACTAAAATCAAATTAAACGCTAAAAACGCTAAAGTAAATAAGTCGACTTCTCGACTAAAACCGGCCGGATTAGCGAGGAACCGGATTAGCGAGGAACCGGATTAGCGAGGACCGGATTAGCGAGGAAGCACTGTATTTATAATCATCTGCTGAAAAGTAAAACAGATACTTAAAAATGTGAAGTATAAGTTCGAAATATTTTGATAGTAACAAAAAAAATTGTATAGTTAATTAAATTTGTTAAATTTCTAACTTTTAGTTTTTAAACTCACGTACAAGTAAAAAAATGACTCAGTAGAACTTTAAACAAAGTCTAATTGATATACTAAAACTCAATTTTATAGTTTAGACTTTGATTTAATTGATTTTTATATTTTCTGATGAAATTTATTATCAGTACATATCTTATTAATTTTTCTCACCACTAAAATGGTTTTGTTTGACTCAAAGACTTACAAACAAATCAATTATGACATCACAGGCACCGAACTAACAACCAGTGGTAGGAGTAGTTTGAAAATCACAGAAAAGGTTCAGAATATTGAGCTATTATTTTTTACGACGTAAAGTTTTATAATAAAAATTATACTTTATTATAATCTTTATAAACACTATAAATTTGATTAAACAGTAAAAAATATTAAAGCAGTAAATTATTTAACTTTAATAGTTTAAACAATTACAGACTTTATACAATAAATAGTTTTTTTTATAACTTAAACATAGAATCCTTGTAAAAAAATTAACTAAGATAACTAATCAATAATGTAGAAAGTTTTAAATAATTTATAAAAGCTTCAAATCATACACAAACAATGTTTGATAAATAAAAACTGAATGTCGTACGTTCGTCTAATACTGGTGAAAAAGTGGCTGAATATTTAAATTATGTTTTAAGATAAATAAACGAGTTTACCACAATTTTAGCCTACTCAAGATATTTTTTGATTATCTTTATGATGTTACGAAATTGTTCCAAATGTCCGGGTAGTTACTTCACTTAAATTTCTTTTTACAAACTGTGTACAAATAAAGTTTTAAAATAAGTTTTAAATATTTTTTGAACTGTACAAAATGTAAAACTTTTGTATTGTTGTCTAGCAAAGGGCTATTCATTTCAAACCGTACTAGCTTATGATTTAAGCATTTAGTTTTATGGAACATTTGTTATTGTTTTTTAAATTAACTTTTGTAATTAAATTATCTATATATATATATAAGGATATAGAGAAGTACAAAAGTATATATAAAGAAGTATATTCAGTAATAAAAGTTTTACGTTTAAGGAAAAGCAAAGCAGCTTGACTTTATTCTATGTTATAAAAATATTTTAGCAGAGCTTACTTTTTTAACGTTTAACAGATTAAAATTGATGGTATATTTTATTTTAAAAGTAGATCGTTGTTTCTACTTCATTAAGCGCTTTAGCAAAGATATTTTAGCTGAATGTTATAGCTGAAGAATTGAGGCGTATCTTTTGCCTTGAAAGATTTGTAGCAGACTGTTAGAAACTTTAAGAAATTATAAAAACTTATGAAATAAAATTTAAAATTTAATAAATTTGAATAACAAACATTATGTTTGTTTTTTCGGTGCCTGCTCAAGGCCATAATAAAATAGAATAAAATAAATCCATATTTTGACAAGAAGTATTTTAGGAAAACCAATTACAACATATTTACATGCTTCATTGTTTACAAAAGTACTTATTACTTCTGATACATTTAGCATATCACAGTAGATTGCAACAACACGACTATCTATTTTTAGTAGACTGCAGCAATAAACTATAACATCAAACTAGATTTGTTACAATACAACTATCACATCACAGTAGATGGCAACGATATAAATGTGCCATCTTGTAGTCCGCAATGATACTATTACATTACAATATAAAACATTGAAAAAACTATCACATTAGAACATATATTAGTGATATAATTATCACAAGACAATAGAATGCAATGAAACAACTACAACATCACAGTAGATTGCGACAATGTAACTATCAAATCACAATAGACTGCAAGAATACAACTAACACATCAAAGTAGATTGCAACAATATAACTATCAAATCATAATAGATTGCAAGAATACAACTAACACATCAAAGTATATTGCAACAATATAACTATCAAATCATAATAGATTGCAACAATATAACTATCACATCACAGTAAAATGTAACATTTCAACTATCACTTCACAGTAGATTGTAACCATACAATTATAACATCACAGTAGATTACAACAATACAACTACTACATCACAGTAGATCGAAAATATACAACTATCATATAACAAAAGATAGCAATGATACAACTATCACAAGACAATAGATCGTAACAATGCAACTATCACATCGAAGTAAATTGCAACTATAAAACTATCTCGTCACAAGTTGTTTAGAACTAAAATTAAACTTATAAGCATTTCTAAAAAGACGTAGAGTTTATATAAATGTCATCGAATGTTCTCACAATCTCTAAAATTAAATTTATAGTAAGTTTAATTTAGTTCATAAATAAAGTCCAACAGTCAAAGAGTTAAATAAGTTTTTGACAGATCATATTCTTTCAAAATAGTTAAATAGAACTTAAAACTTTAAACTTTTCAAAAAAGACCTACTATTAGCATACAAATATTTATAACTGTTGGCTGCAACATAATGGAGTTAACTACAATCACACTAAATATGTCCGTAACATTATGGAGCTACATTTATTTGTTTAATATTGTTTAATTATTAAAAAACTCAATTTTGACGCAACTCTTTGTTTACGTTAACATAGATGTTTTTCTTAAATTTTTCGGCCTATTAAAAATGACTGTTAACGCTACAATACTCTTATATTTTGTACATTGATGAATACCAAAGCTCAACATCTAATCTTTAAAACAGAGAAGACTTTTACTTTCCCTAATGCTTGTCAAAACTTATTAACCACAGTTAATTTATAGTCTATTTTTGAATCTAATTAAAATAACTAATTACCACTATTAACTAATTATCTTTTAGTTCAAATTTTGAAATAGCTTTTTAACAAAACTGATCTTTGAGAAATTATTGAACAATTTTGTTTTAAGTTTACTTAATAAATTTTGATTATTTATAAGAGATGCTATTAGTAGCTAAATAAAATTTAAACTTATAAACCATTGTTTATTCTATAGTTTGAATTTTATCTGTTAATAAAAAACCGTTTTTCAATATTTGTTTTAGAAATTTATTTGACCTGTATTGCTGATGTGCTTTAGACTTTAGGTTTTTAATTTATTGATTATTCAATGCACTTAAATTCTAGTATTTTATTTTTTATTGTTTGTTCCTATAATAATAATAATTTTAATTGTATGGGTTGTGCTTTGACAAAGCTACAAAACAGTTGGTAAAAAAAAAATCAGATACCAAACGGTTGCACAAATGTGCAGAACCTAATTCTTACAATCAGAATGTGTACATCCGTTAGATATTTGGATAAGAATAAAATTTATTATGAAGTTAAAACCAAATTTGTTAAAAACCTTTTACTTTGAATCATTAATAACTTAATTAGTGTTATTTTTAAGGCTTTTGTTCTTATACTATTCTATATGCTTATACTTTATCTATAAAAGCTAGATGAAACTAAAGTTTTTAATTTAAAACTGTATAAATTTTCATTACACGCTATGTGTCATTCAGTTTGTGTGTCCCAGATTTTGAAGTCTGGTTCTAGCGTAGGACAACAAACTTTCAATAGCAATAAAATTAAAAATTAAATTTTAACTAAAACTATCCGAACATTGAGTTTTATTTTTAACAAAATTAACTAAATTTCAATAAAAAAATAACTTTGTTGAGATTATTTGTTTTTCAAAACCTATCCTTAATTTAAAACAGGATTAATAATACAAATTGATATAGTTCGGGTTAAGAATATAGTGTTGGGTTAGAAATGATTGGGTTAGATTGGGTAAGAAATTTTTAGGTTAGAAGTGATCGGATTAGAAGTGATCGGGTTAAAAATGATCGGGTTAAAAGTAATTGAATTAGAAATAATCAGTTTAGAAATAATCGAGTTAGAAGTGATCGGGTTAGAAGTGATCGGGTCAGAAATGATTGGGTTAGAAGTGATCGGGTCAGAAATGACCGATCGGGCTAAAAGTGATCGGGTTTGAAGTTATCGGGTTAAAAGTAATCAGTTTAAAAATGATCGGGTAAGAAATAATCGTGGGTTAGAAATAATAGTAAACCGGTTATAGTAGACTCCATTGTGTTGCAGACAACAGTTATAAGCATTTGTAGACGATTAGTAGGTCTTTTTAAAAAGTTTAAAGTTTTAAGTTATGATTATACCGTTCGCTGTAATACATGCAATACTTCATTATCTTTATTGATCATTTGATTTTTTAGACTTTAATATTAATTAGTATTAATCAAAATTTAACTTTCATCTTATTTTAAAAAACTATGGTTTGTTAAAAACTTATTTAACTTTTATGTTTTTTATATGTACTAATTTAAAATTACTTTAAACTTAATATTTGAGATTAAAAGAATATTTGCTAACATTTTAATAAATTCTACGTCTTTTTATAACTGAGTAAAAGCTTGATTTTAATTATAAAACACCTGTGATGTGATAGTTGTATTGTGCGATCTACTGTGATGTGATAGTTGTATTGTTGTAATCTACTGTGATGTGTTAGTTGTATCATTGTAATCTACTGTGATGTGAAATTTGTATCGTTACAATCTACTGTGATGTGATAGTTGTATGGTTGCAATCTACTGTGATGTGATAGTTGTAATGTTACATTCTACTGTGATGTGATAGTTGCATGTTGTAATCTACTGTGATGAGATAGTTGTATCGTAACAATCTATAAATCCTATAAAGCTATAAAACATGCTTTTTATTTTAAACTTTAAATTTTAGGCTAGTTTTCAGTCACTAAGGCTGGGTTTTTTGCTTTGTTTAGTGGCAACAAAATTTTATAATCTATTTTTATTAAATTAATAGTTGTTTAATTTTATGTAAAGTTTTAAGCCTTGCATGTGCCCTAATTTAAAATAATGTTTTTACTAGTTGTATCAATAAAAGTGTGAACAATGCTCACTGGCTAAAATCATTGGAGTTCAAGCCTGAAGACCTTTTTTGAGCTGATTTTGATTAGGTTAAGCTGACTTAAGCTAGTTTTTATTCACTAAGACTAGTTTTTCTTTTCTTAAAATATTAAACAAGTAATTGAAAGCCTTTTCACTCAGACCAATTTCAAATAATCTCGATAGCAAATAAAATGTGCACCTAAGCACTAAAAAAGCATATACAAAAGTATAAGTATAAATAACCGCAAAAATCATATTGTATTTTTAACAAAACATCCAAACATCTAGCTTCTCTTTTAATATAACTCAATAAACCACTACTACACACTTGTATTATAGATGTAGACTTTTTGATTCAAAATGCAAATTTTTTCACACAATTTTTCTCACTATAATCATAGTAAAATGTCGCAAAGTAAATAATTATCGCAGTTTATCTTGTCAAAATTTTCAGCTCGTTAAAAATTTCTTTAGAAATAAGCTAAAGCCTTTTTTTTTCGCGGCGTTTATAATTGATAAGGAATCTAAATCTTTTTTAAAGATTCCTGAAGTTCAGGCCACTCGTGGTCTTCATTATATCAATGAGAAAACCCGACGTGCGGTCTAATATCTTAATACCGAGAAGTTGTTAATAAGAGATGTTCTTTAAGGGTAGTAGGGAATAGTTTTGTATAGTAATACAACAATCAAAACAAAACTTATTTTTTATTTACACGAACTACAGAAACACAAAGATACATTATGACTACATCACACTATACTAAAACTACATTTAAACACAAATGATAATAAAATACTAATAAGTATTTTAGAAGTCAATAAAGAAAGCATCTTAAGTTTAATGTATTTGAAATGCATCTTAAATTTAAACACACCAATAACTGCCGAATGCTCTGTCGAATGCTTAGAACTTTCAAAATGTTGTTTATTTAATATCAAAACAAAGAAAACTTCTATTTTCTTACAATTTAATTGAAAAAATTAACTACTTACAATAAAAAATGTTTGTTTTTTCAATACTGGAAGCACGTCACGAAACTGCGTAAAACAGTTTATAACATCCGCTTTTAAATAAATTTATTGCGTGAATACTGCGACAACAAATTAGAATTCTAAATCTGAAAAATGAAAATTGATATTGTAAAGACGTTTAAGTCAACAGAATTCATTAATAAACACAAGTCAACAAAAACACTGGCGAAAGTCTAAGAACCGAAGCCTAGACTTTTACATGCTGTCACACAAGCTCAAGTTTGCAAGGTTTGATCATACCATTTCGATTATCAGACAACAAGCTTTCGGTAGACTGATACCATTGTAGTCCAAATTAGGACTCACTAGTCAGTCACAACCAAAAAACCTGCTAGATGTCTTGTCTAGTGCACAATGTATTGAACGCTGCAACGTAAAACAACAAAATTGACGTCACTGATCAATGCCAGCAAACGGTTGTTCATTCTTGCATGTATAAAGCGTTTCTACATTGTAGAATGCAAGTTTTTCTGATAAGTCTTAATCAATACGAAACCGGTCGCAATCTACCGAAAGCTTGTGGTCTGATGATCGAATTGGTATAATCAAACCTTCTATACAAAAGAGTGGAATTTACAGTTTTGTAAAAATTACAAACTCACACAATAATTAACATGGAAATTTAATAAATTTTTATAACAAGACAAACTTTGTAGTTTCTTTAGAAAATTTAATTAAACTGATAAAATAATAATACTTTTTATCTATATTTTATTGATTTTTTATAGTTTAATCGTTTCAAGTGGATTAAAAAATGCTGTCAAAACAATTTTGAAAAACAGGTAAGTTTACTGAAGAATTTTTATAGATATATAAATACTCAAAAAACTTGACAAGTTTCTTATTTTAACTGCAGATATAACAAATTTCTTTATTTTTATTGTCAAATTAAAAAAAATTAAAACCTTAAACGTCTAAGAAATAAAAACAAAAAAGCAGATATAATTTTTTACCTAAAAAATTGTTTTTATTTAGAAAATAGTTCTACAACATTAATAACGGATGAGAGTCAAAAAAATACGAATAAAAAAATATTGAACAAGATTTTAATTTCGCACAAAGTCAGTTATGGACAAAGGGTCACTTTTGCACGAAGACATTTTGTTACAGGTAGAGTATTTTTCTAACTTACTTTTTTTTATCATTTTTATTTATTTTTTTACTATTGCTGTTACCTCAAACCCTCACCCTTAATAGTTAATTTTTTTCTTCTTTAGAGTTTTGTACTGTTTTATTTTAAGTTTGTATTTTGAAATCGTTTTGACATTTTTTTTAGTTAATGTTCCTTTTTTACTTTTATTATCACTATTACCCCTAATATTTACCCTCGGACAGTAATTGGTTTTTTTTCTTCATTTTAGTTTTTAATTATATATCCTTTAGTTTTTTTTTTCTTTTTGATTTAATAACTATATTTTTATTTAAAATAATGACCGTTCGTTCAAAAGTGTCTTCAAGCATATTTAACCTGTTCCCATTTATAAATGTTGTCCGCACACTATGGAGTCTACAACTACCACATCTCTATTCTTTAATTTCTTAAGAAATTAACCTTTGACGCACCTTTTTAAAAGACTTCGTTTTACAAATTTCATTATTTTTTAATTGTCTTGTATACTATAAGTGTTTTTTTTTTTTAAATGTCTTTGACAATCTGTCTTGGCCGTTTGAAGCCATCACTCTAAGTAGCATTTACTAATAATTATTGAATACGTATTTGTATTGCTGCGTTCTACAGTGATGTGATAATTGCTGTGTTGCTATCTACTGTGATGTGATTGTTGTAATATTGCTATCTACTGTGATGTGATAGTTGTAACATTGCTGTCTACTGTGATGTAATAGTTGTATTGCTAAACCTTTGACATGACGTTAAAAGATATCTAAGCTGTGTGCGACTTGATAGCCAAAATTTTATTCGTGCAATAGGTCCTATAACTAAAAAGTTTAAATACTTTTGTCGTTAAATAAATAATATAATGAATAAATATTATACGGTGATGTTATTGTTATTTATGTTGCTGTCTATTGTAATTTGGTAGTTGTAATATTGTTGAAATTTCCAATTTAGAATATAACTAGTCAGTAATATACATAGATTATATAATATAATTTTATCAGTAGAAAATGGTGACTGTTGATGAAATGATATAAAATGATTACTCTCTTGTAATTTTTATTAATTTATTTTTTCTTCGATAATGTTTGTTAAGCTAACTACTTGATGTATTAATACTTGTTTATTTTCTACAGCTGTTTGATTTTTATTAGTGATGTTATTATTTATCCACAACTATTGAGAATAATAGTACTCTAAGAAACAGGCCATATAGTAGACGAGATAGCTGCCCTTTTATTAGACCTTTGCAATTTTTTTTTCAGGCAATAGCTTTTGATTATACAGCAAGTTGTTATTTGCTACGAGAACTACGTGAAATTTTTTTCATATTTTGAAGAAAAGCATTTTTCCTGTTTTTTTCCAAGTTGGTTAAATTTTGAACTGTTTAAAATTTTAGTAATCAACTCGTAGAAATATTTGAAACAGACTATTATTATATGTATTATATATCATTTAAATACATTTTATGTCTCTATTTAGTGGTTTATGACCATCAATAATTTATATCTTTTAAATTTTTTAAACATATCTTTATAAAAGTAAATTAACTTTTTTGTTTTATTTTCGTGTTATTTATAACAAAACTAAGCTTTATATCAAATTGCTAGTTATTTTTTTTCTTAACCAAAATAATTTTACATGAAGTTGAAAAAAGGCAAGCATAACAAGAAAGATAATAAATATTATTACTTTATTATAAAATGTGAGTCTTAATTTTATACTCAATACTCGATAGTTGAACAGAATCAGATACAAAAGTTCAAAAAATGCAAGCATAACAAAAAAGATTATTATATGTTTTGGTTTTGAGAAAATAAATAAAAGGTCTCAACGCCTTAGGATCTTTGTTTAGCTATATTTTAATTTTGGCCTGGTTATGAATGACTATAATGCACTAATAAAACGTAGCTAGCTAGTGTTTAAACTAAATTACCTAATCATTATACTAGGTTTAGAAAGTGTTTATTAAACTCATACTACTGTTAACTGAAATCGAGTTTGTGAGTTAAAGTTTATTGTGTAATTCAAACATGTGCACAAGAGGTAATGATAAAATACAAATAAAGATAACAAACACAACAAACTTTACTAGCAACACAAGACGAAATAAAACCACGGCTTAAAAGCCTGATTTAAAACAATCAACATCGATAGGTTAATAACGAGTTTAATACTGCATTAAAATGCTTAAGAGTGCAGGGTTGCTCATGAAAGAGAACAACGAAAGCAACCAAGTCTAAGCGATATGTGTGCTTATAAACATAAAACAGTTTGAGAGGAGATAACGAACAAAAATTAACGTCGGCTATTATAACACTATTAAATTATACTCTGATAAAATTCTTATTTCTTACAATTTCAGAAATGCTTACACATAAACATTAAAAATTTTAAATGTCCATAGTTGTTGTTGTACTTTCGTAACAATTGAAAATATCGAAAGAAAATCTTCTTTGTTTGCGTTCTTTTCATAGAGAATGTTTATTACATTTACATGTACAAAAAAGACTTTAAGTATTTTTAAAATGCTGCTTGTTTTAAGGTTACGATTGAAGTTTTAGAATCATTGTATTTTTGTTTACTTTTGTTCAATGAAATTTTCTTTACACCTACATGTGTAAAACAAATTTTGAAATTTAAGTTAGTTATATTTTTATCAATCCACACTTAAACTTACGGTCAAACTTTGTTTCTTTTATTTTATCAGATTCCTTAATCAATTCATAAACCCTCCTGTTAAAATTACAGAGTTAAAAAATAGATTTCCTGATCTATTCCTAATTGGTTTCACATTTGTCTAAACTATATAAGAAAATTAAATTCACGCTACACTAGAAAAACCAATCAAAACAATTACTCTTCTGACAGCTCACAAATTAATTTGTATTCATGAACAGGACCATATAGTGTTTTCTTGAAAACTTACTTGTGTCAGTGTATTGTACTTAAAATTTAAAATTATTATTTTGCTTGTAAACATGTTCGTTGAATGATGAAAAATGGTATTTATTTGTATATCAAGGTTTGTTTTACAAGTGAAAGTTATCATTATTTTTGTTTAAAAAAGATGAAATCAAACTTTATCAATTATACGTGTGTTTTGTTAAAATGTGTGAAAGAGTTGAAAAAAAATATAGGTAATTTTTGTGCTACATTAATCTTTCTTTTTTGTATACTGTAAATGTTTTTTTTTTTTAATATTTATTATGTTTTACTGTTTATTAATATAAAATTTATATTTAATATTATAAATAATTACTGTTAAACATAGTTATTTAAAATAATAATAAATTTTTAATCTTAAAACAATTTTACTTTTAAAAATTATCAACTATTTTAAATGATCTTAGATGGCTTAGTTTTTAGAATAATGTTAAAATAACAAATTTTATAAAATCTAAAAAACTAGCAATGCTTTGTCAGATGTACTGTTAACAACGTCACAATAAAGTATGAAGTAGACACGTAGCTTGGTACGGTTTTGCAAATCTACAGAAACGTAACTATTTGTACAACAAAACTCGTTTGTGTATTCATCATTCAGATTTTAAGACCTTGTTCGTTTTGCACTCCTGAGAGATTTTTTTTTGAGTTAAGTGTACTCTATAGCACTTTTAGTGTCGTAAATATTGAGGAAATTGAATGTATCTGAATTGTATACACTTTGCATGTTGTAGCTTTCTGTTATCAAATAGCAGGCTATTTAAAAAAAATCATTTAAAAGCTGTAGACTGGGTTTAAATTATGTAAGACAATAAAAAAACTTAGTGTGAGAAAGAATTTTGTACTATTGAAATCTTTATGGTGAGTCAATAAGAACCTTACATTTTTTAAAATTTACATTTTGGGTTACAAAAGAGCAAAAACAGATGAGAGTATACAACAAGAAGAATTTTTTAAGTAGATGAACCTCAAAGTAAACTAACATAAAGAATTAACTTTTGTTTTAAATTAAATTGACTCTCTGAGTTGAATGTTTCAAGATTAAATCCCTGTAGTTGACAAATATACAAAAATGAAAGTTTTTTGAAAAAGTAAAGATAATATCATTTGCTGAAGTTTTATCAAGAAGATTAGAACCTTTTAAATCAGAAAAATTAACCAAATAAGACGAATAGGTTGCAACAAGAAGACAAACTGAAAAACTCAATAATATAAACATTTTTTCAAGAATAATAAGAAACAAGTTACTTTTTTTTTAAATATTTTAGAACTTTATTTTTTTAATTAAAACTTGTTTTAAAGATTTTATAAATGCTTAAGTCAGTTAAAGTATTTATAATTTTAAGATTAAAATAAAACAAACTATAGTTTTTTTTATTTTATTTTAGAACTTTATTTTTCAGCAAAAACTTGTTTTAAGGATTTGAAAATGTTGAGACAGGTCATTTAGTGGCACATTAATTATTAAAAAGAGATTTATATAAAAGTTGTTCTGAAGTTCAGTTAGGTGAGTTTTTTGTAATATTTTTGAAATTTATACTTCAATTAATATTGATAAACTTATGCCACAATTAAAAATTTTTTACCAATGGGATATCTTCTGTGAAGATTCATTGGAAAAACTATTAAATAATCAATATAAATAAAATAATTTATAAAATATATCAGTTTAGTTCTTTAATCAATGTTTGATAACTGATAAATGATTTTAAAACAAGTTTTATATATCTTTTTCAATCTAAGATCAAGAAAAAAAAGTTAATACTATTTATTTTAACAAGTGTATAGTTGTATTATTAATTCTTAACAAGTTTAAAAAATATTTTACTTTTTGAAATCTTTGTGTTTAATTTATTTATATGTTTTAAATTGTATCTGAAAAATATTGATGTTTAATTTTCAAAGTTAGTTTGTTGTTATTAAAATAACTAAATTTATTTAACAAATTTGTTTGGTAAAAAAAAAGTTTGATTCTTTTTTACAGCTTTTATTTAACAAATATTTTAGTAAGAAAATGTTTCATTCTTTTTTACAGCTTAAATCTCTATGCTGCCAAAGCTAAAACTAAAATTTACAAAGACGTGTACTCTTCATTTCTTTATAAATTATTATTGACAATACTAAAGTAATTGTAAATCTTAATTTTATTTAATGTTGTGAACTTTTTCATTTTGTATCTCTTTTGTTTTTTATCAACCTTCAAAAGTTTAAGATTTTTGTTTATTAAAAGCAACAATTTTTGCAAATGTTTTCTGAGTTGGGGAAACTGTTTTCAGATTTATAATTTTTAGGCATATCTTTAAAACTATTAAAATTAAATTCTTAATTAATATTTTTTTTTAAATGAAAGGTTTTAAAGGTTCATAAAAGTTGCAACACATAAAGAATTATATGGAGTCAAGAGCAGTACAAATTGCCTTGTATTCAGTTATTCATTATACTTCAACATTTATATGTTTTAAATTTTTAACAAAACTGCACACTTTCAAATATAATTAAAGGTAATTAAACTACTCTATTCCCGCTATGACGTCATCACACGTTAATGTTGATATTTTTTTGCATATTTTAAAACTTTTGTGAGCTAGCTACGTCCTTGGTATAAAGGTTTTAACTTAATGTCAAATATTTAATGGTTTTAAACTTTAGTATGAAGGTCACAAATAATTTAGTTTTAAACAAACAATTACTTTATAGAAAACAAACTTTTATTTTCTAATTAAAAATTTCTAAATACTTATATGTCATAAAAACATAATACTTTACAGACTGTCAATATTTTTTGCCAATGTTTATTATTAATCGTAAAGCTAGAGCAAGTTGGCCGGAAAAGACAGAATAATAAGCAAATGCAGAAGGAAAGATTTTTTGGATAAGCATTTATTTAAGTAAAGTATAGTGTTTGGTGTCTATGTTGCTACATAAAATCGTTACTTTATAAACACTTTGCAAAAGAACAGTATTCATACATTGCTAAATCAAAGCATGCTTAATACAAAAGATAGTAAGATTAACACAGTGTTTATAACAAAAGAGCTATGTAAATATGTTTTTGTATTTAATTTTCGTTACTATTAAATGAATGTAGTTTGAATAGTTATCTCTATAATAATAAAAAAAATATAAAAATGTGAAGCGCATCTATTGCTAGATATTAAAAATGTAGCACAAAAGTTTTAAAGTTAAACTAGTATTTGAAACAAAAGTGTTTGTATTGATATATGAATTGTGAAAAAGTATACAAGAATATGTATTAAATTGTTTCTATTATCTTTTTTATAGTTACCAATTCAGTTTTTATAAGTTAATTTTTAAAAACAAACTAGTTTATGTATAATAAGTATAGCAAAACTAAAATAATTTTTACAGTTGAAATTCAGAGTATAATAATAGAATTTCAAATCTATATAATTTAAATAATTAGAACTCAAAACAAAAACAACTTAGTTATTAATAGTATATAATTTTATGTTTTTACCAGCATTTTCTTTATTTAGTATTAGTTTCAAAAAATTAGTTTACAACAACTCAACATTTAAAAAACTAATCAAAAACGTATAAAAAACGTTATATAAACTATGTTTGATACAAAGTTATAAACTGTTAAAAAAATTAATATTATTGAAAACTTTTAGGCTTTTTAAATTTTCTTGAATTGATAATTATATATCGAAAAATACTTACTTTCAAAACTTTAATCTCAGATTTTTAAGATTTATTTACTGCCTATATGTATAAGAATGGAAAATTTTCTGTTTTTATTTTTCTTGGCTCAAATATGATAATTCTTTTGGTTGCAAACAAAAACGGAGTTGAAGCTAAAAGAGGAATTAAGTTTTTAATTTTTATATACATATTTGATTTACTTTTTAGTTAATATACTACTATAGTTTTAATACCATAATTTTTTTAACAACAACTAAAGTTTACTAAAAAGAACTTTTACTAAATGTCTTTTTATGTGACATGCTTACGAGTAAATGAAAAAGATCAACTAGTAAGTTACTTGGTCAAAACATTAAAAAAAAAATTACTTCACATCTAAAAGTGATAAAGTTAAACAAAACACAGAAACAACATAAAGTTATAATTTAAAAGAGCTGCAGAACATCTACCAACAACTAATTCATGCATGCATGTGCACCCAAAAAATATTTAATTATATTATAACAAAAATTTCAGGGAGTTTAAGAGGAAAGCCAGGATCTTGCCAATTAAATGGACTTTAGAAGCCCTTGACTGTAGGAGAGCGTTCAGGAAAAGGTGCGACCGTCTTCAAGATACTTGCAAACCCTATACAATTGAAATTCTTAAAAGAGTATGGGTTGTTGATAAAACACGTGATCAAAGATCTTTGTACGGTAACATACGATGTTAGTTTTGTAGTTATGTTCTTTTGTAAATATTTTTTAAGTTCAAAACATGTTAATGTACAAAACTTAAATAAAATAACATGATGAGAATATTGTCAAACGTCGAGCATTAATCAACTTATTATCACTGTTAAACATTTATTAAACCAAGCTTCTGCTAATGATAAAAATGAAATAAGTTTTTATGAAGACAAAAATAAATTAAACGAGTCAAAGTAGTATTATTAAATACATAATAAACATTTAATTTTAACATTAAGCTTTTTTAGTCATGAACAACGAAAAGATCGACTGGTGTAATTTTTGCAACATAGTCTGTTGGAAAAAGAAGACTTACAGCCAGTATGTAGCCGAAAAAAGCGATTAAGTATATAAACAATGTAAAATTTAAATACAAGCATTTACTTCTAATATTAATAATGCTTTCAACCTTTCTGGTTTATATTTAAACTGAATAAATTCTTTATAGTTCTAGTTCTATAAACCATATCAACAACAGTTAGTTATGTACATAATTAATCCTGTGTTTTTGTGTTGTTTGTTGTCAGTTTTCATAGTTTTAAATTTTAACTTTTTAATTTGTTTAGTTTTTGTGAATAATAAAGTTTATAAACTCTGATGTATAAGTTATTATTTAGTATTCTAAATATTTTTTTTTTCACATGTCCTTTTGTTTATAATTTAAGAATTTTTGTTATTACTTATCAGTACACGTATCAGCAGCTGATTTTTTTTATTTTTCAATAAATAAACAGTTTGACGACAAGAAAAAGAATCACGTATTTGAAGTTGAAACTTTTAAACGGTTTATTAGTAAAGTTTCTTTTATTAAATTTAAAATATTAAAAAAGAACTAAAAAATGTAACTATAATAAACAGTTTATGCGTTTATAGTTAAGAGAATAGAATTATAGTACATCTTAGAAGTTTTTTTATAGTAATGTAGTAATTTGTATTTTAGCTTTTTCTTCAACAAAAATACTAAGTTTAATCTTTGATTAACAATATGCTTATACACTGTTAAATTTAACGTTGTTAGCTTGTAATCTTTTATTGTTTGTTCAAAAATTAAAGTAACAATAATGAAAGATCATATTTTCTATTATAACCAACTTATGAGCTATTATACTATCAAAAAAAGCTATTATAGATTTAATATACAAAAAGTTTTATACATTGATTTTTCAAAAACAAAACAAGTAATGAAACTGAATATTATTACCAAATGTAAATAGTATATTTATGCCGAAGTTTAAGAGTATCATCTTATAAATCTATTAAAATACTGTTTAAAACTTGATTAAGTCAAGTTTTTCAAGATACTTAAATTTTTAATCTAAATTAAAACCTTTTTGCCAAAATCTTAAATGTGACGACCTTTAACTATATAATAATTGAAATATTTGTTTATACTATCAACTCTATTGCTAAACTCAAAAAAGTTTCGAGACATTGTTTCTGATTATAATAGATTATTTATTAATATTATGAGATTGTTTATATACAAGAAATACTGTGAAACGCTAAATCAAAAAGATTATGGATAAATGTTTTAAATTTATACAAAAAAGTTACATAAACAACTGCAGAATTTTTTTTATTGCGTCATAAATCTACATAAAAAGATTAATTTTTTGGCTAAGCTGCATGATAGTAGATATTTTTGTTAAATAAAACTGCAGAATATTTTAGGTTGATTGATAGGTTTATTTAAATTAAAAAATGTTAAAAATTTTGATGAAAGAGTTTAAACTTTTTAAATTCGAGCATGTTTAATTTAAACCGTTTTACATATAAATTTATATAAAAAGTCCTACATATACAAATAATAAATTAAAGCGACGGAAACTTTACAGTTTTTAAAAGTTATCACAGTTTTTGTAACGTTATCAACCAGAAAAAAAAAAAACTAACAATAAGATTAGAAAAATCTTTAGTTAAACTAACATTACTAACTTGATTTTTCGTGTTAACCTTAAAATATTCACTTTCAGTTGACAATACCACTGAAACTAAGTAAGTGTCCTTAACTTCTTCTATAATATGTAAAACATGGTACTGTGTACATTATTAAGTTATTTGAACGGCTAACTAAAGTATCACAACAACTTTCACTCCCACTCTGCACTATTCCGTAAATTAATCACTTAAAACTTATTAGCTAACATAATATGAGTACAATTACAAAAACTAAACAAGAGGACAACTTTTGTGACTGCAATGCGGACATAGTTACAGAACTTAATTAAGTTTCATAAGTTGATCATTACTGTTTGATATTATTTTGAAAGTAAAAGTACTAGAATTAAAAGCCAAAGTAGTTTTTTATCTAGGTTTAACTGTTTTTTAAATATGTTGATATGAAAATTTAAATCAAACATATAATTTTCGTTGCTTAAAGTAGATTTTTAGATAGATTTTTATGTATTATTAAACGAGCCAATGTTTATCAACTTCAAATTATGACCATGAAACTAGTTGTTTTGTTCGAGACTTTATACATTAAAAAACAAACATTTCTGACCATAATTATTAACAAGCATAAGCTAATTTCAAACCTAATCGGTATTTAAGTGCACTTGCAGATTTTCCCAAACCGTCATGCAACTAGACTTAAACAACTGTAATATATGATTAACCCTAAGTGTTTCATCGAAATCTTTTAATTTTCTTTTTTCGCTTTTTATGGTAAAACTGTTTATTATATCAGAATTATTTGTTGTTTGGTTTCTTTTGTACGTGCAAAAATATTTAATGAATCTTTTTTAGTTTGTTCAAATTAAAAGTTAGTAGTTTAACTTTGTAATGTTAGTTAACTTCTGAATATTATAACTAATGAAAACTGTAGCCAAGGATTGCCAAAATTAGATAATTTCGGATAATTAACAATTTTTTAATGTTTTAGCTTGAAATATTAGGCTCGAATATTTTTTACTATGTAAGTTATTGTTTTTATAAGACTAACTAGTACTAATTCCGTCCAGAGTTATAATAAATACAGAGTTATAAATACTTAATAAAAATTAACACAAAATTTCATACTTGAGAACCTTGGTAATTAAAATATTGATTCAAAGTTCTGAAATACCCGATCAAATAGCATCCAGCTGGATCGAAATCTTTTTCAAATTAGCTTCCATTCGGATCCGGATCTTTGTTTAAAATTAGTATTTAGCCGGATCAGAACAATATTTTCAAATTAGGATCCGGATCTAAAAAAGGGTCCAGCTGAATTCGGTAGATCGCTAACTCGAAATGCTCCGGCCCGCTGAGGACTATTTTTTTTGGATCCGGCCCGTCAACTATTTACGTTGCCCACCCCTATACTAGTGTGTTTTGTTTAAGTATTAAAGCTGTAAATTCCCTAGTTTTAATTATGTTGAATTGGGGTAGCTGTCAAATTTGCGCGACCGTACAAAATTGCATGAGGGGATAAAATTGCAAGAGTGCATAAATTTGCACGAAGATACTTTTGCACGAAGCCAAATTTGCACGAGGGGATAAAGTTGCACGAAGAAACTTTTGCACGAAAGGTCACTTATTCAGAGAAAAAAACTTGCACAAAAAAATTTTTGCAAAAGCAGACAAAATTGCACGGATAAATTTTTGCACGAGTTAATTTTTTGATTTAATTTTTATTTTCATATGTATTTTACCTAATTTTTTTTGTTTTTTTTCTTCTATCATTGTTACTAAATAACTTTTGAATTTTAATTTGATTTTATCTTTATTTATTTTATATTACTTTCACTTTTTATTTTTTAATTTAATTTTCTTTTTTTTACAATCACTGTTACCCTTAATCTGGGTCGGTAGCCTTTTAATTTTTTATTTATTTTAGCGCTTATAATAGTTTTAATTAGTTATTTTTGAATACATAATTTTTGAATTTTAATTTGATTTTATCTTAATTTATATTATATTACTTTTACTTTTTATTTTTTAATTTAATTTTCTTTTTTTTACAATCACTGTTACCCTTAATCTGGGTCGGTAGCCTTTTAATTTTTTATTTATTTTAGCGATTACAATAGTTTTAATTAGTTATTTTTCATTTTTTAGTTTCCTATCACTGTAACTCCTAACCCTTACCCTCATTTGGTAGCTTTTTTTTCTATTTTTAATCAATTTTTATCAACCATTTTTTTTTGGTCAAAAATGTATCACTTGCAAAAACTTCCCTTAGTGCATAATCGTCTTTGTGCAATTTTGCTCCCCTCGTGCTATTTTGTGCACTTTTGCAATTTTGTTCTCAAGCAATTTAGTCCCCTCGTGCAATTTAGTAGCCTCGTGCAATCTAGTTTTCGAGCAATTTCGACGCATTCCCGTTAAATTTTGATTTTTTTCATACCTAAAAAATTCACAGATAATGTTTATACTGTAAATTATGTGTAAATTTTAGGTTTATAGGATTTATTAATTGTAACAGTACAAGTTTCACTTCAAAGTAGAATGTAACATTACAACTAGCACATCACAGTAGATTACAACATTACAACTAGCATATCACAGAAGATTACAACATTACAATTATCTTATCACAATAGATTCCAACATTACAACTATCATATAACAGTAGATTGCAAAATTACAACTACCACATCACAGCAGATTGCAACATAACAACTATCAAATTATAGTAGAATGTATCATTACAACTAGAACATCACAGTTGATTAAAACATTACAACTAGAACTTCACAGTAGATTACAATGTTACACTAGCACATCACAGTAGATTACAACAACACAACTCTAACTCCTTACAAACTATTCGATTTAATCATAGTTTTAAATTAACATCTACTTAAACTTTTAGCATGATACATTAATAGATAAATATTATAAATAGACTAAACCGAATAGCTCAAAAAATAAAAAAAGTTATACTATCTGATTAAAATGCTTTCTAAACATAACTTTATCAATTCTATATCTTACAAGCTGAAACTTTATGAAAAGCTAAATTAATGATTGCAATTAATGATTGTGCAAAATTGTAAAAATGACAATGTGACTTATTTATCAAGATTTCAAAGAAACTAGTTATATAAACCACCAAGGGCGTCGAACACGTTTTGTGTACTCGATCGTGAAATTACTAACTTAAATAAATCGAAGTTTTTACGCTTTATTGCAGAATTATCATAGTGACTCGTATTGTTTTAACAAGTCTAGTGGAGCATTGGAGCAAATGATCCACTTAAAATAAAATCGTTTTTATTGTTACAAAACTGTAAAACTGTCGTTTTTTAAACCATCTCTTGTTTATAAATAGTTTTTTGGTACTATAGCATTTTTGTCTAACTAGATTAGTTTATAAAAATATCATTATTTCAAATACTTGTAAACATGCCACCATAACAAAAATACTATGCGTCACCACTGATACTAAATCTATCCTATATTACTAAAACCACTTTTTCTCAATAACTCGCCCTCTTTGTAAGTGTTTAAGAAAACTTTGAAAACAAACTTAGAAACTTTACAATTGACTTGAAAACTAATCAAATACATGTAGTAAAGATATATAAAAGTATATTTAATTTTAACATAAACTTTTAGTTTAACTGTTGGAATATCTTAATTTAAAAAACAATATGATATTTGAAAAAAATGTTCCTTTACAAAAACAGATGTTTTAAATTTAAACCAACAGATTGATTTTTTTTATTTTAGTTTAGTTTAAAATCAATAAATTAAAGTTACTTTTAATTATTTAATTTACTATACTATGGTATTATTCAGAAAGTAATAATGATTTTAAGTACTAAAGTACTTCTTAAAAAATAACTAAGTTTTTATATTTTGTTATACTAATGCGGCTAACTCTTTTATAGTTCTTTTTTGACTTAATTTAAGCAATTTTTTAAATAAACGTTTGTAATTAAAATTTTGATTGTCATACTTAGATAAAAAAGGAAAAAGTTGTTTGGTTGAACATCAAATCTAAACAACAAAATCCTTTATTTTGAAAACATCTATTGTTAAGTTTTTAAGCGTGAGCAATTAGTTGCAAAACTTCTTTTTAATAAAAAAATGAATACAAGCATTTTGCTAACAATAACATATTTTAAAACGCGGTAAAAAGTCTTGATTTTCCTTCATAAGTATAGAACATGTCAGCTTATACACTATATTCACTTTCGTGCGGTTTACATAGAATTTATTTTTAGCACCGATTTGAAATTGGTAGTCTATTTGTGCTGCTTGTCCTCGTTATACTTGACAAACATAACTAATTTTTTAACTACATCGGGGTTGTTCGCGGTTCTCGAGTCCCACCTCATATCACAGCCCTCCCCACGTCTTGTTGTCAGGCAAGCAGGGGCTGAAGTAGGGAAAGGGCGACTGAGAGTTGCCAGGAAACGACGGTCTTAAAACGGAGGTTGGTATCAGCACATCTAAGAAAAGTTATCAAGTTTTTATTCACATTATTCGAGGAACTTCTGGCTCAAAAGTTATGAACTTATCTAAAATCTGCATAGGTCATATAACAAAAAATAATTGGAAAAAATAATATTTCTTTAATATAAAACTTAGTTAAATTTGAATATTTTGGAAAATTTTATTTGGGAATATCTTAAAAAAAAATTTTAGAAAAAAAATCAATTATAAAGACTTAGTTTGAAGACTACGTAAAAGAAAATATTTCATTTTTCAAAAATGCAAAAGTTAGTTAAAATATTAAAAAACTGTAAAAATTATTAAGGGACCCCACTACTAAAGTCAAACCCCAATTCGATCGAAATTATTGTAAAAAGCCAAGCAAAAGAACAATCTTTAGAATAAACAAAAATTTTAAGTTAGCATTAAAGAAATTGAAATTCTGGGTTTTAAAGTTTGGTTTAAAAACAGACCAAAAAAACTATTGGAGCCAAAGTAACCCTCGTTTATTAATATTCAAATTAACTCTTTTTTTTACTAAGTCAATTAGTAAAATTAGTTTCAGAACAAATATTATAAGTAGCGAAATCCAGTTTTGTATAAAAATCGTAATTGCAATCAGGTCAAAATCAGTTTTGATGTTTTTTTTTGTAATCTTTTAGTTTTGATTAATTTCTGAAATAGTTCTTTCATTACCTTAAATTGTTAGAGTGTATTTATCTTATCTAAAACTTAGCTTTACATCGGTATAGCAAAATCTATCTAAAATTTGTGAAATTTTAATACAAACTTAAGATATTTTATACTTTAACATCGAAATTATTTTAAACAAACTTAGAGTTTTTTTCATTTTAAAATTACCCTAAGTTTTAGCTATCATATGTGTTGAGCAACTAAATATAATCATTGACTAACCAAATTTTACAATTTAGAATTATCTGTATATGTTTCGAATTAAAATTATTACAAAGACAAAGTTTTCAATGTTTTTTTTTTGTTTTACAAAAAATTGATGTTTTGCAGTTCAACTGGATGAAAGGAAATACTTTTAAAGTGATTTTTCAAAATATTTTTAATCAAAAAATTGAAAATAATTAAATATCAGCAGTTAAACTTATAACTGAAAAACATACACATCAATTAGTTAAGAAACTTTAATTTAGATAAAATGCGTACAAACAGTATTGTGTTCTATGAATCTTTACATTTTATACACTGATTAACTTGCATTATACAGTTTGATAACAACACAGTATCATTCAGTTGGTTTTAAAATTTTGAATAAATAAACAAAACTATAATGCTTTTTATGATAACTTTTAATTTTATTTGATTGCAGTTAAAATTTTATAAGCAATGTGTTCTAAAAAGTAAAAACAACTTTCCTGAGGAATAGTTGAATTGGCCGATTTTTTTCTTGAGAAGTAACTATTAAAAGCTCTTTGTTTAATTTTAGTTAATCTATAGAAATAGCAAATCTATATGTTATATAATTTAAACTAAAAAAAAAAAATTAAAAGAGAAAAGCTGATTCTAAAATTTTAAGAGTTTGAACTAGGGTACAATAGCATTATTAATATATTAATTTAACTTTTGAAACAGCATAATTTTAAAACTAGATCTACTTCTAAACCAGGGGTTGGCAGGCAGTTGGTGGTCACTGGCCAAATTTCAGGTTTTCCAAGTCTTCGCGGGCCGCAGTTTTAGTTTTAGTGGCATCTGATTAATCTTTTGGTTTTAGTTTTAGTCACACTAGAGAATACTTTTGTTCACCATATTATTTTAAATGACTGTTAGCTATACATGGAATGCTTATTAAAGTTAATATTTATAAGAATAAAATTTACATTGATTAATATACTCAAGTGTTAATAAACTATGTACTTTCATAAGCACTTAATAAGTTAAACTTAGTACTTTTGTTATTTTACTTACAACCTAACTCTCTATAAAAACCTAACTTGAAAGACAATTTATGGGTTGCTTTTATACATATATTAAATTACCAACCCCTATTTAATATTTCTAAGAATATTTACTTCAAAAAAAGTTTTTGCGTGTTAAATAATTTACACTCATTAAAATTAGTAATTAGTAAACTTATTAATTTAATACCTGTTTATATTCCAAAAAGCTAAAACAAATTCTTTAACATAATTAATTCTCGAATACTTTTATAAAATATCTTATTAGAAATTAGTCTTTTACATGGTTGCCACTTAAAAATCAAAATTGTCTGAGTTGTATCAAACCAGCCTAAGTTTATAAAAAGCTAATAAATAGTTGTTAATCAAGCTTAAATACCTAGTTAAAATATCATCATTATCAAAAAGTACACAAAGTATAAGAAAATAAGAAAAAATGACAACTAGTAAACTAAACTACAGTCATAAAAACTATTCTGAGAACTGGAAGATTTCTTTAATGTGTTTGATATAAAAGTTACACACACACCTTAGTTTTCAAGCTTTTGAAATAGCCTGTTTGTGTTGCAACTCAGTTAAAATAAAGGTCACAACTAAAGAAACAACGAAGGTTATTAACAGTAAATAAATCACATGCCAAAAAAAATTATAAGTCAGCTGGAATGGAAAATTAAGTTTCTAAAAAAATTACCAAAAGTATAAAACTTTATTAAGTCATTAGCGATGTAGAAAAACTTATTTTTTATTAAGCATTATAGCAATTCTTTATCTACAATAAGACTATTGCATCTAAAAATAGTAATTGAAAATATAAGACGAAATACAAGAATAAAATAACGTTAGTTAGGAGTTATTGCGAAAAATGATAAAAAAACTTATCACCAAAGTCAGTTAAGCACATGACCATTTTCAGTAACTACAGAATGATCAAAAAACATTGTTAAGGCAAGTTACAAAGTATCAAATTTATTAATTAAAATGAGATACCGTTTATAATAGAAAATTTTCTAAAGAATTTATGTTGGCGGTAATGAAAACATTTTGTTTATTTCTTCAATGACAACAAGAAGTCGTGTTTAGGAAATGCATTAAGTTTATAAAGTCGCATAAATCAAATTAGGACTTTAATCAATCTGTTAACATGAGAGCACTGGTAAAAAGACTATTGCTCATCTTAGAATTTTTATTAGAGATGCTTTTACTAACTTTGAAATTTTAGTAGAATTTCTTGGTTTAGTTCCAACGCGAAGCACAAGAATCGGTGAAACTTTACAAGTAAAGGTGCAATGCACCAATACAAAGTTTTTGGAAGTAGAATTCCTTTTTTTACTTTTAGTATAAAGTTTAAAAATATGTCTTAAATAATAATCAATATTAAAAATACTGTTAAGATACTTTAACATATTTTTTAATAATCTAAGATAATTAAATAAATACTTTGTGTCAAATTTAAATTTCATTACTTTGCATGTAAAAATTGTTTGAAATTCCAGGTTTTTTCAAAAATTCTCAAATTCAAGCTTTTTTTCCAGAACTATTTTGATAAACAATGTACAAACTTAATAAATTTACCATCCCTAAATCTAGTTTATATTAAATAGGTAGCTCCAAAACAGGGATTTTTAAAACATTGTTTTTGTCAAACTAATTTAATTTTTATGCCTAGCATATCAATAAAAACAGGGATTTGTGTGTATTGATATGCAAGGCATAAAAATTAAATTAGTTTGATAAAAACAATGTTTTTAAAATGAAAATGTATACCTAACAAAAACTATATTATTTTATGTCATATATATTGTTTTAAATATATCTGTACAAATTTAGATATTACATGTAGAAACAACAATGTTAGAAAAATATGCATAAACTAAACTTAAACTAACTAAAGAATATAAAAACAATCAGTTTTATAACTAGTACTTTTATGTTTGTAAACTTAAAATATAAAGAATTTTATTCAAAGTGATGAACATAAATAAGCTAACAACAAGTCTTGCGATATAAAATTTAGACTGAAAAGTACTTATCTGTTCAAAGAATCATATAATCAAGCTTATTTTTTACTATATATAACTTTGATCTTATAAAAAACCACCCTGATGTAAAATGTGTAGTCGTTGGTCAGTTGATATGTAATACTTAAATTTGAAGATCTTGTAACTATTTTTATTATCATAAAACGTTATAAAGGTTTTGATTAATGTTAAACCTATGTTAGTTAAACCTACCTATTTGATATAGAACTAATTTTTGAAACTAATATGTTTTACAAAAACATTAAAACAATTTTTTAATATACGAAAATATAAAGCGTTTTTATGAGAAAATATATTAAATCTGAGGGGTTGGTGTCACTTTTGCACGAGCGTCATTTTTGCACGAGGGGAAACTTTTGCACGAGGGTACACTTTTGCACGGCGTCACTTTTGCACGAGGAGACACTTTTGCACGGTCGTCATTTTTGCACGCAGGATCATTTTTGCACGGCGTCTTTTTTGCACGAAAAGGCATTTTTGCACGGTCGTCATTTTTGCAGGCGTGGTCATTTCTGCATGGCGTCATATTTCACGAGGAGGCACTTTTGCACGGTGACACTTTTTCACTATGACAATTTTTTACGGCAGCATTGTTGCACAACCATAGTTTAACACAACGTCATATTTTTAAGAATAAAATTTTTGCACAGCGACATTTTTGCACGATGAAGTTTTAGCACGGAACATCATTTTGCACGCAGGCCGATCAAATTTTTTTTAACTAGTACCAAATCTGTAACATAAAAAGACACTGAAAACTAAAGTTTTATAACATAATTATTTAAAGGATTTAAAAAGATTTATAATCTTAAACAGTAAAAGTTCAGTTAAAAACAAACTAACGAAAAGATAAAATAAAATTGTTTATAAAAGACTTATACCAGAGACAAAAAATTTAATTTATTTAGAAACTAAGATAAAAAATAACTTTAAGTACATTGTTCTAGTTTATTTTGAATTTTAATATATTTATTAACAACTATGGATTTTTACATATTTTACTGTACGATTACAAGTTTATTGTCCCTATGATAGATCTAGGCATCAAAACCTAGACCACTTAAACTGAATGACACATACAGACAAATTAAAATTAACAAAAAAAATTATCTATTAAAACAAAGATAAAAACATAACTTGATACAAAGCTTATAGGCTAACATAAAAAGCAAAATGTTAATCACAAAATTATACTTATTGACGCTTTGATGTAGAATGATCAACATTAAATATTTAAATGCATTGACTAACAACAAAAAGAAAAACAAAACGCTCGAAGGACATTAACAATCGACTGGCCAGATAAATAATCATTAAACCCATTAAAAAAGGTCTCATCGTTAATAGAGTAAAGGTGCTGCTAATAAAATTGAATAATAAACTAAGCTAAATGTTAAAACTAAATCAACGGTAATAAAATTTACTTATAAGTTTTTTTAAAAAAAGTTTAATTCCAATAAAACTTTTTTAACTTTAATCGAAATTCTTTGAAAACTTTTCAAGTTACTAATTTATTTTGAAGTTTGTTCCATATTTCAACTGACCGATAAAAAAAAGAACTCTTCCAAGCCTCATTATTGAAGAATTGTAGCGGTTGAAGACTAATATGGTATATTTTCTTTAAACAGATTCTACATGGTTAATATCTTTTTTTTTTAATTATTTAGGACAGATTGGTGTTTTATATTTCAACTTAGGACGAGTTAAAATGAAAAAAAAAAATACTAAGGCTGTTTATATCCTAAGAAAAAAAAAACTTTTTAAATCTTGACAAGATTTAGTTGATGCAGTTCGGTAAACGTAATTAATGTGGTGATCCATCTAAATTTTTTTATCAATAAAAATTCAAAGATCATTCAACACCTCAGTTAAAGATAAGTTGGTATTGTTTTTTTTTAAACAAAAGTAGAAATAGTAGTGTTTATTTTAATATTTACAACTTGACATTTGTTAGGCTTTTAGTTTAGTTTGATTTACCTAAGCTAATCGCAAATTATATCTAAGAATATTGTAAAGTTGTGTTCGATTGGTAAAACATTTTTTTTGTCATTTGCGAAAAGGCTAATGTTGCTGCTAATATCAACTTCTGAAGCTATATCATTTAGAAGCTATATCATTTTTTAACTAACTAACCAGACTACTATAAATGTTGTATTGTAATAATATTTTGTTTTTTTTTCAAATGTAGAAACTGAGTCAAAAGCTGTTATTCTATATAGGTAACTCAGTAGACATATTGCTTAAAAAAGGTACCAACTAAGAGTATTAACAATTTAGTAATTGGAAACAGAACGTTCAGTTAGGGAGAAAACAAAATTGCTTAGGGAATATAAGGTTGTTAAAAAAATTAATAATCAATTAATTTTATAGAAATTATAAGTTGAAAGATTATGCCAAAGCTGTTTGCCGAAGAAATTTTTCTGTTATTTTAAAAGTAGTATTTGCTACCTTTTTTGTGTATTGGTATTACAAATGAAGTTTTCTTTGTTTTTTCCAGAGAAAAATTAAAGATTGGTGACATATTTTAAAAATTGTAGAATAGGTAGAACGTTTAATAAAATGCGAAGGAATATTATCTGGGGTTCGTACTATTTGTTTATTTTTTTAACTGCTTATTTATATAATAAGTAAATAGTACCACCAGATACTATTCCTTCGTATTTTATTAAACGTACTAATTATTCTATATTTTTTTTAAATTTATAACATAAAATTACTTATTTTATCATTGCTTATATAAAATTTGCACTTCTAGACTGTTTTCATCAATAAGTTTTAAAGTTTTGTTTTTATTTACTTGTTGAATTCGTAAAGGCCTTGTATAAAAATAAGGCTATATCATAATCAGATTTTATTGTAATATTGTTTTCCTTATGCAATACTGAAAAAGCAATACTAAAAAGTGCTATCTTAAACTTAGATTTTTTTCTAGATTCTCATGCTAAATAAAAAATAAACAAATAAATAAAATAAATATCAAATAAAATCTAAAATACTTTTACACTTCAAAAACTAACTAAATGTTTATTTTAGTTGAACAGTTATTTAATATTAAACTAAACTTGAAATATTTGTTTAACAACTATATAGTGCTAATTTTAAAATCAACAGAATATAAGTAAAAAATAATACTTAAGCCTAGATAAATTAAGATTACCTTTCTGCTTTGAAGTTAAAAAATTATTATAATCAGATTATTTTTATTTAAGTATTCAAAAGTGTTTTTTTTTTAAATTACAGAATGTGTATTTATCTAGTTTATCTAAATAAATATTATAAATATGAACTAATGTATTGTGGTACGTTATTATGTTGTTCTACGTAAAACTTCAAATTAAAACTTTACATTAAAATTTCATTATATAACTACCACATTTTATTTATTCAAAACAATTTGCGTTGTTTAATAAAAATTATTTTTATAAATTAGAAGCGTGCAAAAGTTAAGCTCCGTTCAAAATTGAATGATTGTTTAAAATTTTCGCAGTTCATACGTATATCCGTGAAAACATAACGCTGTGCAAATACGACGCTTAGCAAAAATGTCGCTATGCAAATGTAACGTCGCGCACAAGTTATGACGTGTAAAAGTAACACAGTGCAAAAGTGTCCCCACGTGCAAAAGTGACCCTCCGTGCAAAAGAATCGCCGTGCAAAAGTGTCCCCTCGTGCAAAAGTGACCCCGTGCAAAAGTGTCAACTCGTGCTAAAGTGACGCTCTTGCAAAAGTGACGCCGTGCAAAAGTGTCCCCTGGTGCTAAAATGACGCTTGTTCAAAAGAGTCGCCGTGCAAAAGTGTACCCTCGTGCAAAAGTGTCTTCGTGCAAAAGTGACGCTCGTGCAAAAGTGATCCGTTCCCCAAAGCTAAAATACGTGCTGCAAACAATAATAGTGACGTAACAAGCAAAATACTTTAAATGAAAATAATTTAATTTTCTAATAAAATTTAAAAAATTCTAATAAACTTGCTAATTGAAAACCTAAAGTTAGACTTCAATTCGTGCAAAACCCTTTTAGGTCTTATTCTCAATATAGGACCAATATAAATAATTTTATTTAGATACAGGTGACAACTACATACTTGTGTGTTTTGTTCATGTATTCAAGCTGTAACATCCCTAGTCTTAATTATGCTTAATTGGGGTAGCTGTCAAATTTGCGCGACCGTATAAATTGTATGAGGGGATAAAGTTGCATGAGTGCACAAAATAGCACGAAAATACTTTTGCACGAATGGTCACTTATGCAGAGAAAACAATTTGCACAAAGAAAATTATGCAGAAGCAGACATTTTGCACGAGTTAAGTTATTATTTTTTTTTTCATATGTATTTTAACTTTTTTTTTCTATCATTGTTACTATCTAATTTTTGATTTTTAATTTATCTTTATTTTTATTATTTTATATAATTATAAATTTTGATTTTTTAATTTAAATATTTTTTTTTACTTTCACTGTTACCCTAAACCGTTATCCTGGGTCGGTAGCTTAAATATTATTTTTTTGCTCATAACAATTTTTAATTAGTTATTTTTTATTATTTAGTTTCCTATCACTGTTACCACTAACCACTGCCCTAACTTAATAACTTTTATTTTAATAAAATAAATTTTTAATTGTTATTATTATTTTCTTTTTTTCCAGTGTTTTTTCTCATGCAAAAATTTCCCTTAGTGCAAAATTGTCTTCGTGCAATCTAGTCTTCGAACAATTTCGACCCGTTCCCGCTTAATTTTGATTTATTTCATAACTAAAAAGTTCATAAATTATAAAAATACTATAAATTAAATTTAAGTATTAGATTTATATGATTTGTTGATGGTAACAATACAAGTATCACTTCAAAGTAGAATGTAACATTACAACTAGCACATCACAGTAGACTAAAACATTACAACTTTCACATCACAGTAGATTACAACACTACAACTAGCACATCACAGTAGATTACTACGTTACAACTATCAAATCAAAGTAGATTACATCATTACAATTATCACATCACAGTAGATTGCAACATTGCAACTATTACATCATAGTAGATTGCAGCATTACAACTTTCACATCACAGTAGATTGCAATAGTACAATTTGAACATCACAGTATAGTGTAGCATTACAACTAGCACATCACAGTAGATTACAACATTACAACTATCACATCATAGTAGATTACGATATTACAACTATCACATCACAGTAGATTCAACATTATATATTTATTAAATTAAGACCAACTTGACCAAAGTATTATAAAAATAACTTAGTAAGCAAGCAAAGTAAGAAAATTGATAGTGTACGCACATTGAACCCTAGAAAAAGTACGCTCCTTAAGTACAAATTGTACTTTAAACACTTGAGAAAAAATTTACTTTTTTTAGTATAATTAAACCCTGGTGCAACCGTTTTCAAGCAAAACTAAAGATTTTTCATAACAAAACTTTGAGTATGCTAAACTTTTAAAAATAGTAGGTAAGGAAAAACTGCAATATTAAAGTAAAACTAACGTAATCATTAATAATATTTGTACTATTTTTGTACACTCTGTTTAAATTAAAATAACATTTTTGTACTATGTTTTGATTATTTATATTTGCTAATTAACATAAAGTTCTTCTTTACAATTTTTTTATTTAAATTAATTTTTCAGCTGTACAATAAATTATTTTAAAAAATGTAAGTATAACTTTTTTTCAATAATGATAATTTCTAAAAAGGTAAAAAGTTTTTTTGTCTGATAAATCAACTCAAAGTTTATTTTTGTAAGTTAACTATTTAGAATTTTCTATAAATATAAAGTTTTGTAAATGTAAGAAATAACTAACATTTCAGTTTTTATCAAAAAATAAAGATAAAATTATTAATTATGTAGTTATCTTTTTTTAATATCGAGATTTCAGAGAAATAAACAGCTTCTTGTTTACAATTCTTAGCATGAGTTATTCCATCCGTAATATATCTCAATGGTTGTTCATACAGGTAAAAGTAAAATGTTTCTTCTAAAATGACTACCTTACTTAAAAATTGTTTATATAAATTTATTTTTTAACTATTTTTTTATTATTATTATTATTTTTATTATTATTTTGTATTATTTTAACTATATATTTAACTTTTATTGCATTACGCCGTTTCCCTGAAGATAGTTCATCAGACGCTAAAAAAGCTGAAAACAAAAGTATACAGAGCGATGAATTGGAAAATATGATTACACACAAAAATAAAATTAAATTAAAATTAAAATATTAGCTATAATAAATTTGTTGTTTACAAAAGTTATATTTTAAAATTAGATTAGTGTAAAGTGAAATATAGGTAAGTTTAGTTTTAAGTTTTTAACATAAAACAAGCTAGAACCCAGGAATAAATATTTCCAAATTTTTTATGGTAGCTTTTATAAAGTAATATTATTTACATTTACAAAACTATTTTAATTGATAAGTAAATGATATTAGATAAGCATTCGTAAAGATTTTAAGGCTAGTTCTAATTAAATATAGATACTGAAAACTACATTGACGATAAAAAGTTTTGTTTGAAACGTAAAATCAATCCAATAATAAAATCATTAAGTTTAGAACTTTCGAGCTGGAAATCTGTAAATAACAAGATGTGAAATATTTAAAATAAATTTCCACAGTGTTGTTTATTGTTTATGATTTTGTAATCGTTTAATTTTAAATTCGTATTTCTAGTATTCTCTAGTATTAAAAGTCTTATAGTTTCACTTTTAACTTAACTTTAAGTATCTTTAAAAAAAACTTGTTAGAAACTACAGTCTATAAACAGTCTTGTTTTATCTTTAACTCTTTTCTCGTTACAATTTTTTTCAAACCGACTGTTTATTTATACTACACTTAAATTTTAGCTGTTTTATCTAATAAGCAGCTAAACAAAAATATAGCTAGACTTTTCAATTTCATAAGTAAGCGGTATATGTTTAATCGATTAAAACGGCTTGTAGTTAAAAAATGCTGTCAAAACTTTTTTAAGGAACATCTAGAGTGGACTTAGGGTGTTATTTTCTATATAAACAAATACTTAAAAACTTTAATGAGTCATATTAAATCTGCATTTATAGCAAGTTTGAATTTTCTATACTTAAATTTTTTAAAGTAGAAGCGTTACACGTCTAAAAATATAAAAACAACAAACTGTTTAAAGAAAAATATTTTTTTTAATAATAAACTAACTCAAAACTTATATCATAAAGATAAAGTTATGCAGTGCTATTAATACTAGCACAAATGAAACAAAAAAGTAATTTTTTAATCATTCTAAAACAAACGCAATGCTCTAAAATTTTCTTCAAAGAAACATAACCTAAATTGTACACTTTTCATAACTAGTATAAATCAAAACACATTATTGGTTAACTAATTTTCATATTTCATTTTTAAGTAGGTGTGTATTTAGTATGCTTTATAATTTTAACTTAAAAGAACCATCTACTGAAATAGTTAAGATCATAAATATACCTATATAAGTTTTCTTTAAACATTAATTGTAATAGTCATATATACAATCATTTTCAAACTGAATAACATATAATAAACATTTAATAGCTAGTTTAATGAAATGGTTTTATAGACGTGAATATTTTATTAGAACGACTATTTCTAGTCAACTATAACATTTGTATTTGTAAAGCTGACTTATTTTAATTAGATTCACAATATACATGAAATAATAGTAACTTCTAACTTATATATTCAGAGTATTTAGAACTAAACACAAATCTAAAATTATACTTATTTAAAACAAGGACGATAAGTAAATGTATACTCTAGTGAAATATTATTCTAAAATTAAGTTTGTTTAAAATGAGCTTCTTTAACAACTTTATTAGTCGGGAAAGATTTCTATAAAGTGTTTCCGTGTTTAAATTCAATATAAAACCGTAAAATATCTTTAGATTTGTGTTTTTTTATACTGCAGTAATCGAGTTAAGCATAGCTTTTGTTTACTAATTGTAGTCGACTAAATTTGCATGAATTTGCATTATAGAAATCGTAACAATTTAAATGGAAATTATTAAGAAATAACTCAAAAATATTCTATTAGAATATTTATATGCTTAAACAAGGGTTCTTACGATTTAAAAGTTATCGTTTTTCAATAGTATAAGATTATATAAAATGGTTAGTTAAATATATAAACAACTCAATTTGGGTAGCTGTCAAATTTGCACGAGCGTACAAAATTGCACGAGGAAATAAAATTGCAAGATGGCACTAAACTGTACGAAGGTACTTTTGCACGAAGACACTTTTACACAAGGAGATAAATTGCACAAAGGATTATTTTTGCATGAAGACTCTTTTTCACGGGTTAAAGTTTTTATTTTAATTTTTTTTTTAATTTTTTATTTACAATCATTGTTATTCTTAAGCTTACACTCGGTCGGTATCTTATTTTTATATATATATTTTTTACAATCATTCTTACCTCTAAACCTTATTCAAGTCTTTTTATTTTTTTTTATATTAATTTATATTTTAGTTTCTTTACTGTTTATTTTATATACTTTTATTATTAATTTTACTCTTGTGTAAATATGACCCGTAAAACTTTTAACTCGTGCTAAAATAACCCTTGGTGCAAATTTGTTTTCGTGCAGTTTTTTCTTCGTGCAATTTTGACACGTTCCCAATGTATTTACAGCCAAATTTTTTTCATTCTTATAATCAAAAAATATTTATTTAAATCTTGATACCATTTTTTAGCTTGAGCAAGTGAGATAGTATGAGTTTAGTGAAACTATATACTTTATCTAAGCGAGCGGCACAATATTCATTAAAAGTTAAGTTTTTGAGTAAATGAAAAATGGCTTTACTTATTAGAATAATTACTTGTTGATATAACAGAATTTTAACTTTATTCAAATACTCTTTGCCTCTTTTTAATTAAATTGTAATGCTGAAACTCTAGAAATACTAATTAAAACAGGTTGACGTTATTCAGTTTTACAAACTAGCAAGTCAAAAGTTATGATTCCTAGAGTGAAGTCGTCAGTTTTGTATGAAACTTGTTATTGCAATCAGAATGAATTTGATCTTTGTTTATTAATTCAAGAAAGAATTCTGCTAATGAAAATGTTACGATAAGTTGTAGTGACTTTAAAATTTCTGTGACACGCAATTGTATTCCACCATCAAGAAATTTTAGGAAAACTGTTGTTTTGGGTCGTGATATTTACATGTTTGATAAAATACGCGAGAAAGGAATTCACACAAATATTTTTCAGGTTTATTTTTAAAAGGAAAAAGTCTGTAAACAATTTAAGTTTGTAGATAATCAACTTCAATTGTTTAGTGTTTGTTTGTTTATGAGTTCTATTTACGTGATTGGAGGTTATTTTAGAGATGATTATACAGAGAATTGTTACACGTATGATAAAATAGACAAAAACTGGCGACAAATAGCAAGTTTGCACAGTAAAAAGCGTTCACCAACTTGCTCAGTTTTTGAAGGCAAAATTTTCGTCACTGGAGGTAATAAAGAAGGAATGTTAAAATCAGTAGAATCATTTGATTATCATGAAAATAAATGGAATATTTTATCTGACATGATCAAAAGTAGATGTGGCCACTCTTCAGTGACAATTGGTGACAAATTGTTTGTTATTGGTGGATACTACACAATATGCTCTGAGGTTTATGATAGTATTTCTAGGAAGTTTACTATTTTTAGTCTAAAACTACCATTTAATCCTGATATATGTGGTTATAGCAAAGCGGTATGTTATGATAACAAAATTTTATTTCATTGATATTCTTCCAACCGTTTTAGTCAATTATATAAGTATAATGTAGATGAACGGAAGTGGATAACAAAAGAAATTGAAATGAAACTTCCTGGTGTGCAATTGCGAAAAATACCTAAACAGTAGAAATAAATAGAGATGCAGTTACATTGTGTACAACTCGATCTTTATGATAGTAGTTGGAACATCTTCATTTACATATGTTTCAAATGACTATTTTGGTTTTACAAAATAAGTTTATAATCTGTGTCTTGTATTTGCTATATTTATTTAGAATAAAATAATATCTAAAATGAATATTTTGAGAATTTTATTTATACAAGTTATTACATATTAGAAATTTCCTGTAGAAAAACGCTTCATAAATCTTAATAAATAGTACTTAACACTATCTAAATCAAGAAAAGCCTATAGTTTAAAGTCTAGCATTATAAACAACTACACATAGCTAAACTAGTTTAACTGCCATGTAATTTCAGATTTCTAGTTTTTGATAAGAAAAAAAGCCTATTTTAAGCATGAAATAATTGACATCAAATGATTCATAAGGAACACGTTGGTTTCGTTAAGAACTTTTTTTTTGTCCAGCTTATAAGTGATAGTGTATGGGTAGTTTGTAAATAAAACCTTTATTTAAAGTTGATTTTATTCAATATAGGAAACACTTATCATTTGAGATATTTAAAGCGGTCTCGTTTGAAAAAAAAATATTTGGTAAAATCGTATTAATTATAAGTGCCCGTTAATTTAAAAAAAGTTTTTATAAATCCTAAAAAAACTAATTATATGGCTACTTTTGAGGTTTGTGTTTTAGTTACTTCAATTATATTAGTAAATTTTTCAGCATTGAATATTTGGAGTTCGTAACAACAAGTTGTAATTGTAGCTGACTAGTAATACAATTGTAAGTTATTTTTATTTAAAATTATAATTACAATAAAATAGTTTTTAACTTAAAATTATAACATCGGATTGATAAATTGAAGCTCTACAGTAAAATACCACTTTTTACTTTGATTACGTGTTAAAAATGAAATAAGTTGTCAAACTTTTTAAACTATTTAACGTGATTTTTCTTGTTGAGTCTTATTTGATTTTTTGAGATTTGAATTTAGTACCAAAAACGATGTTTGTGTAAGTTAATTAAATTGTTAAGCATTTAATTTTTAGAGTTAATATCACCTAATTGTCTATAAAGACGAAAATAATCTAACTAAAGTAAATAACTATTATAAATAAGATGAGTTTTAATTATTAATAAAATCTTTTATTAATAAAAAGTAGATAGAATAGCTTTATTTGAATGTTGTTTAACATTTTTTCTGTTACTTCAAAACTTTTATACTTCATCAATTGACGTAATGTAGCATTTTTTAAGTGTTTTAAAAATTATCTTATACTTCTACTTTAAGTTTCAATATTAATAATGCTTTTTCGTTATGTTAAAAATTAACAAGTTTAGATTTTGTATAATATCAAGTTTAAAAAAATATTAAGTTATTTTGTTCCATTTCTAAATTTAAGTTTCTCCTAAATTATCTACTAGTTTAAGCCAAATAGAAGTTTTTAAACATTTTAACAACCTTTACTAGCTTTTCTCATAAATATTTTAATTACGATTAATTAAATGCAATATGGTCATTTATAAAAGTTCAGTTACCTAAAATAAATTTGTATTTATCTTACATTCATTAAAAAATTAAAATATTAGGTATTTTAGTTTATAATAAGTGAAATTTGTTTCAAAAGTCTAAGGTACAATTTGTGAAATCAGACCACACTTTTTCATGGATTCAAGGTGCGTACATTATCTATATACTTAATGTACTTACATTTTATAAAATTATCAAAAAAAATAACAAATGAAATATTTTTAAATCTAATTTACATAACTTAAAAATATCTCAACAATACTACTTTTAACAAATAAAAATCGGCAAAAGTGTGCAGAGTAAAAACCTGGACTTTCGTATGCCGCGAGACAAGCTAAAGTTTAACAAAATAGTTGGTCATAATTTTTCGTTCATCAGACCATACTAATTAGTATGAATGATCATGGTAGACTGAGAGCTTACTTATTTTGTGTTATTTACATCAAATTACTTTTAAATTGATAATATTCTAAAACTAATATGACATAAGTAAGTTTATGTTATAAAAAATACTATGATATAATATAATACTATAGGCAATTTCTTTTAATCCTTGCTTGACCAAATATGTGAGAATTTCGTTATGTAAATTTAATCAGATAACAAACTTAAATTTCATGAATAAAATAGTTACAAAAAATTTAAAGTTCCTATTAGCGCGAGTTTAAAAAGATTTCTCATTTTTTCTCATCAATATTAAGCTTTATCTAGCTTTTTAAAATTCTCCGTAGGGCGGTTTTTTTACTTTTCAAACACGCTCGTTTTTATCTCATCGGTTCTCAAAAACTCAGTATATAATTAATTTTATAAAATAGTTTATTTTATACTAAAAATGTAAGTTTATAATCATTTTTTGCTAATTGCTTTCACTTAATTATAGCTTATAAAACCAACTTAAAAAGAGTAAGCTGTTAAAGTCAACAGATTTAACTTGATACTTTTATTTTTAAACTATTTCTATAACTGTGTTTACTAAATAGTTGTAGGAACACTACTATTTATAATTAAAAACCTTTACGAATTAAATTTATAAAACGTATACGTACACTCAACACAAGTAAAACTTGCTCACTTTGTAGTTGTTTAAAATACTGCTTTATACTCGTCTTATATTGATACTAGTTCTTATGGCTATGATGTATTAAAATTAGGAAAAAAATGTTATAAAATAAAAAAACATTTAAAACGTTTTAACTGAATACTTATTTGTTCATTTTCATAGTAATAATTATTAAATTTTTAAGCGTATTACAAAACTAATTATTTATCAAATGTCATAGAACATAAAATATACTATATTGAAATGGGTTAAAAAGGTCAAATTTAATTAAGAAATTTATAAACTCATAAACTGTAAACAAAACATGTATATAGATAAGTTACTTCAAATTGTTTCTGGTTTAAAAGTTGATGTACTTAATCTTGCTTTCAGAAATTTATTTATTATAACTTTTGAAGTTATATACAACAATATTCTATTAGAAATAGTTAAAACTTCTAAACTATTTTTTTTATCTTATAATTAGTTCTTAAAACAAACAATTTAAATCAAATACAAATCGTTATTAACAAATTTTTTTTTTAAACGATTAACATCTAAACATTTCTTAAATACAATCAAAAACATTTTCTCTGTAATCAATAAAAATTGGTTAACCCACTAACTTTTTGAAATATCTAGTTAAAAAGTAATGTGAATAATAAAACTATCAAACTGATATAAGTAAGCAAAAAAATTTATGTCAAATAGTCTAATAGTTTAATGTATATGAAAGTTGAGCATTAAACTGTTTTTTTTTTTTGTTAATCACTGCAATAAAATACAGATAAAAATGTCTAAAGTTCAATATTTCCATACAATTATTAGTTTATATAATATATATTTTTAATACAATCTATAACTTATAAAAAACTTTCAAAAACAATTGAAATATTATTTAATACAGATTGAAGTGAATTAGTTTTAAAACTAACATAACATAAGTTAAGATTCCTAGTGTGAAGTCTTTATATTTGTATGAAAATCGATATTGCAATCAGGAAGAACTTGATATTGCAGTTTTTGGAGAGAAAAATAATTGTATAAATGAAATTATTACAATAATTTGTCCAGATTTTAAAGTTTCTGTCAAACACAGTTTAATACTTTTACAAAGAGATTTTAGGAAAACTGTTGTTATTGGTTGTGAATTTTACATGCTTGAAAGAACTTTAAAAAAACGAGTGGAAAAAATTTTTTTAAAGTGCATTTAAAAAAGACTAAGATCTGTAAAAAATTGAAGTTCATGGATAATCAACTAACATAACAACAATAAAAACTATATTTAAATTTATACTAAACTTACATTAAATCATGATATTAAATAACATTTCAATCTACTTTGTGAAAAATAGGCATGACAGATGAATGAACATATTGTAATAAAGAACATTAGCAAACACCGATATATATATACTTATAAACATAAATTTTACAAATTACTTTAAATGTAGTAAAAACTTTTACAAAAAAACTAAATTAAACATGAATATGCTTTAAAAACTTATAGAATAATACTACATTTAACTATAAGAAAATTAAGTCAAAACGCTGCATATTGGAAATAAAAATGTTTAATAAAGAACTTTACAATAAACAAAAATAATACAAATTTGTAAATAAGTTAGTGGCTTCGTAACCGGTGTAAAATATAAAAAATCTGAAATGTGATTATTGTATCGTTGCGATCTACTGTGATGTGGTGTTTGTTTTGTTGTAATCTACTGTGATGTGATAGTTGTGATGTTGTAATCTACTGTGATGTGATAGTTGTGATGTTGTAATCTACTGTGATGTGATAGTTGTGTTGTTGTAATCTACTGTGATATGATAGTTGTGTTGTTGTAATCTACTGTGATGTGATAGTTGTATCGTTGCAATCTACTGTGATGTGATAGTTGTATCGTTGCGATCTACTGTGATGTGATAGTTGTGTTGTTACATTTACCATTTGAATCACAACAAAATCATTTACGACATAAAATTGAGCATCCTCCACTACATCGAGAAAATTTAAAACATACACAGCACCTACAAGACCTGTATTTAGAAAAATAGAGATAGCCAATGCTAACAAAAAGATCAACTTGAATAAGGGGTACGAGCTGTATGCAATCTGCCAACATTTTCATAAACTCTGCTTTATAACTTAAACTCACACCCGTTAACTATTAAGTTAAATAGTTTGTAATAGTTAGGAACTTTTAACGCCTCTAGAGTGTTTGCATTAGAGTATGATCCCAAGTTTAAACTTTTGATTATATAAACGTTATCAAATAAGACATTATAGCATAATTTTCTAAGTTTATAGCAAAAGCATATCATTTCAATTTAAACACTAATTTAAACAGCAATATATTTACGTCATAAAGCTAAGTTGAAATTTTGAACTTTAATCTTCACCAGTCTATGTAAAACCTTATGAATCGCAAGGCTTGTATTTAATATTATATTTATTTTTTTTTTTTTGAAAATAATATCAATGCAAATTATGTTCATGATATTTTAACTAATTATTTTTTTGTACAGTATGTACCTATAAAATCCTTTATAATGTAACATAAGTACTATATGTTTACTTACGTTTAGCATTAAGCTTTGTGTTTCGTAGTTGATAAACCACAAGTTTTTAAATCATAATTACATAACTTTGGTTTTAATTTTGTTTTATTTAATATTTTTACATAACTTCTATCTTTTTGTTCAAAGACTGTTTTAAGATCTGTTAATAACAACTCTAGATCTCCTCTATCCCAATATAGGAGTGAAACAATATTTTGTTGATAGTATACTGTAAAAATAACTATAATAAAAAAAAAGCTAATAAAGTCGAGAATTATTTTAAAACAAACTACAACATTATTTTAGATATGATTAATAGCTTATTGTTGAATATAATAATAATAATAATAATAATAATAATAATAATAATAATAATAATAATAATAATAATAATAATAATAATAATAATAATAATAATAATAATAATAATAATAATAATAATAATAATAATAATAATAATAATAATAATAATAATAATAATAATAATAATAATAATAATAATAATAATAATAATAATAATAATAATAATAATAATAATAATAATAATAATAATAATAATAATAATAATAATAATAATAATAATAAAACTGTTTTAAAAAATTAAAACTATTTTATTTAAAACTTTTAAATTTACGTCTAATCTATTGAAAAACAATTACTATTTTTGTTATAGTGTAATCTTTAGCCTTGAGCTTTATTTTAACTATAAAAAGATTTACTAAGGTATTAAATATAAAATAGATAGATAATAATAAAGTAAAGTCATTGGTAAGGTAGACATCAGCCTAAGGTACACGTTTAATTATAAAAAGAATTAAATAAAATAAAAGAATAACAATTTTTATATCATAATTTATTTAAAAATTTACTTTTTTAATTTATCTAAATGTTATAATCAGAAGTAGATTTTGATGTAAGATTCTAGGCAAAACTAAAAAGTAATTTTTTAAGTGTTTTTTTGTCTCGTAACTAAAATGTGTACAGTTGCTAAAAGCATTTAATACCCAAATAAAATACTTCCTTACTATTAAGTTCATTTGTACCTTTTTTCAAATTAACATCTACTAATGCTAATAGATTAATACACTAAAACTATTAATTTGATTATCATTACCTTATAAAAACTAAAAATAGACTAAACGAAATATTTTTAAATTAAAAAAAATACTAAAGGTGTTATCAGAATATTACTACTTTGAATCTGTACCTTACCACCTTCAACTTTGATATGAACTGAGTTAATGGTGGCCAAATGATAAAATGGACATTATGGTTTTTTTTAGTATATTTTTAAAGAAACTAGTTTTATACACTAACCAGGGGCTTTGTGTGGATTGGAGCATTAGAGCAAAAACCCCTAAAAAAAATGAAATACGTATTGTAATGTTATATACCAATAAAACTATTCTTTTTCATACACACTTTTGTTTACAATCAGTTTTTTGTAATTATAGTGTTTTAATTTCACTTATTTAATATTTAAAATATATAGAACAAAGGACTTTTTATCTACGTTTAATTTTCCGCATCGCACAGCAAAATACCAACGTCGCTACTAATACTAAGCTAACCAAGCATAACTATAAATATTTTTTTAACTAATTTCTCTGTTTCTTTTAATTATTCAAGAGTAGTTTGAAAGTTAAGTTTTTATATAAATTAAATAAGTTATACGATTTATTGATTTATGTTTAATTTGGAATTGGATTGTGAAATACAACTTATGGGTAATTATACAGTTGCTGCATTAAAAAAAGTTTAAAACGTCCGGATGCTCATCATAATGACAAGTTAGGAAAATATATAACTTATTAGTCTTTGTATATTTGCTTTAATTTGGTTTGTATTCAAAAAAGATATCCAAAACAATATAAAACTTCTTAATTGTATCTTATTTTAAAACTAATTCTGTGTTAAAGTTTATCAATTGTGTTGTCAGTTTTGAATTATCCTAAGTAAGAATAAAGTTTAATTTAGAAAATGGTAATTTTGAAATTTCCAAAATTTGAATAAAAAAATTTCTTTTTTAGGCTATAAAACTTAAAAAAATATATTTATCAATTTTATGAAATCAGCAATTTTAAATGATAATTTAAGTTAAAATTTATTTTATAACACTTTTCAAAAATTCAAGTAGATATTTTCATGTACATTTTTCTTAAGTCAATATATAATAGATGCTTGATATAAAAAAAAATTTACCTATAGTGTTAATACATATACCTAAAGTGTTTCACAAGAACTGGTGTCTCAACACTAAACAAAAATAACAACTACTTGTAATCTATTTCTTTATTGTTGCGAAATACGTTTTAATTAAACTTATGCCTACATAAAGGACATGTGTTGTGTTTGGGAAACCATATGTCTATACATTCCTGGCAGAAATAATGCTGACCATCGCAAATGAGACGTCTCATTCTTCTACTAACGTATATGTCTTCCATACAAATACTACATTGATCACTAACATGTGTTTCATCAGCTGTGAAAAGACTGAACGTCTCAATTGTTTTCGAGACAAACTTAGATTTTGCAACTGGAGAAATGTGATACTTGCTTCATGAACAACCTCCAACAACATATCAACAAACAGTGTTTCTGTTTGAAGCAAACTATTCAGCTTTTCCCTAGCCTGACGCTTTCTTCTTTTACTTTCCTCCGTTTTTCTTTGCTGATCTTTAATAGCAAGCTGCTTGATTCGGTCATTCTCGAAACTTATTCGCTGTAGACTTTTCAAACGTTCAACGTTCAGATCGTAATCAGCTATAGCTTTACCAGTGCATTGTTTCGAAAGTTTTAACAGCTTCACCATTAGTCTTATAACATTAAATCGTTCTGACTTTGTATACAAGTCGTGTACGAATCGTCTTAACTCGGCAATGCTGCTGATATTTAGAAGCTGGTTTTGCAAGTCTGCATGAAGTTTTCTTACATCACGTTCGAAATCAGCCGGAGACATCTAAAATTATATTTATTTTTTATCAATATTACCGTTTTTAAACATTGAAAATAGCTATTTTAAAATGTGTTTATTAGCCTTTATTAATAAGTATAAATTTTTCACTATTTCATACAATAGGTTATTTACAAAATTATTCTTATGGAGTTATTTCTAACTGGAATTTATTACGGCCATAATCCACCAAGTTAAGATGTTTCGCCCCATTAATAATAATAATAGAGTTTACCAAAAGACCATCAACAACAGCATCTTAGAAAACCTACGACTGGTTTTGTACTTTTTTAAACTTAACTGGCAGACATAGCTGCTAGAAACCGCTGATAAAATCTTATCAAGCGGACTTATATGCATAAGCAATGATGAGTAAAAGTCCGAAAAAGTGACGATGCCAAATCGTTCACAGCCAAACGTCAAAGTAGTTGTCAACTAGTTGTTAGACTTCTGTCCTCGCTTGTCTGATAAGTTGTTTGATGATGACTGAAATAAATAGTTGTCAAAACTGATCAAAAAAGAGCAGGCTAGAATCTTTAGACACTATCTGTGGATGACTTGGCTGCGTCATTTAGTTTTTGACTTTACCCACAAACTGTTGCATCAGTGCTTACTAACTGTTTTTGCACTTAAGCCCGATGCACTTAGCAGCGGTGTTTCGGTTGTGACCGACTGATGGGTCCTAATAAGGACGAAAACAGTCTCAATCTACTGATAGCTGGTGGTCTGATGATCCAATTGGTATGATCAAATCTTGTAAACTTGAGCTTGTCACAAGGCATATTAAAGTCCATGCTTCGGTTTTGTAGACTTTCTCCAACGTTTTTTTTTTTTTGATTAAGTCTATTCTTTTGTGCTATCTTTTATGTATAAAAACTAGTTATATTTTTTCAATCTTTGTTTTTAGATAGTTTTTAGGTTAATGAAGCTTTAATACTTTGAAAGATTGTCTTCATATAATTAACAAAAAAAACTGTAGTGAATTTTTCACCTTTTAAATATTTTCTATTATTTATTCTTTATGTTTAAACTTTAAATAAAAGCTTAAGATCAAACAGTTAACTAGTCTAAAATCTAAAATTTAAATACTTCTCTGTTCGTTAGAACAATATAAACATCTAAACATTAGGTTTTTTTATTACAATTATAAATGATTTATTTTTTTAACAGTTATATTTTTTCAATCTTTGTTTTTAGATAGTTTTTAGGTTAATGAAGCTTCAATACTTTAAAAGATTGTCTTCATATAATTAACAAAAAATAACTGTAGTGAATTTTTCACCTTTTAAATATTTTCTATTATTTATTCTTTATGTTTAAACTTAAAAAAAAAGCTTAAGATCAAACAGTTGACTAGTCTAAAATCTAAAATTTAAATACTTCTCTGTTCGTTAGAACAATATAAACATCAAAACATTAGGTTTTTTAGTAATCTTATCGGTTATTCTTTTAAAATAGAATTATTCATTTAACTAAAACTACTAATTTTGAAAAGGTTAAAAAAGTAAACACAAATAAATATTAGTATAACCAAGTTTAAATAACGATTTAAAAAATTAGTTTGCTATTGTACTTTATTGAAAATAAACAAGGTCTTTTACTGAACACAAATATATTTCAACAACTTTCATCAGTGTCATTGTTTCTGATTTTTGTTTTTGTTATTCAACAATTGTTACAAAAAAAAGAAAATTTTAAATTTATATAACCTTATAACTGCATTATAAAACACAAAACAAAAAGTAATTAAAATTCTAAATAAACATAAACAAATATAACAAAAGGTGCAATGATTAAGTAAACAATGATAACAAATCTAATTTTGATGATCCTTGTATTGCATTTTAAGTTGCTATACTAGTTGTCTTTGGCGTATTGCTAATAAGACCACTTACACACTTTTAAATGTTTTATTTAATTATAGTTTCAAGGTTCCTAGAGTTTGACCAAATAATTCTTGAGCACATATTTTCTTAGCTCTGTAAATTAATATTTTAACTAAAAAACTACCTTCTACTGCAAAAACCTTATTTCATAGCAATAAGAAAGTATGTTCTTCAGATGTTTTTAAGATCAAACTTAATTTTATAAAAATGCTAATGAAGAACTGTTATCCTAATCTTTTAGCTGATAAAGTTTTTAAACTTGCAACTAATAGATTAATTTAAACAAAACTATACGGTCTGAGAAGTGTCCAGTTCTTTTAAATTGCCTTGTACTGCCTATCGACGCAGATTGAAGGAATCATAAAAAACTTAACGAAAAAAAATATAGTGCTGCTATACCTAGAATTACTTTTACATCTAGTTCCATTTTAAGTCCTTTAAGTAAAGACCTCATATCTAATAAACATAAATTTTCCGTGGTTTACACGTTTAAATGCTGCTGTTCAAACAGTTATATTGGTCAAACCTCTAGGCACCTTAAAACCAGAACTAAACGGTGTAAGTGTTCATTTGAACAATCATCCAAAAACAGTTAGAAAAGCAACTTCTAATGCAATTAACAAATTTTCAATATCAGGACGTTTAATTAAAATCATATTTGTGGAAAAAGGTATAATGAAATAAAGTTAAGAGTATTAAGAAGTTGTAAAAACACTTTAGAACTGATCAAAATTTAAGTCATATACATTCCATTTTAGTAAACCAAAGTTATGTAAACAGAGAAAAATTGATTTTTCGGTATCCTCGTTTAGTTAATTAGTGCCCTTATGTTATGTTTAATTATGTTTATTTAGAATTTATATGCCAATTTTGTGTTTTGTTTAATTAGCTAATTTCAGATACAATTGTAACGCTTTTTAAAATTAGTTTCTTTTTAAGTTTTTTAACAACTGTAACACACTGATGAAAATGTTGAAACCGATTTGTGTTTATTATGAAAAAATACTTATTAGAAATAAAGTTTAAATTATGCTTATTCTAGCACATTTTTTTCTTATCATTAATAAACTATTGAAGTACATAAATTTAAAATTTGTTTTATAATGAAATGAGTTTGTACTACGGCGGAAAAGTATACAAAGCAGAGGATATTTTTATCCAGTTAATTTACTGCATAAAAAATATCTAAGCGCAGTATAACTAATACTCGTAAAAAGGTCTTAAATTTATACAAAGTAACTAGAAAAACAATTGTATAAACAAAAGTAAAAATCTTATTACGAAAACATCTTTCATAACAATACAAAAATAAAGTATTTGCGACAACTTATAAAATTTAACAAAAAAAAAAGAAAAAAAAAGAATATTTATATGTTACAAGTTTAAAAAACACAATTTAGTTTACATTGTATTAAACAAAAGCTATAACATAATAGTAAGCAAATATTTAATTTCTAAAAAAGTTTAGTAATAAAAAACTTCGAGAAGAATCACTCTATTTTCTATAAATTTAAACTTGTTTTACGTTATATAAATATATTAACTGCTTCCGGTTAAACCTACTCATAATCAACTAAATAATGATAAATTAATTTAAACTTCAAAATTTAAAAACTGCTCGTTTAATCAAAAAAAAGATTGTTTGAAGTTAAATAACCATCAATTATATTAACTTTAGTAGAATACTCTACTACACTTAAATACACTTAATCAATTTTTTTTAGTAGTTTTGTATAGATTTTCATCTGACACGGTTATTCAGTTAAAACAATTTTTCATTCTGAATTCCGTCAACTATTGCTTTAGTTTTCGAAAGAAAAACGAGCATGAACTTGTCTCAAATGGCTTTTTTTTTAATAATTTTTTTTTAACTTTAGAATCAATTATTTTCATTTCCTTTCCTTTAATGCTAACTTGGAATGCTTTTTTTATTCTAAAGAACGTACTTTTGTTTAGCTTACCACAATAATTTTTATCGAAGTGGGGTTATAATTTTGTAATGGGACCCCTTTAAAAATTTATTTTTTTTAGCATTTTTTCACTTTGCAACGTTTTCCTCCAAAGATTTTTTTTTTCAATTTTTTTATTATTAATATACTTATAAAACTGAGTTTTATGACGTTATTTTTTTATTCAAATTTTTTATTTTTAAACAAAGGTTAATTAAATTTTTCAGAAAAGTTCTAATTTTTTTGCTTTGGTTCTTATTTTACATGGTTTTAAGCAAAAGTAAATTATTATTTTTTAATTTTTATTTTTAACATGCTTATATAATTAAGTTTTATAACAATATTATATTTTTTTTTTCAAATTATTGTTATTTTTCAAATATAAGACCCATAAAAGTTTCACCTAAACTTTTGTTTACGTAATTTGAGGAATTACTTGATCAAATATTAAGAATTTAGGTACAACTTAAATGGTTCATATATTTAAAAAATAATAATTTGGGAAAAAATATTTGACGTTATAAAACTTAATTATATAAGTATGCTAAAATAAAACTTGTTAAAATAGATTTCTGCAAATTGTATATTTTATTCGCGACCGGTTTCGGTGGCAAGAGATTGCGACCTTTTCAAACAAAAAATAAAATTTGAAACTGCATATAACAATGTTAATTATTCATACTGTTATTTAAGAACTTATTCATGCGTGAATAACTTAAAAAAAAACGAAAATGTTGCATACTCGAAAATTCAAACATATCAGAGTGTATTTAGGTAAAATTGGTACTAGATGAAAAAAACGAATTGAATTAATGTTAATATAATTAGTCAAAGAAAAATACTGAATTCCGAGCTTTAAAAAAAAGATAATAGTAAAATATTTATACCTTGAAATTTATATAAATGAAATTAAGAATTGTCTAAAATTGTGATTTTAAGCCGAACAAAACATTAAGTTGCTGAAGTAAAACTCAAAGTTGCTGAAGATTTCAAAATCTAATTTGTGGTTAACATAACAGTCAAAATTTAAACGGATTTAAGAACTATCTAAAACAATTTAAAAAATTAATCTAAGTTGAACAAAGAACTATCTAAAAGACTTTTTTTTATAATTTAAGCCAAATGTAAACAAAAACCTAATGAAAAAATCAAAAAAAAAACCTATTTTGTATTTTAATTATGATTTAGTTTAACTTTTGTCTGCTTTCCAGTCTATTAAAAAAATATGTTTCTGTGTCTGCATGAGTTCATTAATTCTGTTCTTTTGTTGATGCAATTTGTACCTGATTCAAGTATTAATAATGCTTCTTTCAAGCACAATCTGCATGTCATAATTCCTGGTTTTGATGTTTTCTCTCTTTGTAATATTTTCCAACTTATTTTGTATTTCTTATTTTCTTTTTTTTTTAATTTATGGGTTAATTTGAGAGTTTAGTTGCTTGTTTATACTGGAGATAGTTTTTGTCATTTTGATTGCTTTTTATTGTTGTGTTGTTTGTAGATATACGTTTTTTTAGTTGATTAGCACTTAAGTTAAATTTAAAACATTAAGTTCTTAAATAACAGTATAATTAACTAACATTGATATATGCAGTTTCATATTTTACTTTTTGCTTGAAAAGGTCGTAATCTCTTGCCACCGAAACCGGTCGCGAATAAAATATACAATTTGCATTAATCTATTAATTAAGCTCTTTACATCCCAGTAAATTGAACATTCTTTTTTAATTAGGCAAATAACTGTAAAACTTATTAAAAAAAATAATTTACTCATGCTATAAAACTATGTAAAAAAGAACTAAAGCCGTGCAAATTTGGAACTTTTCTAAAAAAAATTTTTAAGCATATAATATTAAAAAAAAATTTTAAGTAAAAAAATTAATGCTAACATTCTAAGACTCAATTATTTAAGTATGTTAATAATAAAAAGAGTACTTTTGGACAAAAATGTTGCAAAGTGAAAAAATGCAAAAAAAAAAGCATTAAATTTTTAAAGGGGCCCAACTACAAAAGTAAAACCCCAATTCGATGAAAATTATTAGGAAAAGCTAAGCAAAAGAACGTTATTTAGAAAAAAAGTTTAAGTTAGTATTAAAGAAATTGAAAATAATTGGTTATATAGTTTGGTTAAAAAAAAAAGTTACAAAAAAATCCATTTAAGCCAATTCACGCTCGTTCAAAAAAATATTTATCGATATCTTGCGTAAATAAAAAGATTGAAATTGAAAACGTTTAATACGTAACAAAGTTTAGGACTTTTTTTAGATTCATGTAAATCAAAGTTTCGTTTTGTAATAATATCATATTGTAAAATACATAAATATCAATTTTACAGTACAGAATTTTAAAAATCTGTGAGAAATAAACATACAGTAACCTCTCGCTTGTTTACGCACATTATGTCTACAAAAAAAAAGTCGTAAAGAAACGAGAGATCGTTAAGTTAAGAGAAGTACCAAATATACTTACTATAACGGCTCTTTTTTGATTTTGCTTTTAATTAAATGTAGACTAAGGGTTTTACGAACTTTAAAAATTTGTTTACAATATTCACAAGTGTGAAGACAAAAGTTAAACTATACATTTATTAAAAAAATATTAAAATTCATGTAAAATATTAAAACTTGTAAATAAATTTAACTAAATTTAATAACAAGTAGATTTTATCCTTTTCTATATGTGACTTGTTTGATACTTAATATTTCTATCTGTTCTACTTAGCAAATTAAATTTATAAATAAGCATTAACATAAGCATAATTTATATATTTACAATTAAGAAATTGTGTAGTGTCTATATATAAGTTTGTTTTTATAGCCTTTTACAAAAATATGCATTTAGTGATGTAATGGTTTTCTTCTTTTAAACAAAAATATATAAAGCATAAGAATGTTTAATAAAAAATATTTTTGTTACAATAACTTTTTTAAATTTGACCTTTGCCCTTTATAAGGATAAATCTGTCTTGAATTGTATTAAAGACATTTTAATTGATCTTTTTAGAAGGAATGAAATTTCATGCTATAAGAATTTGAAGAGTTGAAAAAAGTATCACTGCTACTTTTTGCTAGGAGGTTTCATTAGATTTCTTTTTTAGATGTTTATTGATGTATGAGGCAAGATGGCTGTATTATTTAATTGTGTTTTAAACTCTCATTATTTCATTATACTTTCATCATTTAACAAAGACATATTTCTTTAAAGTTAATGAAACTATTATTGTTAACAAAATTTCTAATACAATGATGTATAACTAAATGTTTACCAGTTAGTCAAGGTACATAAAGTTTCTAAAGTCTAAAAATATAGAGAGGTGAGTTAGCATTTGAAAACGTATTTTTATTTGAAGATATACAATAATTCTAACTTGTGCAAATTTAAAATAAAGCAATGGTTTTTAATATTTTAGAATTTTAAAATGCATAACAAAACGAGAATGCGTTACGTCATAAGTGCGTAAATATGCGATAGGTTACTGTAAATAGTTTTAATAGAAATTTTTTATCAAACAAATAAACTTGTTTCAATAGAACAAAATAGAATTATTAGATTTTATATCAAGTGTTACAAACAAATAACTACTAGTTTTCATTAAATAAATTAAAAATTTTAAAGGACGACAATCTTCTACAAATCAGTTTTAATATACGTAAATTATCAGTTTACAATCTTTTCACACTATTATCTCAGAACTATATATGATAACAAAACCTACTTAAAAAATTACTATGGTAGATTAAAAAATACCAAAAAACATTTAGATATTTTTTTTCACAAAAATTATCAGTAATTTTTTTTATTTTGCGTCTAGAGATATAAATATTATACTAGGTAATAGGTGTGTATCTATGAAAGATATCAATAAAAGTTCAATTAAGACTAAAAATGTTGTTTATTGAACAATAAAAAAGCGCTCAACAAGTTTGGTCTATGGTCCTGGTGTACAAAGTAACGTTTCGATTATCGAGTAGTACAACACATTCTTATAAAGTATTTTACGAGCTATTACACATACTTTTTTTTATAATTTAAATTTTCTAATCTTCAGTGAAAAAAATGAATTAAACAAAACTAATTTTAAGAGAAGAATATTATTTTCACGAAAACTTACATGTTTAACAGAATTTTCAACCAATAAAGAACCACCGTTACCAGGTTTTGGACTATCCATCATATATTTTATTCCTTTTTATTTATTCAAGCTGGAAAACCTTTCAATATTAAAACATTATTTAATTGAAGCAACTATACCCAGAATTAAATGAAAACAACGAAATTAAAATTAAGTGTAAAAGAAAGTAGAAAAATTAAACAATACAACAACTTATTCTTCTTTTTTTTATATGACTTGCTTTAAACAAATAGTTTTGGAGAAAAATTGTATATTTAACTAAAACTAAGCAGCCCAAGCTATAGAATTTGTGATTTGTGGAAAAATTTAATAATTATAAAAGTAATAAGAAAAGAAAATTTAAGGTGTAATGGTTTTAAAAAACATAAAAATTTTGTTTTAAATATATATTATCTGAAGTATTTTATTCCTCAAATATAATAGTTTTAACAGGTATTTATTAACACACAAATAATAACAAGGTTATCACTAATTTTACAAACTTAGTTTACAATTTTACAAAGGTATTTAAAAGTTATACATGTTTTAAACTAATATAGGAACCAATCAAGCAAAAACCTTGGGCCTTAAAACATATTTAAGCTAGTAGGAACTAGAGCAAAACATTAAACTTAAATTTATTTATGACAAGTATTTTGTAATATTGTTTTTTCAATGAATAAGTAAGTAGTGATGTGCATATTTAATTTAATTTGTTAAAAAAATCTTCAATATTCTAATGGTAAAATTTTTATAAAACATACATGCTAAGCACTTATAATTAATTTTTTTTATATATTCGGCATAAAATAAACTATTAAGTTTAAGTTTTATCTTTGTGTGATAAAGACTGTTTGCATATGAGTGAGCTACTTTATTGGTCTTTATTGGTCTGCAAGCCAAATATACTGATAAAGTATTTTTTGAGCCAAATTTTTATAACAGACTTTTATTGCGCCACTTAATAATGGAAAATCAAACTATATCAAGGATGTTAAAAAGCTAATTGGTATAATACACATCAATTTTGCCTTTATAAATTCAGTATTCTTCCTACTGAGTACGCAGTTTTCAGTATGAAAGTTTGTTTTTAAAACGTAGTTTTCTAATTAGAATGGTAATTGACAGATATACATATCCTATTAAACACTTTTTTAAATATATTTTCATGCAGTTTACAAAAGGCATACACTACAGAGGGATTTTAATACTAAAAGTGATAAATGCACAGTATAAACATAGTTACTGAAATCTCAATTATTTCTAAATTAATAAAAATTTTTCAGAATAAGAACTTTTTGTGGGCTGAAAAGTTTTGTAGAAAATGTCTTTGGGTAATTTTATCTTAGTTAATTTATTAATAATACGTTTAGTTTTCTTATTTTTGCTTTTTCTTTTTTTAATTGTGTTGTAAAAAAAAATAAAATTCATATAAGTAATATCAGTAAAATGCATTTATATAAGGTTTAGTATTTTATCACAATGCCTGTGTCATAAGGATAGTAGTGAGACATAACAGTTTTTATTTATTTTTTCTAATTTCAAATAGTTTAAATACTTACAGTATTAATATGTATTTATGAAAAAAGAAGATACTTAAAATTCCAAGATACTTATTTTGAATGTTTTATTTATTACTTCGCACTATAAAGAAAATAACTGCTTTTATGACAGCATGGTCAGACATTTTTAAACTTAAAATGCATTTCTCAATTGCTATTCTTTTATTTTTAAAAAATACCGATTAAATTCACTTTACAGTAAAAAAATTTAAGTCATTTACAAAAAGAAATTAAATAAAAAAAAAAAAAAATAAAGTAAAATAACATATAGCCTGTGCTACGCGGTTAACTTACAATCATAAAAATGATATACCTGAATTTTTTTTAAGTTAGCTAAAATTTGTGTTTAAAGTTATATTAGTTTTTATTTTAGAACTAAGTACTTTGCAAGAAATTTGCAAACAGTATTTTTTCAAATTTGGAAATTAGGAACAGTAACTGAAGCGAAAATCCAAAAAAATAAGCCTTATTGCCTTAGAATTAGTTACAATAGTATAAAAAAATTTGTACCAAAAGTACAAAAACGTCTTTAAAAAAATAAATTTAATGCAAATAACAAGGTTAAAGTTTATAAAAAAATCTTAACTCTCCTTAATAAGCAAACAGACTTATACAATTCCAGGGTTGCCACAGACTAAAAAAAAAATTGGACTTTTCCTGACTTTTCTTAATCAAGCTCTTTATTCAAACCCTTTCTAACTTAAAACTATATTAAACTTTCAATATTGTTTTCATACCGGTTATAAATAATAGTTTTCATTGCTGAATTCAATAGACTAACTCCCGCTACATCACTTTAACCATCTATGTATGATTGATAAATTTGCAATAAACAGCTCTATCAGCAAAATAATTGTATTTTATAAATTTTAAACACAACTTGTCTGAAAAAAGCTACAATATCTTAGCATTTCCTAACATTAATGTACCTAAATAAACGAACACATATATAAGTATTCTATAATTAAAACCTAAAAACAATAACGAACTTTTCAAACTAAAACAATAAAAATATGCAGAACTTAATCAAAACTACTACTTACTCACATTTTTTTAAAACAAAAATTATTTAAGTTAAACTACAAAAACATAGTCAACTTAGTATAGCAATTAATATCTCTAAACATTTTTCTCTATGCATTTCCTAGATAATGTTCCATATCTATTTAATATCAAGAAAAAAGAATTTTATTAAACTCAAAACAGCTTATACCAAACTTGTCATGATTTGTTTTTACTAGATTAAAGCTTTTTAAACGAGAGAGTTGTTAAGCGCGCGCTCTAGTAAACAAAAGAAAAAAGAAGTTTAAAAGGTGAGTAAATAAGCTTAAGAAGAAGTTTGCAATGTACTTTTTCGCATTTCTAAACTATATTTTCCTTTCTTTTATGGGTTTAAAATGTTTAAATAACTTTTTGTTTATTAAATATTTCTCTGTTGTTATTTGTGGTTGCTTTTATTTAATCAAAACTTTAATAACTTCAATAATAAAATTTACTCAATAATAACTGCAACACTGAAAATGAAATATTTTCTATGGGTTAAAATATGTATTATTTTTATGGTAATATTGTTTGTTTTTTAAAAGACTCATAAAGCTTATGCAGTATAGGAGATTATGAGTTTATTTAACAGACGATTAAAAAAAGAAATATAAACAATAATTCTACATTTTAATCCCCAATGAGCTAAATCTAACAATCAAAAATCAATATATTTAAAGCCAGACATCTAATTTGTAATCTAAATTCATTAAAAAGTAGATTTTTAAATAAATTTTGACAAACTAAGCAATTTTAGTGCAATAAAAACTATGTGAATAATCTTCTAATTTAAAATCTAGCTGTAAATTTTTACTAAAACATATTTTTGTTTATTGTTACAGAAAAGTTGTTTTTTACTAAAAAAGTACTTTGAGGGCCGTATTTGGCCCGAAAACCTTAGTTAATCTAAACTTGTTTTAGCTTATACCATTGAAATTCAAAAGTTTTTTATCGAAATAAACGGTTTGCTCATACTAATTCAGTAATTAGACCACTAGCCTTCGGTAGACTGAGATTAACACAAAAACTGATGGAAATAAATATTTTAAAAATTAAAACTAATAAAAAAACGAAAACTTTCTGTAATATTTTTATTAAATTACTAACGAAATATAAGCATAATTTTTAAAAATATTATGACGTATAAATCAAGATGCTGCGTCATTGTCCATTCCCTGCGAACTTCATCGTGCGTATTGCGTATTATTAGGTACTGATCCGCTAGTTTTGGCAACAGGGGTCGATGGGGATTGTAGTTGGTCAGAAATTACCGGATGGCGAGCAGCAATGTGGCGACCGTGTTGCCGGAAACTTGATTGACTTTGAAGACGTCCACGGTCATCTTGCCCTTTCAGTTTACTTTTCAGTGGTTCACTCTGACTAGGAAGGTCACTTTTGGCAGCTGGAACGGCTACTTTTTGTGGAAGACAAAGCTCAGTACACAGTTGCTTTCCTGGCTTCCATTGGCTTTGATTTTTTTCACGAAGAACTCTACTTTGAACTAGGCGTGCATAATCATGTTCTTCTTCGATTCTGTTCTTCTTTCTAGAAAATCTTTTAGACCACTTTTTGTATCTCATCACAGCTTTATTTTATTATATTCAAAAAAAACTTAATTATATGAAACAAGCAAAGCATTAGCAAACAATTTACCATAATTTTCGTAATTAACACAAAATTTAAAAATGAAACATTTTCAAATTCTAAAAAATTTCAAAACTTGTTTTTTTAAGTAAAAAGTTTTAAACTTTTACTTTCTTTACTTAAAAATAACTAAGCTAAATTTAGTTTTAAAAAACTAATAATTAATTTTCAGCTTATACAATAACTAACTAAACCTCTTTATACAGTAAAGTAAAAATTAAATCAATATTTTTTTCTACTAATAGTTGAATAAGTTTACATAAAAGTTTCAGAAGTTAATTAAAGAAATAGCTAGCTACATTATAAATTAACAATAAATTATCTAGATTTAATTAATTCTCTAGAAAAAAGTTATCATTATGATAGCTGCTTTATAAGAAAATATAAAATGAAGTTATGATATGAAGCTTTGAAAGTGAAATTCTTAGATATTTAAAGTTCACATTAATGATTTTTTATTAACTTAACTAGTAAGACATTTGCTAATTAAATCAAAAGTAATTTGCATGTTACTTCACTATTGTTGTTTCCATGCAGCACATTAGCAGATTAGATTTAAAAAGGAAAGTTTTAATTTTAATAATAAAATTCTTCAAATTATTATATTAAAAATAAAAGTATTTTTAAACTACTGCATAGTGTTTGAATTTTTTAAAAAGATATTTAAAATGAATAATAATTATAATCTTAAAACTTTAACTACAATTATTTTTTACGTTTTTATTAAATAAATAATACTATTTTCTTTAAATAGTTTTAAAAACGGCAAGTTTAATAAGATAAATAGGTATGTACTTTATAAGAATGGTAATGTCCTAAGTAATATCTCAACTTTCTATTTAAAACGATTTGTATTCTTCTATGTTAAAACAATGTTTTAATGTCTTTATGTTAGTTTTAAGGTAAAATTCTTGTTTGAGATAAATAACTCACATAAGTTAAATAAAATCGAAAACTTTGTTAGGTTTTACGATAACAAAAACAGTTTATAAAGTTTTCAAGTTTAATGTATAAAAAATCTACTGACCGAAGACTACATATTTTACATCAGGGTTGTTTTTTATAAGATCAAAGTTTTAATGGGTTTTAACATGCTTTCAGTAGACTCATTTTCAAATTTCTCAAAAAAAAAAGCGTTCAAAGAATTTGGTTTCATTATTTCCCTTTTTTTTAGTTGTTAAAGCAAGCAAAGCAGTTAAATAAATAAATTTTCGAGTAATTATTTTTAGTCATATTTTATAAAAAAATAGTAATAAATATTATTTAGAATACATTATTAGTTAGTTTTTGTTCTAAAGTTTTGTTAACAAACAGAAATTAAAATAAGTTTAGTATTTAAAACAGTGTATAATAACATAATATGTATAATATAGTGAAAGAACGTAAACAAGAGTTTTATTAGTAGTAACATTTTCGAATAATCGTTTTTGTATAACTAAGTTAGTTTTCATTTATTTACTTTACTTATTTTAAATTTTTTTAATAATATACATACTCAATTTAATCAAAGATATTGTAATATAAAAAAAGAAGTTTGTATTTTTTTTAATAACTTTTAATGCTGTAGTTATATATATGAATTATTTTCGGTAAAAAAAGCCTTAATTTCAAAAAGCAACTTGGGTCTATACTATTTATAAAAGTTATTTTTTATTTTTATCTAAGTAACTGTATATCAATAAGCAATATATGCTTTATGTGTTAGATTTTTAAAAACATGTATTTTAAAACACTTGATAATTTTAAAAGTATTATAAGGTAGTAACTAGAGGCGTAGCGTGGGGAGGGACACTGGCGCATGCGTGTCACCCAAAAAAAAAGAAAAGAAGTAAAAATAAGATAAACTCTTTATCCTTTATTGTTTATTTTTTCTGCTTAATTTGAGTTTTTCAAGTTTTATTATTTTGTATTCAAAAAGTTAAACGAAACTTTAAATACAAATTAGGTTAGGGAAATTACCCTTTTTTTTTTACCCAAAGTTTACAATTCGAAAATCCGCGCTGGAGTGAAACTGAGTAATTAAAAGTTAATTCTTAAGATATTCTATTTATTAAGAATTTTATTTACTGTTTTACAAGAAGTTCATTCTTAAAATAAGTTTATTCTTAAAAATAATAAATTATCAATAATCACTCTCCTATTAATAGATAGATTACTGTGTCCTATCTATTTGATCTAAACTCTATAGTTAAATTACCCAATATACTGATTCGATGCGAAAACAAGAGCGCGCCGATGTTGATGAAAAACTTCATAAGAAAAAAATTTATAATATTATAAGAATTATGACTCAAAAAGAACGCAAAAAGTTAGTGCACCGCAGTAGTATAACTTTAAGACATTTTTCTACAAAAAGTTTAAAAAAATACGTAACGCTCAAAGAAAAATTAAACAATTTTAGATTTTTTTTTATGCTACAATGAATGTCACGATTACTGATAGTTTCTGATTTTTGTTCTTGTAAACGTAAAAGAAAAAGCGTGTAGGTCTATGAGAAATAAACTTTGTTCGAGATTTTCATTTTAAACAAGTACAATCAGATAAATTAAATTTAAAATGTATACTTTTAACTATTTTACTAAGTTTAAATAAATTGTAATAAAAGTTATAAAGTCAGTCTATTTTAACTTTTGTGTAACTTTAAACAAATTATGTGCAATGAGGTGCTGTTATTACTGTTGTAATGCATATTAAAGAGATTGATGTTTTTTTCTCAAACTAAACAGATATTTCTGTTTCATTGAATGTATTCATTTTTAAAGATATAAAATTTACTGTAAGTAGTATAAACCATTTTTATATAGTAAGTTTACATTTGTGCAAGTATAAGAAATTCTAATAAAATGCATACTTTTTTTTGTTTAATTTTGTATCATAAAAATATTTTTTAAAACAGTTACTTCGAACTTATTATACTTAATAAATTTATTTTAATTGTATTACTTTTAAAAAGATCTTTTTATAGCTAATTACGAAAGTTTTAATTTAGGGGATTTTTATGAGAGAAAAAATTTCGCACCACCTGACCAAATTACCACGCTACGCCACTGGTAGTAACTTAATTCAAATTTTTGAAATAAACACAACTATAAAAACTTCATTATAACGTTTACTAAAGTATTTACTCTTTTGCTTTAAATATAGAAAAATAAACACTTTTAAACTAACTTGGTAAAGTTATAAGAAAATATGTACTCTAATTTAAATTTTGTAATAGTTGATATGATATCAAATACTTAAGTACTTCAATAAATTAATTGTTTTCGACGAAATGAATACAAAACGAATACAAATACAATCTAGTTCAAAAGTTTTTTTTAGTTTTCTATTACAGGAAACTAAATAAATGTCAACTAAGATCTAAAAAAAAAACCAGCTAAGTTTAAAACAAAGTTTTAAAGTTATTCGAGCTTTATATAATATAACCACACTGGCCTGAGTTATTCTGAGTCTAGTTAAACGTTTCAAGCTAACCTGAATTGAACCTACTCTCTCATTGGCTTATCATGATCTTGCAAAATTAATGTATAAAAATCTTCTTAATTTAAACCATGAAATTTGCGCTAATTTATTGCTCTTTTTATTCTCACCTTATATTAAAAATGATTCAAAAAATAAACATCAAGTAAAATCTGAAATACCTACTTTTTTATTTCATAAATTAAGTTTATCTTTCTGTTTAAAAATTAACGATATTCAGATTATTTTAATTTAAAGTATTCAAAATTGTTTTTGTTTAAAATTATAAAACGTGTATTTATTTAGTTTATTTAAATTAAGATTATAAATATGAATTAATAAATCGCGGTACGTTATTATATTGTTCTACGTAAAACTTCAAATAAAAACTTTTATTAAAAAAACTTTATTTAAGCACTGACAAGGTCTTTGACCAAAACTTAGTTTGTAAAATAAATTCTTAAAAGAATAAATTCATAAAAACTTTACATAAAAATTTTAATAAAATCTACCACACTTTTTTTATTCGAAAGATCTTGCGAATTAAAGCAAATTAAAGTTCAAAATTGATTGATTGTTGAAATTTTGCACTTCATAAGTATATCTGTGAAAATGTAACGTCGTGCGAAAGTGACGCTTTGCAAATATGTCGCCATACAATTGTAACGTCGTGCAAAATTTTTGACGTGTAAAAATGTCGCCTTGCAAAAGTGACCATCCGTGCAAAAGAGTCGTCGTGCAAAAGTGACGCTCGTGCAAAAGTGATTCCTCTTGCAAAAGTGACACCCACCCTTTTATGCATTTCTTAACTATATTTTTCTTTATTTTTATGGGTTTGAAATATTTGAATAACTTTGTGTTAACTAAATATTTCTCTATTGTTATTTGTGATTACTTTTATTAAATCAAAAATATATTAACTTCAATAATAAAATTTACTGAATAATAATTAAAACATTGAAAATTAAATATTTCCTATGGACTGAAAAATTTTTTATTTCTACTGTAACTTAACATTTTAATTTTATGATGCTTGCTTAAATTGAATAATAACTAATTTGATTTTATTTAAAATTTACCTACTTATAAATAATTCTATTTTACTAAGCACGATTGTTAACAATTATTGACCAACCTCAAACTAAATTTTATTAACTTTATGTAAGATAAGTTCGAAAGGTGCTTAATTGATTTATTTTTACAAAACAGTTTTTTTTAACATGAATAAATAAGTGTTGTCATTTAAATTTTAGTCATAACATTTTATAAACAATATAAAAACCATGATTTTACAAACTAACAAATAAGGGGTAAATGTTTACAACTAAAAAACTTTCATATCTATGAACTTAAAATCAGTGTATTTTTTCGACTTTTTTATTGTAGCTTAAAGAAAAATTCACAATGCACAAAAAGTTTTGAATATAATAAAACTGTAATATTCACATTAAAATTTACAAAAAGATACGTTTTTTTTGTTAAAGAAACAAAAGAATTGGAAAAACTTTCAAAGAAACAACTTAAAGTATAAACTGTAAACTTTAACAAAATTAATTCATGACTTTTGCTTAAAGAGATGTTTTGTATGATATAAATAAAAAACTCTAAAACATACTTACTGTTTGTTAATATTTTATATTTAAAGTGTTAATGTTCAACTATGAATAATAAAAAAAAAACATTTTTAAACAATATCTAAAACGTTAAAACTTTAAACAGCTTTGACAAAAAGAAAACATTCGAAAACAAATATTATAATACTTGATATATAGCTTGTTTAAGTGATTTGTAACATTGTTCTACATAAAAATGTGTTAAATTTAAACACATTGATTTGCACTAAAATCAGTTTTTTTTGCGGGTTGAAAAAGCTTGAACTCTGCAACTAACAAATTTTCTTTAACATTATCAATTTATTCCAGGGTTTCCCAAAGTGGGCGATTTTAGTAATTCGGGGGGCAATAATTGGTAAGGGGGCGAAAAGGGGGCGATTTTAAAATTTTGGGCTGTCATAAGATTTTTTTTTTTATTGCTATTTTACTAATTTTGGCTAGCTATTAATTATTTGACCCTGAGGTAAAACTTAAACGAAAACATTTATTTTATTTATGTAAAAAAAAGAATAAAAGAATTATGTGCTTATGACTCCTACTTTCAAGTATATACTATATTTTCATTCATATATTTCCTTATTTAACAATTACATAGATCATAGACTATTGGAATCCCTTTCACTATTTTATAACCTGACATATATGTTATTTGAGACCATAAATAGTTTGTAAAAATCTATGTTATTTATTATTAAACTATTACCTCATGATATTTGTAGTTGTATTTGAAAAGTCACTAAATTAGACTAAGAAATAAAACTATACAAGAATGCTAATTTACCTAGAAACCTGGAAAAACCTGGAATTTGACAATTTAGGCAAAAAAAAAACTGGGAAAAATCTGGAATTTTTAACAATTTTAATATATTAAGTAGTAAAATTTAGATTTGACACAAAAAAGCTATTATATAGATAAATATATGGATCCCCTCGAGTCAGATACTTTTGAAGTAAACGACTTACAGGAAACCTTCAGGAATTAAAAACTGACCTTGAACTTAAAGTAAAATCTTTTAAAGAACGATATGAAAGCTTTTGGACTTAACAAAAACTAAGGCAAAAGTACCCAATCATTTGAGAGGAATTTAGATTGTTGTGTATAGCTTTTCCTTCTAGCTATGTTGTTGAGGAAGCTTTCAGTTCAGTTATCAACATTTTAAGCAAAAGATCTAATCTAGATATTCATAAAGGAGGTGACTTAAGGCTCTATTTTACTGATTAAGAATCAGATTAGAAAAACTCGCAAGCAGTCATGAACCTCATCCTTCACATTATATTAGACTTCAGTTGCAGACATTATTTTATAAAAGTTTTTTATTTTACTTGATTTTTTGAAATATTTATTATTTAAACTGGTTTGTATTGTATTTAAGTAGTCTTTTTATAATAAAAACTTTATTAAGCTATTTATTCTACAACAGGTTTGGATAATGCCTATGAAATATTAGTTACGGTAGACTTCCTCTTGAGTTCGCACTTTTTACCCAAAAAAATGTGCAAATTTATATTTTCTTAGGTATAACTAAAGTAAAGTCTATTGCTAACTAAACATTAATAAAACAAAACATATATAATATTTAATAGATTATAAAGATCTTTTTTTTAATGAAAGTTTGTTTTATGTTGTAGTGGATTTCATGTTTGTTCATAACATTATTGCATAAATCATATTGAAATTTGTCCTTTTTAAAAAAATATATAGTAATAATTTTTTGAGTTTGTACTTTTTGATTTTTTTCAAATTGCAAACTCAAGCGGAAGTCTACTATATTTTTTAAATGGTTTATGTTTTAAAGTTGTTAATAGTTTTATTTTGACCTGGTTAATTTTGTAGTTCATGTTCGTCGTTTTACATTACACTAAAAGATTTTATAGCATAGTGATTAAAATATTTGTTTGAAAGACCTTTATTTGACAGGTTTTTGTTATTACTTGTTTAATCTGTATATAACTTATATCACCATACTATTATCTGATTGTAAAATTATGATAACCATTAAAGTTTTTATTTCTAAAAAGAGTTTTTTGGTTTTAAAAGATTATAAATTTGAGGTCTCTATTTGAAATGACTTCTCTCTTTCATTTAAAAGCTTTTTAAACTCATCTTCATTTTCTAACTTGATTTATTAAAGTTAAAAAATTTATTATTATATGGAAATTTAAACTATTAATACAACTGTTTTTTGTTTTATCTTAATTCAATATATATATATTAGCATTAAGAATATACTTAATTTATTTTAATACTTCAACACTAGCTTTTAGTTTTCCACTATTTTCCTCTGTTAAACTATAATAGGCTAGTAGCTAAAAAAAAAACTTTTAAACAGATTTAAATAAGCCATCAAAGTTTTCAAAACATTAGTTTCAAAACAGTTCATATTTAAACAGGATTGATTACAGATTACACAGGGCTTTGTAATAATTAAGTATTTTAATTTACTTTACTGGGCTTCTAAGAAAATAATTGTAAACTATTTTCCCAAGCCCTGTCAACTACTTTGAATACAAAAGTGCATGCATAAGAAGTACCAAACTAAATTACATTTTGAACACAACTTTTTTTTTAGCTCAAAAGTTTGTACCCAAAAGAAAAACTACTTTGTAAAATCGTGGGGGCGATTTTTTTTCAAAGTACTGAAAAGTGGGCGATTTAGTAAATGAGTTTGGGAAACCCTGATTTAGTCTTTAAGAGGCTAGTCTTTCCAACCTCTTTCATCATATTTTAAGTAATTGGAAAGTTTCAGCAACAAAATTCCATGGCTTTGCAAGTTGATCTGAAAATATATTAGTGTTTAATTCTGGGTTATTGCATTTAAATGTGTATAACAGTTTTATTTCATTTTGTTTAAAAATAGAAATTATGTTGGCAATTGTGGTTTAAATGTGTAGAAATACATGTTTAAATGTTTTGAAATTTCTATATAGACTACACAATTCTAGTTTTATAAACAAATCGAGTTTTTTTAATTAAAAATATTCAAGGTCTCCTATTGTTGGTTTATATTCTTTAAATTTACAAGATCAAGCAGTTCAATGATAATGATTTCAAATTTCTTAATCTTTATTATTGCATATTCATATTGCAGTAGATAAGTTCTCAAAACATTTACAACTTATAATAATCAGTGAATCTTTAAAACAGATTTTATTAAGACAATCTAAAATTAAAAAATGTAGAACAGCTATAAAATTTATATAATATATCATTTAGATAATAAAGTATTAATTTTATGATAATACAAGCTTCTGCAAATTACTAACATAATAACATAAAAAAATAATATTTTATTATTTTATTCTCAATATGGCTAAAATTAATAAAAGTTAAATTTAATTACACAAAGCTAACGGAAAAAAGGTTTCCTTTAAGACACAGGTTGAAAAAAGTTCAAATACTTTTGAAACACTTGCTTTTTAGGTTGATAATTATCTAAAATATTTTCAACTTGAGATACCCACATAACATTCAAGTACTATTATAATATGTTATATACACAAATTATAGTCATTACAACTTTATTAACAACAATTGAGTCCAAAGCAAAAAATAAATTTATAAATTCTTCCTAAATTTGCTAGTCAAAAACATTTGTGCTTTAATAAGTTTAAATAATATTATTTCAACACAAATATTGCTTATATCATATTTAATATTTAGTACATGAACTAAGTTAAAAAAAAAGTGGTAAGTAATGTCATCTAATAGCCATAGAAAATAAGCTAAAAATATAGTATGTATTTCATTTTATTTTTCAAAAGTTTGCACAGTTTATTATAGTTTGCAATTATAAATTGATATTTAAAAAATTATAATAATAATAAAAATTAATTTCAATCAAAACTATTAGAACTTTCAATTAACTATTTAACTTATATGGGAGTATGAAGGAGTCAGGTTTTTTATTTACAACTTTGGTCTTAATTTGTATAACATTAATTTTGAAAAAGTTAGTCTTAGTTTTCCTTTTTTAGATAATAAAAACAAATTTTTAGATTTGATTGATCAATATCAAGTGTTATAGGTTGTTTATAAAAGGAGAAAACTATAATTGTAGTTCTTCACTTATACTTATATATTTCTTTAACTTTTAAGCAATCCTTATCTAAAAATACAAATGTTAAAGGATTTCAAGAAACACATACTTGAAGTTTATATTAAAATATTTTATATTTTATTAAATGAAAACTTTATTTAAATTTGATTTTAATCATACAAGGATCAGTTTTATCATACAAGGATTAAAATTAAGTTCATAAGCTTTAAAAATTGAATCAAGATAGATTTTTATTGATTTCTTTATTTGATATTTTTGTGTGCCCTTTATATAAAATTTCACAGTACTCTTTGACTTTAAAAGCCTAAGTCTCTATATTCAAAACAGATATATTTTCAGTAAACAATTACTTTTATCAGTATCAATGAAATATGTTTAACTCCCCCACCCTTCCATATATTTTATTTCTTTAAATAGTAATATAACTACACTTGTTTTTATTACCTTAGATATGTGGTAATTTCAAAATACTATGAAAAGGTATAACTTTTTAACGTATCTAATAATCTAATGTTATCATATTTTATTTATTATAAATAGACTAAAACCCTTATCCTTCATTTAAATTTGAAAACCAAAATGACAACTACATAATTTAGTTAATAAAAAACAACCATAAGTTTTAAAAAATGTTTGGTGTTATAGATATATTTCAAAATAATCATAAACTTTGAATATAAAAATAGAAGTAGAATTCAAGTTACTTGAAAAATACTTTTATTTTCAACACTAATAATAAGATATATATATGATTTCAAGCAAATACAATCAATTCTAAATAGAAAGACAAAACAGCAAAACAAGTTCTGAATTTTATTTAATTTACTAAAATGAAACCATAACTTTACACTAGACTTAAACTACACCAGAACATTTATTTAAAGTACTTTCTAATATTCAAATGTTTCGTTCAATTCTTTAGTAAAGATAACTTACCATTTTTTATTTGTCTTCAAAAACCTTATTATGAAAAACTTACATAGTTGTTTTGATTCATGGTCTCCTTTTTATTTTATTGATTGTTTGGTTTTGTATCCAAGCAAATTTAACTCATAATATTTTTAAAAAATAGGGTATTTCCCTTCAGAAGATTTCATATAGTGTAAAAAATTACTCCTAAAAGACTCATTTGGTAAGTCTGGCTTATACTTTTAGTATGTTGCAATGCAACTTTAAAATGTACTATAAATATTTTTTACACAAAAATGAAAATTCTTTATTATTAAAAATGAAAGTTTTAAAATTTTTGTAGATACGATTAAAAAGCTATTTTTTTTGTTTTAACTTATAAATTTTTAGCTGTATTCCAGTATAAAACTGCAAAAACTAATCTCAAAAAATGAAGAAAATCGGAACTATTAACAAAGTTAAAATAAAAATTTATACCACTTAAACTGCAGTCTTGAGTAATAGCAATACCTAGTGCTTATTTTCATTTTAAGCATTACAACTTCAGATAATATTTCTATCTGAGACTTTTTTAGATTTGCAATGTTTTATACAATATTACTTTGCAGATTTTATATAGTAACAGTCTAAAAATTAATAAAAACAAATTTTCCCTATTTTAAAAAATTTTGCAAGAAAAAAAAACAATTAACTTCAAAGATATCAGAATTGCCTTACCACTAATTGAGTCAAAATGACTGAACTGAGCTAGTTTAAAAATGTCATGAGTCAACTTTAAAGTTTTATTACACTATTAGAAGAAACTAGGCTTTTCAGTTAAATTCAATAGACAACAACAGAAAATGCAACTAAATTAACTAGATCTTATTCATAATCTATAAAAATCTTTCATGAGACCTTTTAAAAAACTTAAACTATCTTGAGTTTATAAAAAAACTAATAGATTTTAAGTCAGCCTGAGCTTAATAAAACTTAAAATATTCTGAGTTATCCTAATCTCTACTGAGTCATACTAAAGTTTCCAAAAATTTCATAAAATCCTTAGTTATCTTGAGTGCGTGGAAAGTGTCAACTGAGAGTTTATGATACAAAACAAAATATTGGAAAGATTAATTTTTAATGGTCAACTTTTGTTTTTCAAAGTTTACAAGAAATTTAACTTTTCCTTTATCTTAAAATCAGTTTTTCTAAGATCTTTAGGAAATAAATTTTTATAATGTTACAAACAGTTGGTAGAGAAAAGATTTTTAAAAATACCTTTTAATTTATAAAATAAAACTGAAGAAAATTAAATTTAAAGTTAATTAAATCTGTCTTTTAAATTAAAAATTAATTGTAAAAGATTTGTTTTTACAAGTGGCTTAAAATTTGTTTATGATGTGACTAAAGAAATTTTATTATAATTTGCTAGAAAATTAGATAAAGGCATATTTAAAACTTACTGCTGATAGAAAAACAAACTTCGATTTGTTTAATATCTTAAAAAAAAAATAATTTAACCCTAAATTTTAAGTTTACTAAAATTTAAACAAAACTTTTTCTATAGTAAGATTAATGTATAATCACAGTATGAACTTGCTATTTTCTATTTGTTTTATTTTAACTATTGTTTTTAAATTTTTTTTGTTGTTATATAATTTAATATAATAATTTTTTTGTTTATATTTCTTACTTTTATTATGAATTTAATTTTATTTTTGTAGCAGTTACTTATTGCTATTTTTACTAGGATTTGTTTGTTCCTGAATCATTATCACTATAAGTTAGGTTTAGCTTTACGATTTGTTTACAGATTGTTAACATTTTCCTTGAAGAAAAATATATGATAACTGTTATACTACTGCGGCGCATTACTCTCGTTGTTTTATTTTTATAGTCTAAATTGTTATAAAGTTTATGAATTTATAATTTTTTTCTTTATGGAGTTTTTTTTATCAAAATCGTTGCAGTTTTGCGCTTACGCAGTCTAGTATAAATGGTAATTGGTATTCAAAATTTCTTTAACTTTTCAAGTACTGATAAACATAGTTGAAAAAATGCAAATTAAACAGAGAATATATAAAATGAAAGATAAAGATACTAAATATTTTTTTTCTTTATTTTTTTTAGGTGGCACGCATGCGCCAGTGTCCCTCCCCACGCTACGCCCCTGCTTAAGTAGGCTTAGTATTAGTGGCAAGGAGTGGTATGTTTGTTAGGCGGTAGCAGATATTTACAAGTAGTAAAAAAGGTCTTTGTTTTATGTTTTTTAAAGACTAAGTTAGTGAAATAAAAAATATTGATTACAAAAAACAGTTAGTAAACAAAATTTGTTTGTAAAATAATAGTTTTAACAGTTTTTAAACAATATAACAAGTTGTTAGGTTTTTTAGGATTTTTTTGCTCCAATTCTCCTGTGGGTTACGGATGTTGGTGGGCCAACATCTAAAGCCTCAGTTGGGTCAGGTTGACTTTTTGTGTTCAGATAGTCAACCTGACCTTTTTGTGCATGCTTATTATTTATATTGTCTAAGATGGACATAAAAATTTAAACAACATATGACTGCTAACTTGTAAATTATCAGTTGATAATATATATAAATTACTTAATGCTATGATGGGCTAATTTATATAGTCAGACAAGACAGTTAGGAGCGATGATTATATTGTATATGAACAACAAGATACAAGCATACATTGAGAATATAAATTACTATGATAAAAACTTGAAGAAATGGTAGCTATCCAAAAGACTTAAAACAATAAACTAAAAAATAAATTTAACTTTTAGTAAGTAATAAACTTTAAAAGGTTTAATAAACTATTAAGATGTATATCTGGCATTTGATTAAGCAATAAAACACTAGTTGAAATGTTTACTTTAAAACAAAACAGTACTTACAATAAACATTCACAAATAAGTTCAAGATGAGTTGATGCTTCCAGCTGCACTGAAAAAAAACTGACTAACTCTCACAAAAAAATTGTATCGTCATGTTTTAATGTTTTATTGTATCAGTATTTAATTTGAAACATTTCGTCAGTGTACAAATATGGCCGTTTGTTGTCTGGCTCGTTCATTCAACCGTATCAAGCTCTAAATACTCTCTTAATCTCAACGTTTAAACAATGAACAATGCAAGTATAGCAGTAGTTTATTACACTCCACCCACACAACGCCCCTGATAGGTATATAAAATATAGTTTCTTTGAAAATATTTTGAAAAAGTCAAAAAAGATATTTTAAATTTTTAGAAAATAGGATTAAGTTATCATAAAGTTTATGTTGGTAAGGTACAGATTAAAAGTAGTGATAGTCAGGTAACATCATTAGTCAAATATATATTTTTTTGAAACTATTTAGTTTAGTCTATATATATTATTTTCAAGAAAAAATAAATTTTAAGTTTGAAATTTAAGAATAAATCTAATTTATAGTTTTGAGTTATTTTCATTTAGTTTTAAATGCTGTTTAGAACTTTACATACTTTAGCTACATGATTAAACTCAACTAAAAACTCTGAAGTGTATGACATAATCCTAAAGATAAGTTAATGTGTTTTTGGTATTTAATTAAGGTTAGACATAGGCTTGTTGACTAGTATAATGCTTATTTTATAAACTTAGTTTTAAGGTTTTACCACTTTTCTGTATTCCGTTTTCTTAGATTAAACAATAAAAAAAGACTTATATCAAAAGAAAAAATATATATGATTATTTTATTTGAAGATATCTTTACAAGTTTATATTTGTTGATTGAATTTTATGAACGGGCAACATTATAACTTAATAAAATTTAATTAAAGTACTATCCCTTACATTTACAGGTATTAGTTCAAATTATCAATGAATAATTTTTAAATGTAACATACTCCATTTAGTATTACTCAATTTAATCACAAAATATGTAAACAATTATTACATACTAATTCTTATGGTTTCTTATTCTAAAATCTTAGTCCATCTAGTAATGATAAGTTACATGGAAAAGGCATAAAGTTAATACTGCTAGGTGTATGAATCCCTAAATTCAAGCCTAAATGGAAAATACGTTAGTAGAATAGTTGTAAGATTCTAATTAGCTGAAAGCCACAAACTACACAACCACAAAATTTTAAGTTTAGTACATTTTATTTTGTATTCAGGGTTAACTTATTAATTAGTTTTAATCAGTAATATAAAACATGTTTAAAAATACTACAGAACAACTAATTTCTTTTAAACATTTTAAATTATTCATTTTAGAACAAACTAACAAATTTATTTATTAATTTTTTGAAAAAAAAAAAGTAAAATATAAAACAGAAGCAATTCAATGTAATTCTAAGAGAGCTAATTGTAACACCATAGTATATTTAATTGAAACTATATATAAGCCAAAATTAATTTCTCAATATTCTGTATACAGATATATATCTAGGTATTCATTAAACTGTAATTTTCTAGGTACTTTAATGAGGAATGTTATGGAGTTAAACTGTATTTTAGTTTTTGCCCTTCAAAAGTCCACAACTTATTTTATAAGATCACTAATACAAAAATTTTAGACTGGTACTTTACTTTAAAACAAGGAAATTTGATAAGTGTGAAAAAAAACCTTTTGAACATGCTAAGTATTATAAAATATTTGTTAATAGTAGTTGAAATTTACTAGGAGCTTTAGTTAGAATATTTATTAATTAAAAGTATACATTAGTAAAAATGTTCAATAAGTTTAGATAAAGTGAGTTATAGGTAAGAGTGTAAAATAATTTTTTTTTTTTGCTGAATCAGCAATTATTAGAGGAAACAGCGTCACATTACAATCGGACACCTTTTTCAAAGGCCTACAGCAGCATTAATATTTACCAAAAATATAAGAAAAATGATAGTTTTGAAACTAGATAGATTAAGTTAAAAGAACATGCATAAAACATTATTGAAGAAAAAGAAATAAAGGATGCAAGCAGGGACGTAGTTTGGTAGGTTTCTTCAAGTCTACAGAAACGTATACTTATATGCGAAAAAACTTGCTTTTATTTCAGCTTGAAAAGACTCTACTGTCTTAGCTTTTAGTATTCATTTATGATTAATTTTGCACTCCTGTGAGATAATTTTGACATATATGTATTCTTTAGCATTTTAAGTGTTGTAAAAAAAATTGAACCAATTAAATACATCCAAATTGTAACATAGGGCGTTACAGCTTTATTTTGTCAAAAAGCTGCAATGCAAAATTGATTCTAAAGGAAGCTGTAGCTTCAAAAATCAAAATCATACAATTTTATGTTACAAAAATTTGCATAACTTGTTGTTACTATTGACTACATTAAATGTTTGATTTTCAAAACAGTATAAGTGTTTTTAAGTTATATGTGATTTTTTATACTTATTTTAAATGAAGGGTGGACATTTTAACTTTTTATGGGTACTTTAAATTGCCTCAATTTGGCAAAAAAAAATGTACCCAATATTTTGTTGATGTCATTAACTTTACTTTGGATAGTTAATTAAGGTTAAACTTTGTAAAAAAAAATTGTTGTCTAGGCCTATGATAAATTCACTTTGTTTGTTTTTTTAAATATAAAAATAATTGTATCTGAAATGAAACAATACTAAGCATTTACTATGTTACAAAATTAAGGAAATATAATTTTCAAGCTTGATATTTTTTGTGTAAGTTACAATTTTAAATTCAACCACAAATTAAGCTATTGACTTTGAAAATTTTTCTTTTATAGATTATTGATGACTTTAAGTTATCATATTTTATAAAAATTTTATTACTTTACATGTAGAAGTAGTTTAAAAATTACAGATTTTTAATGATTTTTTTTTTTAACACTAGATTTTTTCAAATTTTTTAATTTCAAAAGTTCATGGTTTTTCCAGTTTTTGTTTAAACTGTCAAGTTCCTGGATTCCAGGTGTTTTGGCAACCCTGCTCAAATTTCAAGGAAATATTCCTTTCAGTATTTAAAAAATAGTAAAAGATGACAATTAAAACCTACTGTACTCTCCTATTTTTTTGTTTTATATCAAAAATTTGTTTCGGTATAAAAAATTTGTATAAAGATACATGTAGTTTAGATTTAATTTCATAAATTGACATCTACTTGTAATAAAAGTGATCTACACCCTCCCTGTACCCAAGGTGGCTCTTAAAGTCTTTTTAACACTTCTTTCAATTTTTTAAAATTTAATATTTTTTTTTTAATTCAAGTCTTATTTACTTTTCTAGACAAAATATGTGATTAGAATTTCAAGTCATTCTAGGATTTTATATAACATTCCAAGATACCCATAAGCATTTAAGTTTGATGGCCACCCTGTTGAATTTATTTCAAACTATAAAAAGGTAGCTTTTATTGAAGTACATAACTCATGTATAATTAGTTCAAAATTGTTTATGAATTAAGTTCATCAATAAACTATAAAAGAAAAAAAAAAAAAAAATATTTTAATTTGTGTTTGAGTTTTAAATTGTAACTTTATTTTAAACAAAAAATATTTCTATAATTTTGTTAACATAGGGAAATGTTTAGTATAATTCTATTGTTTTGTTTCAGATATGATTATTTACATATTTTAGAATATTAAAAAAGTGAATTTGTCATAGGCTTAGACAGCAATTTTGTTTTTTTTTACAAGTTTAAGCTTCAAAACTACCCAAAGAAAGGTTATTGTTGCATCAAAAAGTTTGGTACTTTTTTTTTGTAAATTTGCTGCAATTGAAAGTACCCAATATTTAAAACTACCTATAAAAATTTCTACCGTTTAACAAATGTTTTCTTAATTTACAAAAGTGGCAAGACATAAAGAGTCATAGGGGGTGTGGAGCAAATTAAATTGCCTTGTATACAGTTATCACTCGTACCTCAACATTTTATTTTTGATGTATTAACAAAACTGCATTTTTTCAGATTAAATTCAATAACATTAAAGGTAGTTTAAATTGCTGTGTTCCCGCTAGGATGTTATCACGAGTTATTTTAGATGTTTTAATTTTTGCAGATTCGTAACTTTTTTGAGCTAGCTACGTCCCTGGATGCAAGTGAGCGTTGAAAACAAAGAATTTTAATAAAAACCGTAAAAATAATTAAACTTTTATTTCTAACTTAACCTACAAACCGAAATTGATTTAATCAAGCCTAGATATTCATTCTTAGACACTCATTAACTTTAAATTAAACTCAGACTAATTATTATAATACTAAAGTAAATTTTTCAGGTTAACTTTTTTTACATCAAAAAAACAATTTATTCTATTGACTTAACCGTTTAAAGACTATAAAAATAAGAGTTTGCTGTTGTTAAAATAAGTATAGTTTAAATTAAAATCTTTAACTTTTTTTTTTTTGTTAGAATTTATAGCATAAAAATAGTCGCTTACAACCAAGTTTGTTCACACTTAAAAAGACTAATCTTTAGTCCTACTTATTTTGTGGGAAAAAACTTTTAGTGAATTTCTTTAAACAAAAGTAACAGTATCAAGTATAATTCATAGTAAATAAAGTAGGTGTAAGTTTGAATGATTTTAAAAAAATAATAAGTAGTTAATAAGAATTTCTTACAAAGTTGCCTTACTTTGTTACTGTCTTATGATTGCAAATACGAATTATGTTATACGGAAACAATTTTATTACTACAGAAATAGTTTATTTTAACAAAAGTGTGTATAAATGAAACAACAAAAAATGTCGGAAGTATTCGAAAAACATGGAACAAACTTTTGGGATTCTGAACTAGAATTGAAGTCATTTATAAAAGCTGAAAGTCTGATGATGAGTGACTTTAAGCAAGGTTCTTATAAAAATTGTGGATTGATTGCTCCACTGGCAGTAATTTCTCAACGACCTGAATTTTTAACAGAAACTGCACCCGAGATCCGCCGCACAAAAGATGGGTTAGAATTTCGCTTTCAAATGTTCCTCAAGGGAAAATCAGTTTGTATAACATTAGACGAAGAGATTGGAAACGTCGTCGATGCAAGTCTTTCGACCGACGAAAGATCTTTTGGTGAAAACAGACTTCGCATAGCAAAACTGATCGAAAAAGCTTTTGTTAAACTAATTTGCAATGACACTCCTGAGTTTTCAAATGGTACATCCCCAAAAAGTGTGTTCGCAGCCTTCAGCGATTGCATGATCACTGTTATTGATGGCGGTGCTAGAAAAAGATCAAAAGAAAAACTTTTAAACTGCTTATTCGCCGAGATGAAAAATAAAAGTTCAGTCATCCTCGGCGTGACACCTCCGCATTTTTTCGATGAGTCGGAAAAATGCAGAGGTCATTGTTACGTCGTTGTTGACTGTAACAAAAAGTACAATGCTTTGAAACTCTACGACCCGCATTGCGACCCAGAAACTATCGTCATTGACGAAAAGTTACCTCGTTCACTTACAAGTGAAGCCGATCCGAAGAAAGGAGAGTTCTGGTATGCCGTGGACAATCTTCGAAACAGAAAAGTGCTACTCTACTCTTTGCATTCCAAAAACAAATATAAATCAGTTTTGAAAGTCACAAAAAAAATTGAACTGAAGGGCGAAAAATATAAAACGAAGAAAGCGGTTTACAGGGTTACGGTGAAAGAAGCATCGACATTCGTGATGAACTTTTTTTCTTACATAAACGAAACTGATGTTTATTTGACAATCACTACTGTTGGGTTTAATCGACGAGTTGTAAAACCAAAATTTAAGCTACTCGATGAAACACAAGTATTTAATGAAAATCCAAACCAAGTTGGTAGCCCCAAAGCGGAATACTTTCAAGAGTTCGATTTGCAACCGAGTGTTTACAAGTTTACCTTTGAGTTTGTTACTTCACGCAAAAGACTTATGACGAGAAAGGAAAATTGGCTGCTAAAAGTAGCATGCACTTCGGAATGTGTTTTTGAAAAGATAAGGCGCAACTACACTGAACTGCGGAGGAGGGCTTTTAAGTATTGAATCTTAATTCACAGACATAATACTTTTAGATGCTGAGAAAAATACACAATTTTTTAAATAGCTCATTTTCTGAGAATAAATTATAAACAAATACTTTATTTGTTCTAACATGAGTTCTTTAACTAGAATAGATAAGCTTTATTAGTAAATAAATAACGTTTTGACATAAATTAAATGCTTTTTTATTTTTAGTTCTACTTGTACAACTGTATTTCAACATGAAAAAGAGTAGACAAAAAAAATTGCGCGCGCGTTTGTAAAACTATCAAAGAAAACATTGGAATAAAAACTCATATCGTCAAATGTTCGACTTTAATGAGCCTTAAAACAAATTTCTAAAATGTAAACAACTACTTTTGATTATGTGATCATCAACCAGCGCATCAACAGTCTTCTTGCACAATTGTTGGGCGTTTCTCGCCGATCAAAACGACTTTCGTAACTGATCATACCAGCAAACGATTGCTTCTTTAAAGAATATTATAATATTTTAAAATTAAATGATTACAGCTCTCTCTGGTTACGATTTACTGGCGTGTTTTAATAAGAAAACAATAAAGTTTCAAATTAAAAGTTTTGGTCTAAGGATCGATGCGATATGATCGGAACTTTAAATTTGATTAGCTGTGAATCCAGAACCTTTCTTGAAGTGTATTTTCTGCTTATCCGACGTGAAATTTAGTTGTGACAGTAAAAGAGAAGATATTTAATAAGATTATGCGTTCGTTACCACTTTAACTTGAAAATTACTAACACTTATAACGTCCATGGAAATTTATTATTTCGTTTCACATAAAAAATATTATATTTTTATAGCTGAGTAAATCTATTATCTAAAAAACTAACAAATTTGATATTCGTAAAATAAACATTTAAACAGTCTTAAACAGTTTAAAATACTTTGTTTCAAACAATTAATAACAAAACTATACTAGTAACCTTTCAAAGATAAAGCGAACATTTTTAACGATCTTTAACTAACAAAAACTTCAAAGTGTTAGAAAGTAATGTAACTAACGTCGCTACTTGTAACTCAAAAATTAAGTTGTTTAAAGGATTCTGAAAATTTAAAAGTTTTTATTGGTTACCAAAAATCGCGATAGAAAAGTATTATCATTTTATTTTGGCTCTTGTCACACAGTAAAAATGTTTGCTGAACAAAACGTAATAAAAGTTTCATATTAACTTACGTTTTTAATTAGAAATAGGTGGTTATTCTATACTCAGTATTTTAAAAGTCTAAAAACGTTAAAAGAAACTAAAAATGTAACTGAAAACTAAAATAAATGAAATAATTTATTAGATTTTTTTTAAAATAATGTTCGTTAGGTTAAGAAACTAAGTAAATGCACTTTGAAAGTTTTAGAATTAGAAAATAAAAATAGTTTTTCTTTAAAATTGCCTATAAGACTTGTTAAGGTCCAGAATTTATTTATAAAGGTATAAGAGTTAAAATTTTACAAAATTTGGTTTAAACAAAATTACTAAAACTTATTGATAAGTTTGTGGTACAAAAACATGTTTGTGATTTGTTTATATATTTCTTTAAACACATATTTTACTTTAAACATACAGAAAAACAGACGTTACTTTACTGTTTCCTGTAATATTTGTTATTTATTATTTTATGTACGAATTACTTTATTATTATTACTTTAGAGATCACAACAAAAGATTTCGATTTAATAATGTGAGTATATCTTAAAAAAGTTTATTATCTACTGAGGATTAGTTGATTATTCCAAACGAGTTATTCATTGTCCTTAGAATAACATTTAAAAGTTTGAGTTGATTTATTTTTATTGAAAAATAGTTTTAGATTTTAGGACAACGACATATATTTCACGTAAAATAACTGTAAATATTCCGGCTCGAGTAATAAGCATCATTAGTCGTTGCTAACTAAATACTTTATTCTAGACTTAAGGACTTTCAATGTTGTTAATATGACTAGCATAGTGCTTATTCACTTATCTGGACATGTTGAGCAAGATTTATCTGTAAACATGTCTGGATAAGCAATTTTGCGGAATAGTATAAACAAATAGTTTTTTATGAATTAGTATAACTGCTGTTATTTTGCAGTTCATGATAAATATCAAAAGCTTAGCTGCCTTTTTTCTGTTTAAAACTTTTCAAACTTTTCATCACTTTTTGAAATGTCGATCTGCTTATACTAAACTGTCATTATAAAAAAAAAATTGGACATTGTTTTATACCACTTTACAATTTCATAGTTTATTTTCAATGGTAATTGCAAATTTGTTTATTAATTAATTGTTCTTAATAGTAATTGATGTCTTGTTCATCTCAAAAAGCTGGTAAGATAAGTGTGTTAAACTTACATAAAAATCAAAAATAATATCATACTCAACATCTCAAACAAAAAGTGTTTGAATTAACAGCAATTATAATATTGTTTAAATAGTAGTTCAAACATAAAAGAACTATTATACATTCATTTAAAAAAAAAAGAATTTAATCACCTATCAAATAAACTTTATAAGTTAATAAATTTAAATAACATTAATTATATAAAAATAAAAAAAGTACTTACTTTACATATCAAGGATTTCGATAACTAAACAACTTTGATAAAAAGTTTGAAGTGAGCTTTAGTAGTATTATTACGTCAGGAAAATGAACTAAATTGCAGAATTTACAAAAATACTTAAAATTTTCTTACAGCAGGAAAGCTTATTTATATCAAAAAAAGTTTGTTTGATAATAAATTTTATAGACTTAAATAAAGCTATTGGAAACATTACATGTTTTATAAAACAACTGATTAAAATGTATATCCCTTTGTAAAACCATAACATGTAACATAAAAGACATAACAAAGCTATAAATTTCGTTTATTACTTTTTTTTTTATGTTAACTAATAACTTTTATAAATTTACAAAATTTAGTATTTAGTTTTGAATAGAGTCAAAGAAAACGTTAAGTTTTTGTGTATTTGTTTTCGTAGTACAAATTTACTTTTTGCAATCTTAAATTAAGTTACAAGACCATAAAAAACTTATTTATCCTAATAATGATGAGATACAATGATAAAGAATTATCTGTAAGAATTCGTAAATTCTCAATAAAATAAGTTTAACGATTTCGAAATACAGTTTAGATTATGCATTTATTATAACTGTTTTTTGGGAATGGGTCAAATATGCACGAACACACTATCTTTATATTGTTTAGCACAGTGGTCGGCACGGTGAACACTGGTGCACACTAGTATACATGAAATTTATTTTAGGGTGTACGAGACTTTTGGAGTGCATGAAACTTATTTTGGGGAACAAGATTTTTTTTTTTCGCGCAGAAACTAAATTAAAGTTTTTTTTTAATCTTCTACATTTAGACTTATTCAACCTTGATATCTAATTGACCATTTTGTTGTTGATAAAACCATTCAATAGAATGTACCAAGACTACTGATTGTTAATTAGGGTAGTGGCAATGTATCAAGTTAATCTAAATAGTATTTTAGACCTGGGTGATACAAATAAAATATTGTCGTACAAATTAGGTCATCGATAATAAAAGTTTATTGAAATGGATAGGGTAAACTGGTAAATATAAAGTTAGCTTGTAAAAATTAACTTAGTGTTACCGAATTATTAGTAAAACAAAACGATTAAAAGTGTTTACATATTCTTAAACACTAGCGGCGCTAAAGGCTAAAAATTTGGGTGCACAGAATTTTAATTTTGTGATTCCGGGTTCATGGATTCGAAATAGCGTGACGACCACTGATTTAGCATATAATAATTACTTTAAACTAAAAGTTTATAATTTTTTCAAAAAAGCATTTTAGTTATTCTTTCAATAAGCTTAAATTTAGCATTGACAAAGAAAGTAAATTAAAAATTAAATTATCAACACAAAAAGGTTTAAAAATTTAAGTAAATGAAGATAAATTAACCTTTATCTTTAGAATAAATCGTTCTTATTGTAGTTACGACTGTTTAATACAATCTATTGTTTTGGTACTTTTTGTAAATCTACATAACTATACAACTTCTTTTTTATCCCATCTTTTTCATCAATGTTTTATACACATACTTTGCTAGAATTATAACTTTCAAAAAAGCACACACAAAAAAAAATCATTTTGTAATGGAAGCTCACCGTTTTACATGCATTAAAACGTTTAAGACTACACGTTAGCTTACTTAAAGCTTACTTAATCATACTTAAAGCATTTATGTATCTAGCTTCATTCTACTGTTTTGGTACTTTATGAATATCTACTCCACAGAAATTATTTTCAAGTAGAACTTCATTTATCATCAACTTTTGTTCATCTACATTGTAAAAATGTATTTTGCTAGTAGTATCTGAAGAGCATCTATAAAACACTAATATTTTATTTGTAAAACTCACCGTTTTGCATTCAATAGATCTCTACAAATAACTCTGTAGATTGAAACTATATATAGTAAACTTTCTTAAAACACTATCATAAACTACAGAAGCTCTTTTTTCTCGTCCACCTAAAACAAACAATTTGTTAACAATTGTTACTGAAGAATGATCACATCTACGTTTGATCAAAGCAAATAGAATATTCCAGTTAATTTCGTGATGATCAAAAACTCTTACTTATTTTTAATACCTATTATAATCAAGACCTCCAGTAACTACTATTTGGCCTTCAAAAATTAACAAGTATTATCACCTCTTCCCTTGTTTTAATTTACTATTTGTCGCCAATCGTCATTGGTTTTATCATACATGTAACATTCTTTTTTAGGTATAATACCTTGATAAGAAAAACCTAGAATAACATAAAAAGAACTTATAAATATACAAACACTAAAATATTTTAGCTGATTATCTAAAAACGACAGTTGTTTACAGACTTCATCTTTTTAAAATACACTTCAAAAATGTTTGTGTGAACTCCTTTTTCGAACACTCTACCAAACATGTAAGTATCATTACCAATAAAAACAGTTTCCCTTAAACTTCTTGATGGTTGATTATAATTCCGTTTCACAGAAATTATATAGTCAGGACAACTAATTGTAACAGTTACATTTGTGTTTTTGTTTGTTCTTTCAAAAATTTACAAATCTAATTAAACCTGATTGCAATAACATAATTTAGGTTTATAAAAGCAGCTTATAAGTTAAAACTTTTAAATATATTATAGTTTATAAAATCGAGTAATAAGACAAATGATTACACTTCATGCTTTTCTGAATACTTTCCAGGAGCCGCATCTTTGAAGACAAATTGAAAAAATTTAAAAAGTTTAATTTGGTTTAATTTTTAAACATATGACAATAACAAAAACTAAATAATAGTAATTTGAATACTCATTATAGTAAAGTGAGCCATATAACAGTACTTTTTGAACTTATTTAAGTCATATAACTAAAAAAAGTTTATTAGTTTTAATGAAAAAACACTTTAATTAAAATTAGTTTTATGATAAAGTTACGATTTATTAATGACAAAATTTAATATAAGAAAATTATTAAAACTTGGAGAAATTTTACTATTTTCTCCCTTTAAAAGTTCGAAGGTTGAAATTTACTTGCTTTATTTTTGCATAACTTTTATAAATGAAGAGTAGAATTGAAAAACTTTTATTTTTATTGAAGCAAATCACCTTATTCTAAATGTATCACATTATAATGTTTTTTTAAGTTTTAAATTAGTTAAGATAAGTTAATTTTTTATATGGGTTTTGATCTGTAGTTTTGTATTTTTTGACACTAAATTTTTTTTTCTTGTTTTTGGTAAAGATTTACATTGCAGTTTAATTAATTGTTTCACTAATTAAAAACTTTTAGAAATTCTTACGATGTTTTTTTTTTTGTTTACGCTAGCATCAGTATACATAGAAAAGACTAACAACTTACTTGTGTTGTTTTACATTTACAATTGTATTAGGTAAAAACGGTCGATGTTGGCCAACTATCATTGTAAAGCCAATAGTTTTAGTAAAATTTCACACATATTTATATTTTTCTACGATAAGAAATACCAAACTTATGTATACTCGAACATTTTCTGCTAAAATTTTAATTAAACACTAGACATTATTCTAACAATCTTTTATATAAAATCAAACAAAAAAAATTTACATATTTAAGAAGTTCAATCAAACTGTTCAATTACTTTTGACCTGTCGTAATTTTTTAATATTCGATCAAAAATCTAATTATAATTAAACTTCATTTCATTGTCAAAATTTTCTTCATACAGTCTCGAACATAAAACAACATGCTGTATAATCAAAATCTAACACTAGAAAATTTTCAAATATTTTCTAGGCCTAATAAATGCCGATGATTGTAGCATAGTACACGGCCTATTTCTTAAAGTACTATTAGGCTCACTAATAGTGGCTAAGTAATAACGTTACTAGTGCAAATCAACTAACAGTGGCAAACAAACAAGTGTTGATAGAGAGAAGTTAGCTAAACAAACATTCTTTAAGTAACGTATTCTAATAAAGAATACGAAACACAACTCCTTAATTATCATTTTATCACTGGTCACTGACATCTGTTTATAAATTTGTTTATTATAATAAATGCATGTATATCACTGATTAGATATATTCTAAATTATAAATTAGAACAATAATACAACTATCACATCACAGTAGATGTAAACAACAAAATTTTTACATAACAGTAAATCGCAACAATACAACTATCACATCACAGTAGACCTCAAGAATACAACTATCACATAACAGTATATAGCAACGATACAACTATCACATCACAGTAGACAACAATAGTACAAGTATCACGTCACAGTAGTCAACAATGATACAACTATCACATCACAGTAGATAGCAACAATGCAGCTACCACATCACAATAGATGTCAACAACAAAACTATCACGTCACAGTAGATCGCAACAATACAACTATCACATCACAGTAGACCTCAAGAATACAACTGTCACATCACAGTAGCCAACAATGATACAACTATCACATTACAGTAGACACCAATGTTACAACGACCACACTACAGTAAATAGCAACAGTACAAATACGTAGATAAAAACTATTTGAAAAATCTATTTGCAGTGATAGCTTTCCCGCAGTCACTTTTAATTGGCCAAAAGATCAGGAAAAACCTTTATGTAAACGTAAGACAAAATGGTTGCGTAAAAGTTTCGTTTTTAAATAATTAAATAACAGAAATTTGATAATAGTAGTTCCATAGTGTTGCGGACAGCGATTTGTGATTGTAGTAGATTCCATTGTGTTGCAGGCAGCAATTATAAATATTTGTAGACTAATAGGTATTTGTAGGTGCTTTTTGATAACTTTCAAGTTTTCGGTTATGATTATACCGTTTGTTGTAATATGTTCAATACTACATGATCTAAAATATAATTTTTAGAGTAGTTTTGAATTTAAAACAATTAATATTAATGTTTTATCTCATTTTAATAAGCTATGATTTGTCAAAAACTAAATTGATTATTAAATTTACTTTATACTAAATTTTGGTGTTTTAAGAACATTTGTTAGCATTAAAATAAATTCTACGTCTTTATAGAAATGCATAAAAGCTTGAATCTAATTATAAAACACTTGTGATGTGATACAGTAGACTACGGCTTAAGTACGCGATTTTTTTGGTACGCTCCTCGCCTTAAGTACGCACTTATCCAGAAAGACAACAAAGAATTCTAAAATTTTTAAATAATTTTTGTAAATTATTTATATATTTATATCAAATTTAGATAAACAAATGACCTAAATAATTGCTTTCACAGATTTTTTTGCGAGAATCCATTCTCATTTAAGCATTAAAAATCCTAAAAAGTTTCCTCATATTATCACGGGAGACATAAGAAATTTTATAAAGTCAAAAAAAACATATAGAAAGAAACAACAACAACAAAAAACTAAAGTTTAAAAAAAAATGATGAGTATCTTATCATTGTGCACTTGTATTATAAATGTTTCTACTGGTATAAACTTTCTTACAAAAAAAATTCTGAAACGTTTTTCTTTCAAATAAAAAAATATCAAACACTTTTTAGCTAATGCAAAATTATAATAAATGTATTACTTTCTAAATTAAATTTTTAATAAAAATCTCAGCTATAAAAAACAAAAATAGGTTTATTCTAAACCGAAACAATTTAGCAAATTACAGAAAAATGGTTTGAAGTAATAAACATAAGTTAACTTATTTAGACTAGTAATCTATTCAGAATAAGAAATAAAAACCTTTGCTTTATTTCATCATGTCAAAACAAACAACTAAATTTCATATTATACAATGTTGTCAAAAAGTACGCATTACCCGTGCTAAGTACGCACTTTTTGGTCGGGTTCAATTTGCGTACTTAAGCGGTAGTCTACTGTAGTTGTTTTGTTAAAATCTACTTTTATGTTAAGGTTGTAATTTTATAATTTACTGTGCTGTTATTGTTGTAACTTTACAATCTACTTTGATGTAATAGTTAAATTATTGCACTCTAATTTGATTTGATAGTAGTATTTTTGCAATCTTCTGTGATGTGAAAGGTGCATTGTTGTAATCGACTGTGATGTGATAGTTAAATAAATAGAGATGTTTAAATAAAATATTTTATTAACGACTTGGTTTCGGTGACAAAAAATTGCGACCTCTTCAAGGGAAATAAATAGAGGTATGCAAACTAAATTTTTTATCTACATACGGTTTAGGTAACAAAAAAAAAATTGCAACCTCTTTAAGTAAATTAATAGAGGTGTGCAAATTAAATATCTTATTTACAACTAAGTATCGGTGACAAAAAAATGCGACCTCTTGAAGTAAAATATAGAGGTGTACAAATTAAATATTTTATTCACAACTCGGTTTCGGGGACAAAAACATTGTAACATAAAGTGAGTCGGTTTCGTCAAAATAAGGTATAGATAGTGATAAAAGAGATTTATTTATGTTTTAAGTTATTTTCGGATGTCATTTCCAACAAATTTATTTTACGATCTTATTTATTTGCAATTAACCTATTAGTAATTTGTTTTGAAGGACAACCATGAAATTTCAAAACTACTAGTGAATAACACCTGACTTACAAATATCAGTAGTTTAATTTTGATTATCTTTATTAAGTTTTCTAAAAATTAAAAATTAAAACGTTAGTCAAAAGTTTGTAAGAAATAAGCTTGTTTTAATTAAGGTTTATTAAAAAGAGACTGATAACGATTTTCAAATATTACCTTTGAAATATTTATATTAGTCAGTTTTAAAGTTTTAGTTCTAAAAGTTCATTATTGTTTTTAGGTTTTAATTGTAAAAACAATTATATGTGCGTTCGTTTATTTAGGTACATCAAATTTTATGAAATGCTAAGATTTTGTTTCTGTTTTCAGACAAGTTGTGTTTATAAGTTATAAAATACAATTATTTTGATAATAGAGCTGTTTATTGCAAATACATTAATCACACCTAAATGGTTAATGTGATCTAATGGAAGTTTGATGATTGAATTCAGCAATAAAAACTATTATTTTAACCTGTATAAAAATAAGAGTTACAAAGGGTTTAAATAAAAAGCTTGATTAAGAAAAGTCAGGAATGGTTCCAAAATGTATCTAAGCTAAGTCTGTGGCAACCCTGGACTTGCTGTTGTCGATAGTCTTTTGTTTAATTAACTATTTATTAATTTATAAATATATTAGGATAATTTTGTAAATAACCTATTGTATGTATATGTGTAAAAATTATACTTAATAATAGAGGCTAATAAATACATTTTAAAATAGCTAATTTCAATGCTTAAAAAAAAAGTTAAAAAACAGTATTGATAAAAAATAAATACAATTTTAGATATCACCGGCTGATTTGGAACGTGATATAAGAAAACTTCATGCAAGCTTGCAAAACCAACTTCTAAATATCAGCAGCATTGCCGAGTTAAGACGATTCGTACACGACCTTTATGCAAAATCAGAACGATTTTATGTTAGAAGACGAATGGTGAAGCTGTTAAGAGTTTCGAAACAATGCACTGGTAAAGCTATAGCTGATTACGATCTGAACGTCTACAAGTCTTGATAAAAAGTCTACAGCGAATAAGTTTCGAGAATGACCGAATCAAGCAGCTTGCTATTAAAGATCAGCAAAGAAAAACGGAAGAAAGTGAAGGAAGAAAACGTCAGGCTAAGGCAAAGCTGAATAGTTTACTTCGAACAGAAACACTGTTTGTTGATATGTTGTTGGAGGTTGTTCATGAAGCAAATAACACATTTCTCCAGTTGCAAAATCTAGGTTTGTCTCGAAAAACAATTAAGACGTTCAGTCTTTTCACAGCTGACGAAACACATGTTGGTGATCAGTGTAGTATTTGTATGGAAGACATACACGTTATTAGAAGAATGAGACGTCTCATTTGCGATGGTCAGCATTATTTCTGCCAGGAATGTATAGACGGATGGTTTGCTAAACACAATACATGTCCTTTATGTAGGCATAAGTTTATTTAAAACGTATTTCGCAACAATAAAGAAATAGATTATAAGTAGTTGTTATTTATGTTTAGTGTTGAGACATTACTTGTTGTGAAACATTTTATGTGTACGTTTACAAAATTGTATTTTTGACACTAAACATCTATTATAAATTGATTTAAGTAAAAAATGTACAAAAAAATAACCAGTTGAATTTGTGCAAAGTGTTATCGAATAAGTAATAAACTTTAATTATCATTTAGAACTGTAGATTCAAAAATTTTATAAATATATTTTTTAATTAGATATCATAACCTATAGAAGGCTAGTTTTCAATTAAACATAGGAAATTTAAAGTAACATCTAAAAACTATCGTTTTTTTAATTAAACTTTATTTTCCCTTAGGTTTATTTAAAACTGACACTACAATTGATATTCTTTTATGGAGAATTAGTTTGGAAATAAGAAATAATTAAAAAGTTTTATATTGTTTTGGATAACATTTTAGATTAAAAACCAAACTAAAGCAAATATACTAAAACTAATAACTTTAACATTTTCCTAACTAGTCATCATTTAAATTTCAATTTAAAAATCAGAAATTTTATTTAATAAGAAAGTGCATTAAAAAAAAAAATTGTAAACGATATCTTCATATCGTGATCCGAGATGGAAATTAAGACTGTTTATTGTTTACTTAATACATCATTATACACATGTAGATTTAAACCTATTATTGAATTAACTAAATTGACAATAAACTTAACATTTAATACACTATTTTTAAAAATAACTAATTTTGATTTATTAGGACTCAAGTTGTATAACCTCTAGTGCTTAATTTTATTAAAAGTGATTAATATATAAATGCGCATGAATGGTTGCATCAGACTCTTAATATTCTCTCAACTGTTCATAATACTATTCTTAACTTTTTCAAAAATTTAGGCTCCAGGACCGTTTATATTAATTATTTGCTTTTAAACAAGTTTATTATACATTTTCAATACAGAGTTTTCACTAAACATTCTAACTTATTAACTTTTGTTGAATATGTTTTTGTATGTTTTTGGAAATTTAGGACTTAACATTAAAAACAATATTTTTAACTGCTCGTAATAGATTGTTAAAGCATGTGATTTACGACTCGATAACTGAAATGTTCTTTGGTATAACTTTTCGAGCGATAACCTTTTGTCGTTTCAAAAACAGTAATAAAAAACGTTTATGTTTAAACAAACTACTAGGTTAAAATATTAAACATATTTAATATAACTGACTAGATACTACAAAAGCACATAAACTCTGTATTTTTAAAAACTAGAGTTAAAACATGCATGACTTATTCTTACAACAAAATAACTCTGTATTAAACGGAATCTTAGTTATTTTTTATAACAATTCCTGATAATAATTAATTAAACGTTTAACAAAAGGTACTTAATTTTATTCATTACATAAATATGAAAATTCGTGAAAAGTAAAAAATAGAACTTAAGAATGTTTTTGTTTTTATACTATGACTTAAATTTTAAAGCATTGTATCATATATATTTTCAAATGTATCAAGCTACTATAGTTTGGAAAAAATATAATGAATCCTTAGTTAAACTAATTACTATTAAAATTTTATAATTAAAAGTTATATTACTGAAGAAGTTTAGTTTTGCTTATAAGTTTGTTAATCCATGCTATAGTGACGCACCGTGTCATTTTGTCGCTGTGCCAAAGTGACCCTCTGTGCCAAAGTGACGCACCGTGTCGTTTTGTCGCTGTGCCAAAGTGACCCTCCGTGCCAAAATGACGCACCGTGCCAAGGTGACGCACCGTGTCATTTTGTCGCTGTGCAAAAGTGACGCACCGTGTCATTTTGTCGCCGTGCCAAAGTGACCCTCCGTGCCAAAATGACCCACCGTGCCAGATTGACCCACCGTGTCATTTTGTTCGCTGTCCCAAAGTGACGCACCGTGTCATTTTGTCACCATGCCAAAGTGACCCTCCGTGTCAAAGTGAAGCACCGTGCCAAAGTGACATTTTATCGCTGTGTCATTCTGATACCCACCCAATTAATAATTTATAGAGTGTATATACTTATATAAGTTTCTAATAGTAATCAAGTGTATTAATCATGAACATAATTATTATTATAACCGAACAACAGTACAGCAAACCTATAAAAATATAATAAATAGTTTTTAAATTTTTTATTATTTGTTGTATAAAGTTATCTTTGAAAATTGTTATTAAATAATAAAATATCGAGTAAAATGGTTTTATAAGCAATAATGCTTTGTTGAAACGAGTATTTCTAGTGAGATATACATATGTTTTTAAAATGCTATAATATTTGAATTGTAATGAAAACAAACATTAAATATTAATTCCTTCAAAAAAAAGTTCAAAGCCTTAAAAGCCCACATTCTTAAAGTTTCGTTTTTTTTAAACAAGGATCAAAAAGTGACTGTACATTAGCGTGCATCTGTTGCCCGATTAAAAATAAAAATTCTGTAGTAGAGCAAAGTTTAACTTCTTGTGCGTGGCAAATCAAATAAATATACAGCAAAAAAAAGTTTCCTACTATTTACTACCGTAAAGCTATTTAAATTTTTCTAAAAAAAAGCCCTATGTAAATTTAATGGGACCTTCGAGTTTTTGGCTGAAATTTTTTTTACATAAAGTAATTTTTTCAAAAATTAGTGTTACGCGTTTTCAGACAACTTAACAAAAGTTTTTTGGAGGAATTTCTTTGTTTCTTTCATAAAACTTTGAATAACGAAAAATGATAAAAAGACACAGAAAGTCTAAAAATACCTCAATGAAACGTTCTTCTAATGGTTTGAAAACGCGTAGAATGTGAATGTAGAATTTGTGATGGTTACTGAGGTAAAAACAGTCAGCCAAAAACTTAAAAGTCTACACTTTAAGATCCCATACAGTTTACATAGGTTGTTTTCAAAAAAATGTAAATAGCGTGACGGTAGTAAACGGTAGGAAGCATTTTTTTTGTCCTGTCTATTAATGTGATTTCCCGCTCACACAAAAAAGGACTAAGCGAAATTAAAATTTTGTAGCAGCAGATGCACCCTACTGTACACAATATAATATATTTAAGTGCAAGTTTTTCCACATTTATATATGTTAGATAACTTCTTAAATAATTATTCATAGATCAATTAAGTTATTTTTATGTTTCAGCCATTTTGGATCTTGCAACATACAAATGGATAGTTTTCAAAACTGCTATTAGAACCCTTGAGCCTTTAGTCTACTCAATGAAATAGAAGTAAACTTATTTATGTTTTTATTTTTAAAATATGTTTCATGAAACAACTAAACATTATCCGAGATCAAGTAAAAAGACTGGACTAAGTTTTTCAAAAACTTTTTAAACTAACTTGAGTTTTTTTTAGTAACAAAATTATCGGTTTTAGTCAACCTGAGTTGTAAAATAGTATAGATACTTCGCATTAGACTTATGGTTAATTTTAGATGTGTAAAGTATATCTTATTCAGTGATATTGTTTGTACAAACATTTTAATTTATAACTAATTAAGAAAAAAAAAATTGTTTTATTAATTCTTAAAACAAAAATTATAATATTTTATGTGTAGAAATTTAATTTTTCCATTTGTTTTGGTTTCTGCTAAAACTTAGTATAAAAAACATAAAAAAAAAGAATTAAAAACTATTTTTTTAATCTAAAACAAAAGTACTTTTTTGAGAATAAATCTTATGTTAAAAAAAATATTTTAAGTTTTTAAACATAAAATTCATACTTTTAATATACACATGCCAATATGCACTAAACTATTTTGTACTACATATGTATTTCATTAAGTAATCAAAATATTTAATACTTAGTGTTAGTTACTTTAAGCTGTGTTTCAATAAAAAAGTAAATTCACAATTTAATACTCCAACTAATCAGTGAAATCGTTATTGTGTTCCTTGTTTTGTAAATGAACGCAGTTTGAGCTAAAAACCTTCAAATAAAATATATTTTACGAATATTAACTTGCTCCTAGATTGTAGAGCCGAGCTAAAAACAGTTTGAATTCAAAAGTTTAAAGTTAATTTAATTAAGGAAATTAAAAAATGTTTTTAATTTTTAACTGTGAGATTTTTAGATATAAACTGAACTCTACTTTTATTTTAAATACTACTTCAAGGTTTAAATACTTTTGATTTTTTTTACATTGGTTTAGTAATACATGAAAAACCTTAAAATTTATTTCAATGAATATTTAGTAAAAGAGAAGTTTATGAGAGATTTTTATAATACGAATTTGCATTTTGTACAAAATATTGTTTGATTAAAAAGTGCAAACTCAAGAAAATTATTACTGTATAGATATAATACAACTAATTACTGTATGTCAATTTATTTTCAAAAATTTCACTAAATAGGTAAAATAACCTAATAAAAAAAGTTCAAGTTATTAGTAGAGTAACTATTAGTTATAAAGTTTTAAAATCACGATTTAAGTGGTATTAAATCCTTAAAATTTTTAGAGAATTGTTTAATGATTTAAATTTTTATTTTTAATTAAATCATACTTGTTCCTTTACTAAAATAAAAGTAAATTAACGCAAATCTATTTTAAAATAAAAAAAAAGATAACTTATAAGTATTATGAAATTAACATTACTTTTTTATTAATAACTGTATTTTATTTTTAATTGTACCTAAAATTCTATTTGAGGTATAAGAGCACAATCAAAAAAGCTTCTATCTTTACATTCTCCAATTGATTTTTCATACCACTTTTCTTTTTCTACGTCATAACATAATGCTGTTTTTGATCTGTTGCGAAAAATAATAATCTCGCTTCCAATGGAAACGATATAAGCGGCATAAAATAAGTTAAACTTAATTGCCTCTGGTTTTCTTTTAAGTAAAACAAAATGTTTACTTGTAGAATCGAAAACTTCACATTTTTCTTGCTCCATATCGTCCATATCTAAGCCACCGAAAACAAACAGTTTATTTTTTATAGCAACTGAACAGTGATCAGATCTTCTTTTTATCATATTAGGCATAGATGACCATGTATCGTCGAAATGGTCATATGCCTCAACTAGGTTCATATCTTCGAACAGATCATTCCATCCGCCAGTTACAACAACTCTTCCTTCGAAAACTACAGATGATGCTCCAGTTCTTGCATTGCTCATCTTTAAAACTTCTTTCCAACTTTTATCTCTTGTGTTAAGCCTTACACACGAGTCTAAAGTTTTTTCGTCAAGATATCCGCGATTTCTATCAACGTAATAAATTCCACCAATAATATATATCTGATCCATAAAAGCACAGACGCTAAACTCGTCTCGGTTATCAAACATTTCGTCTACATATTCCCAGGTGTTAGTCGAAATGGAGTACTTTTCAATAAATTTTACTCGTTTTTTTACCTCCCAAAGTCTAACTATTTCATTTTTACTATCCCAGCCACCTCACCTCTACAATAAACTGATTTG